>NC_090933.1:1142853506-1144084750 GCF_040938575.1 Ambystoma mexicanum
AAGAGAAGCCAAAAAACCTCTGGAAGTTTACAAGCGACTTGTCGAACCTCTCAAGAGAAAAGACAATTAGGGAAGAAGGAAGCCCATGCCAGTGACAGACATGAAAAGAGAATGAAAGGCTTCCACTGTGGCAGAACGGGTCATTATGCCAACTCAAACACCTGCCTGGTGGTCAATAAGAAGTATGCAAACTGTGGCATTTCACGGTCAAAAGAAGAGAGTGGCGGCTGGTATCCAGGAGAGCGATAGCTCAGATACAGAATAAGTGATGAGTCTACGGGATCAATCACATTCTGCCTTCAACTGTCTCAGATCTAGGATGTATGTGGATGCCCATTGTAAGGACTTGATGGTCATCAATTGTTCCACTTGCTCCATAATAACCTGTGATAAGTGCGAAGAGCTGCAATACAAGGAGTGGACAGGGAAGCTCATGATGCCTACCACGTGGAACCCTGGATGATTTGAGGGTTTGAAGATACAAATCATAGGTTTATGCCACACCTTGGTGTAGTTCAAGGACAAGCTGGCTCAAGTCAAGGTCTACGTTGCCAAGAAGACTATAAACTTTATTGGATAGAGGGACTAAGCAGCCTTGAGAATGAAACTGGATCCTAATAGCATGGAGCAAGGATTGAGTGAAACACCTTCTATTTTAAATGGGTGTGACAGGCACCCTGGGGTATTCTGTAAGAGCAATGGTCTGCTCAGAGGTTACACACATAAGATGTGCCTCAAACAAAGGGCGGTTCCATTTAGCCACCATTCCCCTCATTTCGAGGTGTTGGAACCAGGGATGTCATTTGGGGGTCACCAGGGGTCACAGCTGTGATCCCTGAGGTCTCCCTTGTTACCCCTGTGATCTCCCTTGCCGCCCCTAGAAAAATAAAAAGAATAAAACGTTTTGTTTTTAATGGAAGCTCCTGGTCTGTGGCCAGCGCTCTTTGTTTCAGGAGTGGCTGATTTTCTTTTTCCGGCCTCTGAAAAAAACAGGGGGTTACACAAGTGAAACACTTTGAACAGAGACCCTAAATAAGAAAGAATAGGAATACAATATTTGTTAGACTCGTTAAAGATTCAGTCTGTTCTTAAACACCTCAATTTCACAATGCAGACACAAATTTCCTAAAACCATTTAAAGTAGAATACGCATCCATTTTGGCCTATGTATTTTGCTTTTCGCAAGTAGAAGTTAGAACATGTACTTTCTGTTGTTGTCTGTTACGATCATCCCAAGACATTCCATATCAGCTTCTTCAGTCACTTGACAAAATCCTTGTGCCTAAAAGCTTGTGTACAGTGTAGAAAGGTTTGACCATAGCAGATAAAGTAGACCTTGATTTCATTGTGCCACAATGAATGCTTTGTTTGTGATGTGTGAATGGCATGCTGTTCAGGATGTTTGTTTGCATGTATGAGGTAATGAGTGCCCAGAGTATGGGATGCTGTGTGAGTGCGCTGCTTGCCCTGCGCTACTCTAAATTCTTTAATACACAATTATGAAACCTCCCAATGGTATGTATTTTGCCAACCTCTGAACCCTGAAAAGTAGATCCACGCAGGCTTGACATGTGGCCAGCTTTGCACTAGATCTGCAGATGAACTGGCCTGCAGTTAAATCTCAGTTACCAGTTTATTGGTATCCACTACAGAGTGTAATTTTCTTGCTGACTTTGAGAACATTTATACATGTAATTGCTCATTTTACTATAGCCGGTAAGATAGCTATAGCCGGTAAGATAGCTCAGTGGGTTGAGCGCTACAGGTTGCAGGTTCGAATCCTGGGAAAGGCCAACTCAGCCTTTCATCCTTCTGTGGTCGGTAAATTAGTACCAAACACAGGTAGGGTGATATTGTATGTATATTTGTTCAATATAAAGCGCTTAAGTGTAAGTGCTATCTAAAAACACATCATTATCATTTGGCCTTGGACGTCTGCTTGCATTCACAGTAATTTGGTACCATGGCCCTATACACACTGATATTAACGATACATATGGTGATCCATTCGTGTATGAAATGTATATCACATTAGAGTGATATCGTAACCATATTTTTCGTAGTGTATTCCGGAACAATGCTATGTGATGCCACTTCCTGTGTTTCATCAAGGGGTGAAAGTTTGCGTTCCATTGCTTCCCATGATGTCACTTCGGGGTGGGGTCAAATAACATCACTTCCTGTGATGTCACCAGAGGCCAATGGTCATGTGATGTCACTTCCCGTACACCTGACATTTTGGTGAAATGACATCCTTGGTTGGAACTCCATGACAGCAGAGGACCTCATTACGACCCTGGCAGTAGTGTGCCAGTAAAAACTGCACAGCTGCCGCCAGGGTCGTTTTTTTCTGGCGCCTGGCAATGGGGAATTACCGGGGCATTACAGCCCCAGCCGTCCCGGTGATTCCCCATCGCCAGGCGCCGGAAAAAATGACTCCCCATTCCCATTCGAGTCCCATAGGACTCAGTGGGAATAGGGAGGACGGAGGCACGGGCACTGTGTGCAACAGTGCAGGGGCATCCGGCATGGTCTGCAAGCGGGTGCTGTTCCGCCCACCAGGTCCGACCTGGCGGGCAGAAAGGCACCCACTCGCAAAACTCAGAGTATGCCGGTAGTTTACCGGCACCGTTGTTATCGGCCCAGCATGCTCATAATGAGGCCCACTGTCTCTGGGCCTGAGGTCTGAGAAACTGGAACGTGAAGTGAGCCAGGATATCCTGAGGAGGGTTCTCTGGGGTTGGTGTAGAGCAGTGAGGGATGCGGCTGGGCAGGGCCCATTACCACAACAAACCTGTTCCACCATGTTCTTCCTGCGAGCCATTTCTTTGATCTTCAATATGACAAAGGTCAACACGGAAATTTGTCTCACTGAAGAAATGTTGACAGATTTGCTGCATCTAGCCGAGACCGGTTTACAGCATTCATGGATGAGCATGTATTTGGCAGCTATGACAAGATATAAGAAAAAGCACGAAAAAGAGGCTCTTTTTTCTCATTGCTTTTCTATGGCAGCCCACTTGATTAGTTTCACCCAGTAAAGCTACCTGCTCCTTCCTGGGAGCTCAGCGGAGTTGCTGCTAGGTTAATGCCATCCTCTTTTGAACGATGGGCTTTTTGCAGTGGTCGAGGTGTACGAAAAAAAGGAGTGGAACTATGTTCCGACTGGCCAACCACGCACCCCACAAACCCCATCGCCGCACCCCTTCCCACCTGCAATCAAAACTCCCAAACACACACACCTGCTGTGTAAGGGAATGTTCTGTGCAGCGCACGGATGTGCAAGTTTAAACTTCTTCCTACACTTTTATTTTAAAAGTAAAACTTTCCGGAACGTTTTCTTTTAAAATAAAATGATAGGAACAGTAAAACTTAATTTAGAAAGTAGAGGATCGCCACTCCCAACCCAACCGCTCCCGCCCACTTCGACCACTGTCTTTTTAGGCTTAACATGTGTTACTGGGAAGACATCGTTTCTGATTGCCTTTACATCGGTGCGCAGAGTAACCGACACGTAAGCTTTCCCAATGTGTCTGCCTAAGGTCGTTTCTGAAAACCAACTAAACTAGTTTGTTTGCTTGTTTTCTTCAAATAATCAGCTACTAGAGCAGAACCTGGATGTAGAGCGTTTCCTCGATATTTACTGGACAAAAGAATCTAGACAGACATAACAGTTAATTTTAGCCCACGGTCCTGCGAGAAAAGGCAAATGAGTAGGAAAGTGCTGCAAAGCTGGATGGTATACACAAAGATACGCAACAAGGATTCTTTAACACTTTTTGGGATGTACAAGACAGTACCTTTGGCTAAAGGAAAATGAAAAACAATCTCAGGACGTCTACTGATAAGCACAAGAAACATAGTATGTATTTGAGTCTCTTGCAAAACACACATTGCTTCCCAGGTCACTCACAGTCTCTTAGGACTAAACCTTCTGCACTGTACCTCCTCATTGAGTCATTAGGGTGAGTATAAAGGGGGAGGACCGATCCTGCCCTCTTGCAGGCTCAAATGGGAAACTGTGTGACTTTGCAGGCCACTACCAAGAAGGCCAGAACTTCCAGCAGACAAGGGTCACATTGAGATTTCACTGACGGTTTGTCTAGGGCACAGGCCTCCTTCCTCACTTAGGGTTCTGGTGCTACTGCCCACCAACTAATCTCTCTCTCCTCTTCGATGCTTGACAATGTGCTTGTTCCTCGGGGGACCTGCTCTTGTACCCGTTATGCTTGCTCCTTCCTTGCAGTCACCTTCTGCTCCCGCTCGATTCTGCACTGTGTGCCCCTTCCTCCACACATACCAGGTTCACCATTCCTTGACACAGAGTTCACCACCTTCTCTATCACTGACTCTCTCGGTCCTGCCTTGACCTGCTGTCCAACCTCCTCTCCTTTACCTTTTCCTCTGACTTTCGTCCACCTCCTTTCACTACTTCTCCCAACCTCCTCCTTGACGTCCCTTTTCTCGCATGCTCTGCGACTCCTTTGCTTTACTAAAAATGTTCCACCTCTCTTGCTCGACGCGCTCGAACTTCCTCTTTGAAGATCACCTCTGCTCCTCAAACCTCCACGTGCCAACTTCCCCCGCCTCTCCTATTATGTTCCTTCAATTCTCCTCTGCAATTCTCATCCCAACCTCTTCATTCTATACGTATCTGCCCCAAAGCCTGCTCTGGCCAAACTACTATCAACTTTCCAACACACCACACACATTTTTCTCCAAATATCTTCAATACTGATTTTGCATCACCTTTCATGTGCCCAGCTTCCTTCCCCATGTACACACTTCTCTCAAGGACCTGTGCCCATGTGTGCTTGTGATTGATTGTCAGTATTGCGTGTCTGATAAATGTTCTCTACTTCAAGTGTGTGTGTGTATGGTTCCACTTCATAGTTCTCCCTTATTAAACAGATTGAGCCTTTAGAAGGCTGATCTGCCATCTTGCTTTGACTAAATTCACACATGCTCTCCGGACTCCATGAGGAAATTAGGCATTGTTTCTGTTTCTCCTGTACCTCTGGCATATCTCACCACGGTAGCAGAGAGTCCTAACTGTTCCTCCTATCTGGGAAGTTAAACAATGCACTATGAATCTTTCTGCAACCCTAGTTCCTCCATTCATAGGCCTGTGGACATTTCAGTTTTGCTGGCCCTCTCTGCAGCACGCTGAACATGATTTTGTAAAGTACCAGGGCATAATCTGTTGTAAATGTTAGAATCCCCAACCCCCCTGCCAGTGGCATGTCGAAGGTAGGCAGGGAATCCCTCCAAAACCGCCTCTCTGCATTGCATGACACTGTGGGTGGTGGCACCAAGGTCCCTTGGCTACCCCGCCACACACCTTAAGGGACAGGCTGGAGAATACTGCACAAAAGACAACCATTATTAGGTGGCTGGTGGATTGTGTCTAGCATTATTACAGATTTTAGAAGAAACAGCAGGGAGGGTGACTGGCTCTTCCATGATAGGCAAGGCGACAATTACACACTTTCTGGCTATTACCCTATTGACAGACATCTGAAAGGGAGCTAAATGGAAGTCCTTGAAGATGGTCTGAAGGCATTACTGTCTGGAATTAAGATGCCGAGGTGGGCCAAGCAGTGTTGCAGAACCTCATCAAGTAGTGCCAATCTCTGGTCTGGATCTACCTCCCAGGTATTTACAACTCCCTTCTTTGTAGCTATTGTATAAGTATGTGAACACATAAAATATCAAATTCCGGGGAAATCAAAGTTACTTACCTCAAGGTCTAGTTCTCCATCATTGGTATGTTGTGTAGATGCATGTGCCAGCCAATTTCCCCAAGTATGTCATTGTTGTTGATCTAGTATTAGATAGGGCTCCTGGTTACGGCCCTGCTCCTACCAGGTGATTCAAGCATTCAATAAGACAAAAAGGAGCAGGGTCAAAGACACCTAAACAATGACACTCCTCGCAAATATATAACAAAGTTCTCAGCAATGATAGGTTATATTCAAATTTTACTATACATCATAACAGGGTACTCTGTGTTTAAACAGAACGGACAATAAAAGGACCAATAAGTACACATCCATATTTCTGTTTCATCTCGTTCATTTACAGTACAAATCGTGCAACAACTCAAAGGGTCACATGGGAATACGATATCAACAAAACAGTACAAAGTGCTTGAGTGCGGTCACAATTGTAGCCATTGTGGGAAAAACACTGGGATTCAGAATAATGTGGTCAACACAACAGTGTTTCGGCCTAATAGCGCTGTATTTGTGGCTGTTCTTTGGTCGGCCTTCATCAGGATGGGGTAGAGTGGATAAGGGAGCTTCCTGCGAATTTGTGACGTGTGACTACCACGGATGGGTGGTAGGGGACTAGGCGGACAGTGTCACCGCCTCTTGGACCATGGTATCGTGAGAATCCATAACATGAATCAACTAGGCAGATATCAATCCTGGATGAGTGATGGGACGGTATGGTGGTCAAAACCAAAGTGCTGACTCTGTAACTTCCTCAGTGGTTTCATAAGGTGTCGCAATCAATGCAAAATAGTGCATAGTCAGACTGCCCAATAGTGAAGTTCAAGGCCTGCTGACTCATGCACCACCTGAGCCACTTTGTATTCTCTCCCTTAACATCTATCAACCACTTCAAAGACTTAGGGGGAGCATACACAGTGAATTGAGTCCGATGGAGGTAGGACTTCAACTTCCTAAGGCACTATACAATGGAAAAAACAACTCTTTTCCACCTGGGACAACTGAGGTCTCCACTCCTAATCCAGTAGGTGATTAGACATATATAATGTTCCTCACCTTTTTCATTAAACTGTGCAATTCTTCCAACTATTCCAGGGTCATAGGCATCTGTCTGCACTAAGAAATGTCTCTTCCAATCAGGTGCCCTTAAACCAGGGGCCTGACCTAGGGATTCTTTCAGGCCAGTAAAGGCCTTCTCACACTCAGGGGTCCATAAGAACTCTTTAGGTCCCCTTTGAGTAGTGAGGGCAGTCAGAGGGACAGCTATATTTCTATAGGCTGCCAATTTTGCTCCTGTATTTCCCAGTGAAGCCCAGGAAAGTCCTCACTTAATGCTTGGTGGGCATATGGGATTGCGATCAGCAATCACCACTTGCAACCTATTGCCTGAGGTCTCCAGAGTCAAGGGGCTAATAAAATGAGGCCCTGTATCTGTTAACAAGGAGTTTACTCCAAAAGGTGAACTCTGGAGTAATTGAATTCTTGTCTCACTCCTGTCAACCTGGTGACAGAGAGTGAGACTCCTACATTGGTTTTCCTCTGAGACCCCCATCATGGGCTAGCAGGACTGTATGTTAGACCACACAGGTTATATCCTGACACTATGATGCATCACCAGGGGAATGTCACACACCAACTGTAGGAGGAAGGGCCTCACAACCCGAGTAACCTCCAATCTCTCAAGGTTTGCTCTGGGGGCTCTGTGGGCTTACCTTGCAGTAAACAACCTTCCCGTTCAACTCTTTGCTTCACTGGAGGAGAATCCTCCCATTGGAAGCAGGCCATTCTCCATAGGCCTAACCATGACTGTTTCCTTTTCTGTTGGCCCATACTTCTTGGTCTCATAGGACTCTCCTCTACCTGTATTCTAGGCAGCTGAGGAGGCCCATAGGATTCAAGGTTTTCTGGAGGCTCCTCTTCCAAACTAGGAATGGGGACACTTCCAACTACCTCACCATCAGTTGTAGGTATGGCAGGGGGAATACTCTTCTTCCCTCTGCCTCTGTTTCTGAATCCACTGGCCGTGGGTTTCCCCTTAGGCCTAGGCATTCTCTTAGGCTTGGCTAAGACAGCCTGATTTTGAGACATAGTGCTTGAAGGCGCTGGTGATGGCCTATCAAGGCCTAAGTCTTGAGGACTAAACTCACCCAGCACTCTTCTAGGAACCACTCTCCTCATATTGACAGATGCCCTGACCATTTCTCTATTCACAGCTTGAATGACAGGTGCTACTGGAACATTAAGAGAGGGTCTACCAGCCAACTGAGTATCCCCCACAGGAACTCTGGCAAAACCTGTGGGTTTTTCCTTGAAGGAAGCTACTTCAGTACGACTGGGCCCATTGTCCCTATTAATAGAATTTACACCTCCTACCTGAACACTATCCTCAACAGAATTATCACTATGCAATAGGACTGGGATGGGAGCCAAACCACTAGTTTCCAAGGACCCTAAACTAATTTCAGACTCTTCCTCTGAGGGAATGCAGACTAAAGGGAAGGACACCCCTGCCATCTTGTCTTCCTCATACTGAGAGAAGGTCAGACTGGCAGAATGGACCCCCAAGGTCTTACCCTTACATTTGGGGTCCCCCTTCCTGTGTTCACTCGCTCCACAAGTGCAACAAGTCCCACTGGCACTTGACAGATTGGGAGGCTTAGTGTAACCACTCACATGCTTGGGAGGGTTAGTCCCACTACCCTGACCTGATTCTGATGACTTCCTCTTTTGTGGGTCTTCTTGGACATAGTTCTATCAGTACCCCCACCCTCTTTCTCTTTCTTCTTGTTTCCCTCCTTCTGCTTACCTGAAGCAGGCTTGTCCTTATTCGACATGCTATGTGAAACACATAAGCCAGCAGCAATGGCTAGCTTCTTTGGATTTAACTCCTTTGAGTCAGCCAAATGCTACATAAACTCTAGGAAACAAGAGGCATAACTACGTTCAAGCATGTCCAAATGGATAATGCCCTCAAAGGTGGTTACCTGATAGCCTTCTATCCAGCCACTCAAGTTCTTCAAAGAATCAGAAACAACACTTACATAGGTCATACATTCCTTTCTTTTGTATTCTCTAAACCTCCTCACGTATTGGGCAGGAGTCTTCCCAAACTTGAGGATAGCAAATTGCTTTAGTTTCACAAAGTCTAATCTATCAGCCTTTGACATTTCCATAATGGCACTGCAGTCAGAATGGGGCAGCCTGCTGATCAAGCATGCAACCCTGTCAGCACCACTCACTCCTTGTACCTCACATGCATACTCAAAAGTTACAAGCCAGTCAATTATATCATTCTTCTCTTCATATATACTCAAGATATCTTTAGGAAACCTAATATGTGAAGAGGACCCAGAACCATCTCCAAATCCTCTGGAATAACCTTGTGAAGCCTGAATCTTGGCAAGCTCCACCTTGCAATTCCTGTCTTTCTGCCTTCCAAGCCTCTCAATTTCCAATTTGGCCATTTCAAACTCAAGACTTTCCCTATGAGCCTAAGGGTGTCTCTTTTCAAATTGAACAATGCCTCAGCATTTGAGGAGGTCTCAGCCAGAAGTCCAGAGGATGCCCTTTCTTCCTCCTCATCCTCAACAGTAGCCAATTACATTACTGGTGCTGGGTCCAGCCCCAGCTCCACTATCAGGACCATTTGTCAAGTTAGTCACAACCTTGTTTCTCCCTAGTCCAGAATAGTTACAACTGACTCAGCTGTTGTGCCAGAAACTGTCAAGCCGCTCTCAGCACACAACCTTCTCAACTGATCCACCTTTGAGGCACCCAAATTGGTGAAAGCGATTTTCTACATTATATTTAGTACAGTAGGTGACTTGTATCTACAAGGCAATCAACAATTATAGTGTTCTGTGTAAGTATTATCTGGACACACCACCAGTGATCTACACTGTGGTACCCATTACAGATCCTTTTCACATAACACCCAGATGTTATGTGGAGAGGGTCATCCCACCGCTGTACACCAATTTGTTAGGACTAATTTTCTATACTCTGGCCTGGTGGACAGATGTATAGAAGGCCAACCTATGTTGTGCCAGGAACAACTCTGCGAAGCTGTAGCCAAACCAGTTTAGGTAGCAGTGACAGGCAGTCTAGCCTAAGTTCTTCACAGGGGTTGAGCTTGTAAAGGGTCCACAATGAGGTCACACAATTACACTTAAACAGGATGACTGGAAAAGGAAAGAATTGAAAAGGAGGAACAGAAGCTCACCTGGGAGTTTGTTAATGTAGTATTAATGAAAGGGGGAAATGCTGGGAAGGGGTGACGATCGTCCCAGACCCCCAATTGGTTTTGCATCAGTCAGAGGCCTGGAAGTGTATGGTAGAGGTTTGGGGAGGGTACAGGGGTGAGAGGGTGTTGATAGGGGATACAGTGCGAGGAGGGTAGGGCATGTTTTGGGTTTAGAATACATGGGGAATCAAACGCCATCTTAGATAATATCCACCATATTGAAATCGAGGCCTAACTTTGCGCTGCAGCTAGAACTAAAGGCCGAGGCCACAAACATGGAAATAAGTGTATCCATGTGGGAATATGGTGTATCGTGGGCACCGGAGAGAAAGACCCGAGCTGCAGAGATTAAAGGATAGTTCCGGGACTTTTTTTTTATTGTCCCTACGGTTCGGCCATGTGTTTTTAAGCATAAATCGGTAGATCGTAGAAAACTTTCCTATGGACCTTACCCGACTTTTCGTCCATTAACGCACTCGAAATCAGCCGACATTTTCTGATAATCCTATCATTTCCCCCCATCGCCCTGGCTCACCTGCTTTTGCGGCACTAAATCAAATCCCCCGCCCCTGAGCCTGGCATCAGCAGACGCGTACCGCCCATTTCCCAACGCCAAAGCACGTTTCGTGTCAACAATCGCTGCGCCTCAGCTAATGAAGTGTCGCCATGGAAATGGCAGGACGCCTCTTTCCTCTATAAGTATAAACACACCGTTTCACAACACACAGCAGCAGATTTTCGATTCCATTACTCTCTCTGTGTTACTTTGAGTATTCTGTGACTCGTTTCTGTGCTCTGGTCAGCTACCTTCGCCGCTTCTAGGCCTTGTGAACACCTGTACCATCTCTGTAAATTATTTTACTTTCTTTACCACGCAATGGCTACAATAATGCTGTATATGTACGAGCCCGAGTACACCGAGCAAGAACTACTGGAAAGGCAAGCATGCGAAAACGATGGGGATTCGGACGGCAGTTGGGAGGACCAGTCAACAGATGAAGAGCCTGGACCTAGTCGCATGGACGGCGTCTCCACCTGGTGCACGTGCAATCGGTGCGAGCTAATGCCAACTGAGGAGGAGAACTGCTGCTGCCGTGAAAATTCCGGGTGCTTGGCCTACATTTCGGAAGGCGAGCCAAGTCCGCAATGCATCACCGAGCTGCCAGAGTTCAGGGAAGCCTGCCTCTCACGGACCGTGTTGAGGATGATGATGGTGCTTATGCACGAACTTCGCGGCACTGTTCGTCCGCGTAATCCGAGTAACGAGTAAGTATACTCTGGTTGTGATGTCAGTGATGCCACTACTATTTCATGGTCGTCTCCCACATATAAAATGACATCTACATATCATTCGAATGCATGTAAATTGGTTCCATATTGTGCATTTTCTAGATAGAATTTTTTTCAAAGCAGAATGACATTTTTTACCTGAATCGACAGTGATAAGAAAGTTTTGTCATTTTAATACAGTTTGCATCTTTCATTTTCACAGGTGGTACAGGCTGGTGGCCTATCGTTGCTTCACTTGGTGGCTTCACGGGAGGCTCGGACACCGCGTTCGGAAAGTAATACCTGCCTGTGCGGTACTTGCCATTAGACAACATTTCCCCAGCGACAGTGGACAATACCGCGGATTTTCCCTGGATGTGCTGCAACCGGAACTTTACAATGTGTAATGTTTATTATTTATGTTCAATTGAAATTAAGATCTAAAATAAAACCCAACATATATTTTAACAATGGTTGTTTTGATTTTTTAAATGAATCTAGTGTGTCTCCATTGAATAGTCTTCCTGTGCCTTGTCTTGTCACACCACATGTCTCCGGCCAGCATCCTCCCTCACGCTGGCCGCCCACCTTCAATCCACATAACCGTTGAACCCATATGCAGCAGACATACATATGTTATTTTGCGGGTTGGCATCAAGCCTCCCGGCCTTGCCTCCTCCCCCAAAAATACTTACCACACCACTTTGTTCAAGCGTTGGCAATAAAAGGAAGGCCGTTGGATTTTATTGATACAAAACATGGTTATAGGTAAATAATCCATATGGTTGATCATAATAAATCATCCTTTTGGGCACCGGGTACAGAGATGACCCCCTCTGGCCCGTGCCGCCTTGCCACCACAGGCCAGCCTGCTGCTGACTAACTGCCTAGGCATCCAGGGTCTCCAGGGTGAACTGCACCCATATATTCTCCTGGGAGGGTGAGGTATTTATAAACTCACACCCCTGCCTTCCATGTACTAGATCCTGCAGCCTGCCTCTTACATGCAGTTAGATGGCCTCTCCTTGGTGAGGCCCTGCGGCAAACGAGTCTTGTCTGCACGACCACCGCCCCAATCCACCCCCCCCGCCCTATCAAAGGCAGTTCGCACCGGGGTACTTGTGCTGGCAAGTGGAGCTGTCTGGCAGCGATAAAGGCCAAGAGGTGCCAAAGACCATGTACACTTCAAAGTGGTCTATAGAGCATGGGTTGTTGTTCCCATGTCTACCTCCAGACCCCGTGTCTCCTGCCAAGCATCCCCCCTCACGCTGGACGGCCCCCTGCAATCCACATAAGTGTGTCTCCATTCACGAGTCTTCCTGTGTCTTGTCTGCACGACCACCGCCCCAATCCACCCCCCCCGGCCCTATCAAAGGCAGTTTGCACCGGGGTACTTGTGCTGGCAAGTGGAGCTGTCAGGCAGCGATAAAGGCCAAGAGGTGCCAAAGACCATGTACACTTCAAAGTGGTCTATAGAGCATGGGTTGTTGTTCCCATGTCTACCTCCAGACCCCGTGTCTCCTGCCAAGCATCCCCCCTCACGCTGGACGGCCCCCTGCAATCCACATAAGTGTGTCTCCATTCACGAGTCTTCCTGTGTCTTGTCTGCACGACCACCGCCCCAATCCACCCCCCCGCCCTATCAAAGGCAGTTCGCACTGGGGTACTTGTGCTGGCAAGTGGAGCTGTCAGGGAGCGATAAAGGCCAAGAGGTGCCAAAGACCATGTACACTTCAAAGTGGTCTATAGAGCATGGGTTGTTGTTCCCATGTCTACCTCCAGACCCCGTGTCTCCTGCCAAGCATCCCCCCTCACGCTGGACGGCCCCCTGCAAACCGCATAATGCCACGACATATACACGTCATTCATTCACAAACACACCCCTGTTTCGAATTCTTTATAACCCACTTCATATTCTAATGAGAACTTCTTTGCGCTTTGCTAGTCAACCCGCGAAGGTGCTGGTTATCTGCTCTTCGTCTCTGTGAACTTCCGTGACCACTTCGAGGAAACTCGTCAGTTTGCAACCTGTGAACTGCTCACTGTTCTACGACAAGAAACTACTCTGATCCCTGCATCTAACTGTTTGTTCGTCAAGGTAAGGCCATGTACCATAATCATTTTGCGTCCAATTTATTTTCGTTCAAGACAGTACATGCAAGGAACTAGTCACATGTTCTGAGTTTAGTCAAATTATCTTTCTATTTTTTTAAAGTTATTCAAATACTTATCCGCATGTGAATAACGTGTATAGTTCCAAGAACCAAAACGAACCTTGCATTGAACCTTTTATGTGTCATTTAATTTTTTAACACATTGGTATTCATAGAGAATTGTTGATCTTTACTTTTCAGAACTTTCCACAATGCCTGCCTGTTCCATTGGCGGTTGCCCTTCGAAGACCCATAATAAATCTGAAGGTACTATAATGCATGTTTTCCCTAAGACAATAGATCAGATAAGAGAATGGGTCCGATATTGCGGATATCCACCATCTGAGCTTGAAAGTAGAGTCCTAGACGTCTTTGCGGACAAGAGGGGTGATCGATACCGCATCTGCAGCAGGCACTTTAGCTCAGACATGTACTCCACATCATTGCTAATAAAGAAGAACACACCGCGAGCGAGGCGAAAATTGCTCTCAACCGCTATTCCCACTCTATTCGTCCACATCCCTCCACTGGTGAGTCAAGTTTACGTATTTATCTCTCGGCCTTGCGGTAGTGTGTAGCATTAGCTAACAATAATTTCCCCATTTATGTATCCACTCAATATGAAGGCGGAAGATTCTCCATCTGTGTCGTTATTGCAGTCATCAGCCACTTCAAGCGCCTATCGGGTAATCTTACTTAGCTATTCTGCCACTGACTTGTTTTAGGCATGTAAATCAATAGTTTTAATTTATCGTGTGATTATTTTACCTAATGGTACCCCCTTGTACTCGTCCTCTAGTCTTTGTTTTCAGTTATAATTATTGTTATCCAAAATAATGCAAGTACTGTCTTTCAGGGAGATGCTGAGGAGTCCAACGTATTGACGACAACCGTTGATGTCACTCAGATGCTCGAGGTACGTTTCCGGACAGTTCCATCGATGGAGATCATCAGATCTTGCATTCTTGTAGCGTGATTGTTACACACAATGTTTCTTTCGTTTTTAGCCATTGATATGTCCTTCTGTCGTCGCCCTCCTATGTGTCTTCTTTTTTCAATATTGTGTTCATTACTAATGAAAGTCCTATGTTTCAGGGAGTCGATGGAGCATTAGTCCAAGAAGAAGGGGGAGCATGCAGTTACGGGTAGGCGCAACAGCTTGCAGAAGTGTGCACCGCAGTTACATCGTCCCTTGATGTTCTTATGTATTTCGAGGTATGGATACTGACAGTTCGATCAAGCAAAATCATATGACGTGATTACATCCGCTATACTTCCTTCTTTAATAACGCAAGTACTATGTTTCAGGGAGATGACGGAGCTTCTTCTACAAGAACATCACCCCTAGTAGTTGATGCAGATATCTGGGTGGTGACACTTCCAACGATCGAGCAAATCGAATCATATTTAGATATCCATTATTTATTTTAGACAACTGATCATTTGTGCAGGTCTATTTAGATGAGCTGTTGACGCCTGCACAAAGTGTATGTTCTTTTTAACAAAATAGAAAACCATACTAATGCAATTACTGTGTTTCAGGGAGTTACTGAAGCATCATCTTCAATAATATCATCAATGGAAGTCTATGAGGAGCCCGAGGTATGGATCTTGACAGTTCCATCTAACTAGATCAACAATGCGTGAATAATTGTCGTTTGAATGTTCTACACAAAGTGTTCATTCGTGTTTTGCTATTGAGATGTACGTGGGTATTGGTCCCCAAGTACATTTTGTGTTTTCAATATTATTATACATACTAATGAAAGTTCTATGTTTCAGGGAGTCGATGGAGCGTCAGTGCGTGATGGATGTGCTTATCATGAAAATATAGTCGTTGCAGCGCAAGAGGAAGTGGAGACATGCACACACGAGTCGGAGCAACAGCGTCCCGATGTTGAAGTTCGAGGCAAGAAAGTTTCAAAGAAAAGAAAACAAAAGAAGGTTAGTGTCCTGGTCACTATATTATGTTGTTTTTCACTGTTAATAGTTCAATACTGTAAGTGTAGTTGCGAGTGGGTGTACGAACTAGATCTACACAGACAGTGAAGCGAACGAGAGATGTTGCTTGTCAAACCTTTTGGCAGGGACTTGAGACTGGAGATGCATCGTGCCAATGGGAAGAATATGAAGTGATTGACAACGGAGCTATACCA
The DNA here is from genome assembly GCF_040938575.1 of Ambystoma mexicanum. NCBI lineage: Eukaryota > Metazoa > Chordata > Amphibia > Caudata > Ambystomatidae > Ambystoma > Ambystoma mexicanum. The sequence continues at coordinate 1,142,869,063 of NC_090933.1, forward strand.
CATCCAGCCATTGATAGTGAATGTCCTCCTGGTAGTTCGGATGCAGTCGGAGATCAATTCACAGAATCCACACCCGCAAAAACTAAGACCGCGAGAAAGTTGAAGAAATTGTTTTATCCACCCATCGCCGGAGAAGGAACAGATGTTGCAATGGAAGAGAATGAAGTGGACGACAATGAAACACCATCAATATCACTGAACATAGCGGAAGGCGATATCAGAGATTCTACTTTTCATGTGAGTGACATGTCCTCAACGTTACAGGCCGAACCAGCTGGGATGCAGAGAGACAGTATAAGGAAAGAGGCCAAATTCATTGTATTCGATAGTTGTTTGATTGATATTATTATTCGGATGAAATGTGGGCATTCGGTTGGTGGGGAAGTATGTGGGGAGCCATTGATTAATGTGACTCGTGCAATTCGAGGCACTAACCTTAAAATACATGTCACCTGTACAAAATATCATCCTTTCTCATGGTCTGCACAACCCATGCTGGGGCAACTGCCAGCAGGCAATCTACTTTGTGCAGCGGCTGCACTTTTTAGTGGTTCAAGTTTTAAAAAGTTAGAGTCTTTCTTTCAGTTTGTGGGAATCCATTTCATTGCGAAAACTCAGTTCTACAAATACCAAACCGATTATCTATTTCCAGCCATTAGCAAAGCTTGGAGAATGGAAAAAATGTCTATTGATAGTACATTTGCGGGCAAACGGTTCAGGCTAGCCGGTGATGGACAGTGCGACAGCCCAGGATTTTCAGCCAAGTACTGCACCTACCACTTTCAGGACATGGAAAGTAAGAAAATTGTGAGTTCGGTGGTCGTGCAGGTGTCACAAAGTACATCCTCAGTGGCCATGGAGAAAGTTGGCTTTGTAGCATCATTGCAAGAACTACAATCGCGGGGAATGGTGATCGACCTGATAGCTACGGACAGACACGTTTCAATTGCCAAGACAATGAGAGAAGAGTACAAAAATATAAATCACCAACTTGACGTTTGGCATCTTGCAAAAACAATCAATAAAAAAATGTCGGCTGCAGGTAAAAAAAAAAATATGCAAGGTATTTCACAGTGGTCCAAGTCAATCAGCAACCATCTTTGGTGGAGCTCAAAAACATGTGGAGGGTCGTTGGAAATTCTACTGGAAAAATGGCGGTCAGTAATGTTACACTGTAGCAACGTTCACCGCTGGACCACAAACCAACATTTCCACAATTGTGAACATGGCCATTTGTCCACAGAGGAGGCACGGAAGAAGAAGTGGTTGATTCCTTAATCACCCACTCACAAAGCCATTGAAAAGATTGTATTTGATAAAACTATAACAAGAGATTTGAGGGGACTCACGGAATTCTGCCACACAGGAGATTTGGAGGTGTTCCACAATATGTGCCTAAAGTACAGGCCAAAACGATTGCATTTTGGCATGGAGGGCATGATAAATCGGACTCTTCTAGCGGTCTTGGCACATAACCATAATTTTGGCCGTCAACAAAGTAGGATGACCGGAACTTTAGGGACGCTTCGCTACAATAAGGCCTTCACAAAAAGAAGTAAACAATGGGTTATCAAACCAGTGTTTGAGGATATGCAATATGACTTTATTGAGAGACTTATTGTTGATGTCCTAGATAGGCACACACATGGAGTTGTGAACGAACCTGTGCAGGGGACAACTGCATTGCCACCCAACATTGCCTCTATTCCATGTCCACCTAAAGAAGAGCTCATTGAGAAATACACATCACGGTTTAAATGATTGTAATTTGATTGTCTGTTCTCTCGAGTCTCCTCATGTCGCAGGCCCATTGAATATGTGTAGCTATGTATTGTGTAAATAAAAGTGATTGCTCTGTGAGTCCTGTGAGATGGCCTTGCACTGAATGTAGCTAACTAGGAATGTGTGCTCGTTCAAAGTGAAGGTCAGCTGCTTTGATTATTTTCTCGGGTGCCGGAATGGCCCACGACTCAGTATAAGGTTCTATTGTTATTTGACCTTGACAGGCCGGGACCATCCCGGAAGACTTCTTTTTGGGGGTGTGGGGCAATAACGTAAGAAACGATAATGAATATAATTTCAGAAACGAAAGCCATTTAATGTTCGTTCATTAGAAGAAATAACGTCGGCATAGAAGGAGTGGTATTTCGGGGCTGCCCTACGCACAGACACAATGGAAAATGCAAATATAATGTAAGTAACTCTTTAGATGAGTTTATACCGCAATTTAATTACTATACAGTAGCTTTAAAGACGGGTTAAGTTGTACTTGTTCGTTCTATGTGGCATATTGTTTTGTACCGCGCACTATCTTAAGGAGAACCATCTCCTTTTACGGAAGCACCTCAAAACCTTCCTCTTTGCTTCTGCTTTCTCTCTCCCTCTCCCCTGCTACAACTCGTCCACTGTCTGCGACCTCGGTCCTGGGCCCTTCCACTCTCCACCTGCACTGCCTCCCTGTCAACCCCTGCACTGGGGGACTGTCTCAGTATCCTACAGCCCCCCCTTGACGTATAATACCCAGTTGCACTGTCCTAGCTATGAAATAATTTCCCGACCTAATATATAAAATGAATAATTTTAATAAAGATCTGATGGTGAGACTAATTTCATTTTTTATGTTTTTAAAACAGGTACATCCTTCATTATTGTATGTGTCACGAGTACCAGACACCGGCGGATGGCTTTTTCAACCGCCAGTTGCTTCTCCGCGTGAACAACGTTACCACCCTGACCATTTTATGGGACGATCGCCAAGTACAAGTATGCCCTTACGCGGTACTAACGGCTAGATGTAACATACAGACCGTTGTGGTGGCCTAGTGCCTCGTTGTTGGAACAGCCATGCGATTATCAGTGCGACCGAAGAGCTTATTTTATCGTAAACCAACACCCTGTGTACTGCACACGAACATCGCTTGCCTCAAGACGAACTATTTTGGATCGAGAGCAAAGAAAAATGCAAATCGCAGAATATTCTCTAAACATTTGATGTCCAATAAATGTACTTTGCCAAATGGACAATCTTGCCGTTTGCTTTTAAACCACAGTTTCATATTCCGAATTGTGGCGCTGTATTGTGAGATGATCTAAGACCCTGTGTACAGCAAAGGAACATCGCGTGCCTCAAAACGAACTTTTTGGAACGTGAGCAAATAAAAATGCAAATCGCTGAATATTCTCTAAACATTTGATGTCAAATAAATGTACTTTACCAAATTTACAATCTTGCGGTTTGATTTAAAAGTACAGTTTCATATTCCCAATTGTGGCGCGCTGTGTTGTGAGCTGATCTGTGTTGGTTTCCGGGTTCTGTGTGTAGTCGCGTAGAAGACGCCTGGGCGCGTTTGCCTACGCAGCACAGTCACGTCACGAATAGAGGCGGGGAATATGAATGTTTTGATAAAGTCTGTTTCAGGGGCGGGGGATTTGATTTAGTGCCGCAAAAGCAGGTGAGCCAGGGCGATGGGGGGAAATGATAGGATTATCAGAAAATGGCGGCTGATTTCGAGTGCGTTAATGGACGAAAAGTCGGGTAAGGTCCATAGGAAAGTTTTCTACGATCTACCGATTTATGCTTAAAAACACATGGCCGAACCGTAGGGACAATAAAAAAAAAGTCCCGGAACTATCCTTTAATATACCTTTCATTGTCTCATGTTGCCAGCATTCGTATCCCAGGAGGCATTCATCCTGTAAGGCCACAAAGGGGTTGATAGCTTCCAGCGAAGAGCAATCCCCTGAGAAGAAGGGAACCCAGTTGCCCCCCTCCCAAGACCCCAACATTCCAAGGTAACAGCCAGTCCCAGACCACTGACCATAAAGCTGTTAGACCGCCATTCGATCAGAAAAAGATCAGAAAGCAGGGACAGGCTGCTTCTAACATAGGTCACGTGATTTGTGCTATGAGGTGCCTGGAGGGCCAAAACAACAAACCTAAAATGAGGGTGGAGAGCTTTGGAGAGGTGCCAAAGTCTCTTGAATCGAGTTGGGGTTCGTGAGTTACAATACCTCAAAGTATCCTCTTAGCCCTTGTCTGCAGTACCATGTGCACATTACATTACAGATAAAGAATATACTGTTTTTCTTCATATAACAAGCAATTATCTGTAGCCTCATGCCTGATGACGTGCGAGAAGAAGTCCACGTGGGAGAAGATGGACAGACAGGCTGGGACCAATGGCCTGGCATCCCTTATGGAGCAGGAAGCCTATGTTTAGGGTCACGCCAACCAGCCACTCGATTTCTACCTCATATAACATATATCACTAATGATGCTTTGTGCCTTTTTTTATGTGTTGCTTTTGCTAATTTCGCCAGAATGTTCTGTGGCAGTGGAGAGCTTTGCTGGTGCATTTCTACTTTTTGGGAAATAAACCTTGTTTTCCTTGCAAGAGGTGCGCTGGCCCTTTTTCCCTAGTAGGTTGCATTGTCCACACATTTGAGGCACCAGATGTTGAACTTGGGGCATAGACCAGAGGGATGCATGACACTCTAAGGTGGGCTGTTTAGTTTTGCTGTCCAGGTTCTGCTATGTCTTTTTGGAATAACATGGGTGCTTGAAGTAATGAAGGTGCACATGCCAGAGTGTGTCCTTGGGCATGCCAACACCTCTCTGCTGTACATTTTTTCAAGGGCCATGATCAAGACATTAAAGACAGGTGGTCCATTTCCAGCAGGTACTTAGGCATGTAGTTGTTCGCTGAGAGGTGCATTCCTTTTGGTGGGGCAGAAGACCATGTGGCAGTCAGAGAATGCCTGTGATCCACCAGAAGTAAGGACATTTGCAGACTTGAATTACAACAGTGCAGGAAGGAAAGAACCAGCCCTTCTCTGTCTACGCTCCAAAACTCTGGAACCTCCTCCCCATCAACATCAGACTTGCCCCATCACTTCTACAGTTCAGGAAAGACCTCAAAACATTCCTATACAAGGAATGGCTCCTTTTTAACACCTATATCCACACACCCTGCACTCCACACCCTATCTGAGCGTCAGTGATCTGATATGCACCATCTTCCCCACATGCTGCTGATGGCCCACCGTCCCCTGTTAGCTCCCCACTCCTTTTCCTCTGCTTCCCTCACTGTGTTCTTCCCCCAATGATAGTAAAGCACTCTGTTCCTTCTGGAAGATAGGTCCTGGCATAATAAATACTCTAATAATAATAATATTAATAATAATAACAATGCTGCACAGAGCGTGGTGGGCCTAGGCTGCAGCTGGACCCAATGCTGGAGTTGAGAAAGTATTTGCTATAGGCTCCTACTACTTTTAGTGTGACGGTCAGCAGCGTGCCAAACACAGAGATTTGGGTAGTGGGTCAAATTGCTCCTATCCTTGCTGTAAACCCTAAGATGATTACATTAGATGTGGGGAATTTCAGGTGACCAAAGCCCCTCGTTGATATGGGGCTCAGGGCATAGATGTTATCATGTTTATCACTAAGCTATGGCATTAGTTGTTCCTGCCTGAATTTTGGGCATGGAGCCAACCAGGCTGATTGTGTGCAGGAGATGCTGAGGGCGCACAAATGCTGGATAAGTCCCAACAGACATGCAGCCATACTGTAAGGAGGTCTCTTCATGCGGCTGCCTGGGGATGGGTATTTGTAGCATCTCTTTGTTGCGAATGGTGCTTGGAGGCTGGATGGCTGGACTAGGTGGGGGGATATGGAGCATTTGCACCATGTCTCAGAACAGGGTTGGGTGAAATGAAGTACCTATTTATGATTAGTTAATACAGCTTTGGGGGGGAGTGCCACTGATAAGGAGGTCATTAAAGACTGACAAGCTTCTGTTTACCCCTTCTTACTCCTTTTCCTTCCTCCAGCCGAATCTGCACAACAATTGTAGTAACAAAAGCAAGATAAGAGGACAGTGTTATGTTCTTATTTCTTCATAATCACTGTTTGTACCCAGTGTACTTCTGTTCCTTGTTGTGGTCTTGTTTCTATGTTGTGCCTCATTGTGATCTTGCTCCTAGATTGTGTCCCGTTGTCACCCTGTGTCTATAATGTATCCCAGGGTATTTTGAGACTTCATTTAATGTCAAGACGGAGGCGAGCATTATGCTTCATCTTCCATTTATTTAAACATTTTGTAACTTCCTATGTAGGAAAAACATTTTTTTGTGTATTAATCTCAGGACTACTGCAACATCCCATAGGGCGTCATACTTTGGCTTTGGTGGTTTCCTTAATCTAATTCCTTTGAGTAGCCAAACTACTGGTACGTTCTCCCCTTCTGGCAATGCCTCTATGGGTATGTGGCCCACCGAAATCGCAGATTTTTGTACTCCAATCGTTCAATACGCTTTCCCGTCTTGGAGTAGTTCTGCTAAGAAGTTCAATATTTCTACTAGAGGAACTTAAACGGGATGAAGACTTATCCCTTTGCACCATCGCAACCATCTATTCCAAGCTACATCAGAGCTCCTTCTAGTCAAAGGTGCCCACGACTCCGCGATGTGGCTAGCACACTGCTCCGAAATTCCTGGGAGATTCCAGCATCTCCTGCTATAAAGCACAACATGAGCAGAAGTGTCCCTCTCACTCTCAGAGCATGATACGGGCCAACTGGGTCCGTGAGAAGACTGTCTCCCGGGGGCAATACTCTTGGGTAATCGGTCACTAGTTCCATCAATGTTGGAAACCATACTTGCAATTTGCAGATCGGGGCTACCACTTTCAATGTCGCTTTCTCTCTGCAGACTTTGGTTAGCACTTTGTTCATCATAATGAATGGTGGGAAGGCATAGTGCGTCTCTCCCTCCAATCTTGGAGAAATGTATCTATGCCTGCTGCCATGGGGTCTAGTCTCCAGCTGAATTATCTACTCTTTTGTGCGTTCAGTCTGGACACAAACAGATATGCGTGTGCTGGTCCCCAGAGCTCCTCTATCTGTCCAAATATGGTCTTTTCCAGCATCCAATCGCTGGAGTCTGCTAGGTATCTGGAATTCCAGTCTGTTACTACATTAAACCAACCCGGGAGATACTCTGCTACTACTGAGGTTTCTGACTCTAGGCAGAAGTGCCAGAAATCCTTAGCTCGTTCCGCTAATAATCTGGACTTCGTCCCTCCTAAATGATTTATGTATCTGACTGCTGTGTTGTTGTCCATCTTCAGCAGAATACACAAATTCACTCTGTCTTTCGTAAATGCCTTGATCACAAACAACCCGGCTAGCAGTTCTAGACAGTTGATGTGCAATTTGAGTTCTTCCAAACTCCACTTGCCCCCTGTGTCTAGTTCTCTGCAGCGAGCTCCCCAGCCTGCTCTGCTGGCATCCGATTCTATCACCAGATCGGGCCAGTCTCCGAATATGGCCTTCCTGTTCCAGGCATCCATATTCTGTAGCTACCATTCTAGTTCTGTCTTTGACTCTGCATCTAGCTGCATTAGTTTATGGTATCTGAAGCCTTGTTGTAAGTGCTTTATCTTTAGCCACTGCAGGGCTCGATAAAGTAGCAGTCCTAGAAATATTGCTTGAATCGATGCTGCTAACAGACCCGCTGCTCTTGCTATTGTTCGTAAGGAGATAACATTTTTGCTGAGGCAATTTCTTATTTCTCTCTTTATGTCTCTTATCTTAATGGCAGGCATTTCCAGTGGGGCCGTCCTGGTGTCTAGGAATTCTAGTCTCCTCACTGGAATCACTTCAGATTTCTCTCAATTAACTAGGAATCCTAGCGATGCCAGGAGGTCTGTCACCCAGCTTGTTTGATATTGGAGTGTCTCTCTGCTGCTTGCCATCAGCAGGATGTCGTCACCATATATTATCATTCTCATCCCTTTCTCTCTGATAGCTGCGGCTATCAGCCTCATGAGTTTTGTGAATGCCTATGGTGCTGAAGCTAGTCCAAACGGCATTGTCGTGATTTGCCAAAATTGCCCCTCCCAGTCGAACGCTAGGAAGGGGCGATATTCTTCTTGCACGGGTATCCTGAGATACACATCCTTCAGATCTACTCTCGTGAGCCAATCTCCCTGTCTGAGGGTGTCTCTGAGCTGATTGATTGCTTCCATCTTGAAGTGGTGGTACACGGTTCTAGGTCTAAAGTTTCGAATGCATAGGATCGAATGACCAAAGGGTCGAATCAAAAGGACCGAAAACCAAAGGGTTTTTTGTGATAAACCAAAACGGAAACCCAAAAAAATATATATTTAAAAAAAAAAAAAATGTACCCTTTTGTTTTAGGTCAAATTGAGTCGACCCTTTGGCATTCGATCCTTTTGTATTCGGTACTTTAACTGGACACCGTGGTACACTACCCAGCCGTTCATCTCCCGCAGATTTATTACGGGTCGCACCTTCCTGTGCACTAGGAACATGTTGCTTATAAACTTGGGGATTGTCAAGCAAGGCTCTATTGCTCTTTTGCCTGCTAAGCTTTGCAGATCTGTGTGTAAGCTTTCTTTCTCCATCTGCGCTAAATGTAAGGGACGAGGGGGGTGTGCTTGTGTGGGTATCTGTACAAATACTAGCTGCAGCCCTCTCACTGTTTGCAATACCCAGGCATCGCCGGAAAGCGCGTACCAGTTCTCCCAACATTTCAATGTTCTCCCCCCCACTGGTGGATATGAGAGCTTTCTCACCTGCGGGGAAGTTCTTTTCTCTTCCCTGTCGTCTGCCTCTCCTTCCACTCCTTCCTCTCAGGAATCGTCCTCTTGGGGGAAAGAAGGCATCTTGCTGTCTGTTTTTTGAATATCGGGCCCTGTTGTTCTGAGCAAAAACAAGTGGCCCAGATATGTGATGTCATCAGTGATGTCATCAATTACATTTGTGATGTCATCTTTCATGTCCTGGGTGTTCGTTTTAGTAGTGCACGGTGGTAGCACAAATTATGGTGCTTAGATTACCATAACTGGTGAATTTCTGGGGTTTTTCAGTTTTACTTGTAACCATAATGTCCCTTTAACAACATTTTTCCATTGAATTTCATTGGTTTTTATTACTGCAACTTAACCATTACATCCCTTTTAACAACGTTTTATTCAGTGAATTTCACTGATTTTTACCAGTGCATTCTTAATTTCCTACCACTTACTAATATCATGTTTACCCCAATGTAGCAATCTTTATGTCCAATTTATAAAGTTTGACCTTAAAACTCTGCCATTCCCCACCTTCTAGCATAATTTTTAAGACTTCTATACACTTTTTCCAACTTTTTCCACTGTTTTTGTGTTCGTCAACACCCATGAACATCTGACATCATCACAGGCTTTTCGGACAGTGTCACATGACCATGCGCTCATACGCTGCATGATGACGTATTCGCGAACACGTCTACACTTCGTGGACGGGTCTGTGCTTCTTGAACAGTTTGGAACAGAATTTTCCGCTCATCTAGGAACTTTCAAGCTCAAAATCTACCCTTGCCCAGCTCCTATACCTTTTCTTAATCATTACCCATTAACAATCTAGCACAGATCACATACTTGAAAGAATATTAACAAAACTGATATTTTTCTTACAAATGGCATCAGCTATTGCCATGCCTCCTCCCCAAGAGCCACCACCACCAGCTGGAGGACCTACACAACAAAAAAGCACAGTACTTCAAAAGACAATGAAGGGGACCAAGAAGATAAGGTAGAGGAAGTGCTTACCTCTAGCACCCAGAGTGAATCATGGGTGTGGCAGTTCTTTACCACTATTAGAGTTGTACCAAAGGCTAAAGCTACCAAAGTGAAATGCACTGATATTGATATTGATATTTTATTTCTATCGTGCTCGTACACAAGTATTTCAGAGTGTGACAAGGCAATGGAGGGGAACAGGGGAGAACAAAACAGCGATCTTACTAGGCCCAGTGACATTGAGAACGCACAAGTGCATGGAAGAGGGGGAGGGGAAAAGTGCATGGAAGGGGGAGAAGTGGAAAGTGTGAAGCAGAGGAGAAACAGATAAATGATAAATAAATAATAAAGGCAACAAATAGTGGTAGTGCAGCCAGCAATTTGCAAATGCTAGGTTTAAGGTAGCATACAGGGTAGGTCTGATAAGTGCAGGAAGAACAAAATGGAGGGGCTGTATGGGTACAGATACAGACCCCAGTGCAAGGGGTGGCCTGGAGGCAGTGCGGGAGGGTGGCAGAGTGAGCAGGTACCTGGACCCGGAGGACAAAGGGTGGCCAGGTGCACAGTGCCAAGAGAGAACAGATCAGCAGGGGAGAGAGGGAGCGAAGGCAGAAGACAAGAGGAAGTTTTTGAGGTGCTTCCGGAACCGGAGATGGTTCTCCTCAAGTTTTAGAGTGGCAGAGACAGAGATCTACCCCCAGCTCATTTCTTTGAAAAACCACTGACCCTGAGGGAGTTAGAGGTAGAAGAGCGAAGAGCTCGAAAGGGGAGGCATTTGCGGAGGGATAGCTGAAGGTATTTTGGACCCAGGCCCCAGAAAGCCTTGTAGACAATACAGAGGGTTTTTTTATTTAATCCTTGCATACACTGGGAGCCAACGGAGAGATTTCAGAGCTGGAGAGATACGATCCCAGGGCTTGAGGGCAAGGACAAGTCTCGCAGTCCTGTTCTGAATGAGTTGCAGAGGGCGGAGAGTAGAGGCAGGTAGATTTAGAAAGAGGCTGTTACAATAGTCCAACCTAGAGAGAGCCAGAGCTTGGGATACCATGAGCTTCTGGGGGAAGGAGAGGAAAGGCAGAGTACCTCTGAGGAGGTGCAGTAGGAAGTTTGACTTTTTAGAGACCACAGAGATGTGGGCATAGAAGGAAAGGGTGGAGTCAAAGATGACCCTGAGGTTCTTAGCCTCGCAGGTGGGGGTGGGAGGGGGGCCAAGGGAAACCAGCCAGAGAGTGAGGGGATAGGATGGTGAAGGTGTGCCAATGAGGAGGATCCCTGTCTTGCTGGCATTCAGACAAAGATCATCGGCGGCACACCAATCACACTAAGTGCAACATTGTACTCAGTCGTAGACTACCTGGACAGTACTCCTACAGGACCACCTCCATAAGCCGCCACACGAAATCCAACCACTGCAATGCTATCAGAGAGGGTGTTCCTTTCTTAGCAAGTAGTAGGCTGTCTTCCTCCACCTCATCTTACTCAACCAATCCTGTAACCACACAGCCTACTTCTGTGGGGCACAAAATCCCACCAGCTACCTTACAAGTGATAAAAAAAGGTTGTTGATCCGTATCTTTTGAAGACAGCAGTAATCTCTATATACTGCAACACCCCACTCTGCAGGGGGGAACAATTTCAAAGTACTTTTGAAGCTGTAGTCAAGGAGCATGAGAAACACTGCAACCTACCTTGGATGTAACACATTCGCAACATCTTCCCTTGTCCACCTGCCCCTCCATATTTGTGGTTAGTGCCTCTTTCCTCATTTCCCTCCCTACCTTTCCATCCTCTCTTGCAAAAAATAATCTTATAAATTCCTTCAACGTTACAATTCTCAGTAAAGTAGTTAGACTCAAGGAGATTCTCCAACAGTTCCATTAGCATTTTGTGTTCTGATAATGGGAATAATCAGTTGTATAATAGAGCAAAATATAAAAGGACAGAAACAATTATTGGTCCAAAATACTTTTCTCCAGCATACAATAAGGACCATAATCAATGGACATTTATAACTATCCACTGTTTCCACAGTCCCCATTCCAGGCCATGGATCATTAGAAGACCTGGATGCCACGTGCACACCATCGCACAGGGCAGCCCTTCTACTCATTTTAATTTTACCTTTGTAACACTCCCTCAATGCCTGCTTTCAAACAGTAACACATCCGTCCACCAATCACTTCCAAAAACTGTACATATAAACCTATGACTAAGACTATGATATTAAGCTTCCACCCAACAACTGCCACTTAACAATCTTCTGAAAATCTTTTGCATCTGCATTTCGCTTACCTGTACAAAAAATTGTACACAGTGCTCCTATAAATGCACATATGCATTGTGCGGTGAGAGAAGTTCATAAATAGAAGGGGCAGTGCAGATGGGCAAGTGCTCATAAGAACCCAGGAGGGAAATGCCAAGGGATGCCAAGGTGGGATACCACTGGCTAGATGCTGGAGCGGAGGAGTCCTAAGGGCATGATGCACCTTAACCTTAACATCCCTTTAACAATGTTTCTTCTGTCAATTTAATATGTTTTTATAAGTGAAAATGTGTTGTGGTGTTACATCAATGAATATAAGTTATTAATAATTTGTCTTTTCATATATATGAAAGAACTATAAACCTCATTGTTGTTCAGTTACCTACGGCATAAGACTCAACCATGACCCAAACCCAACATAACCACCCATATTATTCACTGCACCTACCCTGCATCTTAGCTCAGTGTTCACTATATCCTAATAATGTAACTAATGGCCAGTGCTCATGGCTTGCAGGCATGGCCAGTCTCCAAATCCATGCGGCATGGGCTTCAGCTATGCAGCATTCCCCAACAAGCAAATTAGAATACACATTTGTGTTGGCTGAGGGACAGGCCCACTACCCAGACACCAAATGTATATCACTAGTTTTTCTACCTACATTCTTACACTTTGGAAAAATCAAACACGAGACATAGTTCCAAAAACATGCTTTCAGGTCCTTGCTAATGGTCATCACGCAAGATTGTTGTAATCTACTCAACGACTTCAGGCTGTAACCGCAAGCAGAATATTTTTTCACTGCAACGTCAAGAAAACGAACATGGACTGAGGGACAGCAACAATGTTTGGTCTGGTGCTGCAAAGCAAAAAAGAGCAGCCCCAAGGTCCATAGCCAGCAACAGCTACAGCTACACACCAGGGGGACCTGACCACACTACACAACACTAACCAGCAAGGGCACAGAGAGTCCCAGTGCTCCCGCAGAGTCCAAGGTGTTGGAACTGATGCCCTTAGGATTTTATCCACCTCTTTGAATAGATGTCATACCAAAACTGTTGATAAATTATCAAAGCCAGAAAAGGATGTGCTGGATCGGTTCTAATTTCAGGTTTTTTTCCAGGCAGCATTTCCCTACTTGAAACCCCGCCTTCTGTGTGGGCTACGCCTCTTCCTGACCCATATAATCTTACCCACCAGCGCACCGCGCGCGCACCGCCAAGTACAGGATAAGTACTGTTGGCTGAGGCTGAGGCTGAGGCTGTGTCCGCTGTGCTCATTTCAAGCCCGACCGATTTTCGCATGGAGGAAGTCTGAGGCTGCAACACCACATCATTGCCTGACCTTGCAGGAAGAAGGCAGCATTTCCCTACTTGAAACCCCGCCTTCTGTGTGGGCTACGCCTCTTCCTGACCCATATAATCTTACCCACCAGCGCACCGCGCGCGCACCGCCAAGTACAGGATAAGTACTGTTGGCTGAGGCTGAGGCTGTGTCAGCTGTGCTCGTTTCAAGCCCGACCGATTTTCGCATGGAGGAAGTCTGAGGCTGCAACACCACATCATTGTCTGACCTTGCAGGAAGAAGGCAGCATTTCCCTACTTGAAACCCCGCCTTCTGTGTGGGCTACGCCTCTTCCTGACCCAAATAATCTTACCCACCAGCGCACCGCGCGCGCACCGCCAAGTACAGGATAAGTACTGTTGGCTGAGGCTGAGGCTGTGTCCGCTGTGCTTGTTTCAAGCCCGACCGATTTTCGCATGGGGGAAGTCTGAGGCTGCAACACCACATCATTGTCTGACCTTGCAGGAAGAAGGCAGCATTTCCCTACTTGAAACCCCGCCTTCTGTGTGGGCTACGCCTCTTCCTGACCCATATAATCTTACCCACCAGCGCACCGCGCGCGCACCGCCAAGTACAGGATAAGTACTGATGGCTGAGGCTGTGTCCGCTGTGCTTGTTTCAAGCCCGACCGATTTTCGCATGGGGGAAGTCTGAGGCTGCAACACCACATCATTGCCTGACCTTGCAGGAAGAAGGCAGCATTTCCCTACTTGAAACCCCGCCTTCTGTGTGGGCTATGCCTCTTCCTGACCCATATAATCTTACCCACAAGCGCACCGCGCGCGCACCGCCAAGTACAAGATAAGTACTGTTGGCTGAGGCTGTGTCCGCTGTGCTCGTTTCAAGCCCGACCGGTTTTCGCATGGAGGAAGTCTGAGGCTGCAACACCACATCATTGCCTGACCTTGCAGGAAGAAGGCAGCATTTCCCTACTTGAAACCCCGCCTTCTGTGTGGGCTACGCCTCTTCCTGACCCATATAATCTTACCCACCAGCGCACCGCGCGCCCACCGCCAAGTACAGGATAAGTACTGTTGGCTGAGGCTGAGGCTGTGTCCGCTGTGCTCGTTTCAAGCCCGACCGATTTTCGCATGGAGGAAGTCTGAGGCTGCAACACCACATCATTGCCTGACCTTGCAGGAAGAAGGTGACTGTTTTGTACAAACATCCATAGTGCCGTGCTACGGGCTGTGATTTAAACGTGGACTTACACGCTCGCACATGCCAGGCTCTCAATAGCGTGTGCTTCTATCGTATCAGTGTGCCTATCTCCGTATCAGTGTGCCTATCTCCGTATCAGTGTGCCTAATTCTTCACTAACATAGGTCTAACTAAAATAGCGTGTGCTCTTTGTAGTTCTGTTATATGTTTCAATTAGTATTCAGCATTCAGCTGTAAGTAAATTCACCATTTCTTTGTCTTTTGTTTAGGCAGCATTTCCCTACTTGAAACCCCGCCTTCTGTGTGAGCTACACCTCTTCCTGACCCATATAATCTTACCCACCAGCGCACCGCGCGCGCACCGCCAAGTACAGGATAAGTACTGTTGGCTGTTCGCTGTGCGCGGTGCGGCTTGCGGGTACTGGCTCTCTGCTTTTGCCAGTAGTGAACTTGGGGTAGGAAATTGATTTTTTTTCCTGTTTAAGCCACGTGGTTAATTATTCCTGTTCTGTGTTACTCAGAAGTTGAAATTACTGTTGTATTATGGATTTGGCTTTAAGAAATGGGAAAAAGAGGAGGGAGTGTTCTTCTAAAACCCTTCCCTCCGCCGACTCTCCAAAAAATGTAAACAAAAAGAAAACATTTAGCCCTGTAACATCACTTAATGGTAAACAATCGCTTCCTTCCATGTCAAATCATGACGATGCGCTGAAACCATTTGTTGAAGTTGACATTATGTCTGAAAAACAAATTGTACCCGTAGGGTCTGATGTAGTTTGTTCGTTTAAAAAAGCAACGATAATATAACTAATGATCCTTTTGATACAGAGGAACACACCCGCAACGTTCAAAATATAATTGCTGATATCCATGACAATAGATATTTAGCGATCTCTGACATTTCCATGCTTGCACCTGTAATTATGTCAGACTTAGACAAAAGAGTGCGCTTATCACTCGGCCCCTCCACTCCAGTGTCTACTCAAGGCATGCGGATGGAGCACGTACACTTTCACAAATCTAACATCAAAGAGTCCAATTATCAGTGTACAGACTCAGGAAATATTATAGAGAAGATTGGTGCGCAATTTCCGTCTACCAGTTCGCCTTCAAAGATATCCGTGTCTAATCCACTCACACAAAGCCCACTCTTTGAGCAAAAGAATACTTCGGTTCCTGTGTTTAACCTTTCCAATGTGCCCGTCATGCCACAGACTCAA
Source organism: Ambystoma mexicanum (assembly GCF_040938575.1). Lineage (NCBI taxonomy): Eukaryota > Metazoa > Chordata > Amphibia > Caudata > Ambystomatidae > Ambystoma > Ambystoma mexicanum. Next base: position 1,142,884,638 of record NC_090933.1, read on the forward strand.
GAAACCATTGAGGAGGACTGCTTCGAACAAAAAATCAATGATCTACCTATCTTCATGAAAATTTTAAACTTGTTGGATCGTGGTCATGAATACACGCATCTTCTTTTGCAAGAGCTACAAAGGGAAATGAAAAAAAACACTTCCCACATCACCAAAATTGAAGGTTACATCTTGGCGCAAGAAGCATGGCAGGGTTTTCACATGAGCTGTAAAGTGAAGGATGCCGCAGAAATTAACATCCCGCTGGTTGAAAAAAAACAAACGGGTATGCAAACCTCTGATGAACCTATGCTATTAAACGGTGTACCAGTGACTTTTGCACAAATAGTGCAGTGCAAGGTCGAAACAGAAGAAAAAGAAGAGGACAAGGAGTCATCGTTGGAACCTTTTAAAATTGATTACCTAGAAGTTGCTAAATTGCAACATGAAAGATTGACACAAGTCGAGAACATCTTGGTCCAGATGAACTCCAAAAATAATATTCTAGACATGCTAAAAGAGGATCAAACCCCCAATTTGCTAGAATTTGCACCGGACAGCCCTACGATTTTGATAGATTTAATGGATAACGCCACGGCCAAAGAAGAGCAGCAAGAAAGTGCTGAATCTCAAGCAAAGTTCTATCATACGTCACGAAGATCCAAGAAAAATCACTTAAAAGCTTTAAAAAGACGACACAAAAATAAAGGAACTTCCCTCAAAGACGAGAAAAAAATGCATGATCTGTCTAAAGAACTTTCTTGTGGAAATAAAGAATCCATAAGCACCGTTTTAGGTGCAGTTTTGGTGAGCTCTCCGGAACAAAAATTAAACTTAAATGAGTTAAATGAGGAGAGCAAAAATGCCCTGCAAGTGAAACCATCTCCTATTCATGAAATTGCTCTGAAGCAATTGGTTACTCAAAAAAAACACACAGAAGCAGCTTGTAAAACGTTCACATGTGGAAGTGGTTGACATCAAAGGAAAAACTAATACGGAAACTGAATCTAAGGTGCAGTCTGAGTTGATGGTCCAACCCCATTTAACATCATTTTTCACCGACATTTGCTCAAAAAAATCGGATGGGTTCACTAGAAACTTAACATCAAAAGTAAAGAGGACAGTTATGGAGAGACTGCGATTACTGCGGTTGAAGAAGAAAAACATTCAAAAACCATGCATAGCAAAGAAGTGTTAGAAAAAAATCGCCATATTACTAGAATCAATTCCCAAAGAAGAAAGCTCTTGCATAGATATTCACTTCATGCAAGGTCAATTGATTGAAAGGGTTCTGCAGACGAAGGGTCCTAGTCAATCTAAATCTGATTCTACAGTAACTACCCTCGTTAATAACATCCTCCCAGAAGCAATCATACAACAAGATCAAGATGGTCAAACAGGGGCTGAACCTAGAACAATAAATTATCATGCTGGGGGTGACTTGCCCGAAGAATTGAAAGAGAACGCGGATGAGAACTTCCAACAAGAGTGTCCTAATGAAGTAGAAGAGAATCAAACCATCCAGCAATTCCAGAATATCCCCTCTGAAATGAAAAACACCATTGGATGGATCAGTGAGGTCAAAACCAATGGGACAGCTCGCATTAACAGATCATTCCTTATGAACGCCCTATATAAAATTCCTCCACTCAGAAATTTGGTTACAAATGACATAGAGTGGATTAGATTGCCTAACATGAATAACAACAGGATGCTGTCTAAAGTGTCTTCTCCCATAATTGCTAAACTGATGTGGGATCACCAAAGTGATCTTTTGATCCTTGGTCTGGCCATGGTTGGTTTTCCACAAATAAAAATTGCTATGGACTTTCTGGAGATACTCATTCTAATGTCACTTGGATCGATCACATATTTGCCTCAAATGGACTTTCTCGTTCTATGATTAAAACAAATACCCTTAGGACTGACATGGGAGATCATGTGATGATCACCACCTCAATTCGGAATTATTTCACTTCGTGTCCTCCAGTAGCTCAGTTAGCACTAATTCAAAGTCACAGACCAGGTGCTTCAATCAACTGGTCTCCTGCTACATGCAGAGATTTCACATTTATTGTCAACAGAGATCTCTGGAAAGATAAAGCACAAAATGGCATGTTTAATTCTGCAATCCTAAAATGGAATTGTGAAATGATTGCCACACATTTGGCGGAAGGTGTTTTTCGCAAGTCTGAGCAACTCTTCGATGAATATAACAGAGATGACTTTTGTGCCAAGATAGCAGTTCTAAAAAGTAAGAAAAACGCTCACATACGGATGTTAAAGAATTCTACGTGGTGCTCCAATGCCGAGTATTTTGCGCTAAAAAAAAAGGTTCTATTTTCATATAAAAAAGCAGTAAAGGAGATTAATGATGCTAACAAACTGCTTCAAAATCAAAAAATAGTAACTCTTCTTTGTAATTGCAAGACTAAAGACATATGGAATACGATAAGATCTCTATATAAAGAACCATCGCGTGAGTTTGTCTCTGGCATTGACAGTACAACCTGGACTTCTTTTTTTCTTGGCAAATATGCTCTCCCAAAAAATGTTAGCGTGCTTGCTACTCCACCTGATTGTCATCTACTTCCTAATGTTTGTCCTTGGGGAAAGAATGACATACTTGGGGCTGTTCAGAAACTAAAAAGCTCTAAATGTGCAGGTCCTGATGGACTCCCTCCTTGTTTAATAAAGGATGATCCTTTATTTTGGGCCCCTTTCTTTCTTACGATCTTCCAAGAGATATTCAAATCCAAAAAGATACCGGAGTCTTGACTTACTTCTATTATCATTCCTTTACACAAAAAAGGCTCAATTGAAGACCCAAACAATTATCGTCCTATAGCGATTATTGATGTCGCTGCGAAAATATTCGCCTCTTTAATTCTACAAGAGCTTGAAATATTTGCACGCAACCACGATTCTTTGTGTTCTTCGCAAGTGGGTTTTCGCAAAGGGATGGGAACCCCCCTTAATGCGTGTTTGATGGCTCATATTATATCTCATGCCACATGCCCGTCTCATGGCCCCGTCTTTGTTGCCTCCTTAGATCTGAAAGCTGCGTTTGATAGGGTTATGGGAAAAATTGCGGAAAGCAAAATTCCCCCAATACCTCATTATTCTTATTCAAATGTTGCACTTCAAAACTAATTTCAAAGTTAGAATTAACAGGGAAGGCTCACTAACCCAAGCTATTCCATCGTTTACAGGTGTTAAACAAGGCTGTAACTTAGCAGCGATACTATTTAATCTCTATCTACGAGATATAGAAGATCCATGGAATGCTAAGAAGTCGTTCGCTATTCGCATTGGAGCCTTTACATTGTCCTGGTTAGCGTACGCTGACGACATCTTATTTTTTGATCGGACTCAGTCAGGCCTTCAAGCTAAACTAGATTGCTTCATGCAATATTGTAACTCTAATAATTTGGTAGTCAATCCTCATAAATCTTACATTATTATCTTTTCAAATAAGAAAAAAGTACGTAAGTTTGTATGGAAAATTGGTGTCTCCCCAATTACAATTAGCCACACTGTACCGTACTTAGGATTGATTCTCTCTAAGAATATCTCCTATAAATTCATGAAAGAACAATTGATTGTGAAAATTTCTCCATTAAAATGCCAAATGAAAATTCTACTAAAGAAAATTTGCAAATTTTCTCTATTGCCAGTATTGGAATTTTATTCAAAAAAAGTTGAAGCCATTCTACTATACGGAGCTGAACTTACCTTACATGATCTAGGGCCATTATTGGACCAACTTCAAGGGCAGATTTGGAAAGATGTATTAGGCTTACCCTCATCAATGCCTAATGTTGTCGTAAGACATGAGTTGCGGATTAACTCCCTCTCCTCCAGATACAATTGGCGCATGTTAAACAATTTTGCTAAAATATTATTTCCCATTAGAAATTCGCTCTACATAGGGCTAAACAGAATGTTAATAGATAACAACCCTCCCTCTATGGTGCAATTTAAAGAACGCATGCTAACCCTACTGGATAAGATCAATCTCCCAATGGAAGATCTGGAACTTTTTCAAGAGAAATTCAAGAAGAAATTACTGTTACAGGATTGGGGCGATACCTGTACGACAATGGAAATTTACCCTTCTTGTGCGGAATATTGCAAATTTATACACAAGCAGAAACCATGCATGTCTTATTTAACACTTTGCCCCTGTTCTAAGGTCCGTCGCACTTTTATGCGCTTCAGGCTAGATTTAATTCACACTCAATCTAGAACGAAACACTGGTCTAAAGAAACATTGGCTCACTCTAACGAGGTATGTTGTTTTTGTAATCAAGCTGTGGAGACTTTAAAACATCTGTTCTTATATTGCTGTTACTTTGAAAATGTACGATGCATTCTTATAAAGTCCTTTATGAAAGCAAATACGATTCTAGCTAGAGAGTGGATTTGGACTAAATGTATGTGGGGATCAACAGATACTTCTGTAGTAAAAACAACAAACTTTGTAAATATCATTGAGAAAGAACTAGAAAATGCATCGCAACCTTAAAGAACTAATGAATGTTGAGAATTGATGGTGCTTAAATCTAGTGTACTCTTGTACAAATCTTAATTTATGAATTTGATATTTTTATGTTCAACATGTCATATCGATTGTGTTCATACCATAATATTTTATGGTGTCTGATTTTAACAATTTTGTATTGTCTGAAAGAATCACAAATTATTTGTAAGGTCTACTTTTTTGACTAAAAACAAATAAAGTTTTTAAATAAAAAAAAAATATATATATTTTTTCACATTCAAACCTACCACTTCAGCCATGCCACATGCCCCAATAAGCAAATTACAGTACACATTTCTCCTTGCTGACAGCCAGGCCCATTGCCCAGACACCAATGTTATATCACTGTGCTGTGTACTTACATTTTCACACTTTCAAAAAATAAAACACAGGACATATTTGTAAAATCATGCTTTGAAGTTCTTGCTGAGCATCCTCCTGCATATTTGCTGCAATCCCATCCAGCACTTCAAACCGTACCCACGTGCAGATTTTTCCCCCCATTCAAACCTATCCCAATATCGAGAACCTTACCATAAAGCCCATCTGTGGTGGCCATGCCCACTTTAACCCCATTGCTGGTTCCTCATGGTTATGGCCAGTAGCCAATCTGACCACTGTCCATGGCCACAAGCTATATCTCAGTCACCAAAGGTATATCACTATTTTTTGTACCTACATTATGACAGTTTTCACAAAATAAAACACAGACACATTTGCAAAACCATGCTTTCAGGTCTTTGCCAATGCTCCTTGCACGAGTTTGCTGCAAACTCACCCATATTTTATTTATTTTAAAGTGTCAAAATGTACGTACATAAAATAATCATATAACTTAGCCCCCATTTGACAAAATCCATTCAGACTTTGCACAAACATTCAAGGTTGGGTCTATAATCTTTCTGAAAACCTTTGTCCACAGTCGTCAAATGGCACCACTTTTATAAGACTATAAAATATAATCTAATTTTGTTCCCTCTTCACAAGATCCCACTAAATTTTGCAAAAACATTCATATCTAGATCTAAAATATGTTTGCAAACATGTGTGCAGATTCGTCAAATGGCACCACATTTATAAGCATTTAAAATACTTTGGGACTCCCCATCCCCTCTAATTGTGTTAACTCTTGACAAAAAAGCACCACACTTTGCTGAACCATTCAGTCAGGTATAGAATTAAATTCCAAAATTTCATGTAGTTTCATTGAGCGGAGCTAAAGTTATAAGCCATACAAAAACTGCTTTTCACCAACCCTTTAATGCAGAAATAAGCATAGATGTTCCGAAGCATCTCAGATGTTCGCAGGCATCACAGGACTGCCCCGGACATCTGGACTGTTCGCAGATGTCAGAGTTGAGAAAACACAATTTCTTGGGGCCTTTTAAGCCATATATCATCCCATCCTCAACACCCCTCACCTCCCCAGAGATTGTTTCATTAGTTTGATAAGTGCAATGTTGTGTTTTTTAATATGTTTTCACCACAGTGTTCGCAGACTACGGTGGCTGTCCGCTAATCGAACAAGATGGGTGTTTCCAAAAATGTGATACACCTCATGCTTTTCACCATCCAATCAGTGGGTGCGTCCGATGTCTGCAGATATCCCGTCGCCCTCTGGATCAATCGGAGGACTGGCAGCGGACCAAACAGGGAAGTGAGGCCGCAGACCAAACCCAGATATCACTATTTATTTTACCTACATTTTGGCAATTTTTAAAAAAACTTCTGGCTGGATTTACACCAAATTTACAAAAGTACACTTTTGGGACCAAGCCGCCACTCCTGCCAGATATCTGGTGAAAATGTGTCCAGTGGTTTAGGCTGTAGGCATGAGCAACATTTGTTTTTTTCCAATGCGTAAATGGAAAATACCACACATTTTGTGCCCCCCTATAACTTTGCCCTCCCTCCACAAAACCTCACCATCGCAGAATCAATCTGACTTGGCCATATACTTATTTTACAAAGTTTTGTGAGGATTCATTCAGAGGGGGCAAAGTTATAGGCCTCCCAAATAGTGCTCTTCTTATTTGTTAAGCAATTTAACCATAACTGCAGGCCGTGCAATTCTTTAATTGAACACTGTTACATCTTGTCCTGCTAATGTTTTACTGTATACATATTTTGAGCATGGCAGACAGACTGAATGTAGTGAGGTGGAGGGATTCCAAGCTGGAGTGCAGCTTGATGGAACCAGAATGTTTGGATTTGAAAGAGGAGCGATTAAGGAGGTGGAGAGATGAGAGGCAGGGAGCTGGGGCTACTTTAATGTTACAAGTTGAAGCAACTTGGTTTGAAGTTACTCACCGTGCCTGTGTATTTAATACTGGTGACGATGATCTGGAGCAGTTATCCTGCAGTAGCCCAGGGTCCAGCTTTTTGGCCCGCCACACAGGCCTCCCATTGTCCTGTGTGTGCCTTCTCACCGATCCTGATTCGGACCACGGAGGGACCATAACCTTACCTCACGTGCCTCCGATTGGTCTATGTGTGCCTTTTTGGGTGTCGTGTGGAGCTCCAAGATTTTCACTGATTCTAGTTCGGTCCACAGAGGGACCATAAGCTTGCTGCCCTCCTTGGAGCAGGCAGAGACCAAGGGGAGTCTGGTGCTGCAAGTGAGGAAGCTATTCACCCAAGGAACACAGTATTGCGCCCAAACCACTTTGAGCAGCAGTGCCTCAAGGCATGATCCATGGCAGTGCACGGGGTGGAGGTAAGGCGACACCATGGAATGAGATCTCTTTGCTCCTAGCCGGCAGCAGGTCAGTTGACATTTTCCGAACCACTTTGAGGATCGCAGTGAAACCATTAAAGAATGCAGTGAGTGTCTGGTGAGCATCTTCTAAGGACCCTACACCATGCACTGTGTGGGGGACATTTTGCTGTGTCTGGTAGTCATTGTACTGTATAGCATGGTGGACATCTTGGAATGGTGTCTGCTTCAATTTTACCTCATGCCATACAACATACCATGATGACATTTGGTGTGTTAAGCTGATCTGTGTTGACAAGCATCAAGTCGTCAGAGTGTTGGGGAGCATCTGGGGAAAAGCGATATGGTGAATTTACTAGGGCCCCGTTGTTTTTACAATTGCCTGGAGAGACCCCTATTAAATAGGATGAATGGAAAGATGGTTTTCTGCGCTACATACGTGGGGTGATTGGCTAACATTTGCAGCAGATTGGTAGGACTCGCTGTTGTACCACTACCTAGGTTATAAGGGCCAAACAGTGTATACAAGATTGCCGGAATTGCCAGAGGCACACTGTCAGGAACTGTCAGGAATTGAATGCATTTGAAGTGAGCATAACAAAGTTGGATAAACACTATATAGTGAAGGAGAATTCGATTTTGGCGCGGTATCACTTTGCCACCAGGGAACAAAAGGTGAATGAGTCCGTAGAGGAATATATTGCGACTCTCCGGGGCTGGCAATAAAATGTGGGTTTGAACACTGTAGAGAGGAGCATTTATGAGATCAACTGATGATCAAGTGAAATAATCAAAAAATGAGATAGGCCTTTTGGATTTAAGGTGACATAATCTTGGAAAAAGCGATTGAGGTTGTTAAGATTGTGGAGCATATGGAAACATATGACATGCAGAAAAGAATAAGCGAGTGACAGAGGGGACAAAAGAGGTGCCTAATGCGGTGGTTAAGAAGACATATGATCAGGAGCTGAGGCAGGAAAGAAGACAAAACTTCATTAAGAAATGTTATTGCTGTGGGAGTACTGATCATCTTGCGAGCGATATGGAGTGTTTTGCTTTTCACGTTGTGTGCAGAGACTGTGGCAGGAAGGGGCACATTGCTAGATGGTGCAAGCATTGGTCAAATGGGACTTGTGCATTTCATGTACATCGTGACTTGGTGGAAGAAGAGCAAGATCGTGAGATGATTAGGGAGACAACATGAACATGGTTAATGCTGGTGACTTCCATCCAAGACGTGCAAAACCATATTCTATGATCAACGTGAATGGAGTTGGGATCAAGATGTTGATTGACAATGGGGCCGACTACACTGTGTTGAGTGCAGATTTGTGGAAGGAGAAGTGAGACTGTTGTGTGTTGCAAGAGAACAGTGTGGACGCATATGGGGAAGTGCCTATAGACATATTGGGAGAATTTAAGCAACTCTGGGGTTCAAGAATAAGACAGCAAAGTGGTGTGTGTAAGTCACCAGAAGAGGAGGGAACATATTGTAATGGGATGCACAAGTAGATCTGGGGATAACATTGGATCCTGAACATACAGATCAAGTTTTTACTGTGGAATGTGTATCTAAGGAGGGTGAAGTAGAGTAGAATATAGGCAGTGGTATCCTGAGGTATTTAATGGGAACACATGATGTCTGAAGGGGTAGGTGCACAGGATCAAGTTAAGCAATGTGGTGCCGGTGAGAGTGGTGCCAGTGGTATTGATCGATGAGATAAAGTAGGAATTGAGATGACTAATGAGTGCAGGGATAATAGAAGAGGCAGAAGCTGCAGATTGGATGAGTCATGTTGTGGTAGTGAGGAAGAGAAGCGGAGCAGTGAGATTGTGTGTGGACCTGAAGGCATTGAACAAGAACGTGGTGCCAGAGAGGTTCCCATGCCTAGGATTAACGATTTGATTGCTGGAATATCAGAGGCAGGGGTGTTTTCAATATTGGATCTAAAATGGGCATATCATCAAGTTAAGTTAGATGCTGGTTCAGTGGGTTTCACAGCATTTCTGACTTTGTTTGGATTGTACAGTTACAACGGGAGGCTGTTCTAACTCATTTCAGCCTCAAGCGTATTTCAAAGGGTGATGGATAAATTGTTGAGAGGATTTGTAGGAGTCGCCTGCTATCAAGTGGACATTTTGGTATGGGAGAAGAATGTGGTAGAGCATTACAAGATGTTGAAGGAGGTGTTGAGGGTTGTTTGCAGGGCAGGTTTGACAATGTCGATTGAGACGTGTAAGTTGCATCAAAAAAAGTGGAAACAAAGCTGAAGTGTTGTCAATGCTGGGAATGGTTGAGTATTACAGAAAATGTATAAAAAATGTGGCCGACAAGTCAAGATGCATGAGGAATTTAAGGGGAAAGAATGTGGAGTTTGTTTGGGATGATCGTTGTGAGGAAGAATTTGCGATGAAAAAATATAATTTGATTGAGGCTCCGGTGTTGCAAGGATTTTATAATGGAGCAAAGGTGTATTTGTTCACTGATACCAGTGAGAATGGAGTAGGATGTGTTTTGATGCAACTGGGTTCTGGAACATTGAATACAGTGGCTTCACATGCATTGAGGGATCAGAGAAGAGGTGATCAGTGGTAGAAAGGGAGACCTTAGCATGTCTGTGAAGAATTGAACAGTTCAAGCCATTTATCTGAGGGTGGTCAATCATGATAGTGACTGATAAACCATTGGCGGCAATTTTTAGAGCGGTCTTGATGGTGTGTCGAGGAGGATTGTTTGTTGGATTACAACCATGCAGGGGTTGGATTATAAGATTAAGTACATTGATAGGAAGAAGATTGTGGTGGTTAATGCTCTGTCCAAAAGCATGGCTGGTATGTGGGATGGTAAAGTGGGGGAAGAGTGGGGATGTGAAGATGAACATTGGTAGGTTTTTATGAATACCTCAATGGTTCAAGAAAGAAAATGGGCTGAGTTTTGTGAGGAGGATGAGATTCATCAGAAGGCGGTTGAGTGTCTGTGTGGAGGATGCCTCAGAGATGAGATGAGTGAAGAGCTCAAGGGATTTTGTAGAGTGAGGAGTGAGTTGAGCATGGAAGGGATTTTACTGGTGAGTGGACATATAATTGTGGTTCCTGAAATAATGAAAGGGAGAATACTGGAAATTGAACAATAGGGTCATCTTGGAGTGAAGAAGACCAAGTAATTGAACAGGAAGGATGAATTGTGGCATGGTCTGGATGAAAATATAGAGAAGATGTTGAGAGATTGTGAGGCGTGTAGGCTGAATAATAAGGTGTTGTGTACTAGGACTCCTCCGATGTGTGTTCCGCAGGTGCCGGCTGGGTTTGAGTTGTTGTGGCTGTGGATTTTATGGGACTGTTGGCTGTGAGGGGAGCCCAAGCAAATTATGTGGTGGTGTTGGTGGATGTGTTACCTTAGTGGCCTGAGTATTGTGTGATGAAAGAGATCTGTGCACAGAGATAATTCAGTTCTTGGAGGCAGTTTTCTGGAGAGAGGGGTTTTCTAAAAGGAAAATTACTGATAATAGTCCACAGTTTGTGAGTGGAGAGATGGAGGAGTTTTTGGAAGAAAAGGGAATTCAGCACTCTACGACAGCTTTGTATCATCCCAAAGGTAATGCAGTGGTGGAGAGGTTCAATAGAACGATAATGGATGCAGTGAGAATTGCAGTTGTCACAGGAGGGGATTGGGTACTGTGAAGGCATCATGAAGCAAGACTCAGACAACAGATTCAAAGTTCAAATAAAAGGTTTTTATGAACTCAAATGTCAGGATGGTGTAAGGCCTAACTTGCCCTATTATAAGGTGGGATTTCTCTACCTAAATAAGCAAAGGATAGTCTGAGTCAGTAAGTTCAACTTAAAAGTCTGTCTGTGTCCAAAACCTTCACTTGCCCTCACAACTAAAGCTAAACAATGTTTAGTGATGTTAGCAACCAAAATAAAAGTGTTCAAACTAAAGTTCTAAGCTTCTTCCAGCTCCAGGTTTTCTTTTGTCTCCTTTCCGCAAGTTCAGGACAGTTCCAAAAAATGGGTCTCAGGGTTCCCTTGCCCAAGTTCAATACAGTTCCAACAGAAGGGTCTTGAGGTTGCCTTCCCCAAGTTAAACACAGTTCCAATAAAAGGGTCTTGGGGCTCGTGTCATGTCATGTCTCGTGTTTTGCCTTTCTGACATCGGTTCTTCCTCCGCACTGCCTGGTCCTTGCCCTGGCGTCTCTCACAATATCCTTCTCGCCGCAGGTTTGGAAGAGACTACATTTCCCAGGCACCCTAGCTTTCTGGCAGTCACATGATCCTGATCGCAAACGTTTCTGCGTGATGACGGCGTGTCTGTTTATTTTGCAGTCACTCCACGGCTTCGGTGCTCCTAAACCGTTGCCTTGTCTCGGAAAGTAGCATTTTGATTAAAGCATTCGTTGGATTTCCTGGTTACCGCTCGGACCGTTCTTTCCTGATTTCCTTATTGAAAACTCCCTGACGGCTCTTTGCTTCGTGATATTCCGGTTTTTGACCTCGTCTCTGTCCATGGATTATGACTGCGCTTTCCTCCTTTGTCTGATGTCCATTCCCTAACCCTCGTACGTTAACACTGCTGCTAGACTCATTCAGTGTTTAAACGTACTCCTGCCAATTACTGTGTATCACGCTTCTCGTGTACTGCTGCACATTAACTCAGCTGTTTGCCACGCGCTCCTTGCAGCTCCTTGACTGGCTGTTTTCCACATCACCCACTGCACTGCACCTTTTACTTTTCATAGTACACATAGGATTTTGTGGCTTAAGTTTGGACACTTTGCTAGGATTTCACCTGGTGATCTTTTTTGGACGCTTTGCTGGGATTTCACCTGGTGATTTCTTTGGACTCCTTGCTGGTATTCATCTAGTGCTTTACTTGGACGCTTTGCTGTTTCCTCACGTATCACCTCCAGGAAACTACAAGAAAGCATTTTGGGACGCTCTGCTGTGTTTTGCTTTCCTTTGTGGTTTCTAATAAGACATTTAGTTTGTGCCCTTGTGCCGTACGGATCAGGGTTATTGAACTGGACTTTTATTCTGGAACACTTGCTCTCACTTCAAGACACACTCATCTCTATAAATAGGTAAGAATGGGGAATCAGAGGTTGGTGTGGCTGGGACCTGTGGTTTACCAAGGTATTCATTTTCCACTGTACATGTTTGTGTTTTCTCCCCTTAGCTCTGTTGCTGCTCCTGCCTCTCCACTCAAGCCCCTAGCCTGTCAGGTTACTTGCCATCCTGCAGGCTGCTCTCTTGGGGGTAAAGTCTTTGTTTCATTGTTGTCAAAGTCTTCTTCAACCCGTGGAATAGTCTGTTGACCCTGTACTGGTGATTGCACGATACACAAACCTCCAGACGCGACATTCCCTTCCCCAAGTTCAACACAGTTCCAACAAAAGGGTTGCATGGTTCCCTTCCCCAAGTTCAACAAAGTTCTTTAGGCTTCAAGTTTGCAATCTCATCAACTTTTTCAGTTTGCCTTTTCTTTCAAGAAATTAAACAAAGGTAGCAGGCGCCCCTCTCTCGGAAGAACAAGGCATGATAACCTGTTCGTTCAGTGGTTGTTAACCACATTGAGAGTTCTCAGCCATCCCGCTTGAACCACTTTAAGCGGTCCGATAGCACAGCGAATAGATCGCTCACTTTGACATCTGTGCAGAGCCTGCTAACGCAGGTTCGAATCCCGGCAGGGTCAAACTCAGCCTTTCATCCTTCCGAGGTCGATAAATGAGCACCACACTGTGGGTAATAAGCCACGCTCAGATACCTGAGGGTTCGTAGCACTATATAAATGCTAAATTATTTTATTTTTATTAGGCCAACCAGTCTCAGCCCCTTGACTTCTCTTGATTTATTCTAAGGAAGGGTTTGTCGGTCTAATCATAGTTGTTGGACAACGCGGACCGCCCATCATAGGTCACGCAACCTTTAACCCTTGGCACTTTACAACAGTTCATTCTTTCTTTTAGCACTTCATTCACAACACAGGTTTCCTTTCTGCCTCTGTGTTATAAGCCCACTTATACTTACGGTTCACTTTACTGGCTTCTTGCCTTTATCAACATGTGACTTTCATACACTTTCTTCTTGGTATTTCTCCTGGTTACCACCTTGCTTTCATACTATCCAACATTGTTTTATTTTCTGGCCTTAACACTTTGTTTGCAAATGCTGTTTCTTTAAATTCATCTTTTTCGCAAATGCACCTTGCTTTCAAAACTTATTCAGTACTTGTCAATTTGTTCGTATTCAATAATTGATATTTGGTTATCCGACCCATTTATCAGCATTCAAAACACATTATTTGCTTAGCAATTTGTTCAGTATTCAATAGTCTATGTTTTGGTCTCCAGACCCCTTTATCGTGTATTCTTGCTAGTTCAGCATTCACCGCAACCCATACCATGCCCCTGGAACACCCTGGCCTGAGTGAACCTTCCCTGTCATTCACTGCTGTGCGGCCACTCCTCTGGGCGCTCTGGTCTCGCTTCTGGGTTCTCACACGCTCCTCTCTCACTCCACAAGAACTCTGGTGAGCAGCTCTCGCTCTTTACAGTTCTTTCTTTTGTGGTTGGAAGCATCTCGGTGGTCCCCACTTCCAACAGGGAACACGAGAAAAACAGGCTCTGCTCAACTCCAAACTCTCTGGCGGCCCGCAATAGCCTTGGCATCTTCCTGGCTTCTTTGCTGTCAGCATCCTTTTCACCGACCTGTACTCTTCTCGCTCGACCTTGTATGGCCACACACTGTGCCCCAACTGGTTCTCTTCTCTACTGCTTCTGACTCTTTTTATACACCTGCAACCATTTAACAGGTTGCAGATCGGAACACTAAGTTTTCCTTGCCTGACCCCTTCCAAAACTCCTCAGGCCTCTGCCTCATCTCAGTGTCAGAGTGGTGAAATGACACGTGTTCACGACTCTTAGTCACCTCTTCCTCATCCTAGTACTATAATGGTATAAATGAGGAAAATTGATGGGAGATGGTTTACAAAAGTCTACAAAGGCAGGGGATGGGCAAGGTTTGCTCTCATCAGAAAAGGGGGTATACCCTCTCCCCAATCTCCAAGGACCCTCCACCCTGGTGATCCTCCCTTGCATCTTCACCCCCAGGGTCAGGATCTAAGAGCAACGTCCTTTCCCTGGCCACTTGAGAAGAGGATCCAAGGGGAGTAGGTATAAGGATACCCTCAGGTTTCTCACAGTACGTGCGGTTATGGAGAGAGTATTTCAGATAGGCTGGCACTGTATGAGACGACTGGTGTGTCTATGTTTGAGACTTTCGTAAGAAGGAACCCAATACTAGGTTGTGTCTGGGATGGATGAATATGGCCAGACTCGTAAGAATTGAGGATGAGGAGATGAGAAGGAAAAATGAAAGCAAAGGGGTGCTGGCAAAAGAGAGGGATGATAAGCTTAATTGTGTGAAGGAGGTTCCCATGGGTGAGGGAACTGTGGTTAAGGTGCGATTGGGACAGAGACTGGCAATGGATATGTCAAGGTTTTCTAGTGCCATGGCGGTGAAGGAGAATTTAGGGAATGCAGTGAGGTTTGTGAATGGACAAGTGTGGTGTAAAGAGAGTATGGCGAAAGTTCCAGATGGAAAAGGAGGAAGGTTGTGATTTAGGATGTGATGGTGAATAATACGAGAAAGTATTAAGTACTCAGGCATGGTGAGTAACTTCAAACCTAGTTTATTTAACTTGTAACATTACATCAGTCCCAGCTCTCTGCCTCCCATCTATCCACCTCCTTCAACCCTCCTCTTTCATATTCAAACATTCTGGGGCAATCAAGCAGCACTCCAGCTTGGAATCCTACCACCTCACTACATTCCCTCTGGCTGCCATGCTAACACTGTGTATACAGTAAAACATTAGTAATACAAGATGTAACAAAACCATATGCAATAACATAACTGTACTATAAAACCACAGAATATGCACAATATAATGATGCAATTACTCTGGGTAATGTAGCAGGGGGTAACGGCTACCAAAAAGGATATGTAGTGGTTGAAAAATGTTCAAATGGGTGACTTAGCAGTCTCTTTGGTCCCAAAAGAGGACCAAAGGGCTGGGGATCCTCAACAGTAGCATTCTCAGTTCTTGACAGTTCAACGGCATGAAACCAGGCTTCTTAAAGTTGTGTCAGGGATTTGAACCAGGTTTGAATGCAGCAATTCACAGTGATCTAGATGGGTAGCCTGAGAGTCGGGTTCGAGATGAAGCTCCATGCGGTTCGATGTGGTATTTGAACGATGCTGGTCGATGAGGCCACAAGCGTCAGTATGGCGGTTGAGCTTGGTTGAAAGGCGAAGATGCTGGTGTTACAGGGTGCTGCTCAAAGCGTGGCGGTTCAAAGACTTGCTCAGCAGTAAGATTTTAGTTTGAGCCGAAGCAAGCGACAATCTCTGTTGGTGGGTGCAGTGGCAAACTGGTTGAAGGAATGCAGCAATAGCAGTTTGAAGAGGTTTGAAGGAGAGCCAAAGGCAGCACAGCAGATCCTGATGGATCGAGGGCATTTAAACGTGGATCAGCAGAGTTTTTACACTTTATAATGCAGGAGACCATCTAATTACTGCTGATGTGAGTCCCAATCCAGTGGCCAGGTAGAAGAGTAGTCCCAGTTCTCTTCCCTCCCAACCCAGGGATGCTATCTAGCTAGCACCTGCTGGAGTCTGGGTACCAGTGGAGCTAGCAGAGGGCGGCATGTCTTTTTCCAACAGCAGTTCCTCCCAATGTGCCCTTGGGAAGGTAGGGAGGAAAGGTTTCCCTCGGCCTTGTGACACCTGCCTTCTCCCAGTAGAGTACAAACAAGTTCTTCTTGATGTCCTTGAAATTCCTAAATGAATCAAGAAATTAGTAGGAGACCGCTTCCTTATAATGGCAAAAGCCCAGCCAGGATTGAGCAAAAGCAGTCTGCTGTAAGAGGTCCAAGCCATGTTAAGGCAACAAGTGACTTTTGCGTCCTGCCAACATAGCCAAAGTGCTTTGCTGTGCAGGAAGTGGTTTCCGCAATGCCTTCTCTCTGCAGGACGTGATATAGGTGCCCCAGAATATGGGACACGCCGGATATGCTTGATTGCTTTAAGGGGAACAATTAGGCTGTTGGAGAGATGTAACAATGTATCTA
The DNA here is from genome assembly GCF_040938575.1 of Ambystoma mexicanum. Taxonomy (NCBI): domain Eukaryota; kingdom Metazoa; phylum Chordata; class Amphibia; order Caudata; family Ambystomatidae; genus Ambystoma; species Ambystoma mexicanum. The sequence goes on from NC_090933.1 coordinate 1,142,901,007, forward strand.
GATGTGGCACATGCGCCTTGTGTGCAGTTATCTGCCATCATGTATACTTGTCGTGGTGCTCATGGGGGTGATGGGAGCAGAATCGTCCACAGAATTGAAGTACCAGTTTAAGTGGTATTTACTGCAAAGAAATTCATGAGCCAGTTTTTTATGTACTCCACGACCAAAGGTATTTCTGCCCTAAAGAAGGCAGGGTTCATTGAAAATTGGGAACCTTTTAAGTCGAAACTCGAGTAGGCATGTGGAGCTCTTACACTGGACTTAAATGACTTGTTCATCAGGACTGTGTGTTATTAGAGGTAGGTGTCAAATTAACTTTTTCGCCACGTTTTACAGAGTAGTGGCACATTTTTATATTAGGTGCACAGTGCTAGATGGTATTTGGTACCAGTGACTCAGAAAAGTGCACAAATTGTTGAGTTACATTAATTGTCTTTTTGCGCAAAAACACATTTTGTACATGGAAGGATGCTGGCTGTGATTGTGAATTATGTGTTTGTTGTTGTGCAAGTGGGTTTGATGTGATAGATTTATTCCTATTCATATGCATATTGACTCTTATATTTGTTTGCATATTGCACTTTACAATATTTTGAAAATATTCATTGTGTATTTAATAAACAGCACACCATGCTAATACTTTGTTTGAATTGGCTGTTAAATTGTGTTGTGCAGATTTTGATGGAAGAATTTCATTGGATTCTTTTGCTCATATGTTTTGGGATTCCCACTGACCCTGGGCATAGCATAATTATTGTGGGTTGACCTCAGGTATGTGAAAGTGCAGGAAGTGTAGGACGCAGGGATGAAATAGAAGCTCACAAAAAAATCAAGATGAAGGAATCCTTTCTTCTCCTGTTCGGACTCACTGTCTAACCCCCCCTCCTCCCCCTACTTCCCTAAACCTGCTCTTCAAAGGCCCTTTGGTATGCAAAACCTTGGTGTGAGACTGGCTCATCAGTTCAGGTTGTGCCCTTGAAGCTTGTTTCCTATGTTAGCTGCTGCTGGGAGCTACCCTGCCGGACAGAGTAATTACTGCACCTCACACAAGATCAAAGCGAAGCAAGGTCATCCTGCTCATTGATTTTCTGGCTGCGCGGAGTTGGGCAGTCTGACTAGAATCCACTCAACACTTCCCTCTTGGCTGACCTCGGCTCACATTGTTGACATGAGTGTGCCAGAATTCAGGTGTGGTCACGTGAACTAGCAGCCACCATCACAAAACCTAGGTATGGCATATATTTTTAAATATTACCCTGCCACCAGGTGTTAGTTTGTCATACTTTTTATGGTTTTGGAACAGAATTGCAGACTTAAATGCAACCTCTGCGCTGAAGTGACTTTGCTGTCAAACAGGGCACCTGTAACCACTAAACCTGATCTATGCCACTGTAGAGCAGGAGCTGAAGATCAGGGAGACTGATGCAGTAGGGCAACTATGTACACTAGGATTTTGGCATGAGGTTTACTGAATAGGGAGATCTGTTCAGCAGACCTACCTTTCAGAGATGGAGCCTGCGTCATTTTATTATTAATACAAATCAAAATAAAACGGGGGTTCTGCACCCTTGCCAGATAACATTCATTTGCAGTGTGCCACTCACTCAGCTATTAGGTCAGCTTATTTAGGTAAAAAGAAAATCCCTCCAAGCTTTACTAGGACTTGGCAGCTTCTTTTTAAACTATTTAATATAGTATACTGTATGAAGACTAAGCTTTCTGATGCAGAAGTAATAGAATTCTTATTATCCTTTTAAACTGAAATACCCCGGCTGGTTCAAAGGAAGGCAAAATATGCAATGTCAGGCTTAGGAAACGTCAGGCTGTAAGTTACAAAAATGTCAGCAACTTGTGCATTCACCGGTAGGCACATCTCTTTGAGCAGAAAGAGGAATATGCTTTAACTCCCCAATACATTTGTTGAACCTGTTCGGTGTCCTGACCCACGTTTGGACTATTAAGCTGCAACATTTGGTGCTGTGGGCTTAGAAAATCCAAGATGGCGGAAAAGCCCACAGTTGCGCCAGAATCCGGGAAAACAGCGCAGTTTGTGCGCACACCAAAATGGTTGCCTAACCTGCCACCCACCGTGCAAGCATGATGGGCCAGGAGTGCCATGAGTGAAATGTGTGCCAAAGGAAAAACAGCAGTGCCGGTTGGCTAAAAAAGCGCTTTAAAATCACCTTTGTTTCCCTGAATGCAAGCTCAAAATGCCTATTTCAAACATTGCAGGATATTCAAAAATCTTACTGAACACCAGCACACATCTGGCAGAATGAAGTTTTGTGTGCATACAAAATCTGGAAAGATGAAGAGCCCAAAACAATGTTTATAACAAAACTGGCTGAGCTGTGTATGTCAGCAGCTTAAGTTAAATTGACAGAAAGCCACTAAAATCGAAATGTTTACAATAAATGAGTGACCTACTTTTGAGTGTAACATAGGTTGCAACTGTTAAATGTCATAGTTTTGAACTTAGAATCAGCATTCTAGCTGCATGTGTAAAAATTGTAAGTTTGATTTGAATGAAGAAAAACTGGGAACACAAGTGACATTTAGCTGAAAACTGGCTTAATGAGACTGTATTCTGCCGGACAACTACCCCCGACAGGAGTTGAAGTTGATCAGCAGCTGTGTTCCCAGGCCTGGCTGCATTCTGCTGCTCCTGCCAAAAGGAGATGACACCTCTCTGATTGAATTAGGGGAGTGGCACCTAGGGACTACAGGAAACTAAACAAAGCACTGTCCCTGGCTATGGCAAATGTTATATTAGGGGGGTCGTAAAATGGCTTGCTCTTGGAAGGAGAAGTGGGAGAGGCACTGCTTCTGTGAGCAAGCTGAGCTTGGGGGAAGTGGATAAACCACAAATTCCACCATGTGCTTTGGAAAAAACCACACCCCTTTGGGTCCAGAGCATAATTTTAAAAAGATGGTGCGGGCTTGTAAAAATTATATAAATAACATCATCATTCTTGTGATTTTTCTGTGCACATTTTAAGAGGTGTTAGGACCCTGTGGTATGTTCTTGGGGATAGTAGCGGAAAAAAAAGTTGTTACTCCAAATGTATGCATGATAAAAATCTGACACTTTATCATCTGAAACCCATATCCCTGGTGCACATTTGTGTAAAATTTGGAAAGGTTTAGAGGTCGTGATCTGGATGAAAAGGGCATAATGCTGTCATAAGTGGACACGACATCTTACAAAGACAGGGATCGGATGGTTTGGTGCTACAGAAAATATGTTAACTGGACGTATAATATTAGAAAAATGGTACATAGATAAATATGTATTTGGATCAGAAATAAATTTGTGTGCAATTTCACAAGGGAAGGATCCTCTGACCAAAAACCTACCTCATCACTCTGACTCACAACCCAGTTCCTCCAATCAAGGAAGAGAGGAGGAACTGGCCAATGATAAGTTGAGAGGTTTGGGCATGCAGAATTAGCCGACCCATCCACTTTCTAAACACATAAAAAGAGCCACTGGAAGCCAGATAGGACTTTTCCTTTTCACTTTCTGCGGAGCATTTTGACTTCAGACTTCACATCCAGAGATCCAGACTTCAAATCCATCAATCTCCAGAGACCAGAAATTAACTCCAGAATTTGTAGCAGAGAGGCCTGAATCCACAAGCTGAATCCTTTTCAGCAGGCCTCCAAATCATTTGCAAACTATTCAACAGCCGGGCGAGCTGTTTGAATTTTTGCCAAGAACTTTTGTCAGAACCAGAGATCCAGACCGCTGTGCAGTGCCGCTAGCAGAGCTGACCCAAATCGCTGTGAGCAGAACCAGGCAGAGACCGTCCGTGGCGAGGGAACCGCAGTCCAATCCTGATCCGGGACGAAGTCAGATTCCTGTCCAAAATCTAGTGTGAGTACCCAGCTAGCACTGTGCCAAACCAATCTCTTAGTTTAAAATAATCTAATCCAAACTATTTTAACCTAATTAGAACTGCCTCCTAGAATCGTGTCATTCTGTCATCTTTAAACCTGAAAACTTTCATCTGTCATTCTGAGCTTTAAAATTTCAAATCCGAAAAACTACCTTTCCTAAATCGGCCGTATCTCCGGAACCATTTGTGATAGAAGCGAGATTTAACTTTTATTTTGAAGCTGAGATTCTAAGCTTTCCAACAAGCTCTACTCCTCATACTCCCTTCTTAATTGCGCTCGACGCACGCGACAACATTTGCCGCGATTTGACATTTTGCTTAATTTCAGCCAAGTGTAAAAATATTTGTCCTTGCTTTCCTTTGCATGAAATCCGTTTCCAACCTAATAATCCCTCATTAATCATTGTAGCGCGGAACTGAACTCATTACAAGTATCTATCACCTACTCTGAACCTCCTAGAGGGAATTAAAAGCAATTTTAGCACATTTCTCACTTCATTGCCACCACATTTAAAAGGATTTTGCCTGTGTTTAAGCCTCCTACCTGTTTTCCTCGAAGCTTGCTGGGGGGGAACTGAATTATATTTGATTGCATTCCTGAGAACTGTGTGCTTTCTTTCATCTCTTTACATTGCATAAAGGGGGGAGGGTGGGTGGGTGAATTGCTACCAGGAGGAAAAGTGATTACATTGTTTTGGTTGAAATCATATCAAGTTTATTTTCTGTACTGCATTTCATTCATCATTGCATTGTCTTTGAAGCCATAAAAGCATTATCAGCTACTTCATCCTCTCTATATCACTTCTAAGCCATCAAAAAGAGTGTACCACTGTAACATTATCCATTGTTGATCACTATCATCTTCACAAGTGTGCTATCAAATATTAATTTACTATAAAGGTGTGATAGATATATATTGTTTAATTTTCAAATAAACCTTTTAATTTGCAAAACAAACCTACTTCTTGGCTCAGTGGGGTCAGGGGGATTCTAAGAAAGGGGTGTTATATAAGGGTTGTCATCCAGAGTAAACGAACTGGACATAAAAATACATCAATAAGGGCTTCCATCAGCATCCCAGACTAGGCATTGACTTAGCTGTAGTGTTGAATTGAAGTCGCTTACAAAGTGGGGGCTCGAGCAGGGATATTCTGGGTTAGATTTACCACTTCTGCAGCTTAATACAGTGTGCCAACTGACCGGATACACATATCCAGTTAGATCACCATGCTGTTTTACACTGTGAAAGCACCCCTCAATAGAACGCTGTAAGGAAACGGTCTGTTTTGCAAAATAAAATACAAACTTCTGTAAGTCAGGACGGAACTCAAATTCCAGAATGACGACACTGGTAGACATCAAAATAGCCAGAGAGCACTTTTTGTGAGAGGTGAATGGACTGAGCAGGGCCAGGATGCATGGTTGCAGGCAATCACACAACAGGTCACTGCAACTGGGTTTGATACCTGGAGAGATCAGGGTCCCTTACATGTGGCCCTGAGTGAACTATACATGGCTCCTAAAGCTAAAGATGAACACAACAAGATGGTTAGGATAGCGGCATATTTGTATCTATATATGGGAGCCATGCAGGACAAATGTGCTGAAGGCCAAGATCTGGCAAATAGGCAACAGATCGCGTTAGAGAAGGCCCAATCTGACCTGGTCTCTTCTGAGCAGAGGATGCACAGAAGCCAGGAGTCAGAAAATGAGAGCAGACAGTATCTCATTAAAATCAAAGAGGACATGTCTATCCTGCAACAGGAAAAGACTGACCAGGATACCAGATTTCTGGCCTTGCAGAAGGAGTACCAAGAAGGTTTGGACTCCCTACTGCAGAGCCAGAAAAAGCTGGAGCGACAATTAGATTTCAATTGGGCATGTGCTGAGCCGGTAGTCACCCTGCAAAGCCACCTAGATAGGGAAAAGTCAGAGAGCAATAAACTGATCCTGAAAGACCTGGATAACCAGGCAGAGTTTGATCAGGAGCGCCAGAAAGCTGGTGCCTTTCAAAGGCAAAGGGACGACCAGGCGGCACAGATGCAGACTCTTAGTCAGGAAAGGGACACCTTAGGCCAGGAAGTCTGCCATTTAAAAAGAAAAACTGAAGAAAATCACTTGGCCCTCCAGGGGCTGGGTGACCTCCAAAAAGAGCATCAGAACTTGTTAGAGCACACCAGGAGGGTGGAAGAGGCTCTGGCAAGAAAGGAGCAGGCCAGTAGGGATGGGACTCAGGAGGTAACCCTCCTGCAGCAAAGACTGGCCCAGTACTCCAGGACCAATCAGGACGCACAGAGAGAGAATGAGGCTCTCTGTCAGCACAATGATAGGCTCCAGCAACAGGTAGCCATGCAGGAGAGACTGATAGAGTCTAGTAAGGCCTTAACTGAGGAACTGAAAGCGCAGGCTCTTGCATTGCAACAGGGAGCAGGGGCTGATAGAGATGAGGTTCGCTGGGAAAGGGAAACGCCTGAGCATAACCTCAGGAGCCCTAATACTAGAGGCCTTCATCTCTCTCAGTCCCTGGACTCTGCCACCCCCATTTCCCCTGGCGCACATGAGCACAGGTCCACAGGGATGGCATATTACTATCCAGCCAAAAGGATGGGGCTTGTAGGCCAGCACCACCCAGGAATGGATGGGCGGGCATCCGGGTATGGGCACCTAAGTACAGTGCAATTTAGTGGGGAACCCCAGGAGAGTAGGCCCACTAAGGGCATCCTGAAAACCTCTGCCCAGTTAGGTCAGTGGGGGGGTACCCATCAAATCCTGGTAGCAAGGAGGGATCTGAAGACTCCTCTGAGCGTCACAGGACACAGGAGACCAGGTCCCCACATTCTGCCAGCTATTCCCAGGCTCGCAGAATCCGGGAAAACCTGGAAGATCAGACGGGCACCTCTGGGAGCAGTGCTTCTGAATCAGAGGATGAATGGACCAGGGTTACCCGAACCAAAAAGGCCAATAAGGTGAAAAGGTCCTTCTTAAGGACCCTTAAAACAGATTAAGGCAATCAGGAGTGTCATCACGCCTTATCATAAGAACGCCAAGTATTCTGTTTGGGAACACTTGGAGCTCTATGAGCAAATGATGGAGACTTTCCATTTGAAGGACAGCAGTAGCTGTATCCAGTACGTCAAATGGACATTCTCCCCTGAATACCCAAGTTTCTTTGCGGGGCTGGAGGACCAAAACCATTCAAGATGGTCCACATATAGGGCGGCCATCTTGAAACAATTTTCTGTACATAGAAATCCCCAAGAGGCTTGCAAGGCAGCCTACAATTTGCAATGTGTGGAAGATCAGGCCCCACAAGAATTTGTGCAAGAATTGAAGCGTGCCTTTGCGCAGACCACCAGAAGGGTGCGCACGGACAGCAGAGAATTCATCAACACATTTTTCCATGCTCTTCCCAAGTACATAATGACCCAGCTCGTGAGAGATTTTCACGAGAAAAGATCTTTAGACTGGGTCATTGAGCAAGCCACCCGGATCTATGAGGTGAGAAGCCCATAGAAAATAAAAGTAATGTGCAGAAAAACCCCAAAACCAACAGCACCCCTGCTGCTGCCAAGGTGGCGGAGGTAAAGGTTGCCCCCGTTTTAGATTTGGAGATGGGGTGCCTAAAAACCTGCCTGCGCCAAATAATTTACAGCCCAGAAGGCCCTCGGGCCAATCACAGACAGGGAGTCAAGGAGGTAGTCCCACAAATGGGGTCCCTCGCTCCCCTGATTATGTAAGTCCCCTCTACAAGGGAAACCACCCATCCTGGGTTATGTGTGGACTCCTCAAGTCCAAGGGAGGGGATCCAGCCAAGCGCCTAACCCAGGGAACTTCCTCCTAACTTCCCCCAGGAGGGCAGAAATTCACCAAATCCTGGGCAGAACTTTTCCCCCAGGTATCCACCCAATTTCCAACACCAAAACCATCCATCCTTGTTTCCCCAATTCCCTGAGCCCAGACAACCTAATCCGGGAGAGGGGAGGTCAAGGGTGGAGGGGTACCCAAATCTTCCCAACCCAGGGTATTACCAGAGAAGGGATAGCTACCCTTCCCGGGATCAGCCCAGGGTAGAAAACAGGACCACGTATCAGCCTGAGCGGGTTTCACAGTTAGAGCGCCAGGTCCAAAATATGGCACGGGATCTGGGTCACATACTGAGGGCTCAACAGAACCCTCAGATGAGCATGCCACCGCAGAATGCCCCAAACCCTGGGCCTGGTGCTCCAGAACAATGACGGGGCAGCACCCCGATAACCCACCGGTTCTCAGGGAGGAGGCACAAGGGGAAGGGGGGTGTAAAGCCTTGAAGGAAGCTTCCTTCCCAACTTGTAAACAGCCCCTGGAAAACCAGGAACCAGAAACAAAATCTCCTACCCCTGAAAGTCTGCCACCCAAGGAACAGAGGGGAGGTAGGAGAAACAAAGTACCCAAACAGACCCATTTTGTGGAGGAGGTACAGGTCTTCCAATTTGAGGGAAAGGGATCCTCAGAGGATCCTGGGAAAAGTATTTTCTCCTTCAGAGATGGGGGAACTCCTCCCAAGGAAAAATGGGTCCCAAGAGATTCCAATCCAGACTGGGTAGATGTGGGGATTGAGCTGTCGCCGCCCATCATTCTATCTCAGAACCAACAATACCAAAAACCCATGGGTCAAACCCATCCTGATGACTGCCTCCAAAAAGGGGGGGGCGGCCCAGAACCCGAAACCATTTCCAGTTGCCAACTTATTCTTTCAGATTCCCCAGACTCTCCACAGAATTCTGCCCAAATCTCTTCTCTAGCCATGTCCAAAACCAGAAAGTTAGCCCACCAGTTGTCCAAAAATGTGCATTATCTGTGCCCCCTTGAGGAGAAGGAGGGAAGATATTATGCCCCGGTACAAGTACAGGGGCAGGGTACAATTTTGGCACTGGTGGACACTGGATCCCAAGCTACCCTTCTGTCCCAAAGGGCCTTTGATGAACTGAATTCAGGTAGGGGGAGAAGTACCAAATTCCCCTCACCTCTCTTCCTGGACAACTCCAGAACTTTGACGGGAAGGAAATTCCCGTCGAGGGGACTGCAGATTTGGACATCAAAATTGGGCGACACAAGGTGAAACACCCGGTCATAGTAGTAACTCCAGAGGGCACCCCTTGTTTACTAGGGAATGACCTCCTGAGAAGGTTGTCACCCCAAATAGATTGCGTAAACAAGGTCCTCTGGACCCAGACTAGCTGACCAATAAAATGAAAACAGAGTGTCAACCATGGTAGTTTAAACGGCACCTGCCACATGGTTGAACAAAAATCTGACTAAGTAGAATTTCACTTCCAGAACTACCAAATTCCAGACGTGACAGTAATAGCAGTAGGACAACAGACTGGTGATGGGAGGTCCTCTCTATTTCTGAAAATCAACCTTCCTTCCAGTTTAAGGTGGTATTCCACACTGGATGGAAATACTCTGAAATTCTTTACCAATCCACAATCAGACACTCCCACTCCTATAGTCCAGAAAGATGTGAAATCAGCTCAGAGCCTGGCTGATATTCAGCAAATTGGAGAGCAGTGGTTCTGTCATGATGCCTACCTCCAAGGAGCCAGGCCCAGCCCAGCAACCCCAGAGGCAGACATCATTTTCCCCAAGGACGTCTCAGCGGGCCCAAGTTGGGGCCTTTTGGACGCAGTCCTGGCGCTCTCGGCGCCAGGCTCAGTCTGGACCCCAGTCCTGGCGCCTTAGGCGCCAGGCTCATAAAGCAAGACATGTGTGTAAGTGTTTTAATGTGCACTTACCTGAAGCAGACCGTGCTGCTACATCCAGGCCCTCTTGAGGCCTAAATGGGACTACTTTATCTTTTGGACTACTTTATCACTCGGGTGTCGTCTGAGGAAGAATACATACCTGAGTGGAAGGATACATACCTAGAACTACTTTACAGGCTATTTAAACCACACCCGAAGAGCAGCACATGCTTCGCGTTGTTCTGCATCTAGCAGCTGGACGCTCACCGTGTTTGCTCCTGCATTCGGACTTCTGCCACGCCTGCCAGCATCCTGATCACCTACAAAGGAAGAGAAAGAGAGAATAGGAGAAGGAAAAGACTTTACCTGAAAGATCCGCATTCCGGAGTCAGCTCGCCGACGATCCTGCAAAGGAAGACACTTAATTTAAAAGCACATCGCATCGACCGCCGCAGCGCCGCATTCCACTCACCTTCACAGGGCGCCTCTATGTTCAGCAGCGATCACCCGGATTCGCAGCCACGCTTCCACGCCCAGGGAGAAAAAGAGAAGAGCAAAGGTGAGAGAGAGAAGGGAATGAGGAAACCTAAACCTCCATGTCAAGACTTACCTGTTGGGTCATTCCCTCTTCATTTCGGGTCCGCGCCGCATCCAGGCGTTTCCGGACCCCGGCCCCTATGGGGAAAAAGACATTAGCGTCAATGAGCGAATGAAAAGACATTACCCAAAAACGCTCATCAAGACTTACCTGATTTCTACAGGGATTGCACCTCGCAGAGCTTCATCAGCAAAGCCATGTTCCGCCAACTCCCAAAACATCCAGCCATTCCCACATTCAAACTAATAGACAAATGGGAAATGGACCTGGAAGCGCCCAATTCCAAACATCTCCTGCCAAGCAGGTGTATGCTCAAAATCTCCATTGGCAACAAGAGCATAGTCCATAATTGTTGGGTCGTGCGAGACGTCACTGCCGCCTTTTACTTAGGCAGTGACATTCTCATTCGCTTTGCCATTAGTTTGGACCTAATAAACTTCAAAGAGTCGGTCCCGATTAGCGGATAATCCCATGGGCTTTGATGATCCAGAAAAAGCATTTAGGTCAGCTCAATTGCTACCTTATGCAGTGAAAATTCAGATTAAGGAGGAAGTCACCATCCCAGAAAGGACCCGACAATTCTCCCTGGAAGTGAAAGTTAAAAGAGGACAACAATTGAAAAACCCTGATGCGTATATTCATCTAAATGCTTTCCTTCAAAAGCAAGGGTTGGGGGTAAACCCAACACCATTAGTCAACATAGAACATGACACCATTCCAATAGAGGTGGATAACAGCTACTTAAAGAGTATTACTCTAGCCGCAGGAACCATTATTGGAATGGCGGTTGATGACCAACATTTCTCCATTGATTTAGGAAATTAACTGTTAGGACAAATCCCCAAGGACTGTTTTGACAGTGACAGTGATGACAATACAACACCAGACAGGATTTTCACCTGGCATGGGGGGAACTTCCTGGTGTACACTTCTTGCCCTTATGGTAAGGAAGATGTGACTTGTGACTTCAGGAGGGATGAGGTGATTTTCCAGGTCCATGAGGGCTGCCTTTCCCACCTGAAGCCTCCAGTCCAAATCAGCACTCTGACCAGGGACTTCTCCACCCAGCTGGAGGAGGCCGGTGAGATAACTAAACCAGAAGTCTTTCCAGGCTTCAGGCAGATGGTGGAAGAGAGCGTCAACCTAGCTGATGCATGCGTGACTCTGGAACAGAAGCAAAAGTTGAAACAAGTTTTCTTGGATTTCCAAGATCTCTTTGCGGTAGACTCATATGACTCTGGTCGCACCGACATCCACACAACAACAATTCCCACGGACCCTGGCATGACTCCAGTGTTTGTGAAGCAATATCGCTTGCCTCTCTCATCCATGGAGTCCCTTACTGAAATAATTAAGAACCTTGAGTCCCGGGGAATAATCTTTACAGTCCACAGCACTTCCAATAATCCGGTGCTGGGAATATTGAAGCCAAACGGCCGGTGGAGACTCTGCGCCGACCTTAGGGAGCTCAACAAATGGGTCCATACTTCCCGATGGCCTCTGCCCTACATTGACCAAGGGCTGGCCCAGATTCAGGGGTCACAGGTATTCACAGCAATATACCTGACCAATGGATACTGGACCGTGCCTGTCAGTAGGGAGGACCAATACAAACTGGCTTTTACGTTTGGGGGCCAGCAGTACACATGTACCCGAACTCCTTTCAGATACCTCAACTCCGGCAATGAATTCAACATTTTCCTACATAAGGCCATGCCCGACCTGGGTGCGAGGGGTAACCTGGCTTATGTAGATGATGTCCTCATCAAAAGTTCATCTGTGGAGGAACACATAGCGGAGATCCGTTATGTTCTGACGCAGTTGAGGGCCGCCAGAGCAAAACTTTCCTTTCAGAAAGCACAGTGGTGTAGAACCCGTGTTAATTTCTTGGGGCATGAGATTACTCCTCAGGGTCTCTGTCCCCAGGAAAAGAAAGTGGTAGCACTTCAGAAACTGAAGGATCCCACAACTTTGCAGGAACAAAGGAGCCTCCTTGGACTGACTAATTACAGCAGAAAGTTCATTGAGGGCTACGCAGAGATCACCAGACCCCTGATTCATCTCTTGAAGGGGGGGGGTCAAGTGGGAATGGGGTCCAGAACAATCCGAGGCAGTAAGACAACTCAAGAGAAGCCTCTCACAAGCGCCTTGCCTAGCTTACCCTGTCAGAAACAAGGAGTTCTTCCTGGAGACATGGTTCTCTAATACATGCTTGACGGCAGTATTATACCAAAAGCATGACAAGGTCAATAAAGTAATCTCCTATGCGAGCAAAACTTTATCCTCTGTGGAGGAAAAATTCAACGATTGTGAGAAAGCACTCCTGGCAACGGTGTGGGCATTGAAGAATTACCGCCCGTTTATCCAGGGGGAACACATCATAGTGGAGACTCCACACCAGCCTCTGCAATACCTCCAAAGTGACAGAATCCGGGCCGGAAATGTGAGTAATTATCGAATTACTTCCTGGATTCTGTCAATGCAAGGCTTTCCTGTGGAGGTCAGATATGGCCAAAACAAGAAGAGTCCCCTCGCGCAAGGTCTGGCTGACTTGCATGATTGTGCCAGAGAAAACTGTCTCGAGGACGAAAGTCTAAAAATCAAGGACAACATGGAGGCATACCTTAATTCCTCCCACAAAGTCTTTGAAGAAGACAAGTGTGAGGGAATGCCCACTGTCTATGTGGATGGATGCTCTTATCATGTTGACAACAACGGGGAAAATGAACTTGTGGCCGGCGTAGGGAATGCATGGGTGAATGAGTGCCCAGAACTCTCCGCTGGTTACAAAATTGGTCCCCGAAGTAGTCAGGTGGCAGAATTGATGGCTGTGCATCAAGCCATCCTCACTGCTGTCCAACATCAACTACACAAACTGGTCATAATCACAGATTCGGATTATGTACGGAACAGGTTAACTGGAAAACCAGAGGCATGCTATGTGCTAATAACAAACCTTTGAAACATGGGGAGTTAATTCAAAACATTGATGATCTGGTCACCTCGAATGGGATGACCATCTACTGGAAAAAGATCAAGGGTCATTCCAAAGTAGAGGGACCAGACAAAACTGGAAATGACCGGGGCCATCCAAGGGAATCTAATAGAGATTGATTCCCTGTTGGGGGAAATCCAGGTCACTGCTATCACTAGGCCCCAGACAAATGCTCACAATGATCCTTCAACTGCACAATGGAGTAAGGAAACCCCTGATGCTGATTTGATCACAGCTCAGAAGGGGGGCCCAATAATTGGTAAGTTTTACCAACATATTGAGGACCCTGAGAACTTTCCCCTGACGGATACCGGTTAAATTGGGAAAGAGGACCTAAGAGTGTTGATGAAATGTCCAAAAAGGTTCCGAATCCAAGACGGTTTGTTGGTAAGGAAATCCCAAGCTGGCCATGATCAGTGGGTGGTTCCTACCTCATTCCGAAGCCTGATGTTAAGTCACGCCCATGATGCGGCCACCGCCGTTCATAGGGGGTTTCACACAACACTTGAGATCTTAAGAGAGGATGCATACTGGCCACACATGGGGCAGGACCTTGACCAATACTTGAAGGGGTGTCTGGTGTGTCCACAGTTTCAGCCAACATCCCTCACACACTGGGGGCCTCTCCAAAAGAGGGGGATGACACTGCCATGGTCAGATTTGCAAATCGACTTTGTAGGCCCTGTAATTCGCTCGTCTAGAGGAAACAAGTACATTTTGACTGTCACATGCTTGTTTACCAAGTGGGTGGAATGTCTCCCGGCCCCAAATTGCAAGGCAGAAACAGCAGCTGCCCTGATGATTAACCACATCTTTTCCCGTTTTGGTCTACCTCAAAGGATTGAGTCAGACAGAGGTAGCCATTTCACCAGCGAGGTAATGACAAAGATGTGGGAGATACTGGGGTTAAAAGGAAGCTACACATTGCTTACAGGCCAGCTTCTTCTGGAGCAGTAGAGAGATACAATCAAACCATTGTGAGCATATTAAAAAAGTTTGTGGCAGATTCTGGGCCAAGTTGGGATATTCGATTACCTCTGGTCCTAATGGCCATCAGATCTACCCCTTCATCTGCAACTAAAATGTCACCATTTGAGTTGATGACCGGACGCAAGATGGTGCTTCCCCAGCATTTGCTCTACAGGACCCAAGAGCAGACACTGATAAATGCCTCCATAACTCATGAGTATGTGGAGAATTTAAGGAAACACCTTCAGCATGCTTTTGCCTATGCTCAGCGGAATCTAGAAAGATCAGCTGATAGCATGAAAACCCACTACGACCTGAAGATCACCAGGAAGGAATATACTGTGGGAGACTGGGTTTATTTATACAATTTCCAAAGAAACCAGGCCAAACAGTGAAAATGTTTGCCTACATGGAAGGGACCGTTTGAAATTATAGACAAAATATCCCCTGTAGCCTACAAGATCGGCATCCCCAAAGGCAGTTTGGCAGAGAGGGAAGATAAGTGGGTCCATATAAATCAGCTAAAGTGTTGCCATCCTAGGCAGACTCTGCAACACCTAGAGGAATCCTCTGGAATCCCAGCGGGGGCCGCCCCAGATCATAAAAGCTCCAACCATAAAATATTCCACATACCAAAAATATAGTAACCTAATGTCAATATTTCCTGTTATATCTTGTTTATTAAAAATAATATTGCAAAATGTATTCGGATGTATAAAATGTATATGTTCGCCACACCATTAATAGTGGTGGAAAAATGTCTAGGAATGTGTATTGCTGCTTTGCTTTATCATCCTAGGAGAGATGAAACCATGGACACCGACCAAGGAGGACGACTCGGGGACCGGGAGCAAAGATCCGAGGGGCCCGGTGTACCGCCCAATATTCCCATCAGGACTGGCGAGGAGAACCGATCGATCCAACTGGATGGAGGAAAAGATGATGAACTGTGCCATCTACGGAATTGGAAGAAGATGATGTGGACATACCAGCGCGTGGATCAAAACATCCTTTGCACCTGACTCCTCCTCGACTCGAAATCAAAGTGCAGTCGGGCGGGGGGTGTTGTTGGGTGTCGTGACCCACGTTTGGACTATTAAGCTGCAACATTTGGTGCTGTGGGCTTAGAAAATCCAAGATGGCGGAAAAGCCCACAGTTGCGCCAGAATCCGGGAAAACAGCGCAGTTTGTGCGCACACCAAAATGGTTGCCTAACCTGCCACCCACCGTGCAAGCATGATGGGCCAGGAGTGCCATGAGTGAAATGTGTGCCAAAGGAAAAACAGCAGTGCCGGTTGGCTAAAAAAGCGCTTTAAAATCACCTTTGTTTGCCTGAATGCAAGCTCAAAATGCCTATTTCAAACATTGCAGGATATTCAAAAATCTTACTGAACACCAGCACACATCTGGCAGAATGAAGTTTTGTGTGCATACAAAATCTGGAAAGATGAAGAGCCCAAAACAATGTTTATAACAAAACTGGCTGAGCTGTGGATGTCAGCAGCTTAAGTTAAATGGACAGAAAGCCACTAAAATCGAAATGTTTAAAATAAATGAGTGACCTACTTTTGAGTGTAACATAGGTTGCAACTGTTAAATGTCATAGTTCTGAACTTAGAATCAGCATTCTAGCTGCATGTGTAAAAATTGTAAGTTTGATTTCAATGAAGAAAAACTGGGAACAAAAGTGACATTTAGCTGAAACCTGGCTTAATGAGACTGGATTCTGCCTGACAACTACCCCCGACAGGAGTTGAAGTTTATCAACAGCTGTGTTCCCAGGCCTGGCTGCATCCTGCTGCCCCTGAAAAAAGGAGATGACACCTCTCTGATTGAATTAGGGGAGTGGCACCTGGGGACTACAGGAAACTAAACAAAGCACTGTCTCTGGCTCAGGGAAATGTTATATTAGGGGGTCGTAAAATGGCTTCCTCTTGGAAGGAGAAGTGGGAGGGGCACTGCATCTGTGAGCAAGCTGAGCTTGGGGGAAGTGGATAAACCAGAAATTCCACCATGTGCTTTGGAAAACCACTCCCCTTTGGGGCAAGAGCATAATTTTAAAAAGATGGATAATTGATAGTGTGGACTTGTAAAAATAATATAAATAACATCATCATTCTTGTGATTTTTCTGTGCACATTTTAAGAGGTGTTAGGACCCTTTGGTATGTTCTTGGGGATAGTGGCGGAAAAAAAGGTTGTTACTCCAAATGTATGCATGTTAAAAATCTGACACTTTATCATCTGAAAACCATATCCCTGGTGCAAATTTGTGTAAAATCTGGAAAGGTTTAGAGGTCGTGATCTGGATGAAAAGGGCAGAATTCTGTCATAAGTGGACACAACATCTTACAAAGACAGGGATCGGATGGTTTGGTGCTACAGAAAATATGTTAACTGGACATATAATATTAGAAAAATGGTACATAGATAAATATGTATTGGATCAGAAATAGATTTGTGTGCAATTTGACAAGGGGAGGATCCTCTGACCATAAACCTACCTCATCACTCTGACTCACAACCCAGTTCCCCCAATCAAGGAAGAGAGGAGGAACTGGCCAATGATTTGTTGAGAGGGTTGGGCATGCAGAATTAGCCGACCCACCCACTTTCTAAACACATAAAAAGAGCCACTGGAAGATAGATAGGACTTTTCTATCTTCAGACTTCACATCCAGAGATCCAGACTTCAAATCCATCAATCTCCAGAGACCAGAAATTAACTCCAGAATTTGTAGCAGAGAGGCCTGAATCCACAAGCTGAATCATTTTCAGCAGGCCTCCAAATCATTTTCAAACTATTCAACAGCCGGGCGAGCTGTTTGAATTTTTGCCAAGAACTTTTGTCAGAACCAGAGATCCAGACCGCTGTGCAGTGCCGCTAGCAGAGCTGACCCAAATCACTGTGAGCAGAACCAGGCAGAGACCGTCCGTGGCGAGGGAACCGCAGTCCAATCCTGACCCGATTCGGGATGAAGTCGCATTCCTGTCCAAAATCTAGTGTGAGTACCCAGCTAGCACTGTGCCAAAACCAATCTCTTAGTTTAAAATAATCTAATCCAAACTATTTTAACCTAATTAGAACTGCCTCCTAGAATCGTGTCATTCTGTCATCTTTAAACCTGAAAACTGTCATCTGTCATTCTGAGCTTTAAAATTTCAAATCCAAAAAACTACCTTTACTAAATCGGCCTTATCTCCGGAACCGTTTGTGATAGAAGCGAGATTTAACTTTTATTTTGAAGCTGAGATTCTACACTTTCCGACAAGCTCTACTTCTCATACTCCCTCCGTAATTGCGCTCGACGCACACAACTAAATTTGCCGCAATTTGACATTTTGTTTAATTTCAGCCAAGTGTAAACATATTTGTCCTTGCTTTCCTTTGCTGAAATCCGTTTCCAACCTAACAATCCCTCATTAATCATTGTAGCGCAGACCTGAACTCATTGCAAGTATCTATCACCTACCCTGAACCTCCTATAGAGAATTAAAAGCAATTTTAGCGCATTTCTCACTTCATTGCCACCACATTTAAAAGGATTTTGCCTGTGTTTAAAACTCCTACCTGTTTTCCTCTAAGCTTACTAGGGGGGAACTGAATTATATTTGATTGCATTCCTGAGACCTGTGTGCTTTTTCTTCCATCTCCTTACATTGCATAAAGTGGGGGGGGGTGAATTGCTACCAGGAGGAAAAGTGATTACATTGTTTTGGTTGAAATCATATCAAGTTTATTTTCTGTACTGCATTTCATTCATCATTGCATTGTCTTTGAAGCCATAAAAGCATTCTCAGCTACTTCATCCTCTCTATATCACTTCTAAGCCATCAAAAAGAGTGTACCACTGTAACATTATCCATTGTTGATCACTATCAGCTTCACAAGTGTGCTATCAAATATTAATTTACTATAAAGGTGTGATAGATATATATTGTTTAATTTTCAAATAAACCTTTTAATTTGCAAAACAAACCTACTTCTTGGCTCAGTGGGGTCAGGGGGATTCTAAGAGAGGGGTGTTATATAAGGGTTGTCATCCAGAGTAAACGAACTGGACATAGAAATACATCAATAAGGGATTCCATCAGCATCCCAGACTAGGCATTGACTTAGCTGTAGTGTTGAATTGAAGTCGCTTACAAACCAAAAGTACTTTTTGACAGATATGTCAATATTTTGAGTACAGAGATGCCAGTACACACTACAGGTGTCAGAAGTAGTGCATGGCAAGAGACTAGCACATTGTGGGCGCTCTGTTGATAACTCAGGAGTGGGGCAGCAATCAGGATAGAGTTGCAATGTGAACGCTCTGTGCAAATCGTCATCTTGGGATAGCAGTATCTGGCAAGCACTGCAAGCACTTTGTGCAGGCCTCAGTAGCAGAACAATGGGAGATGGTGCACTTAGGAACAGAGGTGAGTTGTGAGAGCTCTGCTGATTTCTCAGTAGTGACATAGTAGGGCACAACAGGAAAAGAGAGCAGTGCATTGTTGTAACACTTTGTATGTCTCATTAGTGGGACAGCAGGGAATGGTATTGGTCAGGGCAGTGTCCCATTATGAGTGATTTGGGATGTCTCAGTAAAACAGTAGTGTTGCATATTGCAGGTCAAGACAAAGACACATTGTGAGAGCTCTGATGAAGTTTCAGTGCAGAGACTGCATTTTATAGGACTGGTTGGGCTACAATGTCACTGTGTGAGTGACCAATGCTGAAAGAAATTTGAGTAAACCAAAAACATTTTTTTAGTTGTCAAAGCTATACAGCGGCCTTTTACTTTGGGAGGTCTGTCATTGTGCTGGGAATGTCTAGATTATGTTTGATAATCACCATTACACAGGTTCTGCTCCCTCTCCCCAATGCTCACCAATTGACAACCCCTAAACATCTTACAAGAACATCTTTCCTTTGAACTATTTTAGCCATTTCCATTTTACCCCCAATTCCCTGCATCTTACCTGGGCTATCAGGGTAAACCGGGAAGTGGGCCTGTCCTAAAATAGGCAGGTTCATGTATTGTGACTGCCCTAGGGGAGGGGTGGGTGGTATGTGAATAACCCTAGGGGAGAATTGGTGGTTCATGAGTTTTGGGATGAGTGGGGCATTAAACCAATTTCCCCTCCTGCCTCCTAAGCTTTACTCATTGGGGATACACCCGTTCATCCATATTGTCATTACGCTAATCTCACTGGAAAACCACACACAATTACTAGAAAACCATCCATGTGTTTAATGTATCAACACCACAATAGTGTATTCAGGACAAAAAAGCAACCTTTAAAACCATATTGCCCACAATCTCCATCTTCCCAACTCCTTATGCAATTTATAAAGGGTGATGAAAGCTGATCGAGACACCTATGTAGCCACAAGACAGACACAACCAGGAGGACATGGTGGATCTCTGTCCATGGTCCCCCATGCCCCTAGTGGACCTGCCTTGCATTATAGGTAAAAGCGAGGTCCCTTGCGTTTCATAGACAGTGGAGCTTGTCAGAATGTGATCCACCTGCTAAGGAAGAACACAGATGGTTTCACACCGCTTCCATTCTTGTCATGATCAGGAACAGATGATCACATTCCCTGAATGGTGCTGTTCACCCTTTGTGAATGAGTATGGCGCTATAGACGTCCAGGGTACCAACATATCCATGGTCCCCAGAGAGGACATCTGGATGCAGGGCAGATACAGCCACCATCCGTAAGGGGTTGACGTTTGAACAAATCGTAGGCAGTTATCCCGACCTTGAACAAAGGAGGATGATGTTCAGGAGGATCCTAAATAGAGAGTTGAGCATGCTAATGCCCCACAACTCCTAGTATTCTTATGGAAGAAATAACTGCAGGGAATAGAGTTTCTCTGACAGTCATTGGGAGATATCTCCATACACCCATGGGAATTCTAAAGACCCTGATGGCAACCAATTCCACCCTCAACATGGAGATGACCTGTCCCGTATGGAAACTCTACAAAAGGACATTTAAAATAATTGTGGAAGAGGAGGACAAGGAGTGAATTTGTCTGTTCGTGCACCACTCTCAGAAGGACTCGCAGTGTCGACCATATGATTGTTTATGAGACATCTGTCTGGACAATTCAATGGTCTAGGCCACTTTGACAATCCCATTCTCATCAGGCCCTGACTTTCAATTTCCAAACTCAAACCTGAACTAAATGGGGCTCTGGTTGTGAATTCTGAGGTGCAGAGAGGAGATGGGGACGTTATCAAAAGACAAAATGATTCTATCATTCAGTTCTGTGAAATCATCATTCAGGGCCCTTGGGCCAAAAAGGGGCTACTCAGAGGATGCCTATTTTTCTTTACAGCCTTTTGGTAGTACCCTGGACAAAGGAGGAATGCACAGGGGGGTGGTATAGAGGAGGATGTTGTGCCATACTACCACTAGCATGCCCACCCTTCAAACTAAAAGGACCCAGGATCTCAAGCAATACACAGGGACCCTATTGTTTCTTTGGTTAGAAAATATGTCACCAATGGGAACTCCATATCTCTTGCATATATACCAATGCATTTGCGTCCTGACACATACTTCAGAGGGGACGAGAACACACGACTGAGGCGATGTGCCTTCATGGTGTAGAAGTCCTGAATGTGGGCCGCGTGTTGGAAAATAATGTGGATCTCTGTCAGCTGCGTTAACTGATAGTTGGGTTATGTTTCTCCCTCTCAGATGAGTTACACTTTGGTTAACAGATTTTTGGTTCCGACAAACACTGGTCTGCCTGTTACCAGGGTCGGAACTGTTAAAGAGCCAATAACACACGGTACAGCTTCTTCGAGGTATAACATGACATGACATGATAGGTTATTTATAACGCGCTTAATACCCAGAGGTTTCTAAGTTCTCTTGTCTGGCGAACCACTTGCCATATACTGAATGAAGTCCCAGGGATACATCCCACAGGGATTGATGATAACAACCACTGCTGGAGGAGGGTCTAGGATCACATGCTTTCCATAGAGAGCCCTCATGGAATCAGCACTGGTGACTTGACTGGATATCCACAAAGACCACTATCTGGAGGGTCAAAGTCTGTAGAGCTATTATCCCAATGTTTATTTGTGTGCACCATTGTCTGCTTGAGATGAGGTCTGAGGAGCCACGATGGCCGAAGCTGACATCTCCCCCTGATCAGTCAGCCGCTCCCTTGCAGATGCTGATGTAGAATTTAGGAGGGTTGCCAACTATGTTAAACATTTCTGGTCACATGTGACTCGGTGAAAAATGTGAAATCTTGCCCCAAAGAATTCTATCTATTTTGGGAATCACAGAAAATCAATGCTGACTAACAGTCCAGCTCATTTCAAGAATGCACTTACTGGGTGTGAGTCTGCTCTCGTCTTCTCTGTCTATCGTGCTTAAATCATCCAGTCGATCAGATATGGGTAGATGCATATGGTTTCTATGTGGAGCAGACCTGTCACCACTATGATTATCCTCTCTGGGACGGAAATCTAACAACAACAGAAAATTGTACTGATGATCTTGCAGAGCAAGGCAGAGACATTTTCAGTGCTTCCCGATTATAGACATGTGATGGTACGCATCTTGCAAGTCCCGCTTGGTCAAGCACTGCACTGGAGATATCAGTGGTGTTATCTGTTGCACTGTCTCCATCTTGAATTTTATGTTGGGCATCCACGTGTTGAGCATCTTTTCATTCAGGATAAAATAGAAACCGCTGAAGACTTTTCCGTCAGAAAAATTATGGAATCAAATGATTTCCCACTCTCTCTTAACCTTCATGGTGAATTTCTTGAGAGCCTTCTTGAGAGTCTGTCCTTTTTCTTTATTCCTGTAAAGACATGTCTTTACGATGTTCTATGGAGGGTAGAACTAGATCATTCTATCCTGTATCCAGGTTTGGCCACATCAAGAGCCCATGGATCCTGTATCCATTCTTCAAATGTTGAGCGGGAGTGTGATATTCTGCCCCCTACATATCCTGCATTGACTGAAGAGTCAGGACTGATGGGCTTTGGGATGAATGTCTGACTACCTGCTTCATTTTGAAAGCGGAGAAACTCTGGTGGCCCCTAAGCTTGGTATACGCTGTTGCTTAAATGGACAGGAGCCCAGCTTGAAGATAGGGTCTCTTTTGGTGGTGATGTTAGATGCACCTTGGAGAGGAGTAGGATATTGCCTGTCCTCATAAGATATGTTGGCAAGAACATTCAATTTCTCTCCAAAATATTTACTCCTGGAGAATGGCAAGTTCAAAGAGTGTTTTTCGAACTGTTTTCTGTCCTCCAGTAAATATTATGCCTGCCAGCTGTCCTGCTTTACATGGCAGTATTCAACATGGATATGGTTCTCTATATTCTGGATAATTGTCTGGATTCCAAAGTGGAAGTTGTAGTGGTTTCATAGCGATGATCTTTGAACATTTCCTGGATGAGCTGGACTTGGTAAACCGCACTGTGTAGATACACATCGTCTCCTTCATATGCCTTTCTTAATGCAGAGTCAACTTTCCATTAGGCCTGATCTCTTGGGGCTATATCTTCAGCCACCATCTGAGCTTTACCAGTAAGGCTGGGCATTACCGAGAACACATGCACCACCTCAGGGAGCTGTGCATTCCGCCCTTTAACTGGGTACCTCTTAGATAACAATTTGGGCCCTGTCAATTTCCCTGTGCCTTGCTATTCCCTGTATTCCACATGTTGAATCATCTTAACACATGGATAGGGTGAGCTAGCTGGGTGTCCTATTTGCTCAAGCAATCTCCCAATATTTCATCATTCAGCTCTGATTGTGGACATTCTAGCTTTTGCCAAAGATTAAGATTATATTGTCTTGTGATATCTGGGGCCATCTCCGAGCCTCTGACCTTCTGCTACAGGCTGATTTCTTTCTCTCTTTGCCACTGCCTGCTGCTCCAGCTCCCTTTAACATTAGATGTAGTTCATCCCAGGATTTTTGAAGTTCAAGAGAAGGGAATCTATTCTGTGAATGATCCCTTCAGCCAAGCCAATGCTAGTGCCTATGGGAGTGGTCATGTCTTAGCTCCAAAGCTGAATGTTTATTCTTCATACATGAAGCCTCAGGAGAGGGGGACACAGCAGCAGTTCGGCCTCAGCTGAATAGATTACTCTCCTTCGAATCACTGAAGGATTCCCTTCAGACTGGTCTAATGTTGTTAATATGGTCCACAAACTTGGTAGGGTCTGTGGAAACTAAGTCCTGACCATGGAAGACCATTTTACAAGCAGCCTGATACATCATTTATCAGGAAACATGTATCTGTTATGCAAGTGCCTTAGCCTCTGGGAACTTCCTCCACTGGTCAATAATATCCTTACTCAGATCATTAAGAAAAACACGAACCCGTTTTCCCCTATTTAAACACTGTGGAGATGTCTTTCCTGTTTACGGATCAACTCCTAAGTAGGGAAGTGCAGAAATGTGACTATCATTTGCTGGGGTCTCCTTCAATCTCTGGGCTTTCACACAGAAGTCCAATGAGCCCCCTTCAGTTTCAAGGTTCTACAATTGAGGCAGGTCTTTGAGAATGTTTTTTTTGCAGAACTTCTGCTGGATTCACATTCTCTGCGCCATTCGGTACCACCAAAAGGTGAATGTTGCTCTGCCTGAGGGCATTCCCCTGTTCTGAGAACTTTTCGGTATGCTCCCCCTCCACCCACTTGAGGGGCAGCCGCAGAGCCAGTTGGGTCAAGGCAGTTTGGGAGTCCTCACTCTTGAAGATCCGACTCTCCACGCTTGAGGTATTGGCTGCCAGCCTCCCCCACCTTGATTACTTTGGATTTTTACGAGGTTGTTGGTCTAATGCGCCGAGTCTCACCTTTAATGCCCTTGATCTCCTCTGAGGCATGTGGCATATTATAAAGAAGGTTGTCTTCCCTGTCCTTCTTGCTTCTTTTTGTGGTGTGGGAAGACCCCAGTATTTATCTGCCGTATGGGCTTCTCTCCGTGTGTGTTGGGCAGCTGGTTCCGTGGCTGTGTGAGCTAACATGTAGTCGCTGGGAGGTCCTCCCTGCATGGGGAGGGGCAGTGTGTCGCTCGAGGTTTAAAAAAAGGTACCATCTAAAAAAT
This sequence comes from Ambystoma mexicanum, assembly GCF_040938575.1. Lineage (NCBI taxonomy): Eukaryota > Metazoa > Chordata > Amphibia > Caudata > Ambystomatidae > Ambystoma > Ambystoma mexicanum. The sequence continues at coordinate 1,142,925,277 of NC_090933.1, forward strand.
AAGCGAGAGAAACTAACATGAGCAGCAGCAGAGCAGTTAAGGATACTTCCTTGCAGCTGGCAGCTCTGTAAGTGCAGCTGCCAGAGTGTAGATATGGTTATTGACATGTTAAGACATTTCAACGTAACGGCAGTGCAGCGATTTATTTTAAATTCACTGAGTTCTCGGTGTAGCTTCATGTAGAGCCTGTAGGAATTGTATTGAGCTATTGCTACACTGAACCCTGCTTCTGCAGCTGCTATCTGAAGGTAGACCACTGAGGTCCACCTGGGGCCGCTACTGAACCATGCTCCTGTAGCTGCTATCTGAAGGTAGACCACTGAGGTCCACCCAGGCCCACTACTGAACTCTGCTCCTGCAGTTGCTATCTGAAGGTACACCACTGAGGCCCACCCAGGCCCACTACTGAACTCTGCTCTTGGCATCTGAAGGTACACCACTGAGGCCCATCCAGGGCCGCTACTGAACCCTGCTCCTGCAGTTGCTATCTGAAGGTACACCACTGAGGCCCACCCAGGCCCACTACTGAACTCTGCTCTTGGCATCTGAAGGTACACCACTGAGGCCCATCTGGGGCCGCTACTGAACCCTGCTCCTGCAGCTGCTATCTGAAGGTAGACCACTGAGGTCCACCTGGGGCCGCTCCTGAACCCTGCTCCTGAAGTTGCTATCTGAAGGTGCCCAACCAGGCCCACTACTGAACCCTGCTCCTGGCATCTGAAGGTACACCACTGAGGCCCATCCGGGGCTGCTACAGAACCCTGCTCTTGGCATCTGAAGGTACACCATTGAGGCGCATCCAGGGTCGCTACAGAACCCTGCTCCTGGCAACTGAAGGTACACCACTGAGGCCCATCCAGGGCCACTACGGAACCCTGCTCCTGCAGCTGCTATCTGAAAATACGCCACTGAGGTCCATCCAGGGCCCACTACTGAACCCTGCTCCTTCAATTGCTATCTGAAGGTACACCACTGAGGCCCATCCAGAGCCGCTACTAAACCCTGCTCCTGCAGGTGCTATCTGAAGGTACACCACTGAGACCCACTCCTTAGCTCCTGCAAGCACACATTGAGCTCATGTGAGCTATGACATTTACAGGCACCTCACAGAGCCCTCAATGTAGCTCATGTACACACCCAAAAGGACCCCTTCAGCCTCTGCACTAAGCAATTGGAGGGCCCACTGTCTGTTCATCTCTAGGGACCCCGCAGAGGTACAACAGGCACCATACTGAACTCAATATTAAGAGAACCACTAAATCCCTACTTATAGGAGACCTAAACCTAGGATTCAACGACCCCAATGACAAAACTGCTATCTCTCTAGCCAAAGACCTCCGCGATCTAGGATTCTCACAAAAAAATCACATCGCCTACTCACACAAAAGGGTGCATCCTAGATTGGATAATAGACCACAATTGCAACACAGTCATCACTTCCAATACTAGCCTCCCAAGGACAGACCACAACTATCTCCAATTCGACATCCCAGTCACACCATGCACTAAAATGCCTACCTCAGCGCCGGCTACCTTAGCCAGAAGCGCAAAAAATCACTGAGGACAATGTCAGCGCACACCTCAATTTGCAATGTCTAGCACCTTTGTTCTCCTCGGACCCTAACATCCTTGCAGAGATTTTCAAAGACTCCATCACTATGGCTGTCAACACTGTTGCCCCACTGGAAAACAAAAAAGAGAAAAAATCCTTCCACTCCAATTCCTGGGTCACAGAGGAACTGCAGACTCTGCGCAAAGACAAACGTCAGGTGCTCAAAAACTGGCAGAGAAATCCTAGTGACACCACAAAAGATAACTTCCAATCCATAGCCAAGAAATACAAAAACGCCATCTTCATTGCTAAATCTGAAGCCTACAACCACCGTATCACTGCGGCCAACTCCCACACTAAAGAACTCCTCAGTATCTCCAAAGAACTAACTGTACCACCAACCTGCCCTGATGAGATCGTCAAAGACGAAGCATGGTGCACAGCCATACAATCTGCCATGCTTGAAAAAATAAACCTCCTCCAAAACAAGATATCTCACCACTACAAAGCCTTACCTAAGCAAAGCGCTCGTGCTCAGACACAACCCAACGCAAAAAAAAGCAACCTGCCCACATTTTCATTCACTGAAATTACTGAAGCCGATGTCATTGACATCCTCAGACACCTCAAAACCTCACAATGTAAGGGTGATCTGTGCCCCCCAAAAATCATTAAGGACTGCGCAGAACCGCTCACCCCTCTTCTCACAGCTTTCATCAATGCTTCATTCAAAACGGGCATAGTCCTAGACAGCCTTAAAGAGGCTTGGGTGCGCCCTCTTCTAAAAAAACGACACTTGACCCCGCTAACCCCAATAACTACCGACCCATAACAACAGTTCCATTCCTTATGAAAATACTAGACAAGGCCGCTCACAAACAGATTCAACTATACCTTGAATCGAACGCGATCCTAGGAAAAGACAATCTGGGTTCCGCAAGGGGCACGGAACCGAAACCGCCCTTCTAGACCTAAAAAATGAAATCACAAACATCCTTGACAAAGGCAAGCCCGCACTCCTCCTCCTCCTTGACCTCTCAGCAGCGTTTGATCTGGTAGATCATAACACTCTTACCAGTCATCTTACGCATGCTGCACACTTCTCCAAGGACGCAGCGTCATGGGTTACCTCTTTCCTAGAGGGCAGAGCTATGAAAGTGTTCTCAAACACAGCACATGTAGCACCATCCATCATCCACTGCGGTGTCCCACAAGGTTCCTGTACTGCCCCCACGCTCTTTAATCTCTTTACAAAGCCTCTCTTTGAGAAATTGGATGCACTTGGGATCACATACACAAATTACGCGGATGACACTCAGGTGCTCCTTCCCCTGATGGGGCATTATTATCAAGACGCCACTAACCTACAGCAAATCTACTCCACCATACAAGCCTGGATGGCCACTAACGGCCTCTGCTTGAACGGGGACAAGACCGAAATCATCATTCTCGGCCAGAAAGCCACACTCTCCAACCTTAACCCGCTGTACCTTAATTTTAACATTGATAACTCTGTCATCCCAGTATTATCTTCAGTCAAAACATTGGGGGTCTATCTATCGACAAACAAGTCAGCACCATAGTCTCGACCTCCGCACTGAGTACTAAACTCATCAATGCGATAAAACCATTCCTAACTAAGGATAACTGCCTCTCCATGGCTAGAGCAACCATAGGAGCCAAACTAGATCACTGTAATGCGCTTTTAGCCGGCACCTCCAAAAAAACCTATCCAGGCTCCAAACAACTCAAAACAACGCCCTTAGAGCGGCCCTCAGCATAACGCAAAGAGCGCATATTACACAAGCTAGAAAGACAGCTCACTGGCTCCCAGTCAAGGACCGCATCTCCTTCAAAATCCTCACTGCCACACATAAATGTATCAATCTCTCAGCACCCTTGTACCTATCTGACACCTTATCCAGATCTCAATCCACTAGACCGACCAGACTACAATATACCAATCAACTTGCGATACCTCGCATCAATAGGACTAAGGCAGGAGGTATAGGCTTCCCCTACCTCGCACCCAAGCTATGGAACACGCTCCTCACTGACCTCAGAGCTGAAACGTCTCTCTTCTCCTTCCGCAAAAAATTCATAACTGCCCTCTTCAACTAACCATGCGCTCCCAGATACCCTCCTCTCAAGGTATGTATGTAAATAAATAATCTCGTCCAATGTAACTCTTACAGACTTCAATTGTATGTAACTAAGTATAAGCACCAATGTAAGAAGCGCCACGATGCCTCCGGTCTGCTGTGCGCTCAACAAATGTGAATACATAAATAAATAAATAAATAGAATAGGGGCCCCACTAATGCCCTGCACGCACACACGCCAAACCTTTCACCCTGCCCACAGGTGTGCATAGACTTAGATCTACACGGCAGGGGTGCTCACACACAAACATACGTTTTTATTTCCATTTATCACATGGCATCTCTCTTTAACCGCATTGCTTTCTGATTCACTTTCTTCTTTGTCTACCTTTTTCCTAGTCCCTTTCTGGGGTTAGGTTTTATCATCTACTCTTCTCTTTCTCCTGCTTCGTTTTTTTTTTCTGTCTGACCCAGTGTCTATGTTTTGCCTTTCATTATAGTCCTGGAGTAACAGACAAGAGCAGTGGTGTAGGCAGGATTCCCTTACAAAGTAGGCCTACATCATCTACATATGGACATAGCATAGGACCCCCGTAAACTAAGTGAGAGAGCTTTTCAATTGCTGTGCTTTCTTCTGCACACTCTTGTCAGATGGCCAAAGTTTGAGCTTCTATATATGCTATTTATTTATAGTGTGCCCATCACCACAGTAGTTGTCGTATGGTGTCTGGACTTTGAGAGATGGCGCATGGTGACCACGCCAGGGTATTTCCCACAGGAAACAGTAGGGCGAAAGGAGGGAGGTGATAATATGGAGTAGGGTTGGGGCAGAAGGTTAAGGGAAAGAGGGAGCAGATCATAGCACGAAGAAAGTGGAATACAGCAGCAATTGGGAGGGGTGGAGTGGCACAGGCACAGCACCCTGGTGATTGTCATTGGCGTAATGGAGGCCACAGCACCTCCTGACCACATGTCCTGGGAGGAGACCCTCTTGGAGATTAGAAAAAACAAACATTTATTTTCCTAAATCTTTTTTTTCTTTTTTTTTTTAAAAGCTTCTTCTTGAATTCACTCTGCATTCATAAAGAAATTATTTCTGTAACAGAAATTATTTCTCTATGAAGGCAGAGTGACTACAAAAAGAAACTTTCTTTTTGAAGTCCGAGTGCCCCCCACCTCATTACATGGAAGCCTCTAGGCTAGAGGCATAGTTTATTTTTGAAGTCACTCTCTTCATAAAGACATTATTTCTGTTATGGTTCGGTCCTAAACGGAAATAATTTCTTTATGAAGTCAGAGCCACTTCAAAAGGAAACCATTTCTTTTTGAAGAAATAGGGCTCCCCTCAGCCCCATGACGTGTGCGTGTGTGAGTGTATGGTGAAAGGGTGCACACGTAAATGTATAGGTGGCTGCCTATGGGAGTGTATGTTAATGTTAAAGGTATTTGTACTGCGCACTGTCACCACCAGAGTGGTCCCCAGGTGCTCTGGTGGATCTGTAAAAGGCGGGAGTGGGGTGGTTAGTAGGGTGTAGTGGGACTAGGAAAGTGAGAGTGTTGATGTCCGGTTTGCAGCTTCAGTTCGGTTTCCACCATTTACTGAGCTTAAGTGCGGTTTTTGGGTTGGTGCGACTTCCCAGTGTGCTGTTGTGCTGAGCTATGTGGTGTTTGTCTGTTGTTGCAATGTGGTGAAGTATGTGCGGATTGCTGTGCAGAGAAGTGGTAGTGGCATTTTTCTGTATGAGAAGTGTATGCAGAAAGTTGAGGTTTTACAGTTGGGTTAGCAGTTTCTTTCTTACCTTTTTAACTTTGCATTTCTGTGCTCAACATCTATGATTATCCGGTGTGCTTGGTGTTATATTTTGTCCGCCTAGTTGTCACGTATGTTGAGGAGTGTCACTTTCCTCTGTGTTACCCTAATGGTATGTGTATCTGGATGATTCTCCCCCGCCCTGGGTTGGCAGGGTTCTGGTCACTCGCTGCCTGTTGAGTGGGGGTCCCTATCTACCTAGGTTTCCTCTATGGACTAGCTGTATGTGGACATATGTTGTAGGGGTGTCCTCCCCTCACCCTACGGTTAGAGAAGATTATTTTAGTGGACATAGGTTACTACTTGAGATTCTTGTTTCCCACTGGGTGTATGCTTCCTAGTGGTTTCCTTCCAGTTTTGGAGCAAAGAGCCATGTTTTGAGTCATTTTCTGAACTACCCTGGATTGCATATGTTTTTTGGTAGGTCATTCCAGGTTATTGCTGCCAGGTGAGAGAAAGGTGATCCTCCGAATTTTCTTTTATTGTTTGGTTTTGGTTCTACGCCAATGTCGTTGCTTGATCTGAGTGGTCTTGTCGGATGGCAGACGGTTATTTTCTCATTTAGGAATTCTGCTCCTTGGCCGTGGATTGTTCTGTGAGTCATGCACATTGTTTTGAACTTTCTTCACTGTTTTATTGGTAGCCAGTGTAGCATTTTCAGCGATGGCGTAATATGTTGTAGTTTGAGCAGGAGTCTGGCCACTGCGTTTTGTATGCACTTACGTTTCTTTAATAGACATTCTGGCATTCCTAGGTACAGGCTTTTGGCGTTGTCTACTCTGGACATGAGTGTGATGAGAGTGATTGTTTTGTGAGTGAAAGAGAGGAATAGGGATCTGTTTTAACCACATGTAGGAGGAAGAACCAATTCTTGATTATAGCATTTACTTGTGGCTCAAGTGTTAGTTCACTGTCCATCAAGACTCCCAGGTTTATTTATTTTTATTTGATTTTTTGCATTTTTAAAGTGCTCACACAGCCCGGGGGCCTCGAGGCACTGTTACAGGTGTATGACTTAGTTGGTATTTATAACGCGCTTAATGCCCAGAGGTTTCCAAGCACGGATCCGGGGATCGAACCTGTGTTGCTTCATGTCGTCTTGTTTCCAAGGCGAGGACGTTGCCGCTGAGCTTTCCTCCCGGGACATTGTATTGTTGATGGAGTCAGTACAGTTCCAAGTTCAGTCGGCCCTGGAATGCAGTGATTGTTTTCCCTGCTTTTGGATATGATCATTATTTCTGTCTTTGCCAGGTTGAGTTTGAGGCTGTTCGTGTTCATCCTGCCATAGAGTTCTTATAGTCAGTCTTCCAGCATTGTGTTTCCTTCCTGTGTATCTTGTATTTTGTAGACGATCTGTGTGTCATCAGTGTAGTTCTAGCATGTAAGGCAGTGTTTTCTTAATGAGCTTGATTAGTGGCGTCAAGTACATGGTGAAAAACAATGGGATAAGGAGGATCCTTGTTGTACTCCACAGGTGGATTCCCTTGGAGTGGATGTGAAAGGTTTGATCCATATGGTTTCTGTTCTGTTATTTAATCCGTAGTAGGACTAGGCCGGTGATTCCTATTTCTTCCAATCGCCCAATGAGAATGTCATGGTTGACTGTGTCAAATGCCGTGGAGAGATCCAGAGGTATCATATCTATGCTTTTGTCTGAGTCTGAATTAGCCTTTAGATCGTTCCAGATCGAGAGCAGTGCTGTTTCAGTTCCTCTCATCGGTCTGAAGCCTACTTGTGCTTGATTCAACAATAGGTATTCTTCTATGAATTCTTGTGTTATTCTATGGATGTATGTTTCGAGTAATTTCGCTGGGTACAGAATGTTTGAGATGGGTCGGTAGCTGAAGAGGTCCTCCAGGTTTCCTGCTGTGTCCTTGAGGAGCGGCTTGATGTATGCCGATTTGAATGAACTCTGTATTTTCCCTGTTGAAAGTGATTGGTTGAAAAGTTTTCTGTAGTATTTCATGGGAATTCCATTTGTGATGATTGATTTGTGTATGTCAGGGGGGCAGGGATCCATGGGTGAGCCAGCTTTTGTGCTATTGCGTACCAGTTTGACGAATGTCTCTGCTGATATTTGGGGGAAGCTTCAGAGTTTGTTCTGACGATGCTCGGATGGCTGGGTAGGTTGCATGTTGTAGTTGCTTGGTTTGCTATGTATGATCTGTTGGATGGTGCTGATTTTGTTTTTAAAGTGGTCTGCGAGGTTGTCGCATACTTTCAGTGAAGGTATCAGCGTGTTGTTGCAGCCAGGGGGGTTTCTCATTTCGTTTATGATTTCAAACAGTTCTTTTTGGGTGTTTGCGGATTTAGTGATTGTATTGTCATAGTATTTCTTTTTGACCTTATAGATTTCCTCTTTGTATGAGTGGATTTGTCGTTGGAATTGTAATTTCTTTACAAGGTCGTTATTTTTCCTCCATTGTAGTTCAAGCTTCCTGTTCTTTCTTTTTATGGTGCTGAATAGCAGGTAAACCATTTTGCTGTTGCTCTCTTACGCGACGGGGTGAATGGTTTTTCCTTGGAGATCTCATCTATTGTTCTGGAGATACATTTGTGCAGTAGTTCTGTTTTTTTTGTCAAGGTCAACTTCATCCAGACAGTTTTTTGATTTCAAGTAGTGCTACTAAGTTGCTATTTTTGATGTTCCTCCAGTTTCTTTTCATGAAAGTCGGCAGTTTGTCATGTTGTTTGGCTGTTGATGTGGCTAGCGTAATCATGAAGGGGATGATGAGGTGGTCGCTACAGAGGATCTGTATTGGTGGCACTGTGGTGATGAGGATATTGTTGGTGAAAATTGCATGTAGTGTATGCCCAGCCACATGAGTTTCTCCTTTGACTAGTTTTTGTAGTTTCATTATCTTCATATGTTTGGCTAGTGATTTTTGTGTGTTAGCAGTTTTTTCGTCAAACTAGATTTTGAAGTCTCCAAGGATTTTCAGGTCTTCCTGTTCTATGGCTAGGTTGGTGATGGCTTCAGTGAATGCGTCCACAAAGGTTGCATCGTATGTCGGTGGTCGGTATATCAGGATGAATTTGAGGTTTGTTTTTGGGTTTGCTGTTAGAGCGCAGATTAGGGAGTCACAGATTTCCTTTTATTGTCAGTTATGGAGTGTAATTTTGTAATTGTCTTCAAGCCATGTTTCGGTTAGGAATAAGATGGCGATACTTCCGTCACACAGGAGATTGTGAACCTCTGTGGCATCCTTGGACATTGATCTAGCGTTGATTAGGTTGCAATGGATCTTTTTGATGTAGTTTTTAGGTTTGCTTTTTTATCCTTGTTTTGTCCTGTGGAGTGCTTCTGTTTTGTTGTCGTAGCAGTTGACTCTCTCCTTTAAGTCTGAAAGCGCCCATTTATGGACCGCTGTGAGAATGAGTCATCTCCTGTTCCCTCTCTAACGTTCCAATCACTCTCCTGGCATGCAAGTACTAAACCCACATCACTATTTCAATTGCCTAAAAAATTATGCATTTGAATGCAGGTAATAACAGTAAAATGCTTTACCTTAGTCATTGCTGGGCCTTTGTTAACAGCGAATCCCAGGTGCCGTTTAACATATGTGTCCTGTACAGAAACTGCTCTGTAGGCCAGCCAAGTCGAGTCAACATAGCCCAATATTGCAGGGGGGTGTGTGCTGAAGCCCAGTCAGCTCAATGGTGTTGCTCCACTACTTTTGTTTAATGCCTTGATTACCTATTTGTAATCTTCTTTACTCCTAGCCCTATTCTTCCTCATCCAGTACTTGTGTATGAGGTAGAGGTACATGGAGTTAATGTCTGACTTAGCTACCTGCAATCTTTATTACTCCTAGTCTCACTCTTCCTCATCCCAGTACTTACCTATGAGGCAAGGAGCCTCATACGTGAGCACTGGGACAAGGGAGAGGGACATGGAGATAATTATGTGTCAAGGAGTTGATTTTGGAGGTTGGGTTAGGGGGCGGGGTTCTGTGGGGGGATGGGATTGTGAGATACATCATAATGGTCATCACGTCCAGGCTAAGCAGGCATGATATGTGGAATTAGTGGCTAGAGAGGCATTTTGGTGCAGTCAGTCTAGTCATTTCTTAGATTGGCTTGACTTTTTTTTAACTGAGCATTTCTGATAAAGCACTCGTGCTAAGTGTAATTACCTGGCTAGACTGGCATTTGGGTGCTGCCAGTCTAGCTGTTTCTTACTGTGGCTTTGTACATTTTTCTGGGCATCTGTTAATGTTAATGTTAAAGGATATTTATACCGTGCATTATCACCACCGGAGTGGTCCCCTGGCGCTCCGCGATAACCTACAAGGGCGTTCAACCTACCAGCGCTTTGAGATCATACCAATGATACATAAGGCGCTGTATGAATGCAAAATAACATAATATAACATTACCATGATAAGTGTTATTGCTTCGACTGGCATTTTGGTGCAACAAGTTCAGGTATGTCTAAATGTGGGTTGGCATGCTTTTAATATGTTATTACGTGTCAACACTGGTCTACATTGTGCAGTCAGTTGGGCATGTATTCATTGCGGCATGGTATTTTGTAATAGTAAAGCAGTAATGACTGCACTGTTGGTGACTTGCATGTATTGGATATTTGGATTGGTGTTACCCAACAAAACAATTGCAAACAATCTAGCTTTTTAGCCAATTTTTCTCTGAAGATGTGCTGCATATTGCATTGAAACACATATGTATATCTTTCTCCTAGAGCAGTGTGCGGCATACCCCTGCAGCAGCACGTTCATGTGTATTGCGCAAGCGTGGTAAACTACTCCAGCCCAGAGTGTGGCACGACCCATGATTTGTGGCCAAGTTGGGGGGGGGCCTCAGCATGGCTCTCAGGGGGTGCCCCAAATTTTGAGTTACGCCACTGGTGATTGTATGAATGTGTGTGCCATAACAGGGATTGGATATTGATATGCATGAGAGAAGGACTAAGGAATGTGTGGCTAAAATGAGAGCAGAAACATGATGGCAAAATCTAGACCCACCGAAGCATGGTACTAGATGTAGTTTGTAAATGGTTGCATGAGTGACTTTAACAGTGCTCAAGTGGGCGCTAGTAGTATGGACGCTTTCAACATTTCAGGTTCTAGAACAAGCATTGGCATGTAGGCATGGGAACGACACTTGCCAGTCACTGTCGCAGTGGTATTAACTGGCTATTGGTGGTAGCAGGTGCAAAATGGTGCAAGTACCTATGCATCTAATAGCAGTGCCTGGCTAATGCATAACACTTATACAAAAGCTAAAAATGCTGGCTTTGCCAATGCTTGTTTTTAACAAAACTTTAGTGAATAACATGCACAGTGCTTAAAAAATTGAGTGGCTGATGGGCGACCTGGTCAAGACATTTGTATTACACCACTAGCATGTTCACAACTCCAAGGCGTTAACTCGCAGAAGACTGCTTTGCGAAAATACTGGCAGTCCCTTTGAGTGTAATGTTTGATCGTAAGGCTTGGTTAAAGCAAGGTCAAAGCAATCCCATGTGGAGGATTTGGGGCATGGAGGTGCAGGAACTGGGTGGGAAATGCCATGGGCAGTTAATGGGTGGGCAAAAACCCAAACAACACTTACAAGCTTGGTGTCCCTCCTCATATGCCACATCACCCTATTTGTACTCTAATGCAATAGTTTCAACTTACAGGTGGCGCTAATGTACCATAGAATAGCCCAAACTAAAAATCACCCCTGCATCAGGGCAGAACACTGGGTTTGCCAACCCAGCTGCCAGATATGTGATGTTATGTTAGTAGAATTTGTAAAGCACACGCATGCCCGAGGGCATCATGGCGCTGTGAGGAACCAAGATAGTAGAGAACAACAGAAGAACGTTCTAGAATGCAGTGTTTTTAATGTCCGTCGAAAGAGGAGGTGGTCAACAGTCTTTCGAAGGTCAAAAGGAAGCTTATTCTAAGCTTTGCTAACACAACAGAGAAGGCGTGCCTGCCAATGCGAGTGCACCTGAACCGGGGGACAATTAGGAGATGAGGGGATTGGTAACGAAGAGTGCGAGTAGGAGTATAGTGAACAAACTTAGCTTGCAAATACTCAGCACTGATGCCGTAAAAAGCCAGCCGAACCATACACATAGACTTAAACATAATGCTAGCCTCCAGAGGGAGCCAATGGAGTTGTCCAAGTAACAGGACATGTGTATACCAAAAGAAGGGCGAAGAACCAATCTTGCTGCTGCGCCTGAGCAAGCACAGGGGCTGGCCTAAGTAGAGAGAATAGCAGTAATCAATTCCGCTTAAAATCAGGGCAGCCACCACAGGCGCTAGTGAAGCGGTTGGAATAAAAGGAAGGACTTTCCTTTAAGTACATAGTTTGAAGTGACGAGTCTTACACACCGCTGCTACCTGGTCCACCATAGCCAAGGAGGCCACTATTGTTATGCCCAGGTTTCTTACTGATGCAACAGGCATAGAAATAGGGCCCAAGGAGGATGGCCAGAAGTCATTGGTCCAATACAAATGAGGGGAAGCCGTGCCTACAACTCGAACCTCCGATATGTGTTGGACATACAGGAATAGCGTATGCCTAGGGAAAACATGCAGTAAGTGATGGTGGAGATGAAGAGGAGCTGAAATGTACTTGCGTCCAATGTTATTAGGGTGACCCGATTTACCTGAAGCTCTGAGCTGGCGGTAATTCCTGCACACCACCACCAAAACATGCCAGTTTTACCAGTGCAGGTAATACAGGCAATTCCCCCCTTGGAGTTCTATGGACTCCATGGAATGGGGAATTGCATACATTTACTGGCACTTGTAATCTGCAGGTAATACCTTTTGGTGGTGTTCCGCTGACCAAACTAATAATGAGGCCCATTGTCACCAATTTGCCTGAACACCCCTGCTCATATGCCCAGAGTGTACTTCTACAAAAATCTCCATGCTTTGTATTTTCTTTTACATTGGCGGGTTTTCCAGTGTTTTATAGTTAGTTGTTTGCTTTGTTATTGTTGAATTAAATGTTTCTATTTTCATAGAACTTTTTGGACATTCTTTTATTTTCGAGTAATTGAACTATTGCTGTTTGGACTGTTATGATATGATTGGTTATTTATAACGTGCTTAATACCCAGAGGTTTCTAAGCGCAGACCCGGGGATCGAACCAGTGCTGCTCTGTGTCGCCTTACTTCCAAGGCGAGCACGTTGCACTGAGCTATCCTCCCGTTACTGTTATCAGCTCACACCCCACCTGAAGACATAGGGCCTCATTATAGGTTTACCGGTCCATAAACAAGGGTGTCGGTAAGCTCACCGACACACGTGTTTCCGGACTGGCAAACTAGGAGTGTGCCTGCCTCCGCTGCTGTGCCCGACAGGACTGATACTGGCAGGTGCAGTGGCCACAGTAGGCAGACTCGTCATAGAAGCACCGGCACTGTTAGCAACAGTGCCAGTGCTTTCGTGTCCCCACGGAAATGGGGAATTACATGTTACAGGTGGCTGACTTCCCGGGCCGCCGGACATGAATTCTCCCTGTGGCACCGGGAAGTCGGTGCCGGTAAAATGTTATGAGCCGGCGGCAACCCGCCGGTAGCACCGGCCGGTTTACCGCCAGACTCGCAATGATGCCGAAGGTTTGCCCTCGGCCTGCGCTACCATATACCCCAAAGGAGGTGCACTTTTTGGACTTTGTCTGTTTATCCTTGATGATTGGGGCCACTGCTAGTTTGGTAGTAATGTGGGGCTGTGTAGCCGGTTTAGCCACTTTTCATCCCAGAATTCCAGCAGAGCAGTAATCATTTTGTTTACCAACAGTACTTTAAATGGGCAGGTACCTTCAGGCCCTGTGTTGCCTTTTCTGAATAATTGTGGTAGAGAGAGCACCTGCTCTTTTAAATATTGGAATGTTAAGCAATATTGATCCTTTTTAAAATAATTGCATCTATCAAATGTTTGTTTGTTTATTTGTTTTATTCATTTTTAGTGCACGCCAGACCCAGGGGTAACAGGGCGCAATGGCAAGAAAATGCGAAACTTACAAGGTTACATCATAGCAAAGTGTACATTAGAAAATACAATAAGGTCACATAAATAATTACAGAATATACAGGTTCAAGTAGGTCAATCAGAATTACAGTATAGAGTGAGGGTCTAGTGATAGATATCAGAAGGAGGTAGGTAACACCGGTCAACTGAGGTCAGTCAAGGTAAGGAATTGAGTGACTTTTTTCCTGAAGCAAAGGTAGGGCAGGTCAGCTCTAAGGTCTTGTGGTAGTGAGTTCCAAGTTTTAGCTGCCTTTACTGGGAAGCTATTTCCTCCAATAGTACTGAGTCTAAAGTTCGGTATTGTCAAGCAATTAGAATTGACAGCTCTGGTTGGTCTAAGAGATGTTCTTCTGTGGAATTTGTCAGTCAGGTAGCTAGGGGCAGAGTTAATAAGGGCTTTATGGGTCAGGGATAGCATCTTGAGTTTTATTTTATTCTCCGTGGTCAGCCAGTTGTGGTGGCGTCTGGCGGAAGAGATATGGGATCTTTTATTAATGCCTAGTGCTGCTCTCAGGGCATTATTTTGTAATGTTTGTAGTCTTTGGGTTATTTTCTTATTAGCTCCAGACTATAGAGCATTACAATAATCAATTCTGGAGAGAATTAAGGCTCTGGCCAGGATTAGGCAGCTCTTATTGGAAAGGAATGGTTTACCGGCTCTTATCAGTTTGCACGTGTAGGCCGTGGAGGAGGCAAGGGATTTTAGCTGTTTATCAAGTGATAGGGTAGAATCAAGATAGAATCCCAGGTTTTTTACATCCTTGGATACTTGGATGATGTTCCCATCTATGTTGAATGAGGAGAATTCCTGACCTAGTTTTTTGATATTGGCTTGGGTACCCAAGATAATCAACTCTGTCTTATCATCTTTTAGACAAAGGCCGTGAGTGGCCATCCATGCCTGGATGATAAGGTATACTTTGTTCACCAATTCCGTGTCTTTTGCATGATCCCCAGAAAGCGGGAGGAGGATCTGTGTATCATCTGCATAATTAGTGTAGGTGATACCAAGATGGTCCAGATCATCAAACAGGGGCTTGGTGAAGATATTGTATAGAGTTGGGGATACACAAGAGCCCTGGGGAACACCACCAGAGATAGGGGTGGGATCTGCCACTGCTGAGGGGGAGAAGACTCTCATCATTCTCTCGCTCAAGAATGACTTGATCCATGCAATGGCTTCCGAGGAGAAATGAGCGGCGGAGTTCAGGTGACTGCAGAGGACTTTGTGATCCACCAAATCAAAGGCAGCTGAAAGGTCCAGGAGTAGTAGGAGTACTGTTCTCCCTTTGTCTCTCAGCTCATCAATTTGAGATTTCAAGTCAATGAGGGCAGTTTCAGTTCTGTGTAGGGGACGGAAGCCTGATTGTCTTTCGCCTAAAAGGTTATGTAATTCTAGGTGCTTTTGAATTTGGTTGTATGCGGCTTTGTCCAGAATCTTAAGAAGAAACGGTACCGTAGTAATATGGCGGTAATTAGTAGGGATGAGGGGATCTAATGTCTGTTTTTTAAGGAGGGGGAGTACCCAGGTCTGTTTAAGGTTGGCAGGGATGGTGCCTGAGGCGAAGGAGGCGTTGATCAATTTAGTGATAAAGGGAGATAA
The DNA here is from genome assembly GCF_040938575.1 of Ambystoma mexicanum. Taxonomy (NCBI): domain Eukaryota; kingdom Metazoa; phylum Chordata; class Amphibia; order Caudata; family Ambystomatidae; genus Ambystoma; species Ambystoma mexicanum. The sequence goes on from NC_090933.1 coordinate 1,142,940,345, forward strand.
TTCTCTGGCAGCGTCTTTTATTAGCTGTGCTGCGCAAATGTCGCCTTTACAATTTGATGGTTTAAGCGACAGGATAACTTTTTCTACCTCCAAGGTAGTCATTTTGGACAAGTGGAAGGTATTGCTGTGCGCTAGTGGGTTATTGGTGTGAGGCATTTTAGGCGAATCCTGAATTTTGAGTACTTCTTTTTTTTGCTGGATTTTATTTTGGAGTGTGATAATTTTATTTGCTAAGGCTTGCTGGATATCCGTGCACCAAGGTTTGTCCTTGGTACAGTTGTCCTGAATGGCAATGGGAGACTCGAGTTCCTTTAGAACGGAGAAAAGCTCTTTCATGCTGGAATTAGATTTAGCTATACGGTCATCATATGAGTTCCGTTTTGCCTGGCAAACTTCTTTTTTGTAAAGTAAGGCGAGAGTGGATAGTTGAGCTTTATTATCGACTGATGGGCAGAGCCTCCAGGTGGTTTCGCTCTTTCTTTTCAGGATGCGTAAATCTCTTAGCTGTGGAGTAAATCATTTGTTTAGATGAGCTTTTGGTTTACGTGGTCTAAGTTTGAGAGGAGCCACTTTATCTAGGGTAGTGAGCATGATAGTATTAAATTCTTGCACTAGGATGCTAGGGTTTAGATTAGCTGATAGAGCGTTAAGGGTCGGTAATATAGCTGGGATCACTTTCTCTGCAGTGATATATTTTTTATTTCTGGTTAGACAAGGTGGCGCTAGTGTAAGGGCCGTAGGGTTAGGTCTGGCAGTAGCTGGTTAAAGGACACCAGGGAATGGTCTGTCCAGGGTAAGGGCATTATAGATGAAATAGTGGCTGTACAGTTACAATCAGCTATCCAGTCTAGTGTTCTTCCCTTCCAATGTCTGCGTGGGCTAGATGAATACTCATCTTCACTCTTTTGAGCGCACAGTTAAAGAATTATCCCTTTTCAGGTTGCATTTTATTGGCTTCAGGGGCCTGAATCAACTTTGATTTCTGCAGCTGGAGGAAGTGAATTGCCGTAGTACTCATTCATGGGAGCGTGCAGTATCTAAAGTACTTTACACTGGCAGAAAAATATCAGTGAAAGCCAATATGTGCATGAGTACTAGTTACTATTTATTATATATTTGCATTGGTGTCCAGCGCCCACCCCCGTATGCCACCCCCCCGCTGGTCCTCACCCAACGCGTGTCAGAGCGCCATGTAAAGTTGAAAAGGAACGAGGTGAAAAAGAACGTACAGCATTTTGCAGGGCTTGATATGAAGACCAGGGTAAACTGGGGATGGCAGGGGAGGTTACTGCATGATCTAAGAACATGTAACATGTATTTGCACATTACGGCCTTTAGTCTCAGAGCCTTTCCAATGGGGGGGTTTCCATTATAAAACGCTTCGGTGAATCAGGCCCATATGTTTTCTATGAAAAGAAAACCTTTGTAGCCCTCAATAGCCTATCGATCTCATCAATAGCCTATCAATGTCATTTAAAGAACGAGCATCATTCCAAACTTCATTTGGCAGGTGCTGTGGCCCAATTACAGGCGTGTTGTTCTTTAGACCACTGGCAGTGCCAAGAAGCCATGCGAATGGCAAATACAGGGCTGTGTAAAAAACATAACACAGTAGTGTTTGTCCTGGTGACCAGTGGCTCCTCGCGCCTGCAGTGTCTGCCAGACGCACTCTGATGTGTTTCCTGTCTATTGTGGTTTCTCCCGCTCTATTCTAAATAGACTCGTGTGACGCGCAGTGGGGCTCTGCTGTGACAAGCCTTGTGTTTAGGAGGCCTTTGCAGTAGAGCTAGCTGCATTGCTGCACCACTGCGCCTGGACGCTGGATACTCAGCTCCAGTCAAAAAGTAAAAACAAACAGTAATATCCTTTATCGCGGGGGAACAGGGCCAAGTGAACTTTCAACTCTGGCGCAGTATCTTATTTGAAAGTTTGCCTGCGCAAGGCACTCATTCCACCAGGGAGGTGTTCACGGGTCGCCGACTGTTTGAAAAACAATGTTTGCACAGCTGTTTCAAGGGTTCAATTTAGTTAACCTCTATGGCTTCCAATTAGGCAAAGCCAATTATATCACTCATTTGTTCTTCATGTGTTAATTTCCATTGAATCCGTTGGATTGTTTGAGCTTACTTGTTAAGACTTTCACCACCATTTTGTTGTGGGTTTTTGTAGTTATTTCGAGATAAGGAAGGATTAGTCATTTCCTCCCGCTTGTCGTTCAGGATTGTATTCTTTATGCATGTTTTCTGAGTCAATAAATGGGTGGCCCACAAATACTTCAAACAGGTTAAATGCTAAGGTTGGGAATGCACAGGGCAGAGTGGGGTCAAACGGTGCAAACCCCAATTCTCTAGGCTCAGGCGTGTAAGATTAACTGACCTTTGGGATCAGGGTGATCTTAATTCTTAGACCTACTTCTATTTTGGGCTAGGTCAAAAACCAATGTTTTGGCCAGGCAGCGGCTAAGTGAACTAGCGTGAACTACCGCAAGATGGTTCTAATGATGAGCGCATTTAGAAGGAGGATATCTATAATATCCCGTTCAAGTTAAAAATTTGTGCGCGCCAGATGGCATACCAAAGGCCAGGGAAGAATGTCACCTGGTATGTACCGTGTAGATGCTGATCAGGTATAGCCTGTTGCCAGTTGGGTAGGGCATTGAAGTAGTAGTTAACCGTTCTTACTGTGTCAAGAGCAAGGGATTGTCCATGGTGGCAGGAGTGAAGGGTGACCTATGGAAAAGGTCTTGTTTTTTATAGGGGAAATCGGCTTCTCGAATTGTGTGATGAACGAAGGGACCAGCCATTGTCTTGGGCTTCCAAGACCCACTCAGAGAACGCCACTACACCCTAGAGCAGTGGCAGCTGGCAAATCTGTAAAATGGATGCCTCTAAATGTCTTCCCTGAATGAAACCGAGGGAACACGCCAGAAATAATCATGTATCATGTACATGTTTGGCCGGTACTTTCCCTCAGACATTTTTTTTTTTAAACTAAGGGGTTGAAATTGTGCAATACACAGAAACATTTGGTAACACTGTAGAATTTACATTGTGCTCTGCGCTCCATTAGATGCCAGTTCACCAACAGCACCCTGGAAACATTTTATAACAAGTGTTGGTGGTGCCCGTCGCCCAAAAAACCGAAACATCATGGCCCCACTTTCAAACACATTTTTCCCAGACCAGATCATGGGGCCTATCCCCTTCTTATGCTTTTTTGTCCAAATGAAATAATGAGTATTGCCTCAACAATACATGCCAGCATTGCCCCTGTAAAACACGTTTTCAAGGTTTTAGTGCACCCCCCGCCCCCCACACCCACAATGGCCTGTCTTAACAATGTGTATTTGGCTGCCCACACTTCATGCGGCTAGTGCCAAAATCACATCCTGCATTAGGTCTCAATATATGCCCATGCTGACCTCATTTTTGCATCATGTCACTCTCAGTGCCCACAAACTGCGCCCTTGTCCCAAACATGCACCCTCACGCGCGTGCGCGCGCACACACACACACATACACATTTGTACACTTAAACACAAATATGCCTGCAATCAAACATTTTTTAAACTGAATTTTTTCTTTCTTATGTGCCAAAAAGCCAGGAACGGTTAACTATTTAACACCTGACATTGGAAAACTGTCCAATATGCCTTAATAAGTTCAAGATTTAGACACCCCCAGGTGAGCCTTTGTAATAATCCCATCTGCATGTAGTAATCATTTGAGAAAAATATGTTTCATATGTTATGTTATTTTATTAGATATTTACACTGTGTCTATCGCCACCATAGTGGTCTTACGGCACCTGCCCAGTGTCTGAGAAGTGCTGTTTTGTAACATCACCAGGGTGTCATCAGACCGTAGTCATATATACAACGTTTGCACATCAATCATCTGTAACACTCAAGGAAAGCTGAGACTTTTAAGAGGAAAAGGCTACATGTGCATTGTTTGCCATGTCTTCTGCCAGGGATGCAACTGTGCCCCGAAACCTGGACGTGGGGGCAGACTAATGCATCAGATAATGGCTTTGGCAAATGCTCGTTCATGCTGCATGTTCATCTGCATTTTGCCACATTCACAGTCAGATTGCATGACACTACAGGTAGAGTGTCTTTGAGGTGTCATTGGGCAGTCAGAACAGATTTTGTGTACAACTGAATAGAAAATGTGTGCCCTGAATTGGAACTTCGGGGATTGGCAGCAACGGGGCAGGAAATTAACGTTGGTTCTGTCACAGTTAGTCTGCTATACCAGGATCTCTGATGCACTGATTGGCTGGTGAGATATCTGCCTGTCAAATGTAAGTGTTAGGGCACAGTGAGAGGGGCAGTAAAATAATAACACAGTTCTAGGTGACAATCTTAGGGGCCACTAACAGAGGCGCACAAGTATTTTGTGTCTAAAATCATTAAATCTGACCCATTGTATGGGAGTTTTTTCAGAGCATTGTGAACCTTATAAATTCTAAGAACTCCGTACTCTGAGGGTTGCAGACAAGTCACCGTGATAGTATATTAGGATTTTAACCCACTCCTCAATTTAGGCACTTGACCACATACTTTTGAAGTTTTAGTTGATACAAATATTTAAGGTCTGGCTTTCAATTACAACACTAAGTCTATTTTTCAAAGCACACAGTAAAGCAACCTGACAATATGTCAATACTTATAGAAACATGTTAACCCTAAATAATGTGATTTTATTTGTTCATCCTAAATGAAATACTACAGATCCAAGAATGCAAAACAATGCAAGTCTAAAATGTCTTATTTTACACTACTATACTTCTAGTACTTTAAGATATACACAAAATGAAATTGTGCAATATGGTCACCTTGGAATAGAGATTGTTTGTCACAAACACCCAGCTTGCTGTTATGCATGATAATAAGAACATTTGGGTATCCACATACATGCAAAGCCATGTTTATGTTTATCAAGCTAGCAGACAACATGTTTATAAATAAATCTTTAGAGGAGATTAAACATGTAACTCAACACCATTGTAGCTGATACATATTTGGCATGTAAGTGAAGGTGTGTTAGGGGTCTTCAATTTGGAAATTTCCCATCACTGTGTCAATTTACTAAGCACTCACGCCTAAGAAAGGCGCCGCTAACGAGATAAAGGTTTTGTAAGTGCAATTGAGAGGCCGCTGTTAAGGTGCCTTTCGTTATCTGTGAATGTGAAGGTGAGCAGACCCCATCAACAAAGGTGCAAAATTTGAAGGGGGTTGCAATAGCCATAAAACTAAACTGCTGCCCGTTGGCAGGGAATTGATGGAAAAAAAGGCTAGTGGGAAAACATTGCCGCCCAGGAAGGTAGAAAATGCATGGTGAGGACACTTTCTCCAGCCATAGAGCCCTCCTGAAGAGGCATCATTTTGAGAAAAAGTCCTATTGGTTTGGGACTGAAGGTAAGATTAGACAATTCCTTAGGAAATGTATGCTTAAAGCCTTTTTAAAGATCATAATGAAAGAGAGATGATTGAAGACACAGGCCTATGCTTACAAACTCAATTCACACCATTAGAGCATTAATATCGTCAAACATCGTAACATGTGAGAAATGTGTCACAACATATCTGATGACACTACAGCATTTAAAAAAAGGATAATACATAACCTGACTAATATGGAAAGATTGGCACTTTAAAGACGATCTGACTCTAGTGGTATAGTAATAAAACCTGTAGATAAGGGTGGTGGAACTGTGCTAATGACACTGCTACAGTATGAGAACATTATCTTTAATCTATTATACAAAAGAGAGAATTACAGTCTGCTTCAAAAGGATCCCACCAAGGACATAAAAAACATGATTCAAGCCTGTACCACTTTAGGCCTACAAAGAGAATGGCTAACAGAACATGAGTTCGAATTTTTGAACAATCCCTGTGGTAATGTTCCAAATTCGTATTCCTTACCTAAGGTACATACACACGTTAGCGTCCCACTAGAAAGTCTGATAGTAGCAGTTTGTGGTTCTATACGAGAACCTATTTGCAAGTATGTGGAACATTTTCTAAAACCACTGAGTCAACAGACCAAATCTTTCCTACAAAACTCGTCATATAAAGATCTAAACAACCTAGATCAGCCATTCCATAGTTACTCACAATTCCCTTCTATGTGCATAAAGGTCATTCAAGATGGTGGTCAGTTTTCTCCACAGGATAGTAAAATAAATGGTGCAAGATTCATTATTACCATCCATAAACAGTCCCCACAGCCCTGCATTAGCATCAACCTGTATACCAGCCTGTATACCAGCAGATTGACATGCACCGGACCTTAGGGTCACAACTGAATCACAGCTCATAAGGAGGTGTTTTGCTGTTTTTCCAAAAATGCAAGATCGGCGTTCATACCAGCCGTTCCCACGTTTGTTAACTTACAAGAGAGGATTGAATGCCACAGTTGGCCCCTCTTGTTACCTTCACGAGACCGCATGGATTTGACTGTGCCGATCTTGCATTTTTGGAACAATAAAGGTAAGACAACAGGCTTTACGCCATAGGAGGAGCTTGGAGTGTGGATTTTATAATGATGCAGAACTACTGTTCATACTTTTTAACTGAACGGGCGGTTTACTGATCAATGGTTGGATCTTCACTATACCCCTTAGATTCCTACCAGAGGGAGCCTATCAGAAGCCAACAGCGTTTTTTCATACTCGCCACACATCGAGTTAGTGGATGTTACTACGACTCTCGATCCCTCCAGAGAGAGCAAGGTTATGAATAAAAGACACCCCCTCAAGGTAAGAATTCTGATTCTATCAGAACTTTGTTGGTGTAAGTGGTTAAAGAATGATGATTTGGCGTTGGGCGTAGATACAAATGGATGTCTATACCTTGGTACTTTTTCATTAGGAGGAAACAGATGTAGTGTAGGAATAAGCAGCACCCATAGATCCAAAGAAGATAGCGATAGCGATAGCTATTATCTCGTACCCCCCCAACACAAGAAGATATACTCAAGTAGTGTTAAGATCACAAGATGTGTACGAGAGGAGAGAGCACTATGTGTTGTAATTTTTGTGTCAGATCTTATAGTCCTCCTATTCAATTAATTAATAGGTTGTCTACAGATGGAATTGAGATTCCCTACCTGTCTAAAGCTACCAGTCCAATTCAGGACGTCCAACTTTTGAGGATTATTTCCACGTTGTGGACCAGGTAATTTTCCTACCTCGTCTTGCCATGACAACTTAAGTTTGTCCCAAGGAATATGAGCAATTAAAGCTTACCCTTGTGTTTGTTCTTTGTTTTATCAACAGTTACACCTACCAGCCAGTTAACAAGACTTCATTGAAAGAAGATTGCATGTTTTTATTATAACCCTAGCCAAAGTGACATCTCCTGATGAATGTCCCATACCAACGTAGAGGACAGAAACATGTTGAGCCCTAATTTCTAGTGATGGTTGAACTAGACTCTTATATTAACACTAATTGAGTGTCTTAATAACAGAAAAATAGCAACTGATCCTAATGTTGTTTCAGAACCAACTGGGCGCATGCAATACACAGCTTTCAATTACAAAGGTTTTTTGTCACTCAGACTATTGTGTAACCAAACCCATGTCAGCCATGTATAGGTTGTAAAGAAGGGGAGCAAGAAAACACCCCTGTTTGAGACCCTGGTGTGTTGTAATCCAGTAAGATGTCCTGCTTTTGCAAAACAGATTTTAACTCTGGTTCCTTCATTGAGTGCAATTTTCATAGTAAGAAGCCCCACTGGTATGTTCCAGTTGACAAGTTTGTTCCAAAGCCTCGTCCGTTTAACCGAAAAACTATTTTTAATTTTATAGACAATTTAATTTGCAAATCAAGGGCAAAGCTACGGGTGCAGTCTTTGCCCCTAGTCTTGCAGTAATTTACATAGCTGTTTTTGAAGATAAATTTGTGAATGCTAACACCAATCCATTTGTGAATAATATAACCATTTGGAAACACTACATAAATGATATTACTGTCAACTGGCATGGCAACATAACCTCCTATCTGATTTTCATGAATGGTTGAGCAACTGTAATTCTTGCATCACATTCACTATGGAATGTAGTCCATCTAAGATTAACTTCTTGGATCTAAGCATTAAGAACAATGAGGGCATCTTGGAATGTACACTCTTTAGAAATCCTAGTGAAAGTAACACCCTGTTGCATTATAAGAGCTTCCATACCCAGAGCCTAAAAGATCATTTAACCTTTGGACTGTAGGAGAAATTGTTACGCAACTTGAAGATTTTTATGAGATTTTGGATGAACGACCTATAACTGAAGGCTATCCTAAATAACTGTTGAACCAACATGCTTACTGGCCCGTGGGGCTTCCGCCTACACCGACAGCATAACCCCCAGACAAAAGGCCCTGCAACCAACTGCTTCAGCCACACGTTTTGTGTTCTTGTTGGGTGAGCAGCATCCTCGAGGCCCAGTGCTCCCATATGTGTGGTTAACATCCACTGCCTTGCTTGTTGCCTTCCCTTCCCCACCCCTTGTCTCCTCTGCCCGCCCCGGTCGTGATTGGGCACTAGGCCCTACTTAATTCTTGCTCCCAGAGCAGCCCCACTGCCCGTTGAATCCCCCTTGTGGCAAAGGAGACCAATGCAGATCCAGATGGTGTCGTCCGGTGTCAGCCGGGGAAGCAAGAAACCTGCAGCCATCAACCTACTGCGACTGCTAAAGTAAGTGCGGTGGGTCAGGGGATGCAGCAATCACTGCACCCCACTCCACTGACCCATCCCTCTAATTACTCTATTCATATTGCACCAGCCATAGCATATCAGAGATGTATTGTTTGGCCATCTCTCTAGGAAAGTTTGCTTTTCCTTTTTTACATTGCTGTGTGTGTTGAAACTAGGCCCTTTTCCTTCTTTCAAGGAAAGTCAAATCTGGGTGTTTTTACAAAATGATACTCTATCTCCTATCCTATCCCTCTCACTAAGTCTGGTAGGAAAAGGTCCAAGAGGGATATCCTGGTCTCCAACCCTGGCCTTCCTATCACTGATACCCACATCAGCACTTCCTCCAGACAGAACTCTTTGTCGTTCCCTCTCCAGACCTATGGACCCCTCATATGGTCTCAGATCTCTCTCCAATCTCTTCCTCTCCCATTAACGGTGGCACTCGGTGGGAGGTCCTCTTGGCCCCCTTCCACTCCTCCAAGACCATCATTAATGTCTATCTGAATGGCACTGTCTTGGTCCAGGGCCCTCAGCCCAATCTCCTACTTTTGATAGGCATCTGCCATGTCTTATCAACTTCGTTCATTCTCCCACTACTCCTACTAGCTCCTCTCTGGCTACTCCCCACCTCCTTCTTCGGCTGCATCTCTGGCATCTTCCTTCTCCTCTATGGCTACTATTCCACCCCCTGTTACCACCTCTGCCCACTCTGGGGCCCCTCTACCACTTCCGCTGGGTTTACCCCAATCCTGTACCCCACCCCGGAAGTCTTTGAAATGTGGCAACCTGCTCCACGTCACTATTCTCAACTATCTCTCTGCTGTCAAACACTCCTCTGACATCTGACACCTCCTCGAAGAACTTAAACTGGATGTCCTCACTCTCGCCGCAACATGGTTTAAGGCCACCTCTGTCACAAGTTTTGACACTATCCTACCTGATGGCTACTAGATCCTCTCTTAGGCCAGAATCAACTGAGCCAAAGGTGTAGTATCCCTGGTCTTTCTGTGTTATGCTGATGACACTCAGCTCTCTTTCAGGCTCCCCTCAGTCACTTCTCTTCTCTTGCTCATTCCTGACTGTCTACCCACGATTCAGGATTAGTGTGCCTCCAATGATCTCTGCCTTAACACCAGTAAGACGGAGATCCTTCTCATTGGGCCCCCTGATCCCACTTTCCCTCTCTCACTCTGGCCACCCTCCTTGGTCCCTCTTCCCTCTCCTTCCTGTGAGGAAAAAAACCTTGGTGTCATCTTCGACTCCAGTCTCAATCTGCCTTCCTCTACTCTCCCACCACTGCAACTAATCCAGAACAGGACTGCAAGACGTATCCTTGGCATCAAGCCCAGGGACTGTATCTCGCAAGGATCCAGTTCAAGACCCTCTGCATCATCCACAAGCCTTCGTGGGGCCGGGGCCCACACTCCTCTAGTATGAGTAGTCATTCTACATTGGTGTTTCTTTTAATGTCTACATCCAACGCATCAAAAATACCTTCTTTCTTGAGCCCTTCGCTCAGCCACCTCCAACTCTCTGAGGGTCCAACGCTTCTCCAGGCAGGGATATCTCTCTCCTCTGCAGGTACCTTCCTTTGGAATGGCCTCCCGGCCCAAACTTGAGTCAGACCACCTGAAGTTCCATAAGCAGCTCCAGACCTTCCTTTTCTCCTCTGCTTTCTCTCTCTCCCGACCCCTGCTGACCTACCTGTCTGCCCCGCCAGCTGGTTGCTTGGCTACCCTCACAGCTTCACTGGTTACCAGGCTCCTCCATGATCAGTCTCCCCAGCACTGCCTCCTGGCCTGCCACACACTTAGGGGCTGTAACTGTAACCCCTACATTCCCCCGCCTCTGGACACTTACCTAGAGCTGCGCTGTCTTGGCTGCACTTACTCAGAGCATTGCTGCCCTGAATGCACTTCCTGCGTCCCTCTGGATCTCCCCCTATCCCTTCCCCCTGCACTTTGCATTGTCGCACTTGCACAATCTGAATGACACAAGGACTATTAAGATCGTTTGTCTTGTCCTCCCTCTGACTTCCATCCTTTGTCTTGTCGCGTCTAGCAACACTTGTGTACAGATGTGTTATAAATGACATATCATATATCTATGTTTGCTCTTAAATGAGCCAGGAACAGAAAGGAAAAATTGGTTGATTCTCTATATAAAATAAGCTATGCGAATACTACACGATGGAATTTATGTCCTATCAAGGGCAATTTTCCCATGCTGTTTGTGCTCCGTGTGTATCTTTACACAAAAGATTGATGCCTTTAACATTGGTGCTAAGACATGGGTCCTGAAAGAAGTGAGCAACTGTAAAACCAAACAAACCATTTACTCCATAGAATGTCCATGTGGCATGAGATATGTGGGCCAAACAGAAAGGGGTGTACATATTAGAATTTCAGAACATCGCTCAAGAACTGAATGGAAAAATCAGACTGCCCCACTAGTTGCAATGAAGCACTTTCCAGACAATATCAATTGGTGGGTGTTAGACATTAAAAGAAACAACACTGTAGAATGACTACTCATACTAGAGGAGTCCAGGTGGATTCACAGAATGTGTACTGACATTGATGTTCTTAATGAACAATACTTGCCTTAATCTGGATGATTACATTATCTGGTAGGCTATTTCTGTACAGGGATGTTGAATGGTGTATATATAACTCTATCCTAATAATATGCCCAAGTAAAAACCTGTATATTTAATTTCCTGCTTGTGAAACTAAATACACACTTTCTGGGAAATTCCCTTTTAGACAGTGAGCTCTGTTTTTAGATTTTATCGACAAAGTGTACTTGAGCAAATATCCTCACTTTTATTAAAAATGTGTTTAAAGTCTGTATATATGTTGTATCTGTGGTACTGTAACAAAAAGTGTTTGTACCATATATGTATATATTTTCTTCTTACAGATTTATATATGTTAGGTTTTATTAATATATGTTGGGTTTGACCCTATTACCTGTTTAAATCAGATTTTTTTCTGTAAATTAACACCAATACTTATTGTGATGGTTTTTCCAAAATACCCCGGTTGGGAATTGTGTTAGTTTGACTTGACTGTGATTTCTGAAAAAACATACAGAACGTTCATAACATTGTGATGTCACAGCGTTTATCTGCTGTACGCAATGATGCCATCACGTCTGATATTCGAAGAGAATATAAAAGTTACCACGCGCATAGGGCTCGGCTAGTCTATGTGTTTCCGAATGAGTGGTCCTTTCCTTTACTTGGATTAGGTAAGCCATTTTAGTTAGGGCATTTGGTCTTGTTAGAATCCTACTATTTGCTAACAATAAATTGACCAGGTCTGGCTTTTGCTTTTTTGTTTTCCCTATAGATTTCCTTTTTGCGGCTTCTGGAAGAGTTTGATTGCTCTTGTAATTGTAATTAGTTATTTATAACGCTCTTAATACCCAAAGGTTTCTAAACGCTGACCCAGGGATCAAACCTGTAGCTCGGTGTCGTCTTGCTTCCACGATTGGAGTATCCTATACTAAAGAAATATTTGGTGAGCATTTCCTCTCTTTTAATCCCTGGCTCTCTAATTTTGAAGAATGAATCAGAGTGTAATTGAAGGAATATATTCCTCTGGTTTACTGTATACAGGATGCCCTGGTCCTGAAGAAGGCAACACAGTTATAGAACGCACCCGGATACCTCAATGAAGATTGTAACATGACATCTTGATTGCTCAATTGTATACATTTGTTGATACATTTGTTTAATGGTTATAATTGTTCAAATAAGAAGAATGATCTTTGTGGATTGCATATTGTTTAAATTATAATCACAATCTGTTTTTTAATCCCCCTCTTGTTTATGGTTGGTAATTTGTTTTGAAGAAAAATAAGGGAGTAATGAAAAAATAAATAAAAAGCTTTGCAGACAAAATAGAGGAGTTGACCTATATCCCATGTAGCCAGGTGAACTAGTCATTCATGTGAATTTTGAATAGGAAAAGCAATTCTTTAAATGCTCCCTAAAAGTGCCTCATCGTGGACCCTTTGCTGTTGTGCTGTGTCATGCTGAAAGGCATCGGCCTGATGCTGATCCTCAGAACCTAACAAGTCCCTAGCAGCACCTCTTCTGACTCCTTCCTGCCCAGACAATTACTGCTTTGGACCACATGAAAATTTGCTGCCACTGTGGCTAACTCTGGCTAACAATGCATTCACAATCAATTTTATTTTAACAAACACACAGTGTTACTGTGGTACCTTCATTGGTGAAATACCCTCTGAGAATGAGCAACACCAACACAGGCACGATTATCTTGCCATTCTTGTTATCATGTGACATGACTTGCTACACGGCGGCTGAGTGGGCCTCTGAAAGTATGGGTGCACAGGTTCATTGGTCAAAGGAGGGAGATGGAGTCTGGGGGAAGCTGGAAGCCACTGAAGCCTGCCATTTGAGGAGACGATCAAGGGGAGCTGTATGTCCAATCATGTCCAAGCTGTGAGTATTAAAAAGCAGGTACTGAGATTGCACCACCCACAGCAGTATGCTGAGAAGAGTGATCAGCATACCAATCAGCAGAGCCTGCCATTGATGTTAGCACCTGATCGAGACAGAGATGTGTCAAGCAGGGGTATTAAGAGAAGAGTCTGTTGCTGCAATTTAGAGAGATCAGTGATTGTGGCACCTAGAAAGGCACATCTCTGGTGAGCTGCAGACGCATGGACACCTGACGTGCCAACAGGGGGGACCGGGGGGTGGGGTTAACGTTAAAAATCCGGTAAAGGTGATGAAAATCAAAGAGCAAATTAATTTGCCGGCTGAGATGTAGCTGCCCTCAGAGGCAGACCTAGCAAGAAATCCTTCAATCAAGCAATTAAAAGGAAGAGGTGGTGCACTGTGGGAATTGATGTCCATATTCCCAATATATCTGAGGGTGAGTTTATCTAGCAAGTCAAAGAAAGAGAACATGTGGGACATTGTGTTGTGTGGAGGAAAAGTCAGATATATGCAAATTAATGTCTAAACAAAGTTGATGGGAAATGTAATTGTAAGTAAACTTCAATGTAAGGCCAAGAAGTATACAGGTAAGGGAAAGAAGTAGACTGATTTAAGGAGTAAGCCTCTTCATGCAGCACTAGGCCAATATACCTTAAGAAAAGTCTACATTTTGAATGATATGCTTGCGTTTATTACAGAGAAACAAAACTTGACCTGCTTTATGTGTGTGCTTACGGCTGTATTATGATGTCTTACCAAACTGAATTATAACCTTGCTTACACTGCAGAGTATATTGATGTTTCACAAGGAAAAGTAACCTCAAATAAATGCTTAGAGAAGACTGTAGTCTTAATTGTATTAAGGGTGCACATCTGTGCTGGTGATCTCTTTAAGACAGACAATAGGCGTTGGGTGTGTAGGTTTGCCTGGCTACACAAGGAGACCAATGTACTAATTGGAAAGACTGAAATACTCCTAGTGGGATCATTGAGTCGTTTACTATGTACTGGACATTTTTTGAAATCCTTTTGATATGTGGTAGGGGTGACATGGTTTGGATTGCTTGGGCGTTGTGTGAAGTTCATATTTGTGCACTGAGATAGCAGAAAAGCTAAAAAGTTGGGACCACTCACTCAGGGTTACAGCAATATTCTTAGGAGATATAGGCGAAACTGGATCTGCAGCAATTGTTGCATGTGCCCCTGTAATTCAATCTATGAAAGCTTGTTAGATGTTGGAACAGTCATCCATTGTAGGGGAGAACAAGTCCGACTTCAAGTGGGGTTCTTCCAGATTTCTTAACATTTCGAACAATTTCCTGATGCTGTTAGTACAGCACTCGATTTGAACATTCATGAAATTGTTCTTAGCTTTAAATATATTATTCCTGTACCACTTTTCTATATTCTTTCAGATGATTTTATTTTCTTCCGTCTTTTTTTTGTTTCAGTGTTGTTCTGCTGTCCTCTTCTCCTGTTTCAACTATGCTGGTTCTACCTGTCCCTAAACATCGTGGTCTTAACAGGTATATTTTATTGAGCATTTCCGTCATAACTTGGTCATATCTTATAGCCAGAGAATCTGGGGAATCAAGATCTGATGTACTTGTCATGATATTACGTAAGCAATTTTTGGGATCATGCTGCCCAATTTTATTTAGGTTCCTACTGGTCAGCCTTTTAAGTGTCAGAATTATTTGAAAAAGGATAGTTGAATGGTCGGACTAGACAGAGGGGGTGGTGCAAATCTGCATGTTCCTGGATGCAACCCAGTCCAGGACAGTGCCATTAACATGTGTAACCTCTTTATTATGAACAGTTCCATCAATATTTTGTAGAATTTGCTCCAAGGAGATCGTCTCTTTGTCTACAGCATTTCCGCTCCACTTATTAAAATCTCCCATAAGCAAGGTGGAGGAGTTATAGGTATTAAACCGGTTAGTAAACCTATAAGCTACTTGTTGAAATTTGGCATTTCATTTCAGAGTAAGAACTCCACGCGAATTAGATGAAAACGAGGTGTACAATCTAGAGGGCCCTCAGGGCGTAGCAAAGGATTAATTCACTACCCCATGCAGATCTATTTCCTGTAGAAGAATTATCTTTGCCCCATGTCTCTCAAAATAGGCCAATATACTCTGGGCTTTCATGGGGTTGTTCAGACCTCGTATATTCCAACTGCGGTTTCCAATGCCTCAGACAAAGAGGCTTTCTGGAAAAGTGTCCCAGTAAAGAAAACATGCATTTTGGAACAGGAGACAATGATCTAAATGATATGATATGATATTTTATTTATATTGCGCTCGTACACACGTGTTTCAGAAAGAGATGGAGTACACCAGGTTTGTTTGTTGGGAACTAAAGAAAATCTAGGCACTAGATTTTATGAGAAAGAAACAGACCCTGGATGAAAGCACGTACTCGGAACTGAAGTTCAAGTTTCATTCTTCTAGGAAGAAAACATAAAGAGGGACAGGGGAACACATTCTACAAACATAGAGGAACTGATTTCCAAGTCCTGGCCTTTAAGCTAAATTATTAAGTGTCATAAACTGGAGCCCACGTTCCCAAACAGCTGAAGCAACTGACCAACAGCACCATAGACACAGACCAGACTAATTTGCATGATCTAGACCACTTCAAACTTGTATAATTGGAAAATCTACCTTTGTATTCCTGAACTAACGTCATCATTTCAATACTTCTCCACAGTCCCAAAGATTCCTGGCAACACCTGGTGCTCCACCCTTTACATGACAAGAATGGAAGGAGTACTGGTGGAACATTGATGTCAAGAAAGGAAAATCTGGCTTCTTCTGCATTCTTTAAAGCAGGGGTCTGCAAACTTTGGCTCTCCAGATGTTTTGGGCTGATGTTATCACCAACAGCAAGCATAATCAATAGTGAGAGATGATAGGACTTGTAGTCCAAGCTATCAGTTTTCATACGCCTACGCATGAGCTTGCAGGCCAATGTAAATGTCCCTTATCACCAGCTGTGAAATTCAATGAGATTTGGTGGCTGAGTGAATGAGGTTATTTTAATGAAGTCAAATAAGTAACCATGGGCAATCTTATTTGCTAAAGATTTCTTAAAGAAAATTGCCAAATTGAGGGGCTAAATACACACGATTATTCTAAAAATAAAAGGTCACCTCTACTGTACACAAAGTCAGAAACATTTCTTATTTGTTCAGAGTTGACGTGAAAAGGGAACTAGAATGATTAATACAGGTAGAAGAGTAGAAGAGTGTAGATGCATACTTGCCCTAGGCTCCCCAAGTCATGGCCAAGTAGGCCAATGATCCAATTTGTGTTTGCATCAACCGTTGCAATTTGAATAATGGTATATGGGTAGAGAGGCTTCTTCCACTTGTCATCAATGGGATGTTGACAAACATCAAAGGAGCCAAGCTGTTTGCCACTCCTAATCTATCCACTACATAGCATCAGGTACGCCGGCATGCCGAGTCAAGGCACCTTCTGTATTCATAGCACTATTTGGCTCCATCCAAAATGAGTGCATACCATTTGTTCTGCATTTCGCTGGCCATGTTTCTGCTTTTGATGCAACACACTTTGAAAGAAATGGAAGTCATTTTAATCTTCCAGGCCGATATTATGATTTGTGAGGAAAATATTAAGTCCATTGAGGATTTACATACATTGGAAGAAATTGATCTTACTATTAAAGCAAACACATGTAAATTCAGGAAAATGGGAGTGCAATATCTTGGACATTGATGTACAGGGCAATGAATTTCTCCCAAAGATATCCAAGCATCTGTAGCGCATCAAATCAAAGATGATTCAAAAAAATTCCCAGGGCTACCTGAATTCTGCAGCAGGTTTTCCAGAATGTTTTCACTGCAAAGTAACATTTACCAATGTTGATAAAAACAAAAAGTGATGTTTGGTTTTAATGATGAGTGGACATGTAGCATTAGGACAATCTAAACCATTAATTAATAGCACTAAAATAGATGTTCTTAATCCCAATATTTAATTCATTGCCACCTTCAATGCCAGTGTGATGTGCGTAGGGCATATACTCACTCAGGTCAAAAAGGGGAATTTGCTTGTAGAGCCATTTCTCAAACGTAGAAAAGGTATTCGGTGCTAGGATAAGAGTCACCAGAATGCAGTTGGGATGTTATCGATTTTAGGCAATACATATGGAGCATTAAATGTATGCTTCACGCTGATCACACAGGAATGGGCTCACGGTAAAAGGTATTTCTAAAGCTCACGGCACTTGCTACTGAGGTGTCCTATTTGTTCTCTGACTGCAGCCCGTCACTGCTGGTCCTTACAGAGACCAGGCTCCAGGAGCGCTTGGCGCCAGTCTTGGCCCAGGCCATCCCAGATGGTTACAAAATTATCCATCTTGACAGGCCATCACTTCAGCTTGGTGGTGGGGCTGTCGTTATTTTTAAATCTAACCTTCTATGTACTCAGCTGTGCTGCTCACACACACTATATATGGAGTCTTTACTGCTCAGATGTGTTATCTCCCTGACCTATGAATGCCATATCATGGTCAACTATCGCCCTCCGGGCTCTTATGTAGGTTTATTGGAACCCCTGATCAATCTTATAGCAGATCTGCAAACCAAGTATCCTAATCTAAAGATACTTGGTGACCTGAATCTGAGGTTCAATGCACCTAGGGCGGCTGCACAGGACTTGTTCTATGACGGCTTTAGGGATCTAGATCTGCCTCAGCAGGTGGTTGGACCCACTCGCAAGTTGGGGAACACTTTGGATGTTGTTTTCGCTAACAGAGCCTCCCTCTCTATCCAATCTGTTGAGCCTATGACCTGCACTGATCACTATTTGGTGACTTGTGTACCCATGGATTATCAAAGACCCTACCTGAGCGGGTCTGGCGGCGCTGCTGGCGGTCGGCCAATCTACAGAATCTTGTCCTATCTGTTAAGAAAAAATGTGCAGCGGCTATTGGGCCCTCTATTTCTCTTTTTAACTACCTCTCTCCTAACTGCTGCAAATGAAGTCGGCCCACTGCGCTATTTTCAGCCGCGCAGGCTTACCTCAGAGCCATGGTTCTCAGATCAGTTGAGATCCTCTCGCATTGGGACTGAGGAAACTGGAGCGTAAATGGTGCTCTAAATATGACCCTAATGATAGACTGAAGTATAGGGCTTCCCTATCTGCCTATTCAGGGGCCATTCTAATGGCAAAGAAATCCTATTTCGCCCGAAAAATTGAGACTGCTTTAAATCAGCCTAAGGCACTCTTTATTGTGATTAAGTCCCTATCCTCAGCTTCCAAATGTGCCTCTAGCATTAGACCGACCCAGAAGCTGCGTGACTCCCTATCCAAATTCTTTATAAATAAGGTAGCGACCATTCGTCCCAATATTGCAGAGATCCTTTCCCTGCAGCCCACGGTTTACTGCTTAGCAATCTGCCTCTGAGTGGAGTTTTACACAGTTGTGGTCCCAGGTTGTCTTCTTTTCCTCTTTTCTCAGATGATATGGTCCATAACGCCATGTTGAGGATCAAATCATGCACCCCTTCAGACCCGCTGCCACTGGGAGTGATGAAGGAGATCTCAGTTGACCTCCTTAGTGAAATCACAGCGGCTGTTAACATCTCCTGCCAGTCGGGCTCGTCCCCTTTGAATTTAAGGCTGCCTTGGACATTCCTTTGTTGAAGAAGCCCTCTCTGGATCCTGCTTTGCCCTCCAATTTCCGACCTATCTCTTTTTTTACATTTCTGATGAAGCTTCTGGAATCACTGGTCTCTCCTATTCTGTCTTCTTTTCTTGAATCTTCCAGTTTCTTTGACCCCGCCCAGTCTGGTTTCTGTCCTGACAGTGGCACGGAGAGTGTCATTGTCTCTGTCCAGGATGACATGGCCAGGCGGGTTGACAATGGTGGTGTCGGAGCCCTGATTCTTTTAAATCTGTCAGCGGCCTTCGACACCGTAGACCACGCCGCCCTGCTCTCCTGCATGAGCCAAATTGGTGTCTCAGGTCAGGTACTGGCTTGATTCGCCTACTTCTTGGCTGAGAGGTCTCAAACTCTTTCTCTCCCTCCTTTCACGTCTAAATCTTGTCACAACAGCTGTGGTGTTCCTCAGGATTCTGCTCTGTCCCCCATTCTTTTCAACATCTATAGCTTGCTGTTGGTGCACCTCATCCAAGCCTTCGGCAGCAGGTGCTATTCATACACCGACGATACCCAGCTTCTGATCCGTCTCAATCTTGATCAGGCTGAGGTGTTGGCGTGCTTGCATAAGTGCCTGACAGCCATGGGGGAGTGGATGGGCCACAAATGGCTGAAATTGAATGGTGATAAAACAGAGGTGTTGGTGGTGGGCTCCCCTCCTGACTCTTCACTTTGGATTTCCTCTTTCTGGCCCCTTTCTCTGGGCCCACTTACTGTGCCCTCAACTAAAGTAAGAAATCTTGGGGTCATCATGTCTGACAATCTTTCTATGGCCGCTCATGTATCAGTGGTTTGCCAGACTGGGCATTTTCAGTTAAAAATTCGGAGAAAGATACTCCATCTGATTCCTCTTACACTACATCCCCCAGTCGTAGCCGCCTTGATTTTGAGTAAGTTAAACTATTATAACTCCCTTTACCTTGCCCAGCCAAAGGGATTGGTAGGCCGTTTACGTCTTCAAAATATGGTGGCCCAGGTGGCTCATATTATTTCCGTACTGTGCTCGCTCCCTACATTGGCTCCCAGTGACCCAGAACATTCCATTTAAAACACTGTGGGCCTCATTACGACTCAGGCGGTAAGGGGTTTACGGCGGGGTAAACAGCGCCGACCCTTACCGCCTGAGTACGAGGTCCCTTAGCGCCATGGCGGATTTAACACCTGCTTTTAGCAGGTGTTAAAATCCATGGCGCTAAGGGACCATGGAGTTAATTACGCCACCGTAATTTACGGTGGCGTAATTAACGCCTTCCCCACTCCCATTATGCCCTATGGGGCAAAAATGGGAATGGGGAAGGGTAAATGGGGATTGGGGACTTACCGCCCCGCCGACCTCGGAATGGGGCGGTAAGTCCGCCTACCACCATGGCGTAAACGTAGTTTACGCCATGGTGGTAAAGTCACGGCCCAGGCGGTAACTTACCGCCTGGGTCGTAATGAGGCCCTGTGTATTGTTCACCGTGCTCTTCATGATCAAGGAGCTGAGTACTTGTGTACTAAGTTTTTACGCTATGTCCCAAACCGCTCCCTGTGGTCTGCGGTCTCTGGCTTGCTGCTCTGTGTGCCTTCTTTTCGGCTTTCCCGGGTGGGGGTTCTCAATTGCGGCAGCGCAGCTGTGGAACGCCCTCCCACTAGCGGTGAAACTATTGTCTAATCATCTGATCTTCCGGAAAGCCCTGAAGACTAATTTGTTTTGATTCAGCATTTCTTTTTCTCTGGCCCCTTTCGTGCCTTGTTTTTTGGGCTCCTTACTCTCTAGCGCCATAACGCCTGCGGGCGACCGCACGCTCTACAAAATTCCATAACATAACATAACATAGCATAACATATAATGACTCCCCTTTCCACAAACCAATAGGATTATGTTTTCACTGTGGAATACCTTATATGTTAAGGGCAACCGTGTGGCAGACAATCTTTCCAGAATGCCTATTAAGTAGAGTCTTATGGCAAAAAACCGAAGAATGCGGGACTGGCAATAGCCTTTCATAAGGACATTGTGCCATTTTAAAAGAGAATTAGGGAACATATTTGAGAGAATGTGTGCATTTTGAATAAAGTAGGTTCCTCGGTGATGCCTAATGGCTAAGCTATTTTCCCCAAACATGTAACAGATGCCCTTGTACAAATGGCAAATCATTCTCAGAGGGCTATTTCACAAACTCAGCTGAGTGTAAGATTTAACTACTGGTGATCACTGCATCATATAGAAAAGAGACACAATTATAAGTGTCTAACTGCATAGGGATACTTTTCCTATATAGGTATATATTTCCTCTATAGTAAAAGACAGGAAGTGTCTTAGAAAAGGGAATTACTAAAACACGCTTATGAATCAAAACATGGCACGTTGGTCAATATTGCAACAATTCAGCTGTGCTCTTTTGATTTGGTGAACAATTTGCAGGGTGGTTGCAATTAATATGTGACAAATCGTGTTTGTAAATGTACTAGTGTGTTTCGAATTAGGATCATGTCACTTATCTGTGGGGCACACACGTGCTTTTTTCAAGAATACTACGGGTGTGAATGACTGTTCAAGGAAAACAAACACAGGTGTTATGTGTGGTGTTGCTATTCACCTTTTGAGGATATTATATTGGTGTCACGAATTTTATTTGGCTTTATGTACCTATATTATATATATATGTTATTATCTAATTGTTTTGCTTTGATATGATTATATGATTTGATTTGTGGAAAGCTCAATTTGGGCTAAAACACAATGAAGAATATCAATATTATTATTATTATTATTATTATTATTATTATTATTATTATTATTATTATTATTATTATTATATGCAAAGTAATTGTTGAATTGTGCATGACATTTCCATTGCTGATTTTCAACAATAAACTCTATTTTTGTATATTTGTTGGCAAGGTAAGTAATTTGCTCTATAATTGCGATCCACCCAAAAACTGCAAGAGAGACCCTTATGACACAATCCTAGTTCTTTAAATTGGCCATCACACAGAGGCCACGTTGTTCCTATTTGGAGTGGTGAGAGGGACACAGATAAGCCCTGGAGGTGGGTCATGTTGTTCGGACAGACCAGACCAGACCAGAAAATAAAAGACCAGGCTGCAAAGTCTACAATTGTGTTTTTTATGTTCATATTTTTGTAAACTATTACGTTTTTCAAATTAGTAGCCATCACACAAAATACATTATTGCTTTGGCGCTCACAGAAAAAAAGAGATTGGTGGTTTTATATGAGTGCAAGGAAGGAAAGACATTTTGGGAGACAAAATGGCGTGTATTTTCAACAAAAGAAGACATTTAAAAAAGGGAATGATTTGACCTTATTAACGTTGTAAATTGGCTTTGGAACTATTCCATTGTTGCAATTTTCATTCCCAATACTTCCAGTGTGTAATTTAGTCATAATAAGAATGCTGCACTTATCTTCTGAGCAAAGTATAATATCAAAACCTACATTTACCATATACATTATTTTCTGATACAATGTTATCATTCCACCATTGATAGCTTGGTATGTGCATGCTGTTATTTTCCAAAATAACCCTATGGGAAAAGGAACAGCCACAAATAACACCAATGAGGGTTCCTGACTGCTTTGCAAAAAAATCAAAGTGCATTTTGGGAACCTAAGAACGACACACAGAGCTTTATATTTTAAAAATATGTCTGAGACAAAAGGAGTACATGATTGCATCACTTTGTAGATAATGTAGACTGTATGTGGTGTTAATTTCATCACTCAGCTTAACATGAAAGTTTTAGTAGCTATGAACCATATATGCTCATTTGGATACCACAGGATTTTGATGTGAGGATAAAATGGCTGTGACATCTGTTACTCCATTGGGCCCAACTGTGTCAGATTTGCAGAATACGAGGGGCTGAAATGAAAGCCAAGCATAGGCATTGAAATTGACCATCTACATCCTAATTGATGAGTTTTATTATAGTGTGAAGAATACCATGATTTTAAGGTAGGTAGGGCATACAAATAGACGTTGCAGCTGTCTGCAAGTATCCGGAGGATGGGAGCAGAAGGAAGTTAAGCCAATAACATTTCAAGGTAGGCTAACGTAGTGAGGAGGGTGGGGGGGGCATGTCATTACACAGGGGTGGGGAAGCAAGCAGTGAAGCCAGCAGATTTTGAAAGGTGTTGTCCAGAAGGGTGCAAGGAATGTCGGTTGGGGGATAAGCAGGAAGAGGTAGGTCATGGGAGAGTACAGTCATGCCTACTGGTGTCTTCAGAATACTAACAGTAAGCTAATGGCATTATGGAGGGACTGACTCCTGAACTGCTTACAAAGACAGTGTTCCAATGTACAGGTTATTCAACCATAAAGGCAGGTTGAAAGGAGCGAGTTGAGAAATAGGGAGAAATAGCCAGTGGCAGAGCGACATATAATGCAATCTACTAGTACTACTCATGGGTATCTAGTGTCCCCTGGTCTTCCAGACAGAGAGAAAGGATTACCTTCTTTGAGTGAGGTCATTCACGAACAACAGGGGTTTTCAGTTCTTTCCAGAAAATAAAGTGGGGATCAAGCAGGGGTTCTTTAACTTCCGAAGTCTGCCTGTGGGTTACTTAATCATTTCCAGGTGGGTCTGGCGCCCCAATGTGATTTTCTTAGGAGTGCCAAAGGATCTGACTGTGCCTTGTGTCTCATGTGGGGAGTTCATGTCTCAATCACAAGGCCCAGACTTAAGAGGGGAGTGCAACAGGCCAGTAAGAGGATCTGCACCATTGAGGGCCTTTAAATGGTCCATTTTGCTTCCTGCTTTCTTTGTGGGTTTTACTTCGCGTTCGAGATGGCAAGTTTAGGGGTGTTTGTAAGATGCTTGTGAGGGAGGAGGTGGGTGTACTCCTCAACCTCCATGTCGGAGGTTTATGTAGAGGAGACAGAGCAAGGGGGAAGCAGATAATGGTTCACTTTGAGTTGGGAGAGGGAGAGGCGATGGTTGAGGAATGAGAACTGGTGCAGGAAGTTGTGGAAGCCTCAGAGCCACTCAAGGAGTACCCAAAGTAGGTTGACTACCTTCTGTGATGGACTGGCATCTGTGAGGATGGGAACACTCTGGCTTTTTATTTCTATTACATAAAATGATGCAGATAATACTGTCTCTGAAAGGGAGGTCTACTAATCAGACCCCCCTTTCATGAAGGCTCCATATCAAATATTGGTGCAATCACGTGCCTTTGCTCAGACAGCCCACAGGTGCTCAAAGGGCCAGCTCTGTAGTGGCACGGGGCAGTCTGAAAGGTCACATGATAGCAGCTGGCAGACAAATTGTCTGCAAGCAGAGGAGGCTTTTTAACTGTCTGCACCTTTGATCTTAATCATAATGATTGTTTTCGATAGTCAGTCTGGTGGCACATACATATAGAAATATAAGCCATGTCTAGGGTGGTATGGTCACTGATAAGAGAACACTATTATAAAGCCACACACATTTGATATCACACTGTTGTAAGCTTTGAGAGTAGGGCCAACTCTGACATGTGTAACTGATGTGAATTGGTGTCTGGTTTCAATGTTTCCACTGCTTGCATGATGGAACGATTGCAGGGAGGATTTTTCAGAGGAAGGCCAACACCTTCCTTCAGGAGACACAAATTTCCCCTAGGAGGTCTTCTTGAAACCAGTGTTTCAAAGGCAGTACTGCCATAACAAAAGCCACTCATACACCAGTTTGGTTACCACTGGAGTCCCTTTGAAGTCAGCAGGTGTGGGAAGGGGGCAGAGTTAGAGTAGCCAGGTGGGAAAGGTGAAATGAGAGGGCTTCTGCCATCTTGGTTTCTGTTCGATCTCCCTACTTCTTCCTTCCACCCCATATTCTGATGGGAAGAAACACTGGGTGTAATGTCAAGGTACTTGTAACAGCAGGCCGGATTGGACCCCTTACAATAGGCTGGCTTCTGGTATCAACAGAAGTGCAGTGGGGCAAATGTTTGAGGTGAGAGGAGGATGTGGTGGTGTTTCAGGAGACCAAAGAACTCCAGGCAGAGGCGACATTGATAGTCACCCAGCATCAAGCATAGGAGGAGGCAACTGGGGCCACTGCAGCATTGTGGATGAGGAAAAGGTGGGATCAGCTTTTCTCAGTAGGTTGAAGTTTGATGAAAAGACCTAATCAGTCACAACATCACTCCCTCTCTGGTCGGGTGCAACCCTACCTCCGCTTTGCTGAGAGAAGCACTGTCAAGAGGAAGCAGGCAGTGTAATATGCAACCTCTACCAGAAGACAGTGCATCAGGATAAGCACAGCAGGAGTGGCTTAGGTACTGAAGCACAATCTCTGCAGTCTGTAATACAATTGAAATGTTCAAGGGGAGCAACTCATGTGTCACAAACCCTGCTACTAACCCTGCTACTACAGCACACTCCTCTAGCATTGGCACCCACCGTGAAGGTGTACTGGCTGACACTGCAGCTCAGCCACTGTCACACTATAGCAAACAGCCTCCATCCCCCTGGTTCTGGGTCAGTTCAACTGTCCTCCTGGCCTTATGAGTCTTATCCAACACAGCCTGACCCAGTGGCACCATTGACCAGCAGAGCTTCCTTACCTCCAGTAGAACACATCTTCCTCATCTTCCTCATCCTCACATACATCTTTAAATGGTGTCGCTTTACCTTAAACTGTGGGCCAAGAAAGTTGCCAGAAGGTACTCCATATTCCCATTAATCTCAACATGTGTGGATCTTATCAGAAGGCCGAGAGTCGATTCATTGCTACTTTCATACTGCCAGACAGTTCCTGTTAAGGTATTATGTTCAATTTATAATAGATACATCAGTGACAGCACCTTGCTGCATGGCTTTGCATGCAAGCTAACTGAATGGGTGGCTTCTTAAAAGGCCACAGTAAAAAACAAATATTGTACAACACATGCCACTGCATAGGTGGTAAGTAGGCATCTTCTACTTGCCGGCTATGACTATTGCAGTAGTCAAGCACTGCACTGCTGTTGCAGTCATGCAAGCCTATGCATGGTTACATTTCACACAGCATTGTGGTGTTCAAATGATTGTAAGTAAGGTGGCAGCATGGTTGCCACTTTCCTAATATATTCTGGGGATGTTGAAATAGCTAAAGTAGGCACAGATCTTCTGGGTTACACTGTCCATCTCATCTGCTGGTGGTTACTGTTTTATGAAGCTGTTTGCCACAGGATGGAGGATATGGGCAAAAGAGAGCACATAGAGGGTTTTGCCTATCCTACAACATTACACACCTAGTCAACTGCTACAAATTCCCCACTCTGCCCCACCGGTCCTTTCCAAATGGCACCACACCCTGAAATCTCTTGCCGAGTTCAAATCCTCTGTGGGGCGTGCTGTCAAACCCTTCCATTTGGACATTAGGCGGATGCTTCATGGGCTTTGTTGAGTAGAAGTACAGGGGAGGGTGAGCATGTGTCCAATGAGAAGCTTAAAGTATATGCCTTGAACACTGGTCCATATGTCCAGTGTCAGGAAAACTTTTGTATTTGTATTTTGTATATGTATTTAATATTCATATAGCGCTCAAAACCCTGGGGTATCTAGGTGCTTAAACTTGAGAGATTGATTACAGTGCTTCTGGTTACATGAAGGGAAGCTCAGGAAGTGATTACATCAGGGGGGAACATAAAGAAGCAATTACATCACAAGCAAAGTGCAGAAAGAGTTCAGGTGAGCATAATCATGGAACCTAACCCATGTTGCAGGCCGGCTACTACACAGAGATGCAAAAGTCAATTAAAGGGGCACAGTCATGTAGCCTCTCCCCGTGTTACAGGGCTGCTACTACACAGAGATGCAAAAGTCAAATAAAGGGGCAAATTCATGGAGCCTCACCCCATGCTGCAGGGCGGCTACTACACAGAGATGCAAAAGTCAAGAAAGGGGCACATTCAGGTGGGCAGTGAGGGGGACAGTGTTTCACCTTGGAGCATCCATTGAGCGGACAGGGGCAGACAGGCCCTTAGTTGGGGGCCTTTGTAGCAGTGGCTGACTTCCGCCTTCTGGTTGCTCTCATTGGCCTATCTAGGCCGGGACAACCAATGGGAAGGGGAGTGGGGACAAGGCAGCAAGGAAACCAACTGCAGAATGTGGCATGGCCATTTTGGAATGGCCGTGTAACAATGAGGCCAAATAAAACAAGTCACGAAGAACAGTGGAAATCCATGATGAAAATCAAAGGCAGGGCAGAGAATAGATGTAATAGAAATCTCCAGCTGCCTTAGTGGATTACCAGGAATTTCTATGTAAAAGAGGGAAAAACCACGCAACAGGTGCAGTGCAAACAGCAACATGAGAAAGGCTTACCCTTTCAAAGTGTGTGCTCTGCGCATGAGAAAATGCAATGAGAGTGCTCCGGCACCTCATGAAGCGTGGCTCTTTCCAGGAGTTGAGGAGCAGAGGAGAAGCGGATGTAGACCTCTTACCCTCGGAGTGGTCTTGTATCAGTCACACTGCTTCAATAACATGGTCGCAGAGGCATGACTGAGGATTGTGTGAAGTAGTTCTGACTAACAATTGCCCAATGGGAATCAATGGGGTCAAGAAACTGCATGAAGCAAGGTTTTCTACAAAAGAGTAGATCAGTAATTTCAGTCTATTGCCAATGTTACAATAGGGTTGTCATTGAATGGGCAAAGTCTTTGCTCTCTTTTATGACATTTTGTTACATGCTCAAAAACCTCAGCAACTGTGGGCTTGCACGTGCACATTGAGGGGAAAATGAGTTGTCTGCATACAGTGGGATATGCAGATGAAAGTGGTGTACTGACAGTGGCAGTGGTAAAGATATACTTGTTGATTGTTATCTCTAATTTAGCTCCATGCTACTGATAGTTTGGGCTGGCTGAGTTGGGCCCGTACCTCACCTCCGTCATGGGGGCTGCTAAGCACACTCTACCGTGGATGCTGCGTGGGTGCTCTTGACTGAAGGTCCCTTACTGTTCATGTAATTGACTGCAAATTTGTTATTTTTAAGAACGTTGTTGAAATAGATTATTGCTTTAATGCCCACTGTGGGGGGCGGACATGGCCTTTAAGAGCCCGCCAGCCAGCAAAGCGAGGGGGGGAGTAAGGAAGGGTAACAGAAGATTTTGGGGGGAGAAGAGGAAGGGCCGCAATGGGGAGAGGCTGCATGTGGCTACATAAAATAATAATTTAAAAAACTGTGCCAACCGGGGTAGGGCTTTGGGTGGCTGGAAGCAGCAGGCAGCTAATGCCTATTCTCGCCCGCTGTTCCACCCACCTGATTGGCTGATGGCACTTCTCTGTGTTCAAATGTAAATTAGCACTCAGGAAGCATATGAAGCTTGCCTATTTCTCACCGTCAAATGCATGGTTTGACAATGCCTGAACCCTCTTGTTATTTCTCTTATCTCACTCGCTGTCCGGTGATGGAGCATCATCTTTGTTATGTTCATAGTTGTCATCTTTTTTCGAGGAAATTGGAGGTGGAGAATTTTCAGTAATCATCTTGCCACGTTCTGAAGTGACAGGCCTTGTGTTGCCCACATCGTTGGGTGGGTGGTCCCATGTTTGGGCGACAGGTTGGAAGGGAAGTGACATTGGGGCAGGGAGGGGGCGGGACCTGGGAGGGGAGGAAATTCAGTTCACGTGTGACCAACAATAAAGAAGGTTCCACACCGCACTCCGCCTATGCCCTGTTATTCCTGGATGTGTATGAATGATTGGGGAAAGCCGTGCTGTACAGAGCGTGGTCCATTCCTGCTGCTGACATTGGCGACGAGGACCTGATGATTCCAGGCCACTTCCAGCACTCATCTGAAGATCGCGCTCGCTGGGTGTAGCCATCCACTTGAGGAGTGAGGTGGGCCGTGTGCCCCCCTGAAGCGCAATACACCCGACTCACCATGAACACCTTTACTTAATTCACCTCTGACCTTCAATAAGCAAAATGCCTAACACTACTTTGGCCTTCTATCCCTTCTAAATGTATTTACGGTTCTCAGTTCTTTGACCTTCTCTTCTTCCTGAAAAATGCATGTGGCATTCTGAATGCTTTTGGCCATCCCATATGAGTTCTAAATGCATGTGAATTTCTCAGTGCTTTAAATCTTTCCACCTAATAAATGCACCTGGGGTTCTCAGTGCTTTGGCCGTCTACTAAATTTATGTGGGGTTTTCAGTGCTTTGGCCTTCTACTGTTCAGCTTCACACCACTCACCGTTCTGGAGGTTGAAAAAATCATCTGCAATTTAAAACCCTCAAACTGCCAAGGGGACACCTGTCCAGCCCCGATCATTAAGGATTCGGCACATGACCTCGCTCCTTTTATCACCTCTTTTATCAACGCCTCCTTTCAATCGGGAGTGGTCCCCAATAACCTAAAGGATGCTTGGGTTATCCCTCTCCTAAAAAAAACACCTTAGACCCGGAGGTTCCAACCAATTATAGACCTACCACAATGGTCCGATTTCTGCTAAAGATCTTAAATAGAGCAGCCTATCTTCAGATACAGAACTATCTGGAATCAAACAACCTACTAGGCACGAGACAGTCTGGCTTCAGACCGAAGCACGGTACGGAGATAGCCCTCCTCGATCTCAAGACCCAAATTGAGGATCTCAAAGATAAAGGTAAACTAGCCCTGTTACTACTATTAGACCTATCTGCTGCCTTTGATCTGGTTAATCACCAAATCCTCTGTCACCACCTGAAAACTGCAGCTCACTTCTCCGACATGGCCACAAACTGGATTCAATCCTTCCTGGATAACAGACAGATGAGGGTATTCTCACCCACCTCCGCGGCTGACCCTGCACCAGTCCCTTGCGGAGTCCCCCAAGGATCGTCTGTATCCCCTACCCTTTACAATGTATTTACTAAACCCTTATTTGATGTGCTTGACTATCTGGGTGTCACCTACACAAATTATGCTGATGACACCCAGATACTCATCCCCATCACGGGTGATTACACATTAGACTCAAAAGCCTTGAATGACGTTTACCATGTCATTCAAACATGGATGGCCCAACATGAGCTCTGTCTCAATGACGACAAGACAGAGCTCCTCATCCTAGGTACTCAGCAAAGACTAAACAAGCTGAACCCTATGTACAGTTCCTTTAACATCGATGGAAATATAATAAAAGTCTCCAAAGACACAAAAACGCTTGGAATCTACCTCGACTCCACCCTCTCCCTTCACAGTCAAACTAATGCAGTTGCGGCCGCCGCCGCCTATACCTGCAAGCTGATCACAGCATGTCGCCCTTTCCTCTCCTCGCACAACTGTACTACTCTTGCTAGGACCCTGGTCATGTCTAAACTTGACTATTGCAATGCATTGTACCAGGGCACTAATCAGGGTAACCTAGACAAGCTCCAAATCATACAAAATAACGCCATCAGGGCAGCCCTCAATATCCCCAGATCTGCACACATTTCGGATACCAGGAAGAACCTTCATTGGTTGTCAGTCACCCAAAGGATCTCACTAAAATCGCTTGCCCTTACCTACAAATGCATGAACAATCTGGCCCCCACTTATCTCTCCTCACGATTCACGCTGTATACTCCAGTTCGCTCACTCAGATCTACCCTGAACCAGAGCCTACTGATACTTAGATATAAGCTCCAAACAGCTGGTGGTTCTAGTTTCCCAGTCCTGGCAGCCAAACTGTGGAATGCTGTCCCCTTGACTATCAGAAACCTCCCCTCCCTCAACCTTTTCAAACATAGAGCCAAATGTTGGCTCGCCTCCTCCAATGCCTAAGCTACATTCGGAAAACGTGTTGCAATAACCTATGTAAGGATGTACTACTTGACAAACCATGTATCGTTGTACTACCTACCTATGTCTATTTCTATGCCTTATTTATTGTTTGATATATTATCACTGTATGCAACTTATGTAACCATTGCCTTAAGAAATGCGCCCGGTAGCCTCCGGGCCTGGTCTGCGCTATACAAATGAAATAAATACAAATACAAATACTACTAAATGCACAAGGGGATTTCGGTACTTTGGCCTTTTACTAAAAGCACAAGAGGGTTTCAGTGCTTCAGCCTTCTACTAAATGGTTATGGTGTTTTCTGTGTTCTGGCCTGCTACTAAATGTATGTGGGGTTTTCAGTGTTTTGGCCTTCTACTAAATGTATGTGGGTTTTTTAGTGTGTTGGCCTTCTACTAAATGTATGTGAGTTTTTAGTGTGTTGGCCTCCTAAATGTATGTGGGGTTTTCAGTGTTTTGGCCTTCTTCTAAATGTATTTGGGTTTTTTAGTGTGTTGGCCTTCTAAATGTATGTGGGGTTTAAGTGTGTTGGCCTTCTATTACACTAACTGCATGTTGTCTGACAGTGCTTTGGCCTCTCATTCTCCTACTCCTACAAAAAGAACTCTGGTTCTTAGTCCTTTGGCCTTCTCCTACCAAATGCACATGTGGTTCTCAGTGCTTTGGCCTTTTCCTACTCTTACAAAAAGCACTCGCTTTCTGCGTCCTTTCGCCTTCTCCTACTAAATGCACAGAGGTTCTCTGTGATTTGGTCCTCTACTAAATGCATATGTGGTTCTCATTGCCTTGGAGAGCCAGGGCTTGCTTGCAATGCTATGTCTACCAAAAGGTGAATAAGGATAGCTTAGTAAATCCTGTCGGACCTAAGTTAAAGGCCTGCTCAGACATATTACATGGCCTGCGTTAGCGGCCATGTAGTTATAGTTAAGTTGCTAAACCTATACGAAGAGCACTTTTTGGGTGGCTTATAACTTTGCTCCCCCTGGACGAATCCTCACCAAACTTTGCAAAAAAAGTATATGGCCCACTCCTCGCCATTTTTTCGCAACGTTTGGTGACGTTTGGTCAAGGGGGGGCAAAGTTATAGGGGGGTCCCAAAATGTACTTTTTCCCATAGACATAATGGGAAAAATATTCGCTCACGCCTACAGCCCAAACCGCTGGACGGATTTTCACCATTTTGCGGCAGGAGCGGCAGCTTGGTCCCGCTGATTGGGTGGTCAGAAAACGTGAAATGCATCGGTTTTCCTGAAATCCCCGCCATCTTGGATTTGCAGACTTTTTTGGGGTCCGCGGTGAACAAATTGAAAAAAGCAACATTGCACTTGTCAAACTCAACAAACAATCTCTGGGGAGGAAGGGGGGATGAGGATGGGATGGGATATGGCCATAAGAAGCCAAAAAATGGGCTGTGTCACACCCAGACAGTTCGCGAACACTCCAGATGTCCTGGGGCAGTCCTGTGGTGTTCGCGAGCACTTCAGATGTCCTAGGACATCTGTACCTATTTCTGCATTACAGGGATAGTGGAAAGCAGTTTTTGGATGGCTTATAACATTTGCGCCACTCATTGAAACTGCATGTCATTTTGCAATTCTATTCTAAAACTAATTCAGAATGGTTTTGCAATGTTTTGTAGGATTCTGTCAAGAGGGGCAAAACTAGAGGGGGGGTCCCAAAATATTGTAAAGGCATATAAATGTGGTGTCATTTGACAAATCTGCACAACATTTGGCAAAACCATTTTGGATCTAGATATAAATGGTTTTCTAAAGTTTGGTGGGATGTTCTCAAGAGGGGGCGTAATTAGAGGGGGGGTCTCAACATATTTAAATGGTTATAACTTTGTTGCTATTTGATGAATGTGGACAAAAGTTTTGAGAAAGATTATAGACCCAACTTTCAATGTTTGTGTAAAGACTGAATCGATTTCGGAACGTGGGGGCTAAGTTATATGACTATTGTATGCACATACATTTTGACAGTTTCGAGCAAACTCGTGAGGAGCATTGGCAAGGACATTAAAGCATGGTTTTGCAAATGTGCCCGTGTTTTATTTTTCAACAAGTGTCATAATGTAGGTACAGAAAATAGTCATATACCTTTGGTGACTGAGGTATAGCCTGTGGCCGTGGGCAGTAGCCATATTGTCTGGGTCATGGCATAAGGTAATGACACAGACAATCTGGCTACTGGCCATGACGGCTAGGGACGAACAATGGTGTTGAAGTGGCTATGTCTACCTGGGACCGGCTATGTGGTAAAGTTATTCGAAGTTAGGATAGGTTTGAAAGGGAAAAAAGTGCTTGTGGTAATATGTTCATAGGGTTTTGCAGGCTGCCATGGCAAGGGAAGAGGGGCTGTGTACGGAGCCCCACTTTCTCTTTCCATGTTGGCTGTCTTGGAAAAGGATTTTTCTTCCTACAGCCGGACGCCGGTGGTGTCCTGCTGTAGGAAGGATAATCCTTCCTTCTTACAGTCGGGACGCCTGTGGCGTCCCGCTATAGGAAGAAAAACCTATGTTTTAGCACCCTGGGTTCCCGCTTTGGGAGCCAGGTGTGCTAATGGCCTTCATCCCCCATTTCAGGGGCTGCAATGGATGATAATGGTCGGTAGCCCTCTTTATTTATTTATTCATATCGAGCCAAAGCCTGCAGACATCAGGCTGTGTGGTTACAGTATTTGTTGAGGAAGCTGAGCTGGAGGAAGACAGCTTACTACTTGCTGAGAAAGGAACAACCTTTCTGAGAGCATTGCCGTCATTGTATTTGGTGTGGCGGCGCATGGAGGTGGTCCCGTAGGAGTACTGTCCAGGTAGTCTGTGACTGAGTACACAATTGCACTCTGTGCATTTCACTTTGGTAGCTTTAGCCTTTGGTACACTCCCAACAGTAGTAAATAACTGGCACACTCATGATTCGATCTTGGTGCTAAAAGTAGGCACTTCCTCTACCTCAACTTCTTGGTCCTCTTCATTGTTTTTGAAAGTACTGCGCTTTTTTTGTTGTAAAGGTCCTCCAGCTGGTGGTGGTGGTGATGGCTCTTGGGGAGGAGGGATGGCAATAACTGATGCCATTTTTAAGCTAAATAGCAGTTTTAATAAAATTCTTCCAAGTATGTACTGTGTACTAGATTGGTAATGGATAATGAGTACGAAAAGATGTAGGAGGTATGCAAGTGAAATTTTGAAGTTGAAAGTTCCTAGATCATTAGAAAATGCAGTTCCAAACTGTCTTCGAAACACGGATCTGATCACGAAGTGCAGACGCATTTGCGAACACGTCACCATGGCGCGCGCAAGCGTATGGTCACGTTGCACTGTCTAGAAGGACTGCGATGAAGTCAAACATTCCCGGATGTCTTAGGACGCAAAACTATTTCAAAAAGTTGCAAAAAGTTTATAGACTTGTTAAAAATGATGCTACAAGGTGGGAAATGGCAGAGTTTTAAGGTGACACTTTGTAAATTGGACAAAAATATTGCTTATTGGCTAAGTATGATATTCGTAAATTGTAGAAAAATAGCATGCACTGGTAAAAACCCATGAAATTCACTGAAAAAACTTTGTTAAAGGGACAGTATGGTTAAGTTGCACTACTAAAAACCTATCAAATTAAATGAAAAAACTTTGTTAAAGGGACGTTATGGTTAAGTTGCTCTACTAAAAACCTATGAAATTCAGTAAAAAAAACTTTGTTAAAGGGACGTTATGGTTAAGGTGCGCTACTAAAAACCTGTGAAATTTAGTAAAAAACTTTGTTAAATGGACGTTATGGTTCCAAGTAAAACCGAAAAACCCCTGAAATTTGCCAGTTATGGTAAGCTAAGCACCATAACTCGCACCACCACTGTGCACTGCTAAGACTTACACCCATGACATCAAAGATGATGTCACAAATGCCATTGATGACATCACTGATGACATCACATGTCTGGCTCACTCTGTTTTCCTTTACTGATATATCTAGGCCAGTAACAGTCAGGACATTTTTGTTTATCAAAAAGTACTATATTTGTAGACTTATACTTCAAATATGTTCTTACAGTAATTCACTTGGGGTCCGCTCACAGCATATGAAACACATATATAGGGGAAAACACAGACTTGAAAGATAACAATGCTTTCTGGGTATGAAGATAATCAGTAAGGTTATCAACACTTTCTTATTGTTCTGCTGTTTTTTTACTACTGTACTTTCTCTGGATATTCTCATATTTGTACTCACACTACTTTCTTTAGGATCCAGTCACATCATGTGATAGTTATACATAGGGCAGTAGTAGCTTTGAAGCAGAGCAATTATTTCTATGCATGAAGATAATCAGTTAGGCTATGAAGATTGTCTGGTAATACTGCTGTTTTTCTGTTTACTTCATTTTCCTTGTGTAGGCTCATATTTGTATGTGTTGTCTGTTTTATGTTTGCAATCATGCAATTATGTAGTAAGTGGGTGTTATTAGGTATTTACAAAGGGGGTAATTCATAGAATTCAGCGCACAAGTGGCGCATGCGGCTGGAACACAGTGTGCACGTGCGGCAGTCTGCGCCAGTCGCGTGCGCCAAAATCAATTTCCGCGCACAGCGTATTCATGGATTTCAACATCCATAACCAACATTGGCGCAGATTAGCGGAGCAACCGTGCAGCAGTGCCAGTTACGCCACCAACCCCTCCCCGTGCACCATGAACAGCGCACCAATCCCGTACACGGCGCACAGGACAGTGGACCAGCATATAGCCCCACCAACAATGAAAACATCTGTAAAACTCCCCGCTCACCCCTCCGAATACATGTGTGGAGAAAGTTTCACATGCGATTGGCCCTGTGCGAGTGGGATACGTGTATTTCTGGGGTGCGCAGGAAGTTTCACACGCGATCGGCCCTGTGCGAGCGGGGTACGTGTATTTCTGGGGTGTGCAAGAAGTTTCACACGCGATTGGCCCTGTGCCAGCGGGGTACGTGTATTTCTGGGGTGCGTGGGAAGTTTTACACGTGATCGGCCCTGTGCAAGCGGGGTACGTGTATTTCGGGGGTGCACAGGAACTTTCACACGCGATTGGCCCTGTGCGAGCGGGGTACGTGTATTTCGGGGGTGCGCGGGAACTTTCACACGCAATTGGCCCTGTGCGAGTGGGGTATGTGTATTTCTGTGGTGTGTGAAAAGTTTCACACGTGATTGGCCATGTGCGAGCGGGGTACGTGTATTTTGGGGGTGCATGTGAACTTTCACACGCGATCGTCCATGTGCGAGCGGGGTACGTGTATTTCGGGGGTGCACAGGAACTTTCACACGCGATTGGCCCTGTGCGAGCGGGGTACGTGTATTTCGGGGGTGCGCGGGAACTTTCACACGCAATTGGCCCTGTGGGAGTGGGGTATGTGTATTTCTGTGGTGTGTGAAAAGTTTCACACGCGATTGGCCATGTGCGAGCGGGGTACGTGTATTTTGGGGGTGCATGTGAACTTTCACACGCGATCGTCCATGTGCGAGCGGGGTACGTGTATTTCGGGGGTGCGCGGGAACTTTCACAAGCGATTGGCCCTGTGCGAGCGGGGTACATGTATTACTGGGGTGCGCAGGAAGTTTCAAACACGATTGGCCCTGTGCGAGCGGGGTACATGTATTTCGGGGGTGCGCGTGAACTTTCACACGTGATCGGCCGTGTGCGAGCGGGGTACATGTATTTCAGGGGTGCGCGGGAACTTTCACACGCGATTGGCCCTGTGCGAGCGGGGTACATGTATTTCGGGGGTGCGCGGGAACTTTAATAATAATAATAATAATAATTTGGCACTTATATAGCGCTACGAACCCTCAGGTATCTGAGCGCTGCTTATTATTACCCACAGTGTGGGGTGCTCATTTATTGACCTCAGAAGGATGAAAGGCTGAGTTTGGCCCCACCGGGATTCGAACCTGCGTTAACAGGCTCTGCACGGATGTCAAAGCGAGCGCTCTACTCGCTGTGCCACTTGACCGGCTTTCACACGCGATTAGCCCTGTGCGAGCGGGGTACGTGTATTTCTGAGGTGTGCGGGAAGTTTCACACACAATTGGCCCTGTGCGAGCAGGGTACGTGTATATCGGGGGTGTGTGTGAACTTTCACACACGATCGGCCGTGTGCGAGTGGGGTACGTGTATTTCAGGGGGTGCGCGGGAACTTTCACACGCGATTGGCCCTGTGTAAGCGGGGTACATGTATTTTGGGGGTGCGCGGGAAGTTTCACACGTGATTTTGCTGTCTGAGCAGGGTACGTGTATCCAGTGGGGTGCGTGGGGTGTTACACACGTGAATTGCCAGTGTGGGTCCTCCCAGGTGTGCCCTCGACCCCCTCACCAGCCTGTGCAGGCAGCCCACACCACAGGGGACTACCCTGCACCCCTGGTCATGTCCCGCAGGCAGCCCATCCACCATGGGCATGCCCCCCAGCCAGCCCACATGTCACCTTGCACAAGTGATCACCGACTCATGTCCCTCAGCACCCCCACCCACCCAGCATTGACGGGCACCTGCCAGCAGGCCCCGACTCATGTCCCTCAGCACCCCTACCCACCCAGCATTGAGGGCCACCTTCCAGCAGGCCCCGACTCATGTCCCTCAGCACCCCCACCCACCCAGCATTGTCAGGCACCTGCCAGCAGGCCCCGACTCATGTCCTTCAGCACCCCCACTCACCCAGCATTGACGAAAACCTGCCAGCAGGCCCTGACTCATGTCCCTCAGCACCCCCACCCACCCAGCATTGAGGGCCACCTGTCAGCAGGTCCCGACTCATGTCCCTCAGCACCCCCACCCACCCAGCATTGACGGGCACCTGCCAGCAGGCCCTGACTCATGTCCCTCAGCACGCCCACCCACCGAGCATTGAGGGCCACCTGCCAGCAGGCCCCGACTCATGTCCCTCAGCACCCCACCCACCCAGCATTGACGGGCACCTGCCAGCAGGCCCTGACTCATGTCCCTCAGCACCTCCACCCACCCAGCATTGAGAGCCACCTGCCAGCAGGCCCCGACTCATGTCCCTCCCAACACGTCATAAAGATGCACAATCATGCTCCTCATGTGCACCAAAATCCCACAGCACGCCACACCAGTCTTGAGAGGCAATCAAGTCCCCAATCCACCCCACACTGAAATGGCTATTCCATGACACAAAACGAAAGTGAACTATGTACATTAAAACATGTCCCTCACACACACACACTGGGGGCAAGTGATTGTCTAAATCCACTTTTTCACATGCAGTAACCCAATAAGCGAATACCACACATGGAAGTAAGAAACAAAAATGTATTATTAACAAAATGAATGAAATGAAATGAAAGCATAAAACATATTTCAAACGATGAAATGAAATGTATGTCCAAAACAGAATAAAAAAACATATGTAGAACCAATCCAAAGTGATGAAAAAAAACCATGTGTCCAATCTCATGGTCCACCAAATGAAATCCAAAGGAAACGTAAATTGAAAAATCCATTGATCCATGGTGATTAATAAAATAAAATCCTCACATGATCCACTGTTCAACTATGTACACCGAGTTCATCCAGATTCCATGAGCCCAACGAAAGAAATGAAACCTGTCCAAAAAACTACCTCAGAAAAGAACAATATACAAAAGTGTGGGGCATAGTCCAATCACCCCGAAATAAAGCAAAACGAAAAGAAAGCCTAACACTAAAAACTATTTACAATGGTGGGAGGCTAGTCTGACGGCTCACTTTCCGATGTCCCGGGCCAGGGCATCATCAAACTCCTGCTCAATGTCCTGGAGGCAGTCCTCTTCCATGGCCCCGAGGCTTCACAGGGAGGATGCCATGTTGGACTCCAACTCCCTGCGAATAGCCTCGAGGCACTCGGCCCGCCTCATTGCCCTCCGCATGGAGTTCTCCGCCCTGAACATTGTGAGCCGTGCCTCTTCTGCCCGCCGTCGCTCTGCACCTATGGCCGTGCCCAACCGCTGCCACACGGAAGACACTTCCAATCCTGGGTCCTCCTGCCCTGTGGCCGATGCCTGCCCCTCCGATGTTGATGGCCCCGAGCCATCATCGCTCCCACCTTGCTGCTGCTGCTGCTGTGCCTGTGCCCAGGCTCTTGCTGCCTGCACGTCATCCTCCGGCTGGGGTGCAGTTGTCATGATGGCCAACCCTGCTGGACGTCCGATTCCCGACTGTGGCAGGGATGTGTCCTCCACCAGCCTGGCCGCTGGGTCAGTGGCAGCTCCACAGGGTACCCAGGTGATACATGGGTGGGAAGATGGCATGGAGGACGACTGGCACATAGGGGGTTCAGGTGAGGAGGGGGTCGGAATAAGGTCCAGCATCCGGAGGAATCCAGCCCTGGTGACCCGTCCCAGTAGGTCAACGCGGTCAATGAGGCATCCGAGATGACGTGCAGTGTCTTCACGAAAATACTGCAGGTCACCTCGCATGCCCCGTTGATGCAATTCCATCCCAGCCAGGACAGGCTGAACCCGGTCCCGGATTACCACGTCCGCAGGGAGAGGAAGGCCAGTTGTTGTGTGCTCATCCACTCCCTGAAAACGGGTCTGGACGTAGGCATCCCTGCTGGTGCAGGATGATG
Source organism: Ambystoma mexicanum (assembly GCF_040938575.1). Lineage (NCBI taxonomy): Eukaryota > Metazoa > Chordata > Amphibia > Caudata > Ambystomatidae > Ambystoma > Ambystoma mexicanum. The sequence continues at coordinate 1,142,979,546 of NC_090933.1, forward strand.
CAGTCACAGGATCGGAGACAGGATTACACACAGGCACCTCTGCGGCAGCCTGTACTGCCTCCTGTCCCTGCCCCTGCACTGCACCACTAGCACAAGTGGAATCCCCACCTCCAGACCCTGTGTGTGTCCCTTCCACGGCCTCCTCCTCCACCAAACCCCCCACCAACCTGGATGACTCCATGCCATCTTCCTCCGTCGGACCCTGTGGGGTCTCAGCTGCCCCTTCTGCTGCCGAGGAGTCCACCTGCGACCTCTGCCTTTTGGACATACCCTCGGCAGCTGCGGCCTGGGACGCGGCACCAGACTCCTCACTCCCTGACGAGATGACAACGTGGGAGGGGAGCTGGGCCTTGCGTCTCCGGCTGGTGGTGCGATCCCTGCCGCTTTGCTCCACAGCACCCTCTCCGCCCTCTTCATCAGTTGACGCTGCAGACAGGGAGAGATAGAACACAGGCATCAGGGCACTGTACAATGGACTGATACACACATGACAGTTGCACATGAGTGGCAGTGTAAAACTGCAGACATGGCATCACACTCCCCAACAGACATGTCATTTCAACTCACACACATGAGCAAATCAACAGGAATCTTGCACCAGGCAGCACCGTCCATACACAAACAACAGCACGAGCAGCCGAAGGTGAGCCTGACGTCACATGAAACACGAGGAGTGCATAACACATGCACACATGCCACCAGACTTACATGCATGTGTACATCTACACCAACTGTCGCAGTGATGAGATCGCCATCCATGTTGCATCTCACATTCAGCCTTCTACATGTCAGTGTCACATGCATCCATGTTGCATCACAGTTGCACACTTGTCAAATACACCCACATGCACATGTGCATAGTGCAGATACATGCAGTATGAACCAGCATCCATGTGTGACACCACAACCATGCCACAGTACATACTCATAATTCATTACATGTGTGCACCCACACATACATTTGCACAGCATGCTTACCAACACATACACCATCGATGTGTCTCACACTTGATAGGAATCACATGTGGCAGGTTCACGTCCCTGTACATACGCAGCCATACATGTCCCTACAAAGAAATATGTGCAACCTGCACACTCCTGGCACACCACAACACGCACGGCGTCCGATCAGTATGCATGTACACTTACCACTCGACTCCAGGCGGGTCTGCCCCTCAAGGACCCGGACGTGGAGCGCTGGGCGTATGCGTTCCAGGACCGACCCTCATCTGGTTGTCTGTCAGGTGGATCCGGCACCCCTTGGCATCCACTGCCTTCAAGAGGCGCCGGGCCTTGTTGAGGGTCCTGGACCTGAATTCCTCCCAGCGCTTCCGGACATGTTTGATCTCGCGGACTGCCACCCCCTCCTCGTTGATTGGCAGTCACAATGTCCATCCAGAACCTCTTCCGTCCTTCATTGTCGGCGCGCGAACTTCCAAAGAGGGCATCATACTGCCCCAGGACTTGCTCCACCAGGAGACCAACTTCACTGGCACTGAAGTTGGTGGCCCTCTGTCTCTCTGCCTGGGGGTTGACAGTGGTGCCAGATGGTGTAGTGTCCGACATGGCAACCCCAGAGGCAGGTGTGGGCGGGCAACTGGGTCCTGGGGCTGGGCTGTGGAATGATGGTATCCCAGTCGGAAGTCTTCAGTTCCAGCAGGGGTGGTCACAGCAACTGCACCCCTGGCTGATGTGCAGGCACCAAATAGCAGGGCACGTGGGCAGCAGATGGCAGGTGGGAGCGTGCTTGGGACTCTGGGGGGCAGGAATATGGCCTTCTGGGCAGGAGGGTGGTCTTCTGTGTGTTTTCGCGTGGCCAGCTTGATACGGAGTGATTTGGCACGTGAAAAAAGTGCACGTCAGCATGAAATCCGAGGGGAGGCCCTTAGCGCATAAGCGCGCAAGTGACGTTATGCGCGGGCGGTCCCCACAACACAGGTGCATAGTGAGACAGCACGTGAGATAACTGCATGTGAGATAACTGCACGTCACCGTGCTATTGGAGGAAAGGCCTTAGCGCGTAAGCGCGTAGGTGATGTTGCACGTGTGGGCTGGCTTAAAAGGTACGATTATGACACTAGTTTTTTGTACGTGCTTTTTGTGGAGAGCGAGCAGGTGATTCTTGTACTTCTTGTCGGTTCACGCGCGATTATTTCACAACGTTTCCAGTTCGTGCTCCCTGTTTCCTCAGACTGCGTTCTTTTCTTCTTTTGGTGGGGGTGTTGCGCGTCTTTTTCACATTTTTTTTCAAGGCAGACGGTGAGTAGCACACGTATTTTCTAACTGTGGTTGCCCCCGTGTGTCGCGTACCCCTTCAGAGCTCATTGTAGGCTGCGTGTAACACGCGTACGCTTATTTTCGTGTTTCTGGGTGCCACAGCGTAGTGGGGGTTCATTTTTCCACGCATGTTGTCTACCAGGGGTTGCGTGCATGTGTACTTTTGTTTTAGGGGTGCCTGTGCGTTTCGTGACCCGTCATCTTCCCCCAGGGGTCACAGACAGCCTTGCTAGAGCACTAGGGTATGAATTCCATCTAGTACATACTCCTTTCACCCTAATTGCCCAGGACAATTGTTTACTGCAACTCCCATACGCACAACAACATCAGTGCCATGGTTGGGAGGCGACCAAGCAGTAAGGGAGACAAAGGTGGCCGATCTCAAAGAGGTGGGCGTGGTGGTCGCGGTAGGGGACGTGGCCAGGATTTGCAGGGTGCCCCTAGAGCCCAGTGTGTGGAGGATCAATCGGGGCCACCTATGCCCCCCCAATGGTTGTGGGAAACATAGCTGACACCATCCCAGCTCAGCCCTTGTTGGACCGGCCCATTTTGTCAATTGAACCGGCACAGGATGACTCCCAGGCTGACTTCCAGGTCACCAAGTCTAAGCCACGTGTGTCAGTGAAAGTTGCTGTCACCAGGCCACGTGGATCTGGGGCCGCAATGTCATCTGCTGCCCCAAGTAGCCAGGGTGGGGAGGCTGCAGGGGCAGCTGCAGCTCAATCCACCCCAGCTCCGAGTCTCCCAGCCGGGACAGTGTCTGTCCAGGTCCATCACACCGACGTTGGCCCTGCAACCATCACCCTGCAGCCAATGCCTGCACCACGACCTTTGCTCATTGTGCCTTTACAGGCTTCAAGTACCCAGTCCACCTGCGCTTCTGCCCCTACTGATCAGAGCGGCGTAAGCCACTCAGGATCTGCACCACCTTACAAGAAGAAGAAGAAGGGTGCTCTTGCACTTCAGGCTGAGACCCCAGACACGGCTACACACTCCGGCACGTCAAGGAAGCCTAGCTTCAATGACGCCAAACTTGATGCACTTGTGGCCTATGTGTTGGCACATAGCCGCGAAATTGTGGTGACTGCAGGCTGCAAGACTACGCATGCTCAATGTAGGGCCCACTGGCAGACCATCAGGGACCACATTAGTGCCCTTGGATTTGTGAGGCGCACAGCTGATGATTGCTACAAGCGGTGGAATGACCTGAAACGCAGAGCAAAGAACAAACTGGCTTCCAATCATGCCTCTACTCTGGTGACTGGCGGTGGGTCTCCACCAGAGGACGACCAACTCACTGAACATGAGTCTGTTGCTGGAACCTTCGTCACAGAGGAACACATCCAAGGCGTTGGAGACCTACCAGATTATGAAGCATTGTCCGGTGAGTGCCCATGCATGTGTGTGTAATCCATGTGTATGTTGCTTGGGTGATGTGTTATGATTGAGTGCCAGGTCAGGGTGTGTACTCATGAGTGGTATGGGTCACCCATGTGCTTCCTCCAAACCATTCGCCGGCCTTGCATTTGGGTATGACAGTATCCCTTCTGACCACAGTGGCCATTAGCACCACATTACTGCAGTTGCCCTTGAAATGTCATCTTGCAACAACATTGTTCGGAATTTTCAGTGTTCATTCAGCCTGATTGTTTCAATCCTCCCATTCTTGCAACACATTTTTCTGCCCTAATGCCACATATGTGACATGCTTCTGTCATAGATTACCCCCCACAATGTCCCACATTTATTACCATGTTATGGGAATGATTTGACCATTCGGGCCGATTGAGTAAGTGCCTGCTCACATTAATTTTTGCTGCAAGTTTGAATGTGGAACATGATTGTTGTTTCCTGTCATGTTGAAGTGACCAACCATTGATGTATCCATCTGCCTGCCATCACTGTATATTTGTACACTGGATGTGTTGCAGTGTGTGGCACATGCGTATTTTGTCACACTATTTTGCATTTTTCATCTCATCGTGTCCATCTCACATGGATGGGTGACAGTACTCATTCACTAACATATGGCTGTACTACATGCCATCTGTGTGCTGGCATGTGTCATGTATGTGTATTGGACATGCCACTCACGGGCTAATGTGTGATGCCAGTGCTATCCAGCATGCATCAAATGTGTTGCTTTTCCATCTTGGAGTCCTCAGTGTCTGCTTTTTGCCTCCCCTTCAAACTCATTGACAGTGCATGCATGCCAGGGTTATAGTCATGTGGGACATGTGTAATTCATGTACTGGATCTCTGGCTTGTCAGGCCTATGTGTGTGCTATGGTGCTCATCCCTGTTTCCATTTCTTGCCTTTCATGTTTTTGCAGGTGATGAGACACTTGATGCTGTTGAGGTGGAGGAAATGGTGCAGACCCAGGAGGAATCTCAGCCACAACCGGGCACCAGTGGAGGATGTGGGGTGGTGGTGGGTGAAAACCCAATCCTCTTGCAGACCATACTGTCCACGAGTGTCTCTGGGTGCACCTCCCCAGACCTCTATGTTTCAGGTGCTGAATCGGACAGTGAGACATATGTGGCGTCGCAGGTGAGTGTTACTGGGAGGGATGCTGTTCTGTCCAACCCACCTGCACCAGGGGGAGATCCCTCTATGGGGATGTCAGTGTTGGTAACTCTGCCTTTGGCGGTTACGGATGCAGGGCCACGCTCCACAACATCTGATCCTGTTCCTGGGCCAGAAGATCAGAGGGGGAATGCAGTCCTGCAGCCTCAGGCAGTGCCAGCACAGCATGGTGCAGATTGCCTTGCCCCAAACAGGTGTGGTACCCGCCGACGCGGTGGCCGTACGCCACCAGGCAATACTGTATGGGAAAACTCCAGTATAGCAGCACAACAGGGAGCATCGGTTGAAATGATGGCTCAGGCAATGGATAGGGTGGCCACTTCCATTCCCCCCTGAAAGGCAGATGGAGCAACAACAGCAGGCAACAGACTCCATTTGCCAGTCATACAGGGAAGACATGTTGGCGTCCAACAGGGACCGACGGGCGGCACTGGAGACTCCGCGCGAAGCCATATCTGTAGAGTCACAGGGCCACAGGGGAAGCCCTGAGGTTAGAACTCCATTTCCTCAGGGAGACTATGGGTGAACTTGAGGCTTCCTGAAATTTTAGGTCACAACAGCAGCTGGATCAGCTCACATGTTCACTCTCAGCAGAGCTCCAGGCAACCCATGCGGAGACCCGGGCATCACGCGAGGCCATGCTGGTAGAAATGCAGGCTACCCGTGAGGTGCTGCATGGGGATCTCCGCAGCATCATCCTCCAGAACTAAACCTTCCACGCCTGCATGCTTGCTGCCATGGAGGACCATACCAGGGCTTTGCGTGGGCTGCCTCCCATAGCACAGCCACCTCCTGATGTAGCAGCAGAGGGTGAAGAGAGCGACAGCAGTTCTCCCACAATAGCGTAGCCGTGCAGGCCATGAGCCCATGGAGGTATTTATTTTCGCAACATCCACGCATGTGGGTGTTGGTGTGCCCCCTGTCCTCGAACCTCCTGGGTGCCCCCCCCCCCTGGTCCACACATGGCCATTTTTGATTTTTTGTGTTTGTTTTTTTTACAGTGTGTTGCCTTGTGTGGCTCCCGTGGGCATCCACTGTGTATTCCAGCTGGGCACATGCAGGCTTGTCCTGTCTTTGGGTTAGATGCTTGGGTTCCTGACACACACACCCCTCCTGCTTCCCCTTTTCATGGGCTTGCAAAGGGTGTGACTAAGTGACAGTAACTTACACAGTGACATTTGGCTCCCATGAGCCCTGCGGGCAGTCTGTAGTCAAAACTCTGTGTACATCCCTAGTGGGGATTGTTGTTGGATTGAACACTGAATGGTGTATTGATATGTGCTTGTGCATCCATGACTTTCTCCTTATTCACATGTACCTTCTTCATGTCTTCACAAGGCCGTCTCCTTTGCAGATGCAGTTCATGTTGTATGCAGTACACTGACACATTTGCCTGACAGCAACACTCTGCAGTTGGAAGGGGTCGATGTGCTGCCTTAGTCAGGTTGTGAGACTTGCACTACTTTGATTTTGTACTGTCGTATTTTGACACTGTTTCATCCTGTGTTGCTGTTCTGTGTTGCTGGTAAGTATTTGTTCATGTGTGCTGTTTCTTATTGATTACTGGGAGCATATTGTCTGTGGCCTGTTTACATTTGGAACAGTGCACTTTGTGACACTTGTGTCAGGTGTTGTGCATTCATTTTGTTGCTTTCACATTGCATGACATGCCATGGTGTGTTGGGTAGCTGAGATGGGGAGGAGTTGGGTGATATGGCACTATTTTCATGTTGTATTTTTCAAGGGGGTAATCATTCATGCAGCATGAATGTGTTTTTTTTTGTCACACAGCATTGGTTGTCTTTAAGTAGGTATGGATGCACACAATGTAACACTTCCAGGTGACCAATCTCAGGCTGGTATGGTTGTGACAGTTGACTGTCCCTTATGTCATCATCATTGATTGTCAGCTGGTATGTGCCAGGGCTGTGTGCACTCCACAGGGGTAGGATTTTAGGTGAAGTAATTAGCCACCAGCTGTGTACGGGCTGCCTCACCACGTGCCCTTTCACCTCCCATGCGCAGCGGCTGTGCATGTGGTTGGGATGTGGGGGCACCACCATGTCCACCGGCAGGCCCCGGCGGGTTGCAACATTGTGCAGGACACGTGCTGTCACTATGATCCTGCACACTACTGGGGGCGCGTATAGCAGCTGCCAACCAGAGCGGTCAAGGGAGGGAACGCGTGACTTGAGCACTCTGAATGTGCGCTCCACTATGCCCCGGGTTGCAATATGGGCTGTGTTGTATCTTACCTCAGGTGGTGTGGTGTGGTTCCGAATTGGCGTCATCATGTGGGTGCTCAGAGGGTAGGCACTGTCCCCTGGGGAGGTGATGATGGGTATTATTAGTGGGGTTGTGACATTACTCAGTATCTGACATGCATGCATGTGCAGAGGCATTTATACTCACCAAGCAGCCATGTATTGCCATGCCGCCCAGCTTCTAGGTCCCGGTTTAGGGGTGACATTCTGAAAATGAAACTATCATGGGTGGACCCTGGATAGTTGGCATATACTGAGGTGATGATTCCCTTGGCATCACATACTACCTGCACGTTGATGGAATGCCAGTGCTTGCGGTTTCTATAGATGTGCTTAGTTGCCCTGGGTGGACGTAGAGCCACATGGGTGCAATCAATGGCACCAAGCACTTTGGGGAAGTGTGCCACCCTGTAAAAGTCCTGGGCGGCAGCCTGCCTTTCTGCAGGTGTTCTGGGCATGTATATGTGCCTGCAGACTGAGGAGCGTGCAGTCATGATGGCCAACACCTGGTGTAGACAGCGTGACTGCGTGGCCTGTGACACCCCCCCACTATGGCACTTGTCCGCTGAAATGAACCAGTGGCCAAGAAGTGCAGTACATTGAGCACCTTTTCCAAGGGGCTCAGTGCTTGGGAGCACAGGGTGGGTGATGTGAGGTCATCCTCCCACTCACTCACCAGGTCGAGTATTATGTGTGGTTGAAACCTGTACCTCCCATACACCTGGTCATCAGGCATCCCAAAAAGGCTGGTCCTGGGTGTAAAAATTCAGGGCCTGGCTATCCTACTCCTCCTCCTGCGGTGTCCCACGAGCACTGCTGCGAGGAACGGTATATTCATCGTAGCGTCTGAGCTTGTTTGTTGTTTGCATGCACTTTTATGCTGCGCAAGGCTGCTTCCTGCTGGAGTACGTGTTTCCGGATTAGTGCGTCTTTTTTGGCGCACGGGTTTCCCCTGTTCGATTCCATGAATACGTGTTGTAGGCACGCGTGTGGGCATTGCGAGCATTTACCTCCTGTACTTCCCCCGTAACGCCCACATTTTCACGTGTTGTTCCCCATTCTGTGTGTTACGCCACATGTTCTGCCCACTTTTGTTGTGTGCGCTGCGCTATGTGCGCTTTCGCTCTGTGCGTAGCGCACGCCGTTTGATGACGTGTGGGCCCGCGTGCGGCACCCACGATTTTAGCTCACATCCCAGGATTTACAGAAGCACAGTCTTCCATGAATCGATGTGCGCGGCTTTGGCACGCTTGCGGTGCGATTTTCAAGCTTGCGCTGCGACTTTCCGTGCACATTAATTCCATGAATCGGCCTGAAAATATATACAGTATGCAGAACTCTAATAAGAAAGCATTTATAATGTTAGTATTATAATTTTAGTATTTAACATGGAAAGATTATTAATATTGCACCTCCATCATATCTGCTGCACACTATGCCTATGCTACTACATGTGTACATTGGAAAAAACGTCATCATACAATGCTATTTGGATTAGTGCATTGCTTTATAAACTACGTACCTCATGATAGTTATTGCAATGATACTTGACACTTTTTTATTAACATTACAATAAGAATCCCTTGTACAGACTTTTCATGGAAAGTAAATGCATATGTGATGTCATCAGTGATGTCATCAGTGATGTCATCAATGACATTTGTGATGTCATCTTTGATGTCCTGGGTGTTAGTCTTAGCAATGCACATTGGTGGCATTTACTTGGTTTTACTCACTATATATATATACATATTCTAATTAGGTGAGCCCCAAGGCTTACATATTCTACAGAATCTTCAGTCCACATTATGTTTAATGTTGAATATGAAAATGTAAATCTTATTTTAATAGCATAACTTTTACTCAGGCTCAAACGACCATTTGTTCTTCTTTATGGACGCATAGCGCTGTTTTGTACAGTACGAGCTTATGGTTTTTGAGGAATAAACATAGCAGTCACAGCGAGGCATGCTTATTTCACTTGGATGGCATCGATTCAGGATTTAAACCCACATTTCCTGTTTCCACTGCCAACGGTTTAGCCACAGGCGCACATCGCCATTATTATTTCCAGCTGAAAGTGCTCGAGCTTTTAGGGCGCACGTGATGTCAGCCAGGGCTTCCAACAGTGGCTGCAGAGCAGAATCATGTGAATGAGCCTGCTCCGGCCGCTGTAGTGTTTAATCACATCTGACCTCACTGTTGATCACCCTTTCCTCTTGTGGACTACTTTTCAGCCTGTCTGGTGGTGATAACATTTATTTTGTTTACGTGCAACCTAAATACATGTATACCCCGCCCCGGTGTCATCTTCTTTTATGACCAAGATATTTCTTACTTTTTTTTTTCTTTTTTTTAATCACCTTTATTTAATAATTATACAAAACATAATACAACTGAGTAACAACAGAATGGGAACAAGCAAAAGATTACTCCATATACATCAGTGCAACAAAATGCAAATTAATACTAAAGTAACAGCTATTCAAAACGAAATCCGAAAACATCCCCACCCTCCTATCTCATGGCAAGACGTGACAACACAAAAAACAAAAAAAAGGACAAAACATACACCCCTACCAATCCCCAACCTCAAAATATCCACAAAATAAGCCAAAGCCTACTGAATTATTTGGACCAAGATATTTCTGCTTATGGAGCTCTGTGGTTTTCACGATGTTGTTATTCATAAAGTTGAGGTTAACGAACCTGGCACCCCAGTGTTCCCCCTTGCACTCCCACCATGTCCACTGCAATTTCCTGTGCCCCTTTCTGTTTGCTTGCTTCTTTTCTGTTAACAAATTGTATTTTCGTTAAGATATTTGTGTCAAAACTGCAGAATCCCCGCAGTACTGGTTGCTTAAAATCGACACACCTGCTGACAGTAGCTGCCCTGCTTGGTGGATTCTTTGTTATTAATGAAGGTCAACGAGTCATGCCTGTGGTTGGCTCTAATGTCTGGATGGGCAGAGGTCTTTAAAGAGGGCAATCCTGGACTTGCTATACAAGGAATATGGCTGGAGAGAAAATAACTCAAGCACACGATCAGAGAGAGCACGAACAAAAGCCAAGACTCATGACTGGCAAGAGTTGCAAGCAGCAGAGCCCCCAAGTGAGACGCTGGTTCTGGGGGGGGGGGTTAATGCTAACTCTGCAATATTACCAATACGATTCAAACGAGACAACATATACTGACCAAAAGGGTTTCACTGCAAGAAGCACGGTTACTAATGTTGGGTAGACGTGTACATAACTGGGATCCTGTGAACTTAGCTGATATGTTTTATAGACTCACCAGCTGCGAGGAAACCTCTTTAACAATAGCATCTCTAAAAGGAGGTAGCTTTGTAGGTGTGATTAAATTGTCCCTGTGAGGTTGGGCCATTTCATTGTATTAATGAAGAAAGGCTTACCATTGCATATGAGCATTTGCAATATTTGCACATTGAAACCCAATTTGCACAGTTTCTCATATACTTGCACGTTATCTGTCAGTATGGATGTTAGCCTGTTTTTTTTAGATGATTACATTGTCATATTGTCTGATATTTATTGGAGTCTTAATGTATTTATCACCGAATGTCACAGGATGTATTGGATGTAAATGATTTTCTTTTAAGGACCTTGATGTATGTTATCCATGTGTAAGGTTGACTAGTTGCAACTAGAATCACAATAAAAAAAGAAAAGAGCCCCCCCCCCCTAACACCCCAATCATGGCCTCCACTTATGGAATCCAGTCCTAGAAGGGCCCTCAGATAAAACCACACCCAGCAAACACCGTTCTCACCAGCTGGGGCAGACTCTGCACTCTCGCGCGGGCAGCAATTCTACCGTGCGTCAGTGAAGAGAAGGTACCGCCCCAATTAGCAGTGGGTCACAGAAAGTAACCAGTGCAATTAACCCCGGGTCAGATAGGAGTCACCTCGAGGTCACACATAGCTAATCAAGTCTTCGGCCGCAATGGCCGACTAATCAACCATTTATAATTGGACATGGATCTGTGGGTGTGGATTTTAAATAAATCACAAGGGATGCAGAAATTAGGCCTGGGTCACGGCTGTGAAGTAAAGGAAGGCAGATGCAATCCAAGCGCACAAGAAGGCAGATAGGGCAGGCCGGGCATGTTATCATCCAAAGTCACTCTTAATTCATCCGCCAAAATATTTGGCCTCGTTATCTATTGACGTGTAATGGTGCGGGCTACTGAGAGACATTGCCTGACAGACTTCCAAAATGTTTCATTGGGCACCTCCCAGCCCGTTCTCAACTTACGTTTAACATATTTTAAGGACAAGGGAGGTCATGTGTGGGACATTACACTCCCTTCATGCACACGAGCTCTGCCTTTGCTGCATGAACAGCGCCATCATTTGGGAAAAGCTGCAAAGACTGGGCATGCCTCAATCTTCACTAAACAACTTCTGCTCTCAGGGGTGGACTGTCCAATAGGGAACTCTGGAGATTTGCTGGTAGGCCTCTGCACCTTGGGCAGGGGTGGACTGTCCTATATGGAACTCTGGCTATTTCCCAGTAGGCCTCTGCACCTTGGGCAGGGGTGGCCTGTCTGATAGGAACTCTGGCGATTTCCTGATAGGGCTCTGCACCTTGGGCAGAGGTGGACTGTCTGATAGGGAACTCTGGCGATTTCCTCGTAGGGCTCTGCACCTTGGGCAGGGTGGACTGTCTGATAGGGAACTCTGGCGATTTCCTCGTAGGGCTCTGCACCTTGGGCAGTGGTGGACTGCCTGATAGGGAACTCTGACGATTTCCTCGTAGGGCTCTGCACCTTGGGCAGGGGTGGACTGTCTGATAGGGAACTCTGGCGATTTCCTCGTAGGGCTCTGCACCTTGGGCAGGGGTGGACTGTCTGATATGGAACTCTGGCGATTTCCTCGTAGGGCTCTGCACCTTGGGCAGTGGTGGACTGTCTGATAGGGAACTCTGGCGATTTCCCAGAAGGCCTCTGCACCTTGGGCAGGGGTGGCCTGTCTGAATGGGAACTCTAGCGATTTCCTCTTAGGGCTCTGCACCTTGGGCAGGGGTGGACTGTCTGATAGGGAACTCTGGCGATTTCCCAGTAGGCCTCTGCACCTTGGGCAGGGGTGGCCTGTCTGATAGGGAACTCTAGCGATTTCCTCGTAGGGCTCTGCACCTTGGGCAGGGGTGGACTGTCTGATAGGGAACTCTGGCGATTTCCCAGAAGGCCTCTGCACTTTGGGCAGGGGTGGCCTGTCTGAATGGGAACTCTAGCGATTTCCTCGTAGGGCTCTGCACCTTGGGCAGGGGTGGACTGTCTGATAGGGAACTCTGGCGATTTCCCAGTAGGCCTCTGCACCTTGGGCAGGGGTGGCCTGTCTGATAGGGAACTCTAGCGATTTCCTCGTAGGGCTCTGCTCCTTGGGCAGGGGTGGACTGTCTGATAGGGAACTCTGGCGATTTCCCAGTAGGCCTCTGCACCTTGGGCAGGGGTGGCCTGTCTGATAGGGAACTCCGGCAATTTCCTGATAGGGCTCTGCACCTTGGGCAGGAGTGGACTGTCTGATAGGGAACTCTGGTGATTTCCTCCTAGGGCTCTGCACTTTGGGCAGGGGTGGACTGTCTGATAGGGAACTCTGGCGATTTCCTCGTAGGGCTCTGCGCCTTGGGCAGGGGTGGCCTGTGTGATAGGGAACTCTGGCGATTTCCCGGTAGGGCTCTGTACCTTGGGCAGGTGTGGACTGTCTGATAGGGAACTCTGGCGATTTCCCGGTAGGGCTCTGCACCTTGGGCAGGGGTGGACTGTCTGATAGAGAACTCTGGAGATTTCCCGGTAGGCCTGTGCACCTTGGGCATCTTTTATGTGGCATTTCCAAATGTACCAATAGGAAAAGGGTTGCACTTTCTGAAAATGTGTAATATGGGCCAATTTGGATAATTATTTCCAGGGCATCTTTTGGATGCCAGTCCACCCCTGTATGCACTTTGAATTTCCACATGGCAGCCGCAGTACCTGATGAAAGGCGAGGCTAACTCACTCGACATTTCCGTTCTGATGGCAAAGGAAGACAAGCTTGGGTGATGGCGCCTCCAATGTATACATTATATGCCAATGGTTTGCCCATTGGCATGGAGGAGGGCTCCTTAATGTTCGTTGATTAGGGTAATGGCACCCCTTCACATGCTTTTATCTAACACATGCTCTGATATCGATGGCCTGCCCCACACCTTTTAACCCTACGAAAATGAATTGCCAATAGGAACACAAAGGATTTAAGGGTTAACCCTATTACGTCCAATATCATGCCTCTGGGACCAGTCTTCAAATGCCTGAGATTTCTGCACACAAAAAGAGCAACATTAGTATGGGTCGCTGATGACAACTATCTAGTCTTAACTGTATTAAGTGACGGGCACTGGAGCCTACACACAATAGCACCTGCGGCTCTGTTCGTTCTAATCAAAAACGCTCCTATCAGGTCTAAAACGTGCCATAAAATCGCCTTGGGCACTAATGAAAAAGTGGCCCACAGTTGCAAATGGATATTCGTTCCTTTTGTGACACTGTTTGAATGGAACCCATGGGGGAGTTTAGATCAAACGTGATGCAAATTGGGCATTTTAAAGAATGAACACACAGTCTTGCATGGCCCATTGGGGATGCAGGCTGGGGAAATCACATTTGTATGTGCAAGGGGGTGCTCCTGCACTTCCCCATAAATGGAAACAGATCAGGGTGATGCCAATGGAGTGCTCCAGCTCCTGCACGCATGTTCAGGAACCAGAACATTTTCTTAGCTTCCTGGTTCCTGTTTGTTCTGCACAGAAGCCGGAGCGCTTTCAGAGAGGTGCTACAGTGAGAAGCAACAGGATTGGGGCAGAGGTTAAGGACTGATTTAAAGTTTATGTTTGTGTATACTTGTGTAATGAGTTAGAGTACGCTGATTGGGTGCATGTGCAGAGTTTACCTCTGTTTACCTTATCAAAGGTGGTGCTCAGGTCCATCAATGCCAAGTAGACTGGTTCACTTTTGATATACGGCCACCAAGGGATAAACATTTAGATCCTGATCAGCTCTTCTGAGTGTCGGGCGGAAACCGAGTTGTGTTATAGAGAGGATGTTATTTTCAACAACCCAATGTTCCAACTTGGCCAGCAAACCTCTACCGAAGATCTTGAAAATCGAATTCAAAACCGAGACAGGTCTGTGGGCCTCATTACGACCCAGGCGGTAAGTTACCGCCTGGGTCGTACCTTTACCACCATGGCGTAAACTATGTTTACGCCATGGTGGTTGGCGGACTTACCGCCCCATTCCGAGGTTGGCGGGGCGGTAAGTCCCCATTAACCCATTTACCCTTCCCCATTCCCATTTTTGCCCCATAGGGCATAATGGGAGTGGGGAAGGCGTTAATTACGCCACCGTAAATTACGGTAGCGTAATTAACAACAAGGTCCCTTAGCGCCATGGATTTTAACACCTGCTAAAAGCAGGTGTTAAATCCTCCATGGCGCTAAGGGACCTCGGAATCAGGCGGTAAGGGTCGGCGCTGTTTACGCCGCCGTAAACCCCTTACCGCCTGGGTCGTAATGAGGCCCTGTATGATGTTGGCAAAGATCTGTCCCCCCTTTTGAAAATCAGAAATAGTATAGTGTTAGAGATATGATTTACCTGCGAGTTGACAAGCCCCTTGGAACACAGACCATTCCAAGACGCTGCCCACGTCCTGAGTCCTGGTGCCTGTATTCAAGATGGCATCTTCAGGGACGGGGCCAGGCTCAGAGACCCGTATGGTGAACCGGAAGTAATACCCTAACACTTCCGGTTGTGTCTATAAAGCAGGGTGCAGAAGGCAGAAAAGGAACAAAGATACTGTCCACACCGATGGCAGGGAAGTACACAGAAAACTCAGAAGAATTTCCACGATTTACAACCCAATGTTTGTTACATTTTGTGAATCATCCCTAGGCATATAATTCAGATCGAGCTAAAGAAGCCTTTGTGCTAATGAATTTGGATGGACCTGCTCTTACTTGGGCCACTCCTTGGATAAATAAACAAGATCCATTCTTTGATAATATACGAAGAGTTCTCAGTTGCCTTTAGTAAGATGTTCGATTGGCACATATGTAAGAGATTATGAAAACATTATCTCTTAGACATCAAACAGGGAAATAAGGATTTGTTGACTTATGTAGCCTGATTTCAAAATCCTTGCGTGAAAATGAACTTGGGATGAAGATGCCCAGGCTACTATCTTTTACAGAGGATTGAGAGAAGACATCAGAGATATCATTGTTCAAGTACACCCTCCACCTGTTACCGTTGAGGAGTTAATTGACTTATCTTTACAGCTAGATCCGCGACAAGGGGAAAGAAGAGGGGTAAAAGAAAAGATTTTAACTGAAACGTAATATACCCTAATGGAAAAACCAAGGGATATTCCAGAACCCATGCAAATTGGCAGAATAAGATGTCTGGCAAGTTGGAAGAAGGAGAACGCAGAAAGAAACGAAACTTGTGTTTCTATTGTGGACTATCTGGACGTGCTGTTCGGGCCTGCCTGAAAAGACAGGGAAAAAAACAGGGCCCATGTTAAATCAGGGTGTAATGGAGGGCCCCGTTAAAATCTATGAGAATTCATATCTCCCTCCCTGAGTTATATATATATATATATATTTAGGTATTATTCTAAGAAAAAAAGGATTGAAAGCCATAGAAACTGATGCTTTGATAGATTGTGGGTCCACAGGAAACTTTATTGATGCCCAATTAACCCAAGAACTAGGATTAAACATATATGATAAACCCATTGCTGAGCCTTTACATTCCATAGATGGTTCTGATTTAACCTCTGATCCTTATATCCACCAGACAGGAACCCTACACATGACGTGTGGGGTATACCCTCATGAATACTTCCCATTTGACATTATAGAGGGTCCTTATTTTCAGACCATTCTAGGGATGCCATGGTTGGCCAAACATAACCCCCTTATTGATTGGAGTAAGGGGGCGGTGAAATTCAAAAATCCTCATTGTGCTCAGTACTGCCATTTGGAATCCATGATTCTGCCCACCAATGATTTCCCAGGGAAGATGTATCAGCTGTACAGCCACATTTGGTGGCCATTATCAATAGTCTACCACAGGACTACCAAGACTACAAAGACGTGTTTGACCCTTAAGTAGCAGAGTCCTTACACCCTCACTGTCCATATAACTGAAGGATTGAATTAATCACTGGTGCTGATATACCTTATGGAAAGACATATGCCCTTACCCCTAAAGAAACATTGGTATTGAAGAATTATGTCTGAGAAATTCTCGCAAAAGGATTCATTCAACCATCTTCCTCACCCGCTGGTGCTCCCATATTCTTTATACCAAAAAAGGACTGCACAGAACTGAGACTGTGCATTGACTATTGTGAGGTTAATGATTTTACTGTCAAAAGCTGGTACCCTCTTCCTCTCATTCCAGTTTTAATTGACCAAGTCCAAGGCACACACGTTTAATATGAAACTCGACTTATGAGGGGCATATCATTTGGTAAGTATGCGGGAGATGAGTGGAGAACCAGGAGGGCATTATGAATATATGGTTATGCCTTTCGGGCTGTGCAATGCCCCTGCAGCATTTCAATACTTTCTCAAAGAGGTTTTCAAAGATATACTTGAAAGATTATAAGCTGATCCAGTTAATGGAGGAGATTATGGCTGAGAAGGAGAACAAGACCATCATCTTTGTGGAACCAAAGCAGGGTTGTGATGAACTCACGTGCAGAATGAGACGAACAGGTGAGAGCAGTGACCTTATCTAATCAATTAACTATTTAAAATATTCTCAGGAGTCGCCAGTCCTTGTAACGGTTTTGTGGTTCTAATTGTGCCGTATAAAAAAATAGTATACATAGCTGGTCTTACACATGGGCTTTCTGAGCACTTTGAACTTAAAGGGAGAGGGTAAAGAAAGTTAGAATTATTCAGAATGCAATGCGAAGATCAGGATAAAGGTTGCTAGGGACAAAGGTTTGACTGGATTAGCTAGTTAAAAGGACATTTTTTGATGAGTCTTGCTAGTTTGTTTTGTATGGCTAGCAGGGGTTGGGAAGGGGGGTGTTGTGTAGTACAGTTCTGTAGTCCATCTTTCAACGGTCTAGTGCCTTGAGGATATACGTGATTACGCTGCAGCGCAAAACTTTCAAATTCTAATATTTTGAATTCGATAAGCACACTGCGGTGTAATTGCGCATTACATTACCCACATACCCTTATATACCTTTTGGCGCCACACTTCACTGTGTGCTGGCGACTTTCCTTTTTTTCCCTGGAATGCCAGTTCCCTTCACTTACGTGGATATGTTCGGGACGTGTGGGTTATCCGTTTTTTATCCTGGGGTGTGGTCTGGTTTGTGTGGGAGAGGGCAGGGTAAGTATTCAGTTTCAGGCGGTGATGATGGGGATAACTCTTGAGCATCTGAAGATCTTGAGTAGATTTTTGTTTGCGTATTTGTGAAGCTGGAAGTTGCGGCTGCTTAGTTTGTCTGAGGAATTCAAGGTATACACAGAACAGAAAAGGGGCTGGGGGAAGATCCCTGTGGAACCCTGATTTGGGTGCATTGTCATTCTCCTGCCAGTGAGTTAAGCAGGTTGAAACCGGTGCCAGAGGTTTATCCTGGTGCTTAGGAGGTTGTGGTAAACGTTGTCAAACTGCTAAGGGGTCAAGTAGGGCTAGAAAAGCTGTCTCTTCTTTGTCTGGGATGGTAGAAACCTGATTGGAATGAGCTGATTAGGTGCAAAATGCAGTACAAAATTACTCTGCCCGGACATTGCACAGCAAAAATACACTTTGCACGGTTCCATGAATCAGTGTTTGTGTCGGCAGTGCAAAGTCACTTTTCAGCAGTGCAAATTCACTTTGAACCGGGCAAATATTCCACGAATCGGGCCCATAATGTCTTCTATTTCACGCACTTTGCACAGCACTTCTGCCATTAGAATGCAACTATCCCCAAAATAGAATTCAGCCTTGCTGCACACATAACACCACACTCTCCAGACTGCCTATGTGCGCCCACCCAATTACGAGATCAACAAGAGTGACTCGCAGGGACTTAGTCACTCCTATCTACTTTCTTATTGGCTAAAATGCATAAACACATTCTATAACTCTCTGACAAAATTCTCATTCTCATACCTTGACTTAAGTCCCCAAGGGCGTTCAACCTACAGCACGTTGTGACCATACCAATGGTGAAAGGCACTATACAAATGCCCATTACATTAATTTACATTACTTCGTTGTTATCTATTTAGACGGCTTTCTAATTTACTTACAAACCTACTCCCAACATATTCAACATGTGATTGTATTACACCAACTCCAGCAACAAAATCTTGCAAATGGTGTGTTTCATCAAGGCACAGTAGTTTTCCTAGGATACATGTTATCCCCAGTTGGAGTGGATATGGATAAAGAAAAGTTCAGGACGGTACTGGATTGGTCGATTTCCAGACAATGAAGAAACTCCAAAGGCTCTTAGGGTTTACCAATTACTATGGGAGATTTAGATCATAGTATCCAAACTAGCGTTTCCATTGACACAACATCTCAAGAAAGATGTGAAGTATGTATGGGACTTGAAAACTAATGAAGCCTTCCAAAACCTCAAATCTGCTTTCTCCTCTGGTCCTGTTCTATGTTTATCTAAAGCCAATCTACCACTTGTCGTAGAGATTGATGCAATCATCCAATCATACTCTAGGAGCAATCCTATCTTAGAAACACGATACCACACAAGAAATGCATTCAGTGGCCTTTGACTCCAGAAAACGGAGACTCCGAAAATAACTACACGATATTTGATGAAGTGTTACTAGCCCTCAAGGATGCATTCATTGCTTGGAGACATTACTTGGAAGGGGCCCAATGTCCTATCACCGTACTCATGGACCACCGTAATCTTGGATTCCTCAAAACCTCCCATAGCAAGAAGCAAAGGCAGTCAAGGTGGGTACATTCCTTTAGTCGTTTTGATTTTATCATTACGTATAAACCAGGAGCACAAAACACTAAAGCGGATGCTTTGTCATGTAGCTATTGAATATACAACAGGTGCTGGTGATCGGAGCCCGCCCAGATCCCACTGTCTGGGTCTCTTCCTTTTGGCCTGCTACTCTGGCTAGGTGAGGAATTTGGGAGTGATTCTTTCCTCCTCCCTCTCGATGAATGACCAAGTGTCCTCTGTTTGTAAGATGGGTCATTTTCACCTAAACATTTTAAGGAAGGCCCTCTCCATGCTTCCGACTGCCTTTCATCCCCCGGTAGACGCTGCCCTTGTGCTGAGCAGACTTGATTACTGTAACTCCTTGTATCTGGCTCAGCCCAATGGCATGATCCAATGGCTGCAGCACTTACAAAATCTTGCTGCCAGGGTAGCGACAGGCTCTCCCTATGGGGCCCATATTTCCCCTGTGCTACGAGCCCTTCATTGGCTCCCTGTCATACAGCGGATTAAGTTTAAGGCTATGTGTATAGTACTCAGTGCGCTGCATGGACAGGGGGCTGAGTACCTCCAGGTGAAATTCACTAGCTATGTTCCCACTCATTCTCTTCGCTCAGCTTTGGCCGGCTTGCTGTTGGTTCCCACGTTCCGTAGGTCACGCATTGGTGGACGTGCTTTTTTTATTGCAGCTGCTCAAATGTGGAATGACCTCCCTTTACCAGTAAAAAATGTGTCTGACCATTTCAGTTTCAGGAAAGCGCTAAAGACACATCTGTTCTAATTTTCCAGCGAACACTCCTCTTTCACTCTCTTCCCTCTTCAGTGCCAAGATAGCTCTGGGTGAATGCTGCGCTCTACAAATTGCAATAACCTAACATATCATAACATAAGAACACCAAAGATGAGCCACCCCAGTAAAGTAATACTAGCATTATCTCCATTAGCATTATCTCCATCCTCCTTGCAGTTTTTAGATTCAGTCAGAACATCACATCAAACAGATGAGATGCTTCAATTCCTGCAAGACCCATAAAACATGGAAGTTGATGGGTTATTTTAAAAAGTGAAACAACAATGGAAGCCTGATAATAAAGAACAATGCCAAATATTGGCGTGGTGCCATGTTAGCTCTTTAGCAGGTCATTACAGACAATGCAAATGGCTAGATCTAGTTTAACGATATGTCTGCTAGAAAGAACTCATCCCAGATGTGAAAGATTATGTAAATCAATGTGAAACTTGCATTAGATCAAAAGCCTTCAACAGCACAAAAGTGGTCTTCTTAGGCCTCTATCTATACCCCCCACGCCCATGGTACTCCCTCAGCATGGACTTTGTAACAGATGTCCCCGAAAGCTAGCTCATTTCGAATCTATGCAACAAGTACCTACATTGGTTGAATCAGCTGAAGCCTTCCTTCACAGGATATTTAAATACCATGGTCTTCCGGATATTATTTTGTCAGACCAACGCCCATAATTTGTGTCCAAATTCTGGAAAGCATTACAGCAACATCTAGGTGTAGAACTACATCTGTCCACAGGATACCATCAACAGAGTGATGGACAAACTGAAAGAGTATATCAAAATCCTGAACAATATTTCTGTTATTATTGTAGTCAATATAAACAGGACCGGATTACTCTCCTCCTCTTGGCAAAGTTCACTTACAATAATACTATGCATACTGCTACTGGTGTTTCCCCTTTCTATTGGCTCATGGCTCATACCCCTAAAATTCTACCTCTGAAACCAATTAAAAATACCAAGGTGCCCACAGCCAGATGAATGGATTAAAAGCATGCATACCAAATGAAAAAGTAGCCAAGCTAATCTCCTTCAAAGACAAGCACAAGCCAAGAAGTTTGCAGATCTTTACCGATGTAATGAATCCCTGTATAAAGTCAGCCAAAAGGTCCGGTTGTTCATCAAGAACATACATATTCTAGGTGTCTCTCACAAATTCCAGCCTCGCTACATTTGGCCTTACTCTATTCAGAATATAATCAATGCTGTGGCTATCAAACTACTTTTTGCCCCTTTCCGAACCTCACAGACCTCACTTATATCCAAGATCCCCACCTGTGGCTGTTGAGGCTGAAGAAGAATATGTGGTCTCTACAGTAGTGGATTCCAAATGGCAACGTAAAAATGTTTACTATCTGCGAGTATTGGAAGATTATGGGCATGAAGACAAGTTCTGGAAACCCGCAACCAATATACATGCACCCAACCTACTCCGAGAATATCACAAAACATATCCCCACAAGCACTGATCAGGGAGGAGCCTAAGAGGGGACTAACTGTTAGCGATATGACTTACCTGCGAGTTCACAAGCCCCTAGGAACACAGACTGTTGTGAAACAATGCACGTGTCCCGAGTCCATGATGTCTTCACGGATGGGGCCAGGCTCGAAGACGAGTGTGACGAACCGGAAGTAATACCCTAACATTTTTGGTTTAATCTATGAAGTTCTGTGCAGGGCGTGGAAACAGCACCTGAGCAACAGATGTTTACAGACCCACAATAGAATCGATCAAAACGAATTGCCCATTGGATTAACCTCCATGATTACTCTCCTTCATGACCACGCTCTACATTGGCTAAATTGCTCTTTGTGAAACGCTCCTGCATTATCCAGAGAGAAGCCAAGAACTGTCTACCACCATACAGTAAGTTAGGGCAAGCAGGAGATTTCTATGAATCTCATAGAGTGAACCCCCCTCTTTGACGTATGATATTCCAAGAAACCTATCGCTTTGGTTCATTTCATGTTTAGACTCTCTGTTGCAATCCATACCCCCTTTCTAGGTTATCTATACCTTCATGTCATACGAATACTGCAGGCACCCTATCCTGTTCTTCTATGGTCGGGCCCTCACTGACACGTGTGAGTAGAAACTATTGTGTAATATGGGGCAGATAGGAGATTCCTTAACCTTAGAATGTAAGAAAGAAAAAAGTTGTTTCACTCGAACTCATGGTTCACAGATGAACTACAAACATTGCGTTCAAACAAACGGCTTGCTCTCAAAATGGGGCAAACTAACCCATGTGACTTTACTAAAGATAGCTTTAAATTGACTGCCTTGACATATAAAGAAGCCATATTCTCTGCTAAATCCATTTAATTTAATCTTCGTTTATCTAATGCAAACTCACAAACCAACAAACTTTTCACCATATTTAAGGAACTCACGGCTCCCCCTACCAGCACAGACGAAATCGTCAATGACAAAGCGTGGTGCGCAAGTATCCAAGCGGCTATGCTTAAAAAAATAGATCTCTGCCAAAATAAAATCCAGGCTCACTACAAAGCACTCCAAAATCAAAATAGGGCCACACAGACTACGCTTGTGCATAAGCGACAACACCTACCCACATTCTCCTTTAAGGATGTCACTGAACTTGAAGTTATAGACATTCTCTAACACCTTAAATCATTGCAATGCAAGGGAGACACGTGCCCCCCTAAGATCATAAAAGACTGTGCAGAGGCCTTTGCACCTCTTCTCACGGTCTTCATCAACTCCTCATTTGGAACAGGCCTCGTCCCTGCCAACCTTAAAGAGGCCTGGGTGCGTCCTCTTTTGAAAAAACCCATGTTAGATCCAGCCCAACCTAACAACTATCAGCCCATAACCACCGTCCCATTTCTTCTTAAAATACTGAACAAAGCGGCTCTTAACCAGATCCAACTCCATCTGGAGAATAATTCGGTCCTAGGAAAAAGACAGTCGGGATTCCGCAAAGGGCACGGCACTGAAACGGCACTATTAGACCTAAAAAATAACCCAAATTTTAGACAAAGGTAAGCCTGCCCTCCTGGTCCTCTTAGACCTATCAGCGGCCTTCAACCTGGTAGACCATAAAACTCTCACCACTCACTGCACTCAAGCAGCACAATTCTCCAAACAAGCGACTTCATGGATCTCCTCCTTCTTAGAAGGAAGAGTGATGAAAGGTTTCTCAAACATAGCAAATGCAGCACCTACCACCATTCACTGTGGTGTCCCACAGGGATCATGTACTGTGCCTACGCTCTACAATCTCTTTACGAAAACCCTTTTTGACAAGCTGGATGCACTTGGGATCGCATATACCAATTATGACGATACCCAAGTTCTCCTACCGCTAACCGGCTCATACGAGCAAGATGCGGCCGCTCTAAGCAAAATCTACGCCACCATCCCTCTTAGCAGGCACCTCGATAAAAAACTTAAACAGACTCCAAATCACCCAAAACAACGTGCTAAGAGCAGCACTCAACATTCTCACCTCTCAAGCCAGACAGTCTGTCCATTGGCTTCCAGTAAAAGACTGCATTACATTTAAAATCCTCACCACAGCCCACAAATGCATCAACTCCACGGCACCTTCCTATCTATCAGAAACTCTGAACAGAACCACTTCAGCAAGACCTACTAGAACACGCTACACCAATCAACTCACTATCACACAGATCAACAGGGCTAAAGCAGGAGGGTTAGGCTTCCCCTACATAGCACCAAAGCCCTGGAACTCACTCCCCACCCTCTTCGAGCTGAAACCTTGCTCCCTGCCTTTCGGAGAAATCTGAAAACAGCACTTTTCAACTAACACTCCACCCTCATATCCCCATACCTACACCACACCCTCCACCCTCACCTTTCCTTAATTCTTGTATATTATCAAAACATTGTTTGTCAAAATGTATATATGCTGCTACTGTAACTAACCTTTGCTCACCTTTTGTAACAAGCGCCACAATGCCTAAGGGCTGATATGCACTCTATAAATGTGAATAAATAAATAAATAACCTTTGTTAAATCAGTTTACGTCTCTCCTCTACTTTTCCACCTGGAGATGGGATGCCCTAGGACAGCGCAGAGCAGTATTCCAGCTTTGATGCAAGGTTCCAACTGAGGTCCTGGGGACAAAGGGGTAAACCTACCCAACAGGATATATGGGGTTTGGCTCTTACCTGCTTACTAGCTTTATCATCCTGCAGCGATAACCAAAGAAGCCTGGACTCTGGTCACTGTAAGCCAGGTACTGACAGATAGTCTTTCTCCAGATGGTGTGTATAATTTGAGTGCTAATGACTGTGTTAAATAAAGTTGTTAATAATAGTCCCCAAAGCTCTATAAGGTCCTGGTACAAATATGCAGGAATACCCTGTAGACCGTATGAACGGTTACGAGCTTGGGCTTTAATTGCATGTATCACTTCCACTACCGAAAATAGATGACTCGGTCAAATCGATATGCCCTGTGCCGATAAAGATCCAGGATTAAGACTACTCAGTGGGATAGCACATTCAAACTCTGAACAGTGTAGATGGTTCCCCATGTACATTTTGAAAGTGAGCCAGCCTTTTTTGATCAGGTAATGCAACCTCCAATCTGGGATCTGTCTTTTGCAATTATGTCTCAAAACTTTTTGAATCATTCTCAGTGGTTGCTACTTCTAGCTCTATCCAGGTAAGGCTATCAAGCTCGGCCTTCCTTCTCGCAATTACAATTTTATAGTTCTTTTGTGCGAGTTTCACTTGATTTTTATTTAGATCTGGAATTTGTAAATCACGCAATAGACTGCGTTTGGCACTTCAACAATTATCGTTAAACCACCCTTTAGTTTTATGAAACTTATTAGGTGCTTAAACTGACCTTACAAAGACCTCTGTGATCTTAGCAACTGAAATGGAGACATTCCTGATGGCATTTAATGGATCACATTCATTCTCCAGCAATGTCAAAATTAATGATTGCTGAGTTTGAAAGTGTACAAAATGGGAAAAATTGAAACCCTCTGAAGAGTCACATTTCCAGCCCTAACCTAGATATGGGAATTTCATGGATCAGTACCATTGATCTATAGTTCTGCAGGCAATTTCCAAATAAGCTGTGTCAGGTTTTGTTCTTCAAATAAACTGTTATTATCCATCAAATTCCAGGCCTCATAAAACCCATTAAGCCTAGGTCAAGGGAGAGGTTGTTGATTCACATGCAAAAACAGAAGAAGCCTTCCATGTTCATACATTATCTTCACTTCAAAAATTGAATAGAAAGCTAATGGATGCATGTACAGCCAAAATATATAATCATTAAAACACTCATTGCATCATGATGAAAGGTCAGCTTGACACAAAACAAAGTGCATTTTGTCACTAAAAGTAATATTTGTATTTGCATTTATTGATACTTTTATAGCACATTCGCCAAAGCACTGAAAACACTGGAACAATACAAACAATTTAGTGCAGCAAATGCGTTTTAAGATGAGTCTGAAAAAAATGGTAGGTAGTAGAAGAGCAGATAGCAAGAGGCGAAGAATTCCAGTGAAAGGGGGCCAATATAGAGGAAGAAAGGAAGCAGGAGGAAGCACATACAGGTCTAGGGACAACTAGATGGAAAGTGGATTGTGAGCGGAGAGAGCGAGAGTGGGAGTAAAAGGAGATTAGGGAAAAAAGATAGGAGACAGCAAAATAAATAGACAAAGAAGCAAAAGCTGAGATTCAAAGGCTAAAATAGAAGCAGATGACAATGAGGAATCAATCAAGGGCTAAGGAATACAGAAGAGAAGGCCAACGGCAGAGTTGTAAATAGATTGAAGAGGAATGAGAAGAGAGAGGCAGACCAAATAAGAGAGCTGAACAGTAGTCAATCCTAGAAATGATTAGGGTAGATATGTGAAGTTTAGAAGCGTGGAAGGAAAGAAAGGACAAGCGTAACAAAGGTTGAAAAGAAGAAAGCAACAGTTGCGTGCAGTAAGGAGATATGTAAGTGGAAACAGAGAGAAGAGTCAAACAGTACACAAGATTCTCAGTAGAGGGAGAAAAGGGAAACTGTGAAGGGGAAGGACAGAAAGGAAAGTGAGAAGGGGAGGACATAGGAAAGAAGAGGACCTACATTTTTAGAAGGGTTAAGATAGAGAAAGTGGAGGACATCCAAGTCTGGACTGCAGGAAGACAGCCGAAGACAAAAGTATGAAGAGCTTCAGAAAACTCGGAAAAGGAGAAAAAGATTTGGGACTCATCGGTGCAGAAGTCACAGGATATGTTAAAAGGTAAAATGAGGGAGGAAAGAGGAATAATATCAAGGGAAAACATGATGGGACCAAGGAAAGATCCTTGGGGAAATCCATATAGAAGAGAGCGGGAGGAAGAAAGACAGCCAGCCTAAGACACAGTATGCGATCGAAAGGTAGGACTCAAACCAGGTAAGAACTGAACCTAAGATACCTAGAGAGGAGAAGGCAGTAAGAAGGGTGCCGTACCAAAATATGTAAAAATGTATACATCGTGCCCCACTACCATTAGGGGAAAAAAGGCACAAATGCATAGCTTATACAAATTCTATCACAGTGGGATCATTCAAGTGTCTAATTGTGGGCACGGATCTGCAGAGTCTGATCATGTTCATTTTATTAATCTCACATGTGCATATCTAAAATAAGGCCCCATGAACAAAATTGTATTTTCTCAATAGGAGTAGTCCCCCACACTTTTCCTCCCCACACCGTTCCTGAATCATGGGACTGCAAAACCACACCTCTGTGGCAAGATCTGGGAGGAGTTAAACAATGTATACTTGCCAGCTAATAGGATTGTGATTATTATGGATATAGGGAGATGAACATTGAGGATTTTTGGAATGAAAAGCAGAGAGCAGAGCTCATACTATTTCAAGGAGTGCCCTATGCAGATTCGAGACCAGTCTATTGAGAGAAGAATGACCAGACTACGCTTGTAAATTGTTTTACGGACAGTGCTGAAAAGATGGTCTGCTTAAGGAATGATCCCAGGCTAAGTGCCCAGATGATTATCCAAAATAAGAAGCCAGATTTAAAAAGGTAAATTAAATCCCAATAAACCGTGAACTGTCCATAGAGATTGAGCAGGATCAATATGGACAAATAGAGACTGGGAAACCAAAGGAATGCAATTTGAGAACAGGAACACAGGTAGTGTGCATTTAACTGCCCTTGGTTACTGTGATGCTGGAAATGCATTGGAGGGGCAGCGCCTCCATGTCCTTGTCCTGTATTACTTTTTTCATGTGTGTTCTGTGTATCTTTTGCACAGGTGTCCATGTGGGACTCCTCACAGTGTAGCTCTTCCTCACTTTGGTCATGGTGAACAGACCCTTGGGATACCCTTATGGCACCCATGGGTGGGGGTACAACCCTGCACTCTGTTTGTTTTTGAGCACCTGTGTGTGGCCCACAGAGCAGGGTATGGGCTGGTGGCAGCTCCATGCTGAATTTGACAGGTGCTCTGAGTATCCACCATTTTGGGATACCCAGGCCCTGCCATTGGAATCAGTTGAATCCTGATGGGAGACAAGATGGCCCCTGTGGCCTCTTGCTTTCCATTGCCTATTACCTTGTTTTCTAAATGTCCTGGGAAGCCCTGCCTATATCCCTTCCCCTGACTGGCTGTTGGGTGGATGTTCCATATATGGTATTGTGGGGAACTCCAGGCCAGACTGGCTGGAGCCTTCCCAATGACTGTATGTTGTGGGTACACCCTTGGGGTGGTACCTGGGTGAATGGAGTGTGTGACCAATATACATTTCATGTTATGAGTGTCTGGTTTCTGGTGTGTAACACAATGAATGAGACAGCCCTGCCCGAAACTGGTATAAATGCAGTGTGGCATGCGTAATGGCTGGATGCTTGCCCCAATCCACATTCCTTGTTGTGAGTGTCTGGATGGAGAAGAATGGACTGAATGTACTGTGAGCCTGCCTAGCTGCCTGCCTGCTGAATGCCCTTCTGAATGATGGGCTGCCTGAGCCTGGCTCAGCAGTGTGAATGAGAGACAGAACAGTATACCTGGGGACCTCTCACTGACTGCAATCATTCAGAAGATTAAGTTGAAACTTGATGCTTAATCTTGAAGTACAGCTGGAAGAAGAAGGCTTTGCTGCTGCTTTCCTTCGACGCAATCCGAAAGCTGTTGTGTTTTCAAGAGCTGATACAAGAGAGGACCTGGCTAGGAGACCTCTTCCTGAGCTACGAGGGAACATTGTGAACCATCTAACCTTCAACAAGGCTCCCTGGAAGTCAGTCCTCGAAAGGCTGGCGAACGGAGACGGCACAACCGAGGGATCTGAAGTGAAGCGCCACAACATCGAGGCTGTCGATGACCATCACCATTGACTGAGGTTCGGAAGACTGCTGTAACCTCGTCGACCAGAGCCACAACGCTCCATTGCCTAACACACTTTGAAATCAAGGGCACCCTTGCTCATCACCGTCGAACGCTTTGTCCCGCCGGAGAAAGTCGAGGTCGCTGACGAACCGAGGAGAATCTGCCGGTGGGTTTTCCACCACCCGAAGTCCACAAAGACGCTGACGAAGATCCGAAAGCCAGCCATGGTCGAGTCCCATCGTCAACGCCAAACGCTGACGACCCGACGCCCTTGCTGGACCCACGTTCTTCATTAAGTACTCTTTGTGGTAACAAACTCTCATGATCCAGGTGCCCCACATGTCTCATCTTCGCAGGACGTCCACGAACGATCGTCGACGAGCACTGCAAAGGCTGAAGCTGCGGTCTGAACGACTTTGTTCACCCTATCATCGAGGAATCTCGACGACCCATGTGAGGAGGGATAGTCATGGATAGCAAAATGTCTAGCCACAGCTAGAACAGAGGGAGGGATTGGGTATCAAGCATAGGAAAGTAGTTTGCTGATAGCTCCATGGAAAATGTGAGAATTTAGTCATTTTCTTAGGGCCATGAAGAATCTGGACTTGCTGAAAACATTTCACATTACCAATTTACAAGAGGGATGGCTAAAGGATGCACCATTAATGCATGGATCTAATGGGTCTAAAATCTTTTTTGAAACTGCATTACAAGGAACTAGTGGGCTACCATATGGTGGTCTAATCAATCAAGAATGACTTGAGCATGGTGGGTTATCAATTGACTACATCCCATCATGGGATTTTAGCTGTGGCCTTAACTACTGTTCAAGATCATTTTGAATGAGTGGGCCCTTTTCACTGTTCTCCCACAATACTGACTTAGTTGACGAGACTGATGAGCTACCGACAGAATGGTTCAGTGATAACAATTCCACTGATGGTGGGCGAACTCAATTGCAATTATGTTGACATCATGAGTTGTACCACCCTAAATGAAGAGGGGCAGACCCAAGGGAAATAGCTAATACCTTGAGATGGTTGAACCTTATGCAGGAGTGGCATTTGTATTGCCTAAATGTGCTTTAATCTAACAGCCCAGTCCCTGAATATACATGCAGAAGGGACAAATCCACCTCCTTCACTACACAGTTAATGCTGGATAAATGTATGGGGTTTTAGATTTTTCCCACCACCCAAGTGACCATCTTTTATTGGGTGGTGTTATTACGACCAATATCTCGACCAGGGAAATGACATTGGCCACGCTCATGTTATTAAACAACTCTAGTACAAGTCTTTCATCCAGGCCTTGGGTCGTGGTCAATGCAGAACGTTCACACTTCTGCAGTTGCATTTCTATAAAAAAGACTGTTTGACTTGTTTTCTGTTCCTTCTTTTTCTACTTTTTTTAGAGACGTATATCAATAAGAGAAGTAAGCTCAATCAAGGCCATGGGTTCACAGGGAACAATAGGATTAAATATACCTATGATTTTAAGGTCCAAGAAAAGAAAGGGGACCAACATCAGACGGCAGCTCTGTGAACTTTAAAAAAAAGTAATCAATCTTCACCCAGGGAATTGGCAAAAGATCAAGAAGCTTGAGCATGCTTTTGAAAATTGGCTAACGGGTCCTAAAATTGCTCGGTATCAATCAGAGGGGGAAACCATGCTAAAGATTCGTATAACTAATGACACAAAGACTTTCTGGAAACTCATAGATGATGACCCAGGCTTCCAAGAAAATAAGCAGTTAACTCATACATATTCCTGAATAATCATGGATACATTATTTAGATGGCCTACATGGCATAACTAATGTCCCCAGACTGGTGGAGCCTCTTCCGCCAATGTACCCTGGGAGGTGGCTATAGATATTGAGGATATAGCGTTACTGATCCATAAGGCTAACCTGCTGAGAGCCCCAGATACTTATGGTTTGTCGAACCTTGTCCTTAAGAGAGACTGTGAACTTTGGGCTAGGCTGTCACCTCTTAAGTATTGTCTGATTGCTTTATTGGATGTTGGAAGTAAAATCGTTTCTGCTACCATACTCAGGTCCCTTAACTTATGGACCTATGATGCAGACAGGGTGGATGAATGTCAGGCAGGTTTCCGACAGGGGTTGAGTACCCAACTTAACATATTCCTTATGATCTTACTGCTGAAGGCTAGATGGACCAAATCGAGCCCTGTATATTTAGCCTTTATTGATCTTTCTTTGGCTTTTGACAGGGTGAGTCAGCACTTGCTTTGGGAAAAACTAAATAAATTTGGAACATAGCCTGGAAATTCGAATTGCTAGCCACACAACAACAAACGTTAAAGTGCGATTGAATGGGAATGGACATTTGTCTGGGGCTGTAAACACCTACAGGGGTATTCCCCAGCGATGTGTGTTGGCCTGCCTTATTTAATTTGTATTTGTCTGATCTGGGGAATCACCTCAGACAGATTAGAGATTTCCTTCTGCATATCGGTACGTTGCCTGTGCATTATTTAGCTTTTGCTGACGACCTCATTATTTTGGATGAGACCCTGATAGGTCTTCAGCGCAGTCTGGATGCCTTGGCTACTTATATGACGAAACAGGAATTGACCATTAATATCCAAAAATTCAAAGTAATGATATATTCCAATTAAAAGAAGAATCCATGCTAGGGCTGGAATATCAATGGGGAGATGATGGATATAGTAAATCACTACACATATTTAGGATTTTCTATATACAATTGATTACAGTTAACTGTGCATTTTGAGAATTCTAAACGAATGTGGCATACATGTAGTACAGCTCAGAAGGCTACATTGAAAACATGGTCATTATTCTTTTCTACCAATGGTAAAGTACTACAGAGTAAAGGTAATTCCAGCCTTGCTCTTTGATACCAAGATCCTATTTAACTACAAAGATTCTGAATGGCAGAAAGTAGAGGTGCTCATTTGGCGCAAAGTTCTGGGCCTGCCTAATGGCATTTCAGTCTCGGTTATAAGATAGGAATGTGGCCTTCTTTCAATGGAAATTTTGATTAAGTGGAGAGCTGAAGCCTTATATAAGAAAGTCTTGGAACCCAACCTTAAAAAATTGATGTTCGACAAACTGAATGGCCTGATGATCAGGAAAAGCTTCACTCACCTAACTGATTGGGTGAAAGAATGCAAGTCACTAATGAATCACATTATTAGGTCAAGTGAAACTCTGCTGATCACACTCCACGCAGGAAATAAAGCCCTTTGGAAACAGGATTGGAATAACACACAAGGTAGTATCAGCAAGTTCACTCTATATCATAAAAGGAGCCGGCAAGAGAAGGATTCCTACCAGGTAGAGCCTAACATTAATAAATGCCCATGTCCAAAATGGAGGATGATGTTTTTAAGATTGAGACACAACCTCTTGCCTACTTTCGTGGTGGAACGGGCCAGATTGGGAATCCCTAGAGTTAAAAGGATATGTAGGTACTGCCTTCAGGAGGGTGTAATTGAGACATTGGAACATCTCCTACAGAATGCCCGAAGACCCTCACCCTAAGGCTAAAGAATTTTGAAGGGTTTCTTCAGGAAAGGAGGTTATACATACTAGTGCATTTTTGGAACAACATCCTTGCAGGGAGGCATTTATCTCTGACAATGACAACTATTAGATGCACACAGGAAATTGTAAACCCCTGTAAAGCAATTAATTAAGTAGCAGTACATCTTAACTTTATCTACAACACGTTGTAATATGTTTGGGTTTATTCTCCTTTCTTTTTGGCCTGTTGCAGGTATTGTCTTATAGGAAGCCACATGAGTTTTATTGACAGAATGAATTAAATGAATTTTAACAGTACACTACTGACATTATGCAATGGCGATTCTTATATACGTATAGTGAAATTATTAATAGATGTGTACGCACTTAGTAGTGTATGCAGTGATGATTGTTGGAAATTGGACGGGTTATAGGCATTTTAATAGTACACAATTTATTACAAGTGGATGTATGTAGTAATGTTTATTGTATATTTTATGTATATTGCAGTTTGTTGATTTATTGATTAAGTACAGTGTATTGGTTTTGATAATTTCTTTAGCATAGTATTGTATTGTATTAATATTAAATGTGTACAGTTTGTTTATAAACCATTTGCAAAATAACAAAATTAAAATTAAAATAGTGAATGGCTTCCTACAGAAACCATACACAACAATTATTATAACTCAATTAACTGGCAAAAAGGAAGCATAAATTCATCATATGGTAAAAAACATCAATTATAAAAGATACATTTTTCTTTCTACAAAGCAAAAGTCAAAAGAGTCCATGGATAGTTTTGTGAGGACACAGAGGGCCTTAGTACTGCCAGTGGTAAATTAACACTACAGAGATTTCCACTCCACTGGACAAGATGTCTAGTGGTAATGCAATTGCACAGTAACTCTGGCAGTATTATATTAGAACTGGGGGAAAATAATGCTGGTGGTAAATATAACAAGTTTTAAAAATACAGTTAGTGTATTTATTTCTATTGATTTGAAGAACAGGGCTGTCAATTGTGATCAGAAATTACTTACAATCACAGATTACAGATGGCAGAGGTATTTCCTGAGGGGTACCCATACATTAGCAGACATGTCAGAACAAGTGGTGAGCCAATTTATGAGGGGTGAATAAAGTGGAACATACGCCAGGGACAAAATAAAATGATAACAGGAAGAGTTCATGTATTAAGGTGAAATTAAACTAGGATGGTACGTGCTTCAAACTATAGAAAAGTACTGTACAAATATACAAAACTACACAATTTTGTGGCACTGCAGAGAGTGTTTGGTTCACGTAGGGAGGATGGGGAGAGGGTGTGGGGTTCTCCCGCTTTGAAAACTAGGTGACATTTAAGGTGAGCTATGAAGACATCCGCAGTCAGGCTGGCTTTGATTTTAATGGGCAGTGGGTTTCGAATAAGCGGGTCAGGTAGGGAAGAAGAGCAGAAGCGGCAGTAGCACAAGCGGTCATGGGACAGTGTTGAGTGGAGAGAAGGAGCTGAGGGAACGCGATGATGAGTAAACAGAGAGACAGTCAGCCAGGTACTGATAAGGAATACCATTGATAACTTTGTAGACTATGAGAAGGAATTTCAAAAGAAAGGGGCTGTGCATGAAGAGCCAGCCTGCATGGTCTCAGTAGGTGGAAGTGTGGTAGGATCTGGGTACATTGAAGAGAGTGCGGGTAGTGTAGTTGAGGACTTCATCTAGAGGGAGGAAATAGAACAGGGGTTGCCAAGGGGTAGACACAAGAATGTGGGATATATTTACCCACTCAGCAGTACTTCCTCACATCATCCAGCTGCACTTCATCAGTTAACAGCAAAATGGCTGATCTGGCTCCTTGGAGCACCATTGCCACACATCAAAACTGCATTTTACAGCTACAAAACGATAGCTGCACCATCTTGCCAAGCACCTATTGGGCAGGATGGAAGAAGGGGGAGCACTGAGAAAGCCTGCCAGTGTGTTCCTTAAATGCACCAAAAAGAAAATTGAGAAGCAGCACTGCTTTGCTGCTTGATCCACATTCCCCTTGAAAAAGGAAATATTTGGCCTTTATAATGATGGCACCCTGACGATATTTCCATTTGTTCAAACATCACACTGCTTTCATCAATGAGGCTCTGCCATTCCCACCCATATCCAGATTGTGCTCCAGCAAAATAGAACATTATCTCAGTATGACAGGCTGTGTCAGCCAAATCTGAGAAATCAAAAGAATCTTTATTTTCAGTTGCATGGGAAAACACTTGACTTTTAAGTTACACAATGTTAAATATCAATGCTGCAAAAGAGACTCTGCCTCTCTGGGCCCATGTCAATTTCAATGTACCTGTGTCTTAAACAGATTGTTGTAAAAGTGAAACTGACTAGGGCTGTAAAACAATGAGGGAAATTCAGAGAGAATACCTTTTAAAATGGTCAGCCCAGCAGACTTCACCATGTGTTAAAATGTGTTTTTTTAAATAAGGAGAAATGCCTTTTTTAAAAGTGTAATGTTGAAAGAAGGCCCTGTCTTGGCCTAGCAATGTAAAGGGTTTTTTTTTCTGTGAAATATATGTGGGATGTTTTATTCAACAGGCTTGCTTTTTATTTAAAACAAAATAAGAAATAAAGACATGGGCTGCCTTCTGAAAACTAGCCAAACAGGTTTCTTCCATGGCTCAAGGGACATTTGGCTGACAATAGGAGTGGTCTAACCCCCGAAAGAAGGAGCCACCATAGATTCTAGGACACATGGGTGATAATTGCTACCTTGAAAAACTTTGAATGGGCCAGAAGGCTGCATATCACAGGTTCATCAGACTTTTGTCTGGGCTGAGGCATCTTACAATAGAGATTCTGGGACATGGCCATGTGAAATAGAAAATCACACGTCCCTGCGACTTCTATTGGGAGCTTCAAAGCCAACTCAAGAGCAGCCTGGGAACTATGCCCTTATATGGTGAACAATGATGACCATTTTGGCTCTAAAGACTATTTTGTTAATAAACTTTTAAGACCTTTATCTTTGCAACAGGACTTCGCAGGAATGTAAACAGTTAACAGTTTAAATGTAATTTTGTGGTTTTTAATTGAAGACATGGAAGTCTTCACTGCCATATTGGGAACAGAAATGGCAGAGAATTGGACAGTTGGAGGAAAGTGTACGTGATGCCACTGTGAAATTCAATACCTACATGCCTTATGATAATCTATACCCATGTATAAAGTTATGGAATTTTAGGTCAAATATTTATCACTGAAAATTGCGAAAAACTATTAGATGGGCAAAACAAAGTCCTACAGACATGAGGATGGGACTGCCATGCTCTGCATAAAATATGTAATCTGTCTATGTAATTTGTTAAGATGCCACAACTGTAAAAATGTGCCATTTATGTCAAAACTGGATTTTAGCTAAAGTAAATGTGGGATGATCCTAGGCATTGTAAAGCCACATCATAAAGCTGATGTCATATCTCTAAAAATCCAACCAGCTGACAGCAAGGCAGTAACAATCACCCGTGGCCAATCCAGTTGTTAGAGGCGTGCCTAGCTTAAGCCGGCCCCACCATATAATTCAATGATGTCACTATGCCTTATAAATAAGAGTGGCTGACAGAACTCTGCACACTCTCTTCTAAATTTTCCAGCGCATGCGTATCCAGATATTCCACCTTCACTCTGCAAGATTCCAGACCCCACTGCCAGAAAAGGGATAGTTGACCCAGGCCTTCCTATCAAGGCAGAAGCACCCTTCAGCACTAAAACCCCACAACAAAAGTCCACTAACTTCAGGGAGAAAGGGGAAAGGTGGCTGACCCCACTTTGGGATTCTCCAGTGCTGCCTGCTCTTCCT
Organism: Ambystoma mexicanum; assembly: GCF_040938575.1. Classification (NCBI taxonomy): domain Eukaryota; kingdom Metazoa; phylum Chordata; class Amphibia; order Caudata; family Ambystomatidae; genus Ambystoma; species Ambystoma mexicanum. Next base: position 1,143,015,169 of record NC_090933.1, read on the forward strand.
GCTTACCCGCTCCATCCAGCTGAGGCGTCACTGTGCCGTGACCAGACCTCTGCCCAGCTATCTTTTGCCAGGGGAGCTTGCTCTCCGGTGACCAGAACATTTTGAGCCCAGAACCTGGTTGGCTGTCCCAAATTGCAAACTCAAGTGCGGAATGTGAGTATTTCCCCATCCCATAGTAAAACATAGCATACCCCATCTTGACCCCTTTGTCTTTGCCCTATTTTCTAAGTAATCTTATCCATACCCTGATAACTTGTCTAAACTGTTCTAATTCTCTGTGCACCCTGTCCTTGTTTTTCTAGTGTTAGCCCAATTCTTTAATTCACCTCATCTTGGAATAATTTAAATTAATTCCCACATAGATCTGAACGCAGGGTGAAAGGGTTAAATTGCAAATTAACCCGGGATCGTACCGTGTCTTTCTTTAACAATTTAGTCTGAATAATCTAGTTTAAGTAAAACTTGTCTTTTTTCTTTCCAAACTGATTTCCTCTCTTTGATGGCTTTATATTACCAAAACCGACCCTCCTTTTATCTTGCAAACTCATCCAGTTCTTCAGCTATAGCCCTCATTTCACTTCTATATTGTCCCTGGGATGTGCATCTATCCCCCAGCCCAAAAAACGCATTCCAATTCAGAGTATTTCACCCGACTGTGATAAAACATATGTACATAATTATTTAATTACACATATAATTAATTATTTGTTAAAATCCAAGTGTCATTTTAGGCCATTGAAAAGGATCAGATTTTGATTCTGTTTGCTGCCTCATATCCCTGACTACCTGCTGCTTCTTTCTATCCACTCAGAATTAGATTAATTGAGGGTTGAGGGAACATTGCAGGGGGAAAGCTTAACTTGGGTGCTATCTATCCTAATTCAAAAAGTGCTCCTATTCATTTGTGATTTGGACATGTGCTTGTAGAAGGTTACCCAAGTGTATTTCAGTGCTTTTCATTGTAATTATCACCCCATTGGTGATTGCTGCCCCATATAGAAATTGTGTGATTTTCTTTGAAATTAAAATAAATAAATATTGTGTTACGACCCACCGGCCTGTTTCATGGTCCATTGTGACCCGGGGTATTTGTAAAAGGGGGTGTGAGATGGTCGGGTATCAGCTCAATTCGATTTCATTGAAAATAAAGAAAAAGCATTCCAATTGTGCGCTACATCTAAGGCCTGGTCCGGTGTGTGTTTCCCGATTGGAATCCTTCACAAGAAGTATTCCAGTTTGCTGTGCATGAGGGCAGAGACTAGTGTTTTCATAGAGGGGTGACGGGTGAGAAAGGAATGAATGAATTTTCTGAGTGTTGAGAAAGCTAATATCAGCAGGAAAAGTGGTGGCAGTGATGTATTGTTTTAGTTGGAGCTCAGTGTCAAAGTGGTTTGGCAAGAAGTCGATAGGAGAGGGAGGGGTAGGTGTGATGGATTGCCATTTGGCAAAGGTTGAGAAGACCTTGCTTTTGATTTTTATTAATTTAATAAAGTGATGTGGGTAATCCATCTCTGAAAGGGTAATCTGATGATCAGTTTGCCCTTTCATAAGCTGCATGCCAAAATCATAGTGTACACCTGTGCACTGCTGCATCAGTAGCCTGATTGCAGCGACTGCCCTACAGTTGCATAGAGCATGTTCAGGTCGCAAGTGCACTTTTGACAGCTGAAGTGATGACCAAAGTCACTGCAGCAGATGGATAGCATTTAAGATATGCACCCCTGTTCCAAAATATCATTATTATAAGCAGCCCATGCTAATGGCAGGGTAAACTCTAAATATGAGCTATGCTGAGATAGGACATGGTACATGGCACTGCTCAAAATCATTGCAGCCACATCCAATTTGATATCATACATGCATTAGCTCCTGTGAGCCAGCTGATCTGTGCACAGTGAAATGAATTCTGACCAGACAGGCTGGTCACGCCAAGTGATAGGACAAGAACCTCAATAACCTACACCAGAGATGGCCACTCAACAGGTAACTGTTCTGGGAAAATACATCAAAGGTGTATACCCATTCAAAGGGAGTAGCCTCACACCAGGGTGCTGCATAGCAGAGGGGCCTTTGATCCTATTGAGAAGGGAGGGGACAGGGTTGGTGCAGCTCGGGAGAGCTCTGTACAGTTGGGGAAGGATTCCACCCTATTGTTTCTCTTTGCCTCTCTCTCCTTCCTGTCCCATCCACTTCCTCTAGCACAAAGCAGTTTGGGTGTGATACCAGAAGGGCAAAGTCCACTTCGTTAAGAACAGGGATTGTAGCTTTAAAGCCTTAAAGCAGGCTAGCTTTGGTCCAATCACCTGCAGACTTCTACCTTTAAAAGAAGGGGTCTATGACCACTTCTATGAATCACCCTTTGGAATTCAGACCTTGAAGAAGATTTCATTGGACTCTGTTGGACTCTGTCGGGAGAGCAGTCCTTTCCAAAGTCCTTCAGTTGCGAGGTGAATGCTCAACCGTCTGCCCCTAACCATGCCCTGGGACCATTGGGGGTGAACCTGATTTGGAACAAGACATGCCTCTCTGTCAGCCACAGCGGTACCCTGGATCTCACCATGTTGAAGGACCCCTGCAGTGGTGTCAGCCTGCCCCATGTTTGGGAGCAAGAGAAAAGTACTAATCTTGTCACTGAGCCCCTGTATTGGGATTCACAACACCTTGAGAGCCACGACAACTGGTATCCTAGTGTTTTTCACTGTTGAACTGCTTGGAGTGTCTTTCAAAAATCGTTCGACACATTTAAACCATCATGGCCCTCCAGTGCTGCCTTTTGCACTATCCCAATCTTACTAAATTCCTTGCACAGCACCAAGAAGTCTTGTTTGGTGCTGTCAGACCACCAAGAACTGCAAAAATGTACTATTGACTGATAACTGCCCCCTTGGTACATGAGCCTCATTAGGAATTTGGAGGTAGCCATGCTGTTTTTAGTGGCATGGCTACCGCCAAACCGGGTAACGGGTCTGGGTCCCGCAAAAGGGGATTTACGGGCCATTCCAAACTTAGATGGCCCGGTAATTCCCTTTCACGGGACTCGGACATCCACATTCCCATTTGAGCCCCCATAGGTTAATGACGGGCCCGTTGTTAGCATCCTGGTCTGCTGGCGGGTCCCGCTCTGCAAGTCTGTTCTAGCCAGACCTCGTAATGTGGCGGCCAGGAATGTACGGTGCCGGTCCCTTACCAGCAAAGTTCATTCCGCGACCACCTACCGTGTAATGAGGCCCAATGAGTCATTTCAGTGAGGTTTTAATATTAAGGTGTTTCCCAATGTTCTTAATGTTATATGCCACACTTGCACCCTCTGCATTTAACTGGTCTTTGCACCACAAAATGTCTTTTCAGTTAAAATCACTGTTTGAAGTTAATTTACCAGAGTTCCATTCACTTTGGGTTGAAATACACATTGGCTTTGCTGGCTTTCTTAAAGTTGTATTCACTTTAGGGTTCATTAAACATTGGTTTCTTTGAAGTAACCCTTAATTGATCTGTTAAAATAATATAGGTGAACGTTGCTTGCAATGTAAATTTCATTCACTTTAAGAATTGGCACACAGTGTATTTAGTTATGTGGAAAAGCTTAATTTCTTTTAGCATCTTCATAAGGAATGGTTTTCTTTCAGTGCAGTATTCAAAACTATGCGGATATATTTTTTAAACATTGGTTCCCCGTTTGGCATTCAATAATGCTTAAAGGTTTGCATGTAAGTAACTCTGTACATGAACAAACACTCACTGTTCTTCTTGGCCTCTCTGCAGCTTGTAAGTGATTTCAATCCGGCACTTCACCTAAGTCAACGCCAAGTGTGTAATGCACAACTGAAATCCTTAATTAATCATTTGTGTCTATAAGTTCTTTTATTTCCGAACGATGTACCCTTATATCACGCCCCTCTCTTGGATTCCCCCCCGGTCGCACCTAACCAGGAATCAGGCTGGTTTGCAAAGTTAAAATATTTATTGATGTATTTCCCCATATATATATCACACTATTTATAATGGTTATACAATAATTACCAATGGGGTGATGTCACACTAAACAATCTCTTTAATCACACGGAGTAATGATGAGCAAACAATGCAACATAGAAATAATACTTTTGTGTGTATATTCAAATCAAATAGCAGTATGATTACTATTTCCCCCTGCACACCCCTCAATCCCCCCAATATGCAATATAAAGAGATAGAAGGAGAGAGAACAGGTTTCAGGAATGCAGAATTCAAGCAAATATATCAATCCCAATTTCCCCCCAGCAAACACAAGAGAGAAACAGGAATGATTTGCAAACTGTCAAAAATGGTTTTAAAGTTGGCTTTGAATGGAAGAGGTAAAACACTGAAAATGGTTTAATTCACTGAAATTGTTGAAATTCTAATGGGAGTCGCTTTGTATGGTTTCAGACATACACTAGCAATGATTTGACAGTAATAAGCAAGTTGAAAACTTAATTTTGAGGTCAGGTACAATGAAAAGCTATTTTATACGTTATAGATTTTGCCAAAACAAACAAATTGGCAGCAAGCTTTTCTGTACGCGGTAATCACAATTGCAGAAATACGATAAGGAGTTGCGATGCACTTGTGGGTTCTTTAGAAATCTTAGGATTTTAGCTACAAGTAGACACTTAAATATCGTTTCTAGCATGAAATATGGAGAAGTTATGGACATTTTTGTGGAGGCAAATTTGTAAAACAAGGATGCGCTTTTAAAAGGACAAACAGGATTTCTTACACTAGGGATGGACTATGAAGAAAGAAACTACACGACAGCACAGCCACCAGCACACAACGTCTCTGGATGGTTTTTGCCTGCCGAGACGCTCGCCTTCTTCAGATGAAATATATGTCAGCGCAAAGATCGGTTTAACTCTACTAGTACAGAAGATAATAGGGATGAGATAGAGAGTTCAGGCAATTCAAAACTATTCTAACAATGCAGTTCTGTAAATAATAGAGGATGGGTTTGGATAGGGATGACTATGGACAGTACATAGGCTAGTGACAATCCTATACTATGGATACTCACTACCAATCTTTGAACAGAACCGTCAGGTACTCAGGTCAGTCAAGATTTCTGGACAGGAATTCTGCTGGGTATACCGGACTGGACAGCAAGGCACTCTGGGTTGCAATCAGCAAGACACTCTGATCACTACACGGTGGGACTGGACTGGATCTGCAATGGCTCTGGTTCACAGCTATCTGGTCACAGCATGGCTCTACTGGGTTGGGTCTTTGGATTCTGGCAATAATTCTTAGCAGGAAAGCAGTTACAGCATAGCCTGGCTGCTTCTTTTGTTTCCCCTTTAAGTTGAGGGATGGGTTCTGGAAGTTAGACCCAGCTGAAAGTGATTCAGCTATGCTCTGAGCCTTTCTGCTTGCAAAGTTTCTGTAGTCTGGAACCTGGAATGTGGATAGTTCTCTTGCAAAGTGCTCCGCCAGCAATCGGTTGGTGGGTGAATGTGTGTGTCTTTCTAAGTCCTCAGCTGTCTCTATTTATGCATTTGATAAAGGGGTTGGTATGCTGAATTATCCTAGGCGCACCCCTTGGTAGTCTATTGTCTAGAATCCGCTCTCTCCCTTGATTGGAGGAGAAAACAGTGTGTCATCATGATGATGTGGTTTTATGGGCCAGGGAATCCTCCCCTTGGCTTTTGAACATGAAATCTACTTTTCATATAATACATATTTACAATTTTACAAACTTGATAACAATAGCATATCTATATCACATACTTTGTGGAGCAAATATTCCTCCAAGCCCCGTAGCGGTAGGATCTCGGGTCTGGATTTAGCAGAATTTTGCACTTTTTGTCCGGGACACAATATCTATTTTGTCCAAACTTGGTACACATGTGCGCATTGCATAGGGGCATAAGTGTGTGAAGTTTCATACTTCTGACATAATTACATTTGGTATAAAACCACAATTTCTACAGTTATATTCCAGAACATCACACAGAGTTCTGGCTCCTCTTAAAATGTGCAGCACAAATTTAGATTCAGAAGTCCAGGGTTTATATATTTTTAACAATTGTCCACAGTAAATTATCAGTCTTATGAGAAATCTGCTTTTTGTCCATTGTGAATCCACAAAATTGTCTTTCCCCGCCTCCTGTTCCTTCTTGCAGCTTCAGCAGCAATCTCTGCCTACTTCCTTCTGGCAGAGGTCCTTTACAATCCTTCCTGATTAGCATCTCCATGCCTGGAAAGAAGCCATTGTGCTCTTCCCAGAGCAGCCCCAGTGCCCCTCCCCTCTTAATCAACACCTGAATGTGAGTTCCTGGCCCAGAGAGCAGAAGGGAGGTGCCTTGCCCAGTGGGGGAAGTTTGTTTGTAGTTTTGGCTGAATCAGGCTTACTTTAAAAGTCAATTTGTTACATTTTCCTTTGCTGAAAATAAACTTACAATTTTAAAACAAACATCTAGAACACTGATTCCATGCTCTAAACCATGAAGTTTAAATAGTGACAACCTACTTTGCTCTTGATAACAGGACACTTAGATTTGGGACATTAGATCTTAATGGTGCAAAATTACAGTTTTAAAACAGGCTTTTGAAACAGTCACTGGCTGTGGATGTTTTTGTGAACAATTCAGCTTTCCAGGATATTGCAATTCCACAATGCTTTCTTGACTTCAGTAAAATGTGACACCCAACAAGAAAATTGGATGTTTGTGGGTGTTTAGGACCAGCATTCTGTATTTTCAGCAACCAAGAAAAGATTAAAACACAAGATTTCGGATTTCTTTCAGCAAACACTGCTTTTCATCTGTGCTCCATTTTTACATGTTGGACAGCCCAATGACATGTTTCAGAAGTGTGGTCTCCATTCCACCACTGACAACATGCATGGTAGATTTGGCAGCCATCTTTTTGTGCTTGGTAGAGCGCAATTTCCTTAGGTTTTGGCGCGCATGGGTTTTTCGTGGTAATTTTGCTGATTCTGGTGCCACCAGCACACAGTGATGCCGCAGGGCAGAGCAGAGTGGTTTAAAACATCCCACAAAGCCCCCCCTTGCGACTTGACTTTTGACCGCCCATCAAGGGGAAGTCGGGAGATTGGGAAGTTCAGTTCGTTCTTTTTGGTCCAAGTGGAAAAATGAATCTGCTTCTCCCATCAGTGGTGGATCGACAGGTTCTCCTCGCCGGTTCCAGATGGAAGTGGATGGAGCGATACCACGGGCCCCTTGAGTCTTTCCTCCTGGTCCCTGAGTGGTCCTCCTTGGGCTAAGGATCCATGGTTTCAGTCCTAGGATGACAAAACAGAGCATATTTGTAGACATTTCCCCACCACTATTCATGTAGTGGGGCAGACGCATACATTTGACATTTAATGACAATCTTTTCTATTTACAATTATCACTGATTTTCAACAGGTGGAATAGTTTTATAATCAAGATTTTCTAGGGAGCTGGAATGTCCCCCTCTGGGTTTCCAAATAGTCCCTCTAGTTGCTGCAGAGTGTGCCGAGGATGGCAACACTTCAGCTGGTTGATGTGGACCCACTTATCTTCCCCTTCTGCCAAACTGCCTTTGGGGATACAGATTTTGTAGTCGACTGGTGAGATTTTGTCTACAATTTCAAAAGGTCCCCGCCAGCTAGGAAGAAATTTGTGCTGTTTGACCTGGTTCCTTTGGAAATTGTATAAGTAGCCCCAGTTTCCTACTTGGTATTCTTTTCTAGTAGTCTTTAGGTCATAGTTGGTCTTCATACTTTCTGCAGATCTTTCTAGATTTCGCTGAGCATAGGCAAAAGCATGTCAAAGGTGTTTTCTCAGACTTTCAACATACTCATGCGTTGTGGAGGCATTTATCAATGTCTGCTCTTAGGTTCTGCAGAGCAGATGCTGGGGAAGCACCATCCTTCGTCCAGTCATCAGCTCAAACGGTGACATTTTAGTTGCAGAAGAAGGTGTAGATCTGATGGCCATCAGGATAAGAGGTAGTCAAATGTCCCAACTTGGCCCAGAATCTGCCACAAACCTTTTTAATATGCTCACAATTGTCTTGTTGTATCTCTCAACTCCACCACTAGAGGCTCGCCGATAGGCAATGTGTAGTTTCCTTTTGACCCCAAGTATCTCCCACATCTTTGTCATTACTTCGCTAGTGAAGTGGCTACCTCAGTCTGACTCGATCATTTGGGGTAGTCCAAAATGCAAGAAGATGTGGTTGATCATCAGGGCAGCTGCTGTTTCTGCCTTGCAATTTGGGGCCGGGAGACATTCCACCCATTTAGTGAACCAGCATGTCACGGTCAACATGTACTTGTTCCCCCTAGAGGAGCGAATCACGGGCCCGATAAAATCAACTTGTAAATCTGACCAAGGCAGTGTCATCCCCCTCTTTATGAGAGGTGCACAGTGTGTGAGGGATGTTGGCTGAAATTGTGCACACACAAGACACCCCTTCAAGTATTGGTTGAGGTCCTGCCCCATGTGTGGCCAGTATGCAACCTCTCTTAAGATTTCTAATGTCGTATGAAACCCCCTATGACCGGCTGTGGCCGCATCATGGGCGTGACCTAGCATCATGCTTCAGAATAAGGTAGGGACCACCCACTGGTCATGGCTAGCTAGGGATCTCTTTACCACCAAACCGTCTTGGATTCAGAACATTTTTGGACGTTTCATCAACACTCTGAGGTCCTCTTTCCCTATTTAATCGGTATCCATCAGGGGAAAGTTCTCAGGATCCTCAATGTGTTGATAAAACGTACCAATTATTGGATCCCCTTTTTGAGCCATAATCAAATCAGCATCTGGGGTCTCCTTACTCCATTGTGCAGTTGAGAGTTCATTGTGAGCATTTGTCTGGGACCTAGTGATAGCAGTGACCTGGATTTCCCCCAACATGGACTCGATCTCAAGTAGATCCCATTGGATGGCTCTTGTTTTGGCCAGCTGATCAGCTAGGTCATTTCCAGTTTTGTCTGGTCCCTCTACTTTTGAATGACCCTTGATCTTTTTCCAGTAGATGGTCATCCCATTCGAGGTGACCAGATCATCAATATTTTGGATTCATTTTCCATGTTTCAATGGTTTGTTATTAGTACATAGCATGCCTCTGGTTTTCCAGTTTACCAGGTGCTCCACAAACCCGTTCCGTACATAATCCGAATCTGTGAGTATGACTAGTTCGTGGAGTTGGTGTTGGAAAGCAGTGAGGATGGCTTGATGCACAGCCATCAACTCTACCACTTGACTACTTCGGGGACCGATTTTGTACCCAGCGGAGGGTTCTGGGGCATCATTCACCCATGCATTCCCTACGCCGGCCACAAGTCCTTTTTCCCCGTTGTTGTCAACATGGTAGGAACATCCATCCACATAGACAGTGGGCATTTCATCACACTGGTCTTCTTCAAAGACTTTGTGTGGGGAATTAAGGTATGCCTCCATGTTGTCCTTGATTTTAAGATTTTCGTCCTCGAGGCAGTTTTCTCTGACACAATCATGCAAGTCAGCCAGACCTTGTGCAAGGGGACTCTTCTTGTTTTGGCCATATCTGACCTCCACAGTAAAGCTTGCATTGACAGAATCCAGGAAGTAATTCATGAATTACTCACATTTCCAGCACCGATTCTGTCACTTTGGAGATATTGCAGAGGCTGGTCTGGAGTCTCCACTATGATGTGTTCCCCCTGGATAAACGGGCGGTAATTCCTTAATGCCCACACCGTTGCCAGGAGTGCCTTCTCACAATCGTTGAATTTTTCCTCCACAGAGGATAAAGTTTTACTCGCATAGGAGATTACTTTATTGACCTTGTCATGCTTTTGATATAATACTGCAGTCAAGCACGGATTCGAGAACCCTGTCTCCAAGAAGAACTCCTTGTTTTTGACAGGGTAAGCTAGGCAAGGCGCTTGTGAAAGGCTTCTTTTGAGTTGTCTTACTGCCTCGGCTTGTTCTGGACCCCACTCCCACTTGACCCGCCCTTCAAAGGATGGAGCAGGGGTCTTGTGATCTCTGTGTAGTACTCAATTAACTTTCTGCTGTAATTAGTTAGTCCAAGGAGGCTACTTAGTTCCTGCAGAGTTGTGGGGTCTTTTATTTTCTGGAGTGCTTCCACTTTCTTTTCCTGGGGACAGAGACCCTAAGGAGTAATCTCATACCCAAAGAAATTGACACGGGTTGTGCACCACTGTGCCTTTTGAAAGGAGAGTTTTGCTCCGGCAGCCCTCAACTGTGTCAGGACATAACGGATCTCCGCTATGTGTTCCTCCACAGTTGAGCTTTTGACTAAAACAGCATCTACATAGGCCAGGTTACCCCTTTCAACCAGGTCAGGCATGGCCTTGTAGAGAAAAATGTTAAATTAATTGCCGGAGTTGATATATCCCAAGGGAGTCTGGGTCCATGTGTACTGCTGCCCCCCGAAGGTGAAAGCCAGCTTGTAATGGTCCTCCCTACTGACAGGTATAGTCCAGTACCCATTGGTCAGGTCAAGGGCAGTGAATACCTTTGACCCCTGGATCTGGGCCAGCCCTTGGTCTATGTAGGGAAGAGGCCATCGGAAGTATGGACCCGTTTGTTGAGCTACCTTAGGTCGGCACAGAGTCTCGACTGGCCGTTTGGTTTTAAAATGACCAGCACCGGATCATTGAAGGTGCTGTGAACTGGACGAATTATCCCACAGGATTAAAGGTTCTTAATTATTTCGGTAAGGGAATCCATTGATGCGAGAGGCAAGCGATATTGCTTCACAAACACTGGAGTCATGCCAGGGTCCGTTGGAATTGTTGTTGTGTGGATGTCGGTGCGACCACAGTCATATGAGTCCACTGCAAAGAGATCTTGAAAATCTAAGAAAACTTGTTTGCATTTTTGCTTTTGCTCCAGAGTCTCATAGGCATCAGCTAGTTTGACTCTCTCTTCAACCATCTGCCTGAAGCCTGGAAAGACTTCTGGTTTTGCTATCTCAGCAGCCTCCTCCAGCTGGGTGGAGAAGTCCCTGGTCAGGGTGCTGATTTGGACTGATGGCTTCAGGTGGGGAAGGCAGTCCTCGTGGACTTGGAATATCACCTCATCCTTCCTGAAGTCACAGTTCACATCTTCCTTACCATAAGGGAAGGAAGTGTACACCAGGAATTTCCCCCCATGCCGGGTGAAGATCCTGTCTGATGTTGCAACATCGTCGCTATCACTTTCAAAACAGTCCTTGGGGATTGGTCCTAACAGTTCATTACCTAAATCTATGGAAAAATATCAGTCATCAACAGCCATTCCAATAATGGTGCCTGCAGCTAGAGTGATACTCTTTTTTGCTGTTATCCACCTCTATTGGAATGGTGTCATGTTCTATGTTGACTAGTGGTGTTGGGTTTACCCCCAACCCTTGGTGTTAGAAGTGGGCATTAAGATGAATATAGGTATCAGGGTTTTTCAGTTTCTGTCCTCTTTTAACTTTCACTTCCAGTGAGAATTGTTGGGTCCATTCTGTGATGGTGACTTCCTCTCCAATCTGAATTTCAACTGCATAAGGCAGCAGTTGAGCTGACCTAAATGCTTTCTCTGGGTCATCAAAGTCCATGGGATTACCCACTAATCGGGACCAGGCTTTGAAGTTTATTAGGTCCAAACTAATGGAAAAGCGATTGAGAATATCACTGCCTAAGTAAAATGCAGCAGGGACATCTCGCACGAACCAACAATTATGGACTATGCTCTTGTTGCCTATGGAAATTTGAACATACACCTGCTAGGCAGGAGATGTTTGGAATTGGATGTTTCCAGGTCCATTTCCCATTGTTTAAATGTGGGAATGGCTGGATATTTTGGGAGTTTGCGGAACATGGCTTTGCTGATGAAGCTCTTACCGTTGTTCACACACACTCGGGCGAGAACAGAGTCCTTCCCTTCATTTAACTGAACAGGGATGAACAACTGCTCTCCAATTTTCTGAATATCAGCCAGGCTTTCAGCTGATCTTTCATCTTTCTGCACTATAGGAGTGGGATTTTCTGATTGTGAATTTGTAAAGAATTTCAGAGTGTTTCCTTCCAGTGTGGAATGCCACCTTAAACTGGAAGGAAGGTTGATTTTCAGAAATAGAGAGGACACCCCATCACCAGTTTGTTGTCCTACTGCAATCACTTTCACGTCTGGGATTTGATTATTCTGGAAGTGAAATTCTATTTGATCAAATTTTTGTTCAACCATGTGGCATGTGCCGTTTAAACTAGCATGGTTGACACTCTGTTTCACTTTTATTGGTTGGGTAGTCTGGGTCCAGAGGACCTTGTTTACACAATCTATTAGGGGTGACAACCTTTGCAGGATGTCATTCCCTAGTAAACAAGGGGTGCCCTCTGGAGTCACAACTATGACCGGGTGCTTCACCTTGTGTCGCCCAATTTTAATGTCCAAATCCGCAGTTCCCTTGATGGGAATTTCCTTCCCGTCTAAGTTCTGAAGTTGTTCAGGAAGAGGGGTGAGAGGAATTTGGTATTTCTCCCCCCCTTCCCGAATTCAGTTGATCAAAGGCCCTTTTTTGACAGAAGGGTAGCTTGGGATCCAGTGTCCACCAGTGCCAAAATTGTACACTGTCTCTGTATTTGGACGGGGGCATAGAATCTTCCCTCCTTCTCCTCAAGGGGACACAGATAATGTACATTTTTGGACAACTGGTGGGTTAGTTTCTTGGTTTTGGATGCTGACAGAAAGGTGATTTGGGCAGGATTCTGTTTGGTGTCTTGGGAATCTGAAAGAAAAGCTAAATATGGGGGAAGTTTTGGGTTCCCCTGGTTCTGGTTCTGGGCTGCCCCCCCCTTTTTGGAGGCAGTCACCAGTATGGGTTTGAACCAGGTTTTTTTTCGTGCTGATGATTCTGGGGGTTTGATGATGGGCGGTGCTAACTCAGTCCCCACATCTACCCAGTATGGATTTGGATCCTTTGGGACCCATTTTTCTTTGGGAGGAGTTCCCCCATTTCTGAAGGAGAAGATTATTTTCCCAGGATCCTCTGAGGATCCCTCTCCTTCAAACTGGAAGACTTGTACCTCCTCCACAAAATAGGTCTTTTTGGGCTCTTTATTTCTCCTATCCCCCTCTACTCCTTGGGTGGCAGATTGACAGGGGGAGGATTTTTTTTTTCCGGTTCCTGGGTTTGCCGGGGCTTTTTACAAGTGGGGAAGGAATCTTCCTCCAACGCATTACACCCCCCTTCCCCTTGTGCCTCCTCCCTGGGAACCGGTGTGTTTTCGGGGTTCTTTCCCCGTCATTGCTCTGGAGCACCAGGTCCTGGATTTGAGGCATTCTGCGCCGCCATGCCCATCTGAGGTTTCTGTTGAGCCCTCAGCATGCAACCCAGATCCTGTGCCATGTTTTGGACCTGGCGCTCTAGTTGGGACACCCTCTGGTACGGGGTCCTCATGTCTCCCCTCGGCTGATCCTGGGAAGGGTAGCTATCCCTTCTCCCAAAATACCCCGGGTTAGGAAAGTTTGGGTACCCCTCCACCCTTGGACTCCCCTCTCCCGGATTGGGCTGTCTGGGCTCGGGAAATTGGTGAACGAAGGATGGATTGTTTTGGGGGTTGAAATTCTGCAGGTACCTTGCGAAGAAATTCTGTCTAGTATTTGGGGATTACTGCCCCCCTGGGGGAAGTGAGGAGGGAAGTTCCCTGGGTTAGATGTTGTCTGGTTGGATCCCCGCCCCTTGGGCTGGAGGAGTCCATGCATAACCCAGGATGGGTCTATTGCCCTTGTAGTGGGGGCTGATGCAATCAGGGGAGTTAGGGGTCCCATTTGTGGGGTTGTCTCCCTGGCTCACTGTTTGTGATTGGCCCAAGGGCCTTCTGGGTTTGGGGTTGTTTTGATTCTGCGCGGGCAGGTTTTTAGGCCCCTCCATCTCTAAATCTAAAATGGGGGCAACCTTCACCTCTGCTACCTTAGGAGCAGAAGGGGTGTTGGTTGTTTTGGGGCTTTTGGGACTATTTCTGTTTTCCACTGGCTTTTGCACCTCATAAATGTACGTGGCTTGTTCGATGACCCATTCTAGTGATATTTTCTCATGAAAGTCCCTCACTAGCTGGGTCATGATGTACTTAGGGAGAGCTTGGAAGAAAGTATTTACAAACTCTTTGCTGTCAGTGCGCACCCTTCTAGTGGTCTGCACAAAGGCATGCTTTAACTCTTGAACAAATTCTTGTGGGGACTGATCTTCCCCACATTGCAAGTTATAGGCTGCCTTGCGAGCCTCCTGAGGATTTCTGTGAACAGAAAAATGTTTCAGGATGGCCGCCCTATATGTGGACCATCTGGAGTGATTCTGATCCTCCAGCCACGCAAAGAAGCTGGAGTACTCGGGAGAGAAAGTCCACTTCACATATTGAATACAGCTTTGGCTGTCCTTCAAATGGAAAGTCTCCATCATTTGTTCAAAGAGCTCAAGGTGCTACCAAACCAAATATTTCGCATTCTTATGATAGGGCGTGATGACGCTCCTAATGTCCTTTATTTGTTTTAGGGGATCCTTGAGCAAGGCCTTCTTGACCTTGTTGGCTTTCTTGGTTCGGGTCACCCTGGTCCTCTCATCCTATGACTTAGAGGCACTGCTACCAGAGGTGCCTGTCTGGTCTTCTATACTCTCCCGGATTCTGTGAGCTTGGGAGTGGCTGAAGTATCAGAAAGAATCTTTTTTCCACATCTTTATGGAATGTCAAGAACTAAATGAACAAAGAAGAACATTCGCAAACATGCTTAAGCAAACAACTAGAACGCTTAGAACGATGGACACAGATTGTAATAGGAAACAATAACTTAATTACATGCAGAATAATGCAATTTTGGGAAGCAATTATGAATGGACCTTTAACAATGGAATAGGGAAAGATCCCAATACATTAGTAGCAAACTGATATTTACTTTGATGAGTGTATAGTTGTAATTGAATTTTTCTTCTCTCTCAATTGAAAGTAATTCATAAATGAAAAGTTTGTGACAAACTAAAACATTTTAAATTTAAAAAAATTAAAAAGTCTAGAATTAGTACACACATATAAATATTTGGGAGTACTGATTGATGATAAACTGAGATGGAATTCAGTTAAATCTAGTTGCCAAATTGCAACCAATGCACTCAGTGTTTTTATAGGGAGAAATCTGGGGTACTCGACTTCAGCCATTCTGACAATATATACCGCAAAGATTAGAATGATCGCATCATAGGCAGTTGAAATATGGGGCCATAACTACAGGAAACAATTTGTGGTTCTTGAAGCGATGCTATTGCGGAAACGTATGAGATTACCACAGAATGTCTCAGTAGAATACATATATCTGGAATTCAATCTGAAAAACATCATGTCAGTCTTCAACAGTCAATGTGTTATGTTTTATGAAACAATGTGTAAATTACAGAATGACACAATCATTGTCTCTTATAAGCAGGTATATATGTGTATAGAAGGTCTTTTGACAATTGGAACAGTTGGTAAACTGGGAAACCTCCATGCAACATGGACTGCTAGATACTCTCTGTTATCTGTAAGTGTGACATTAAGAACTTGGTTAAAAAGTAGATTGCGAGAATTTAGCTATGAACAAAACATGATTGACCTTGCATCCAAAGCTCATACTGGTCACTACTGTCAGGTACGAGCTATTCGCACTAATTTACCAAAATATATCACAGCTTATCCTAGTGCTAAGATTTTTCAAACCTACTTGCTGATTAAATTTAACGTATCTCTAGCATTAGAAACAATGGGTGCTAGGCTTGGCGTGTGTAAAGAGAGGCGTTATTGTCGCTTATGTGGCAGCAATGAAATTGATTCCCTGCTACACTTAATAATTGTTTGTGAAAGTCTAGAAAAGCTAAGGTACCAGTACTTAAAACGTTATAATAACATGTTTGATTTTAATGATATTGAGAATGTTTGAGGTAACTTCATGTAAGACGAGGACATTAATCTTATCTATTTTATTGTGTCATTTTATTTGAAGATTCTAGACATTTTTACAGGCCTTGTCAGGCCAGATGCTATATAATGGTATAAAGTACGTGTTTTTAATTGTGATTGTATTCATAAGTCTGTCTAATATGGAGAATGTAATATATGTTGTTTGTCTGTATACAAAGCCATTCGGCTGTAAGTATACTAATAAAAACGTTTCAAAACTTTTCAGCTCTGTGTTGCTCTCTGCCGAGTTATGGGTTTTTCTTGCAAAGGGTGAAGTTATATAACACCACAAACACCTGAATTTGGGTTTGTTGCATACCTTCCCGGCCCTCATTACAAGTTTGTCGGTCTAGAAAAAAGTGCCAGTGACACTGGTTACCAGCACCTTTTCAGGACTGGCAAACTACAAGTCTGCTGCTAAGGGCTGTAAAATACCGGCAGACCTGATCTGCCGGTAGCTCTGGCCCACCTGACCTGCCGGTAGCTCTGGCCCCTACCGGCAGAGGTTTCACTGAAGCACTGGCACTGTTACTAACGGTACCGCTGCTTCAGAGTTCCCATTCCCATGGGGTCCTATCGGACTTCATGGAAATGGGAATTTACTGTTCCTCTGCCGTCCACAATATCCTGGTATTACCGGAACATCAGGCGGCGGAAACGGTAAGGCGAGTCTACCGGCGGGTTACCGCCAGACTCGTAATGAGGGCCTAAGTCTTGACTTTGAAATACCATTTTACTGGACAACTCTTCTGCCACATCATTTCCTTAGCCTGCTTAACATAATGCCAAGTACAACAGATCTCTGATACAGAGAGACCAACACATTATAGAAGCCATTTATGATACCGAAAGGGATGCATTCAAAACTGTATACTGGTCTGCCGTCTTGTGCACTGCTTCTGGAATATTGTGAACAGCTTTTAAAGGAATCAAGAATAAACAAATTCAGTCCTAAGCAGAATCAATAATGGTAATGGTCATATGAATCCATCTTGGATTTACTGCTGCTGCAGGCATTTGACTAATAAAGGATCCTTTCATACATATACTTCTAGAATAACACCTGAACATTCTATAAATAAAGTTCTGTATGTCCGTGAGCAAATGTTGATGACAAGGATAATATAACTGTTGATATAAAGGCGCTCTACAGACTAATTCGAGGTTTATGCAAGATTTTAACTGATTTAAAACCGATTTAAAACACATGGAATATTAAAATGCAATTTAACTAATATGAAGTATAAGCTCACTAAGGATACTGTAATTTGGGAGATCTGTAGAGTGAAACGTGTTGGCAAATGTTTTTCATTTTAACAAGTGCTTTGTACTTAATATAATGACTTGCTACAACATAACTCAGGCAAGGTGTAACTAAGTAAGAATTACAACCTTAGAAAAGGGAAATCCTAGAAAAACAAACTATTTTCTTAGAATTAGTACAAATCAATATTTTGATTATAAATCAGTTTGATTTTAAAATCAGTGCCACAAGAATAAAACATGAATGAACTTTTAAATGTGCAAGTTACATTTTTTTCAATTAAATAAATGCACTGATGAAAATGAATGTCTATTCACACCCGGGGAAGGGTACTCAGCCAATCAGGTGGCTGGAACAGTGGGCGAGAATACACATGCATTGCCTGCTGTCCCAGCCACCCGAGCCCCTTCACCAGGTGCAGCTTGCTTTTATTTTTCAATGCGGGGAGGCAACAGTAGTCCCTTGCCCACCTCCCCAAAATGACCCGATTCCCCCCAACTCCCTACACTTACCTGAGGGACCAGAGCATTGCGCACTGGTCCCAAAGTTTCTCCCGTTTGGCTGCCGCCATAGACATGAAAAAGGAACTTTGTCCCTTTTCCATATTTCGGGGGCCATCTTTATTTGTATTTATTTTTTTCTTTCATTTTTCAGCAGGAGATTGGCTGTTCAAGCAGTACCGATCTCTTAATGAAAAATTGTGAAAGTAATTTGCACCCTGGACGGACCTTGGAGTGCAAATGGCTTTCATGCCCTGCCATTTGGTGGACATGGCTTTGCTCGGGCCTGCCTTAGCTCGGGCTGCCGGGCGGTTAAAGGCCATGCCCGCCCTCCTGGTAGGGCATGAAAGCCATAATTATTGTATTAAGGGAATAATAAATGTCACTCCGCACAGACTGGGTTTCTATGAATAAAAGCACTGTTGTAGCAGTGACGTGTGGGGGTTGTGGCAATATAAAAATGATTCTTCGGTTTTCTATTTTGTCTTCTGCTTTGGATCTTGCCAAGAACAATAACCATGGAAAACGCATTAGCTCTAGCAGGCATCACTACGAGGGAGCTGCCAAAATTATGAAAACTGCTGACTTTGCTAAGTGGGCCTTGGCACCAGCAAGGGGTATTGGTTGGACTTTGGGCAGCAAAATGAAGTACTACGATGGGATTGGCATTTGCAGATGGAAAAGAGCAAGCTGCTATGCAATGAAGAAGGCAGCAGGCCGACCTCAAGTTTACCTCTGTGATGGAATGTCTCCATCAGGACTATGCCACGTACACAGAGAACCCAACAGGTGTAAGAGACAGTGATAATTGACAGGCAGGAGTTTGCTCCCTGCAGTGATGGAATGCATCTTCCCAGATATTGTACCTGTTCTCAAGGTCAGGTGAAGTTATGTTGATAGTAGGCCCTTTGTCTGCACCAAAAAGTGCAATCAAATTTCAAGTCTATTAATTGGGGGCTGTTGCTCCTTTTTGTTTAGAAGGGGACAGACATGCTGCAGGTTATTGAAATTCGGTGAATTGTAGTAAAGTGACTGGGGCTCATATTCGAGTTCCCCCTAACTATTGGTGGGGTCTTGTTATCTTTACACTTTATCGTAAGCGGGTCCCCATCAACACATTTTGGTCATTTGCACTGTAGATTGCAAATGTAAAGTGCAAAAGGCAGTGTAAATATGTGTACTCTGCCTTTTGCCCTTCACATTTGCACTCCGCAGTACAACGTGTGCAAGCGCTGCCTGGCATGCTTTCATCCCAGGCAGCGTTTACTTTTAATTGTGAGTGCTGCTTGGCTTTCTCGCATGGCAATTGGCTCTCACAATTAGAAGTAAACATCTCCGACATTTTTGCATGTCGAAGAGAGTTTCATTTT
Source organism: Ambystoma mexicanum (assembly GCF_040938575.1). Taxonomy (NCBI): domain Eukaryota; kingdom Metazoa; phylum Chordata; class Amphibia; order Caudata; family Ambystomatidae; genus Ambystoma; species Ambystoma mexicanum. The sequence continues at coordinate 1,143,034,216 of NC_090933.1, forward strand.
CATTTGTGAACACTGCTTACCAGGCATGCATGGTAAGCAGGGTTCACAAATGAAAATAAATGCTAACTGATATGCTTGAATGTCAGACAGCATTTATGTATAGTTGTAAACGCTGTCTGCCATGCGAGCATGGCAGACAGTGTTTACAATGGATCCCTATTGGTTCCTTCTGCATTATCCTGGTGCATAAAGTAGGTAATTTGCATTGTAGAGTGCAAATGACCCCTAAAGGGATCTCCAGCATTTGTATGGCGGAGCGGAAGGGGGTGGTGGAAACCTAAGTTGCATTCCACTCTTCCTCTCCGCCACTGAAATGGGTCAAAATGTGGCTTGCCATGATTGAAAGGCGTTAAAGACTTCCTCAAGGCTTTTCTGCCTATCTCAGTACCCACTGATAAGCCCCACTCTATCTCCTGCTAAACCTTTCATGTCCGTTGTCTTTTATTCCACAGTAGTAATGATAAGCGTGTAATCAAAGGGACCTTTAGGAGATGGACATATATTCACCCGGACATGAAGAAGTAGCGTGGTTCTGAGATAGCCGGCAAATACACCCTTTTCATGAGAAACGGTTCGGAACGAGTTTGATCATGCCCAAAGCTGCAGTTCCATATTGACCCCAGAGATCCTGGTTATATCTCTGACACTTTGTGTGGCACAAACATCATGAGAGCAATTAGTGATTTGTTGTCTATTTAATGAGTTATTTACAGTAGAGACAACCTTGTGATATGTTGCTGAGGGATCCATCAAATGAGCTGCACCAGACAGAGGCACAGACACAGTGCGATCAGTGTCTGGTGGCTGAGATCCCATATTTGGTATAAACACAGCCATATATGTGCAAGTACTAAATTTGGCAAGAAATGTGAGGGTGGCACACTGCTGTTCTCTCTTTTACAGTATGGTCGGATGTAGGTGATTTATATATGCTCCCTATTCATTAAAAAGGGTAAAGGAAAAAGGCCAAGTCAACTGTCAAAGTGTCAGAGGATGCTTTGGACAGCAAGGAAACAGCAATATATATTTTAGAGAAAGAGCTTCTCAATGGACCTGGAATCCTGGACCCACAAAAGAGTCAAATGCAGGAGGGTATTCAGAAATGTTTTTTTTTAAAATGCAAATGATGTCCATTGAAATTCACCATATTGGGTGGTAGCGGTGTGCAGTATAAATCAGCATAATGTAACATAATATAACATATGCACATGCTTCCATACATGTTTGTTGTTCATAATCTTACTGTGTTTTCGTAGCCAGTGGGACCCAGTCCTGTTTACCAAAACACTGAACAAAAACGTGGTGCATGTAAATGCAGTCCACCTTTTCAAGATTTCCACACAAAATACATTTCAATGGAGTGAATCTAATTTGAGTTGTTTCATGTCGTCAAAGAGTGCATTCAGTGCACTCCCTGCCCGACCCAGAGAGAAGGAGTCAGAACTTCTAAAAGAAATCCAACAAAAGATACATCAATGAATGAATAGTATTGAAGGGTTCCCGAATTAAAAAGCTAGATCTGGAGTTATGCGCCCAGCCATAGAGAGGAAATGTTTTCAAGTGAGGGAAAGAACTAGACCAGTGTTTCCTGTGTACAAATGAGGCTGACATCCAGGTGACAATATGCAAAGTGCTTCCCATCTGCTTCCGCAGCCTCAGTTCCAAAAATAGAGGGAGATTAAGGCAGGCCGGGACAACCCTTCCTCTTACATCATCAGGCACAATCTCTTAAACCCTTCAACTTTAATCCTTTAGGAGGCCTACGAATCCCTTAACTCTATTAGGCTCAGCGAGAATTCCCATGTCAAACCAACCAATGACCTGGACCACTCCTAACCATTCATTGCATGTACAGATAGTTAGAATGGCATTGTAATTCACATACAAATTAGCAAATACAAACTATATACACGTGCTTAGAAAATGTTGCAGGCTTTAAGGTACAGGGAATAGTGCGTGAGTCGTGAAGTCTGGTGAACATTGGGGACCTTAATAGATTAATAGATTAATTAATAGACATCATTTATTTCTGGACAGACTCCTCACATGGTGCACAATAGAAAATTGGTGAACATTTCAAGAGGCACTTTGATGATATTTCGAGCATTCTCACTAGAGACAGATACATTTCAGATAGAGATCATCCAAGATGTGTTAAAAATGTCAAGAGTGCAATCCGCACTTCAGTGTGTGACATCTTGTGCCAGTAATGGTTTTTCGCTATGGACATTGGAACTAGCAGTTTTTTTTTCCATTATGACTCTCCAACTCCTGCATGGGAAGAGAATAGGTGGGATCGGGGGAATCTGTCACACAGGACATGGGGCCACTTGACAGCCCTGTATGTTACGCTAAACCCAATGACAAGTACAACTCACCTTGTGGCTGAATAGCGCGCAATCACACTTAACCATGTAAGGCATAACACGTGACCATGTAATCACACACACAAAACTACAGTTGCTCCACAAATACTCTGGAATCTACATTCAAACTCACCTCACCAATTCCCTGTCTACTGGAACAGCAACACCTCTCAACTCACTCCTCTAACTGTTGGTGTTCCACAAGGCACTGTCTTGGGTTCTCTCCTCTTTACAAGCTATACCTCTGCACTTGAGGCACTTATGTGGTAAAACCTAAATCTTCTTCTCTTTTCCAGAACTCTCCTCTGATCTCTCTCTCACAATTTCCAACCGTCTCTCTGCCATTAAATATTGGATGGCTTCACATTCTCTAATGTTAAACTCTACCAAAACAGAGGTGCTCCTCTGCCTGGCCAAATACTCTCATCTCTTCCTCTGCCAATACAGTTCCCGCGGGACACTCTCCACTACTCCTCTTGCTAGAAGCCGTGGCGTTTTATGAATCATCTCACACCGTCTTTACTTTCATCTCCAAAACTGCAATGACAGCTTGCCTCAACCTCCTAAACATTAGGAAAATAACGCACCTACTTCCTTTCAACACTGCCAAGCATCTTTTAACCACTCTTGTCTTCTCAAAACATCTGAACCATGCTAGCATTTTTCTTTGGTCTCCCAAACTACACTTTCTGTCCTCTCGACAAGATCCTTAGCTTAGCTGAATAGGAGTGTCGGACGCGGCTGTGACTCTGTAGTCTACGCAGTGCGTCTTGAAATGCTACATTCTTTCCTCTACCAGCTTTGCTAGTGATAATAGCAGTGAGAGATGAGAGATATGACGAGCTCCAGGGCATTCGAGTATAGCAGCCAGCATTGGGTGCTGAGCCAGTTGCTGCTGTGCTGTTGTGTGGTGCCGCTGTGGGGGAAGTGGACCCACCTGCTCGTCTGCTCCATTAGCCAACTTTTAGGCTGCAGACTGCAATAAAGTGCACTAAGGCAAGCCGTTGAGTTGCCAGCTGCCAGCATTTTGCCGGTGACCCAAGATAACCTTCCTGGCCCGGGTTACGGCAGTGAGTGTAATATATATATATATTGGTGCAATTCTGTGAGGGAGTAACTGTGGGCTTTGCCTTTGAGATCCCTCAGCAGGATAATGGTAACCTCTGAAGTCCTTGTTTGCAATCGAGCCTGTGGCAGATTGGCAAAATCCAGCGAGGGAGTGACTGTGGGCTACGCCTTTCAGCTCACCTACAGGACGTTAGCTTGGGCATTGGTTAAAAGAGCTATAGTTACACACATGGCCCGTTGGTGATTGAGTACAGTTTGGGGGCATCCCGAAGAAAATTCACAGGTATACAGAGCTTGCTTGCTAGGGCCTGTATTCCCTGTCTATTGCATTCTTGGAACATTTGCCTGCTAACATGAATTTGAAATGTAATGCGAACCTGTGAAAGTACCTGATTTGCTCTAACCTGTTACTAGAACAAAGGGCTTATTAGTAGTAAAAGTAACAGCTTGGACTGGGTCTTTTCTGTACGTGTGCTAACTTCTTCGCTTTTGTTTGGCGGGTTCCTACTGATATTTGAATCAATATTTTCTTTGTCACCTTAACATGCCTTGTAAACTACGTTCTCATAAGGCACTTGGCATTAAAAGAAACTGTAGTATGACTTCTGACTCTGCTTCGCCTACTACCAGCTCATGTACACAATAGAATCCTACAAAATAATCTAAACCCTTGAAAGTTTTATCCAAAAGTAAGAGCTATGATAAGGAGCAACCAACAATAACAGATTTGTTGAAATTATCATTGATGTCGCTAGTGCTATTACTTTAGAAGCACCTGGTTCTATTGTAATCTTTACTAGCCCAGCTAATTCTATGGTGGACAAATACTCCCTACTTAACATGATTTATGAATTAGAGCGTCAATCCTTGAGTGGTCCAGTGTAAGTGGAGAGAATGAGCTGTGGTCTGGTCGGGCATAATAAGATTAGTGGTAGTATTTTGCCAGCTGCTATGGATGGTCCTCTGACAATGTTATTGGCTCTAATTTATCTTACTCTCCGGACCTGACACGATATGTAGATACATCCAATTGGTCACGTACACTCTTGACTGATATATCTGCACATCTATCTATGTATTATGAGAAGGAGGACTATGCATGTAATGTTAATAAGTTAGACAAAATTGCTGCTACATTGGATGCAGTTTTTGGTCTATGCTCCTCTATTATGAAGGAACATCGGGAACTTAACCCTATTGTGGCTAAAATTGTCTATCTGATCTTGGAAAATACTAAGAGTCATGACTATGAGGATCTTCCTAAAGGTCAAGTTGGTGATGATGATTATGAGGAATTTTCTGAGTCAAAGGGTTGATCGGGATGTATCGATTGGTGATCTCTGTGCACTTATTGGGGATAGTGTTAATGGGGAAACAGAAGATCCCCGGATGACTAATGATTTTGTGCATAATAGTAACATGGAGGATGATGGGGTATCTTTGGTGAATAATGAGTGTGTGCAGAATAACAACATAAAAGAAGATGGGGTCCTCATTGATACTAATGGCCTTCTGATGAGTGAGGTTTCTAACTTAGGTAAGACAACACGTTGGAAACATAATAATAAAAGAGGTGACGAAAACAAAATGAAAAAAGTCAAGGAGAACACAGCAAAGCTGCATAAAAAGAATATTGTAACCCTGGCCAAAGCCAACAGTGAGGATATTGTTTGTATTAATGTGGGTGATGTAAATGAAGTGGTAGAGGACAAGGTGGTAGGACTGATGCATAGATGGATTCAAGATAAACAAGTAAATACAGGAAAGGCCAGTACTGGGTCCTTGATTGGTCTAGAACCAAATACTGTGAGTACATCATTTATTTTATTTATTCATTTGCATTTTTAAAGCACTCACACAGCCCGGGGGCATTGAGGCGCTGTTATGTAATTGTTTTGTTTTTGTTTTGTTGTCTTAGATGCATATTTATAATGTGCTTAAATACCCACGTCTTCAAGTGCGGACCCAGGGATCGAACCTGTGTTGCTTCGTGTCGCCTTGCTTCCAAGACGAGCACGTTGCCACTGAGCTATCCTCCCGGGGTCATGTCTGCCTCCTGCCTTTATAGTGAACACCACTGGGGATAGGATGGTAGAAGTTGCTGGGAAAAGAAACTGCTGCTTAGGTCAAAGATAATACCCATCTGGGCAGTGAAGTGAAGAATGACAGGAATTAATGTATGTTGGGTAAATCAGTAAAGCTTGTGGGAACCATACCAACAGCTGAGAGTCAGTTTCTCAATCACAAAACGGTCCTCGAACTGCTCAGTCTTATACCAGAATTGAACATGGTCACCTCAAGTGATATTGAGCTTATTGGACTGCCAGATCTCTACTGCCAAGAAAATTGCGCCATTGTTCAGTTTGTATCACTCATTATAGTGGAAATGGTAAGGCTCCATATGGCTTTATTCCATAAGTGGGGTTTTGAGATGATATTTTGTAAAAGATGTAATAATGTGGACATGAGTAACCCTCAACCGACAACGCCTAATTCTCGGCCCTGGTGCGCCGAGAGATTACAGCATATTACTCAGTGAAGTTTATTGGCTAGGGAGACTTTTTCACTATTGTCTTGGAATACTGGAGGCTACCACTCCTTTCTTAGTCCGGAGGGGAGTGGTGAAATCTCTAATTGTAAAATATTTGCATTACAAGAAAGTTGGGTCAGTGATAGCTTAGATGGTTTCAAGATTATTGCTAATCCTGTCGTACACACTGGAGTAGGACGTTCGAAAGGAGGACTCTGCATAGGGCTCAAAGGCGTGCTTGGGCCCAGAGAGTATAGTAAACATGGCAAATCACATTATCTACTTAGTGCTATTATCTCTGGCCTGGGCAATATCGGAGAGTTGCTTCTTATCAATGTGTATTCTCTTCCTGGGGATGCACATGTTGAGGCCATTCTGAAGTTAGTGCAACATATTATGGAGGGCTGGATTTAGGAATCTCCTAAATCGCATATGATGATGGTGGCAGATTTAAATTCTTACTGTCAATTGACATCCACCATAATGGAAGAATGGAGGGAAGCTTGCAATACCTTTGAATCAGCTTGGCCTTCGGATTTGGCTAAAAATTTTAATAATCGGATCCAATTAAAAACCGCCATGGCTTGAAACTCTGGGAAATCTGGGCCTGAGGTATATTAATCCCACTCATGCAAATAATAAGGGAAATTGGGATACATGGTCAAACGGTACTGCAACTTCCAGATTAGATTATGTTTTTGCAATAGAGGGAGTACCTCATGCTATCAAGGATATGGCTCATATATGCACCGACCATAGTGATCATACAATGCTGAAAACAACCATCTGTGGTAAGGTGAAACGGGTGCAAAAATTTAAGCATATGAATATTCAGGTCAATGCAGGTGGCAATAGAATTATGTGAACGGATCAAAAAATTGATAGATTCGAAAGATTATTTCTGCCGTTAGATCTGGAAGCTCTTGATCTGGGACATATGAATATTACTGCCGTATGTAAGATGATGGAGACTATTCTCACGGCTCTTTCCAAGCATCAGATTAAACAAAATTCTGGGGTAAAACATGATAATTAGTGTGATAGTATTATCTATGCAAAGAAAAAAATCTTAGGGAAAAAACAAGTATGATAAAGCAAGCTTATCTCATGACGAACTGGAGAAAAAGAGAGCAGTATTCACCCTTCGTACTCGGTACAAGAATTGGCTTCAGTCCTATATGTGTGACACTAATATTGCCAATTGGAGAATGATTTTTAAAATCTTGAAAACCAATGATATCAAGCACTTTTGGTACTGTTATAGACAGTATTTAGCAGAGGACAATTATAAAGAAGTTAATGGCATTAGTGTAAAAAGTTGGGTTGGGTATGTTCGCAGATATTACTATGTTGAAAATGTTGCATGTTGAAGAGGGAAAATGGGACAATCCCTTCCCCCGATTTCCATCCAGACCATGGCCTATGACATCACGACCTAAACACCCACCGCGGGATGAGTTCAGCCCCTTGACCGCTGCCCCGGATGTCAAGATCCACCGTGGCCACGCCCCACACACCCAGGCCAGCTGCGCGTCATCCAAACCACGTGGTGGGACCTCGGGTGGAGCTGAGACCGACCATATCGACCAACTCGATTAGACATCACCCACCAATATCACCATCTTTAGAGATGACATGACGACATAGCCAATGGACAAGAATGCACGTGCCACCAAGCACCTGGATCAGACACACACCAACCCACACAAAGAACATACCCAGTGCTATGACATAGAGGACCACTCACACTCACACATGCATCGTTGTTATTTTTCACATAGGCTAACTACAGCACCGCAGAAACACATGATGACAGAAGAGCTTGTGTATATGCTTGCAGATGCTTCTTTGCTACTAAAACCATGAAGATGTACCCCTGTATATGGACTATTGTATAAGGACCGATGTCTCCCCTTGTGACACCCGTGTCATGGACTGTATGCTGCCACCCATAGACTAGGCCAAGGTAGGCTTCAAACCGAAGTCCCCAGGCCTGGAGCAGCTCAGACGGAGCTGCAAGGTGCTGATCATGCAGAACAAACCCTGACGAGAGCCTCACAGCCAAGGCCACTAAGTTGCAATCCACAAGCCGCACTCCCCGTGCCAAGGTTACACCTGCCACTGCCAAACACTCCTCGAAGCCGAAATACAAATCAAATACCCGTAATTCTGCTTCAGCGACGGTGTCCTAACACCTGACCAGACAGACCTAATACGATGCCAGGCTCCAAGGACCAGAGAAGCTCTGGGGTCTCACGTCTGGGACCAGACTGCAACAACGAAGTTACAAGTTGGACACCGGCAGCGATGGGAAAGGGACACTCAACAGACAGTAGTAAGACCTGTCCATTGTCCGCCAGTGACACATAGTCATACATTGTTACCAACACCAGGTACACCGCGAGCTGGGAACGGTGATGGTCCCAGGCTTGGGGGCTTGTGGATGAACCAATCAGAATATGATGGGCTAACCACTGACAACACTATAATTCAACCAACCACTAACTTTCCCCATGTAACTATTTTTATGTAGCAACTCTTAGGGACGACCCAAGCGTACCACCTGACCCTTTCTCTACAAATAATATTTCCTTCTATACGGGTCTATACTGACCCTACCACTCGGGTAGCCAACCCCAGATAGCGTTAGGTTTAAGGGCTAGTTTTCCCAGGTGACGCACGTAGTTGCGTCATCCGATTAGAAAAAGGGCCTGCGAGCCCATCACGGCTGAGATGGTCCTTGGGAACGCATGCTCTGAGAACCTGTCCATGTCTGTTTTGTGCAATAAACAGCAGTAACTCTTTGCTCTTGTGTGTGCCTCATACTCCTTTTGGACGCGGGAGGAGTTGGGGCCTCCCCAACCCCGGAGGCCTGCGAACAGCCCTGCCGACCCCCGGGAAATTACCCCGACAATGGGCCTCATTATAAGGCTGGCACTCCCGGAATGAAGGGGGCCGGTACAGCCCCTGCTCCCTTCATTCCGGGAGTGCCGATTACAAGATTCCCATCGCGGGACCCGGATCGCACGCCTGGTAAAACCAGGCATGCTTTCCGGGTCCTGCGAGGGGAAGAGGGAGGCAAAAACGGGCCAGATGTAATCTGCCCGTTATTACCTCCCTCCCCATTCCCATTGAGCCCTATGGGGGCTCAAATGGGAATGGGGATGGGTTCCTGCAAGGAGGAATTACCGGGTCCACCTATGTCGGAGTAACCCGGTAAGTCCCCATTGCAGGAACCCGGTAATGGAGCCCGGAACGGAGGCAGCCATGGAGCTAAAAGCTCCATGGCTACCTCCATTCTCGTAATGAAGCCCAAAGTCTTTCTATTCTAGTTGCTATCTTGGGTAATTTAGGGTCTCTATGGGGCTTAGGACATCAAGAGCTCCTGGCCTAGAGAGGCTATTTAATGTAGTTAATTAAACGTGACCCATTGAAGTGGTAAACATTACTATTTAAATTGTTCTCTCTTATTTAGGAAAGTGGAGAAATACCAGAGAGTTGGAGAGAATCAATACTAATTCCCATTTTTTTTAAATGGGTCACATTCAACTCCCTCCAATTACAGATTACTGTCTATGTCGGACACTTTCTGTAAAATCTTTAGTTCATTGTTGCTGAAAACTATTAATATGTGGATTAAGGAGAACATAATCATTCCTTTTCTGCAAACTGGATTTAGGCAAGGTCACCGCCCTTTGGACAACATGCTTACGCTCAACTATCTTATATCTGACACTCTGCACAGTCCAGAAAGAAGTTTATATTTGTGCTTCATAGAATACAGTGGGGCGTCTGACTCTGTCAATTGTGAAATATTGCGGGCTAAACTATAGGGATGGGGTGTTTGCCCAATGATCCTCCATTTAATTAGAGCTATGTACACTGATACCTCGGCTACTATCTGTATTGACAGGGGAGGATTTCTTACAGCTCCTGTTAGCACAAATAAAGGCATAAAGCAGAGTTGTGTGATCGCACCTGTTTTGTATAACTTGTATGTGGCCGATGTGAATTCCTTCCTGCTGGGTATCAATAACTTCCCCCAAAAATTGGTGGGGTGGGAATTAGTTGGTTATCCTACGCTCATGATCCGGTCATTATCAATAATACTCCCATTGGCATCCAAAGACTGCTGGCTGCTTTGGGTAAATACGCTGTAAATAAGGTCCTTGTCACCAATATTAAAAAGACAAAGGTGATGATGATTGGCTCACAAGCACGGAATAAAAGAAAACCATACCCATGGAGTATTAGCAATGAATCCTTGGAGGTGGTGAATACCTACCCGTTCTTGGGGATGACTATAGCTAGCTACTGCTCCATACAATTGTATAATGATATGCTATCTGGTAGGATGGTGAACATATGGAATATAATTAGGAGATATCTGGGGAAAAGGGGGGGCACTCCATTGAGGGTTTCCTTGAAATCTATAAATATAACATTATCCCTTGTGCTCTTTATGCATTTGTGATATTAGAGAAAGGTATGTGGCGTGGCTAAATAATCTTGAAAGGAGGCTATGGAGACCTCTACTAAAGCTCCCGCATGCAGTACCGGTAGAAGCTATTAGATGCGAGTTTGAAAAGCTCCTGAGGAAAATACGATCCACCAAGTTATATAATAACATAATACGATACACTACTCAAGAAAGTCTTTTTGGCATTATAGCTAATGCCACTCATTCAGGCCATGATAATACTCTCATGAACCAATTACACTTTCCTTTGAAATATTAATCTAAATGTTCCAATAGATAGCAATGAAGATGCCCATTTTAATATGCAAATGAAGAACAAAGCCACGGAACGGGAGATGATTAGATCTTTGGAATATTTAAGGACACAAATAAAGATATGTACTTTATACTAAGCAATGTTTCAATATAGGTAACCCACGTGACTATTTATGGAAATATGGAAATATGGATCTTAAAAGATTTGTATTGATTCTTCGTTTCAATATCTTTCCATGTAATGAATATACAAGTGGCTGGAAATCTATTCCGTATAATAGTAGGAAATGTCATTACTGTGAACATGAAGTTGAAACAGCAAGACATCTGCTTACTATGTGCCCTAAACTGAGTAACTATTATTATAGGGGCTATAAAGACTTGGTGTGTAATCTGGACATGATAGCCTCCGATCAATTTTGGGCAGCTATCTATGCAGCACTAATGCAAGTATATATTGGCACTGCTTATTTTATATGGAAGTAATTTTAATTGATATTGTTATATGAATAAGTTGTTTAATGAATTAGAAGTATATGTGATATGGTTTTAATGATTATAGATTGATGAATTAATGAAATGATGAATTGAGGAATTGTAATAATAATGTTTTAACAACGATTGGATTAATTGTAATGTAATTTATGTGATAAAACTGTGTACAAGGTTTTAATGAACCATTAGCACAATGAAATGATTTAAAAAAAATAATTAACTTTGCTGCCAGGACTCTTTTCAAACTCCCTCACTTCACATCTACGTCCTCTTATTGTCACCAGCCTGGATGGCTGACGATGCAAAACAGTGACAGATTTAGATTTCTTCTACCGGTTCACAAATCTATGCACTATCCTCCTCTATCCAACTCTACAAGCCTTCTCGTAATCTCTGCTGTACCTTCTCGGCTACCCCTGTGGCACCCCGCCCTCTCTGAGCTTCCTCTCTTCTTGCTCCCCTTGCATGGCATTTTCTTCCCCGGACATCCGAGAAACAGATCACATTGATTTGTTCAAAACCAAACTAAAAGCCTACCTCCTCACCTATGAGTTGCCCTCTTAGTCCACCTCTCATCTGCCTGCTAGCTAACATTGCTTCCTCGCCTCTAAGCTGCCTCTATCCCTCACTTTCTCAGCTTCCACTCTAGCACTTCATCCATCATGGGCACATTCCTGACAAAGCTGCCCATAACGCCTACATGCACTTTAAAATGTCTAATGTTGATTGTCCTTAATCCATGTATGCCTACCCATTTATTGTCCCTGGTGATTGTTTCATTTACTCTGCTCCACAACCTGGTCAGAATGTCACTCGAACTCACCCCATTGTAAGAAGCTCACTGCTTCCTATCAAATCTGATTTATTATCTATCGTACTTCCTTTTGTGAAATAAATAAAAAATAAAAATACAAATATGTACAACGTTCTTCCCGTAAAAGCAAGAAATTAAGAGGTCAATTAGCCAGTCAGATAGCTCAGTGAGTAAAGAGCCTGCTGCTGAGCTCTATAGATCACAGATAGATTTAGCAGTTCTTCCATTAACTCGCTAACCATATCCTCCTGCCTTCTCCAGATATAAGACAGGATGATAGACAATTGTCTCGGTCTAAACGGCTCAAAAACTGATATTATATACTCTGTATCCACCCATTTACCTGCCTTATCCCTTTCTGATAAGAAGCTTGGAATGATATTTGACAGCATGTAGTCCTTTTCTCCTCAATTCCAAAACATTAGCCGAAAATCTCTCTAGCAGCGACAGAAATTGAATCGGGTTCTTCCACTATTGACGAAGCTTCCACGTAAAATCACCCATGGTGAAATATAGACTGCACTATTGTAAAAGCCTCTTCCAGGGGCTCGCCCAAGGCCTTGTCCACAATCTACAGATTTGCCAAAATAAGGCAGGAAAACTGACACCGGGGATCAGGCTTATGGGGATTTAGGTCCAGTTTACCTCAAGTCAAGGATTTAGATGAACCACTTTATCAAAGGACATTTTGTCACTGCATCCTTCAGAAATAAGAAGCTTTGTCGGAGAATTCTTGATGAGACTGGAGCTGCTCTTTACAATGACCTGTCTTTACACCTTAGACTGGAAGTAAGTCACTTCTGTGCCAGGACGGAACATTAAACTCTCCTTTTTAAAAATGTCTTTTCACAGAACCTGCAACCCTTGGCCCTGAATTTGGTCATCCATCTGCCCAATCCTTACTAGGCCTTGCACTTTTATATGTGCTCTCTAAGCAATAATAATTGTACATGTACTTATTGGCTCTGAGTGCATCCAAGGACTGCAAAAGATATTTTGTCCTTACTTTGGAGGTGCTATGAAATTGTAGCAGCACTAGCTGCAGCAATACGATTCACAGGTAAATAAATAGAAAATACAAGAATTAAAGGGACCTATGGTTACTAACAATGACACATGCAACTTATCTTGAAGCTGAAGAAGACACATGCAACCTTATGAATACTGAAACTTGCACTTGTACACTTAAAACAATACAACAGTACTAAAATACTCTGATTCATATGATCAATGTTGCCTACACAACTTCACATAAAAAAGTAATTAGTTTGCCAGATAACTGCAAGGACAGCCTGCTTACCTCTGAGATCTGTACTACACCGGCAGCTCAGAGGTTCGAATCCTGGCACGGCTGACCCAGGCTTCTAGCATTCCGAGGTCAATAGCTTGAACATCAATAAACTAGGCACTATCATCAAGTGTTCTTTACAATGTAAATGTTTATGAAGAACTCTGCTAGTGTACGCTTTCTAATGAAATAGTTATCACAGTAGAAGCTTTGTTATCTAGCACCCCAGTAATCGTAATGCTCTATTAAACTGTACCTCCCAAAGACTCTCCCTCTTCTCTTCTCTCCTGACTATCTTCCTTACTCTGCTTGCACTCGTAACCTTCGTGTCATCTTCGGCCCATCACACAACTTCCCTCTCATCTCCAAATCTGCCACTGCAACCGGACTCAACCTCCTCGATATCAGAAAAATCTGTCACCTTAGTTCTTGCAATACAGCTAAACCGCTAATCTCCTCCATAGTCCTTCCTGGATCTGACTACTGTGCCAGTCTCCTCAATGGCCTTCCCAACTATGTTTTTTTCATCTCTGGACAAAGTCAACTTCGCAGTCTATACACTTTTCAACCTTTCTCGGTTTACCTCTTCCTCTTTTGCCCCGGCCAGATTGGCTGGTTATGGATAAAACAAAGGGCTAAGTATAAACGTCTTCTCATCATCTTCAAAACTATCCATGGACTCACTCCACCCTACCTATCTGCTCATCTCACTCTCTCCCTCATTTGTTAAGATCATCCTCAGCTCCCTGTGCTCCCTCTCATTTCTGCTCCCTCTCTCTCCTCGCTCCCCTACTCTGGAATGTGCTTCTGTTTCCTCTCTGTACTACTCCAACTCTACCACTATTTAAATCCAACCTCAAAGCGTGCATTCTTGCTGAAGAACCTGTTTTCTAGCCCTCTGCACTGCTGTATCACCCTCTTTGCCCCTCTCCCTGCCCTCCATGGACAAACCTAGACCACTTTCCTGTCACCCCTTCATCTATAGTTCAGCACTTCCTCCACCATCCGGTCCCTATGTCATTCTGTCCTGTCCCTGTCCCAGGTTTGTTTCCACCTTCCCCTGCAACATCTGGCTCTCAAGTCACATACTCTCACCCCATTGCAAAGGACACATTTCCGCCTCTCTGTTATCAATGGAAAGTTCTGTACACGTTTTTGTGCCAAAAATGCATTGCTTTCCCTGGGATTTTTATGAATAAAACTTTAATAGTGCTGTTCCTGCCAAGGAAACGTAAGATAACACTGTTTTGCAAATGGGTAACCGAGTCGCCAGTTGAGTCTTGATAAACAGAACAGAAGGCCAGAGCGCTTTGTTAACGAGAATTTGTTTTATGCCAGGAGACAACATCTGTTTATGCGGCACCATTGGGTTACGAATGATGCCAGATAATAGAGCTTTTATAGTATTACTGAAAAACACGTTTTGAGGGAGTTTAGGGTACTTGAAAAATCTAGAAATCAATCTGTGATTGATCAGTGTATATACACAATTAAACCAGCCCACGTTTAATAAGCACCTTCACACCCGCAAAGTAAAAAAACACAATTCTCAACTAAAACCCACAATGGAGTTCACACACCAGACTTTGGTCACTGCAAAGAAAAATAGATTAACCTAATTGGAATAAAAAGGCTTTCAAAACAATTGTGTTTAAAAACAATGTTGCCAGTCATATTTGTGTCAAAAAGTGGACCCTTATGATTTAGCAAAAAGTCAGATGACGTTTTGTATGCCATGAAATGCGACATTAAGGACCCGATTCATGGGATTTTTAGCATGGTCCAAAGTGACTTTGCACGGCTTTTTTGTCTGCAGTGCAAAGTCACTTTTCAGCCGTGCAAAGTCACTTTGAACCGTGCAAAATATTCCATGAATCGGGCCCTAGGTGTCAATAGAACCTGACAGTCACGAGCCTGATTCACAGAGCGTTTTTCAATGGGATTGCACCATTATAAAACGCTTCTGTGAATCAGGCCCTATTTCCTTCGATTAACACCATCAAATATTCCTCAGCTAGCAGGACTCTAAATGGCCTGATTACGAGTTTGGTGGCTTTACCTTCGATATTACAGCCTGCGCGTTGACTGTTACCACATGCAGTCATTACTGTTGCACGGAAAGGTCAACATGACTCCAGTCTCTTACTCCCCATTTTGGTGTTATGTTATGTGGATTTATACTGCGTGCCACTACTAACCCAAGTCCCATAGGAATCCATGAGGCCCGGTAATGTGCTAATTATTGCACCCGGTTATTACTGTACACAGTCATTATTTTCTGTGGCGGTATTTACCGCCACACAAAAGCAGGCGTAAAAAGGAGTTTCGGTTATGAAACTCGTAGCCAGGCGAAGTGGTAAAACAGCCCATAATTACTAGCATTTTATTAACATTTTATGTGGTAAAACCACCCCATAATTGCTAGCGTTTTATTACCATTTTATTACCATTACCAAGTGTTTAATAAAATCTGGTAATTATGGGGTGTTTTACCACATACAATGGTAATACAACGCTTGTAATTATGGGCTGATTTACCACTACCACAAAACTCGGAATCCGGCCCTAAGAAGATGCTCCCACATTGATAAGTGGATCCCTTTGAACGCTCACATGCATCTGCAGCAAAGAATCTACACACGTCTGTAAGCTCTACACGGGCAACCATTAGCACACACTCAGTGCTCATGCAACTTGCTGATCAGGTATTACACAATCTTCCTTTTTTTAAAGTAAATATGTGTTTATTTTTGCTATTTTATACATTACTTCATGCAGGAAAAAAAGCCTCAGGGAACCAGGGTGAAAACTGTGGCGGCCTGCCTATTGACTTCCGGGCAGGCCGCACTGAGTGCCTGGGTCACCAGGCAGACAGCAGATCTGCAGGCATGCAGAGGACGGACCGCAGGGGGCACCCATCATACGGCAGCCTCGGCCCTGGGGGCAGCCAGGCCGTGGCTGCAACCATATCCGTGATCACATGGCAAATCAATGACAGTGGGACGGTGTTGACCAGCAGGGGCACCCTCCAGATACAGGGCCATGCCAGTAGGCCTTCTGCATGATGTGTGGCACCAGCATGGTGCTGACAATAAACACGCAGGAGTCAGTTCATAGACGACTGACGAGCCGGAACTGGCTCGTCCCTTTTATTAGTTATATACAAAAGGGTCGTCCTGCCTTCAAACATTTGTAATTGCTATGATTTAAATGCAATGAAAATTTCAAATCCTCCAAGGTTTGGTCAGTAAGACATTACAAATTATGCATTTACTGAAAAAGGAATAATCCAAACTCTGGACTTACATCATAGTGGCCTTTTTTTAATTTGGCTGCACATATAGATTTGTAATCATAAGGTGTGAACAAAATAAATAAAGAACATTTTCAATCAAATAGGTCACAGTTTTCTCGTGTTCTATCAAAAAATAATTACAGCAGTGTGAAAACAGGTGTATAAACAATAATGAAAAAAGCACTTTTATATTCAATGCATTCATCAAATTAGGTGAGTGTTACAAATGCACACACTCTTCATCCCCATATAAAGTCCACAATGTATCTTTGGTTCTAGGGGTATATGAATATCCTCCTATACGACACAGGGTTTTTTTAAAGGAAAAACGACATCTTGTTTGAGTAATAGCAAAATGACGTCCAAAGGACTATTGGGTTGGTCCACTTTAAAGTGGATGGTGGGCCTAAAAAAGTAGGGTCTGTTGTAGCCTGGCTTAGAAAGGGATAACCAGATGACTGGTCCGACGTCAAAAACTAGAAGTAATGGTGGTTCGTATTCACAGTTTATAATTCCAGGAACTGTGTGACCTCGGACGTTTCGACTAGGTGGTTGTAGAGCCTTCTTCTGGGGCCAAGGTTAGACAAGTCTCCCTTCAGTGAAAGCTGCAAAAGGGTTGCTGCTTCAAAAAAGTAGTGGCTACAGTTCATGGGCGAACGTGGTGTTTCAGCTGCGGAGTCATGCTGTCAGGGGTGGCCTTTTTGGCATGAAGGAGCAGCATATGACTGCTGGTTCCTGTGTACTCGATCTGGAAAGAGTCAGGTCCTGTGTGCGCCAGCCGGGGGGTCTGGAGCAATGAAAGAAGCGTGTTTACTACACAGGCTGTGTGAAAATGCAGCCGTGCGGCCGTCCCTTTTATTGACTAGGTCACATGGTTACCACCATATGACCCTTGCACAAGTCCCGGGAGCTACCATGCTCCCAGGAGGGGTGACATGCAACACTCCTCCTTTTCCATGACGGCCAAACAGGACACCACAATACAAGAAATAATACTAGGAATATAGGTGCAACTAATTTTCATACACTTAGGAGCCCAGGTTACCCAATGGGGTGACAGTCATGGTTGCTAGGCTACTGGTGACACGTTGGAAACTCCACAGGCAAGCACACCCTTTATTAACCTGGGTGAGCGGAACTTGCACGACTGACAAAACACCATCACTGACACCTGGCACCCCTCACTACAAACCCACAAACTGTTACGCTCACCTGGTTCCCACAAGGGCGTCGATCGAACCCGGACAGCAGCGGCCTCCACCAACGTGAAGCGTAGGGCAAAGAGGGCTGTCTGGACGGACCCGCCTAGTCTCGTGTACTTGACTCGTAGGAATATTCTCCTGTAGATGGAGAAAGGGATTTAGTCCCGTGGATTTGAGTGCAGACCCCTCGCCACTGCTCCCGCTCTCCCCCTGGCCACCTCCGATATTCCCACTTAGTGTCCTCACCTTATGTTTTTAATGGATGAGCTCTCCATCCTGCGTGGCTTGCAGGGGCACGTAGATACCAGTTACTTCACTGGTTTGGGGTATTGGAGTTCTGGAAGATTATTGACTCCGGAGTTTACCAAGTTTAAAGAGTTCAATATGTCCAATGCTCACTCTTGCACCCCTTGGTGATTTTGCGGCAACAAATACTGTCTGGAGGTTGCTGGTGGCGTTCAGGTAAGAGTCTGTATTACCCAACACTATCCGGTAAAGTTGCGTGAGTTTAGCTTGTTGTTTTTTCCTCCCTTCACAGATGCGGCGTAAGAAGCTGCGGCGTATTGAAGGATAATGCCTCCGGTGGTAAATCAGGTAAGCCTTGTGGTAAAATGATTATCTTTGTAGTCTGTCTAGGCTCACCTCGCTATTCCTTTGTCTTTTTTCCCCAGGTGTTGAAGATCGCCGAAGAAAATGATGGAGGCAGCGCCGAGTCGAAGATGCTGTGGACTGGTGAGAATGGAGCGGTGCTGCAGCTGCGAAGCGACGCGTGTCGAAGTAATGTCCCTTCAGGCTTGGAATGGTGCAAGATCCTGAATCAGGTAAGGAATTAGATTAATGACCGTAACCTAACCTCTTCTCCTATTTTCCCCTTTCTTCTAGAAGCTCCGGATGCGAGGCGGGCGTGGCAGAAGACTGGATGCAGGTTCGCAGGCACAGTGAGCGTTACGCTGCAGAATGCAGAATAACGCAAAGCGTGTGCTGTAGATCGGGCGTGGTTTAAATAGCCTCAAAAGTAGTCCCAGGTAAGAAGTCCCTAGAACCACACCCGAGTAAAAAATAGTCCTTGCAGAAAAATAGTCCCTTCCAGGTCTGTCTCACGTTGGCCTGGATGCAAGTGCAGCATGGTCTGCCTGAGGTAAGTGATGACTATGAGCCTGGCGCCTTAGGCGCCAGGACTGATTCCTACTGTGAGCCTGGCGCCTAAGGCGCCAGGACTGAACCCAGATAGCCCCTAGCCGGGGCTTCTGAGGTTTTACTAAATGTCTGGATGCCTGCTTCCGGGGTGGATGGGCTTGGTCCAGATGCCCGGGGGTAGGCATCATGACACAAACGCAGGAGCACAGCTTCACACAACATTTTGGCTGGCCATTTTGAGCACGTCCAGGGTCTGCGGGCTCCCAGCCTTCATGTGTGTGACTACTGGGGCCACTTTAAGCACTTGCTGGACTGCAGGAGACCAGTCTGACTTCCATCAGCATCTGTTCAGGACAGTTCAGAGTTCAAGAGCGGGCAAAGCGCACCCGGGGCACCAGGGGCCACAACGTCCTGGTCCATGGATGGTGGTGGAGGGCCATGGCCGAGTGTTGGGTTGGTGGCAGGATGACAGGACACTCTGCTGGTTTGGTGGCAGGTTGATAGGCCACTCCCTTCATTTCGGGGCTGCTGCCAATGGCAGAGGGCGCACAAGAGAGAGCTGCAACCCTCCTCCGCACCTTCCTTTGTTCTCACACTTGCCAACCACAGCTGCGGGCCTCTACTTGCACCACCCCGATCGAGTAGGCTGATTGTACCACCACTCCTGCACATGCAGCCTGGGATGCCATCAATATCCCTGGCCCTTTTACTTTCTACAATTCCGACATGGAGCACTGCCTGACTCACCACCAATGGGCCCAGGATTTAAAAAACCCATGCATCTTCCTCCCACTTTGCATCGTACTCAGAGCTTTCTGGTCTTCACCGCCGGAAAGGCCCGGGTCGTCAGGCGTGCAGCCAGCCCTGCATTTTCAAGTGTGCTGACATGGAGTGTGTGCATTGCTTCCATGCTTAGCCCCGGGGACTGCAGTAGGACCCACACGCCCTTCCCTTTCCGACACCTTCTCCTGTTGGGGCAATGAAGGGCCATTGGTGCTGCCTGTTAAGACGGATTTCTGAACTCTGTCCTGGTGGCGCAGAAGTTCAGAAGGCCAACCTAATTACTTGGAACAGGGTAACCTCTGGACGAGCCAGACCAATCAAGGTAGCGATCGCGGCGGTCAAGACTAGGTCTCAAGAGGGGTGAGGGTGACTGAAAGCCCGCAATGAGCACACAAAGCAAGATCACTTACAAACTACTCCAAACAGGTGTTATATAAAAAATATATACACATTTATTTTAAGGCCTTTAAATCAACGACCGTAGCGAGAAAATCACAATATCACAATATTAAGCCAACACATACCATATCAACACAATATATATACAAATACGACAGTCACAAGCGTTATATGCACGAAATGTGTAGTCCACCTAAAAGGGAAGGAAAACAGGCAGTGCGATACAATGCTTTAGACTCAGTTCGCCTTCAGAGGCACCTAACTAGATGGAAGTCCGAGCCCTGCGAAGAGTGGAGCCTTGTGCTCAAAGTACCTGCACTCGCTGGTGCCAACGGGCAAAAGGAGAAGCTCTTCGAAGGAAGTCAGGCAGTTCAGTTTAGTGCATACAGAAGAAGAACAAGTTCCGCGACTCAAGCGCAGCCTCCACAGTGGGCAGAAGCAGAGCGCGAGTACGGACAAAAGGGTGCTGTTTTACACAGCGGGGAAAAGCAATGGGGTCCTGCAGGAGGGCGACCAGATCCTAGCTATACTACTCACCGGTCCCCGATGCAAGCAGACCCAGGCTTCTCCGTGTCAGTTTCAGCACCTGGCAGGTTCAGAAGAGCAGGGAACGCCTCGTCGTCGTGTTGAGTAAAAAGACGTCCCAATCAAAGAAACCTGCACAGTTTGTCACCACAGCAGGGCAACGGAGCGGCCGTGTGTATCTGAGCCAAATGTACACTACTCACTTCCGACCGGGGAACGCCAAGTGTACGAAGCGTGTGAGAGTGACAAGGACTCGAAATACTACACAACCTGGCGGGGGTTACAGAGCAAGACTCCCGTGTAAGCTGGTCAGTCAACTGGATGGCCCAGAGACGCTTCCGAAGGCTTACTGGCAGGAGATGGTGAAGATGCCGAGAATAGCTGTTCCCGCTATTCCAAGGGTCGAAGTACCAGTACAGGCCTTCTGGTTCGATCAAAGGTGAAAAGGGTTTCACAAGGCGACAGCAGTGCAGAGGAGGAGTCCTTCAGCGGGTCACCAGCGATTCCTCGGTCCAGCCTCGTGGTTGCAGGATACTTGGCTCCTGTATTCCTTCGTTCGTGAGAACTCAGGAGATCGACATGGTAGTGGTGTTTCCAGCCCCCTCTTATCCACGGTTCCCTTCGCGCCAAAACGGAGGGGACCCAATGGGAGATCCGCTCATCAACACTCACACCATTCGTGGACCAATCACGGACCACGGTGGTCCCAGGCATTCACACCACCCTAGACTCTCTGGCACCCAGGATGTGTATTGGGACCAGACATCCCAGCCCACACCCTGGAGGCACACACAAGACATGTAGAAGCCCGCGAAAGCATCCGTGTTTCGCGGGAAAGTACATGCCCAAATAAGGAAGGCCCCGGGTCGGCTTGACCTGGGGAAGGTGAAGGGAGCAAGACGGTCAGCGGACAGGACAAAGGAGCCTCGTGGTCTGGCCATTTTGGGAGCCAGGCACCATTTTGGGTGAAGCGCGGAAAACGCGCTTAGAACGCCAAAAGGAGCTCAAAATACAAAGAAACAATCGCTGCCACCATTCCCGTCCCTGAATTACTTGCACCGATCAAATACAATCCTAAACGAGTATCTAGGGCCTGTAGAAGGCTAGAGACCCAAGAGAGCTGTAACTTAGCTTACAGTGCCCTCTTGTGTCATGTTGCACGAAAGCCGCAACATGATAAAAGAAACTACGGGAAACAGCGTTCCCCGGTACTGACTGTCTTAAGGGCATGTCAGTTTCCCCGTAAGAAAGGAGCGAAAGCCCAGAGGAGTGCGGCAGAAGGCTGCACTTCTCTGGCAAAGTCAAGAACAAGGTGAAAAACAACAGCAAAAAGTTTAGGGGTTGCAACATGGAAGGAAAATTACCTACAATTACGAAATCTTTCCTAACACTCGCCCCTCCCAGACTATGGACAGGGGGAACTAATTCACCCCTGGATGAGTCTCTTGTTCAGGTCGGTTAAACATTCTGGACAACCCATCAGCATTGCTATGTTGGACACCTGGCCTATGCTCAATAGTGAAGTCGAAGCCTTGTAGACTTATGGACCACCTAAGCAACTTTGGATTCTCCCCCTTCATGTTCATTAGCCACTTTAACGGCTTATGGTCAGTTTGCACAGTGAAGTGGGTCCCATAGAGGTAGGGCCTCAGCTTCCTTAGGGCCCACACAACAGAGAAACATTCTTTCTCTACCGTGGACCATCTGAGCTCTCTGTCCTTAAGCTGGCGACTAATAAAACCGATAGGGTGTTCCTTACCCTTCTCATCTACTTGTGATAGTACAGCTCCTATCCCAGTGTCAGAGGCGTCCGTCTGCACGATAAAAGGTCTTTGATAATCAGGGGCCCTGAGGACAGGGGCCTGGCACAAGGAGTCTTTTAAGCCATTGAAGGCCTTCTCACACTCGTCGGTCCAAGTTACCTTCTTGGGTTTCTTCGGAGTTGTGAGGGCAGTCAGAGGGGCAGCTATGGTGCCATAGTCTGCCACAAAATTGCGGTAATACCCCGTGAGTCCTAAGAAGGCTCTCACTTGGGTTTGCGTAGTGGGGGTAGGCCAGTCTTGTACTGCTTGTACTTTACTGGGTAGAGGCTGTATCCTCCCTCCACCTACTTCATGTCCAAGGTAAACCACTGAGCCTTGTCCAATCTGGCATTTACTAGCCTTTATGGTCAGGTGTGCTTTCTGAAGAGCCTGGAGCACAATCCCAAGGTGTTTCACATGGTCTTCCCAGGTGGCACTGAAAACTGCTATATCGTCCAGATATGCAAGACAGAATTCGTCCAACCCATTCAACACATGATTCACAAGCCTCTGGAAAGTGGCAGGTGCATTCTTCAACCCGAACGGCATTACCCGGAATTGGTAAAGGCCGTCTGGAGTAGAAAATGCTGTCTTCTCCTTGGCATGTTCTGCTAAAGCTATTTGCCAATAGCCAGCAGTGAGGTCAAACGTGCTGAGGTACTTGGAGGCACCCAAAGTATCCACCAGCTCATCTGTTCGAGGCAAGGGGTGTGCATCTGTCTTGGTGACAGCATTCAGAGCCCTGTAATCCATGCAGAACCTCAATTCAGAAGTGCCTGCCTTTGGAACCAAAACCACAGGGCTGGACCAAGGACTACTAGAGGGTTCAATCACCCCAAGGTCTAACATCTTGTTGACCTCGGTCTTAATATAAGACCGTACTTTGTCTGACATCTTGTATCCCCTACTTTTGGTAGGTACACTGTCTCCTGTGTCAATGTTATGTTTGCACCAAGGTGTCAAACCAGGCGACTGTGAAAACAGGGGGGAAAACTGCCTAAGCAAACTTTTCACCTCAGCCTGCTGATCAGAAGTCATGTGAGGGGCCACTCGGACACCCTCAAAGGAGCTATCTGAAGGACCGCTTTGGAACAGGTCGGGGAGAGGTTCAGACTCCTCTTCCTCAACATCTGAAGCCAGTAGCAGTGCTGCGATTTCGACTCTTGGGACGAAAGCCTTCAGCCTATTCACGTGAAACACTTTTGGAGCCTGTCCAGGCCTTCCAAGGTCCACTAAATAGTTGACCTCACCCAGGGGCTCCACCACTGTGTAAGGGCCTGACCATTTGTCCTGTAAAGCTCGAGGCCTTATGGGATTCATGATCAGGACTTGCTGACCAGGTGTAAAGTTGATGAGGGAAGCTTTCTGGTCATACCAATGTTTCACCAGCGCTTGTCCTGCCTTCAATTTATCACTAGCCAAGCCCATCAGAAGTACCATCCGTTTTCTGAGCCCTAGCACATAATCAACTACGTTGGTAGTAACAGGGGGAGTGGGCATCTCCCATCCCTCTTTGACGATGGCTAAGGGTCCCCGTACGGGATGACCGAACAGAAGTTCGAAGGGGCTGAAGCCAACACCCTCCTGTGGTACCTCTCGGTAGGCAAACAGTAAGCATGGTAAAAGAAGATCCCATTTTCTTCTCTGAGGTTCCTCCAGAGCCCCATTCATGCTTTTTAACGTTCTGTTGAAACGTTCCACCAGACCATTGGTCTGGGGGTGGTATGCAGAAGAAAACTTGTAGGTGACCCCACATTCTTTCCACATAGCCTGCATATACTTCCACATAAAGTTGCTGCCACGATCTGACACAACTTCTTTAGAGAAGCCAACCCTAGTAAATATGCCAAGTAAAGCTTTTGCAACTGACTTGGCAGTTACAGTTTTCAATGGGATGGCCTCAGGATATCTGGTTGCATGGTCGACCAGCACCAGGATAAACCTATTTCCCGAGGATGTTTGCGGGTCAAGGGGACCAACGATGTCGATCCCTACCCTTTCAAATGGTACCCCCACAACTGGGAGCGGTACCAACGGAGCTTGGATTATCGCGCCAACCTTACCAGACAACTGGCAGGAGGCACAACTCCTGCAGTGACTTTCTACTTGCACCCCCATCTTGGGCCAGTAGAAGTGCATGGATAACCTTTGCTTGGTCCTCTTCATACCAAGGTGAGCAGCAAGGGGAACTTCATGTGCCAACTGCAGGAGGAAGGGCCTAACAGCAAGGGGAACCACCAACCTCCTATGGTCTCCTTCTGTAGACTCTGTGGGCTCACTATACAGGAGTCCACCTTCCCAATAAATCCTATGCGGCACAGGAGGTTCACCCTCAAGCTGGGAGCAGGCCTGTCTCCTTAGGCCTTCCAGAGATCGGCACTCACGTTGGCCTTTACTGAATTCGTCCCTATCAGGACCTCCTTCAACTAACAAGTCTTTTAGTTCAGGATGATTGTTGGGGTCGAATACTTCAGGCATCGCCACCTCCTCGTCAGGCCCGGGCGATTGACCAACTTCCTCCACCGCAGTGGTAGGCGAGCTCGGGGGAATATTCTCTTTCCCTCGTCTTGACTTGTCGACTCCTTTCGCCTTGGGTTTCCCCTTCGGCTGGGGCGGCGTATTGGACTTGGCCAATGCTGCCCGTGTTTGAGACCGTGTGTAGGGTCTTTCGGCAGTGTCTCCTACGAGCCCTAAAGCTCTGAGATCATTACCTAACAAGACCTTTCCCGGGACGTTTCTCTGAATGCTCACTGGAATCCTGACTGCTGTACCATTTAAAGTAAGATTTACAGGTATTACTGGAAACATACGGAGGGGGCCGTCAGCCAACTTAGTGGGCATCAGAGTAGCTCTGGCAACTTCCTCTGAGTCTACCAAGGTAGAATCCACTACAGTGCGACTGCACCCACTATCCCTAAGAGCTGGAGTATCTACTCCATTGATCAGCACACTGTCTTTAAAGTAATGCTTGGTATTATCCGGAATCCTAGCATAAGCCCCTGCGACTTTAGGCTCCCAGGAACCCAGGGACACTAAAACTACCTCAGCCTCTATCCCGCTGGGAAATGAGTCTGAGGAGAAGGATGCTCCTGTAATCTCTTCTTCCTCATAGGAGAAGAAGGCCAGATTAGCGGAGTGGACCCCCAAAGGTCTAACCTTACACCGGGGATCCCCCTTCACGTGGTCAGTTGCTCCACAAGCAAAACAAGATCCATTGGGTCTGTTTACATAGGGAGGCTTATTGTAACCAGAGTTCTGTTTCGGAGGCTGACCTCCACTACCCTGCGAGTTCTCTTGTGTCTTACCCTTATTTTTCTTTTTGTGGCCCTTATGGGAAGAAGATTTAGCAGATTCTCCACCCTCCATATCTTTGGACTTTTTCCCTTCCTCCTGCTTACCAGGATGAGTTTTGTCCTTATGGGACACTCGATGTGACACCCATAAGTCTGCTGCAATGGCCAGCTTCTTAGGATCTAACTCCTTCGAATCGGCCAAATGCTGCTTAAGCTCCGGGGAAGAAGAAGCAAAAATGTGTTCCAGCATGACAAGATTTATCATGCCTTCGAAGGTAGAAACCTTATAACCTTCGACCCAGCCAGTTAAGTTTTTCAAGGATTCAGTGACATAAGATACCCAAGTACCACCTTCCTTTTTCTTATACTCTCTGAAACGTTTCAAATATTGGGCCGGAGTCTTCCCAAACTTTAAAATGAGAGTTTGCTTTAACATTGCGAAATCAGCTCGCTCAGCCTTCGACATTTCCATAATGGCACTACAGCCAGAATGGGGCACTCTGCTGAGTAACCAGGCAATCTTATCAGCATTGTCAACTTGTTGAACTTCGCATGCATACTCAAACGCATTCAGCCAGTCCATAATGTCATTCCTTTCTTCATACACACTGAGCAGATCTTTCGGAAATCGTGGATGAGAGGAGGCCCGAGACCCATGTCCAGGACCCTTGGACCCATTTGCAACCTGAAGCTTGGCCAGTTCCAACTGGTGATCCCTGTCTTTTTGTTTTTCTGCCTGTTCGATTTTTAGTTTGGCTATGCTGAATTCAAGCTCCTGCTGCCTAAACCGCAGCTCTTGCTTCTTGAATTCAAGCATAGCCTCCCCATCAGCACTGGCAGAGGAAACATTAGACATCTCGTCCTCCCTGTCCTCGTGGTCGCGATGGATCAGTGCAGCGGCAGAACCGTCGGTTCTACCAGTGAGAGCAGCCCCACCACCTTCCGCACTGTCCTCAGAAGTTATAGCGTCGAGCTGCGCTTCTTGCCACGCCACGATTCTTTGGATCATTTCCAATTTCGTGCCTTGAGAGGAAACACCTCTCTCCGCACACATCTTTTTCAGTGTTTCTGATTTGGAAGCATTTAAAGTTAACAAGGTATTTGTTTCCATACTGTTAGATAGGACTATGGCCTTTTTAAAGTTATACTACAACAATTCACTACGTGTCCTGGTTGGAATAACCTGAAATGCCTTAGTTCGAGCGCAACACTGGATACCTTCAGTCGTATCCCACTGCTGTACACCAATTTGTTAAGACGGATTTCTGAACTCTGTCCTGGTGGCGCAGAAGTTCAGAAGGCCAACCTAATTACTTGGAACAGGGTAACCTCTGGACGAGCCAGACCAATCAAGGTAGCGATCGCGGCGGTCAAGACTAGGTCTCAAGAGGGGTGAGGGTGACTGAAAGCCCGCAATTAGCACACAAAGCAAGATCACTTACAAACTACTCCAAACAGGTGTTATATAAAAAATATATACACATTTATTTTAAGGCCTTTAAAACAACGACCGTAGCGAGAAAATCACAATATCACAATATTAAGCCAACACATACCATATCAGCACAATATATATACAAATACGACAGTCGCAAGCGTTATATGCACGAAATGTGTAGTCCACCTAAAAGGGAAGGAAAACAGGCAGTGTGATACAATGCTTTAGACTCAGTTCGCCTTCAGAGGCACCTAACTAGATGGAAGTCCGAGCCCTGCGAACAGTGGAGCCTTGTGCTCAAAGTACCTGCACTCGCTGGTGCCAACGGGCAAAAGGAGAAGCTCTTCGAAGGAAGTCAGGCAGTTCAGTTTAGTGCATACAGAAGAAGAACAAGTTCCGCGACTCAAGCGCAGCCTCCACAGTGGGCAGAAGCAGAGCGCGAGTACGGACAAAAGGGTGCTGTTTTACACAGCGGGGAAAAGCAATGGGCTCCTGCAGGAGGGCGACCAGATCCTAGCTATACTACTCACCGGTCCCCGATGCAAGCAGACCCAGGCTTCTCCGCGTCAGTTTCAGCACCTGGCAGGTTCAGAAGAGCAGGGAACGCCTCGTCATCGTGTTGAGTAAAAAGACGTCCCAATAGAAGAAACCTGCACAGTTTGTCACCACAGCAGGGCAACGGAGCGGCCGTGTGTATCTGAGCCAAATGTACACTACTCACTTCCGACCGGGGAACGCCAAGTGTACGAAGCGTGTGAGAGTGACAAGGACTCGAAATACTACACAACCTGGCGGCGGTTACAGAGCAAGACTCCCGTGTAAGCTGGTCAGTCAACTGGATGGCCCAGAGACGCTTCCGAAGGCTTACTGGCAGGAGATGGTGAAGATGCCGAGAATAGCTGTTCCCGCTATTCCAAGGGTCGAAGTACCAGTACAGGCCTTCTGGTTCGATCAAAGGTGAAAAGGGTTTCACAAGGCGACAGCAGTGCAGAGGAGGAGTCCTTCAGCGGGTCACCAGCGATTCCTCGGTCCAGCCTCGTGGTTGCAGGATACTTGGCTCCTGTATTCCTTCGTTCGTGAGAACTCAGGAGATCGACATGGTAGTGGTGTTTCCAGCCCCCTCTTATCCACGGTTCCCTTCGCGAGGGGACCCAATGGGAGATTCGCTCATCAACACTCACACCATTCGTGGACCAATCACGGACCACGGTAGTCCCAGGCATTCACACCACCCTAGACTCTCTGGCACCCAGGATGTGTATTGGGACCAGACATCCCAGCCCACACCCTGGAGGCACACACAAGACATGTAGAAGCCCGCAAAAGCATCTGTGTTTCGCGGGAAAGTACATGCCCAAATAAGGAAGGCCCCGGGTCGGCTCGACCTGGGGAAGGTGAAGGGAGCAAGACGGTCAGCGGACAGGACAAAGGAGCCTCGTGGTCTGGCCATTTTGGGAGCCAGGCCACCATTTTGGGGGAAGCGCGGAAAACGCGCTTAGAACGCCAAAAGGAGCTCAAAATACAAAGAAACGATCGCTGCCACCATTCCCGTCCCTGAATTACTTGCACCGATCAAATACAATCCTAAACGAGTATCTAGGGCCTGTAGAAGGCTAGAGACCCAAGAGAGCTGTAACTTAGGTTACAGTGCCCTCTTGTGTCATGTTGCACGAAAGCCGCAACATGATAAAAGAAACTACGGGAAACAGCGTTCCCCGGTACTGACTGTCTTAAGGGCATGTCAGTTTCCCCGTAAGAAAGGAGAGAAAGCCCAGAGGAGTGCGGCAGAAGGCTGCACTTCTCTGGCAAAGTCAAGAACAAGGTGAAAAACAACAGCAAAAAGTTTAGGGGTTGCCACATGGAAGGAAAATTACCTACAATTACGAAATCTTTCCTAACACTGCCCTTACTGACAGAAAGGTGTCCTTTGTCGAAATGTTTTCTGCTTCCCGAGCAGAATATGGCGGAACTTGCACGACTGACAAAACACCATCACTCGCACCTGGCACCCCTCACTACAAACCCACAAACGCAGGAGCACAGCTTCACACAACATTTTGGCTGGGCCATTTTAAGCACGTCCAGGGTTTGCGGGCTCCAGCCTTCATGTGTGTGACTACTGGGGCCACTTTAAGCACTTGCTGGCCTGCAGGAGACCAGTCCGACTTCCATCAGCATCTGTTCAGGACAGTTCAGAGTTCAAGAGCCGGCAAAGCGCACCCGGGGCACCAGGGGCCACATCGGCCTGGTCCATGGATGGTGGTGGAGGGCCATGGCCGAGTGTTGGGTTGGTGGCAGGATGACAGGACACTCTGCTGGGTTGGTGGCAGGTTGATAGGCCACTCCCTTCATTTCGGGGCTGCTGCCAATGGCAGAGGGCGCACAAGAGAGCGCTGCAACCCTCCTCCGCACCTTCCTTTGTTCTCACACTTGCCAACCACAGCTGCGGGACCCCGGATCATCTTGGGGCCTCTACTTGCACCACCCGATTGAGTAGGCTGATTGTACCACCACTCCTGCACATGCAGCCTGGGATGCCATCAATATCCCTGGCCCTTTTACTTTCTACAATTCCGACATGGAGCACTGCCTGACTCACCACCAATGGGCCCAGGATTTAAAAAAACCCATGTTTCTTCCTTCCACTTTGCGTCGTACTCAGCGCTTCCTGGTCTTCACCGCCGGAAAGGCTCGGGTCGTCAGGCGTGCAGCCAGCCCTGCACTTTCAAGTGCGCTGACATGGAGTGTGTGCATTGCTTCCATACTTAGCCCCGGGGACTGCAGTAGGACCCACACGCCCTTCCCTTTCTGACACCTTCTCCTGTTGGGGCAATGCGGGGACATTGGTGCTGCCCTTACTGACAGAAAGGTGTCCTTTGTCGAAATGTTTTCTGCTTCCCGAGCAGAATATGGTGATTGCCCAACTCGCAAGGCTTGAAACACGAGCCTCTGCAGTAAAAGTGCCCCCACACTGCCCGTTGTTGATGTTGCAGGGGGGCGCGAGAAAACGCAGCTCCTGCTCTTCACATGTGCTCCCTCCTTTCGGACCGTCGCCCACACGCGGTCTCAACAGCCTCAGGGTTGGAGCATGTGCGTGATGATCCGGAGCTCTTTGGGCAGCCGCTGGCAAGACCGCACCACTTTGTTGCCTCACCACCACGGCCCGGCGTTCACAGGCCATGCCCCTTCTGCTTGGGGCTGCAGCAAGCCTCATAACCCCTTTTCGTCCTTCTTTTCTTTTTTTTTCTCTTTTTCCCCTCTACAGATGTGGGCGCGCGATGGCCTGCAGCCCATGTCCAGCTGGGCTGCAGTGCTCCGCATCATCACCGCTGGTGGAGAGGAGCGGGCATGCCAGGGTTCGCCTTAGGCCAGGCCCACTCCTCTCCACCGTGCAGCCTTTGTTTCTTGGCCGCCACCTCCTCATACATGGACTTCCGCCTCCTCAGACGCGGCAAACGCCGCTGTCTTCCTCCTTCTACTCAGGGATCATGGTGCGAGCCCACAGCGCTCCCTTGCCTCCTCACCGTGAGACGTGCTCAGCCGCTCACCAGAACACAGTGCTCCTTCCTTTTGCAGCCACTGTTAAGATGGATTTCTGAACTCTGACCTGGAGGGGCAGAGGTTCAGAAGGACAGCCTAGTTTATTGGAACAGGGTAACCTCTGGACAAGCCAGACCAATCAGGGTAGCGATGGCGGCGGTCAAGACTAAGTCTCAAGAGGGGTGAGGGTGACTGAAAGACCTCAATGAGCACACAAATCAAGGACACTTACAAATTACTCCGGACAGGTGTTATATTAAAAATATAGACACATTTATTACAAGGCCATAGCAAAGAATCACAATAATACTAAAGTAAACCAACACATCACAATCAATACAATATATATACAAGACCGAGGAGTCTAAGGAGTTAGGGGCACGGAATATGTAGACCACCTAGATGGGGAGGAAAACAGGCAGTGCAAGTAATCGTTAGACCCAGTTCGACATCAGAAATACACCTAACTAGGAGGCAGTCCAAGTCCTACGAAGAGAGGAGCCTTATGCTCAATAGTACATGCACGCGCTTGTGCCAATGGACAAAAAGGGGGTCTCTTCAAGGGTCTCTGACAGTTCAGGAAGGTGAATGAAGCGATGAAGAACAAGTCCCCACTACTCAAGCAAGACCTCCACTTGCGGGCGGAGGCAGGCTGAGAGTGCGGGATAAAGGCGCTATTTCGCAACAACGGTTGAAAAGAAATGGGCTCCTGCGCGAGGGGCCACCAGTTGGGGTATGGACTACTCACTGGTCCCCGACGCAGGCAGACCCAGACTTCGCCAGTTCAGTTCACGTTGCTGGCAGGTTCGGATGTGACAAGCAGGACGTCTCGACACCGTGTAGATGACGCAGTAGCAGGATGCAAGGTCGAT
This sequence comes from Ambystoma mexicanum, assembly GCF_040938575.1. Taxonomy (NCBI): domain Eukaryota; kingdom Metazoa; phylum Chordata; class Amphibia; order Caudata; family Ambystomatidae; genus Ambystoma; species Ambystoma mexicanum. Next base: position 1,143,065,798 of record NC_090933.1, read on the forward strand.
GGGGTCACAAATGCAGCGAACGTGCACAGGTTGTTGCAACAGCAGGGCAACACGGCAACCGCGGTTACTCTGGTCCGGGCGCACTCGTCTCACTTCAGACCTGGGAATGCCAAGTGTACGAAATTCGGTGTGAGGGTGCCGTGGACACAGAGCTAACAGTAGGCCAAGTTTCGAGGGCTTCCCCAAAACGGCGGCGGTGACAGAGCAAAACGTCCTGCGTAAACTGGTCAGCCCACTGATTGGCCCAGGGACACTTCCGAAGAGGCTTACTTGCAGGGTTTGATGACGGTGCCGAGAATAGTTGGTCCCACTATTCCAATAGGTCGAAGCGCCTTCGCAGACCTTCTAGGACGATCAGATGTAGAGGGGTCTCGCAGGACGACAGCGGGCTCAGGGTGCCAAACCTTCCAGCGGATCACCAGCGGTTCCTCGACTCGACTTCTTGTTGTAGGATACTTGGCTCCTTATCCCTTGTTCGGTGTGAACTCAGGAGATCGACATGGTAGTGGTGTTTTCAGCCTCCTCTTATCCAAAGTTCCCTTCACGCCAAAACGGAGAGGACCCAATGGTAGATCTGCTCACAAACACTCACTACATACGTGGAACAATCCCGGACCACGGTGGTCCCAGGCATTCAGGACACTCCAGATCTCTGGCACCCAGGATGTGTATTGGGAACAGACATCCCAGCTCACATCCTGGAGGCACACACACAAGGCATGCAGAAGCCCGCAAAAGCTTTGGGTTTCGTGGGAAAGTGCATGACCAAACCAGGACTGACCCGGGTGTACTCGACCTGGGGAAGGTGAAGGGGCAAGATGGCCAAAGGACAGGACAAAGAACCGCGTGGCATGGCCATTTTGGAGCCAGGCCACCTATTTGTGCCAAACGCGGTAGGCGCGGATAACATGGCAAAAAAAAGGGTTCAAAACATAAGATAACGGATAGCTGCCACCAGTCCCCTCCGTGACACACCTGCACAGTTCATAATAAGTCCAGCAAGAGTTTCTAGGGCCTTTGGAATGACTAGAGACCCAAGAGTGCGGTAAAGTATGTTACATTGCACTCTTGTTACATGTTGCACAAAAGCTGCAACATGCGGAAAGGACTAAGGGAAACAAAGTCTCCCAGTACCGACTGTCTTAAGGGCATGTCAGTTTCCCCATAAGAATTGAGCGAAAGCCCAGAGGAGTGCAGCTGAGGGCTGTGCTTCTCTGGCAAAGTTTAGATCAGGTTGTAAAACAGCAGCAAAAAGTTTGGGGGTTGACACAGGGAGGGAAAATTACATTCAAATAGGAAATCTTTCCTAACACTCGCCCCTCCCAGACTAAGGACAGGGGGACCTAATCCACCCCTGGATGAGTTTCTTGTTCAGGTCGGTTAAACATTCTGGACAACTCATCAGCATTGCTATGTTGGACACCTGGCCTATGCTCAATAGTGAAGTCAAAGCCTTGAAGACTTATGGACCACCTAGGCAAATCTGGATTCTCTCCCTTCATGTTCATTAGCCACTTCAAAGGCTTATGGTCAGTTTGCACAGTGAAGTGGGTCCCATAGAGGTAGGGCCTCAGCTTCCATAGGGCCCACACAACAGAGAAACATTCTTTCTCTACTGTGGACCATCTGAGCTCTCTGTCTTTAAGCTGGCGACTAATGAAACCAATAGGGTGTTCCTCACCCTTCTCATCTACTTGTGATAGTACAGCTCCTATCCCAGTGTCAGAGGCGTCTGTCTGCACAATAAAAGGTCTTTGGTAATCAGGGGCCCTGAGAACAAGGGCCTGGCACAAGGAATATTGGAAGCCATTGAAGGCCTTCTCACACTCTTCAGTCCAAGTTACCTTCTTGGGTTTCTTTGGAGTGGTGAGAGCAGTCAGAGGGGCAGCTATGGTGCCATAGTCTGCCAGAAATATCTGTAATACCCAGTGAGTCCTAAGAAGGCTCTCACTTGGGTCTTTGTATTGTAGTGAGGGTAGGCCAGTCTTGTACTGCTTGTACTTTACTGGGTAGAGGCTGTATCCTCCCTCCACCTACTTCATGTCCAAGGTAAACCACTGAGCCTTGTCCAATCTGGCATTTACTGGCCTTTATGGTTAAGTGGGCTTTCTGAAGAGCCTGTAACACAATCCCAAGGTGTTTCACATGGTCTTCCCAGGTGGCACTGAAAACTGCTATAACATCCATATATGCAAGACAGAATTCATCCAACCCATTCAACACATGATTCACAAGCCTCTGGAAAGTGGCAGGTGCATTCTTCAACCCAAAAGTCATTACCCTGAACTATCAAAGACCCTCTGGAGTTGAGAACGCTGTCTTCTGCCTTGGCATGTTCTGCAAGGGCTATTTGCCAATAGCCTGCAGTGAGGTCAAACGTGCTGAGGTACTTGGAGGCACCCAAGGTATCCACCAGCTCATCTCTTCGAGGCAAGGGGTGTGCATCTGTCATGGTGACAGCATTCAGAGCCCTGTAATCCACACAGAATCTCAATTCAGAAGTATCTGCTTTTGGAACCAAAACCGCAGGGCTGGACCAAGGACTACTAGAGGGTTCAATCACACCAAGATCCAACATTTTGTTGACCTCTGTCTTAATGTAAGACTGTACTTTGTCTGACATTCTGTATCCCCTACTTTTGGTAGGTACACTGTCTCCTGTGTCTATGTTATGTTTGCACCAAGGGGTCAAACGGGAGAATTGCCTAAGCAAACTTTTCACCTCAGCCTGCTGATCAGAAGTCAGGTGACGGGCCACTTGGACACCCTCACAGGAGTTATCTGAAGGACTGCTTTGAAAAAGGTCAGGGAGAGGTTCAGACTCCTCTTCCTCAACATCTGAAGCCAATAGCAGTGCTGCAATTTCAACTCTTGGGATGAAAGCCTTCAGCCTATTCACATGGAACACTTTTGGGGCCTGTCCAGGCCTTACAAGGTCCACTAAATAATTGACCTCACCCAAGGGCTCCACCACTGTGTAAGGGCCTGACCACCTATCCTGTAAAGCTCTAGGCCTCATGGTATTCATGATCAGGACTTGCTGACCAGGTGTGAAGTTGATGAGAGAAGCTCTCTGGTCATACCAATGTTTCAACAGGGCTTGTCCTGCCTTCAACTTATCACTAGACAGACCCATCAGGAGTACCATCCTTTTTCTGAGCCCTAACACATAGTCTACTACGTTGGTAGTAATAGGGGAGTGGGCATCTCCCATCCCTCCTTGACTATGGCTAAGGGTCCCCGCACAGGGTGACCAAACAGAAGTTCAAAGGGGCTGAAGCCAACACCCTCTTATGGTACCTCTCTGTAGGCAAACAGTAAGCATGGTAAAAGAAGATTCCATTTTCTTCTTTGATGTTCTTCCAGAGCCCCAATCATACTTTTCAAGGTCCTGTTAAACCGTTCCACCAGACCATTGGTCTGGGGGTGGTATGCGGAAGAAAATGTATAGGTGACCCCACATTCTTTCCACATAGCCTGCATATACTTAGACATAAAGTTGCTGCCTCTGTCAAACACAACTTCTTTAGGGAAGCCAACCGTAGTAAAGATGCCAAGTAAAGCTTTTGCAACTGACTTGGCAATCACAGTTTTCAATGGGATGGCCTCAGGATACCTGGTGGCATGGTCGACAAGCACCAGGATAAACCTATTGCCTGAGGATGTTTGGGGGTCAAGGGGACCAACAATGTCGATCCCTACCCTCTCAAAGGGTACTTCCACAACTGGTGGTGGTAACAATGGAGCTTGGATTGTTGAACCACTCTTACCAGATAACTGGCAGGAGGCATAACTCCTGCAGTGACTTTCTACTTGCACCTCCATCTTGGGCCAGTAGAAGTGCATGGATAACCTTTGCTTGGTCCTCTTAATACCAAGGTGACCAGCAAGGGTGTCATTGACGCCTACCCCCGGGAATCCGAACCAAGCCCATCAGCCCCGGGAGCAGGCATCCAGATATTTATTAAAACCCCAGCAGCCCGCGGCTAGGGGCTGTCTGGGTTCAGTCCTGGCGCCTTAGGCACCAGGCTCATATTAGGAATCAGTCTCACCTCATGCAGACCATGCTGCAACTGATTCCAAGCCATCGTGAGGCTTGGATGGTACTATTTTGTTACAGGGACTATTTTTTACTCGGGTGTGGTTCTGGGGAACTTCTTACTTGGAACTACTTTGGAGGCTATTTAAACCACGCCCGATCAGCAACACATGCTTCGCATTATTCTGCATCCAGCTGCGTAACGCTCACTGTGCCTGCAGTCAGCATCCAGTCTTCAGCCACGCCCGTCTCGTATCCTGAGCTACTAGCAAAAGAGGAAAGAAGAAGGAAAGGTTAGAACAACGACATTATTTCAATCCTTACCTGATTCCGGATCCATCACGTCTTCGAACTTGAAAAGGACATTATTTCTGCACGCGTCGCATCGCCAGCTGCAGCGCCGCTCCATACTCACCAGTCCTCACAGCATTTTTTGATCCAGCGCTGCCGCCATCATTTTCTTCGCCGAACTCCAGCACCTGGGGGAAAAAACAAAAGAAACAACAAGGTGAGCCAAGAGAGCCGACAAATACAATCTCTTACCATCATAGGCTTACCTGATTTACCACCGGAGGCATTACCCGTTAATATGCCTCATCTTCATTTGCCGCACCTATAAAGGGAGAAAACAACAAGTTAAACTCATGCAACTTATACCGGACAGTGTTGGGTAATACAGACTATTACCTGAACACCATCAGCTGCCTCCAGGCAATATTCTTTTGAACCAGTTGCAATTCAACAAGGGAATAAGAGTGAACATCGGACATATTGAACTCTTTGAACTTATAAACCCCAGAGTCAATATTCCTCCGGAACTCCTCCAGCACCCTCAAACCAGTGAAGTAACTGGTATCTACGCGCCCCTGCATGCCATGCAGGATGGAGAGCTCATCTTTTAAAAACATAAGGTGAGGTTACTAAAGGGGATATCGGAGGTGACAAGAGGGGAGAACGAGAACAGTGGGAGGGGGCCATCACTAAAATCCACGGGTGGCTAATCCCTTTCTTCACTTGCAGGAGAATACTTCTACGGATCAAGCAGACGAGATTAGGCGGGCCAGTCCAGACAGTCATCTCGGCACTACACATCACGTTGGTGGAGACCGCAGCTGTCCGGGTCCGATCGACACCCCTGTGGGAACCAGGTGAGCGTAACAAAGGGGCACTTCATGCGCCAGCTACAGGTGGAAGGGTCTTACAGCAAGGGGAACCACCAACCTCCTATGGCCTCCTTCTGTGGACTCTGTAGGCTCACTTTACAGGAGCCCACCTTCCCAATAAATCTGATGCTTCCAAGGAGGTTCACCCTCAAGCTGGGAGCAGGCCTGTCTCCTTAGGCCTTCCAGAGATGGGCACTCACGTTGGCCTTTACTGAATTCTTCCCTGTCAGGACCACCTTCTACTAACAAATCGTTTAGTTCAGGATGGTCATTGGGGTCAAACACTTCAGGCATCACCACCTCCTCGTCAGGTCCGGGTGATTGACCAACTACCTCCACCTCAGTGGTATGCGAGTTAGGGGGAATATTTTCTTTCCCTCTTTTTGGTTTTCTGACACCTTTAGCCTTGGGTTTCCCCTTTGGCTGGGGCAGGGCATTGGTCTTGGCCAGTGCTGCCCTCGTTTGAGACCTTGTGCAGGGTCTGTCAGCAGTATCTCCCTCAAGCCCTAAAGCTATGAGATCATTGCCCAACAAGACCTTTCCTGGGACCCTCCTCTGAATGCTCACTGGAATCCTGACTGCTGTACCATTGATAGTAAGATTTACAGGTATTACTGGGAACATGAAGGGTGGGCCGTCAGCCAACTTAGTGGGCATCAGAGTAGCTCTGGCAACTTTCTCTGGGTCTACCAAGGTAGAATCCACTACAGTTCGACTGCACCCACTATCCCTAAGAGGTGGAGTATCTACTCCATTGATCAGCACACTGTCCTTAAAGTAGTGCTTGGTGTTATCTGGAATCCTAGCATAAGCCTCTGAGACTTTAGGCTCCCAGGAACCCAGGGAAACTAAAACTACCTCAGCTTCTATCCCACTGGGGAAGGAGTCTGAAGAGAAGGATGCTCCGGTAATCTCGTCTTCCTCGTAGGAGGAGAAAGCCAGATTAGCAGAGTAGACCCGCAAAGTTTTGACCTTACATCTGGGATCCCCCTTCACGTGGTCAGTTTCTCTACAAGCAAAACAAGATCCAATGGGTCTGTTCACATAGGGAGGCTTATTGTAACCAGAGTTCTGTTTCGGAGGCTGACCTCCACTACCCTGTGAGTTCTCTTGTGTTTTACACTTATTTTTCTTTTTGTGGCCCTTTTGGGATGAAGATTTATCAGTTTCCCCATCCTCCTTATCTTTGGACTTTTTCCCTTCCTCCTGCTTACCAGGATGAGTCTTGTCCTTATGGGACACTCGATGTGACACCCATAAATCTGCTGCAATGGCAAGCTTCTTAGGATCTATCTCCTTTGAATCTGCCAAATGCTGCTTAAGCTCAGGGGAAGAAGATGCAAAAATATGTTCCAGCATGACAAGACTTATCATACATTCAAAGGTAGAAACCTTATAACCTTCGACCCAGCCAGTCAAGTTTTTTAAGGATTCAGTTACATAAGATACCCAAGTACCACCATCTTTTTTCTTATACTCTCTGAATCTTTTTAAGTATTGGGCAGGAGTCTTTCCAAACTTTAAGATGAGAGTTTGTTTCAACATTGCAAAATCTGCTCTCTCAGCTTTCGACATTTCCATAATGGCACTGCAGCCAGAATGGGGCAGTCCGCTAAGTAACCAGGCAATTTTATCAGCATTGTCAACTTGTTGAACTTCACATGCATACTCAAATGTATTCAGCCAGTCCATAATGTCATTCTTTACCTCATACACACTGAGAAGATCTTTTGGAAACCTTGGATGAGAGGAGGCCCCAGACCCATGTCCAGGCCCCTTGGATCCATTGGCAACTTGAAGCTTGGCCAGTTCCAATTGGTGATCCCTGTCTTTCTATTTTTCTGCCTGCTCTATTTTTAGTTTGGCCATATTGAACTCAAGCTCCTTCTGCCTAAACAGCAGTTCTTGCTTCTTGAATTCAAGTATGGCCTCCCCATCAGCACTGGCCGAGGAAACATTAGACATTACATCCTCCATGTCTTCATGGTTACTGTGGACCAGTGCAGCAGCAGAACTACTATCAGTTCTACCAGTGAGAGCAGCCCCACCTCCTTCTTCACTGCCCTCTGAAGCTATAGCACTAAGCGGTGCTTCTTGCCAGGCCATGATTCTTTGGATCATTTCCATTTTTGTGCCCTGAGAGGAGACACCTCTCTCAGCACATATCTTTTTCAATGTTTCGGATTTCGAAGCATTTAAAGTTAACACGGTACTTGTTTCCATACTGTTAGATAGGACTATGGCCTTTAAAAAGTTATACTGCGACAGTTCACTATGTGTCCTGTTAGAAATAACTCGAAATGCCTTCACTCGTATGCAACACTGGATACCTTCAGTCCTATCCCACCGCTGTACACCAATTTGTTAAGATGGATTTCTGCACTCTGACCTGGAGGGGCAGAGGTTCAGAAGGCCAGCCTAGTTTCTTGGAACAGGGTAACCTCTCGACAAGCCAGACCAATCAGAGTAGCGATGGCGGCGGTCAAGACTAAATCTCTAGAGGGGTGAGGGTGACTGAAAGACCTCAATGAGCACACAAATCAAGGACACTTACAAATTACTCCGGACAGGTGTTATATTAAAAATATAGACACATTTATTATAAGGCCTTTGTAACATCGACCATAGCACAGAATCACAATAATACTAAAGTAAACCAACACATCACAATCAATACAATAGATATACAAGACCGAGGGGTCTAAGGAGTTAGGAGCACGGAATATGTAGACCACCTAGATGGGGAGGAAAACAAGCAGTGCAAGTAATCGTTAGACCGAGTTTGACATCAGAAATACACCTAACTAGGAGGCAGTCCAAGTCCTACGAAGAGAGGAGCCTTATGCTCAATATTACATGCACGCGCTTGTGCCAATGGACAAAAAGGGGGTCTCTTCAAGGGTCTCTGACAGTTCAGGAAGGTGAATGAAGCGATGAAGAACAAGTCCCCACTACTCAAGCAAGACCTCCACTTGCGGGCGGAGGCAGGCTGAGAGTGTGGGATAAAGGCGCTATTTCGCAACAGCGGTCGAAAAGAAATGGGCTCCTGCGCGAGGGGCCACCGATTGGGGTATGGACTACTCACCGGTCCCCGACGCAGGCAGACCCAGACTTTGCCAGTTCAGTTCACGTTGCTGGCAGGTTCAGATGCGACAAGCAGGACGTCTCAACACCGTGTAGATTCTGCAGTAGCAGGATGCAGGGCCGAGGGGGTCAAAAATGCTCATGTTGCTTTGCTCATGTTATTAGACCTCTCCGCAGCCTTCGACCTAGTTGATCACAGCTTACTGGTGTCAAGGCTCGGAGAGGTCGCCAACTGCTCCGTAATTGCATCCAGATGGATTGCTTCCTTTCTGGGTCCCAGAATGGTGAGGGTCTGTGTTGGCGATAATCAATCTTTTCCAATATCTCAGACATGCGGAGTTCCTCAGGGCTCCTGCCTATCGCCTCTGCTTTTCAATCTTTATATTCATCCCCTTCTTGACCTCTTAAACAAATTAGGAGTGCAATACACGAACTACGCTGATGACACTCAGGTGGTCATACAGCTAAGTGGCGCCTATAGCAGCGATACAGTAACCATCAATAAAATATACAAAGCCATACAAGACTGGATGGCCTGCAATTCTCTTACCCTGAATGATAAAAAAACTGAACTCCTCATCGTGGCATCTAAAAACACCCGGGCGAAACTCGACTCCAACTATGCTAGTTTCCATATTGCCGACAATACCATTCTCGTCCAAAAGAAAGTCAAGACCCTAGGCGTCGTTCATGACGAAGAACTTTTTATGAAGTCCCATGTCTCCAGCATTAAATCTAGCTGCGGTCTTATAAATAAAAGAATAGGCTATATTCGACCATTCATCTCGGAAGAAAACTGTGCCCTTCTGTCCACTGCACCGATCAATTCTAGATTGGATTATTGCAACAGCCTCCTAGCGGGCACCACAGCCTCCAATATCCAATCATTACAAGTGGCTCAGAATAATGCTGTTCGTAATATCTTCAATCAGTCCCGTCGTACACACATTTCCATCTTTAGGAAAAAACTTCATTGGCTTCCCGTTAAACATCGGATAACGCACAAGATATTGACCACGACCCACAAATGCCTCAGCCTCTGCAGCCCCACTTATTTGTCAGCCCGCATTAGCATTAAATCTAACGTGAGGAACCTTCGTTCATCCTCTGCCACTATTCTCAAGCATCCAAAATACAGGACAGCCAAATTTGGAGGTACCACTCTTGACGCTCAATGTCCCCTTCTATGGAACAAACTCCCAGCCCAGATGCGGCAGATCCAGGACTACACTGCATTCAAACGTGCTGTAAAAACCCACTACTTCAATCTGGAATAACTCTTTGACACCTCTTTCTTCTTTGTCATGTGTGTTTGTTTGTTTGTTCAGTTTTATGTGCGCCCTGAGGCCTACGGGCATGTTGGCGCATTACAAGAATTAAAATAAATAAAAAAAAAAATAAATGCAGCGAACATGCACAGGTCGTTGCCACAGCAGGGCAACAAGGCAACCGCGGTTACTCTGGTCCGGGCGCACTCGTCTCACTTCAGACCTGGGAATGCCAAGTGTACGAAATTCGGTGTGAGGGTGCCGTGGACACAGAGCTAGCAGTAGGCCAAGTTTTGAGGGCTTCGCCTAAATGGCGGCGGTGACAGAGCAAAACGTCCTGCGTAAGCTGGTCAGCCCACTGGTTGGCCCAGGGACACTTCCGAAGAGGCTTACTTTCAGGGTTTGATGACGGTGCCGAGAATAGTTGGTCCCACTATTCCAATGGGTCAAAGCGCTTTCGCAGACCATCTAGGACGATCAGATGTAGAGGGGTCTCGCAGGACGACAGCGGGCTCAGGGTGCCAAACCTTCCAGCGGATCACCAGTGGTTCCTCGACTCGACTTCTTGTTGTCGGATACTTGGCTCCTTATCCCTTGTTCGGTGTGAACTCAGGAGATCGACATGGTAGTGGTGTTTTCAGCCTCCTCTTATCCAAAGTTTCCTTCGCGCCAAAACGGAGAGGACTCAATGGGAGATCTGCTCACAAACACTCACTACATACGTAGACCAATCACAGACCACGGTGGTCCCAGGCTTACAGGACACTCCAGACTCTCTGGCACCGAGGATGTGTATTGTGAACATACAGCCCATCCCACATCCTGGAGGCACACACACAAGGCATGCAGAAGCCCGCAAAAGCTTTGGGTTTCGCGGGAAAGTGCATGACCAAATAAGGACTGACCTGGGTCTACTCGACCTGGGGAAGGTGAAGGGGCAACGTGGCCAAAGGACAGGACAAAGAACCGCGTGGCATGGCCATTTTGGAGCCAGGCCACCTATTGGTGCCAAATGCGGTAAGCGCGGATAACATGGCAAAAAAAAGGGTTCAAAACATAAGATAAACGATAGCTGCCACCAGTCCCGTCCATGACACACCCGCACAGTTCATAATAAGTCCAGCGAGAGTTTCTAGGGCCTTTGGAATCACTAGAGACGCAAGAGTGCGGTAAAGTATGTTACATTGCACTCTTGTTACATGTTGTACAAAAGCTGCAACATGCGGAAAGGACTAAGGGAAACAAAGTCTCCCAGTACTGACTGTTTTAAGGCCATGTCAGTTTCCCCATAAGAATGGAGCGAAAGCCCAGAGGAGTGCAGCTGAGGGCTGTCCTTCTCTGGCAAAGTTTAGATCAGGGTGTAAAACAGCAGCAAAACGTTTGGGGGTTGACACAGGGAGGGAAAATTATATTCAAATATGAAATCTTTCCTAACAGCCACTGTCACCTCCTCAGAATTGCAACACAGGCTTCTAGCAGCCCACACACTGAGACATGGGGGGCCCAGACCACCCTCATCACCAACGTGGCAGCCTGCCCATTGTCTTCTGGGCCGGACGCACCGAGTGCCTGGGTCATCAGGCAGACAGCAGCTCTGCATGCATGTAGAGGACGGACCGCACAGGGCACCCTGTCTATTCCGGATCGCCGGAATGGGACATTGTGACTGGGGGAACCCAGCATACGGTAGCCTCGGTCCTGGGGGTGCCCAGGCAGGGGCTGCAACCATACCCATGATTACATGGCAAATCAATGACAGTGGGACGATGTTGCACAGCAGGGGCACTGTCAGGATGCAGGGCCACGCCAGTAGGCCTTCTGCATGGCACCGGCATTGGTGCTGACAATAAACACACAGGAGTCCGTTTATGGGCGACTGACGAGCCAGAACTGGCGCGTCCCTTTTTATTGACTAAGTCACATGGTTAGCACCATGTGACCCTTGCACAAGTCCTGGGAGCTACCATGCTCCCAGGAGGGGTGATATGAAACAAAAACCAGGGGCTGGGCTGATTTCCGACAAAGGGAAATGGACGGTGGGGGACAGGGTGGCACCTCATTGGAAGCAAGCTATGTTGCCACATTCTTAAAGACCCCCGGTCCAGTGCAGTGCCCGGCAGCTGTGAGGGTAGAGTACTGGTATGGCAGGATTGTGTGGGGCCACAGTTAGGGGTGCTAGAAGGGTTCCCTGCGGGGATGAGCGTTGACATGTTAGGGAGCAGCCTGCTAGTCTCCTCACATTACGTTGTAGATGATCTCATGAGAAGGGACATTGTAAGAGCTTTGCTGAAGTGGCAGCTGCTTTTCTAGAGTCTGAACGTTTCAGGGACGTTTTCTAGTGTTTGGTGCCAAGTACCACCAGCCTTTTTCTTCTGGTTCAAGCCCACTCTGGCATTACAGTGCACGTCAACGTGTTTGTAGCCTTTTGGTACTGCTTCTCTTCAATCTCTGGTATTTTGATGATGTGTTTAGACTCCACACCATTCGTTCTTCTTTGAGGTGCTCTATTACTTCTCTTCTTAACTACGACCGCTCGATTCTTGTTCCAAACTAGGGGTGGACTGACCAGCCTACAGGGAACACTGGCAATTTGCCAGTGGGCCTTTGCATCATGGGCCTCTTTTCTATTTTATTTCCAAATTTTCTTATGGGAAATGGGTTGGGCTTTCTCAAAATGTGTAATCTGGGACCTCTTTGAAAATTATTTCTAAGGCCTCTTTTTGTTGCAACTCCACCCCTGTTCCTAACCCTATCATCGTCAGTGCATGTGGAATGTCTCAGGAGAATTCCGATCATCCTTTCCATCATCTCTCTGGCATTCTGCTTTATGCCACACTGGGCCTCATTACGACCCTGGCGGAAATCGCGGTGCAATATGCACCATGGAGCACGGCGGAAAGCTGCCGATACCGCCATGGGGGTTGGCGGATTTACCGCCCCATTCCGACCTTGGCGGGGCGGTAAATCCCCATTCCCCATTTTACCCTTCCCCATTCCCATTTTTGCCCCATAGGGCATAATGGGAGTGGGGAAGGCGTTAATTACGCCACCGTAAAATACGGTGGCGTAATTAACAACAAGGTCCCGTAGCGCCATGGATTTCTCCGCCCGGAAAAACCAGGCGGAAAACGCTCCATGGCGCTACGGGAACTCGTAGTAGGGCGGACGGGTCCGCCGCGAATACCGCTGGCGTAAACCCACTCCGCCAGGGTCGTAGTGAGGCCCACTGTCTCTAGTTGTATGCACACTCCCTTCACCCAACCCCTTTCCGTTCACCATCCATTGTGCCATCGCTCTTAAGCCTATCTGAGCAACATGTGTGATGGGTTTTCTCCCCCCCCCCCGAGGGCCACGTGCTGTGACACTGCTGCAGTGCAAAGTTGTGAACTACATTTCTCTACAAGCCCCCATTTAAAAGCGGCACTCTTTTATTTTCTACACCTCAATGACGTTTGAATACACAAATGTGGCTCATATCCTCCAGTACTCATTCATTTTAGGATAGTACGATTACAATCTGATATGTTTTAATCCATTTGTCTTCATCAGATGTAACAGTAACCCATTTTTAGCAGCAGTTCTCTAGGAAAGCCTTCACGAATGAACACCCCCAAAATACATGTCATTATAGCGTCAGTGGGGCCACTCTGGTCACTATGGGAATTGTTCCACCATTGCCATCAAGTGGATAGGTCTTGCACTTAAAGTATGAAAAAAACACTAGACTAGTATTAACTCTCGTCCACATCCCTTCTGGTTGATGCTCTAGTGGCATGGCTCCTCTCCAGGCCAGGATACTTTTCAAGACAGCATGTATTATCTACAAAGCAGTCAAGATTAACATCAGCAAACCTCTGCATATCTGGTGGCACATGCTCCTCGTGCAGCAAATCGCCCAACCGGCTTGAATCACAACTTGCCTGCAAAGAGAAGACCCGCAAGCAATCCTTCTCTTATCACGCACCCTCCCTTTGGAGCTCGATCACGGTATCGGCTCAGAATGCCCGTACAATTCTCCAATTTTGCAAATATCATAAAACGTGGCCTTTTCAACAGCACCTCACCACGAACTAATCCCAATGTATGCACAGAGCGATGCACATACCACAAATCACAGTAATGCGCTACTGTTAAAAGATGCCAGTCCATACGCTGGCTTCCCACACCTGTACAGGGCTCTGCTGCTCTCGAGCTAAGTCCACACTAGTGGATTGTAGTTATAGGTTTTCAGTAGCGTATCACTCTTCAGACATTCAATGAATTCCTTCCTACTGTTCTCTGCCTGTATATCTAATCCTAGCCACCAATAATCTGCAGTGATAGGTTAACTGTTGGTGATTCTCATTTGACATTCATGCCCCAGTTCTACACTCACACACCGCTCATAGCACTTTGTCTCCCCTCTTAAACTACCCTGCTGCTTTACTAAACTCAGCTCCTATCATCCAAAATGGTTTCCTAGGAGCACATATGTACTTCATGCTCCATTCTTCCTGCATGACAATCTGCTTCCTGGTAAGACACACTTGCCAAATGTCAAGGCAGGACAGTTTGAGGGAGCCTGGACTGGGCTAACAACATGTAGATAGAATTCATCCTCACCTAGGTAAGTGGCTAGTGAGTCAGGTTTAAATCTGCATTTAGTGATGGAGGAGGTGGAAGGGCGGGAGGGTGGAATAAGGATGGCAACAGTGAAGCGCAGTTGTGGGAGATTCTGATGTTGAGTTCTGTGAAAGTGAGGGTTGATGAGAGAAAGATAATGTAGAGGGACTTGACTTGGGCATGCCTGGACAGGCTGTCAAGGACAACCAGAGGCAGGATGCCACCATCACCCCTTTGAAAGCCACCCAGCTTGCTGCAGCATGCCACATCGCAGGACTAGGATAATTTGAACACGTCATCCCTATCCTCAAGGAGATGAACTGGATACCCCTTCACGCATCCATCATGTTAAAGAGAGCGTGCATCACAGAGAAATACATCATCTATGGAGGCAGTGCGTTACCCGAAGCCACAACCTTGCCTCGCTGGAAACAAAGAACACACTTGTATTGTAACACTTTGTGAGAAAGGGTCAGGGACAAATAGTACAAATGATGGTTCCTGTCCGCTTCACAGAAAATCAAAGAGCATTTTGGGAACAATACAATGAACTACAGTGAGCGGGGGTGGCAGGGGACACCACCCAGGCTCTGCCAGTAGAAAAAAAAAAGCTAAGGGCTCTGGGGGTGTCCCCCCGCAACACCCTGCTCACTATACTATACAGTAGTGGAGGGTATGTAGGGGGTGTGGGTGGGGGTGTGTTGTGGGTGTGTTGTGAGTGTGTTATGGGTGTATGTATGTATGTATAGTTTTCTATTGGATGTTCTCATGGGAAATGTACGAACATTTGTAGTGTGTACATTTCCCATGCTAACATTTCCGTCACAGATTTTTCTTCGACGGAAATATCATGCAGATCCCCGACAACTACTAATATGACCATATTTGACTGTGGTAGAGACATTTTCACGACACAGTGATTAACGTCAACACACGGTTAATTGAGGCATTTAATTACATGACTATGGCAATTCTTTCCTAAATCCTCATTGTCTGGCTTATGTTAAAATTGACTTTTACTCATACTGTTGTTTTCACATTATCCCTTAGATTTTTGTCTACTCTGAAGACACTCGTAACCGTCTGTGTGAAGGATATTTTGCATACCTTGAACACACAGTAAGCCTTGTGTGGGTAGATTGCAGTACCCATAGGTATAGCAGCTTGTAGTTGTAACCTAGTTCTCATTGCTGCTCTTTCTCCACTCTCTTCTAGGTTTTGGACTTAAAGCTTCCATTTTCTTTGGCTGTGTCTGTTGTTGCCTACTTGTTTCTTTGTGTAGGCATCACATCCTGTTATGTAGTGTTTTGGTTGTGAAGGGCAGTTGGTCCCCTGAAGAAGTTCTCAGTATCAATCGTTTTTTTAAAAAAATTAGGAGAACAAAACATGTTGGGTGTTCTTTTCGCACTGGAAAATACAGCAGTGCCTAGAACAACATACTGGCCCTCATTACGACCCTGGCGGAATTCCAAAAACGAAGGCGGAAATGAAATACCGCCGTCGAATACCGCTCGTTGCGATCATGACCCGTCACCATAAAGTATGATGCCATTAGCGACACCGTAGTGAACGCCAACGCTAACTGCACCAAGCACGCGCACGCGCTCCTTGCAAAACCGTAATTTCCGCCATGGCGCAACGGTACGCGAATTCTGACCCTAGCGGACATGTACTCAACGCCATCAAGCATGGCGGAAAGTACCTTTCCGCCATGGTGAGAATTACGGCATCGCGAACCAACCGTACATGGCCCTACTGAGTGCCTGTACTCCACTCCCTGCCCACATTGCACAACTCCTCGTAGGCAAACGCGGCCAGTACAGTACCACACAACTCCACTCAGAAGCCGGAACCCAATGCAGATCATCTCACAATACATCGCGCCACAAATCGGAATATGCTACATCACTAGTAAAGAATAAGGCTACACGGTCAATATCTGAACATAATTTTAATGCACATCCAAATCACCAAGCCCATACAGCTATTCGCTCACTAACTCCCAAATGATTTCCATCACTGTGGGCTGCATCCGCAATGAATGACCAGCTTCTACTTGTGTGACGCCCTGCTCCTTCATGGTACACAGGGCCTACATTTACGATCAATAAGGCAACACGGAAGCGCCTAGAACCGCAGGGCAGTCCCATGAAGTAGGCACTAGTCCAGCTGAAAGGTACATATGTTGCTCCTAGCCACTAGTACTGCGTAAGGGCATGTGGCCCATTGACGATCGTCCCATAAGATCGTAATGGTGCTCCACTGATTAACTCGAAGCTGCAGGTGTCGAGTGAAAAAGCCATCTGCAGGAGTGGCGTACAGATGGCAGCGGCAAAAGGGGATGAGATACCTGTCACCCAAAAGAAAAAAATAATAGCATGGGCATCCGAACTTCATATGTATTACTCAGTTCATTCAACACACTAAATATACAACCATATGCATGCTAGCCCACTCAAAAGGATTAATGTCACCAAAAAATCACTTGCGAATCATAACGACATAAATCGAGCTCAATACACTATTACTAACGAGTGTATGTGTGCATGCGTCTGTCAAAACAGAATCCATTAGATGTGATTAGTAACGTGCACAGACACAAGTGTTTGAAGGCGCGTCGAGACAGGGAGGGTTCAACAAGGGCAGACAGATGATGGACCCACTATGGCAGCTTTGCATCACATAGCGCAGGGGAAGGGGATAGATTTCAAAAAGCCATGCACATGACAAACTCTCAATTAAATCATCTGTCCATGCATCCATTCATCATTCCCTCATCCCGGAATAGAAACGCCTGAATATTTACTC
Source organism: Ambystoma mexicanum (assembly GCF_040938575.1). Lineage (NCBI taxonomy): Eukaryota > Metazoa > Chordata > Amphibia > Caudata > Ambystomatidae > Ambystoma > Ambystoma mexicanum. Next base: position 1,143,082,762 of record NC_090933.1, read on the forward strand.
ACATTACATTTGAAATTTCCATTGAGTCTGTGCGTAATGCAGTCTGCAAAATCCACTGTGTTCCTGCCCGGTTCACTAGTGTAGTGAAGTAACATGTATTTGGGGACGTCCTGCCTCATCGTCCACTACGCTATTGCGCATCCCATTCAATTCACATCAATCATTGCATTCTCGTCATGGGCCCTGTCCCAAGGACATTCAACAATAGAACGTTACATTTCCAGTCAGACCTGTGGGCGTCTCCTCGCCGCTAGTTGAAAACCAAAAGCGCTGTCCTTCGAATTCCTCATTTGCAACATCACGTCGAAAAGGCATCTGTGAACGCTTGGATTCACAAATACATCTATGTAGTGCGGCTGTGTGTGAAAATGGTAACTGGCTTCAATCACTAATGGGACTCCCCGCCCGTCGGTGAACGTCGGTACAGTGCTGCATGAGGGTCCACCGTTGATCAAGTACTACATTCCACTGACCCTTCACAAGTTTGTCCGCGACTGCAAAAATAGTATGTGAAACAATGGGACCATAGCAGAATCAACATATTAACCAATATTTCACTGCCATCGGGATCATATACATGATTGTAATTGCAAGATGCCATGCGTCAAATAGCAGCGTTTTGTGCGGGACGTGCTCGCCCAAAAGTAATTGCAGCTGGCACAGGTGAAATGAATCACCACAGGTGGAGGCTATACAGTCTGAAAACACATAAATTGCACACCCAAACCCCTCCCACAACCACACCCACTCCCAAATGCTACCGACAGGACTAGCGATGTTGGGCCTGGGGGACCTGATAGCACTGCAAGTACTCCAACTTCAAGAAGAAGACGAACACCAACGACTGCAACAACCGGCCGCACAGAGGAGACGCAGGAGGAGGAGGAGGAGGAGGAGGGCAAGGCAGGGGCAGCAAGGCCCACCAGCACAGCCACTACCACCACGCAGGCAGCCCGCAATCCCACGCCTCCGAGCCAATCCGTTCAACCTCACTGCTGAGCAGATCCACACCCTCTACCGTTTGGACCGGGACACCATAACCGCCATTGTCGACATGACACACGCTGACCTTGTCAGCATGATAGATAGCCCAACCGCCATCCCACCCCTACCGAAGGTGGTGTCTGTACTACACTTCCTGGCCACAGGCACCTACCAGCACACAGTCGGACAGTTGCATGGCATTTCACAGCCACTATTGTCACGGACACTATTCCAAGTGCTTGATGCCCTCCTGAAGCACGCAGACGACTACATCTGTTTACCACGCTCGGAGCAGGAGCTCACAAACGCAAAAGTGGGATTCCATGCACTTGGTGGCATACCGGGTTGCATTGGTGCCATCGACTGCACCCATGTGGAATTGGTTGTCCCACATGCCATGGAGGTCCAGTACCGCAACCGGAAACAATATCATTCTATCAATGTACAAATGGTGTGTGACTCCAACAGGATCTTTACACATTGTTGTGCACGATTTCCAGGATCAACCCATGACTCTATGGTCTTGAGGAACTCTACAGTACCACGCTACATGGAGCGACACGCAGGGCACCGATCCTGGCTACTCGGTGAGTCTCATTTAATGCATGTGAATGTGGGGTAGGTGATGCGTCAATGACGTGGCAGGAAGGGGGGGGATGCGTACGTAGCAATGTTATTCCACAAACATCCTTCTTTGTCCACATACAGGTGATGCCGGGTATCCACTGAAGAGATGGCTCCTTACACCAATCCGGAACCCACAGAACCAGCATGAGGAGGACTACAACCATGCCCACTCACGTACCCGTGTAGTCATAGAACAGGCATTCGGCCTACTGAAGGCTCGTTTCCGCTGCCTCAGCAGGTCTGGCGGGGCACTCCTGTACCGCCATGAGAAGGTTGCAAAGATGGTCATGGCATGTGTAATGCTACACAACATGTGCGTACGTAGAAATGTGGCCATGCCCCCTGACGCAGAACTGCAAGCACCTGAAGATGGTCATGATGAGGGTGGGGATGTGGCAGCACCTCAAGGAGTCCGCGAGGCACAGGAGGCCCGTGAGATTCGTCAGAATATCATAGATGCATGCTTCTAGCACTCACGCCTGGTGGCTGTTACATGGACACGGGACTTGTGGCACTGTGTGTGTCGGGAACATGCACAATGTGGCCTGTACGCCAAGAAAGGCCTCGTACACAAAGATCAATGTCCACACATCTCATTGGATTAATGTGAATATATTTATTGCAAATGTGAAATGGTATTACACACCCAATCGACCCGCCACCCGGAAGAACCCTACACACCCCCTCCACCCTCCTACCTCCCCCCCGAACACCAGTGTCCAGAGATGCTCATTGTCATTGGTCAGACGCTATTGCAAGCCCCCTCTCCGGGTATCAGGGGCACCCCTGCCTGTGGAGCGCAGGTTCCTCCCAGATCTGCGTTGGGGGCTGCCCTGGACGGAACTTGCAACGGATGATGTCTCTGCCTGCTCACGTCCATGCATGTCCCTAAGGGTTTGTGAGAGCTCAGTGAGCACACGGCGCACAGCGGCAAGTTCACCACATACATCTTTGGACGTCGCATGCAGTTCCCCCTTCAGGCTCTCGGTGCTTCTCTCCATTTGTCCCCTCAGGCTCTCGGTGCTTCCCTCAATTTGTGCCCTTAGTGTCTCTCTACTTCGCTCCATTTCTGCCCTTAGTGTCTCTGTACTTCGCTCCATTTCTGCCCTAAATGTCTCAGTAGATGTTTCAATGGCTGCCTTAGAACCCCCACATTCAGCAGCATGCTCCTTGAGGAGCGTGGCCAGTTGCTGCTGTTGCACTATCATCTGCTCGAGGGACTGTTGCCTCTGCTGGGCCATGCCCATTTGCGGTGGTTTCACAGAGGGGCTGATCACCTCATGTTGCCTTGCCACAGGCCTTGTGGGGGTTGGCCAGTCGTCGTCTTGTGGGTGCCCCTGCGTGGTTTCCTCATGGTGTACGGGATGAAACATACAGGGGGATTGGGACAGGTCATGGATGGATCCTACATCTACAGCACCGTTTTCTGTGTCGGAGCATGCTGGCATGAAAGCAGTGTCACCTATGGTGCTGCTGCCACCAGAAGCAGTGCCTTCTGTGGCATCCATTGGGGGGACCTGTGGTGCTGCTGTTGTGGACATGCTGGCTGCTGGGGTGCCTGTTGATGTCCCCTCCAGTGTGCTGCCACTCGATTCGTGCTGCTGACGTGTCTTGATCCGTGCAGCTGAGGTGGAGGGTCTTTGGCCGTTGGTCTTGGCCCTCTTTGCAGGTGTGCTGGTAGGGGTGTCCTGAAGCTCGTCGTTTGATTCGGACCCTGTGGTGGAGTAAAGGAGGGCAAGCGTTATTTATGGGTCTGTTGTAATTGGAATGGCAATGTATCACATGCATTGGGGTGGTACCTGAGGGTGATTTGGGTCAGGGCCTTGGGGGAGGTCTCATTTTCGTGTGGATTGAGGGTGCAGTTATTTTGCAGCCTGCAGTTAGGGTGTGCATGCTGCACATGCAGAGGGTGTCTTTAGGATTTTTACTTATTTATGTATTTAATCTGACTTTTACAGGGCGCTATCATGGCAATGTATGTGGACGTTCTCCTGGACATGTGTTTCTATTGCACTATGGGGACACATGGTGCTTCACATGATTGGACATTGTGGATTTAGCATTGTTTAATTTGGCCCACCTACCTGATTCTTCGGATGTCTGCACTCCTTTCTCCATCCCTCCGACTCCCTCTATGCTCTCCATTCCAATGGTGGAGGCACAGATTTCTTCCCAGGGGGTCAACTTGATGGGTGATTCTGATCCTCCCCCGGTAGCTGTGGCAATGTTGCGGTTGGCTGAAAGTATGCTCCGGACGCGTATCCGCAAGTCGTCCCATCGCTTCCTGCATTGCTGTGGGTTGCGGGGTGCGGTCCCCACCGCACTTACCCGCTGTGCCACCAGGGCCCAAATGGCCTTCTTGTTCGCAAGTGCCGTCCTGGTCATTTGCGTGGAGAAGACGACGGCAGCGTTCTCCTGGAGGGTCTCTGTGAGAACGGTGAGTTCCTCATGGGAGAAGTGGACCTGCCGCTTGCGATCGCACGCTTTTTTAGCAACTTTTCCCATTTTTCTTTTTTATTATGGGGTGGCTAACGGGTTGGGATGTGTCTCAGGGTCGGTTTTTAATGGTTGTGTTGGGATTCTGATTTTATAGGTGTACGGCGTCCTGTTTCCCGTTCCGGCCCCATGTTTTTACTTCCGTTTCCGTATATTTACGGTGACCGTAATTTGCGCTGACCGCTCATTACGGTGACCGCTGAGATGGGTGGCGGAATTGCACCTAGGGCGCCGTACGACGGCGGTATGGGCCGTTTTGGGGTCATTTCCGCCATCGCGGACTTTGCACTTCCGCCATGGCGTAGTGCTCGTGCCCGATGGGTCGGAATCGGCCGCACTTTGCTCCATCGTGCAATGGCGGAAACGCTATTTACGCTATGGCGGTCATGTCAGTTACTTTCCGCCAGGGTCGTAATGAGGGCCACTGAGTTGTACCTGGTCCCCTTTTTGCAGAGTAGGGACACATAGACATAGGACCAGTCATATAGGTCAAGGGAGGCGACCCGTAGCTGAGGAGCACCCCAGGTCTGCTTGCCAATGCTTTGTTTACACAAAATTGTTGTATTAAATGTTGTTTATTGCACTGTATAAGCTAGTTTTGTATAGGAAGGGTATACTTTAGTACTGTATTATTTGCACTAGGGCTGTTGCGGTTTTAGAACATTGGAAAGGTGATGACAATATGTTTTTATATACTGTATATGTTTTATAATGCTACTTTTTGTACACTGTTTTTAAATTGTGTTGATTTAATCTGCTTTTTCTTAATACATTTTGTATGTTTATACATGTTTTGCCAAGAATGTTGACTCAGTACCTATTTGGTCCATGGACTGAGTTGTCCAAACGTCAGAAGGGAGTTTGGAGAGACACTTGGTTTCTTTGGTCTTAGATTGTCTCTTTTTAGTAGTGGGGCTGAATTCCTGTGTCCTTAAATTTTTCCCCTGGTCTCTGCTTTTATTAGTTTGTTTTTACCTCCCTTCTCACAATCATGAAATAATACAGAACCAAATCTTGATACATAATGAAAGTCAACCATAAGGTTCCAAACAACTCCTCTCGCTTGTCCCTCACACTCCTTCATTTTGACAGGCTTACTTTTATTGCATAACCGCCCATCATCCATGACTACAGCATCATCATACACTCGCTATATGTGTTGTGGCTCCCAAAACCAACTGAGTGCTTTCTAGACTATCCCTCCTTTTTTCACTCGTACCTACTCAACTTCCCAAAAATCACTCATTTTAACATTTTAACTCATTGTACCGCATGTTGATTTGTTGCACCTACTCATTCACCTTTTCCCTCAGTTTTCTTTCATCTGATTCCACAAATCTTGTAAGTGTCAACCACGGGTGGCACACCGCACCATAAGGCTTCCTCTTCCTCAGTACCTTGAGGTTATTAGTCCTGTGGTCACATGTGGTGACAGCCAGAATGCGCACACAGAGCATTACACAGCTTTCTACCAACTTTCTGCCACTCTTCTGGATGCCTCCTCCACCTGCATGCGTGTACATGAGTGTGCGATTGCTCCTTTCAACCACACCATCAGTTTCTGGATGGTACAAGGAGGTAGAAAACACTCTACAACCTTGTTAATTGAACCCCATTGTCCGTCAGTAACCTACTGGGGAAACCATATCCAAGAATTCAACTGCTGCCTTTGAATCAGCCTCCCTGACCACCTGAGTCTCTACCCACTTTGCGTATTGGAATATACTTCTAACACCCCCTGTCACTGTCAGGAGCACCTAGTATATACAATGCCATACACGCCTAAGGTAATCTGAGAAATTCCAGAGGCCTAAATAGCTGGAGCCTGTTCATAACATCTTATCAGCATCACAGCAGACACTGCATTCATTGACCGTTTTATCATCCTTCAAATACAAGCCAGGCAACCAATAGTCACAGTAAACACTAGCTTTGACAATGGTAATGCCTAGATGTCCCTCATGACTGGCTTCCAGGTTTCTTTTTCGTCACACTACCTCTGTTGCAGAGGAAACCATTCATGATGGACAAGTCATGGTTTACTTTACTGAACTGCATAAATCCCGGACAATTCACTACTCTGTCCCTGCTGACAACATCTCTTAGTTCCACATGCTGTTCCAGTGCCTCTATGCATTCTTGCTTGTTGACTACTCCCCCACATACTGCATAGACTTCTTTGTCCATCTCCTACACCTCATCAGCCTCTACCTCTTTTCCACCGTGCCTTGCTTTGGGCAACAAATCTGCCTTTAAGTTCTTCTTACCTACCACATATTTAACAGAAAAATCATGTCCTTGTATGAGGTGACCCACCTCATGATACTCCGAGATATCCCTTCCAGACCACAAGTTATGAAAACTCACACCAAATGTTTGTGATCAGTAAGAATGTGGAATTTACAGCCCCAAGAAAAATGTTCAATTTGTTAATTGCCAATACTACACTGAGGACTTCCTTGTTGATAAATGAGTATCGCAGATCAGCTCGGCTGAAAGCCCTTGAGGAAAATACCATCACTCTGTCTACACCACCCTGCCTTTGTAAGAGCACAGCTCCATGAATCGCGTCACTGGCATCACTCATTATCCATGTGTCACAGTGCATATCAAAATGGGCTAATGCAGTTGCTGAGCAATAGTACCTTTAATGTGCTTGAATTCAGTCTCACACACCTCTGTCCAGCTAAACTCTTACTTAACTCGCTGATGTTCTTCCACCGATCAGTTAAAATGTCTCACAAACTTAGAATAATATTCCACTAACTCCAAAGAATGATAGTACCTGTCGATCTTTGGCACTTCTCAAATCTTCTATGGTGAACATTAACCGCTTCTTGAGCTCCACCCCACACCTACTCAAGGTGTGAACAGCATACTCTATGGACTTCACCCTTAACTTACACTTCTCATCCTTAGAGATAAACCTGAACTCTGCCCAGTCTCAAATCATGTTCTCCGTCACTTCATCCCATGACTAGAATATCATCCCTGAAACAAACCACCCATTTGACATCCCTAAACAACATGTGCATGACTCTCTGGAAGAATGCCACAGCTGACACCAACCCAAATGGCATTTTCTTGAATCGATATGTACAATATTGAGGTACAAATGTTGTGAGATCTCAAGAGCTACGATGTAGCCTAATTTAGGGGTATTCAGATGCAAGGACAAGGGTAATAAAAAATGCAGCTACCACCACCAAACTGATCATCTCTCCTATGTTAGGTAACAGGTAACTGACCACCAAATCATTATGATTTAACCCTCTCAAATCCACACACAAATGGATCTGTCTTTTCATTTTACGTGCAGCCACAATGGGAGAAACCCACTTGGAAGCCTTTACCTGTTCAATAATTCCCTCCTGTTCCAGTTTGTGCAACTTGGCTGTTCATACATATGAGGACATTCATTACCTTTGACACCACTGGCTCCACCCCAGTCAGATCACATGATGAAAGCACTTAATGCATGCCAACTTCTCTCTAAAAACATTCTATAACTTCTCTTCCACTCCCTTGCAATGCCCTCATTCACTACCACCACCACATCCGGAACACTGTGGTCCAGTACTATACCCATATCACTCTGCTGATATGGGGATAGTTTGCAAGATACAAATTAGCCTGGCTTAAAGCACTCCAACGATTTCTATCTTCGCTCCACCATACGCTTTAGCTCTCACTGCGGGTTGTCTCAACTTAATCTGCTTTGCATTGAACTTCCTTTCCCAGTCCTTCCATCAGATTATAGTACAATCGGAGCCTGAATCAATTAACGTGGGAACTTTCACACCACTCACACACTTCCACATGGGGTTCCCCTGATCTTCTTGGTGCACTCAGAGATACTGATTCCTTAAGGACTTTCCTCACCACTCTAATCCATCACTCCTATGACTCCCCTCGTATCCACCTGGTAAAGTACTCATTCTTACCACACTTCCTGCATTGCAATTTGAGTCCCAGACATGCCTCTAAGTTAGCAAAATCAAATGTGCTCCCACACCTAAAACATCTCTTCATTTGATTGGACTTCCCTCTATCTATAGCAACATGTGTGCCCATCCCCACTTTCCCTGAGGCATATTATTTGTTCCTCTCATCCTTCTTCTCCAACTCCTTCATATATGACATCATGTGTTCCATCCTTTTTGCGAATTCCAATACTTCCTTGACAGTAAAGTCCCCTTTGCTGCAAACCTCCTATTGCTCCTATGTTCCCTCACATGAATTGATCACACATGTGTTTGTTGTAGAAGTTCCCAAAATTGCAATTGTTCTCCAGTTCCCTCAATCCAGTGACAAAGTCCTCAACAGTTAATCTGTCTGCTTGCTGCCTCATCTCCAAATAGTACCTCTCCAGAATGGGACAAAACTTTTTCTCAAAGTTAAGGTCCATTTGCCTTAGTATGGTCTCATAGGGGTTAAGAATCTCCCCCACTCTAGCCTCCTGTCCCTCCTCACTTATCCTTGAATTGATGTCTGGAAGGCTCTTATGCATTCACTGCCCTTCAAATCATAAACTGTGCATCAATAATTCCCTTTTCCTCTCCATGCTGTAGGATTACATATTCTTGGAAATGTTCTTTCCACACCTAACATTTTTTCATGGATTCCCATGGAGTTGGTATGAATTGAGGTGGTACATTGCTCATGTTAGTTCCTGTGTGCCCACAGTTATTCTGATAGTACTTCTGGTACTATCTATGTACTATGTGTACTATGTGTACTCTTCACTTCAATCATGTGATCCTTTGCCAAGTATGGTTTGACATCTACAAATCATTATCTTGTCCCAAGATGGCTGTGGCCTTACCCATTTGTCCTTGAGGGTTGTTTCACCTTTAACAGACCAGTTCTCTGTGGTCACAAAGCAGATTACAAGCCAGACATTGCACCTTCCTTCTTCTAGCTGTCGGAGCACTTGCTTCTCCCTTACAGTGACAGCTGGTAAGCCCCTCAGCAATCCTGTTGCTTCCGGGGGCCTCATCACTCATCGCCACCATAATGAAAAGAGATAAAGTCAGCTTTAGATCAAACTGCTGGTCTGCTTTATTGTAAATAACAAAGTCCAGAGCAGTGGGTAGCAAGGCCACAAAGAGCATCCTGAGTCTTACGGCTCCCAGAATCAATTCACCAGTAGAACCTAAGGTTAGAAGTAAACACAGCAAAACAAAAGAGGTGATGTCTGGCAGGTTTTCAATTAATCTTAACCTCTGACTTGACAGGCAAAGATTGATTGCAGGGTTTTTCAGTGCAATGCCAGAGGTTAATATTAATTCAAAACCTTCCAGCCATCACCTCTTTTGTTTTGCTGCAGTCGCCCTGAGTGGGGTGGGTATGCCCAGACGTGGATTCTGTGCCTGTTGGGTCTAGAGACCCAAGCTACTCCTCACCGATGAGGCCAATGAGGCCGAATCATGTTTGGGGATGCTTGTGGTCTCGTGCAGAAGGGATGTGTCCTAGCAGTTCGGGCTGGACTGCCCCTTTTGAGGTGTGACCAAACCTGATTTACATATATTAATTTCCCTTTTGTAATGGCTTGGTAGGTAAAGAAGGTCAGTCTGGAGGGTTGCCCAGAGCAATGCCGGAGGTAAAGATTAATTCAAAATTTTCCAGCCATCACCTCTTTTGTTTTGTAGAAGTAAACACAACAAGAGGATCCACAACAAATGCTGGGAACTCCATGTAGAATGTTGCGTAAGGAATAATTCAGGAGTACTGATCTGGAAACAACAGAGCTTAGTAGTAAACAAATAAGGGTAGCTTAGTATTCAAATCGACCGTGTAAAAAGGTCAGCATAGGGATTATTTTTCCTTTTGTTCAGTAGGTTAATGCTAGTAAATGCACTGTTCTATGTGGCTAATTCTTTAGCTTTAGAATGCTTTAGAATGCTTTAGAGTATGTGAGGAGTCAGAAATGAGAGGTGGACACAAAGTTATATGATCAGACAGTTTATTAAACAGAAATGGGTTGGAAAAACGCCCCTCTATCCCTATTCTAAAGAGGATGTTCCCTACCTGGAAAACTAAAACTAAGGATCTGTCTGAGTCAAGTTTTCAGTAACTTAAAAGCTGAACTTGTGTCCAAAACATTCTAAGCTGACCCTCACACTAGAAACAAAACAAAAAATGGTGCACAGAAATATCCTTAACTTGATATTAGCAAAAAGCATCAACAACCAAAAATATAAGGATAGCTCCAACAAAAAATGGTTGCCATGGAAATACCCTTGGATTCAGAGGGTGGAACCCTTCCCCTGGATCTTTAGGTAGGATGGCAACAAGTGTCTCTTTACCCAACCATTCCTTTGTGTCTTGGTACTGGATTCACAGAGTTCTTGTTCAACCAATAAATTCCATAGCAGTCTTTAGCTCTTCTTGCTACTTTTGCAGATTGCATGGTACACGCCCTTGCCAGGAATCCTTCTATGGGTTTTCCAGGTCCCCTGGTATACTCCCATGCCAGGTATTTTCCCACAATGTCAAACTCTTTATAAAACTTCAGGTGCCTGATGTCCACCCCTGCCAGGACTTTTTATTTGTTTCACTGTTCCTTTCACTATACCACAGTAGCATATTCACTGCAGTGCTCGGTATATTTGCCTATTGTAGCACTTGCTTCAGCTTCCCCCCACATTGTCATCTCATGCATCTATACTTGCTTGGGGTTTGTTGCTGCACCTTGCCTTGTTTGCTTTCAAATGTTCTTCTTATTGGTGTTTGAACTTGTACTTTTCCTTGACTGCATTTAATCAAGCTTTGTGCCTTTCTGTCATTTGCAACTTTATACAATTCAAACATTTGCTGGCATGAGCGTTGTTACTCCCTGGGTCCCCCGCTGTTCTAGGAAGACTCACAGGGTCTTCTGTGCATCCGTGAACTTGCGCGCACTTCCACTTCCACAGGTGTGATGGGGGTGAGAGAAGAGAGGCGAAGTTGTGGAGAGCCCAAGGGAGGCTCCGGAGGTGTTGGTGTATGATGTGGTCTGGAAGTGAGAAAGGAAAGGATGTCTTGGGTTTTTGCTGTGAAGTGTGCAGCCAGGGCCCAAGCAAAGGTCCTTGGTGAGTGTGACCACTGGTGTGGGTTCAAGCAGTGATTTTGTGCTTCAAGAAAAGTAGAATAAATCCAGTTGGGAAGCAGGGGAGGAGGGAGGTGTTGCTCATGAGCAGGCCAAATCTGCCACCAGAGTTGGTCATTTAGGGGGAGCGTGCGGTGGTGGCATGTGGTGCAATCTGTGTTTCATCAATACCCATTACCTTCATCTTGGGATTAGGAAAATGAAAGTGTGCACTGAAATATATTTAGCTGCAAATGGATTGGGCACTCCATAGGCCAAGGGTGAGGGTTGTGGAAGGGGAGAAAAGGGAGAGTACTGTATTGATCGGATGGTGAGGGGAACAAGTACATGCGGCTTTCAGGGGTGATTTGACAGCTCTTTTTTGTTTTAATAACAGAGGATATGAATGTGGTAGGATGTGGAATGGATAATGGGAAGAGTGGGTACATGCTGAGTTCTATGGCAATCCAGGTCATTTGTATATGAGCGGTTTAACCTGACCTGGAAATGACCACCTCCTGACTTCCTGCCCAGGGATTGGAGTTGAGGTTGCCAGAATTGAGGGCATCAGGGATCTCAAAATGTCAGCCTTCATTCAGCTCTGTTTCCTCAGGAACCATCATAACGTTGATATCCTGCATCTCAACAAGCCACCTCCCACGCATTTATTTACTTGTTACCTCATTGCTGATATGGCAGAAATTAAATTAACTCAAGTTTATCACTTTCTTGTGAACAAAGAGTCCGGTCCAGCAGGGCCATAGGTTAAGTGCGGAGAGGTTGCCCCACTCAAGGAGCGTACGCTGAAGTTCTGTAATGTAGCACAAAGTGCAGCAGCCCAAAGGCAGGTGCAAAAACACTGGCTTGGAGCCTGGGACATGTAGGCTCTGGAGGTGACCCAGGCTACCAGTCAGCAAAAACTGAACAGGTGCGAGGGAGAGAGAAGGAGGAAGAGAAGAGGAAGGTCTTGAGGAGTTTCTGGATAGTCCAGCATAGAGAGAATCAGGGATCTCGGGGTGATGAGCCTCTGGGGGAAAGTGAGAAAAAGTAGAATACCTCTGAGGAGGTGTAGTTGGTAGATGGACATTTTGGAGATGTCTGAGATGTGAGAAGAGAAGGAGAGAGTGGAGTCGAAGTTGACCCCAAGGTTATTTGACTCATTGGTAGGTGAGGGCGCAGGGCCAAGGGAGGCAGGCCAGTGAGAAAGTGGGAAAGCGGGACCAGGGGTACCAATGAGGATGATCTCTGTCTTACTCGCATTCAGAAAACGATTGTTAATCATTATAGACTTCTGTGAATTCATTTCATATAGCAAACATGCATCCAGAATCACAATGATTCTGTATCCGGATTCATATCTCTCCAACGGTGCCCGACTGCTTTGTCCTTCTCATAAAGCCAGACCACATTTCATGCATTGTTGTTTGTTGTGACGTATTATATCAGGGTTACGTGGCTTTGTGGTGATTTTTTTTTGCATTTTATTTTAAAACTGAATGAGGTGACCTGCTGATATGGATTCATGTGTTAACACCAATCAGGAAGAAATCGCCTCCTCCCAGAAATACTGGGGACAATGGTAGAGCGACCAACCGCTGATGGACTAGGCAATCAGGTGACGGTAGTGTGTGTCATCCCTTCAGAGCTCTCTGGTGCATCCCAGTGAAGGGCGGAACTGTGAAGGGTGAAAACCAGCCTCTTTGCCTCTTAGCTTATGAACCTTTGCTTTTGCCTTCCTCCCTGTTGCACCTGAGATTACTGAAAGCTTCCTAATTACTGCACTGTTTCTCCACACTGCACTACTCACCTACAATACATTTACTCCTACTGCTCCTCCTACTCCCCTCTCCCTAGCTTTCTCCAATCACGCTACAACGTCCTCCTTTCCTATTCATAAATCAAAACTTCCACTACTCCATCTCTCTTCCACCTCCTTCCAGCAAACAAAGCTAATGCGCTAACCATACCTACTCTATCCACCTCACTTCCCTTCCTCTGAGACCCAACTTCTCTACTCTTCCTTACCACATTAACTGATCATTGCACTCTGGAATGCTCACTCTGTATGCAACAAAACATCCTTTGTCACTGACTACTTTCACTGCAGCTCTCCTCCACTAGATCTTTTTGCTATCACTGAACCGGGATTTCTCCATCTGACACTGCCACTCTGGCTGCCCTACATGACTCCAAACTATCCTTCATTCACTCTCCACAACAGACTGGCAGAGGTGGAGCTGTCGGACACCTGCTCTCTTCCTCACTCAGTTCACATCATCTCCATCTATCACCTTCCTGGTCCCACTGGATCATTTGTTGATGATCTTGGGCAACTCCTTGATTCTCTTTCCACTAAACATGTCCTCGTTGTCTCAGGTTACTTTAATCTTCCCTCTCCAACCACTTTTCATAAATCTGAACTTGAGTCTTGTCTTAGTGACCACTCTATGCATAACCTCCCTACTCAAACAGGGGGTAACTCTTTGGATCTCTTATTCATCTCCATCTCTCTCACAGCCACTAATACTACTGTCCCACCATCAATATCTGATCGCTCAATTGTTTCCATCACCATCTCTTTAACACCCTCTGACCTCTCCTCACCACTTGCGTCACCTGTTAATAAAAGGAAATGCTATTCCCCCTTCTTTCTCTTTCCTCCACAGTTCTCAGTCTCCTCCTTAACACCTGATGCCTCTTCCACAAACACTGCCTTCTCCAGCTTCCAATCCCTACTATATGGTGCATTCTCCACTCACTTCCCACTGCTTACTTTCACCATTTAATCTCAGCATCTTCAACCATGGATCATCCCATTCATATGCTCTCTCTACACAGACATGCGTTGGCTGCTGCATAAATGGAGGGTACCCAGTCGCATGAGGACCTGCAACTCTACCTCTCTGCCCCGATCTCTCTCAAGTGCTCTCTTGAAAAGGGAGTTCTACTTCACCCTCATTGACTCTCATTCCACCATCATCTCTGGCTTCAGGGTACCCTAAACTCACTCGTCAATCCTTCTAATTATAGACTATCAACTCCACACTCACAGCTAATGACCTAGCTGAATACTTCACTGCAAACATTTCCAAATTTAGAGACTCTCTGCTGACCTTCCTCACACTCCCTCCTTCTACAATTTACACTCCCCCTAATCTACCATCATCTTCTGCCTCTATCTCCCACTTTAGTCACACTAATACTGAAGAAGTGCTATCTCTACTGATGAAGGCTAAACTTTTGTGTGCCCCATGAGACCCTCTTGCTACTCAGCTTGTCAAGCCTATTGCCTCGTTAGTGTCCTCTCAACTCACTGAACTCTTCAACCTGTCCTTTGACTCCGCTTGCTTTCTCTCTATTTTCAAAACAGCCTTGGTCATACTTTTCCTAAAATAGAATGGGGCTGACCCGAACCTACTGGCTAATGTTTGCCTTGTGTCTTTCCTTCTGCACTACTGAAAAGTGCTCAAAAGGGTTGTGTTCAACCATCCTACCAATTTCTTAGACATCCACAACCTTCGAGACCCCCTACAAGCAGTGTCCCACTCCTGTCCCTCCACGGACACTGCTCTCATGAATGTGTCAAACTTCATAATCCCCTCTAAGCTCTCCATACTATGCTCTATCCTAATTCTCCTTGACCAGTCTTATGCCTCTGACACAGTTTATCACTCTGATCTCCTTAATACTCTCTTTCTTCTTGTGATTGACGATCAAGCACCAACCTGGTTTGAACCCTACCAGGCACCTCGCCAATTCTCTGACTGCTGCAGCAACAACACCTCTCAACTCGCTCTTCCAACTGTTGGGATTCCACAAGGCTCTGTCTTGGGTCCACTCCTTCATACACTCTACACCTCTGCTCTTGGGGCATTAATCTCCTCTTTTGTGTTCTCTGACCAATTCTTTGCATACAAAACCCAAATCTTCTTCTCTTTTCCTGAACTTTTCTCTCATCTCTCTATCACAATTTCCAACTGTCTCTTTGGCATTAAATATTGGATGGCTTCGCACTCTCTGATGTTAAACTCTACCAAAGTAGAGGTGCTCTTCTTCCCTGACAAATGTTCTCTCTCATCACTTCCTCTGCCTATCCAGTTCCCACCGGACACTCTCCCCTACTCTTCTTCAGCTAGAAACCTCTGTGTCATCTGTTACCCTTCTCACACCTTCTCTACTTTCATCTCCAAAACTGGAACAGCAGCTCACCTCAAATTATTAGGATAACCAGGCACCTCCTTCCATTCAAAACCACCAAGCATCTCTTAAGCATTCTTGTCTTCTCTGAACTGGACTACTGTGCCAACATTCAGAAATCCCCATCTATGCTTTCTGTCCTCTCGACAAGATTATTAACTTCGCTACCAGGTCTCTCTTTGAAAATGCTCACTTCACACCTACGTCCTCGTACCGTCACCAGGCTGGATGGCTGACGATTCAAAACAGGGCCAGATTTAAATGTCTTCTCCTGGTTGACAAATCTATCTACGGTAAGGCACCCCTGTATCTATCCTCCTCTATCCAACTCTACAAGCCTTCTACCTGTGCTTCTTTGCTTCTTCTCTTTCTCTCTTCTTGGTCCTCTTGCATGGAATGCTCTTTCCCCGGACATCCGAGAAACAGTCCACATGGATTTGTTCAGACCAAAACTACAAGCCTACCTACTCGGCTCCAAGTTACCCTCTTAACCTACCTCTCATCTGCCTTCTAGCTAACATTTTTCCCTTGCCTCTAATTCTTCACTTTCTCTGCCTCTACTCTAGCGATTCACCCATCATGGTCACATCCCAGGCACAGCTGTCTGTACCTCCTACCTGCACTTAAAAATGTCCAATGTTGGTTGTCCTAAATCTGTGTATGTCAGCTGATGTATTGCCCCTAGTGACTGTTTCATTAGCTCCCCTTCACAACCTGGTCTGAATGTCCCTCAAAGTCACCCCATTGTAATAAACTCACTGCTTCCCATCAAATCTAATTTCTTATCTATTGTATGTTCTTTTGTGAACACAAGAGCATTATTCCTCCCTGTGTGTAAATAAATAAATAAAAAGTGCTAACATCCTTCAAAGTGCACTGTAGCACTCTGAGGTCTCCCACAGACAAAAGGTGGATTTGCACATTTCAGATGAGTGTTTCGTGTCAACCTGGGATACACAAGCAAAGTGGTCCTGGTCACCTTTGCACAAGGTGTTCATTGCTGTGCGCAACCTTGCGGTCAAAGAAACTATGAAACAACAGACTTGAGAATGCTGCCCCATCCCCATCCTATTACCCCCATTATGTCTATAAAGGGATTTTTGAAGACCACTTTTTCTCTCTCTTCCCTGGAGCATTGCAGCTTGTGAACTACTGTTCTGTACTCTCGTGTTTTCTGGAACTGTTCAATGGCAACAATGAGCGGGCCACAAATAAACGCCAAGGTGAAGGTACATCAACAAAGCAATCCGGCAATGGCTCTTCATGCTCAGAAGTTCCCACACGTGATCAGGTCTGGGCGGAGAACAACCACAAAAGAGGATAATTAAGGATCATGATGGTTACGTGCTGTGCAGTGTTATAGAGGGTGTGGAGTAGGAGGTGGGGGGCGGGGGGCTGTCCCAAACTGTGGACAAGAAATTAAAGGCCTGGTGTGGTTGTGAACAATAACGTTAACTTTCAATTTAATGCACTATATAGACATTGTGATGCCTCTGTGAGATGATGGCGAAATGTGTTGTAACTGGGATATCTGCTGTATTGGATTCTTGGGACTGAAGTTACAAATGGAGCAATATACCGTGTATGCATGGGCGACATGATATCATGCTATGCAGTGGGTCGTTTTCTTTATGCAAGTTCTGCAAAAAGGAAACATCTATTGAATTTACTGCATGAGAGCAAGCTAATTGAGAAGCAGGGCATCACATCATGGCAAATGGTATAGCCTTTGTGCCTTATAATCACAAGTGTCCCAAAGCACTCGTGGGGAGGAGAGCTTCAATCTAAGCAGGAGAAGAACTGGTGTGTTTTGGGGGTGGTCGAAGCTCTTACCTATGTAATGTGACGTGAACAAGGAGGAATGGGTGTGGTATTAAGAAAGGTGAGGACTTAACAGAGATGATGCATGCTGACAAAACATACATCACAATTCAAAGTGTAAACAGGAACGCATGTCAGAACAGTGGTCCATTGTTTAGCAAGCCATAGTTAACACATCCAAGGATAGTCCAGGTCTGGGATGGCACTTCAAGGACTCGAGAATTAATGGACAAGGCCTTCTTCAACATTGTCTGCAGGGTGTCGGTGCCATATGTAAACACATTTATGCCCAGGACACTCTGAAGCTCTTAATAATTACTGACAATGACCGCGCCTCCACCCTTTGGTGGAATGGAATGTGATGTCCGGTTTCCTTTGTGTTCAGCTATATTCTAAGCTGTAGGGGATCATACTGTAGAGGAACCACCCAGGAACAAATGAACTCTAATGTCCTATCATTCACAGTTGCTCACTGATATTCTAACATTTGAAAGAGCGTGTCTGTTGGGGGCCTGGTACGGATCACCGGGCAGGCCGCTACATGTGTCGGGAACACCCGACACATAGCTGCAGTTTGGCGCACACGCCGCGAACAAAGGGGTGGGGGTCACCCCACCCTCTCCGGATCAATGGATCAACCCACGTGGCTAGGGGCACCCAGCACATGGCGGCCCCAGCTCTGGGGGCACCCAGGCCAGGGTCGCACCCACTGCCATGGTCACATGTCGGCAGGATCCTTCGGGGATGGTGTTGCCCAGCAAGGGCACCATCCTCGTGCGGGGCCCCGTCCTTGGGCCCACTGCATGCAGTGTCACACCAGCATGGTGCAGGACAATAACCACACCGGAGCCTTTTGTTGGTCTGATTTACGAGACGGCAGCAGCTTGTTTCTTTTATTAAGTTGGTCACGTGGCCACTGCAACATGACCCATTACAACATCCTGGGAGCTACCATGCTCCCAGGAGGGGTGCCCAGCAACAGTGTCCTCCCAGCGGAGCAAGGCATTGGAAATGTCCACTCTGTATGAACATTGTACAGCCCCCCTACTGAGCACTAATGCAGCTGTTGGCCTTTCCAGACATGCACTGCTTTCTGCCTATGCATTGGCATGTCCATGCCTGCTGCTGGCCTTTACAGTGCAATGTTGCCTATTATGCTCCTTAGGACACAAACGCTAGTCCTCCTTACATTGGATGCACAGGGGCTGACCTGCTCTCCATCTCTCCTCGCAGTGATAAGCGGCACTCTAATTACGCCACTGTGAATAGACTGTGCTTGGACAGTAGGTGCAGTGTCATCTCTTTATAGCATGCTTCGGTGGGGTGCGGGCACTACTGCTAAGAGGGAATCCTCAGAGCAGCATGTATCTGTTAATGGAGGACATTACAGCCATGCACTGTTTTACTCTACCCACCTCCGAGCATGGAGGGATGCATGAATGCTGCACAATGCCAGACCCGGCTCCAGCAAGGGGGCCAGGGAGGCCAGGCCCCCCCAGAGCCAGCCCCTCTCCCCTCCTAGAAAGGAGGCCATGTCAGTGGTGTTATACACCACTAGTAACCAAGTGAGTGGGGGGTGGATGTCAGTCTAAACATTCATCAGCAACCTCAGTGACATCATTCTGAGAGGATGAACTTCAGGACACCCAGCCAGGATTTGTTTTCCTTCCCTAGACAATGGGCCTCATTACGAGTACGGGGGTAGGGGGTTAATGGCACCAGTAAGGATGCCGGTGCCTTTAACCCCTTACCACCGCATTCCGAGGTCCCTTAGCGGGTCCCACTAGGGCCGGCTGGTTTTACCAGCCGCTCTTAGCGGGACCCGCTAAGCTACCAGGGAGCTAATAACGGGCCCGCTATTCGCGGGCCCGTTATTAGCTCCTTCCCCATTCCAATTGAGCCCTATGGGGGCTCGAATGGGAATGGGGAATGGTTTTCAGAACAGGGACTTAACGGGTCCTCCAAGGTTGGAATGACCCAGTAAGTCTCCATTCCGACTACCCGACTACCCGGACCCGGACACGGGTTTGGAGGCAGCCATGGTGCTAATAGCACCATGGCTGCCTCCAAACTCGCAATGAGGCCCAATGAGTTATGCCCCACAGCCATGAAAGTGCAATTTTTTTTTTAATTTTTTTTTTTTATTTGTGATTTTATAGTTTGGTTTACAAACTATTTAAAACAATAGCTCATTTGTCACAGGTTTTAGTTTTGCATTTTGCTTTTGGCATCACAATTGATGTCCTCTTTCAGGATTTCGTCTAGATAGTCAATTATTCGACAGGTCAACATTACATTTTTTCCTCCTAGAATGTGGAGCCACCAGTCTTCCATGTTTGAGTTCATCGGGGCGGATTTTCCTAGGTGTAATGTTCTTTGGCTCTTCAGATCCGCACATTCAATTATTAGGTGTTTGATGGTTTCAACTTCGCCCTTGCAGACTCTACATAAGTTGTCGACTGTTTCTTTGACGTGAGTCCTGAATAATTGCTCTTTTGTTCTCAAGGCATTTAAACGCAGTTTCATGAAACTGTCGCGTTGGTGTCTTGATGGAAATTGTTTCAGGTATGCAGGGAGTAAGTCTAGTCTATTTGCAACTGGTCCCAAGTACAGCGCAGATGCCAAATTGTTATATCGTTCTGTATTTAGGATCCATTGCCATTGTTTTCTTTTTCTTTTTGCGGTTTCAGGACGGTTTATCAGCATCTCCAAGCTAATGTCTGCGCAGGCCTGTATTTTTGTGAGTGTTGTTTTCCAATCATTTATCAGAGAGCTTATGAGCTTGCTGTGGGAATTTCTAAAAATTTCGTAAGCTGGTTCTGGGGGGCTTAAGTTCATTTTCCTCAAGAGTGAGAGTGATTTCCATAGCACTGTTCCTTGCAGGGAGTCTAGGGCCAGCTCATTTAGAATTTTAATGACTGAGATATGGTTGCATAACCTCAGGACCTTTCTCCAGAAAAGATCCTCTAAGTATGGCCATATTCTGTGGTCTCAATTCCAGGCAGCTTCAACACCATATGTTAATGCTGGTGTTACCTTCAGTTGGTAGAATTCACGTACGGGTAGCATCGTAAATTTTCCGTACAGTCTGTGCAATTTTGCAGCTTGTGGTGAGGAGTTAAAGAGAATGCCCAGATACCGTATTTCTTTTATTTTTTCTATCTTTTCCGCTGCAAATGACCAAGTGTAGTTTCTGTTCCTTTTTCCTATCGTCGACCCAATTGACATAATTTTGGTCTTTGCTATGTTGATGAGCAATTTGTTTTTGCGCATGTAGTTATCAAGAGCTGATAGCAGCCTTTGAAGGCCAATTCGCGTTTGGTCGGCTAGTACTATGTCGTCAGCATATGTGACACCTCTTATTTGATGGCCATTAACTTTCGGTGGAAAGCAGTTGACTTGGTTTAATGCGGTGGGAATATCAGCAATGAACAGCTTGAAGAGCAGCGCAGCTAGAGGGCACCCTTGTTTCACTCCCGTGTTGGTCACAATGGGAGCTGTTAGATCTCCTTGTTGGTTCAGCCGTACTCTGATAGAGGTGTTTGTGTGCAGGGCGATTATAGGCTGTAGGATCTCTTCGGGACAGTCGCAACTCCTCAGTTTTTTCCATAGTAACTCTTGGTTTATCGAGTCAAAGGCTTGACGCATGTCAACAAAAGCTAGATGTATATTTCTTTTTTGTTTTAGCGCCTCAAGTTTTAGTACATTCAGTATTACTAGGTTCACTTCGGTCCCCACTCCTTTGGTGAATCCAGTTTGTCGATGATCCAGACAATTTGATATCGCGGCCCAGTTTGCTAGCTTCTGTGCAAATTACCAGGGAGTTGGAGGGCCATTCACACCTCTAAGTGAGGTAGCAGGCTGCCTAAAACTATTTTTTCAAACCTAACATTTCAATTTTGGTTTCTGTATTTCAAAGTATGATTATTTTTTGTGGAAACATATTGATATTGATATTGATATTGATATTTTATTTCCATCGCGCTCGTACACAAGTGTTTCAGAGTCCAACGAGGCAAGGGAGGGGAACAGAGGAGAACAAAACAGCGATCTTACTAGGCCCAGTGACATTGAGAACGCGCAAGTGCATGGGAGAGGGGTAGGGGAAAAGTACATGGAAGGGGGGAGAAGTGGAAAGTACGAAGCAGAGGAGAAAGAGATAAATAACAATAAATAAATAATAAAGGCAACAAACAGTGGTAGTGCAGCCAGCAATTTGCAAGTGCTAGGTTTAAGGCAGCAGACGGGGTAGGTCTGATAAGTGCAGGAAGAAAAAGGGGGGGCTGTATGGGTACAGATGCAGACCCCAGTGCCAGGGGTGGCCCGGAGGCAGTGCAGGGTGAGCAAGTACCTGGACCCAGAGGACAGAGGGTGGCCAGGTGCACGGTGCCCAGAGAGAACAGATCAGCAGGGGTAAGGGGGAGCGAAGGCAGAAGAAAAGAGGAAGGTATTGAGGTACTACCAGAACCGGAGATGGTTCTCCTCAAGTTTTACAATGGCAGGGAGGCTGTTCCAGAGGGAGGCCCCAGCCGAAGACAGAGATCTACCCCAGCTCGTTTCTTTGAAAAACGACTGACCCTGAGGGAGTTGGAAGTAGAGGAGCGAAGAGCTCGAGAGGGGAGGTATTTGCGGAGGGATAGCTGAAGGTATTTTGGACCCAGGCCCCAGAAAGCCTTGTGGACAATTCAGATGGTTTGAATTTAATCCTTGTATCCACTTGGAGCCAATGGATAGATTTCAGAGCTGGGGAGATCCCAGGGGTTGAGGCCAAGGACAAGTCTTGCAGTCCTTTCTGGATAAGTAGCAGAGGGCAGAGAGTAGAGGCAGGTAGATTTGGAAAGTGGCTGTTACAATAGTCCAAACCAGAGATTGGGATACCATGAGCTTCTGGGGTAAGGAGAGGAAAGGCAGTTTCAAACATAGTGGTTTTTCTCATCATGCTTAATAAAATGGTTAATCATATCAAACAATATACATGACAGGTAACGTTGTTTGAACACAGATTTCTGCACAAGGTGCGTCAACTGACTGGTGGCCCTTACAAATTATATTCAAAGTATATATTCTGCTGCATTAACTACTTGAGTACAAGTGAAAAGATAAGGTTGGTAGGAACACACATTTAGTTCTGGAGGGGAGAGTGTAGTAAAATCAAAAAGTGACAGATGTAAGGCTTTGAATTAAACAGTACCACTACCGTTGCTCTGTGCAACATGCCATGCCATAATTCTGTAGTATGTCTGTGCCATTAGAGAAGGGGCCAAGCCATTAACAGATTACTTTTGGTGCTGCCACCAAAAGGTACAGTTCAACCTCAATTGCTAGGCCGTGTTCCATCTGCTCTGGAACACAAGTAACCACATGGATTTTTAGGCCCTGTGGTTTAGTAGTTTGGGACAGGCTTCTGATATTAGTGACAGGGCCAAGGCTGATATGCAAACAATGGTATGGATGGCTGGCCAGAGCAATGACAGTGGTTCTAATTGTTTCAGAGAATTTTTACCTATTAGATACAACCAGAACGCATGCTGTGGAACACAGATAGCGATAACATGGGTGTGTCTGGTCATTAACCCACCTTATGACTAGCCATGGCTATGTTAATGCCTCACCATCAAAACCTAACCTTTCTAGAACTCTTTAAGCAAGCTCTATTACAAACTAACACCAAACGTTTTGCTGTATAGGGCCTGCCAGTGTTAACTAAACATTCTTTTGAGTGTTTAATTACCTAATTGCCTCTGTAAATGAGCTCCTGGTGTAATAAACTTCTCTTAAAAACTCTTGAGCCAGTTGAGTTTATGAGCAATATATTTGTCAAAGCCTCTGTGACTTGCACTGAAGTCCTGTCTTAAACAACCAATCACATTCCATCTGTTTGTGCTTGCATATAGGTATTAGTAGACATTTGCCAGGCAATGCCATCATATGCCCAGTTACTGGCACCATTTTCCAGCTGTTGCCATCTTATGGCCAGGTGGCACTCTTATGTGGTACCCATATGGCAGTGCCTGGCAAATGCCTATCCATGCCTAATCAAAATACCAAGCTGTTGGCTTTGCCAATGCATGTTGGCTTCAGTTTGTCTCCTTAAGTGAATGTGTATATGCCCAGATGTGGGTGTCTTGCTTGCTACGCGTAGGGAATCAATTTGCACCTCACTGAGCTGGCCCAACAAGGCCCTACCTGGGGCTCCGACTTAAATAGAATGGGCCTCATTACATGGATGGGGGAGAACCATGGCGCTATTAGCGCCATGGTTCATGTTGGTAAAATACCGGCACCGCCTTGGCGGAAAGGGGAATTACCGCCCCATTCCAAGTTTGGCGGGGCGGTAATTCCCCCTTCCACCATTGCCCTTCCCCATTCCCATTTTTGACCCATAGGGCAAATGGGAATGGTGAAGGCGCTAATTACGGTACCGCAAATTGCGGTACCGTAATTAGCTCCCTGGGTCCCTTTGCGGGTTGGTTTTTAATGCCTGCAAAACGCAGGCGTTAAATCCCCCCAACCCGCAAAGGGACCTCGTAGTAAGGCGGTAAGGATTTACCAGTACCGGTACTTTACCGGTACCGGTAAATCCTTACCGCCATCCGTGTAATGAGGCCCAATGTATCTTTGTATGGAAACCTAGTTTACTCTGACAGAACGTTTCATGATTCAAACTGATAGGTACTGACTTGATAAGCTCATTTTGTTTGAATAACTTTACAGAGTTTGCATGCACACAGAATATGTCATGTGTGTTGTGGGATTTTTTTGGATTGGAAAGTATGATGTAAATCCTGGGTGCTGGGTGTTTAGGCAGTGCCAGAAATGAAACATGAACACCCGTAAAATAACAAAAAGGAAGAGCGTTTTCTATAATGTTGCAGTCAAAGTATAAAATGTGTACATCTTTCATAACTAAAAAGCAGTATTTAAATATTTTCAAAAGAGTGCAATCAGAGGTGGATTTAACATTTGGACAAGGGACAAATTCCAATGCCCACCCATCCACTGTTCTACCCTCTCCCCTCAACAATGCAAACAGCAGGGCTGAACAGGCCCTACGATTGAGATCGTATCTTTTTAACGTGTCTCAGAGTCAGTTTATTTACAACAGGAAGTGCTATGGCAACTGTGCTGATGATACTGTGTCTTTTCCCTTTATCAGGTGACCAATGAGGTCATTAAATCCATATACAACCAAATCCAGCTCTAGATGCTGTATAATGGCCTAGCCTTGAATAACTCAAAAACTGATATTATTATCCAGGGCACCGGCCCCAAGCGGCACAAGCTTGATCAGTCCTATTCATTCCTTCAAATTGCAGACTGTCTGCTCCTCACTTTGAATAAAGTAAAAACCTTGTGAGTCTCAAGAGCTCTCAAGAGCACTCAATGATGTCCCATATCAGCGGCCTAGTGTCTAACTCAACCTACTACATTACTTTTTTGGCACAAATCAGAACATTCCTTGAGGCCTCCAGTTGTGCCACCCTATCCAGGGCGATCATTGGGAGCTGCCCAGACTTCTTTGCCAGCAGTCTACTTGGGGTATGCAGAGGAGAACTCAATTGTCTGCAAGTTGTCCAGAACAACGCAGTGAGGGTCGTTATGGGTATGCGTAAAACAGATCATATGTCAACAGCATGCAGAGCATTGCATTGGCTCCCCATTACAAAGAGAAACAAGTTTCGTACCCTTTGCATTGTACATGCTTGCATGTATGGAATAAGCCCTTCTTATATGGCAGCACAGTTGAAGTGGCTATCTAACAGGCGCAATCTAAGATCCAATAACACAGGTTGCTTTTCACCCCAAAGGCCAAACTGATACAGGTGCTAAATGGATGCTTCCCAGCTGCAATTCCTCACTTGTGGAATACTCTTCCGCCTGATTTGAGGCTGTGTGCCAGTCTTCCCAGGTTCAAACGTGTCCTGAAAACCTTTCTTTTCGAGTAAATTGATCCTTGGTCTGTGGAAACAGAAAAATAATATGAGGCCGGGAAGCCCAAAAAGAAACACACCAACACAGGTTTCAAAGAACATACAAGTGCTTTATTTAAAAGCTACAACAGTTACCAAAGTCAATTGACAAATGGATAGCTATTCGGCTCTCAGAGTAACGTAACCAACTTCAATGAAGGTTCGATGCATTAGTAAGAGAGACCGTACATTGGAATACTTGAGTCTTTTATATGATTTGTCCAGCCCTTGGCCAACCCTCTCGCGGGTTAACCATTCTAGGGATCGGGCCTATGGGTTCCGAGCCAGGTCAATCCTATAATATTTGCATTTTGATTAGTTTTGCTGATATAGTTGTACACTTACACATAGGTCAGCAATAGGACAAGGTCTCAGTTCGCGACCCCGACAAGTGGCCTGCAGGCATATTAATTATTTGTGTGTACGGAGGTCACAACGGCCAGAATCTTACTCAGAATGTCATTCGGCCTCCATTTTGATGTTCAGGGTGACTTCCATCTTACAAGAGAACCTAAAATGGCGGCTTAATCCAATATGGCGACTTACATTACTTTCTCTAAGGTCAAGACTTTGCCACAGAGTTTGTTCGCATATGATGTTTTAGACAACTTGGCGTAGGCCAATACACATACAATTGCTGCGATAGGAGGCATAATATTGTTTCATTTCCGACAAACCCTCCTTTTGGCCTATGCCAAGTGCTAATATCACTTCTAATACTTTTGCAAATAACTCCATGCATTGTCGTCCATACATCCTGAATCATTATCTGTAATGTCTATAGCCATTAGGTCGTTCATCAGAACCTCTTGTAACACAAACTCTTTAGATGCTGAATCTGGGGCATACATTGTGTGCCCTACTGTGCTCACTGCTTGAGCACAACATCCCCATAGCATTACACATATACTAGGTAGACATTGAAAACAGCAACAAAGGAATAGCAGGATTCCCGAAATAACCAAGATAACAGAAAGCACCTTCCAACCCCAGGATCGTAGAGAATCCCAGAACCAGGCGCTAATATTCCAATCTCCCACAGGAACATGCACCTCAGAACTAAGGATGTGCAGGTTCTGTATTGCTTTAAAAATTGTCGGTGAGGAGTCTGGAACGGAAACACAGCAAGCGGACCCCACTAATTTGCATACTCCACCACGTTCTGCCAGAATGCTATCTAATGCCATCCGATTTTGGAGTGCTACCAATCTTATTGCCTTTTGTTCTAGTTTCATATTGTAGCGTATATCCGTGGTCCGGTTGATGGTTCTCTCCAGTACTCTTGCTAGTCCCCTAATATTTTCAGAGTTTGATATCTGTCCCCAAAATGGCACAACTGATTTCGCTATATCTCCCAATACTTGCCCAGGGGTATCCCCATCCTCGTCCCGCCGTGGGCGAGCCTTAGAAACTTCCAATGTACTAGCTACAAATACCCCAGGTAACAGGATTCCTAAATAACAGGTTCCCTGCCAATCCGTGGGCAACCAGGGAAATGCTGAACTACCACAAACGAAATAAACCGGCCCCCCTACATACAGAGGCCTGTTCTCCCCAGTCAAATTTACAATGTTTGCACAACCTTCAAAATCTCCCATTGGCCGAGTGCCATTTCTTTGAGCACAAAAGGGGACTGAATCCGGGCTATGATTAATAGAGTAGGAAGGAGGCCCGGCATCCTTATTGCCTATCGGAGCCATTTTAAAGGAAATTAGAGTTTGAAAAGGAAGAGATAGTTTATCAGATGGCTTAATAGAAGCAACATTAGGTCTACTTCTATTTGCAAAAAGCGAGCATCCCAGGGGAGTCAATTCACGTTTCTCAAAATCATTTAAATTAGTTCCATCAAAGCTCCCTGAGACGCTATCATTCCAACGGCCAAAGAATAGTGCTCTAAGAGAAGCATAGCAAGCAGTCGTTAAAGGTAAAGGGTGAATATACCATCCTAGCCCCTTGTTCCCATGTTGCGGTAAATGGGTACAAATCCAGCAATTACTCTTATTAAAAATGGCATGTGTTGCATTCATTACTATCATTAAAGTGTTATTATGATACTTTTGTCTATGCTGGGAGTCTCTAGGTGACAACGTGTGCAGGTTTACAGAGGGAGTCAAAGCAGTCGGTACAATCTCAATTGGCAGTAGAGGTTTTAAAGGGTACATTTCTTCGAAGTACCAAAGTCCCACAGCAGTAATTACACAAATTCCAATTATTATTAACACGACACAGCAATACGTTTTCGGGGCCCAGGCACATTGTTCGTTGTCCGAGTTGGTCACCCCCTTATTTACAGGTCCAGTGCGGAGAGCAGCGGTGGAGGTGGCAGGCATCGTAGTTTCTCAGTCGACGACCCCAATGTTCGTTGCTGGCGACACTACGGTCGCGTGACTTCTTAGTCCTTCCCAACCCTAGCCAGCAGAATCCCTTTTTTTTCCCTTTTGTTCGAAGGAAACTTTCTTTTACAAGAGAAAACTTTCAATCACTTCTTCTTTCCAAATGCACGGAAAGACCCGTGCCGTAGTTCTATTTTCTTCGTCGAAGGTCGTACCTGGTGGTACCCAAAACTGTTTGATCCGGAAACAAGGTAACGTCACTTCCTGAGAGAGGCGACGTATCGGAGGCGGCGGAAGTCGCAGAACTTGAAACAATATTTTCCGGAAGTGATTTTTCCAAAGAGTGCGGAGACGGAATGGACTGTTCCCCAAGCTCCACGGGCTCAGAGAAATTCTCTGACGCACTCACAGCGCTGTTTGCTACTCCAGGATCAGAGATTGTAGCATCAGCGAGGGGTTCTGCTTCTTCTGTAACGTGTGGCATCGGGTGAGGAAGTTTCTTGACATGCGTCGCGTGGATCCAATGTTTTTTTCCAGCCACCCACACTGCTGTCTGAGTGACCAACAGCACCTGGTAGGGTCCCCTCCAGTGAGGAGCGAGACAGGAAGACCTTTCGTAGGCCTTCACTAGGACCCAACTTCCAGGCTGAATATCGTGTCCTGGGCCCGTAAACCGTACAGGTAAAGCTGTTTGGACCTGATGATAAATGAAATACAGGTTTTTAGTCAACTGGTTGCAGTAGTCTACAAGCAATACATTTTCTACCTCCCTCAATGTTTTAGGCTTTGGAAGACCCCAAACGTTAGCAGGTCTTCCCATCACTACCTCAAATGGAGAAAGCCCAGTCTTAGTTTGAGGTGTGGTACGCATGGCTAACAATACAATAGGTAAGGCATCTGGCCATTTCAATTTGGTGTCGGCACATGTTTTTGCAAGCTTATTCTTTAAGATACCGTTATGTCTCTCTACCAACCCAGCACTTTGAGGGTGTCTAGCCGAGTGAAATCGCTTTTCAATGTGTAACGCTGTGCATATCTGCAAAATTACTGCTGCAACAAAATGGGGACCATTGTCCGACCAAATTACCCCTGGAAGCCCAAATCGTGGAAATAATTCTTTTACCATAGTCTTTGCAGTGGTCATGGCAGTAGCATCTTTAACGGGGAAAGCCTCGACCCATTTACTAAAAGCACAAATAATCACAAGAACATATTTTAGATTGTTACACCGTTCCATCTCAATAAAATCAAAGTGGATGACCTCGAAGGGAACAGAAGGGGGCCCAAAGCTACCCCTTGGAGTTACTGTCCCCTTCCCCACATTGTGCTGTAAACAAATCATACAATTCTGAACATGTCGCTGTGCAGTCTTCAAAATTTTATCATTCACCCAGACTTCTTCTAGCATTTTCGTGATCTGTTGAGCACACACATGCGTAGGACCGTGTGCCATCGTAACCATTGCCAGCACATATTAATCAGGGAGCAACTATTTTCCTTCAGATGTATCCACCCAACACCCATCATCATCCAGTTTCCCCATTCCTTCGGCCCACCTTTTAGACTCTTCTATTGTGGCATCAGTTTGAATATCTCGCACAGACCCAATACCCTCATCCATTACATAGGCATCTTTTGTTTCCCTTAGAGCATACATGTCTGCGCTAAGGTCTGTAGCGGTTTGCCTGGCTATCTGGTCAGCAAAGGCGTTCCCTTTTCCCACATCATCTATGACATTACGATGTGCTGCACATTTCATGATCGCTAACTGCCTAGGAAGTGAGAGTGCCGAGAGCAATTGCACTATTAGGGGACCATGCTGGATCTTGGTCCCATGTGAGGTTAGGAACCCTCTTTCCGATCAGAGAGTCCCAAAGTTGTGAGCCACCCCAAAGGCGTACTGGCTATCAGTATATATGTTTACTATATGCCCTTCGGAGAGTTCACAAGCTCGATTCAACGCTATAATCTCTGCGGCCTGCGCAGAGTTATGCGGAATTCTCTTAGTTTCAACAACCGTACTCAACGTAGTAACTGCGTAAGCAGCTGTAGATGTACCATCTGGAAGTTAGAAGCAGGAGCCATCACAAAACAGCTCCCCTTCTGTATTGTCCAAAGGAGTATCTATAAGATCTATCCTGCCCTTCGTTTCCTGTTCAGTGGTATACAGGCAGTCATGTAATTCTTCGTCACCGCAAACAGTATTTTGCGGGAAAGGTAGAAGTTCAGCCGGATTAAGAACACAACACCTCTTAATTTGAATGTGAGGGGCAAACAGAATTAATTCATACCTTGTCAGCCGTGCAGAGGTGAGGTGTTGCGTTTGGGTTTTATTTAATAGGACATCTACAGAGTGAGGTACCATCAAAATTAAATCATGGCCTAGGACCATTCCCTCACTCTGTTTTACAGACGCGGCAGCAGCAGCGACAGCTCGCAAACATCTTGGCAAAGCACATGGGACAGGATCAAGGGCGGAGGAGTAGTAGCCGCACGGCCTATTCTTCCCTCCGTGTTCCTGTGTTAACACAGCCAAAGCACATCCATCACATTCATGCACAAACAACACAAAGGCCTTGTCATAATTTGGAGTACCCAGAACCGGTGCAGAGCATAACGTGGTTTTGAGAAGCTCAAATGATCGTTGATGTTCCGATTTCCATGGCAGTGGCAGAGAAATGCCCTTCTTCGTCAAAGCCAACATCGGTTTTATCACTAGTGAAAAGTTCGGGATCCAGAACCTACAGTAAGAAGCCATACCTATTAAGGCTCTGACTTCCTTCTGTGTATTTGGAACAGACATGCCAGAAATGTGTTGTATTCTTTCAGGTGTCAATCTGCTCCCCTCCTTTGACAGGAGGTAGCCTAAATAGGCGACCTCCTGGCAACAATATTGAAATTTTTTGAGCGAAGCTTTAAGACCATTTTTAGTTACATGAACAAGCAACAGTACAGTGCCTTCCTTACGAGCACTTTCAGAATCTGCGGCCAAAAGCAAATCATCGACATACTGAAGTAGTGTACAAGTAGGTGGCAATTCAAGGGTGTCGAGCTGCTCTTTCAAAGCTCTACTATAAATGCTTGGACTTTCAGTATACCCTTGAGGTGCCCGAGTAAATGTAAATGAACGTCCTCCCAAGGTGAACGCGAACAAATATCTACTCTCCTTGTGTATAGGAATGCTAAAGAAAGCATTCTTTAAATGCACAACACTAAAGTGCGTAGCCGTAGCAGGGATCATTGTTAGTATCGTTGTTACATCAGACACAATTGGAAATTGTGGGGCGACAACTTTGTTAATAGCACGAAGATCAATTATGAACCGGTATGGGATTGCATTGTCACCTTTCTTGTATACAGGCAAAATCGGGCTGTTACATAAACTACCTGCAATTTCTTCAATCACCCCTCAATGCATAAAATCGGAGACAATGCACTTCAAAGCACGCTGGCCCTAGACTGATATTTTATACTGCGGAATGCGTGGTAATTTAACTCCATGTTTCAAAACTATTTTAACAGGCTCAATCTGTAGTACCCCGACATCATTGTCGTCAACTGCCCATAAACATTCCGGAACAACGCTAAACTCAGGAGGCAATGGTCGAATCAGAAACTGAGAATTGGGAGGTTGCTGTGGTGAAACCGTCAATCGTACTCCATCAGAGGAACAATGAATTACTGCATTCAGTTTCTTCAACAAATTTAACCCCAGCAAATTCTCTCCACAGTTCGAAGTCAGGAGGAAGGGACAATGGTCCGTGAAGGGACCCAAAGAAACAGACACCGGCGAAGAAACCGGGCAAGCAATTGGTATACCAGAAAACCCTACAGAAACATTTGTTTGCCCTGACAGTGGAATGTTTGGAACCCGGGAATGATCAATGGAGCACTTCTGTGCTCCAGTGTCTATCAAAAACTGATGTTTCCTATTCCCCACTAACAATTCAATGTAGGGACCTTTCTGATTAACGGGAATAGGTGAAGGTTCCAAACCCTGCTTCGGGCAGTCCTAACAAAATAAAATGTCGTCGGAAGGAAGCTCTTCAGAAAGGTAGGCAGCAGAAGGGTGATCAAATATGTTTCTTACGCCCACACTCGAAGTCTGATTTTCCTGTGAAAAAGGTTGCTGAGTATCTTGTGAAAACTGACCTCTATCAGGGCCCCCTGCTCCAGGGCGACCTCTAGGTCGTCTACCCATACTCCCAAACACATTGTTTGACCTTTGTCGAAGGACGGGGCACTGTGCTCGCCACGACCTTCCTGGCGGCAATAGGCACATTGATTAATATTCACAGAACCCAAAGGAGCGTTTCCTTTTGGGACATACTGACCTCTGGTCTGTGTCATACCTCCTCTGGGATTTCTAACAATTTGTTGTAACAATACTTTAGTCTTCAAATCTCCTTTCCTCTTCTCTATTTTCTCCTTTTCATTATTAACATGGTTCTCATAATACTGAGCCATGTGCAAAACCTCAGATTGAGATTTCGCCTGCCAAGCGCTCTCAGAGGACATAATCTGTGACTGGATGTCGGGCAACAATCCACGTACAAATTTGTCCACAAACAACCTTTTCCCAGACTCTGTGCCCAAGTCCTGTCCACTGAAGTCGGAGAATACCTGTTCGAATCTATTAAAGAATTCGGTGGCACCTTCAGTTTTTCCTTGAACACTGGCCGTAAGGTTGTCCCAAATAATTATTTTCTCTGGAATTATAGTTTTCAATTTTGCGACAATTCTATCAGGCAAAGTAAGTATTACCTGAGGTGGTTTCTCACCAGCTGGTCTTTCCCCTTCAAACCTAGTCATGTTAGCCCACGTATCTCCCAACCCTGGCACATCGTCAATTGTCTGAACCTGCTTCCATAAATCTATGGGTAGGAGTACAGGGAATAGCAAGTCAATATCACTTAAGGTGAACACAGAGGACTGCAAAACGGACTCTATCTCTTTGTAAAACCCTGTCGGGTTTTTTCTGATATCGGGAATTGATAGTCTAATAGTGTTCACTTCCTGTCGTGAAAACGGGACGTGAACAAATTGCGATACATAATGCGCAGGGATATCCACAGCGGGTGCACCAGTCCCAGCGTTAGCGGGAATCTCAACCTTTGGGACAAATGTCGGAGGAACCTCTCTCATAGGCAACTGAGATATAGGTAACTCCGACCGCTTACTAAGCAACAGAGCCAGGTCGAGCGCTAAGGCAGTCGAAGAAGTGTCGGGCGAAAAAGCCCTCTTACAAATTCCCAATAACTCTATAGGACAACTAACCTTCTTCCTTACACATTCTTCCTGCAAGTACTGTACCATTACCTGAATCACCTTCTTTTGCATTTCTACTGTATACTGACTATACGTGTCATATACTTCATCTGGCGGTATTGATGAATCCGAGATCCATCGAATCGCATCTTTGGTACAAATTCGTACTTCCTCAGGTGCCGATCTACGACACGGAAGGAACCGTTTCTGCACATACATACTGTCGTCTTCATCATCCTCATCTCGTGATTTCTCAAAGTCCCTCCTATACTCAAACAATCTTTCAACATGACCATGTACTTTCTCCTCTGTGTCCCTCAAAAGCGCTAAAGCATTTAGATCCCTCACCTCTTGTGGGAGGCCCGAATTTTGTAATCTACCCCACATCACACATAAATGAGTCCCCAAACCTTCGATAAAAACATTTTCCTCGGGAAAATTGTTCAAATTTCATAATGTGGAAAAAACGTTAACTTGATCACCTTTCTCCATACCGTGCTTAGTCCATGCAAATAATTCTCGTTTCTTGTCTGCAGTAACAGTATTACGAGTGACAGTCTTTGACCCCGCACCCTGATCAACTTCAGTCAATACGGAACCACTCGAGAGCGGAGGTGCGGGCAAATTCAATAAGGGTGCAACTATCGGCGCGGGAGGAAGGGGTGGTGCGATAGGTGGAGGAACAATAACTAGAGGAATAAGAACAATAGGTTGTACAGGGGGGACAAGAATAACAGCAGGAACAACAGCAGGAATGGGCAGAGCACCCGGGAGAGGATCATACAGAGGTGGCGCAGAGGCACCAGGCCTGCATTCGTTTAACAATTTTTCAATAAATTCCTCAGAAACATGGAAATCTTTAGAGGGATACATTTTCTGGATTCCGAGTGAAAAAGCCCTATCCATATTTTTAACTGACTCCGAATGTTTTTCCTTATCATATAACAACGCCTTTTCGGCATTTGTTTTATGACGGCGTGCATGTTTATCCCTGCTTTTAAGCTGCTGCAATGCTTCTTTTTTCTAATTCTGCAACACATCAAATGCTGCAGCTCTGGCCTTCTTTTTTAGCAAGACCGATTCTAGATATTCAATACGGCGATCTCGAAACTACCATTGATTGGCCACTGAAATTCGGAGGCATGTCTGGTTTGTCTGTGCCAAATATCATTAAATACTATACTTCCAATGCCATACTTACAGTACATAGTACATGCGACCCCTCCTGTGGTGCCGGGCGGCAAATTCCAAAGATTGTCGATCGCTGCGGAACAGAGCCCTAAAGAAGCTAGACAATTTCCCAGGCATTTCACAAAAAATTGGTGTTACCTGGTCAATAATTGTGTCTGCAGATACAATACGCCAAATTCAAATTGTCAGGGTTAAATTAAGAGCCGGGTCACGACTGCACCTGACCAAACCTAAGGAGGACCGTAGGGTTTACCAAAGAACTTACCTAGCGAATTTTACCTTGTGTTTGGTGGTTTCGCCAAATCTGCCCGCCTCAAAAATGGACCCTCATCAAGATGCCGTGTCAGACCACACGACTATCGTCCAAGGATCGGATCGTGCAGCGCTGCCGAGGTATCGCGTCTCGTTCGGTCGGGCCCGCAGTATCACACCGTCCGATCCTGGTTCGATAGCCTGCGTCAACCTTCAATGATCCGGCATCAATCTTGAGGGTCCCTATTCGGGCGCCAACTGTGGAAACAGAAAAATAATATGAGGCCGGGAAGCCCAAAAAGAAACACACCAACACAGGTTACAAAGAACATACAAGTGCTTTATTTAAAAGCTACAACAGTTACCAAAGTCAATTGACAAACGGATAGCTATTCGGCTCTCAGAGTAACGTAACGAACTTCAACGAAGGTTCGATGCATTAGTAAGAGAGACCGTTCATTGGAATACTTGGGTCTTTTATATGATTTGTCCAGCCCTTGGCCAACCCTCTCGCGGGTTAACCATTCTAGGGATCGGGCCTATGGTTTCCTAGCCAGGTCAATCCTATAATATATGCATTTTGATTAGTTTCGCTGA
Source organism: Ambystoma mexicanum (assembly GCF_040938575.1). Taxonomy (NCBI): domain Eukaryota; kingdom Metazoa; phylum Chordata; class Amphibia; order Caudata; family Ambystomatidae; genus Ambystoma; species Ambystoma mexicanum. The sequence goes on from NC_090933.1 coordinate 1,143,117,567, forward strand.
TATAGTTGTACATTTACACATAGGTCAGCAATAGGACAAGGTCTCAGTTCGCGACCCCGACAAGTGGCCTGCAGGCATATTAATTATTCGTGTGTACGGAGGTCACAACGGCCAGAATCTTACTCAGAATGTCATTCGGCCTCCATTTTGATGTTCAGGGTGACTTCCATCTTAAAAGAGAACCTAAAATGGCGGCTTAATCCAAGATGGCGACTTACATTACTTTCTCTAAGGTCAAGACTCTGCCGCGGAGTTTGTTCGCATATGATGTTTTAGACAACTTGGCGTAGGCCAATACACATACAATTGCTGCGATAGGAGGCATAATATTGTTTCAATTCCGACAGGTCTCCACTACATTCTCTCAGGTTCCTCCTTAGGCCTCTCTGAGCTTTGTTTTTTATTGTATGTAATGTCAGCGCTATTATGCCTCCGGGCCACTGTCTTAGCGCTTCAGAAATACATTAAATAAAGAAATTAGAGATGAAAAAAGGTAAAAAGGCAGTGACCATTGCTGTGGCACATTAAAAGAATTTATATAGGGTTTTAAGAAGCTGTTGGGTGATTGTTGGCTGATTAGTAATTAAGGGGATAAAGAATAAGCTGGGTGAAACAATAACCTTGTCATGCATTTCATTTCACTTTGTGTCTGTCTCATTATTTGCTATGCTGGAGCTTGTAGTCTTCCATTCAGGATGGGAAAAATAAAGCTACTGTCACTGGGGTTTATTTTCCAGGTCAAGCAGAGTGGAAGAAGTAGCGCTAAATGCATTTAGCTCCACCTTTTATGAGCTGTAGGATTTTGTATGATTTGATAGGCGAAGTTGGAGAGCAGATCCGACTTATCAAGGACCCCTGCCAAATCCGATTGGTATTTCACCAGCATATAATTTTACATTGGCGTAAACCAATGGATTTATATGGGATCTGCCTCACTTTTACACCTGGCAAAAGCAGACAGAGTCAAAAGGAATCCATTGTGGATGGCTCCCACAATCGTTAACTGTGGAAGAGATTTACACTTTTCCAGCTACGTAGTGGTAAAGTAAAGGGCAAAGGTGATTTTTGCCTGTGTTTTACTCTTTACTTTTCCAGTACTTAGTGGAAACAGTTAAAATTAGTGAATGGCCCCTTTTGCAAAAAGTGCAACAGAAGATTTCTACTCTATGCAGTTTAGGATTCAAAACAAAATCCCCCCCACCCACCCCCTTAATCTTTTCATCAACATGTTTCTACAATGATTAATACATTTTCAGGTTGGTTTATCATGTGACATGTGCATTTTTAAAGTAATCTGTATAAAACTGAACATTATTTTAGGTATTGAAAGCCAAACCTCAACACATATTTCTACCAACTTGAGCTCAGAAGAGGTGTAGTATCTACATTTCAGGCAAGTCTAAAATTATGGATTTACCACTTAGCCAAAGTGTGTGATCCTGAGCATTTATTTAATTTCAATATGCCTTGCCTGTTAAAATGAGGTGCCCCTAGAAGTGATTTGGTTCGCATTATAAACTATTCCTAAAAGCCTCACTCATGTTTTAATAGATGGGCAGCACAGGCATATGGGGACAAACACACACACACACAGACACACAGACACACACACACACACACACACACACAACACACACACATCTAACTTTGAAACTATCCGGCCCACATTTATAGAACAAAATGGTGTCATTTAATACGAAATCAAAGTAAACACATCAAGCAAAGATTCATCATGGACAATTGCATATTATAACCAGTATGTAAACAGTATGTACCAGACAATGATGTACAGGGGCATGGCAGGGTAGCAAGGCCCTCTCCTTCATGCCACGCCCCACCAGGAGCAATACCAGGAGGCCGGAAACCCCTCATCCAGCACCGTCTGCCTCCTGATGCAGCCCTAACAGCCGTAGCACTGCCTTGCACTCTCAACTGAATTTAAATGTGCTGCAAAAATACAACAAAAAATAACATTTTGTGTTTAAATGTAATTTTAGACATGAACCATTGATGGGAGACATTCAGAATGGGACTACTGTAGGGGTTCAGTTAGAAAGGGGCGGGGTGAGGACTGGGTGGGTGAAGGGAGGATTGTGTACACGTGTGTGTTATTGGAGGATATGTGTTTGTGCTCTAAATATTGTTAAGATCAACAAGACTACATGTATTGATTGGACATGGTATGCTCTGTTCTTGAAATAAAAAGAAGTTTGAAAAAAATGTAATTTTGTAGGAAACGCAATCTCCTATTTCTTGCTTCAGTATTCTGGGTGGTGAGGGTCTATCTTTCACAACAAGATGGAGGGAGCACAAGCATCTCCTCTGGGACCTGCTGGGAGTAGCCACTGTGCTCAGGAAGGTTTTCAGAGGAGGAGGCATCACCTCGAATTCTCCCAAGCCAGGCCAGGAAAGGTATGCTGGATGCTGGTGTGAATAGGCGGAAGGGTAGGTAAATGGGAACGGTGGTTAGGGCAGCTGAAGGAAGGTGTCTGGATGGGGAAAGGTGAAGGAGGATCAGATATAACAGAAAGGTTAGAGCAGATGGGAAGGGAAGATCAATAGATTGATGTTGCAACACTATTTTCCTTGCTTCTCTTTTGCTATGTACTGATTTTTATAGAGCGGTGCAAATGTATTTTTGCAGATCTGGGAAAACAAATTGCTGGATCACGGATCTGGGAAATCTGGATCCACGCCAACACTTTGATTAGGGTACTCTTACACCCACACCCGATGGAATGTGGGCCCCCCTTGTCACAACACTGGGATACCCAGATGAAAATTCCTGGAGTCGGGCCTGCGCAGTGCTGTCTCTTTAGATGGTTTGTGATTTTGATGGTCACATACAATGCCAAGTGGAAAGCCCTTTTTGTTATTTCCCAGATGTCTGACCATGGAAACAGTTTTACTGTTTTTTGTGTTTTATTTACTTTTAATATCTCACCATGACGCTCACAACAAATTCATGAATACATTACATAACATTGGCAGAGGTGTCAATCAGTTCAGATGTTCAGTCTGGGGAATGCAGCTTTACTGCAGTAATGTCAGGGAAGGACTTGAGTGTGCAGGCATGTGTGTTGGAAAGTGGTGTTTGAGGAAGAGCTTTGCTGTGCTAAGTGGGGAAGCAGTGGTTATTGTGAAGGTTGGCCCTAGGGGATGAATTTGCATCTTACTCAGGATCACATTTGCATAATCCTGCCGAGTGTGATCACCAATGAAAGCGTGAGCGGCAAAGGACAGAATCGTCGTCCATAGATTAAAAGGTATGGATGTCATTTTTCTGTCCTACTTGTTAAAGTTAAATTGTTCTCACCATTGCAGAAACTTTTCACTTTCTTTGAAGAAAATGTATTCTATCTAGCCCGGAGAGTGTTTGCAGGTGCTAACAATAACCTTCTCAGTCTGCTGATTCCTTGTTGCAATGGCTCTCAATGAGTCGTCGAGCAAAGGGGCACCTGTTCTCTTTAACCTTTGAACAATGGGAATAGGACATGGGATGTTTGCAGCTTCAGCAATCATCCGGAACCAGGGTATACGGAAGAATTACAGTTACTATTTATTTATTTAAACATTTGTATAGCGCAGAGACAGCTGAACCTAAGGCTTAAGGGCGCTGACAAACATGTAGCATATACAGGTTAAACAAGCAAGCAGAAGAGAGGAGTAAAGGTGGACAAGCATTCGGGGAGCCAGCAGGTGATTCATTAAACAGGTGTGTCTTCAGTCCCTTTCTGAAAACACGACTGGAATTTTCCACTCTTAGTTTCAAGGGAAGATTTTCCCAAGCCACGGGGGCTGCAGAGAAAAAGACACAGGCCTTAGTCTGCGATAATCTACATGCCGGGACAATGAGCTGAGATTGATTATTGGATCTGAGATTATGTTTACTCACCTTAGGCCTTAGTTCCTCATTCAGATAGGTGGGGCCAGAATTTTTCAGACAATTGAAAGAGATAGAAAGGAGCCGAAAGAGAATTTCTTCTTTAATAGGGAGCCAATGAAGTTCCCTTCTAGCCATAAAGATATGGTCCGACTTTTTCTTGTCCAGAACAATCCTAACAGCATTGTTCTGCACCACCTGCAGTCTATTCAGTTCACAATTTGGGAGACCGGTAAATGGGCTACTACAATAATCTATCCTGGAGGTTATCTGTGCTCTTGCTAGCGTTTCCCTTCTGGTTTGTGAGAGGAAAGGGCGGGCATGCGAAAGCAATTTAATATAATAGGAGGACGAGACGACCAAGCTACCAACCGGTGCTTTCATGTTAAGGTTAGTGTCGAGATAGATGCCCAAAGTCTTGACTTTTTTCTTGACCACTATAAGACATTCATCAATAACCAGTTTGGAGTATTGGTCTTCAAGCTTACGAAGCTCAGGATCAGTACCCACAGGCATAAGTTCTGTCTTGCTTGTCTTAAGAGCCAATCCATTGGAGCACATCCAACTTTGGATGAGCAGGTAAATCCTGTTGATATTAATTTCATCATCCAAAAAGACACCAGTGATAGGTATGATACACTGAGTATTGTCTGCGTAATTTGTAAACTCTATGTTATTACTGTCCAGGAAGTCAAGAAAGGGCACTGTAAAGATGTTATAAAAGATGGGGGAAAGACAGGCTCCCTGAGGGGCGCCTTGAGTCAGCACCTTGATGTTAGCATCTGCCAGATTGCTGCTCACTCTCCAATGGCGATCTTTCAAAAAAGAGGTACCACAATCAGCCGCTGACGCTGAGAAACCCGCCACCTCCCTCAGCCTGGAGACCAATATAGTATGGTCTACCAGGTCGAAGGCAGTGGATAGGTCCAACAGCATCAGCATACTAGGGTCGCCTTGGTCCATATGTCGGAGGAGCCTTGATTTAAAATCCAGCAGAGTGGACTCTGTGCTATGCTTTTCCCGAAAGCCAGACTCTCTCTTATTGAAGATGTTACCATTTCTCAGATGAGCCAGTAGTTGAATATAGGCAACTTTATCAAGAATCTTAAGGATAAATGGGGAATTGGAGCTAGGACGATAGTTAAGTGGGTCGTCAGGGGAGAGATCAGGTTTTTTTAATAATGGGGTCACCCAGGAGTGTTTGATACAAGTGGGCACCACATAATCCCTGAAAGAAGCATTGACAAACTTACAGAGGTTGGGGACGAGCGAAGTTGCACAAGCTTTAATTGTTAAGACAGGACAAACATCTCCCTTACAGTTAGATGGTTTAAGATTTTGAATTATTACTGTAAGGTCCTCCTCAGTAATAGGTTTGAAAGGGAAAAGTTCATCTTCCTTCCAACATTTAACAGGAGTAATGGTGTCCTTGAGACCCTTGTATGATAAAGATGCTCTAGCGTCTATGATGCCTTTATTGATTTTATTAAGTTTAGCATCCATCGCCTCCTGTACTTAGTTGCACCACCTGGAATCTTTTATAATGGTGTCCTGTATGGTGTTCTTTTTTGTTTCCAATTCTTTGAACACTTTAAAGAGTTCCTTGGGAGTGGACTGAGATTTGACAATCCGATCATCAAGGTAAGCTCTTTTTGCAGCAATCAATGCTTTTTTTGATAAGCCCTGACATGACTATTATAGATTTCTTTGTCGGCTTCAGACTGAGACTTTTTCCATTTATAGAGTGCCTTGGTTTTAGCACTTTTAAGTTCTTGGAGATCATGAGTAAACCATAGATTACCACTGTGCCTATGTCCAGTTCACAGGCATGGCAGTGTGGTGGGAAAGGCTCTCCAGACGAGGCGTGCCCTGAGAGTATTTCAGTGGTGCCAGGGGCTTCACAATGTATGCCCATTGGGCAAAGCATCTAGGGGATCTTTTTGAAGCTGTTGAAGTCAATGATATGGAAGGCTGTGGTGTGGTTGATGAGACAATTTGCTTCTCCTCTGGTTCTTCTTTGACAAACAGTGGATAACATAAGAGGTGAGTTCCACTAGTGACTCGCGGGGGACTTTGCCATGAAGCGTGATCAGTGGAGCTAGCTTCAAATTTCCCCTTTCTACAGTGTCTTTTAAGTGACACACATGTTTCCTTGTACATGTGTGCTGTTTCTGGCTGCACAGTGTATTCTAATCTTCTGCTTCCAATTTTTGCAGGCAACCAAAGTTTCCTGATCTGCATTGTGAGCACACTCTCACACTAATTGCTCCTGCTCGACAACTGCACCATCATCCAGTTTGTGTACAGGTTGTTCAGCCCCTTGCTCTTTCTCCCACTCAATGTCGTTATCCAGTGATGGCGTGCAATGTCTCTTACAAAACATTTTCTGGTACGATGTCCAAGACTAGTTCGGGCAGATTAGTCAATGGCGCTAAAGAAAAAAAACACTATCTTAATGCCATGGACTTTGTATTTCACTTGGCACAGTATACATTTCAAGAGAAGAGGACTGGGAATCTGACTTTAATCAATAAAGATGAGTATTTATTCCGCACTGGATGAAGATTTGCTGGCGCGGCGATTCAACTAAAAGGATGGGGCTCGTTAGGATAGTGCGACTGAGACAAGATCAGGCGATCGTGTTAAAAAAACAAGTGTGATTTGTGAAGTAAAGCCCATGATGGATAAACAAAATAGTACACACTTTTCAATGACTCTGTTTTCCCTTTTATCAAATATTCTCCTGGGTACAAATACGTGCTATCTTTCACATGTTTTTCGAACCCCAGCTTCACTTCCACTCGTCCCCATACAGGTCAAATACGTTGGCCCTCATTACGAGTCGGGCGGTATGGGGTTAACGGCACCGGTAAAGTTGCCGGTGCCGTCAACCCCGTACCGCCCGATTACGAGTTCCCCTCGTGAACCCGTTCTGCACGTCTGGTTTTACCAGACGTGCAGAGCGGGTCCCGCGAGGGGAAGAGGGAGCAAACAACGGGCCATCTCGTAATGGCCCGTTGTTTGCTCCCTCTCCCATTCCCATTCAGCCCTATGGGGGCTGAAATGGGAATGGGGAAGGACCGTGTCCGGGTCCTTGGAGGGAGGAATTACCGGGCCTTCCGAACTCGCAATGGCCCGGTAAGTCCTCATTCCGAGGACCCGGTCACGGACGCGATTTCGGCGGCAGCTATGCCGCCAATAGCGCATGCCTACCGCCGAACTCGTAATGAGGCCCGTTGTCTGGGAACTAACATATGTAGGGCTGTATTGCACAGCACTGTATTGGTACCTGAGTTTTTGCATTGTTGTTATACAAGTTTCCTTTATTTATTGAAACTATGCATTGATATGTTTGATGTTCTTATGATGTATGTTCTGGATTTCATGTTATATAAATTCCCTTATCAAAAGAACATGCTAGTTCTGTTTTCTTCGGGGGACATCCATTTCTGGGCTTACCAAAAGATTTGGAATTTCGTTCCTGTATACTTCCATACACTGTCCGTCAAGGTCTCTAGCTGGTGGTTTCCCCTATGTATTGCCCATATGACTCTGGTGATGTTCCTCAGGGTTGATTCTTGGAAGTCATGTGTATACACATGCATGAAGTGCTATACCCTCATCTATTCACACAGTATATCTACTGGTAGGGTAAGAGGCAGTAAAGAGTCACTCTGTAAAGCACAGGAACCTAGCAAATAGGACTTTGTTCTATCTCGGAAGCAATACACATGTTGCCCTTTGGAGATGTTCTATGTCTGCCCGTCAGCTCTGCTTCCCTTCAAGGTAGCCACCTCACATCCTAGCACCTGGCTGCTGACAATCTTCAGCTGTTTATGAGGCATTGTCCATGCAGAATTTCTTAGCCTCCACTTAGAGCTCAGCGCCAGCAACAGGTCAGTTATCGTCAAATACTGTGTTCAGACTTAAACCACAGTAAGTGTGGCGATTTGGAATCTCGGTCTTGCTTTAAGCATAACAAGGACGATTGCCATATCAGCAGACGTTCTGTCATGCAAGTTCTTTTACAGTACCGGCATTCAGTAAGGGTTTTGCATTGAAAGGGGGTTCAGTTGTTGGGCCGTGCCTCTAATGCGAGGCAATGGGAAGGGGAGCTCAAGGTGAGTGGCAATCTTTATTGAAATCTTTAAACAAGCTGCCCATGACCATAGAAAATAATGAATATGAAATAATTGAACAACATGTAGTTCTATGTATGTACAAACAATGAGTCTTTACATCAGCGGACAGTGGAGCTGTACAATTAAAGGAAACGTGTATTGGTTATTTGAACAGACCTAGCACAACCTTTTTAAAAGTTGAAAGGACTACCCCAAAGTGACTTTGCAACTTCCTCTACAAGCATTGGTCGCCCGGGGGTGGGGGGGGGGGCGTTGGAGGGATCAAATTAGATGAATGCTTGATTTTAGGATGATTACATTCTATGACCTCCCCCAGTTCCTCTTGACTTCTGATACCCTGCCCAAATCTGAACATCTGGTTTTAAGTACCTAATCACCATTGAATTGTGTTTATACTCGCAAAAAGAGCCTTTATCCTGTGACTAAAGCACATAGTGGCCTTGCAACCTTCTGTTGGGTAGGTCAGAAAATAGCACCTGAAAACTCTATTGCTAGGGGGCAATGTAGAGCATGTGGCAGGGTAAACGCAGGCATGAAAATGAAGAGAATAGTCGAGTGAGAAAACATGCTCCCATTCCCTTACAACATAAAGTCACATGAATCATTACTTTCTGCACATACATGTTGTCGCAGGTGGCTCAAGAAAAAGTCCAACGCGCTGAGACATTTCAAGGGCCCTATGGTCGGTCCTTTGTCTCTCATCTATTACACACCAATCACCATAACCCAGCTATCCCTACTCCCCAGGTTAGAGTATATAGCAGATTTCACCCTACTGCCCAACTCCTAAATAATACTAAGCACGACCACCCAAGGGCAGAACACTGGCTCTATATGTGCTTCCTTTGGACTGCCTAACTATCCCCACTCTACCCAAGGATTAGCTAATACGGGTATTGAATTGTGCTATACAGACACTGCCCACTTCGATCTCCTTTATATCAAACCCTTGCACTCCGGTCCCTCTCACTTCCTGGTGTTCTCCTCTCACTACTCTCCTGCTGCCACCTCTACCCCCCTGTATCTTCCTCCCCTGTCCCTCTGATATTTCTCACTCCATCTAAGCCTCACCTCCACCCTTTGATGGTACTACTTCCTCCATAATACTACTACTCCCTTCTCCACATGACTACTTGCTCCTTCAAACTACTACTCCCTCTTCCACACTGTTATTCCCTCCTCCACACTACTACTCCCTCCTCCACACCTTTATTCCCTCCTCCACACTACTACTCCCTCCTCCATACTGTTATTCCCTCCTCCACACTACTACACTCTCCTCCACACTACTACTCCCTCCTCTACACTGTTATTCCCTCCTACAAACCACTACTCCTTCCTCCACACTACTACCCCCTCCTGCACATTGTTATTCTCTCCTTCACACTACTACTTGCTCCTTCACACTGTTATTCCCTCCTCCACCCTACTCCCTCCTCCACACTACTACTCCCTCCTCCACAGTGTTATTCTCTCCTCCACACTACTACGCCCTACTCCACACTACTACACCCTCCTCCACACTACTACCCACTCCTCCACACTACTACTCCCTCCTGCACACTACTACCCCCTCCTCCACACTGTAATTCCCTCTTCCACACTACTACTCCCTCCTCCACACTACTACTCCCTCCTCCACACTGTTATTCCCTCCTCCACACTACTACTCGCTCCTTCAAACTACTACTCCCTCCTCCACACTGTTATTCCCTCCCCCACACTACTACACCCTCCTCCACACTACTACTCCCTCTTCCAGACTACTACTCCCTCTTCCACACTGTTAGTCCCCCTCCACACTACTACTCCTTCCTCCACACTACTATTCCCTCTTCCACACTGTTATTCCCTCCTCCGCACCTCTACTCCCTCCTCCACACTACTACTCCCTCTTCCACACTGTTATTCCCTCCTCTACTCTACTACTCCCTCCTCCACACTACTACTCCCTCATCCACACTGTTACTATATCACTCCACCCACCTGCCTACTCACACACCCTTCTTTCACACCCACAAACACTTCACTTATACTCACTGCACTTTCTCTCCTTCTCTATCAGTAATTTGACTGTCCTGCTCTTCATCGCAGTCACCATCCCCATCTGGATTCTGGTGTAGTGTTCTTGGAGCACCCTGATGTCTGGACATCTGTACCCTATGTTACTCTTCAGCTGCTACCCCACTGAAACTACGCGAGACTTTGGGACCCAGAGGATTTCACTTTAGTTCCAGGCCTCTGACTGACGTGGGGACTGTTTATTGCACTTAAAGGTGAATGGGACAGCCACCTCTGTGACTGCGATCGTTTACAAAGTATTTTGATCATATCTTTCCATCATCTATTTGGTGATTTTTTCTGTGTGCCCCAGGCACCTCCAAACTACCATGCAAACTAAGCTATTTCATTGGGGGAACCCAAATAGTTGTGGCCTGATTCCGACCCACCACCATGGGCTTCCATCTTTCTTTTCTTCCTCATAGTTTTCAAATAGATCAAATGTAGTTCTGTTCCAGGGCACCTGCCTCTGCATTTTCTATTTCTGAAGTCATGTGTGCACTCTTGTCATCTTCCTTCCAGATCCAGCTCGCTGATGCCACCTTTGAGAGGATATTGTGTGCTCTTTAAAACACTAAATAAAATAAAATAAAATAAAATAAAATAATTGATGTGGGACGACAACGACTCAAATGAGATCATTGCCAACAAACATTGATGTAAGTCCAGAGAGGAATGCGCAGTGCTATGTGATAACATCAGTGACATAAATACAGTTAATTCTTGATACCAAAAAAATCACTTCTGAAATCATCTTTTACTAGCTTAATTTACTGATCTAACTCCAGTCCTAGAATATTTGGGGAAGGTGCTGGATGGGGGTCAGAGAGCAATTATTAGCATATGTCATCTCAAAAGCAGTCCTGTTCCAGCAACATTGTCTTTGGATTTTGAATGAGTTACTGGTTTTAGCTCTTTCAATGTTGGCTCTCTCTTATTATTTCTTTCTAGTACTAGACTGTATGCCCAGCTTGGGCACATTTCCTCCAATCCTTAACCCTGCCTGACCTCAAGCAAGCCACCACTGCCCTGCTCTTTATGTGCAATCAAGTGGATCCCGAATGCACGCTGCGTCTTTTAAAGCGCCACATGGATTAACACCATCATTAAATGTGGCGGATCAAAGCCCCAGTTTACCTGCCTCTGGTCCACCAATGCTCCTGTTTTGACCAAAGCCTGAGCACATATGAACGTGCTTCCTGCCCAAGATGGCCATGTGCATTGTGGTGAGAGCGTATGCAGACATAACAATCCCTGTTTCATGACAAGAGGAAACTTAGTGGTCAGGGCTGCATTTGTGAAAAAATAAATGCCAGGGCTAAAATATCTTCTAGCACACCCATGACACATCAGGACGGGTACCTTCCCGCTCACTGGTGCCACCATCCACGCCTACTCCCCTCAGTGCCAATATGTGTGGGGTTAAAGCTGCAACTCTCACTTGCTTATTGGGGTTGCTGGGTGTACTCACTATGGCAGACGTGTGATTTACACATGTCAAACGGACTTGTTGTGTCTTGATGTGGATCATATGGTTAAGTGTGTCTTTAAACACAATCACTGGTTACAGTTTGCTCTGCTTCTTAGGTGACTTAAAGTTATAATAATAAAGTTGCCAGAACACCATATGATAGTTGAATGGGTTCTGAGACAATAAGTGCCGCCGCTCAGAAATAAGTGCCAGGGCTGAGCCCTGACAAACACCCCCACAAATGAAGCATTGGTAGCGTTGAAAGGATGAGCAGTGCTCGCTCGGCTGTAGTGGCTGACGCTCAGGAATGTTTAGGGGCCAAGATAGTGGGGATATGTGTGGCTGAAATCACCGTTTTGGGGGAGATAAAGAGTGATATGCCCACATGTCCTACTCATGCACAGTACCTTATCTGATTACCTCCAAGTGTGCAATAGCCAAGGACTGAACGGCCAACCTCTTTGTCTACTGAAGAACAGCGCGTCTTTCAGTCCTGGCACAATAAAAAGCATGTTAACGCTGCACCTGAAAAATGTGACTTTGCAAACGCAGTCCTAGTTTATGTTATCAGTCACAAGTACGAAGGTTAAGTGTGCTGAAGCATATTTCATAAAAAAGGAAATGCTTGTGCTGTACCAGGAGAAACCACACCCAGCCTTCACAAACCACTTCCCTCATCACCTGCAGCCGTGTGATTGAACGGAATGACACCTCTCAGGCCCTTTACCTCGGCCATGCACGTGCTGTGAGGTCATGTGATCTGGCAGCTGCGACGGCCCTTTCATAAGGCCATTATTTTCTATTCCCGCAATGTACTTACAATGACTGACCAAAAGAGCAAGGGTAATGGCTGTGCTCCTCTCATTAAACACGGCATTATAAACCCTGGGCTCCCATTATATAAACAAAGCCAGCAACGAGTCAACAACACCCGCCCTCCTAACAGCAGTCATGCCACATATAACCTTCACTTCAGGAAAAAGACTGAAAACACATCCTTCAAGCAACAGCTCATTGGGCGCCACCAGAGAACGCCCCATGTCCCCCAGTCCAGCTGCCCCTCCCCTCTTGCCAGCTGCGCACAGGATCCTGATCGCTTTCACCACTTGAATTATGTTCACAACAACTAATCCCCCACACTAGCGTGAGAAGGGGGTTTAGATTCTATTAAAGACAAAGAGGCGAGTATTATGCATTAACAATTTTTACTCTGAACCACAGCAGCAAAGAAGAAAAAACCTTTGTCATAAAAAGTCACAATATAAACTCATAACACAGTTTCAGACAGTGTAAAGGCAAACCTCCCAGTCCAAAATAGAGGTCAGGTCATGCCCTAAAGGCAACCAATCGGCTGAGAGCCAACCCCATAAAGGTCCATTGCTCTAGCATCAACTCCTCTTTCTCTCGCTGTCCTTCCGCAAACGCCCACTGCACAATCCATCCGCGTAGCATGAAGAGCGAGGGTCCAACGGAAAACAGGCGGAATCTGAACTTTCCCGCAATTTAAAACTGCATTGAATCTCCTCTTTGACCACAGCTTCTCACCCGAAAGCTGAAAGAATAACCAAAAAAACAGTAAGGGCGGGTGGGAGATAAAATACTCGCCTCTTTGGCCCTCATTAGGACCCTGGCGGATTTTTTCCGCCATCGACGGACTTTTCCGCCATGGCGTAAAGTCCGTTTACGCCATGGCGGATGGTGGACTTACCGCCCCATTCCGAGGTCGGCGGGGCGGTAAGTCCCCATTGACCCATTTGCCCTTCCCCATTCCCATTTCGGCCCCATAGGGTATAATGGGAGTGGGGAAGGAGTTAATTACGCCACCGTAAATTACGGTGGCGTAATTAACACCAAGGTCCCATAGCGCCATGGATTTTTACGCCCGCAAAAAGCGGGCGGAAAAATGACCATGGCGCTCTGGGAACTCGGAATTGGCGGTAAGGGGTCGGCGCAGCTAACGCTAGCGTAAACCCCTTACCGCCAGGGTCCTAATGAGGGCCTTTGTCTTTAATAGAATCTAAATCCCCTTCTCACGCTAGTGTGGGGGATTAGGGATTCTATGGCAAGACAAGAGGCTCCTATTATGCAAGTTCAAAGCCCTTGCATCACATCAACAGCAACATGAGCAATACGTTTATGATAAAACATTTTGAAAGTTGACTCCCTTGACCAATCAGCTGCTTTCAGTATTTGCTCCAAACTACCACAGAGGAAAGCGGCTTTTGAGGCCATAGCACCTCGAACCGAATGGGGACCAAAGAAAGAATTGTCAACCCCTGCCTCCTGCATAACCCACCTAACCCATCTGGCCAAAGTGGAAGGGGATACTGGCTTATGGGGCTTCATGTAGCAAATCAGCAGCTGAGAGGTATTCAGAGGCCTAAGACTTTCCGTTTTCAACTCAAAACATTTCAAACATTTGATAACACATAATTTACAATCCTCTGTAAAGGCTGGATAGGATATTGAGGCAGTCAAGCATTTAGTTCTCCGTGAAATAAAGAAGGTAACCCCTTGAGGGGTAAACATTTTATTGTCCACATCCAACACTCTGATATCAGAAACTTTCTAAATAGACACCAGACATAACAACATCGCTATACAGCCTGCGCACCTAATACAAAAAAAAAATAGATTTTCCAAAGTTTTTGTCAAAAAAAGTTTTTTCTTTTATTTTCTTTTTATCAGAATCAATTCAAGTGATCCCTTAGGGTTAATACAGATCGTTCCCTCCTTTGGTTTAAAAGAATTTTTTGAGTTTGAGAAGTCTTCCGAATTTGAATACATCTATGATTTCTTGAAAATAGTTAGAAAAGGATGTGGGGCTGAAGGATAGTCCTTTGTTTTGAGCTGTTTCAAGTGATTTGGAACATTGCTTATTTGAAAGGTTAAGAACGAAACTTTTCTCTGTGATTGATTCTTTGTTCTTGCTGAAATCCTTTGTTCTTTTGCTTTGTTTTCTGCTACTTGGTCTCCCCCTGTGGCCCCTTTGGTTTTCCATCTTTGTTGAGATCATTGTTGTGTTCGTCTATTGTAAATTGTGATCTTGTCATTATTTGTGTTTTTCTTTGCTTGTGCTTTTTGTATTCTTCTAAAAAAGAGTTGCAATAACAACTGGGAAGAATTGGGTTCCTCCTTGAAAACAATTAAGACTAATGAAAGCTTCATAATCCCAATTATCTTAAACTTAAGTGACAATGGAAGAACTTTTTAAAGAAAGAGAACTACAGGCAGAACATTAGGTGCGCAGGTTGTATGACTACAACCATTGACCATTTTCAGTTCCTGAGACACTCTGCACTCTGAGTGATATAGTCATCACCTCGCAGCACCCAACGAACTGTTCATATGAAATCATACCATTCTATACATCCAGTTCACCAACAGTTGTTTGTTAGGCTGCAAGATACATTTTTCCATTGAGTTGCAATAACAACTGGGCAGAATTGGGTTCCTCCTTGAAAACAATTAAGACAAATTAAAGCTTCATAATCCCAATTATCTCAAACTTAAGTGACAATGGAAGAACTTTTTAAAGAAAGAGAACTATAGGCAGAACAACTTTTTTCTGGCTCACGGATTTCATCCTCAGCAAGCAACGCCAATATAAATACCAAGTCTCTTTTAAAACTATTTGAACATTTAGAATATCTATCCAAAAAAGAATTGGCACGTTGGTGTGAGTTCACCAGTCTGCAAAAATATTTGTCAGTAGGAAGAATACCGAGAGGACTTAGGATTTGCATTTCTCCCTCTTTCAATGAAGAAGACATAGAAGATCTAAAAGATTGGGAAGAATTATTAGTAGCAACATCAAAAGAAATGATACACAAAATCATTATCAATACCAAGAAGGCACACGAAAAACTCATCAATGAGATAGATACCATAGAAGTAACATAGAGGAACTGAATATACCAGAAGGAACTTTCAAAAACGATCACATTTTGGATAACTACCTGGAAAAATATGAACAAGAAGTAAAAATCAAAAAACAGCAAACATTTCTACGAGATGAATTGGATTACAAATTTAAACGAGTTTATACCTTTCATAAGAGAAACACCCAAAGAAATCCTCCCACAAAAAACAAACCAGTACCTATTGTAGTTTCGGAAAGCGAAACATCTCTATCATCTGAAACAGAACTGACAAGCGAAGGAGAAAGAGAAAATTTGGAGGGAAACATTACTCCAAACCAAGACAGTTCGGAAGAAATACAGAGACCATATTCTTTTTTAGAAGAATACAAAAAGCACAAGCAAAGAAAAACACAAATAATGACAAGATCACAATTTGCAATAGACAAACACAACAAAGATCTCAACAAAGATGGAAAACCAAAAGGGACTGCAGGGGGAGACCAAGTAGCAGAAAACGAAGCAAAAGAACAAAGGATTTCAGCAAGAACAAAGAATCAATCACGGAGAAAAGTTTAGTTATTAACCTTTCAAATAAGCAATGTTCCAAATCACTTGAAACAGCTCTAAACAAAGGACCATCCTTCAGCCCCACATCCTTTTCGAACTATTTTCAAGAAACCATAGATGTATTCAAATTCGGAAGACTTCTCAAACTCAAAAATTTCTTTTCAACCAAAGGAGGGAACGATCTGTATTAACCCTAAGGGATCACTTGAATTGATTCTGATAAAAATAAAATAAAAGAAAAAACACTTTTTTTGACAAAAACTTTGGAAAATCTAATTTATTTTGTATTAGGTGCGCAGGCTGCATGACTACAACCATTGACCATTTTTCAGTTCCTGAGACACTCTGCAGTCTGAGTGATATAGTCATCCCCTCGCAGCACCCAACAAACTGTTCATAAGAAATCATACCATTCTATACATCCAGTTCGCCAACAGTTATTTGTTAAGCTGCAAGATACATTTTTCAATTGAGTTGCAATAACAACTGGGCAGAATTGGGTTCCTCCTTGAAAACAATTAAGACAAATTAAAGCTTCATAATCCCAATTATCTTAAACTTAAGTGACAATGGAAGAACTTTTTAAAGAAAAAGAACTACAGGCAGAACAACATTTTTCTGGCTCACGGATTTCATCCTCAGCAAGCAACGTCAATATAAATACCAAGTCTCTTAAAAAACTATTTGAACATTTAGAATATCTATCCAAAAAAGAATTGGCACGTTGGTGCGAGATCACCCCTCTGCAAAAATATTTGTCAGTAGGAAGAATACCGAGAGAACTTAGGATTTGCATTTTTCCCTCTTTCAATGAAGAAGACATAAAAGATCTAAAAGATTGGGAAGAATTATTAGTAGCAACATCAAAAGAAATGATACGCAAAATCATTATCAATACCAAGAAGGCACATGAAAAACTCATCAATGAGATGGATACCATCAGAAGCAACATAGAGGAACTGAATATACAAGAAGGAACTTTCAAAAACTATCAAATTTTGGATAACTACCTGGAAAAGTATGAACAAGAAGTAAAAATCAAAAAACAGCAAACATTTCTACGAGATGAATTGGATAACAAATTTAAACGAGTTTACACCTTTCATAAGAGAAACACTCAAAGAAATCCTCCCACCAAAAACAAACCAGTACCTATTGTAGTTTCGGAAAGCGAAACATCCCTATCATCCGAAACAGAACTAACAAGCGAAGGAGAAAGAGAAAATTTGGAGGGAAACATTACTCCAAACCAAGACAGTTCGGAAAAAACACAGAGACCATATTCTTTTTTAGAAGAATACAAAAAGCACAAGCAAAGAAAAACACAAATAATGACAAGATCACAATTTACAATAGACAAACACAACAAAGATCTCAACAAACATGGAAAACCAAAAGGGGCCGCAGGGGAGACCAAGTAGCAGAAAACGAAGCAAAAGAACAAAGGATTTCAGCAAGAACAAAGAATCAATCACAGAGAAAAGTTTAGTTCTTAGCCTTTCAAATAAGCAATGTGACCCAAATCACTTGAAAGTGCTCTAAACAAAGGACCATCCTTCAGCCCCACATGCTTTTCGAACTATTTTCAAGAAACCATAGATGTATTAAAATTCGGAAGACTTCTCAAACTCAAAAAATTATTTTCAAACAAAGGAGGGAACAATCTGTATAAAACCCTAAGGGATCACTTGAATTGATTCTGATAAAAAGAAAATAAAAGAAAAAACACTTTTTTTGACAAAAACTTTGGAAAATCTATTTTTTTTTGTATTAGGTGCACAGGCTGTATGACTACAACCATTGACCATTTTTCAGTTCCTGAGACACTCTGCAGTCTGAGTGATATAGTCAACCCCTCGCAGCACCCAACGAACTGTTCATAAGAAATCATACCATTCTATACATCCAGTTCGCCAACAATTGTTTGTTAGGCTGCAAGATACATTTTTCAATAACAACATCGCTAGTTTGGAAAATAACTGTCGCAAGGACAAGCTTTCATTCGGCAGCCAGGCCCGGAAGAGATCTAACACCATATTAACATCCCAAAGAACTGAATACTTGGGTTTTGGTGGAACCTTAATACGAATGGATTGAAGGGCTCTACGCACTAAAAATGGCAACCCACGGGTTCCCCTTTAACCAAAAGGTGACCCTCTGAAATAGCAGACCAGAAACCATTAATGGTCCTGTAGGCTTTCCCCTCCTTAAACAATTCCACCAGAAAATTAACCACCTCTACAGGAGGGGCAGAAACGGATCGAGGTGCCTAGCCACACACCAGTTGACCCAGCGGTTCCATGCTGACGAGTGTCCCAACTTAGTAGAGGCCACCCAGGAGTCCCTGATGACCGACACAGAATCTTACGAAAGTCCTCGGAAGCACCAGGAAGAGCTGAAATCTTCCAAGCCATAATGGAGAGATGCCCCTGAAGGATCAGCTCGTGATGGAGACCCCCCAGATCTACCAGCAACTGGGGACTGTAAGATTAATTAGCGGGTTTTGGGAACACAGAGCACGGCACCACTGCACAGGATCAATGTATAGCATGTTTTTATACAGCACCACTGCATGGGTTTGGTGCATTGCTATGATGCAATTGTTTCAAGCTATGTGTTGCCAGTGCAACCTATGGACATGTAAATGAAAACAGGTGATGCAGTCAAAAACGATTTCTACATATAAAATGCAAATAATTTTTTTCACAGTTAAAAGCATATATTTTTACCTGAAATTCCTCTGTTGCAGGAGACACATTTGAGGATTAATGAACTAACCTCATTAACAAAAAACTAACATGCTAATTCATTAATAAAATAATGTGTTCTCCAGTGCAAAATGAATGGAAAATGACATGCTCTGAAAGTCATTTTAAAAGCGCATCCAGATTATTATTTTTTTCTTTGCTTCTATCTGCGCTCTGTCCACAGTATTTGCAGGAAGTAAAGACTTGAATAGCAGGAAATCAGTTTTGTTACAGTTGCTTACTGTAAAAGATTTCTATTGTGTGCAGGAGGAGGATAGAACATGAGGGATTCTTATTGGACAAGCATCATATTAGAGGCTGTAACCAAGTTTTCTTGTAGAATCTGGGGGAAGGAGGGGGGGAGAATACATTTTAGAGAGCTCAGAGAAAGACCTGGCTGGTGGCTGCCTGACTGAAAAAGCAGATCCCGGTGCACTGCTGCAGAGACTGGGAACTCCCAGACAATAATCCCCGGCTTGAGTAACTGCAGATGCACGTTCTCGCTGGGGGTGCTTTAAGTGGGAATATTGCCACTTCCAGAAGGCGACCAACCGAAGAATCTCACATGCTGAGCAAACTAGGTAATTATATATTGCAGAGTGTGGGGGCAGTGTGCATGTGTGCAAAAATATTCAGTCAGAGGAGAAGAAAGAATTCCAGTGTCTTATCATCAGGTTTAATGTTGCGACTTCTAGTCGCCCTCTTCTCATTTTGTTACAGAAAATGTTGACTGTGCTATTTCATTTATTTCTGTAAAAAGAGTGAGATCGTGTTTAAGTGCAACTTTTATAATACACAAAAATATCTGAAAGCAGACGGGTAGTGTGTTTTATTTTCTCTTTCCTTTGTGCATTTACCAATACAGTGCTGATGATGTGGGGAGATGTTTAGACAGTGCAATTGTCATTTTTAAGGTAGCTAAAAATAAGACTTGGCTGCAGCTCTGTGCACGATTTCATTCAGTATGAGCAATTATAACTAACTGTGTGTGTTATAGCCTGCTGGAGGTACATGAGTCAGCAGAAAGAGAGGCCCTGGACATAGTTCACTGACGTAGATAAGTTGGTGATAGATACCGCATGTTAGCTTGCTGCCGTAGATATGACAGCGAGGACAGCCCATGGTGGCACACTAAAAATGAAAATGCGGTATTTCTGAAATTTAGGCGTGAGGTCTCTCTAGTGATCACACAAACAAACTAAGCAAAAATAAGGGGTTCTGGATATTGGGGCCATATATAAAACAAAGGAATTATGCTCACCAGAAATACCACCAATAACGCATACCAACATAATGTATACCACTAAATGTATCAGTGTGCTGAAATAATGTATGTATACTATAGTACTATATGCCAAATCTAATCTGAATGCAAAGAGTGATTATTACTGAATTATTTTCATTTTGGCGGTAAGAAAATACCGCTAGGCCCCAAATCTATACAAAATACCCAACATATTTATGGTGCGTTGCAGGCCGGGAAAGTGATCATAGAGCACCTACCGGGCGTGGCAAGCGTGTCTCACACTGCCATCTGTACATTAGAAAGAACCCATTTCATAATAGCAGTGTGCCATTAAAAACGAATTTCAGAATGTCTCAAATGGAATCCACATTCCCAGAGCTAGTGCAATATTTAGAGGCAAAGTTGTTTGCACATGGGACATGGTCATCGAACAATGCCACAGAATGGCACAACCGCATTCATGGTGAAGTGCAGAAAGAAAAACTAGACAGTATTTTTGCAGCAGGCAGCATAATTCAGGTCTGCCTTCAGAGATTATTAAATGCAGCTGATAAACATGCAGAAAAAGACTGTTTAATACGGCTATGTGCCAAAATATGGTTTATTTTGAATAGGTCCCTGTGAATGCAAGAAAATGATACCCAGCTAATTAACAGGTTAAAGACTGACTTAGATGGGGCAAGTAAAAAAGAGGAGATGTTAAGAACAGAATTAGAAGGATGTCAGAAAGACATGTAATTAAAATGCAGAGATTTTGATATTCAGTTGTCCAAAAGCAAGAAACAGTTTGAAGACAGTGAGCAAGAATTGGTACACTTAAAAGCCTTAGTGGATCACATTAGACAGGATAAAAATGAGATTGTTTCAGAAATGCAGATTTTACAAAAAGAACATTTTGAAAAAGAAAGTGCTCTCCAAGGTGCAGAGCAAGAAATGGTTAAAATGATTCAAGAAAGAGACAAGAGAAACAAAGAATTCAATGAATGCCAAATGCAAATGTGCGACATGCAGGAGGTAATAAATAAAATGAGTGATGAAAACAACTATCTGCAAAATGAAGCACACAGGCTCCTTAAAAAGTGTAAAGACTTAGAACAACAAATGTGCATTCCCAGGTCCCAGGAGAGGCGGCAGGGTACTACATTCAATGGAGTGGAGGTGAATTCTAGTTCTGCCCAAAGAGCTAGTGCTCCAGTGACTGGGCCGGTGACTGAACTTGGTTGCAGCGCCCTTGGGGGATTTGATACTCCCATTGGGGGCAGCCACCAATTCCATACACCTGAGACCCGAATTGAATCACAAAGTGGTGCAATTCGATGTATTGCAACATGTAGCCCCATAAAGATAATGAAATCCATTAAAGCCCTGATCAAACCATTTAAAAAAGGAGGGGAATGCTGCATAGAGGATCACTTAGAAGCTGTTCATGACATTTTTAAAGCACTCCAGATACCTAAGGAACAGTACAGACAAAATTTTCATTTGACTTTAGATGCTCCGACGGCCAGCATCATAAGGGGATTAAATGAACAGCAGAATATGACATGGGTGGAGTTTGAAAAAGAAATTAGGCGTAATTTTTCTCCTTTTCAGTCATTGCAGGAGGCAAAGAAAGTCGCTTACACAATCACTGCTGGGCCTAACACATCCGCTCGCAAATTTTTACAGGACTTAAAAAGGGCATTTTCTCGCTTTGATGTATCCTTTTACCCCAATTCCAATGAGTTTAAAACTGCCTACTTCTATGGGCTACAGAAAGACATCATATCACAATTGGTCCGTGAATTTGACCGTGACAAGTCCCTTGAATGGATTGTACATCAAAGCACAAAACTATATGAAGTACTCTATTGTCAGGATAGAGAAAGTGATAAAATGAAAGATATTAGACCTAAATCTAAAGAACCCTCAGCCACAGTGATGGAAATCAGGTCAGCCAAAATGTCCCTTGAGTCTGCTCAAAGTCCAGGTAAAAATAATTCGGCACCTGAACAAAGGGTTAATCAACAAAGGTCATCACACTCTACACCAATGTTCCAATCACATGATCCTAGTAATAGGGAGAGCTACATCAGTCCTATGTATTTAGGGGATAGACACCGGGCAGGATATCGGCCTGATATGTCAGGTATGAATAATAACCAAAGACAAAATCAAGATCAAAGAAATGATGGTCCCTACCAGACATTGGGGACACAGAGCAGATTTGATCCCAACACCATGATATATGGTAATCAGGATAGACCCCGATATGTGGATCGATTTGCTGATAATGGGAATCAACATAGGGGGCAGTACCCACAACATAAGAGACAGGACATGAGACAGAAAATGAATTACACTCCACGTCAGTACAATGATTCCCCACCAGGGGACTACAACCAAAGGATGGGGGCACCCCGCTCCCCTCCACAAATGAATCAAGAGTTCAGGAACCATCCCAATAGAAATCGCTCAACTGAGAGGTATCAGAATAGATCAAATCAGGGGGAAAACAACCAATATCGACCTAGGCCACAGAAAGAGGATTCTAGAGAGATGGAAAGGTTCCAGTGCCTCAAGGCCCAAGTGAAAATGTTAGCTGAGCAAATAGGGAAACTATACAGCGCAAAAACAACCATCCAAAGAGGGGGCTGATGGCCATAGCAATGACCGGGGGCGTCTGAAAAGTGACTAAGTACTCTTGATACCTACAGTGCCGAAAAGACAGATTGCTCTGATGTAATTTTGCATAATGACTCTGAGATGCCTAATGATGTAAAACTGAAAATGCCAGTAAATGAACATGTAACAGAAAGTTCAAACACTTCTAAAAAAGAGGTGCGGTTTAACCTAGAGCAAAATCAAACATTGAAGGTTTGTGCAAATGAAAACGAAACACCTGAAATTCTAAAAGAACAAAGGGACAGATTTAAGAAAAATGGCTCATGCATGGGGAATACCAGTGAACAGGGAGTAAGTGGGGATGCTATGGCTCCTTCCCTGGATCGTCAAAACGGTGAACAAACACGTACAGGAAAAGGAAATACTCAAAAGGAGGGTACAAATCAATCACCTGAAGAATTCTTTGAGCCACATATTTTTGAAGAGGCTGAAAGGGCTGGTACCACACTAAATGATCACAAATGCACAGAATTAAATAATGACAAATTACTAAATGATGTTGTTACACGTGTTCAGTTGGAAGGTTGTAATGTGGTCCCTGATGTTACCCAGATGGATGGGTGAACAGTGGCCACACTCCAAAAAACCTCTGAACATGGAGAAATGAATAAAGTCTCTCGCGCAGAAATGGGTAAAAAGGAGGGAAAAATGTCTTTCCATTTACCAATGTGCTTAGCCAAAAGTGGAAAAGGCCTGAGAAAGGTGAGTCCTGAAATCAGTAAGAATTCACACTTCTTATGTGTATTAGAGGAAGTTGAGGACAGACATTATGCATCCATCACTGTAGAAGAAAAATGCCAAACATTTGCTATGATTGACACTGGCGCACAGGCCACAATTATGTCCAAGGAGCTGATAAAGAGTATCAATGAAGGGAGACCCCCACAGAATCAGATCACAGTGAAGGAAAATCAAGGTCCAGTGCATAACTTTAATAGGGAGGAGGTGCTCATCATAGGTGTAACTGAGGTTGACATAAAAATAGGAAAGCACATAATGAAACAAGAGGTATTGATCACATCTATTTGTGAAATTCCATTTATGATGGAGACAGATTGCCTGAAAAGATTGTCTCCTCTCATAGATGGGGTGAATCGAGTGCTGTAGGCCTTAACCAAAAAACCATTGAGACCTAAGAAAAAAAAATCACAAAACAGCAACATAAATGAATGTCACACCGTTGCCAAAACAAATGATGCTGTGGAGGTATATCTCCAGAATAGTTGCATACCTAGTGTCACTGTTATATTAATGTGTCAAGACAAAATGCAGAGCGACAATGAAAGACTACCTGTACAAATATACTTGGACCCAAGGAAAAATTGGCAGACTGCCATAGATGAGCACACATTACGTTTTTATTTAAAAGAGAAAACATTCAAACAGAATATTGCTCCTAAAACAGATTCAGAAAAACACATTACCACTCGTGCTGAAATACACATGGAAGATGAGCAACCATGGGTTCATGCTGGTATAAATGACTGTTTTAAAACAATATAAGCCACTTTAGCGCTTTGAACAGGAGAGGAGCTTCATTAATGAGCAATTTGCAAAAAATAATGGAGAGGGAGGAGATCCCGAAATTTAGAATTAAAAACCAATATGTTTCTGGGTTGGACAGTCCAGACTTTGAAAACCGAATTGCAGGTAGATGCATGCTTAAAATTAGCATTGGGCAGAAAATAATTTATCATAATGTATGGATAGTGAGTGGAGCACAAAATGACTTTTACATGGGCAATGACATCATGCACAGAATGTGTATGGTGTTAGACTTCCTTAATCAAAAAATATGGTCACGCCTAGGTGGGCCGGCACCTGAATTTGAAGACAAAAGAAGGGCTTATCATTGTGCACAACTGGTTCCTTATGCAATCGAATTACAAATGAGGAAAGATACTATTATTCCTGCATTTACAAAACAGTTTGCAATAACAATGAAATGCAAAAATGGACAGCAGTTGAAAGACTCTGATGCATTTGTATGCCTGAATGAATCCTTAAAACAGCAAGGCCTGGATTATGAATACATTCCATTGGTAGATATTGGTGGTGAAGGGCCTGTAAGAATTATGGTAAATAATAAGGGTTGTCAAGATATTCATTTAGAAGAAAACTCCCCATTAGGAATGGCCATACAAAAATCACATTATACTGCAGATCTAAATAACATGGTGATTGGAAATATCCCTGAAAAGTATGTAGATGGCAAGGGTGAGTTAGCAGAATACCTGGACTCTCAGCCCAAAGGAATATTTAAAATTAATTCTGTGTACCCTTATGATTCAAATGAGACAGTGTGCTGCCATCAAGAGAATTGCATAACATTTAATTTAAATGAAAATGAAACAGAAAATCAGCCCATTGAAGTGGAAGCTGATATGCCAAAATATTTAGAAGTGGCAGCTTTACAAAAAGACACAGCCACACAGTTAGAGGAAAGTGCCGAGATTCCACTACTAGAACATTTTCCGGAATTTTCCAAAATGGTATAAGAGCAGATCTCCTTAGCGGATGCGTGTGACAACGATGAGGATAGGAACGAACTGAGAAAGACATTTATGGAATTTAAAGATGTATTTGCAAAAGATGCTTATGATTGCGGTTTAACTGATTTACATGTGGCCATACTTCTGGAAGGGTGTAGCAGAAGTCCAGTATTTGTACGCCAGTATAGACTACCGCTGGCATGTTTACAATCATTAGCAGAGATTATAAAAAATTTGGAAGCTCGGGGAATCATCAGGCCCATTCATAGTACATCCAATACACCTATTTTAGGTGTGTTAAAGCCAAATGGTCAATGGCGGCTATGTGCAGACTTGAGGGAGTTAAATAAAAGAGTGCCAGTATCAAGAGATGGCCACTGCCATTCATTGATCAGGGCCTAGCTCAGGTACATGGTTCAAAAGTGTTTACCACATTAGATCTCACCTCTGGATATTGGTGCGTGCCATTGGCAGAGGAGATACAGAATTTATATTCCTTTACATTTGACAGGACTCAATACGCCTGGCTTAGAACTCCGTTCGGGTACATCAATAGTGGGAGTGAATTTGGCATATTTTTGAGAAAGGTCATGCCAGATGCAGCGGAAAGAGGAACCATAGTTTATGTGGATGATGTCCTGATAAAAAATTAAAGCTTAAAAAACCATTTTGATGAAATAAGGCATGTGCTTGGCCAATTGCAGAATGCAGGCGCCAAAGTGTCTTTACAAAAAGCACAATGGTGCAAGAAAAAAGTGAACTTTCTAGGCCATGAAGTGACTGAACATGGGCTAAATCCACAAAAGAAGAAAATAGAGGCCATACAAAAACTAAAGGACCCTAAAAATGTGAAAGGGGTAAAAAGTTTATTAGGGATGACAGGCTATAACAGAAAGTTCATTGAAAATTATGCTGACATCACTCAACCATTGACTAAACTGCTTAAACTGAATACACCCTGGATATGGGAAAAAGAGCAGTCTGAGGCAGTGGCTAAATTGAAGGAATGTCTTGTAAAGGCACCATGTTTAGCATATCCCATAAAGGGTAGGGATTTCTTTATAGATATAGGGCTCTCTGAACATTGTATGTCAGCAGTGTTATCACAAAAACATGATGTGAATCACAAAACCATTGCATATGCAAGTAAAGCATTTTCCCAAGTTGAAATGAAATTCAATGAATGTGAAAAGGCCCTATTAACCACTGTGTGGGTGCTGCAACATTTCCGCCCTATTGTTCAGGGAGAAAAGGTGATTATTGGAACAAATCATCAACCTTTGCAGAATCACTTCATGGACACTGGCATTACAAGGTTTTCCTGTAGAAGTGAGATATGGACAAAATGAAAAGAACCCAATTGCTCAAGGGTTAGCTGACTTACATGACTGTGCAGCTGAACAAGTATCAAACGAAATGGAAGTGGAACCTAGTTTGCAGGAATTTGAACAATCACCACACAAAGCTTTTGATGAAAAAACATGCAAGGATCTGCCAACTGTATATGTGGATGGTTGTGCTTTTCACATTGAAAATGACAGTAATAAACAATTAGTGTCAGGAATAGGAAATGTCTGGTTGAAATGTGAAGGTATCCCCGCCATAGGGATGAGGATTGGAGCTAGGAGCAGTCAAGTAGCGGAATTGGCGGCCATTTATAAAGCAATTGCTACTGCAGTTGATAATACATTCAGTGAAATTGTCCTGGTGACTGATTCTGACTATGCACGAAATAGCTTTGTGGAGTATTTACCTGGCTGGAAAGCGAGAGGCATGGTTACATACAACAAAAAGCCACTTAAACATGGAAAAATGATACAAGCCATAGACAAATTGGTGTCAGAAAATGATTTGACAATGTACTGGAGAAAAATTCGTGGGCATTTAAAAACACCCGGAGAGGATAAGGAGGGAAATGATAAGGCAGACCACCTGGCTAAAATTGGGGCCGTGATGGGAGAATTGCTACCTATTGATGATTTACTGGGTGAAATACAAATTGATGCAGTAACACGTTCTAAAGCACCAAAGGAGGTAGATCAACCAGTGGTACAGTGGCGTCATGATACCCCAGACCAAGATTTGATTGAGGCACAAAAGAATGATCGAATTTTGGGAATCTATTATAATCATTTGATAGATCCTGAACAAAACCCTTTAACAGAAAATTATTGTATGGGAAAAGAAGAGTTGAGAGTACTGTTAAAGAATAAAAAACGAATTAGACTGCAGGATGGACTCATGGACACACCAACTTATCTACGTCGGTGAACTATGTCCAGGGCCTCTCTTTCTGCTGACTCATGTACCTCCAGCAGGCTATAGCACACACTGTTAGTTATAATTGCTCATACTGAATGAAATCGTGCACACAACTGCAGCCAAGTCTTATTTTTAGCTACCTTAAAAATGACAATTGCACTGTCTAAACATCTCCACACATCATCAGCACTGTATTGGTAAATGCACAAAGGAAAGAGAAAATAAAACACACTACCCGTCTGCTTTCAGATATTTTTGTGTATTTTAAAAGTTGCACTTAAACACGATCTCACTCTTTTTACAGAAATAAATGAAATAGCACAGTCAACATTATCTGTAACAAAATGAGAAGAGGGCGACAAGAAGTCGCAACATTAAACCTGATGATAAGACACTGGAATTCTTTCTTCTCCTCTGACTGAATAGTTTCGCACACATGCACACTGCCCCCACACTCTGCAATATATAATTACCTAGTTTGTTCAGCATATGAGATTCTTCGGTTGGTCGCCTTCTGGAAGTGGCAATCTTCCCACTTAAAGCACCCCCAGCGAGAACGTGCATCTGCAGTTACTCAAGCCGGGGATTATTGTCTGGGAGTTCCCAGTCTCTGCTGCAGTGCACCGGGATCTGCTTTTTCAGTCAGGCAGCCACCAGACAGGTCTTTCTCCGAGCTCTCTAAAATGTATTCTCCCCCTCTACTTCCCCCAGATTCTACAAGAAAACTTGGTTACAGCCTCTAATATGATGCTTGTCCAATAGGAATCCCTCATGTTCTATCGTTCTCCTGCACACAATAGAAATATTATACAGTATGCAACTGTAACAAAACTGATTTCCTGCTATTCAAGTCTTTGCTTCCTGCAAATACTGTGGACAGAGCGCAGATAGAAGCAAAGAAAAAAGAAAAAAACCTGGATGCGCTTTTAAAATGACTTTCAGAGCATGTCATTTTCCATTCATTTTGCACTGGAGAACACATTATTTTATTAATGAGTTAGCATGTTAGTTTTTTGTTAATGAGGTTAGTTCATTAATCCTCAAATGTGTCTCCTGCAACAGAGGAATTTCAGGTAAAAATATATGCTTTTAACTGTGAAAAAACTTATTTGCATTTTATATGTAGAAATCGTTTTTGACTGCATAGCCTGTTTTCATTTACATGTCCATAGGTTGCACTGGCAACACATAGCTTGAAACAATTGCATCATAGCAATGCACCAGACCCATGCAGTGGTGCTGTATAAAAACATGCTATACATTGATCCTGTGCAGTGGTGCCGTGCTCTGTGTTCCCAAAACTCGCTTATTAATCTTACAGGACAGAGAGGAAGAAGACGAGGAACCTCCACCGCCAATTCCAGAAGAGCTGGGAACCAAACCTGAGAATGCTTGAAGGGGGTAATCGGCACCAGAGTTGTCACCTGCCTGCGAACTTGAACTATCACCCTGGCTATCATGGCAAAAGGAGGGAAGGCATACACCAGCAGACCCGACAAATCCTGAAGAAACGCGTCAGTAGCTAGAGCGCAAGGATCCGGTCTCCAACTGTAAAACCTGGGAACCTGACAGTTTAGCCTCGACGCAAACAGATCCACTGCAAACGGACCCCAGAGAGATTCTATCCTGGCAAAGAGTGCCCTGTCCAACATCCAGTCGCTTCTGTCCTGCCGATGCCTGGAGTTCCAATCTGCCACCTCGTTGCTGACCCCCGGCAGATACTCCGCCTTCAACACGAAATTCCGGTCCAGGCAAAAATGGCAAAAATCTCCAGCCAGATCCACTAGGGCCTTTGACCTGTTGCCCCCTAAATGATTGATGTATCGCACTGTGGAGACAGTGACCATGTGGAGGAGGACACAACAATTTCCCTGATCCTTGAGAAGGCTTCGGAATGCAAAGGATCCCGCCAACAACTCCAGACAGTTGATATGCAGTTCTTTCTCTGAACCGGACCACTTCCCCCCTGTGGAAACCTGACCCAACCTGGCTCCCCAGCCCGCTCTGCTGGCATCTGATTCCAGAACGACATCCGGAGAGGGACCAAAAATTGCTTTGCCATTCCAGGCTTCCATGTGCCGGAGCCACCAAAGGAGCTCTAACCTGGCCTCGGGGGACAACACTACTACTTGCGAGTAAGACAGACACCTGCGCAGATGTTTCGCCTTCAGACGCTGCAATGCTCTGTAATGTAGGGGGGCTGGAAAGATAGCCTGAATGGATGCAGACAACATCCCCACAACCCTGGCCAACTGTCTGAGGGAGTTCTTCCCCTTCCTGAGGAGCAGGCGAATCTCCTTCTTTATCTTGGAAATCCTGCTGTCTGAGAGAAGGAGGATGCAAAGCTTTGAATCTATATTGAAGCCCAGAAACTGGATACTTTGCGTAGGCTGCAATATGGACTTTTTGACATTTAACACAAAACCTAAGCTCTGTAGAAGGGTCACTGTAAACTCCAGATGTGTGCAAAATGTCTGAGAGTCCTGGGCTAAAAGGAGCATATCATCCAGGTATATTATGATCCGAATCCCCTTGTACCTGAGGAGAGCCATCACTGGCTTCATTAACTTGGTGAAACACCATGGGGCTGATGACAGGCCAAACGGAAGGGAAGCAAACTGCCAAACTCGACCCCCCCACTGGAACTGAAGAAACTCTTGGTGAGGAACCACTAGGTATGCGTTCTTGAGGTCCAATTTGACCATCCAGTCCTCCGGAAGAAGGGTGTCTCTGAGAAGATGTATCCCCTCCATCTTGAAATGGCGGTATACTAAGAAAGAGTTGAGGGCCTTCGGTTTATGACCGGGCGAAACCACTGTTCTGGCTTCGGAACCAGGAAAATGGTACTAAGAAACTGAGAGGCTGTGTAGGAGGCAGAGACTACCGCTCCCTTGGAAATGAGGTCCCTGACCTCCCCATCTACCAGAGATTGTTTGACCTTGTCGAACACTAAGGGAAGGGGATAGGAGAGCTGACAAGGGGGGGAGTAAAACTCTATGCGATAACCCTGAACTGTCTGCAACACCCAAGGGTCCGATGTGAAGGCCACCCACTGCGGAAAGAACCTGGACAGTCTGCCCCCTAGACTTCTGTGGGAAAAAACTTTTAACACATGAGAAAGTACCTGATGTTCCTCTTGCTCTCCCGGCACGTCCTCTCCAATTAGAATTTTGCTGAGGGTAAAATTGGGTATTCGCTCCCCAAGCAGAGAAGGAATTGTGCGCGCCTCTAGACGGGTACTGGCGGGGACGGGAGGAGCCCTGGAAAAAATGGCCGGATGAGCGGGCTCGACCTCGCCGAGCCTTGTCGAAAACCTTAGGGGCAAACACTTTCTTGATGTTAGTTTGGGCTTTGTCCAGAACAGTGAATGTATGGATATAGGTGGAGAGATCCTTCAAAAAACGATGTCTGAACAAATTGCCCTGGGCCGAAGGACCCCCTTCCCTCTCTGACATATCCGCCAGCTTAGGATCCAAACTCATAAGTAAGGATTAGTGCCTCTCCTTGGAGATGGAGGCGTTTGCATTGCCGAGCAGGCAAATCGTTCGTTGGATCTATCCCCTCAAGACATGAACGTCCAACGGGGCCTTAGAGGATGCTGCCTCCTCGGCCAATTAAAAAATGTGCATGACTGGACCCAAGATGTCCAACAGTTTATCCTGGCAACTACGCCTAGCATTGTCCACCCCTTTCTTGGGATCCTTCCCCTTTTGAGAAAGAAAAACCACCATGGACTGGTTTACTTCAGGCATCAGAGCCACCTTGTCGGGGAGCACCGGTCTAGGACATTCTGACCGTAATTTATTCCTGTCCTCCTTAGGCTAAGGATGTTGGACCCAAAACTCCAGAAATGAGGAAACCTCCTCTGAAGGATGCCACTCGGCCGACCTGGGGTGTTGGATGAGGGCAGGATAGAAAAAAGGGACCCCATTAACATCTAAGACCGGACCTTTTTATGTAGGGGCCGGGACCACTTTCCTCTTGCGCCTCTTAGGAGGCGAGTCAGCGTCGTCCGAGCTATCGGAGGTGGAAATAGAAATGGTGGGCGCAGCAGGGGGAAGTTTTTAGAGGGTAGGCCAAGGGTCATCTGAGAGGGTCTGGAAGGAGTTATCGAGCTTACGCTTCAGAACCCTCTTATGGGAGGAAACCGGAGACGGGACAGGGGAAGTATTGAGTTGTCCTTGAATATGTTTAGTCTTTTTTGTGCATTTTTTAGGGGCCTGAGCCTTGACAGAGGGACCAGCTTCTTGGGAAGGGTGAAAATCCACATTCCGATTGATAAGCCTGTCAAAGGCCGCAGAAAGGGTATCATTGAGGCCAGATAAGGACGTGTCCAATGAAGACTGGATTGCCTGCGCCGCTGAAGGCTGGGTATAATGGGACTGGTCACCCACACCCTCCCCACAACCTTTCACTTTTTTTTAGCAGGACGCACTTGAGTGCTGGCATCTGCCGAGGAGGGGGGCTCCAACCCTTTAGGCTCCATGACAGCACTTAACCCTTAATACCGAAACTCTAGAGAAAAACAAGAAATGCTGTGTATAAACAGAAATCAAACAGTAAGAACAGGCCATGGCAGCTATAAAGCGTTAATACAAGTAAAACAGCCTAGCAGGCCTATATTGCAGCTGCCCACCCGAGCAGGGTGTGCAAAGAAAAGCAGGCCCACGAGGATGAACACCTCAGACCAGTTGACAGGCAGTGCCTGAAGCTTGAAAGCGAGCAGCGTATGAGGAGGAAAAAAATGGGCCCAATACGCGAGCAGCGTATAATCTTCAACCCCCACCCCACAGCTGTATCTGAAGTACGCGAGCAGAGTACAATGCAAATTTATGAAAAAGGGGGAAAGGGAGGCTTGCACGAGCCGCGTATAGTGAAATAATAAATGAAATAACAAATGCTGTAAAAACACTGTGACACGGCAGGCCGAAGCGGGAAGCTTCTTGAAGGTCACGCGTGTCACAAGCAGTCAGGAAATGAGAATGCACTGTGGCCCGACTGGGGCAAGCATGCTACAATTAAGTATTAAAACTAACTATGAACAGGAATCCGCCGGCGGCGCTGTGCCTAAAATGCGAGCCTGTCAGGCGAATGCATGAAAGGAAAGCAGCCAGGCCAAAGAAACAGAAATAAATCAGTAGCTTCAAAGAAACAAGAAGCAACACTTAACAATTGAAACACGGAAGGAAATGACCGCGTCACAGAGCAAACAGCACTGTAGAAGTATACACGTGTAACAAAGTAACTCCAACAACACTAACTAGCAGTTCTAAGGAAACAACTAGAAGGTGTAACTTAGCTGTGACGTCAGCAGCAAAGAAACAGGAGTTGATGCTAGAGGAATGGACCTTTATGGGGTTGGCTCTCAGCCCATTGGTTGCCTTCAGGGCACGACCTGACCTCCATTTTGGACTGGGAGGTTTGCCTTTACACTGTCTGAAACTGTGTTATGAGTTTATAATGCAACTTTTGATTACAAAGGTTTTTTCTTCTTTGCTGCTGTGGTTCAGAGTAAAGATTGTTAATGCATAATAGGAGCCTCTTGTCTTGCCATAGAATCGACAAACATCCTTCACCCTTATCAATGCTTGGCTGCTATCCTGGTAGGTTTGTGCTCGAAGATCACAAACACATACATGTTTCGAAACAACTGGTTATAATGCAGTTAATCTTATAGTCCAGTTGATGCCACTGTAAGTGTGCCCAATTGACAGTGGTGACTGATAGGATAATTGATACTTGGAGTGCTCGTCCCAGGCCGACCTCTACAGTAAGCACAGATTCCCATGTTTGTTTTGCCATAACACCTATGTAGAGAGTCACCGGCCTTTTATGCTTTCTTTTTTTTTAAACTTATTTTTATTAGTGGTCACACCAGATACATTAGCTCCTCCTCCACATCACCTCCAGCATATCATACAATGGTACAGCTTATAATCACATTGTTAATATACAGGTTACATAGTGGTTTCATTGTCCGAAAGCATTTCACATAGGTACTCCCTGAAAGGGTCCCAGATGTCTTTTGGTTGGCTCGTGCCTGGTTGGGACAAAGCGTACTGCTCCTCACATTTGTTAACATATGACAGTTTGTGCAAGAAAGTGTTCATACTTGGTGGCGTGGGGCTCTTCCAAGCTTGCAGTATACATTTTTTTGCGACAGTACATGAAACATTGAATAGCCTTCTAGTTTTTTCAGAACACTTACCAATATCCCAGAATAAATACTTTTGAGGAGTCAAATGCGGGGGTATTTGGGTGATTTTCCGCAAGTATTTCATCCTCCATCCCCCAGAGCAGCACCAAAACGGGGCATTCCCACTACATATGAAAAGGTCCTGCCTGCGGAGAACCACACTTGGGCCAGTCGCTTGAGCTATGTAGTGAAAATGTGGCTATCTTAGCCGGTGTGTAGTGCAATATATTCAGGATTTTGAACTGGATCAGGCGCAGGCCAGCACTGAGTGATACCTTCTTCGTAAGCGGCAATATATGTCCCATTTCTCATCAGGTATAAGCGTTGCATGTTTGATTCCCATTTTTCTTTAACCCGATTTGTTGTGGGGGTGTGGGTCTGCACTGATAGATACAATTTGGTAATTCCCAGCCCTCCTTTAGTCGTAACCAGTTGTAGGCATGGGTGTTGGAGGGGCTCATCAGGGAAGAGTGGCCATCGCACCTGAAATGCAGATCTCATCCGATAGTATTGGAGCGTCTGGAGCGGTCCTTCACCCATAGCTCTCGTAAAGTCTGCCAAGGTCGCAAACTTCCCATCTATGAACTTATCGCCCACGTTCATTTCTCCATTAGGGTCCCATGTTTACTATATACCTGCATCTAATGTGGGGGGGATGTTTGGGAAGTTCCACAAGGGAATCTCCAGGTTATAGAGTGTCTCTAGCTTCAGTCTCTTACATATTGCGCCCCAGGCCCGAACAGTACAACTCATAGGGTCGTATTCACATGTATCTGTGTTGTGGGTCAAAAATGACCAATCGTATGTCTGTGGGCGAAGTGGTGTGTGTTTCTATCCATGTATGGGGCGAGCTATCTGTTTCGTCATACCAATATTCTGCAAATTGTGCCTGCGCAACCAAGTAGTAGAGCTAAAAGTCCGGGGCGGCTATGCCTCTGGTGCAGTATGGTTCCGTCATCTTTTCCCACCCTATTCTGGCCGTTTTCCCATTCCAAAGAAATGTTACTGCCATTGCTCGTAGTTTGGCAAAGAAATCCCTGCCAGGCCATATGGGGATATTCACAAACAGATATAATAGCCTGGGGAGAGCGATCATTTTGAGAACTGCAAGCCTGCCATGAAGTGAAATAGGGAGGTGTCTCCATACCTGCAGTGCAGTTTTGTATTAAGTGATTTTAGTGCCTGGTCATGGTTATCAGTATAAAGGGTATGTCTGCTCCTGGAGACCAGCACCCCCAACTATCTAATATGATGCTCCGACCACTTAAGTCCAGACGTCATGTCAGGACATTCCGTAGAGGGGGTAAGCGGGAATATTTCTGACTTAGCATTATTTACGGTGTATCCAGAGTATTCAGCGAACTCGTGTATGGCTGCCATTATAAGTGCAATGTTTTTGTCGGGCTCCCGGATATATAATAGTGTATCGACTACGTATAATAAAATTAATTGGGTGGAGCCTTTCATTGTAATTCCTTTATCCCTGTATCACAATCTAACGACAGCTGCCATGGGTTCTATCGTTAAGGGGAATAGAATGGGTGAGAACGGGCAGCCCTGCCTGGTGCCCCTGCCCAATTCAGAAATAGTCCTATTGGTACACACTCTTGCCCCAGGGGCGGTATAAAGCTTCTAGTACTGAAAAAAGGTATACCCATGAAACCAAATCGAACGCCTTTTCGGCATCAAGGGACACAGCGACCGCTTGTCTGTCCGGGTCTATCTGTGCCATTATACCAAACAGCCTACATAGGTTTAAGGCAGTGGACCTCTGAGGGATAAATCCATTCTGATCCGGGTGGACCAACGTGGA
This sequence comes from Ambystoma mexicanum, assembly GCF_040938575.1. NCBI lineage: Eukaryota > Metazoa > Chordata > Amphibia > Caudata > Ambystomatidae > Ambystoma > Ambystoma mexicanum. Next base: position 1,143,152,974 of record NC_090933.1, read on the forward strand.
TACTATGGGTAGCATTCGATTTGCCAGCACATTCGCAAATATCTTTGCGTCAGCGTTTATGAGCGAGAGGGGTCTGTAGGATGACATATCATGTGGCGGACGTCGGGGCTTGGGCAATACGGTAATTATAGCTTCTCTCATTGTCGGGGGCAGTATGTTTCCCTCTAGGGCTTCCTCCCACGTTTTCAGCATTATAGGGACTAGTTCTTCATGGAACTCTTTATAGAATTCGGCACCCAGTCCGTCCGAACCCGGTGCCTTACCAGATGAAAGATCCTTGATTGCCTCAGTGATTTCCTCCGCAGTGACAGGCTGATCAAGAACCATTTTATTTTCATCTGGGAGTGTCGGGAGATTGAGCATGGCTAGATAAGCTTTAATCTCAATGGGGGTTTTCCTGTCTTTATTCGCATAGAGTGCCTTATGGAATTTAACAAATTCGTCATTTATGCTTTCCTCACTCGTGACTACTTCGTTTTGTGCCGTTTGGATATTAGTAATTGGGTTCAGTTGCCTTTCATGTTTTATCAGATTGGCCAATGTTCTCCCCGCTTTATTCCCCTCTCGTATTTGCGTGCCCGGATAGGGGCCGCTATATATCATATCCCTCTTATGGCCAGATCATCAAAGTCTCTAAGTAGTTTGTGTATGTCGGCCAGAGTGTCCCCACTATGAGTGCACATTTCAGGAGGCCCGTGGATTTCGACATCAGGACTCCTCTGACCCAAACCTTGAAGGTTTCCCATACTGTGGAAATCAGATCCACTGTCCCCACATTGTCCGTAAAAGAGTTGGTTATCTCAACATGCAAGCCCTCAACCACATCTGGATCTCCTAGTATTCCCCTGGGCATTCTCTATCTCCTCGCCGGTCTGGGGGCGTGTTTCAGCCTGAGTTCCAGCAGCACCGGGGAGTGATCAGATAGCGTGCAGGGCAACATTTCACAGTACTTTAGTGTATTTGAAATGTTTGAGGATATGAACCAATAATCTATGCACAACTCGCTATCATGCACAGAGGAGTAATATGTATATCGCCTGCTATCCGGGGTCAAGCGCCACGTTGAAATCCCCTCCCCATATCATGGTGATCGTATCTAGTTTGCTGAGGGCCTCAAATATCCTTAGGTAAAAATCTGGATCATCTGTATAGGGGGCCATAGGTATTGACCAAAGTTACTTGTTTGCCGACTATTTCCCCCCAGACCAGAAAGTATCTCCTCATTGGGTCTATCTTGTGTCCCTTGGTCTGAAACCCCAGCATGGGGTGTATGAGTGTAATAACCCCCCTGGACTGAGACGAGTAGTCTGTGTAATAACGCAGCTTGCCCCATTTGGCCAATATGTTAACAGACCCTTGTGCGCGTGTTTCTTGTAGGATTAGGATCTGGTGACATGGTGACTGGTGACTTAGTTCCCTACCTTCATAGCTTTCATCGGGTTATTCAACCTCCGGACATTCCAGGATAGTAAATGTATCTTTAATCCGTCACAAGCCCTTCATGTATATGAATTGTAGCAGACCACTGTTCCCAGTAGTCCTTGTACCTACATGTACCTACATGACGCGAGCAGCACCAGTATCTGTAAGACTACATTTCTGCCAAATTAGAACACCCATTCACCCAACCTTCCTTCCAGGACCCCAACTTGTCTAGATAACAACAACAATCTACAACATTCCCAACCCCCACCACCCAGCCCCCATCCACATTATCTGCCCCAACTTGACGATGGACCCTTGTAACTGTAGGAACTTTCCTGAGGGTGCCACGTTGCCATCACAAGGCCACCAGATCAGGCTCACGGACCGCCTTTAATGTTACATGGAGCCCCCCTACGGGAGCCGAGCACTATTGCAAATCAAAAAAGGATATAAGTGCACTTTGGATCATTCAGCAGGGTCTTGGCCCCCCCCCCGATCAGGTAAGGGGCCTCCGTTCTGGTCTGGCCCACGGCCTCTGGGGGCAGAGGTATGGTGGCCTCAACATAGGCCAAGGCAGCGGGTGGGGTTTCAAAAAAATGCGCCCTTCCTCCATACTAGATTCACATCTTGGCCGGAAATATTAGTGCGCATGGGACCTGTCGTCCTCTCAGGAATCTCTTGACCAGCTCATACGATCTTCTGCTTGCCTGCACTCCTGCAGCAAAATCCAGGTAGATATGAATGCGGGTTTCATCGTACTGAAGTGTCCCAAGTTCTCTCGCCATCCTAAGGATTGTGTTTCTGTCTCCATAATTGAGGAGCCGTGCAATGATCGTGCGTGGCGGAGCCCCGGCTTTGGCTCAGGGGCCAGAGTGCGGTGAGCTCGCTCCACCAGGAAGTGGTCCGAGAAGGAGTTTAAGGAGTGACTCCACATGTTGCTCCATTGCACCCCTGCCAAATTCTGCGGATACCCCCACAATACGAAAATGTTTTCTTCGGGAACGCGATTCGAGATCCTCACATTTATTTTGCATCTTGGTTAGGCCTTCTCTGAGCTGGGCTATGTCTCTGTCATGTCGTGTGATGGTGTCTTCATTAATGCCAATCCTGTTTTCTGCCTCAGTGAGTCTCAGGCTTTCCTTGTCCACTCTTGTTTTCAATGCCCCAATGGTGGTAACAATGTCATCCAGTTTAACATTAATGGATAGGAAGCCATTTTGCACTATGGTGGTCCGGTGCTCCACCCTGTTGCCTCCATCTGCGTCGGGGTTGGAGCCGGATGCTGTTGGTGATTCATTTTCATAATTTGCTATTTGACTGTTGGTGAACGAGTCCATCGGCCCCTTCTTCCTGGCGCCCGTTCCCTCTGCCATTTTTTCTTGTTTCCGTGTGTTCTCCATGGCAACCGTAGCAACAGGTACCCCCCCAAACCTGCTTGGGGGTTATGGTGTCTGTGGATCAGCAATTCAGTCAAACGGGTCACAGACCTATACAGGCCCCACGGGCGTTGTTTAGTCAATGCGCACCGCAAGGGGGGCCGCTGGGCAGTTGCTGCACAGGGGATCTCTTGAGCCCTCACACTCCGGACCCTGCACCTCTCACGTGAATATTTAGTTCCCAGTGTGAGCAGGTCCAGTCTCTGGGATCCCTGCGTGATGGGGCACTGGACTGTGCTCCCCCACGTGTGCACCTAGTACATTTTAGGAGCTCCAGCCAGTGTATGGCACAATTAACAGTGTCCCAATGGTTGTAGCATGCGGTCACCCCGCTGTTTACACATGCATGACTCATGTTTTAGTGTGGGCTCGTGTTCTTGTAGTATTTCCACGTAGTTTGTAATACTAGCAGGTCCAGTCTCCGGAATCTCTGCGTGGTGGGGCCAATGGATTGTGTTCTCCAACGTATGCACTCAACAAATTCAATGAATTCCAGCCAGTATATGGCGCAGTTTAACTGTTTCTCAATGGTTCCGGCATGCGGCCACTACACTGTTTATACATGCATGACTCACATTTTAGTGTACGTGTGTATTCTTGTATTCATTCCACGTTGTTTGCAGTGGTATTAGGCCCAGTCTCGGGATCCCTGCGTGATGGGGAGATGGACTGTGCTCTCCAACGTATGCACTTGACCAATTTAATGAATTCCAGCCAGCATATGGCTTGATTTAATGGTGTCCCAACGGCTCCAGCATGCAGCCGCTACCCTGTTTACATATGCATGGCTCACGATTTAGTGTGCGTGTGTTTTCTCTTAGTCGTTCCGCGTTATTCGCTAACCACATTTGTGAAGGGTATTTTAGTGCTTGTTGTCACACGGTCTTCAGGGCATCTGGATTTCTCATTCGCTCCGTTGCACCGCGGGTTTAAGGTCTGGATTCGATCAAGCTAGGCGTTCCTCCGCTCACCGTTGTTGCGTGCTTTCACTCGGGGGGGCTCCCACAACGGGGGGGCAATCCACCTGGCGACCCCTCGATGTTCTGGGAGCATCCGTCTCACTCGGGGCACAGAGCGTCTGCTCGGCCCAGCAAGGCCCCCCCCGGCAGCGGCGGTTGTCTGGGTGTATCTCGCTGACTTTGCGTGGGGCAGCTCCAGTCAGCCGGTCCCGGTCGCATGACCGCCACGGTCAGTGCGCTACACTGTGCCTCAGCCCTCGGTGTAAGGCACCGAGGGGAGTCCGTCCCCGCCAAGCACAGCCCCTCCAGCTGCCAGTGCTGTGCGCCCCGGCACCGCGGGCTCTTCCTTTCTATGCTCTGGCAGTTGAGAGTGTCCGCGGCGAGAGGCCCCAGGTCTCCGGATGCCCAGCACGGCCTGCGTTCCAGCCTGGTCTGGGTCAATCTGTCACACGGTGTAACTCAGAAAGCACAGCACCTCCGCTTCCAGGATTTGTCCTGCGTGTGCACCGTGTCCTATTGCACTCCGTCCTCCGCTCGGCTCCCCGCAGGCGGCTCCGAAAGTAGAATTAATTGTCACACGGATGTAGATCGGGCCAGAACGCTCGTATCAGGCAGCCATCACAGTCGTGCGCAGCAGCGCCCGCTAGGCCTTTTATGCTTTCTAATTTTAAGCAGCAACCCCAGAGACCGGGGGCCACTAGGAAGTGATGGTGAAAGGACCAAGTTCAATCCTCTTGACTTTAACAAGACCCTCAGCTGTGTTATTGACCGGTAAAGTCCTCTGTTGTGGTGGTTAAAGATATTAGTACTTGTGGTAAGTTCTCGTGAAACAAAAGCAAGATGTCTGCTATGGAAATTCTGACAGGAACTACATGGAGTACCTTCTCCATTTCAATGGCCTCCAAGCCTGAGGACATGGGCAGGGATATGGATGCTGTGTGTGCTGGGAAGTGAACAGGTGGGTGGTCGACAAATGCTGTGGCGGGACTGTGGAGACGGCACAGAGGGTAAAAGATGGAGAGGCAGAGTTTGGCACGCACAGCTGATATAAGGGCTCTGTTTGGAACACTTACTAGTGGATAAGGCCTACATATGGAACCCTCTGATTGGCTGTGTGCTTTACCCCTGTTGTAAATTCCATTAGTGAACATTGCAACTAGTAGTGATGTTTGTAGGTTACAAAAACAGTGCATAAGTAAATACGCACAAATGTACAACATAACCCAGAGGCGAGTGGAATAAATAACATACTATTCGACAGAATTTGCCATTGACACTCTCAGTGCTGTTGAGAATGAGAGTGGTGGATAAAAGGAGGCAGTTCTTGAGAGATGTATTAAGGGATTTTGGACATTGTTATTGACCTCCCCTTAGCCAATCAGAATATTTATAGTGAAATTAATAACTACTCGTATTGACTGCATTCTGAACATTCTGCCTTCAAAAGCAGACAGGGAAAAAATATTGCAATTTCCAGGCATGAGTTCTTTTTCAACAAGACACTTCTTATCTGGCAGGATGGTTTTTTTGCTGCAACCTGCTATTTAACACATAAAAGAGAAAACTAAAACATTGGAAATGCTTTCACTTTCTTATGGAGAAACCATTTACTTTTACATGAAATCTAATGTATGCTCAAGTTAACCCTGTTCCAGGTCAACCAAGTTGCACCTAAAATGCGTTTCTATGAAGACACACATGCTATTTAAATATTACAAAATAAAACCACATTTAATTTACTAACTTAGTTGTCTATTTACTTTTCTCAGTCTTAAAGTAACTTTTTTTATCTCGCCACCAAAGTGACAAAACATGTATTGCTACTACCACTATGTGCTAATATAATAGCCTTATAGACTTGGGCGGGGGTCATTATCGGTTGGTATAATCACCCTTCCTCAACTTATAGCTCTCGGCTTCAGCTCTGGCTATAACATGATGGCAGGTCATTATCCTGCAATTATGACCCCTCCCTCAGTCTCCAGGGGTATAATATTCTAAGGTTGTGGTACCAAAGAGGGAAAAGATCTTGAATCTGAGGGTAACAGAGGGGGATTAGAGTTTGGAATGTGGCATTGGCTTTGTTGGTCTAACATATATCCATGGGTATAGAGGAAGATGGTAAGAGCAATATAAATGGGTATACAGATAGTGTGTTGAATTTAACAGTAGGATAAGTACAGGGACCAGTTAAATACAGGAGATTGACTCCCTGTTTACCTAATGGGACAAGAAACAAGTTAGTATTGCGGTACAACAGAATTGTTGTTGTAAAGATGAGGACGTGTTTTAAAGTGGAAAGATGTCATAGTGGTGGAGGCCACTGGGAAGAATCTTCTATTAGTGCAGTTTACCTAGGACTAAAGTTTTTCGCAGGATATTTTTCGAATGGAATATTAGATCAGCATGGATGTGTGTTACATTGAGAAGGTGGTTGTGGGCCATGCTGGCAATTGACAGGATAAAGTTGGACAAATTACTGCAATGGTTGATGTGGACCTCAAGGTGTCTGACCAAGGCAAGGGTGAATATGCACTCAGGATGGAAAGAGATTGGAGAAGGTGTGTTTTTGGGTGCTGCAATCATTAACTCCTACCTGATTTCAGTATTGGGTATGTTCAACACAGTGTAATGCAACTTAATACATTGATGGTTATTCGATTAAATTGGTCACATGCCTTTGAGGATGGACATTAAACTAAAGGAGGAGATATCTATGAGGTCAGTGCTTTAAAAAGGTAGGAAGCGGCCTCTGGTAAAGCCTTAGTGTATTGCCACAGTTAGAAGGGTACAGCGAAGCTAGACGTGCACCATGACACAGAGTAGGACTGAAGTGGTAGGAGGCAAGACTAACCAAGTTAATAGAAGGATATTGTGGTCGACAGTATCAGAGGATTGGAAGAGGTCAAGAAAGTTAAGTATAGGTTATAGTTGTGGTGTGCTGTGTTGTGAACATTTGAGATGTGGATAAGAGCTATCTTCTTGAAATGCATTTGGTGATAGGTTAACTGCAGGGAGTGCCAGGGGTATCTGCTGGAGTGTCAGTTAGCTGAAAATAGCCCATTTAGTATTTTGACGGGGATGGACGCAGGGAGCTTAGATGGTAAAGTTGGTGGATTTAGAGATAGGCATGTGGCTAAAGTTGGTGGATTTGGAGATAGGCAGGTGGCTTTTCTGAATGGGTAACAATGCCGCTGGTCTTAAACAGAGACAGTAAGAGCTGATGAGTAGCAATTGGTTGAAGAGTCGAGTGGACACAGGAGGGTTTACCAAAAGGAAGATGGCACTGAGGTATATCTCAGAAGAGTCTAGGAAAAAAAACATCCAGTGGATTTAAAGAACAGAGGAAACAAAAGGGGAAGGTGGTGCATGTGGAAGGAGGTAAGGGACTTTCACATGGCTTTGATCTTAGAAGAGAAGTTATCTGTGGAATTATCAGCTGTGAGTATTAACTCAACAATGGCAAGGGGACGATGATGAAGGAGAGATTACTGAGAGCTATAAGATTGACAAGGGTGGATGAGTAATGAGTGTTTGGAAGTACAAGGACCTGGCCTGGTTGATGCCAGATGTGAAGACATTGTAGGGCAGTTTTTATGTTCGCTGTTGCGGTATCAGATTTTTCACCAGATGTTGCATATGAGCACAACGGATTTTGTTAGTGCCTGTGGTGATCAATGGTTGAAGGTGTTTAATTGAAGGGGCGACAGTGTGGAGGGTTAAGAGACCACAACGGTGGAGTAAAAGGGTTTTTACTGGAGTTCCATGATCAAGTGAGGATAGATTTGGGAGATACAGTTATGGTGGTGGTTTCTGATGAAAATTACAGTGATGGAGATAAGAAGAATTGTTAGCTGATTATTGAAGTGGATTGAAGAAAAGAGGCACAGTTGTAAGAGTCACATTGATATGGGCCCAGTCACAGGGAGAGTGTTTATCTGTGGTAGGGAATAATGGACACAGTTGGAGGAAAGTAAATAGGATCAAAAGAGTTCTCACTAGTCAGGCTCTGAAAGCAAGGTTTTGTTCCTGCTGTCAGTGGTTGTCAAAAAATTGGAAATGATGTAGTAGTAATGGGATAGTGGAAAGTGATGGTATTTGTCAGGAAATCAAGCAGTATGTCAAGATCATTTTAGAGAACCTTGGTTCAGGTGTTTGGGTGGTTAAGCATCCCATGGTTAGGGTGGTGGAGATTTGGGGAGAAATAGTGACCGGTACACATGAAAATGTAGCATTGGTTAAGGGCTGGGCAGAAACAAATTGCTTTTTTAAGGGTCAACTAAATACTGCTGTGGGTCAAATGGTCCACAGACAATGCCCATCAAATTTTTCTTCTATGGAAACAAGACCCCTATGGAGTCTTTCTGTTTCTAAGCACCAGAGATGTCTTCTATGGAAATTTCCATGGCAGTGCTTTTATTCTGGCAGAGGTATCATGGCATCACACCATATTTGTCTTTGTATAATTGTGGGCCGAAAGTAACTCATGAAGCTTGCCATGATATATTTTGTTTTATGCTTTATCACATATGCAGCTTGGCATAATCGCGCAGTTTATATAGTTCTAAATTAGGCAAATGCAATTTAGTTATATTCAATCTATTACATTTGTTTTTTAAGTTTATTTATATAGCAAAGTTGTTCATGGGGTTCTGGGACCAAGTAAGTAAACTGGGAACATTCGGGCAAAATGTATACAAACTAGACACATATGGTCAATTTGTCTGGTGGAGAGTAAAGATGAGTACTCCACATATTTCCTACAGGGTAACAAAGAACATACAAGACTTTTCTTTATAGTGCTTGAGAGGGACCAAACCATGTTGTTGGATGCTAATATAAGATTTTGTTTTTGGAACACACTAGTGAGATTTCAATGTCAGGACACGTGGACCCTTCCTAGTGATAGGCTCTATGAACACTGCACAGCATTGCCTTTGCTAATGGCTACCAATGCAATGGTCAGATATAATAGTGATGAGTTATCTTCTGTTGGCTTTAACTAGCAATCAGACTGCCACGCTCTGAACTGTGTGAGTTTCAAGAATTCCCCTACTAGTTATGTAAGGGGGTGAACCATTAGTTACAGGGTTGGACAGGCTAATACTCAATGTGCCTCCCAACGGGACGAAGGATAGGATCCTGAAAGCTCTCCACCCTGGTGGTGATGCTACAAGCCATACCTGTAGACATGGAAGGAACAGCTGATGGACATCTTCCAATTAACCAATGTCAACCAAGCCCACCACAGGGGCATTACAAGCAATAAACCAATCTAACATTTGAAAATGAAATCACACCGGACCCAGCCAATCCAAAGGGTGAACAAGCACTGTAAAAGAGGTGAGGGCAAGTGAAGGAATTTGGAAGGTGACTGCATTGCCAAACTACCCCTGAATTCCCATGACCACGCTACCTGGGAGGTGGTAGCCCATGCCTTGACTAGCTTGCCGCAGCTACTTCAAAGAGGGCTAAGCCAGAGTCTCTAACGATACGAGGCTAGATTGCTTGAAGAGAGGTGGACCTACTTGAAGTTTCTGAACCATGGAGAAGGAAGCCTGAAGGGAACTGCTTCCTTAACCAGTACGACTAATGGCGGGAGGGTGGCACAATATTTTCTGCCTGAAACGTCTCTGAATGAGGATGGAGAAAGTGAATAATATGAATAATGTGAAGCAAAGTTTTAAGAGAGGCCTGTTGTACATGCTGATGAAACCCAAAACCTGATAGAGTCCTGTTGGGATAATTGATTCAATTCTAGGGCTGCGAGAGACCTGTTGAATCCATAATCAGGGCTAGTCCTCAAGTACACAAGGTGGGTTGAAAGATGCTTAGGACCCATTGAAACAACCTGAGGAAAGCCTAATACATGAAACCTGATACAAGGAACATTAGAGGCTGGGGTTTGGGGAGGTCTTCATAGAGCTGCTGATACACAGGAAGAGTCACCTGTGGGAGTAAACACTGAATGAGCATTCTTATGAGAAGTTGTTTTGCTTTGCTAGTTTAGGGCTGAACGTTTAATATTACGATTTTGGGGACTCCTTTTTTTTAGAGAACATTGGAACATCTGTGCTGGGAGCTCAGGGTCACATGGACATTAAGGCCCATTAAGATTAGGTCCATCGCTTGGACATTGCTTTGCAAAGTAGGATTTCCCAAGCAGGACAAGGTGGTAAAAGAATGGGTTAAGAACTTTATGAATTGCTGACTGATTTCAGAACCTCACTTTGTGTTGACCCAGCAGGGACATCAATTGGGGACCACCAGGGGTCGTAAATGTGAACTCTGGCAACACCTGGGCGACCCCCGGCTCTTCCTCTGCGACTCCTGGTTAAGTGTTGCAAAGGCAGAGAGAAACCAAAGTAAAGAGGGCTCTGAGACAGGAGCCCTCTTTACATTAATTTCTTTTTTAAGTCATTCTTACTCCAGAAAAAAAGAGCTTCTCCACCTCCCGCAGGACATAGAAGTCTCTGGCACCCCTGCACTGCGCATGACAGGCATTGCGTGCATGGAGCAAGGGAGCCAGAGAGGCCTGCCTGCAGAGGAGGTACTGGGAACAGCAACAGATTCGGAAAAAGGTAAGAAAATGTTTTTTGAGTAAATGTTTGTGCGTGCGTGCATGCAAGCGTGCGTGCATGAAAGGGTGCGTGTGTGTGTTTATGTACATGCATATTATGTAATGTGCGTGAGTGCATGATATAGGGGTGACTGGGTGTGTGGGTGAATGGTGTATGGGTGCAGTGTAAATGAGCATGTGAATGGTGTGTGAATGTGTGTGCACTTGTGTTCAATGCCTGGATGACCTATAAGTAATGTGCATTACTCCTAGTCCTACTCTTCCTCGTCCCAGTACTTGCTTATGAAGCACCTGGCATCTTGCGTAAGTAGTGGGGAGAAGAAGAGGGATATGGAGGTAATGCTGGGACAAGGGCTGATTTTGGGATTGGAGGAGGAGAGTGGGAGGGAGAGGGGACGTGTCAGGAGGGAGGGGCCGGGGATGCACTATCATGTAATTGGCATCCATGATAAAACAGGCGTGATACGTGTTATTAGTGGCTATACTCACATTTTGGGACAGCAAGTCTAGTCATTTCTTAATGTGGCATGCCATTTGTATAGGGAATTTATGATATAATAAGCATGATAGTGTTATTACCTGTCTAGACTTGCATTTGGGGGGCAGCCAGGCTAGTCATTTCTTACTGTGGCATTCCATTTATACTGAGCATCTATAAATAAAGCAAGTATGATAAGTGTTATTACCTGTCTAGTCTGGTATTTGGGTGCAGGCAGTGTAGTTATTTCTTACTATGGCATGATATTTTTACTGGGCATCTATAACAAAGTAAGCATGATAAGTGGTATCACCTGTTTAAACTGACATTTGCGTGCAGCCAGTCTAGACATTTCTTACTGCACCCCAGCATATTTTTCTGGGCATCTATAATGAAGTAAGCATCATAATTGCTATTATGTGTCTAGACTAGCATTTTGTTACATCTAGACTAGCCATTCCTTACTGTTGCTTGATATTTTGTACTGGGCATCTCTGCTAAAGCAATCATGATAAGTCTAATTACCTGGCTAAAGTGGCATTTTGGTGCAGCCAGTCCTTACTGTGGCATTGTATATTATTCTGGGCAGCTATGATAAAGTAAGCATGATAAATGGTATTACGTGTTCAGATTGGCATTTTGGTGCTGCCAGTCTAGGTATGTCTTACTGTGGCATGGCATGTTTTGCTGTGCATCATCAAAGCTACAGCAGGCATGATAAGTGTTATTATGTGTCTGGCCTACATTCCGAAGCCAGTTTTGACATGCTTTCTTATGGTGACATTGCATTTCCAATAGCAAAGCGGTGAGATAGCATTGGCGGTGGAACGCTCACTGTTGCGATCTGTGTATGTTCTGCAGGTCGCAGGGTCAAATCCTGGCAAGGCCAACTCAGCCTTTCATTCTTCCGAGGTTGATAAATGAGCACAAACTTCGGTTGGGATGATAATTGCATGTAAATATATGCTATGTACTTCACTTTGGCGAAAGTGCTATCTAAATAACAAATCATTATCATTAATTAAAACATTAATGCTCCTGTGCACTGAAAGTGACATGGATTTTTGGATACTGTATTATTGCAGCAACTGACAATGTAGGGGGTCTACTTTTCATATAATGACAATGCCTGACATGCAGCTATAATTGGCCTAATATGGAAGTAACTGGCCATACAATGCTGAAGTGTGATATCTATGGCAGTGCCTCTGCCTATTTTTTGTGTTTATAGTTTATTAAAAACTTTAACACATTTGTAATCATATACTTCCAAAGACTTAGTTCATTATGAATGGCAATACATACTTCAGATACAAAATTCTAAAGAAAACACTACAGACATTAATTCATTCAATGCAATACAATATAATACCATATATTATATACCCTTGAGGGCCTCCCTTTCTAACCCCCAAATCCATCTATCTGACAAATTACACCCGTCTCTCCTTCATTATGGTGGACTAATCGGGAAAATCATTTTCCCTCAAATCTTTGTGTATCACTATTAAAGAATTCGCTAAAGCAATGGTCATTGAGATAGAGCCTCCATACAAGAGCCCAGCCCACATGATTCACTGTTTAAATCCTCTAATCTGCTTATGAACTTTCTCAACTACATTTTTCTCGGCCCTAGTGTTGCGGTACAGCCAATAAATCAAGTTTTTAGTGTTCCTGCCTTCCCCGGCTTATTACAGAGCCAACCATTTCTATCTTGTCAGGGGATCCCTCTCGTGGGAACCCACCTTTGTAGGGAGCTTAGTAAGTTAACACGAAAGCGCATATAAATCTCTATATTTCGCCCTGGGGATATCACCACGGAGTACAGTATCTCCTTATATTTCCTCAGGTGTGTGTTTAGCTCCCTTTTGTAGTTTATACAATGACATTCTCTGTACATCTTTCCCCATTTTACAATTTTCATTTTTGTGTACATCTTCACCAATCTTTCCATCAATGTAAGTTTATCTGAATTCATTTCAGCAAGAATCGGGTCACACAACTGCTCAATGCTTTGTCATAATTATTCAATTCTTCACATAGCAATCCCGATGGTGGAACCAATATTGCCCTGTCCTTTGTTGTACTATTGGGTCTAACCCTGCCATATAATGACCCCATCCAAGGTATTTGAAGACAGCACCCTTGTTGAAATGTGGTTGGTATCTAAAATATTCTTGTCTGCTTCAGTGCATATTGGGTATTTGAAAATGTTTACGTTTATGTACTTTTTACACTGAAAAGCCACTTCCAGTAATGTCAGTAGGGTTAAAGAGGAATTGATGCCCTTCGGGTCTAAGGTCAAGTGACATCACTTCCTGTGATGCCATCAGGTCTGTGATGTCACTTCTACTACACCTGGCTTTTTGGTGAATAGACGCCCCTGTGACCCAGTCCTGAAAAGGTTTACTCTAGAGATATTGGTACATTGTATAGATTGAGCCCTAGCCCTGTAGGCATTTACTCCATCCACGTCCCTGAAGAGAATCAATAAAGATGGCGATAAACCACTTACAGAACACGTCAAGCATGTCAGTGCTCTGTTTTACCACAGAATCTACCGCAGCATCTCCGAAGAGGCAGTCCAGAACAAAGACTCATTAAATATTCCAATTATGAAGAAATTATAGTGTGACTGCAGAGACCATTTGAAAGGGAGGAATGGCATCATTTGCTCTAGAATTTGTTTTTGGCAGAAGCAGGATTGCAGCACTACCCCTTTTATTGTGAATCAGATATTTAAGTATACCAGCGAAATTAAGCTGTATGATAGGTTGGTCCTTCTTTTATCTCTGCACAAAGTCTACCTAAGAAGATTGGCATATTAGTCCACCTATTTCTGTAGCTGAAAGCAGAGCACAAGCAAGCAATACTATCTCTGTTTATATAAGTGTTTTTCATAACCTATGGAACTTCTTCATTGACCCTGCCACAGGTTCAGAGACGGTTTTAGAGCAGGTGAGGGTTTAACACTGGATCTCGCTCCCTTAACCTGTCGGATGCACGTGGGTACAGAAGAAAAGCATCCATAAACACAGTGGGAATTATGTAGACAGAGAAAGGAAGTGAACATGGTGTCACTGCGCCGCATTGGGAAGTGAAGTACTGGGACTGATTGCAATGAAGTATGCATTTTCTTAATCAAATGGGAATTCCGATTGTTCTTCTATGCTTTGCTGTCCCTAGAAAAGGGGTAGAAGGAGTAGGGAGTGGAAAGATCTTGAGATTATTATTGAGGAGATTACTATTTGTGACTTTGTAAAATGTGAATGTACCATTCCTGTTATAGGAATTCATATCAAGGATGATTGGGATGTAATGGCAGGTATCTGGAAATCTTTTCTCTATCTGTGCGAGGGGCCATTTTGTTTTTTCATTAATGCTAATATGTAAACAAAAAATGTCTGAGAGATCCAGAAAATCCTACACAGAACCTTCAAGCATGAAGGAGGTGGGCTGAGGACACTGAGTGGGAGGGGATCGGAGGAGGTGGATGTGAGGGCTTGTATTTTCTCACTGAAACTTACACATGGATAGGATAAAGTGCAACACCGTTCTTCCATGCTATACAACCTTTGAACATATGTTATCACTTTGTGATAACATACGTCTAAAGGTTCAATTGTGCCCACAGCCTGGCAACCATCCGAGTGTCTTTAGTTTTTGTTTAATTAAAAAAAAAAGTTATTAATCTGCTAGAAAAGTTAGTTTAACTCATTAAGAACCCCTGCCAGTATTTAGATTTTTAATTTTGAAGTATGTATAACACCCTCTAAACACAATGGCCCTCATTACGACCCTGGCGGAGTGGGTTTCCGCCAGCGGTATTCGTGGCGGACCCGTCCGCCCTACTACGAGTTCCCGTAGCGCCATGGAGCTTTTCTCCGCCTGGTTTTACCGGGCGGAGAAATCCATGGCGCTAAGGGACCTCGTCGTTAATTACGCCACCGTACTTTACGGTGGCGTAATTAACGCCTTCCCCACTCCCATTATACCCTATGGGGCAAGAATGGGAATGGGGAAGGGTAAAATGGGGATTGGGGATTTACCGCTCCGCCAAGGTCGGAATGGGGCGGAAAATCCGCCAACCCCCATGGCGCTATCGGCAGCTTACCGCCGTGCTCCGCGGTGCATTTAGCACCGCGATTTCCGCCAGGGTCGTAATGAGGGCCAATCAAGTCAAGGTGCAGATCATTAAATGTCGAACAGAACAGCCACAGCCACTGACATAAGAAATCCATTTTAGTCTTTTTACTTAAAGAGAGATGTTTTAAACGCCTATCGAAATCGGTGTAACGATTTAAGGTCTCTCATCCTTGGCAGCAGCTTGTTCCAAATTGTCGGGCTATATACTCCAAACTGGCGGTCACCTCTAAACAAATCCATGGAGCCAGGGATTTCCAGCAGGAGTTTATCACTAGATCGCAGTTGGCGACTTGGGTTATACCGCCTGATTTTCTTGAACAGATAAATTGGGGCCACATTGTTTACACATTTGTGCACTAAACACAGAATTTTAAAATGTACATGGTCCTTGACCATCAGCCAGTGCAAAGAATGACAACGACTGGAAATTGGCGAGGATTTTTCCACTCTAAAAATCAACCTTACTGCAGCGTTCTGAGCTTTCTGCATTTGGGTAAGTGGGATCCCTGCCAGTACGCCATTAACGTAATCTAGGCGGGCATTTACCGTAGCCCCTACCACCACAGCATGGTCCTCCACCGGTACAAATAGTAAAATCTGTCCCAGGAGGCGCAAGGTGCCAAAGACAGACTCTGTCTTGGCACTCACTTGTGCAGTGCACCCACAGATATCCTGCCAGATACACCCCACATTTGTTATCTTGGGGGCAAATGATAAGTCTGTTCCTATAAAATGTAGGGGGTCTGGATGCCTACTTGACTTAAGGAGGTTTTTTGGGCCGAACAGTACAACTTTGGTTTTGTAAGGCATCAATGGTCGAAGAGCTTGAAAAGAAGTAGTGGAACTATGTTCCCAGCTGGCCTGCCCCACTCCCCACAGACCTCATCACCATGCCACCTCACCTCTCACACACCATACAAACACCTAAACAAATGTGTCAGCTGTTTAAGGCAACATTTAGTGCAGTGCTTCCTACACTTTTATTTTAAAACAAAACCATTCCGGAACGCTTTCTTTTTAAAATAAAAGTATAGGAACAGTAAAACGGAATTAAAAAAAGTAGAGGAGTACCACTCCCACCCACTTTGACCACTGGCTGGCATTCAGCAAAAGCTGATTAGCATACATCCATGCCCTCACCTCCACCAGGCATTGTTCAACCAGCTGAAAGGTTTCTTCCACCTTTACCACTTTGACAAACACCAGGGTGTCGTCAGCACATTGACCATGTGTGTTCTCAATAGGTCCATAAGAGGACACAAATAAAGATTAAATAAAAGAGGAGAGAGTGAGGAACCCTGAGGGACTCTGCACTCCTGTGCAAGAGGGCTACAGATGAAGTCACCCAACTTCTAGCTTGGACTGAGATATTGTCGATCTCTCTGAGCCTTTCAAGTAGAATACAGTGATCCACTCTGTCAAAGGATGCAGAGAGATCCGATATAATCAGCACAGACATCTCCCCCTGATCTGCCACCTGAAGGAGGTCATCCCATACTGCCATTAATGCAGTCTTCGTCCCAAACCCAGGATGGAGCCCTGATCGCTAGGGTTCCAGAATGCATTCCTTCTCCACATATTCTTGTAATTGGGAGGTCATTCTACTTTCATGCTACAGCAGACCAGCTTTTGGATGATAATTTAGCATATTTCCAGGGTCCAAGTTAGTTTTTTCATAACAGTAGCAAGACTGTGGCCTTTTTTAACACTGAAGGTAAGACCCCAGCTGCCAGTGATTTATTGACAAACTGTGTCACCAATTTTGCTAGCTAGCCTCTTTTTCACACTAGCTGGAATAGTGAACAGTAGATTATTTGTAGGCTTCAATACTTCCAACAAAGCCAGTACAATCTTTCCATGACTGGGGAAAAGGAAAAAGGCTCTCCTTTATGCTCCTCTACAGCTGCCATCATTCCTTGAAGGCCATGAGCACAATCTTCTCCTGTAGAAAGTTGTCCACTGCAGGCAGCAATATTGTTTTGAATTAGTTCTATCTTTAAAAAAAAGAAAGCATTAAACATATTGGCCCGCTCCACGAAGGCTTCCATGGATGAGAAACGACATTTTGGCTGCACAAAGTTGTTAATAATAGAGAACAATTCTCTAGGTTGGTTCAGAGCACCATGGATTTTGTTCCGCACAAAGACAGCATTTGCTTTAAACAGTGCATTTTTGTATTCTTTTAATACCAGCTTAATTGTGTCTGCATTTAAGGTGGATCTGTGTTTCCTCTGCTTATTTTTAGTGTTTCTCACACACTTATGCAGTGCCAAAACGTCTTGAGAGAACCACGGTTTGGAAAGTTTTTCCAACTTTCCCTGTCTAAATGGGGCCACTCTTGAGCATATCGTAGTCATTATAGTTGTTCCTTTATCCAAGAATTATCCACAATTTAGGGAGGAGTCTATGGCGTTCAAAGCCTTCTCTAATTCCATACCTGAGATTTTTTCCAAATCTTTAGATCTGCGATAAAATGATGATGGACTTTTTACCGCTATCAGCACTCCCTTGTCCAGCTGCCCAAAGGTGAACAGCCTAGAAAAATGATCAGACCAGGAGATAGGTACAGTAGAAGTTACTTCCGTCTACACTCCTCTACTTAAGAGTACTTCCAGACAATGGGCCTCATTCTGAGTTGCGCGGTAAGGGTTAACGGTCACCGGTAAGGAACCCGGTGCCGGTAAACCCTTACTGCCAAATTCCAAGTTCCCTTAGCGGGACCCGCAAAGGACGTGTGGTCTGACCACACGTCCTTTGCGGGCCCCGCTAAGGGACCAGGGCGCTAATAAAGGGCCCGCTATTTGCGGACCCGTAATTCGCACCTTCCCCATTCCCATTGAGCCCTATGGGGGCTCAAATGGGAATTGGGAATGGTTGGTTGAATGTGGACTTACCGGGTCCGCACAGGTCGGAATGTCCCGGTAAGTCCCCATTCAACTAGACCGGGCCCGGACCCGGGTTTGAAGCCAGCCATGGTGTTAATAGCTCCATGACTACCTCCAAACTTGTAATGACCCCCAATGTCCCACAACATGGAATGCTGACCCTTCCAAATGTTTTAAATCATGTTTGTTTGCAATATCCCTGAGCGCCTCGGCATCTGGAGCTGTACGATCATCCTCCCAATTGTTAAAATCTCCCAGACATAACAATTCCCCATACTTGCTTCCTGATTCGATTAGAAATGATCCAAGCATTTTTTCTGATTGCTTTTAATCTTATGTTCAAGCAAAACTTTGAATGGACTTTGTTAATGCATTTTAAGGACATTTATTAGCAACCAGCACTTGAACACTATTGGACTATTTGGCTGAGCGCGAATTGCATCACACCAGCTTCTTATTCTGTGATTTGGGGTGGGTGGGGGTTGTACCACCCTGTGATGGCTACGCAGCCAGCCTAAATAATAGATTTAAGGGCTTCAGCGCACCAACTCCAGGGATATACCCTTCTTCTTACCCCAGATTATTATTTAGCTGTGATATAGCTTCCCTTGTATATACAATGGTGGCCATATCTCTTATCTCTCTCCCGTTGAACGTAATCATATCCCCAAACTACTTGAGAACTGTGAAAGAGATCTTTTTATCAATCAGCGTTCTCCCCGAACCTTTCACCAGACCGCAAACAGGTCTAAACTGGCTTTGACTGACACAAGCCAGTTATAGCCCGTGGCGCCTTTCAGTGACCCAATCCCAGTGCACACCGCTAGGCATTTGGGGTAATGTAGTTCTGAGACACTCGTACGATGAAGGCAACCGCCCTTCAGTCAAGTTAAGATTTCTCCTTTATCACATTAACTAACATTCATTTTACCCACAGTATAAATGCGCCCAACATCCTACGTGAATTTAGCAGTAATGTGTATAAGGTTTGCTGCACTAATAAAACATCACGTTAACATGATCTCCGTCAACAAACAAACAATAAAATTGAATCTAAAATCAGCATTGTGGTGTAAAACCGATCTAAACAAGAGAAATGCTTTCCTAATCGGGGGCTAAGTATTATAAACGTGTTTAACCTTGGCAATTACTTTTAATGCAAGCATCATTTTCAAAATGTTATGGGCAATCAGCTCATTATTCTTTTTTCTTCATCTTGTGTTGCCCATTTATGGTTTGTTCCAAATTGCTTTTGACCAAACTAAGTTCTGAGTTATCAATTTCCCAACAATTGATTGTGCTGGTGGTGAGTTGAGCAAAGTCATTTACATCCACGTCCCTCTTCCTCGTCCCATGACTTACCTTCGAGGCTCCAGCTTCCATAGCTCTCAACTCACACGCTTTTGGCGGGTGTCACCCGCCTTGTAAAGGGCTGAATCGCCCGCCAAGCCTCCTGCACGCCCATTCATTCCAATGGGCGTCTCACCTGCCAAAAACAAGATCGGGTGATTTCACCCGCCTTTGCAGCACAAATGGTTGAGAGCTATGAGCTTCCCCAATAGGATGTCTTTCCTCACTTCTCTACACCCACCCCTCTTCCTTCCTGGAGGTATAGATACCCCTTCTGACCCACACATCCCAGGTTATTTAATTTCCTGTCCTCCAAACAGGATCCACCAGGGTGAGCTGGACTTAACATATGGTGAGCTAGACTTACCTGCTCTCAAGATGCTCCTGCTGCTTGGCTTCAGGAAGCACAGTTTCTGTCCCTTCCTGCTAATCATGTTCACGGGTGACTGGCTACTGCATAAGAGGAGTTCTTCTGGCATCCCTCCAGGGCGTGGGTGCTGTTTGAGGGGAGGTGTGGTGCGGCAGTCCCGGTGATGGAGGGGCGGGGCCCCACTGGCATGGCAGTAAGGGATGGGCAGCCAAAGCCGTCCCATGCACCGTCAAAGGTAAGGTAGCCTGCTGGCGAAGGGGCTGTACAGATCCTATTCCTGAATTTGCTGGCCTGCTTGCTGACAAGCTCAATACACCTGCCCCCCCCGCAATCAATCTGGGGATCGTCTGTGGGCCTTGCTCCTCGGTGGCACCAGGTGGGGTCCTCACATTCTGTAACTGGGCTATGGTACGGGTGCAGAGACACTTTACGCCTACCCCAGTCTCCCATTACGTTCCTGACATGAAAGAAGGGTATGGATCTAAAGGGTGGATCCGCCCATTGTGGTAGATGGTGGTGGCCATCTTGGTGGAGGCAGGGCCAGCAGTACGGTAAAGGCAGGGCCTGGGGCCTTTAAAAATGGGGGATCGCTTTTCAATGAGCTCATTGGTCAGTTGATGCCAGTATGCTCAGTTTGAAGAGGAAATATAAGAGAAAACGTAGGGTGGAGAAGGATGTTGTCTATAGTCTAAATGTTCAGCCTCCCAAAACGTAGTCCCATTAGTGTAAAATGAAGATGAGGGTACTAGCCAAGAAGAAAGTTAATCTGATGTTGAAGCAGGCTTTACATGAAGAGACACATGCCAAGAGAAAAGGGAAGGATACTTCTTCCTCATCCTCAACATCATCATTGTCATCCAAATTCATCACAAGTTCCTCTTTGTCGTCATCCTCTTCTGAAGAGGAAGAAGTCACCAGGATATTGCTGCAAGTATCAGAGTCAATGGGTTTTGTGGAACCATTGGCTCCTGATCCATCCTTACATCCAAGGATTCACCAGTATAAGCATCTTCCAAAGATGGGCTTCCCCTAATTACAGAATTAAGAGACTTTGGGCCTCATTCCGAGTATGGAGGTAATCATGGCGCTATTTGCGCCATGACTACCCCCAATACCGGTACCGAGTCTGCCCTGGTTCAATGGGGACTTACCGGTCTATTCCGACATTTGCGGGACCGGTAGGTCCCCATTGAAAAAGCCATTCCCCATTCCCATTTGAGCCCCCATAGGGCTCAATGGGAAGGGGCAGGGCGTTAATAACGGTACCGCAAATTGCGGTACCGATATTAGCTCTAAAGTCCCTTAACGGGTCCCGTCCATAACGTTAAGGAAGGGACCCGCTAAGGGAACGCGGAATAGGGCGCAAAGGGATTACCGGCACCGGTGTCTTTACCAGTGCCTGGTATCCCTTTGCGCCCAACTCGTAATGAGGAAATATCCTGAACGTATACAGATGCCAGGGTTTATAACTAAGCTGTATGCGCTAAGAGGAAAGGAAAAGTCTATGCCAGAATCTGTAGAGGTGGACTTCATCCTTTCCAGTCATGTAGGGAGATCATCAATGTTAGCAAAGGAGGCTGCTGTCCAGGACCTTGTGGACAAGAAGATAGGCCCAGAATTCATAAAAGCCTATTCAGGGACCTGTATGCCCATTAGGGCCAACAAATATGGTTCCTACAATGCAGAGATAGTGTTGCACAGATTTGAAAGCCTTTACAGGTCAATTGAAGAAGGGAATGATTGCGCCGCTATTGTGAGTGAGATCCAGAAGCAGGTGGAGCTTCTGTCTGATATTTCCTGTGATCGAGTTAGAGGAGCAGAAATTGCCATGGGCTTAGCCATTTCCGGAAAAAGACCTGTTCACATTAGGGACTGGTGTATGAATGGACCCTAGAGAGAGATTGACCTGAACCTGGACTTTGAGGGCAGTAAGCTATTTGGAGACACCCTGGAGGAGAAGGTCCATAACGTGTTGAAGGCAAGCAAACATGCTGACAGAAAGAAGGAGCATGTACCAGAGAGAGCTAGATCCCCAGGATACTATAAGACAAGGAAGAGAGAGAGGTACCCAGGATCAAGTCAAGTCAGAAGACCAGAGACAGGGCTTCAGCACGGTTAAGAGAAAATTCCCTCAGGATACTCAGAAGTCCTGACAAACACTGGGGTCTGGTGGTGCACAAACAAAGACATAGAAGAAGTTCATCAGCGATGTTTGGGCCATCAGGAAAGGTCAAATGGGGTACAGGCTGGAATTTTCTCAGCTGCCAGTACCATAGGAGACAGCATGGACACCAGCTCCACAGTCCAGCAAGAGGAGGGCATTATACCAGGGTTACCAGGAGTTGCTGTACAATAGGCCATAAGGAGAGTACCTGCAGAGGAAGAAACATTGTGGTTTTACTTGATCATCTGTCTGCTACCCAAGGACAAGACCAAATTCTGTATGATTGTGGACTTAAAAGGCTTGACCAAGTTTGTTCTCAAGGCTCTGTTCAAAATGGAGACCTTGTAAAAGATTTTGCCATTCATAACAAGGGGGAATTGGCTGGCATCCAGAGACCTACAGATGCCTACAACCATGTGCCAATTCGGGAGGTTCACCAGCACTTTATCCAGTTGGCAATAAAGGGGATGCATTCAAGGTTCTACCCTTTGGTCTCAGTTCTGCCCGAAGAGGGTCTTCACCAAACTCCAGGCCCCCTAGTTGCCAAACCACATATGGAGGAAATACAGGGGTTCCAATATATAAACGACTGGCTGGTTAGGTCTGGAGCCAGGGGCAACTATGCACATTCAGGTGAGGAGGACCTGTCATGTTCTGAAGGAATGATTTTTCCTGATAAATCTGAATAAATTCCAACTGACCCTTCATAGTGTCTGATGTTTATAGGGGACCTCTTTGCTATAAGAGAAGATACGTGTCTTTTTCAGAGGTCAGGGACGGGTCCTTAGGGGGGGAGCAGGCCTCTGCCAGGGATCTCCTGCAGGTTGAGTGGCATATGGCCTCTTGTGTTTTTCTGGTGCCATGGACGAGGCTGCACCTGCAACCATGTCATATATTCTGAGGTTCTGGAGACAGGCATCCCAAGACTCCAAAAGGCAGATAACTATTTCAATGTGGCTGAAGAATGAGCTCAGATGGTGGTTGGTCGATTCCCATCTAGAGAAGGGAATGAGTCTGGGTCCACGTGACAGGATCATGGTTACTACTGACACCTGCGGGTTGGGGTGGGGTGCAGCCTGTCAACATCTGGTGCACTAGGAGCAGTCAGGTCCACAGAAGAAGGCTAACTACTCAAATTCGAAGGAGTTAGTGGCCATTTGCAGTGTCCTTCAGGTATCTTCAGAGGTGGTAAACGACAGGGCTGTTCTGATCTGAATAGACACTTTGGCTGCTATTGCATACATCAATGAACAGGGAGGGATGGGGTTGACGTCCCTGAGGTCTTCAGCAGTGAAGATTGGTCACTGGGTGGGGGGGTCACCTAGCAGTCCTGGAGGTGACCAATATCATGGGTGTGGACAACATAGTGACAGACTGTCTCAGCAGGATTTATCCATGTTCCCAGGAAATATCTATTCTCCCTGATGTCTTTCAGAGAATAGGCAACAGGTTTGGGATGACGATTCTGGACCTGTTTGCCTCCCCAGAGACTGCTTAGCTGGGGTCATTTTGCTCCAGATTTCCATCCCAGGGGAATGGGGGTGGATGGCTTTAGTTTGGAAAGGCCCAAGGGACTCTTATATAACTATCCACCAATTCCTCTGATTCGAAGGGTGCTAGGAAAGATCAGGTCCGGTTTTCATGATGTCGTTTTTGGTGCTATAGTTTTTGTCTGATATTATGTTGGTTTCTGGTGCTTCTGGAATTAGTGATGTCACCAGTGTGCAGGATTCCCTCTTGACCTCCCCCTTTGGAGAGGCTTGAGGGGTGCTGCAGGGAAATGCAATTCACTAGGCGGCCTGGAGATTGATAGTTGGATGTTGAGGAACCTAGGAATTTCTGATTAAGTAGCCTGGCTATTACAGAAATGTTAGTGGTTTGCTACGTTCAAATGTTATGAAAAGTATTGGGGACATTTCAGGGTCTGGTGTGATCAGCTGCGGTTGTTGGGATTAGAGTGTGTGTTTCCTTCCATGTTGCAATTCTTAAAGGATGGGTTTGACAAGAGGCTGCCGGTGTCATACCTCAGGGCTCAGTTGGAGGCCATCATGGCCTTTAGAGAACAGTAGTTCTCTGAGGAAGAGAGAGAGTGGTCTTGTAGGGAAGCTGCTCAGGAGATGTTCTGTCTCTCATCCTTCGGCATTTGCAGGGACTCCAAGGTCTCTTCAGATGGGCCCTTTTGAACATTTGAAAGAGATAGATCTGGAGTTCTTAACTCTAAAGGCTACTTTTCATGTTGCCACTACCTCGGATTGCAGGTTTGGAGAGGTGGTGTGAGGTTCAACATGCAGGTTACAGTCTGGTTCAGCATAAAGTTCTACAGCAGTAGAATTCAGCTCACCTCTGATTCTTGTCCTTTCAGGAGTTCCTCAGGACCGGGTCTGTTTATGATCCCTGGGTGTGAAGAGATATGGTTGGTCCATATGTGAGGCCAGCCCGGAGACTGGGTGGTATCAGTCTACAGGCAGACCTTCCCCTAGTGACAGCCCAGTCCAGATTGGGGGAAGCCTCTGGGGGAGAACAACTTAGCTGTAAGTAGGATCCAGGAGTCAGCATGGTAAATTACAAGGTGGAGGTAAGTCGGGCAAAGTTGCAACAGCGAACCATGGAGAGCAACACTAACAAGGGTTCCAGACAGGGAAGAAATAAGGTTCAGGTATTAGGGGAAGAGAAGTGAAGGCAGAAAGAGGCGAAGAGCAAGTGAAGAAGCCATGGGAGAACGGGACAAAACAAGCATACATGCAAGGCAAAGGAGCATTGCGACATGAGGATCTGGAAACCGGCATTCAAAAAATGGTTCTGTTACTGCATGTGAACAAACGTGCTGACATCACAGCCTGTAACAACAAGACCACTACTCTGGGCATCCTCTGAAAGACAGACAGAGACCCCAAGGGACCTCATTAGGGAAAGAGCATGACAAATAGGGACTCTTCTCTGTTCCCAACCATACTTTAAAGTATTGCTGGATGTTCTGGTGTGACAATGTGATCCGACCTTTATTCCCAAATTTGTGACCAGGTTTCACAGGTCCCAGGATGTGAATATATAACATTTCTTCAGGATCCTTCCTCTCCAAAGGAAGTGGCCTCAGAATCCTTCCTCCCTGTGGGAAGTGACCTGGCATTATTTGGAGTCCACAGTTGCAACTATCAGTCGATGGATCAGATTGTTAATTTCCATTGCCTATGCAAAGGCTGGCATGCAACATCCAAAGTTACGCCATCACGGGTGTGGCAGAATTCTGGTCTAATGCTTGTGGGGTCTCCCTGCAGAAGACATGCAGGTCAGACAAGTGCGCCGACTCCAAAACCTTTGTTAAGCACTACAGGCTTAATGTACAGCATGATTCTAGCCGGTCATTTGGTGCAGGGAACTTGAGCTCAGGGATCATCTGGTGTCTGATTACCTAAGTTCAGTGTCAATAAAGGGTGTGTGTGTTTAAGCAGTATTTTGAGTAGTTTGTGTGATTTCCTCTCATGGGCCTCTACTAAGATTCATTGGTATTCCTCATAGTTAAGTACTGGGACGATGAAGAGGGACTTGGAGAGAATGTTAGGGTTACTTACTGGTAATATTCATTACTCCTAGAGCTACTCTTCCTCGCCAAAGTATTGCCTTCCTGTCCGGCCCCCCGTGGTGGTGGGTATCCCATGATCTTGGTGGGCAAATTAAAACTGTGGTTTAGGGGTAAGACTCCACGTAGGAAGAGGGCAGGAGTCGGGAAGTTGGGAAAGAGCTCCTGGTGGCGAGTCTGGAGCCTTAAATGCAATTACTGTGACGAGAAAGAATAAGAGTAGAGTAATGAAGATTACTGGAAAGTAATACTAACATTACCTCATTTTAAGCCCTTTAAAATCCTTAAAACGTCTGCAAAACTGTGTTGTTTAGTTATGAAATTATATTTATTTGGCAAACAAACCGGGCCCACTATGGCAATCCCCGACCATTGCAGAAGCGATGCTGGTCACAAACCACTATGGGATAGAAGCTATAGTGCATCGCAATGCTGACGTTTCATGTTTTCTGTACCTGCCTGATGGACATCTGACCCAAAGCTACCCACCCATTAGTTCTGAGAGGCTTTCATGTGTTATAGTTTCAAACGAATAAAGAATGGTTCAGATCCAATAATGGCCATTGCATATTATCCAAGAGGAAGGGATGCTAAGTTATTATGGTGTAGGACCTTTACAAACACCTTTTATTATAATGAAATTACGTACCTACATTGGGTGCTGGGCTCATTAGTACCTAAGAAGTTGACGCTGCAGGGGGAAGTAGCCCCTTAAACTTTAGTCTGAATCTGAATTCGTTATATAGTCCTTCAATATAAAATAATTAATTATAAAGACATGTAACCCATTATGATATGTGCAATGCCATGTGATTAGGTGAGTGGAACACTGTGAAACCTTTGTATCAAAGACACAACTCCATGACAATGGCAAACTTCATAATCAAAGTTCATAATTCGCAAACTTTCCTAAACCGGCCGAGATGTCCTCTGTCTTTTTTAGATTATGTACTTAAAACGTATTCAGTATGAGTAGGGTTTATTAATATTTCAGCTACAGTTATTTACTGACTGCACACCAAAATGCTACATGCTTATTTGTCATACATCATCTTTCCGAGAGACCAGATTTGTGCACCTCTTTTGATTAGGATTGCATGAAAGGCGGAGAAGCCACCTGCAGCCAAAGTAATCCTGTATGAGGTGCTTTCAGTGTTCACATTAGGATTGCTTTGGCTTACCTTTTCTTCTCTGTTGGTCATTTATCCAATCAGCAGTTGCATGCTACTGACCTGACTGCAACAGGGATATCTTGATTGGATGAATACACCTGTGTCAATCTATTCCTAACATCTGGTCCCACTACCAGCTGCACCACCTCAGAGGTATTCTTCATTTTCTCGCTTTCCCCCAGAAGCTCACTGTCTCCAGAGCCCTGGTTCTCTCTAGGCTAGACTACTGCAACAGCCTCTTTATAAATCTGCCTGCCTCTACCCTTCATCCTCTGCAACTAATCCAGAACAGGACTGCTAGACTTGTCGTTGGCCTCATGCCCAGGGATCGCATCTCTCCATCCCTGACATCTCTCCACTGTCTCCCAGTGGCTGAAAGGATCAAGTTCAAGACCCTCTGCATTGCCCATAAGGCTTTCTGCGGCCCGGGACCACACTACATCCAACTCTCTCTTCCTAAACACCTTCCTTCTCGAGCCCTTCCCTCTTCCACCTCACACTCTCTCTGGGACAGACACTTCTCGAGGTTGAGAGTGGGGGGTAGATCTCTCTGCTCGACTGGTGCCGCCCTCTGGAACAGCCTCCCTGCCTCTCTCAAACTTGAGCAGGACCACCTCAGGTTCCAGAAGCAACTCAAGACCTTCCTATTCGCTCATGCTTTCTCTACCCCCCCCTGCTGATTTTCTTGTCTGCTGCAGTAACTGTTACCTGGCTTCTGAATCCTATGGGACCAGGTTCATTCATGACCAGTAGCCCGATGCACTGCCTGTTACCCTACAGTCCCCTGCCTCCTTGCACTTAATTAGAAGCGGCCACCCTGGCGGCACTTGAGCTATGCTTTTGCGCTCTCCTTTTCCCTACCACTGGCATTCTCCTCTCCCTTCCCCCTGCACTTGCACAATCTGAATGATCCAAGGCCTAGTAAGATCGTTTTGTCCTCCCCTTGGCTCCCCTTCCTTGTCTTGTCGGGCCTAGAAACACTTATGTATGGACGCGTTATAAATGACATATCACATCATATCATATCCTTCCTACGCCCTGACTGATATAATCCACATTCATACAAAGTAGTCAGACTGTGGAATAGATTCTAAACATACAGAACCAGGGGCAGTTTAGCAGCCCCTGTATTGTTCAGGACAATGCATCTTAAAGGCACAGTATTTCAATAAAGCTTTGCATGGGTAAGCTCAACGCGTTAAGAGTTAAGCGCTTGTTGCTGTGATCTTTGTTTGATGTGTAGGTCACAGGTTCAAATCCCTGCAAGGCTGACTCAGCCTTTCATTCTTCCGAGGCCGATAAAGTGAGTACCTATTTCGATCATGTATGTAAGTATGTGCTATGTTAAGCGCTTTGGATGAAAGCGCTATATACATATTAAATTATTATTTGAGGCAACACACAGAAACGGTTTGGGGCAGCATACACATGCCGGCAATGAAACACTTCAGGGAAGAAGTCCGTTCGACAAAGGCACAGCAAATGTTCTGTCCCAAGGGACCTACTATGTTGCTTTCTGACGCCAAACGCACAGCTGCAGAATATAATGGGATCAATAGAGGGCGCCTATACTTAAGGGCAATTGTAATGTATACCAAAAGACATTGTGTTAGCAAAAGAGTTGCGCAATTACGTTTTGCACAGGAGGGGACCTTCATTAATGAAAAAGTGGGAGGCAAACTCATCTTTGCAAAAAGCACTCTCATCAACTCAATCGAAAGGAAATGGCCACCATAAGGAGCTGTTTGTTATAATGCATGATGCGGACACACCTTCCCAAAATGCATTTCTGTCCAATTTATCAGTATAACTGAGATGGAATTGAATTCTGAAATGGTGCTAAGCATTTGGGAACTATATTTTTCACGAAGCTTGACTCAGCTACACCTTTTCAAAATGCATTACCATTGTAAATGGCCTCAACTAGTGTCAGGTCAAGTCCTCTTTGTGTGTTTTGGATTCTAGCAGGAATGGCATTTGGGGGCCACCAGGGGTACCAGCTGCTACCTCGGGCCTTGATACCTCTGGCACTGCCCTAGAGACTCCTATTTCATGTACTGCAGAGAAAGTGCCAAACCACAAGTATAAAGCGGTCTGACGAGAGCTCTGTCCCCCATATTAGTAGTTCCCAAACCTGAGCCATCTACGTTCTTAATGGCGCCTAAAGGGCTGTACGCTCCCACCTTCATCACACCAGCAGGATGTTGCGGTTATGGTGCTCCTGGAAAGAGGAGAAGCAGGTTGATGGAGCAGAATTGGGGCAGGCTCGGACTGGCCTATGGGGCATTAAAGCAACAAACCTCAAAATGCTGGTGTAGGCCAGTTTCTTGGGTCAAAGTGATCACTTTGTTTGCCAGTGTGGGCCAGTTTGATGAGTTACTTCACCATGCAGCTAGTAGTTTTGACCAGTGTTGCTGAATAAATATTCTTTAAAATGCACAATTTGCATCACATTTTATCAAAAAACTCCCCCTTCGGTACTTTTCAAACAGTCTGTCACAAAAGGAATGAATTGCCATTTGCAACGGTGGGCCACTTTTTCATTGGTTCCCGAGACAATTTTATGCCTCAGTCCGACCCAGATTGAGGGTAAAGCACAGTGTGTTTTCTAAGTCAGGAGCCAGATTGATAACCAGGAAAATGTGGGAATTCGGGCTTGTGGGATTTGGGAAAGCAGATGTCAAGGAGTGATTTATGTATGGCGACCATCCAGCTAGGAGGGCAGTGGGGGTGTTATTTTAGGCTATGCTTGCCATATGATGGCAGCAACTAAACATGTGATGCTACATCTTACAGATGGTGGCCTGGCCTTGAATATGAGGCTATAACCGGCATTGCATTACTAGTGCTTTTGATTCTATGCTTAGTATAATTATTTATTTATTTGACACTTGTAAAGCACACCTTACCTGTAGGTATCTTGGAGCTGGACAGATATTTACAGACACGATTAACAGACGCATAGAATTGAACAAACATATCATATGTAGAATCTTTCGGGAATTGTCAAAACCAGGTACCCACACGGCCTCCCGATTACAACCACTGTAATGAGAGACAGATACAGGAGGAACACTGAACGTCTTTATTATTCTACTCCCCTCACGTAAGTAACCCTACTTCCCACCTACCGCCCCTCCCCTTCCCTTGAGTCCCTGTCCTCCTCCACATGATGTGGGAGTACTGTGGTGGTCACGACAACCCCCCCCTGTACTAAGCATAGTGATGTCTCTACTTCATTTCTTCAGACTTTCAGATCTATTTCGAGTTCTCTGAGGTCTCAGGGCCCGGTGCTCCTCACTGACCAGTGACCTCCTGACACGGTGGGGCCATTTCGTCACATGAGTCCTCGCCATCTCCCTCATAGGAAGGATCCCACTCGGGGATTGTGGCTTCGGAAATGTGTGCATTGGACGGAATGATGCCTGGCATACGTTTGAAGTGAGAGGAATTTCTGGTGATACTTTTCCTATCACCCTTGGCAGTGATGGGGGACCCTTTTACTTGAGTCACCGTTAAAGGCTCTTCACCAAAAGCAGCCATGCCCTTCCTGCTTCGTGTTTGCTGAGCTACAACAATGTCTCCAGGTTCTATGTCGTTGGCTCGGGCTCTGCAGTCTTCACCAGCCTGTTTCTTCATGCTTTCCTTATTTCGGGAGTCCTGTTATTGCATCTCAGCATCTCCCCAGTATCTTTCTTTGGGGCTGGTTGCGTGAGGTAGTCTTGTTCATATGTTTCTGCCGAACATGACTTCGGATGGTGTCTTCCCAGTAGTGCTGTGCGGGGTGTTACGATAATCACGGGTTAGCTGGTATAGCATTTTCTCCACCTGCTCCCCGGTATGTCAGGCTATCTGCACATTTCTCTTTACGTTACTCATAAAACGTTCTACTGTGCCATTGGCTTGTGGCCACAGTGGCGTGACTCTCTGATGTACGAAACCCATGTATTCGGAGAATGTCTTGCAGTCTTGCCACGTGAATGTGATGAGAAAGTGTGGAATGGTTGATTCAGAGGCGTGTTGGGATGAAAGCATGTATCTGGCACATGAGAACGTATGACTTGGGATTGTCAGAAGCTGCAGAGCTTGTGGAATAACATTGTGGATGTGTTGAATATCGTTTGTAATGTGGATTTGGAATATGACTTTGCCACATTGATTTTAGGGGAGGAGTCCTTGTTGGAGGACTTTTCATACTCGCAAAAATGCCTGGTTTTCAGAGCATCCCTGACTGCAAAGAAGCTCATCCTACGAGAATGGAAATCCTCAACCACATAAGTCAACTTGGCTACAGGAGATGTTCACATTATCTATTGTTGAGAGGGCTCTATTGAGACAGGAGAGCAAGAGCAAGGTCTTTGACGAGATCTGGGGAAGAGTTTTGGATTCATATTTGGGCTAAGACATATGAAGATTTGATACCATTTGGTGTTCAACCTCATTTTTGAGGAATTGGTGGCTGCCCGTGGCATATTTATGTTATTTATTTATTTTATCTGACATTTATATAGTGCACATAGCGCTGAGGCATCTAGGCGCTTTTTGCTTATGAGGGTTGGTATTGTATATGATGGCAGCTCCTTGTTATGCCTTTACCTACCTTACATACAATGACTTTATATTGGCATGTAATGCTACAACAGGAACAAGAGTGCAATGTTTTCACATGGCACGCTGTACCTTAAGTATTATAATTATACCTACACAGAAGGATGCCGCATGCTTAAGGCGGCACTATCTGCATACAGAGGCTTTTCTCCTGGTTTTGGATCCAATGCTTATTGGCAAAAAACAGTTCCCTGGGTTTAACAGTTCTTGCCCTTCTTGGCAAAGTTCCAAAAGAATCACAAGTTTCCAAAATAAAGTCTCAAGTTCTTGGAAAAATCAAATGTCCACGTTGTCATATGTGGAGGGATACTTCCTTAATCCCTCTCCACCAATTGCATGAATTTCTCCGCACTATGTTCAGGTCTTGATTGTTTCTGTGTTCCCCTTTAATTTGCTCTCCACTGGTCTTATTGGGCCCCTATGGCTTCCTTGGGTTTCCCTGTCCCAATGTCTCACTTATCCCCCAGGGATATTGCTAACCCCTCTGCGTACTTTCTCCATCACAAGGTTTGCTCCAATGAGGTGGCTGGTGACATTCGCCACGGTTTTCTGATGTTCCATTCTGGACACAAGTGAGTTTCCTGTTCTGCTCATCTCAGTAATTCTCTGGTCCCCGAATCCTTCATTGTGAGCAGAGCATTCGTTCCTCCTTTGCGCTTTGGGTTTGGTGTCGTTTGCGGGCCCGGGCCCACCATGTCCTCCACATTGTCATACCTCCAGATAAGGCTGGCTCATCTTGGCATTGGTCTCACTGACTCTGAAAAGCTTGGTGCCTCGTCGTCGGCCGATCTCCCCGTCTCTGGTCTCTCTCTGCACCACAGCCAGCTCTGCTGTGCAGGTAAGCTCTGCCACTCAATGATTTCAGTGGCTTGCCTATGTGCATTGCTCCTCCTCCTTCATTCAGGGGTGAGCATGCCTTTATTCTTGCTCTGCGACATAAAAGCGGTGTGTTATGTTCAGCTGTCAAGCCCACAGAGAGACCAGCATTGTCTTGAGATAAACATCCAAAGGCACATTCAATGCTATTTTGTGTCCCACAATTGAATGTAACGTCCCTCCCTGTGAGGTCTCACTTTCCCAAACCCCTAGGGATGGTTTTGATTAGTGGGGTCACCTCCAAAGCCTCAAAGGGCATGGCTCCCCCAAGGAAAAGGCACACAATCTCCAGATTTGTCACAGTTCACACAAAGCAGACATTATGCTCTGAATCCTTAAAGGGGAGTTTATGGAATTAATGTCCTGTAGAAAAAAAAAAACCTGCTCTGGATGCACATAGACATCATACAAAATGGAGTATTTAGGTGAAAAAAAACACAACTGCCACCTTGTGGGAAATGTCTTACATTGCATGATAGAAAATCAAATTAATTTACATGCGGAAATCTCACGTTAAAATATGTAATCACTAATTTGATCATTGCTCTGATTCACTTCAACTTTGGACAGTTTGTAGATAAGAGAAACCACTATTAGAATATGTAGTAAAACTGTACCTCACCATATTATGAATTGGCCAAAAATGGCAAGAACCAGTAAGATGGTTAAATTTAATCACACAATGAGGGCCATTACGAGTTTGGAGGCAGCCATGGTGCTATCAGCACCATGGCTGCCTCGAAAGTCGTGTCCGGGTTCTCTGAATGGGGACTTACCGGGTCATTCCAACCTTGGAGGACCCGGTAAGTCCCCATTCAAAATACCCTTCTCCATTCCCATTCCAGCCCCCATAGGGCTCAATGGGAATGGGGAGGGAGCTAATAACGGGCCCGTAAATAGCGGGCCCGTTATTAGCTCCCTGGTCCCTTAGCGACTCCCGCTACAGACGGCTGGTCTTACCAGCCGGCCTTAGTGGGATCCGCTAAGGGACCTCGGAATGCGGCGGTAGGTGGTTAACGGCACCAGCATCCTTACCGTTGCCGTTAACCCCTTACTGCCGCACTCGTAATGAGGCCCAATGTTTATAAATGACTAAATGTGCACACCACCTTGCAGTATCTCAAAATATAGGTTTCATTGTTCTCAGACATTTGAGACAGGAATTTTTTTTTTTTGTTTTATTTGCGTTTGTTGCTTGAATGGAACTATACAAAGCTCTTGATCAACTGGTTCTCAAATCTTGAGTATCCTCAGCCTAACATTTTCAATGTTTCTTGTATGATCTTCACCGGGGCAATTTGCCATGCTGTTCTGTCATCTCCGATTAGTCTGTGCCACCACTGGTCGATGTCGAAAGGCCCATTTGCCCGGAGTGGATCGAGGTAGGCTGATCTGATCTTTTGGTTCCCTGGGCAAGTCATTAGTAGATGACGTATGGTTTCCTTTTCTGCTCCACAAAAGCGGCATTCACATGAGTCTGAGATACCACTGATGTAGCATATCTCATTGGTTTCAATTAGGTTTAATCTTATCCTGATTAAAAAATTCCGGGATTGTCTATTAGGAAATTTTTTAATAAACCTCTATAGTTCATTTACTTTGCACAGGGTCTGTGGCAGGTGGGCTAACAGTTTGTTTTCTGATGCTTCGATTTGAGTATTGGCCCAGTCAAGGTTTTTGAGTTTTTCGCACACTCTGACTGGATTTGAGTGGAGGTCGTCTTCAGACCATGCGACTGAGTCCAAAAGAGCCACATTTTCCTCTCTCCATTTTGTCAGCATTTTCACCGAAAGGGATTTTGTTTCTTCACCTATCATTGTGTAGATGTTCTGGGAGACCTGGCAAATGCAAAAACAAAATTAGCATCTGTTCAACATGAGTCGTTTTTGCCTCCCATCTTTGCTGGTCATGTGGCTGGAAACCATACACTTGTTACAAGACACAGGTGGAGCTAGAGCTCTATATGAATTGCATACACACTGGGAGAGAGGATTTTGATAATGGAATATTAGGTGATGAAGATTAAGAAGTGGAATGACCAGAGATTGGAGAGCAGAAGAACTTACCCTAGGAAGATGTGAGACCATTTAATTGAGAGAAGGAGACCAGTCCAGTCTATGGGAGGTTGATTTACAATCGTGACCTGAAGAAAGGGTTTGCTGAAAGAATGATTTCAGGCTGAATCCCCTTCTGGTGCTCCAAAATCAGATGTTACATTAAGAAGGTAAATTAAAACCCCAAACAAATCCCAACATCTCCATATATTAACCAGGGCAAAGCATGTTTAGTCATATGTAAGGGAACAATGGGGCATGCAATTAGAAAACAATGTGGAACTGCTTGGTAAATTTAAATATTATTTGAAATATGCATGGCAACCCGCAAACTGGTGTAGAGTCCTTTTAGGTCATGGTATAGTTGCAACATACCACAGCCAAGGGTGATATACATTTTCTGCAGCCAGGGAACACCATAGTTGCAGGTTTGTTGTGCAACAAAATTCCCGCTGAGAGAATTAGTTGTAGTTATTAAGATTTATGTGAAGCACAAACCCCTGCATTCCTTGATCTTTCAATACCCAGGCAGATTCATGTGAAATGTGGAAGTGAAAGTTGGTTCTTTAACATTTTTTAATATGACAGGGGAACAGTACATTTTCAGCCAGTAAATACTTGCAGGCTAATACACAAACAAAGACAATTTGCAGGTTTCCTGGATTGTGCGCTCCATTCTCATTTATTTGTGGTTTTCAATTAAATACAATATTGTGATACTCATATTTGTTGCAATTCACATATTTTTCTCTGTGATTGTTCATGCATTCATTCAATCAATGAACGATTCATCTCATTTAGTATTCAATTGTTTCAAAAATAAGGGCGCCCGATCAGCCACAGGTCCTTCAGGCTAAATATGTCAAACAACAATATAATGGACCTTGGCAAATGAGATAAGACCTTTCTTCATATAGACAACATAAATCTTGTCAGTATCACAAAAATATATTTATTTCTATACAACATTGCAGTATTTGTTCATACAGCATCTCATCTTGATGCAAAGAATAATTTACAACATCCACATCCATACACCAACAATCATTGCATTATTCATTCATACTCTCACTAATGTACATTTCTTACATGAGCAGGATTATACATGAACCCAAAAATACTCACAACATCACATAAATCAATAACACCTATCTAAATTCTCAATGAGTATTTACACAAAAATCATATAGCAAACTGCTTATTCAATACAGCTCAACATATGTTTTGGTCATAAAGGTGGGCTACCTATTCAGCCACAGAGTTAGTGTGACCTTCTTCAGGAAGTGGGTGGTTAAATTTACAAAACCAACCCGAGGTGTCAAAAGGTGGGAGATGTCATCTGGCATCAATCTCCAAAGTACAATAATGAAGTCTTGTGTCAGCAGAGGACTGTATCCTGCAGCCCTATTGTATCACACCTAATTCAAAATTCAAGGTAGGGCACTAATGCAGTCAGCGCACGGTCCAGAGATCCATGCTTTCATACTTGTGGTCCAGAGACTACAATGGGGAATGCCAACACTTGCCTAGTATCGTGTAGCTTTACAGTAGAGAGATATACTGCAATCTTGAAGTCAGTCTTTTCTACAATACCATATTCCTTTAGATGCTGAGCAAAGGTATCAATCGCTTCTGCAGTGCTCTCGCTCAGCAAAACATCCTGCTTGGTTCTTCATGAGCGTGGAAACACAGAATTTTTCTGCGCTGTTGATAACCATCTCACCCCCTCCAGCTTACTGGCGTCATTGGAAACTTCTAATCTAATTACTACCAAATTAGCATGCATTGCACATCCTGATAAAAATCTAAACATAGGGAGTATCGGTCAGCTTTGGCCTCAGCCATCCTTAACTCCATGTTCAGTGTTGGTCAAAAGCAGATGTCCGGATACCTCTACAGACCCTCACGCACTTAAAAATGACATCAGCCTTTGCGAAAATACCAGGTCATAAAAACGCTGGCCGGTTTGTTAGATGATCATCTGCTAACTTGATAGTTACACATTTACCTCTCCTCTTTTGTCTGAAATCCTGCAAAACCAGTTTCCCAAGTCACTTAAATTTCACCTCGCGAAACCCTGACTGCTGTGTTTTTAACCCATTTATAAAAAGCTGACTACATGTTGATTTATAAATTCCCTGTCTATGTATATTAGTGTTCATGCCTGTTTAATAACTATCATGTTTTCTTCACAGTGGGTTCTACATGCCAAGTCCCCTTCCTGCAGGTGCATTATGAAACTCATCATCGCCTGGCTTCTAGGCACTTTGTAGCACACTATACCTGGATCATGTATATATCTCATCTGGTGATTTTGACATTTATCTTGCTGTGCACATTCAAATCTAATATGTATCAACTTGAACACAAAGTAACACTTAAAGTAACACATCTCATTCACATTTAACTACACTGGATACATAAATAAAATTACAACCTGCGCTGACTTTTCCACACCCCCATTCACAAATATGGAATGCTTAACATGAACTGCTCTTGATGGGACCTTTCCTGACCACCTCAACATTCCCACCTTTAGTTAGTAGTTTAATTAATAAACCAAATTCTTGTTCTTTAAAACTATCTTCTCAGGGAAAAACCCTACCATCATCTCTCACATTGGTCTAATATGGGCATACTCCTCCACTGGGCAAACCCAACTCATCCCCCACCATTTCTGCAATGTACCCGCTGCTCCACAGAATCATCCCAACTTGGTGGAGGACACAAAACAGCTTCAGTCTGAGTACCCATGTGATATGAAATGGTAGTGGTTCTAGCTTTGGACAGGGTCACCGTCATCATGGCAGCTGCATTTGGTACCTGGGCAGAACAACATTGTAAGAGCATTTAACAGGAACAAAATATCATACAGAAAAAGACAAAAATAGGTACTAGAATTCTCACTGCTAGGTTCATTCAAGACGGCACCCAAGAAAAAAGAGAGTCCAACCAAGGGTAATTTGTGATTCCCGCCTCGTTCTTCATGATTACTCTTAGCTTGTGCAAGGCAGCAATAGTCTGAGTCAAGGAGCCATTCTCTGAATCATTGGGAGGTACAAACGTGCAGCACATGCTCCCTATCCTCTGGCAGACCCCACCCTTCATAGCTGTTAGAAGGTCGAGGATATATCTATTTTGTGAGGCTATGGACCTCAGGGCTGCAGTTCGTGCTTGATGGCAGTGAAAGCTGATTCAGAAGAATTGACAAACAGCAGCAGTTCATATCGGGTCACCTGGAGCCACTTGGCATTCGCCACGGCTTGGATGCCAGGTGCCAGGAGAAATGAAAAAAAGGTCTCTGCGTGACTAAACAGCCGATAGTGTTCAGGGATGTCCATTAAAGCTTTTGATGATGCTGCTAAAAGATAGTTGGATCTCTTAGTACATCGCAATAGTCCCAACTTTCCGTGATCTTACAGAGTCATTTATATGTCCATGTGTGAGTATAAGTGGGGCACATGGGGCGCAGGGGACAAAGGGGGCACAGATTTGGATTTAAGCATTGGGCGGGCAAGGAGCAAGTGATCCACTGGTATGACAAGGACAGGCACATGTAATGTGGAGAAACTGCACAAATCTCGCCAGCCTGGAGGCAACTGCATGTAGGCGTCGGCTCCGCAAGTCCATAAAAATTCCACAATTGCAGCGGTACCTCCAGCCAAGTCAACAATGCAGTGTGTGTCTGCAGTTCCCATTTGTGCCAACACAAAGAAAAATGGGTGTCTGTATCTTAACAGGTTATTCTGGCTCCTTGAGCCACGTCACATGTTTTAAATATTTCTGCCACACATTTCCACATTCTTTGTTTACATGTCCCACCGCTTCTTCTGAGAATCCCCTTGTCCCCCAGCTCTGCAACTCTTCAACCCTTGCTCACATCAGTTATTGATGATAACAGCCCCCTTTAAACTCAATTGGACTCTTTGCCCAGACAAACCTTTTCCTGCTCTTTATGATCTGTATCTCAATATCCTTTGTCAAGAGGTAAAATAGATGCTGTGACTGATTGCCCTTGAAACTGCCCTCGGATCCTGCACAAAAGCTAGATGCACTAGACACAGTGGGCATCATTACGAGTTTGGTGGTAGCCGTGCCCTTAATAAGGGCACATCTACCGCTAAACTTGCTACCGGCACCGATGAATGGGCCATTACCAGGCCATTACGAGTTGAATGGGCCAGTAATTGCCCATTCGCAGGTGCCGTATGGCCAGGCTCCCCCTTGCACCAGCAGTGTTTATAATGGTGCGGGTGCAATCACGAGTTCTGCTCGTGGGTGCCACTCTGCACGCCTGGTCTGACCAGACGTGCAGAGCGGCATGACCAGGCGTGCAGAGCGGCACCCGCAAGCAGAACTCGTAATGTGGCTGTATGGTAACAACGGCACTGGTATCACTACCGGCGCTGTTGTTGCCTTACCGTCACATTTGTAATGAGGCCCAGTGAGTCTGCTAACTCTGGCTCATTTGCAATAAACACCCTAGGTACACCAGAAGCATGGGTGATGAGAGAGCAGATGTAGGCAAATCCTACAGATCTCTCTCTCCCAACCCTCCTCCCAACCCTCCTCAAGTGGCCATACATTATCTGCTGCAAAACTATGTGTATCTACTATCAGGTCTATATTTTCATTACCCGTATTGTTCAGAAAATCAGCATCAACATTTCCTTGTGACTTTCTTTTATATATCATCACATTTTAGGATTGTAGATACATTTAAACCATAATCATCCATAATGTCTGCCTTCATTGAACATGATCAAAAAAGAAACAAAATAAATACATAATCATCCTAATATTCATTATAAATAAAAAGTGTTCTACTTCCTCACATACAATTTAAATTCTGTTTTTTTATCCACACTCCCCTTTTCCACTGGAATGAACTGTGAATCCTTGGGGAATACTGAACTTTGAGACTGTTCCTGCTCCTGTGCCGGCAGAGAGGTATGGGTATCTTTCCATATGTTGCTAATGTGGATACAGCTCTTGTTGCCCTCCACCTTCACAGCAGTTGGAGTTGTGAAAATAACAGTTTTGCCCATTCAAACGTCGCTCATTCTAGCATCTTATGAATGTCTACACAAAAATGCAGTCCCTGGGGAGTAGTAGTTGATTTTGCAGATGGTTGATTCCTTGCCACTTCCTCCTGTAGGCTGTTGGTGAGAAGACAGCTTGTGAGAATATAATTCACTTTTGGTTAAAGCCCTAAGGCACTCCTTAAACTCCTCACCCAGGACCTCAGCTGTCTTACGTACTTTGGATGCTGTGTGTGCAGGTGAGAGCAGTGTGTGTAATATATGCCCTGTTACAGTCTTGAGAGAGCTGAGGTGGTGCTCTTTCGCTGGTTAATTCCTCAAATAAAACAACACTGAAGGAAGGCAGTGCAACCATGGTTTACTTAAATCATCATCACTGCTGCTATGCCAATTTCAACATCGACAACTGCACTATCCCAGTCCTATCCTCTGTGAAAACGCTAGGGGTCTACATTGATGCAACCCTGTCCATGGACAAACAAGTTAGTGCCATTGTCTCCGCATCTGCACTAAGCACTAAACTCATCAACGCCATTAAACCATTCCTTTCCAAAGAAAACTGCCTTTCAATAGCAAGAGCTACCATAGGCGCTAAACTTGACTATTGCAATGCACTTCTAGCCGGCACCTCTGAAAAAAACCTAAACAAACTCCAGGTCACCCAAAATAACGCTCTAAGAGCAGCATTAAACATCTCCAAAAGGGACCACATCTCACTGGCAAGGCAATCAGTTCACTGGCTCCCTGTCAAAGAACGCATCACCTTCAAGGTACTGACTACTACCCACAAATGTATCCACCACACTGCACCATCATATCTCTCAGACACCATTCTCAGACAGACCTCATCCAGACCTACCAGACTCTGCTACACTAACCAACTCACTGTACCACGCATCCACAAGATTACAGCCGGGGGGCTGGGTTTCCCCTACATAGCACCAAAACTTTGGAATAATCTCCCCCACGCTCTAAGAGCAGAAGGCTCCCTCACAGCGTTTAGAAAAAAACTCAAAACCTCTCTCTTTAACTAAAATTCCTCTACCTACTGCCATTCAGGCACACACTGCTAACTATTGCTACTGCCCAAACTGTATGCATGTATGCCTCTGTATGCTGTAACTAAGACGCGCTTTCCCTGTAACCAGCGCTATTCTGTAACCAGCGCCACGATGCCTCAGGGCTGATTCTGTGCGCTTAACAAATGCGAATAAATAAATAAATAAATAAATCACACATTTTTGCTAATCGGACCTTAAGAACCCTATTCTGCCATTCCATGATCCCGTAGGCCTCGTGGTGGTACACTGAACACAACCTGTGCTTGATTCCCAAGAGCAAAGTGATTTCTGAGAACAAAGCATTGAAAAGTGGGTCCCATTTGGACTTCAAGACCTCACAAATTCCCCAATGTGTAAAAGCCTCCCTCACCAGAAATTTTGCTGCAGAGTTAGCATCAGGGTGTACACAGGGACCAACCTCAAGCCACCGGGAGAATGGACAAAATATAACAATAAAGTACTGGTAATTGGTAACCTCACAAGCATATTTACACAATCTATATGGAGTTCCTGAAATGGACCGGAGGGCCTAGGCAAAACTCCTCTTACTGACCTCATGGTGTTTCCACGAGTGAATTCCCTAACTATAACATTTCCCAAAAATCTACTTACCTTGTAGCTGCAATTTGTCATCGAGAATTGTATGACGAGTAATGTAGTTGCTCTTGAGCCACACAAAGCAGTTCTACAGGCATTACCACTTTCCCTGTCAGCCCCTTTCTCCACAGCAAATCCATTGGTGAGAGGGCACATCATCTTTTTGCCCAAAGTTTGTGTTCCTCTTTAGGTGCTTTTCCTTGTATTTCTATGATTTGGAGCATTGGGACTGTAATGTATGGAGCTGGTAACTGTATCTGCTGGGACATGGTTTCCATTTTCTATGGAATCTGTAAATAGCAAATATGCGGCTTCTTTTGCTACTAAGTTAGTCCCATCATGGGCCTACTAGGCCTTGTGGCATTTGAACGTGCACGTGCAGTGAAGAGAAGTGCAGCAGTTAGGGTGAGGAGGGGGATGAGAGCAGGGTATGAGCAAGTGCTGGTGGGGGCCTGGGAGGGAAGTGTTAAGGGGTGCCAAAGGGGTGCGACCACCAGCTATGTGCTATAGTGGGGGATTCCCAAAGCTGGGATGCGCAGCAACCAGGCAGGGGTCACGCAAGCGTAGTGCTGAGCGGTGGGGGTTGCTGGTTTCGACTGGGTAGAGTGCTTGGTAACCTGTAAGATTCATGAAGGACCAGGCCACCAGTCTAAGTGACAGTGGGGTGATTAGTAAGGAAGGGGAAGAGGGAAAGAGGTACAGAAGAGCAGAGTTTTGAGGAGTTTCCGGAACTTATGGAGATCTGGCTCAAGTCTGAGAGGGGCAGGGAGGCTATTCCAAAGAGCGGCACCAGCTCTTTACATACGCAGAGTCTGAATAAATAGTGACCACCTTCCCCTTACTCATTTCTAGCACCTCTATAAATGCCACCAGTTCTGCCGCCAGAGCAATGCAAAGGCAGTCACTTCTTCAATCTGACCTGGTATTCCCCATCCACAAGGCCCACAACAGCTGCACCCGTAAGGCTCTTGCCAGTGTTCTGATTAATTATTGAGGACCCATCAACAAAGAGTACCTCACCTCCCTCCAAAGCATCCTACTTACCAATTGTCCTCTCTTCCTCTTCTTCCTCATATGTTGCACAATCGTGGACAATGCCATCAGGTTTCACTGGCTCGGCTACAGTTCTGCAGGATTGCCTATGTGAAATGATGTATAGATGCATTTGATTGAATAACCTCATACCCCGTCACTCTTTGAGTCATCAAGGCGACTTGGATTGTTCCAAGATTGCAAAAACCGCAGGCTCCACCCAGCCAACCCATGGTAGTGGTTGAAGACTTTTAAATCGCAAAACCTGATGCCGTTAAAACTTGCTCACAAGGAAATGGTCCTTACATCACTGGGTGTAGTAGTCTGCTATAGTATGCTAAAGGTGTATGGTCTAGCAATATTTGCAGAGTCAGGACCACTGTCATCACCTACCCATTCGAGTGAGTAAACGAACAAAATGGTGCCTTATAATTCGGGGTCACCAAGACTGGAACATTGTTGATCTCAGTCTTGAGTTTCAGAAAGCAAGTCTCCATTTCTTCAGACTATTCTATCGGACCATTCACCTTCTGCGCGTCCTTAAATCCGTACAGTAAGGGGCTCACATAGCTAGTGTAGTAAAAGATCTCAGATCTAGAATAGTTACAGCGTCCCAAAAACTTCTGCATTTGTTTCACTGCACATGGCTGAGGTGTATTTTGAACTGCAGTGGCTCTCTATGGCATTACCTTCCCTCTTGCGGGCAATATCACTTGTCCCAAATATGCTACCTCTATCTGTCAGAATCTTCATTCCACTCCTTCAGATGTATAGCGAAAACCTGGCTTCTAGTACAGAACCACTAGAACTAACACTAGTCACCTACCTATGTCAGCCTGTGCTGAGTGCTCTGCTAACCTGTTGGATACCTTTGTAAACATCTTGTATGATATGTTATGTAAAGTGTAAATGGTATATATAGTCTTCATTTTGTAAATTTATGTAATGATATGTAAAGTTATGTAACTGTAACCTTGAAGAAATGTGCCCACATGCCTTTGGGCCAGGCGCACTATATAAATAAACAACATACAAAATACAAATACTACAATTTTTCTTTGTCCACTTTGTACCCCTTCCCGGTGAGGAGCATTATTGAATTTCCTCGACACTGCTCTTCTGAAGTGCTACAGATTAGCAAATCATCCATGTACTGGATTACTGTAAATTTCCCAAATCCATTGTTGAAAACTCTCAGAGATTCACAGTACCCCTGGGGCAAATTTGTGTACTCGAATCTCTGACCACAATACGTAAAGGCTGTAGGTTTCTGCGAATCAGATGCGTAAGGGGACAAAGAAAAAGGTGTTGTTCAAATCAGTCCCTGTGAAGTGAGTCAACGGATATTAGAGAGAATGGTACCAAAATTCGGTACCACCGAAAATTCTGCCTCAACAATATTATTGAGGGGGCACAAATCCTGGACCATCCTCAAACTAGATGAATCATTTAGAAAACTGCATTAGTTGCAGGCACCAGGGTACATCGCTAGTGTGAATATAAATGCAGGTAACTCCTCCGGGTCTCCTAGGAGGCAAAAAGTGTTTGAGACCATCACCCATCGTTTTTTCAAACCACCAGGTACTGCATTCCCCAGTGGGCTTGCACCCTGCTCGGCCATTGTCAGACACCTGCCCCAGTGGGAACTTGCCTGTCTATTGGCATATATCACTCACGATTTATAACAGTTAATGCTATCCATGTAGACGTACTCTACTGTGTTGCAACCCTCTCAATCCAAACAGATTTCTATTTAGATATTCAGTTCCCGCATTGGGATTATTCATTTTAATTAACTGGACAGTAAATCGGTGAGCTTCAAACAACATAATGAACTCATCATAACACTACTTCAGTTCTGTCTGGAACACAATATTTTTCTATTTGAAGAGAAACTATACAGGCAGAAATGTGTAACAGCCATGGGCTTGTGTGTAGCTCCCTCGTATGCCAACCTTTATATGGGATGGTGGGAGCTCACAACAGCCTGGGCTGAAAAATATAATTGTCATGTGGAACATATAAACTGTTGGTATCACTTTATTGACGTTCTATTTGCCATCTGGAAAGGTTCACAACAACAGTTGGAGGAGTATATAACGGAATTGAATGTGAATTCCTCCAATTTATAACTAGCAGTGACCAAGAGCAAAGATGAGTTGATATTTCTGGATGTGATTTTGTTTCCAGAAAGGGGTCTGTTAGAGAGCAAACTCTATAGAAACCCCACAGCCTCCAATTCTATTCTTCTTGCTAAGAGCCAACATCCTAAGACCCTGATTAGAAGTATCCCCTTTGGAGAACTCCTGCAAGGGAAGGGTTGTGGACTTTGAAGAAGAATCAAGAAATATCACCACCAGATTGAAAGCGAGGGGCTATGAGAATAGAGATCTGAATGTTGCTCTTCATAAAAATAGCAAGACAGACAGAGGGCAGGTTCTACAGAACATGAGTAAAAAGAAGATAGAAGATGCGGAAAAGGATGCAGTGAGATTCATTACTCCTTTCTCCAGACAAGGTGGTCAACTCCGATCTATCCTTAACAAACATCGGCCAATACTACAGGCAGATAAAGATCTAGCAAAATATGTGGGACCCCCATTCCAAAATGACATTTTCAAAAGCAAAGTTCATCAAGGAATTCATAGCACCCAGTGATTCCTTTAAAAACAGAGGACAGCAATGGATGAGAGATGAAAAGGGATTCCAGAAATGTCATAAATGTAAAATCTGAAATCAGGCCATGATAGGAATTGAGATTAGGTATGGTCTAGACAATAGACACATTTGGGAGATTAAAGAGTTTATCACATGTACCACTAGATTCCTGGTGTATGCAATATTATGCCACTGTAATCTCATCTACATTGGATCTACCATCTTCCCCCTCAAAATTAGGACACTACAACATTACAGAGCCATCAAAAATAAAGATACCAAATATCCTTTGGCAATATATTCTGAAGAAAAACATTGTAGTAAAGCCTCCCTGTTAAGATACACT
Organism: Ambystoma mexicanum; assembly: GCF_040938575.1. Taxonomy (NCBI): domain Eukaryota; kingdom Metazoa; phylum Chordata; class Amphibia; order Caudata; family Ambystomatidae; genus Ambystoma; species Ambystoma mexicanum. The sequence goes on from NC_090933.1 coordinate 1,143,197,790, forward strand.
GTCCCGGCCCATATTTCTGAACATCAGAGAAAAGGTAATAGAGAAATACATCTCAGGCAGCTAGAATCTATGTTGATTATTAGATTCATCACTCAGAAGCCAAGAGGCCATAACACAGGAGAAGAGCTGACAGTATAGCTGATGGTCAATTAAAATGAATAATCCTAGTGAGGGAACTGAATGAGTGCCTGCGACTAATGCAGTTTTGTAAATGATTCATCATTTCTCTGACATATGTAATTACCAAATTGCTATATTGTTCTCTGGAATATCTGTATCATTTGAGTCTAGTAATGTACCTTGAAATGGTCCCAGATAGGGCTTGAGGACACATGAATATAAGATCTACATTGACCAATATGGAGTGACAGTAACACAAAGATGGCGCCCGTTTTAATAGTAGGATAACACTATCTTTAAATTGTGATCCCATGAACGCTAAAAAAATTAGTCACATGACGGGGGTATCGCTTAGGAGAAAGCTATAAAATGGAATCTGAAACTAACGATTGAAAAACTACACCTGGGGAAGCCATGAGGGTATGGTGGAACGTGTGGTGACTACAGGAGTTCTTACTTCAAGGCTCTGAAATTTCTCAGTAAATCCACGTATGTAACTATGAGATTTTAGATTGATTTTGAATACATTTTTAAATGTTTTTAACATAGCGCTGATCGAGTGCCCTGGTTTTCCTGTCCCAATACTTACTTGCACTGCTGAATGCAGGTTCAAGTGGATTATTGGTACTGTTGGGTTGGGATATATATGACATGGCCTGCAGAAGCGGCCATGTAGTTATGGTTAAGTTGCTAATCCCATAGAAAGAGCACTTTTTGGGTGGCTTATAACTTCGCTCCCCCTGGACGTATCCTCACCAAACTTAGCAAAACAAGTATATGGCCCACTCTGAAATATTTCGCAAAGTTTGGTGAGGTTTGGTCTAGGGGGGGCAAAGTTATAGGGCGGATCCCAAAATGTATTTTTTTCCCATAGAGTGAATGGGGGAAACATTTTGCTCACGCCTACAGCTCAAACCGCTGGACGGATTTGCACCAAATTTGTGGCAGGAGCAGTAGCTTAGTCCTGAAAGCGTGATTTTGTAAATTTGGTGGAAATCCATCCAGTAGTTTTTTTTAAAACGACCAAAAAGTAGGTCTAAAAAAATGAGTGATATCTATGTCCGCTCCGCTGACACATTTCCCTGTTCGCTCCGCTGACAGGACACCGATTGGCTAATCGGCTTGCGTCATGTCCGCAGACATGTGACGTGTTCGCTGATTGGCTGGGGTGAAGCGTGAGGTGCGTCAGATTATTGGAAACACCCGCCATCTTGGATTCGCGGACATCGCAGTAAAAACAGATTAAAAAACACAACATTGCACAAATTTATCAAATAATCTCTAGGGAGGTGTGGGGTGATGAGGATGGAATATGGCTGCAAGAAGCAAAAAAACAGGTATTTTTTGCCGCGAAAAGTTTGGATGTTCTCGAACAGTCCTGAGAAGTTCGGGGACATTGCAGATGTTTGGGGCCAGTTTTTGGATGGCTTATAACTTTGGCGCTACTTAATGAAAATGCATGACATTTTGCAATTATATTCCTGGCCTGATCCCGAATGAGTTCGCAAAGTTTGGTGGAATTCTGTCAAGAGGGGGTCCCAAAATTATTTAAAGGCTTATAAATGAGCTGCCATTTGACAAATCTACACTTAATTTGGCTAACTGATAATACATATGGATATAAATGTTTTTGGAGGGGCAAAATTAGAAGTGGGTTCCCAAAATAATATATAGGCTTATAAATGAGGTGCCATTTGTCGAATCTGCACTTAATTTGGCAAACTCATAATACATCTAGATATAAATGTTTTTGCGTAGTTTGGTAGGATTTTGTCAAGAGGGAGCAGAAATAGAGGGGGGTCCCAAAATATTGTAAAGGCTTATACATGTGGTGCCATTTCACAAATCTATACAAAGGTTTGCAAAAAGATTATAGATCTAGATATAAATGTTTTCGTAAAGTCTGAATGCATTTTGTCAAGTAGGGGCTAGGTTATATGATGATTGTATGTGCATACATTTGACACTTTTGAAAAAATAAAACATGGGTGGATTTCCAGCAAACTTGTGTAAGGAGCATTGGCAAGGACCTGAAAGCATGGTTTTTCAAATGTTCCCGTGTTTTATTTTTTGACAAGTGTAATAAAGTAGGTACAAAAAATAGTGATATAGCTTTGGTGATTGAGGTGTAGCCTGTGTCCATGGGCAGTGACCAGATTGTCTAGGTCATGGTCAATCTGGTTACTGGCCATGAGCATGAGGGACAACATATGGGGTTAAAGTGGCCATGTCCACCTGGGACTGGCTTTGTGGTGAAGTTATTTAAAATTGGGATAGATTTGAAAGGGAAGAAAAATGTGTTTGTGGTAATAAGGTCAGAGGATTCTCTTTTCGTCTTCTACAGGCTTCCATGGAAAGCGAAGAGGGGTCCTGTATGGAACCCCACCTTCCCTTTCGATGGTGGCCATCTTGGAAAAGGATTTTCCTTCCTACACCGGGACGTCGCATGAAGAAAATTTCTTTTTTTCAGCACCCTGGGTTCCCGCTTTGGTAACCTAGGTGCTAATGTCCTTCATCCCCCATTACAGGGGCTGGAATGGGGGGATAATGGTCCAGAGACCTCATTATACACCCTTGTTTCGCTTGGGCGGATAACTTGGCCTGCCGGGCTGGTATCCACAGTTCCCATGGCTTGTTCACAGTAACTCCCCCTTCAACTATTGAGCCATTTAAAACACCAAAACAGTGCAAAGTAGTAAGAAGTAAAAAGAGGACTATTACCCTACTAAGTTGTTTCGGCCATTTTGCATTGGGCTGTCAACTGAGCATCTATTACAAAGTCCAGATCTCTACGATACATATAGCATAATTGTTAAAGGTACATTTTAAACTATATGTGCTCTGACATTTGTAACTTAGTATTGTGAACATCCAAATATTTAATTTATTCTACAGTAATTGCTCTAATTTTCTCAGTGCCTGAAGTTTTTTGTTGAAATAACATCTTTAAATACATTGCAATTGATCATAAGTGTATAACTTATTCTTATCCAGGAACATGGCTTTTTGACATTATTTCCATTTAAAATATTAGATGTAGACTGCCGTGAAGGTGTCTTAAAGCAATACATCTTAAAATATTATGTGATACATATCATTGGCATTCTATCGCGTTATTAGGTATCTCCATCTGTCAATACCCAAGAGTTTAGAATATCGCAGAACCACGTAGTGCCATCCCCATCTCAACAGTTAAGATGAGATAGGACAATCAGCTAATAAGTCTATACTAGCTGATACAATTATAGCTAAAGTGCAAAATGCATATCAAACAATTGATGGAACTTCCTATCACCTACGTGGGCTGGTCCGATAGGTATGGGACTTCAGATGGTGCGTTGCACCTGTGTATCTTTGGTGTGGGATAAACCCACAGTCAACTAGCACAAAGTACAAGTGCATTTAAGCGGTGTAATTGCAATCCATCATAAAGAGCTATTAAAATGACAAAGTTCATGTCAAAAGTGCACAGTGCATTTCAAAACATCGCATAGGACACCCTCTTCTCTATAGAGGCTGGTTTACTATACGTAGCACTTTCAACAATGTTGCATGTACAACGTTATACATCGTACATGTTTGACCCCAACTGGATCCCATAATCAACCACCATGAAGTGTGAATGCATTTAGGCAGTGTAATAGCAACACTCCATTCACAACTCTTCAACTTCCAACGATATAAGAAAAACCTCCTTTCTATTATCTACACCAATATTACGACAGTGCCACTGTCCATCTGTCCATCTGTAACTCTTGTTCCATAATACCAATACACAAATAAGTCATTGCAGCATGTCAGAGCCTGGCTTTAGTCTGGGTAATAATAGGAATAGTGAAAAAAGTGAGAGCATCCCTAGATGATCCTATAACATTAAGGACAGCAAAAGACTGAACACACTCTGTGCACACAAACAGAGTGCATACAAATCAGTATACAAAACTTGTAAAATGTATAAATAATATATGCAGAACTCCCCTACTCCTCCAAACCTTAAAAACCAAGTGAGGTAACCCTGTGTCAGGAGCGGCTGCTAATAATGTCGCAGCCAAAGGCTATGCAAAGTACTTTAAACCATGAAAAACATTTTTTAGAGAGCAGTGACCCCTTATATACTTGGAGAGTGTATAGTTTTCTACAATTGAACATCAAGTGCCACAGATGATGTCTTAGACAGTCAGTTGATTTCTATTATCAGGAATGTCTAAATTCATGAAATGACCAAATAGATTTTTATGACAGCCAAAAAGCCAAGGAAGGAAGATGGGACATTCCTATAGAAACAGGGACTTTATGGAGTTGTTATACTCACAGAAATGTGTAGAGTCCTCGTCTACGTTACACCCCCCTGGATTCTTGCTCTCGAAGTCTACAATATCTGGTCTCTTCCTGTCATAGCTGCTGTTCACTATCTCCTCCTCTCGGCCCAAAGTCTACTTTATGTATGCCAATGAAAGTCAATTCTTTTGGATCTCCTCCATGGAATTTCGAAAAGTGTTGGGCCATGGGATAGGCACTGTTTTTATTTTGGATTGCTCTCTTGTGCTTTGAGATAAGATATTTTGATGACTTTCTTGGGATATTGTTGTTTCAGAAATCCCCATGCAGTGATTTTGCTGGCTGCATCAAAGTCAGCAATATTGGTGCAGTTCCTGCGTATTCTGATAAATTCACCATATGGTATTCTCCATATGAGGTTTTTAGGATGTCCACTTCTAGCATGTAGTGCAGCATTCAAATCAGTTGGTTTCCTGTGAATCTCACACACCACTTGTTGGTGAATTATTTTTACTTTTACATCTAAAAACACTACAGAGTGTACACTATGATGTGCAGTGAATTTTAAATTGCAGTTGTTAATGTTCAAATGTTTGACAAACTCTACCCAGTTCCTTTCGCTGCCTTTCCAAATAATAACGAGGTAATCGATGTAACATAACTAAAGCACTATGTTTTCAGTATATGCCTCATTTTCATCTGCCCACACTACAAATTTCTCCCATTCCCCCATGCCAAAATTTGCATATGGGGTGCAAAGGTTGTGCCCCTTGCAGTCCCCTTGGTTTTCCGGAAGAATTCATTGTTAAACAAATTGGTGTTGTTTTTGAGGCATAGGTCAATCATGCCCAAGATGATGTTCGTGTGTTGCAAATAATTCAATTATCGTTTTTAAGGAAGAATTCACAGGCTTTCATACCAAAGTCATGTTGTATCAATGTATATAGAGATACCACATCCATGGTTGCCATGATGTACGTAGGCTCCCATGGAAGATCATCTATTTCGGACAAGAAGTCAGTAGTGTCTTTCAGATATGAGGGTAATGATGAGACAGATGGAAACAGCATCTCATCAACAAACTTGGACATGTTTTCCAAGATAGACCCAGTGAGAGTCAGAATGGGCCTTCCCAGTGGTCTAGTGGGATTCTTGTGGATTTTGGGGAGGAAATATATGGTGGGTATTGTTGAATGTTTAGTATAAAGAAACTTCACCATAAATTCATCCAGATTCCCTAATTTCTCCCATTCAGTGAGGAAAGTTTGTACTTTGGCTTCCAATTCCTTAATGGGATTCATGCTCAGCCTCTCGTAGCATTTTGTTTCATTTGCAGGCCGATTCATGGAATAATTAGCGCGGCGCAAGTGGCCAAAAACCTGCGATTCGCAGTGGAATAGCGAAAATCGCAGTGGAAGTGCGAAAATCGCACGAAAAGCAGCGCACATCGATTCATGAAAGGACGTGCGCGAGAAAACCATCGGATGTGCGCTAAAAAAGTGCACGGCGCACGTTGGCGCACAGGCCATCTAACGGCGTGCGCCAGGTCACAGCGAAAATCGCACAAGCCACAGCGAAAATCGCACATAGCGTGGCGCACACAACAAAAGTAGGCGGAACACGGGGCGTAACACTCGGAATGGGGAACAACTTGCCAAAATGTGGGCGTCACGGGGGAAGTACAGGGTGCAAGTGCGTGGAACGCCCACACGCTCGCCTACAACACGTATTCATGGAATCGAATAGGGCAAAAAAGCGCACGGTCAAACCAGCGCACAGGTACAAACAAGACCGCCACAAGAAAGCAGGCGGTAGCATCTCTGCGCCTGTAATAAATATGCGCCAAAAGGTGCGCCAACAAATAGCACCTATATACAGCTATGATGAATGTCCTATACTGTGGCCCGGGAACAACAGGGGGGAGATCCCAAACATCCACTGTATGTGGAGTCCTGAACATGTTGAGTTGGCAATCTACGAGTCTACTTAGATTGTATTAATTTACCTAGAGATCTAATAAGATCTAATACCTTACGAAAACTATAGGATTTACAATCAAGGTTAAAAACAAATGGCTATACCACCATATGCCCCTAATCTTTTTTAGATTGATGAGTCTCAATTAGTCTTTGTTTACTGTCTTGATCATGCATGCATTTTAGAATGTCTAAAATTGAAATTATAAATGTATTTTTATTGTATTAATATATGTACGATGTTGAATTTAAAAACCATCACTATTAAAGTCGTTTTATATTTTTCTTAAATGCGATCTAATCATTAAGAGAAGAGGTGACTGTTGACAATCCCTTTGTCCCTACCTTTCTTATATTGCAAGTCTATACTGTGGCCCTCCAGGACAAATGACGTGCAAAGGGGTACCCACAAACACGGACACCCGCTGACTGAAAAATAACGTGTGCGTGCATTCCGGGGTGCGCGGGAAGTTTCACACGCGATTTGGCAGGGTACGTGGATTTCAGGGGTGCGCGGGAAGATCCACATGGGATTTGGCTGGGTACGTGCACGGGAATTTCCACACGCGATTTGGCTGGGTACGTGGATCTGAGGGGTGCGCGGGAAGTTTCACACGCGATTTGGCAGGGTACATGGATTTCAGGGGTGCGTGGGAAGTTCCACACGCGATTTGGCCGGGTACGTGCACAGGAATTTCCACACGCTATTTGGCTGGGTACGTGGATCTCAGGGGTGCGCGGGAAGTTTCACACGTGATCTGGCAGGGTACGTGGATTTCAGGGGTGCGCGGGAAGTTCCACATGCGATTTGACAGGGTACGTGCACAGGAATTTCCACACGCGATTTGGCTGGGTACGTGTATTTCAGGTGTACGCGGGAAATTCTACACGCGATTTGGCTGGGAGCTCCCAGGTATTCCCTGTACACCCTCCATGGCCCCTGCAGGCAGCTGACACCACAGGGGACTACCCTGCACACCTGCTCATGTCACCCAGCACCCCCAACCCCAGCACTGTGGGGCACCTTCCACCAGGCCCCCACTCATGTCCCCTATCACCCCCACCCCCCAGCAGTGCAGGGGCAGCCTCCACAAGGCCCCCACTCATGTCTACCACCACCCCAACCCCCAAGCAGTGCAGGGGCAGCACCACCAGGCCCCGACTCATGTCCCCTATCACCCCCACCCCCCAGCAGTGCAGGGGCAGCCTTCACCAGGCCCCCACTCATGTCTCCCACCACCCCCACCCCCAGCCACCAGGGGCAGCCTCCACCAGGCCCCCACTCATGTCTCCCACCACCCCCACCCCCTAGCAGTGCAGGGGCAGCACCACCAGGCCCATACTCATGTCTACCACCCCCCACCCCCCAGCAGTGCAGGGGCAGCACCACCAGGCCCCCACTGATGTCCCCTATCACCCCCACCCCCCAGCAGTGCAGGGGCAGCCTCCACCAGGCCCCCACTCATGTCCCCTATCACCCCCACTCCCAGCAGTGCAGGGACAGCCTCCACCAGGCCCCCACTCATGTCTCCCACCCCCCACCCCCCCCCAGCACTGTGGGGCACCCTCCACCAGGCCCCCACTCATGTCTCCCACCCACCCCACCCCCCAGCCACCATGGGCAGCCCCCACCAGGCTCTCACCCATGTCTACCACCACCCCCACCCCCCAGCAGTGCAGGGGCAGCCTCCACCAGGCCCCCACTCATGTCTCCCACCACCCCCACCCCCCAGCCACCATGGGCAGCCCCCACCAGGCTCCCACCCATGTCTACCACCATCCCCACCCCCCAGCAGTGCAGGGGCAGCCTCCACCAGGCCCCCACTCATGTCTCCCACCCACCCCACCCCCCAGCCACCATGGGCAGCCCCCACCAGGCTCCCACCCATGTCTACCACCACCCCCACCCCCCAGCAGTACAGGGGCACCCTCCACCAGGCCCCCACTCATGTCCCCTATCACCCCTACCCCCAGCAGTGCAGGGGCAGCCTCCACCAGGCCCCCACTCATGTCCCCTATCACCCCCACCCCCAGCAGTGCAGGGGCAGCCTCCACCAGGCCCCCACTCATGTCTCCCACCACCCCCACCCCCCAGCCACCATGGACAGCCCCCACCAGACTCCCACCCATGTCTACCACCACCCCCACCCCCCAGCACTGTGGGGCAGCCTCCACCAGGCCCCCACTCATGTCTCCCACCACCCCCACCCCCCAGCCACCAGGGGCAGCGTCCACCAGGCCCCCACTCATGTCTCCCACCACCCCCACCCCCCAGCAACCGGGGGCACCCTCCAACAGGCCCCCACTCATGTCCCCTATCACCCCCACCCCCAGCAGTGCAGGGGCAGCCTCCACCAGGCCCCCACTCATGTCCCCTATCACCCCCACCCCCAGCAGTGCAGGGGCAGCCTCCACCAGGCCCCCACTCATGTCCCCTATCACCCCCACCCCCCAGCAGTGCAGGGGCAGCCTCCACCAGGCCCCCACTCATGTCTCCCACCCACCCCACCCCCCAGCCACCATGGGCAGCCCCCACCAGGCTCCCACCCATGTCTACCACCACCCCCACCCCCCAGCAGTGCAGGGGCACCCTCCACCAGGCCCACACTCATGTCTCCCACCACCCCACCCCCCAGCAGTGCAGGGGCAGCACCACCAGGCCCCCACTCATGTCTCCCACCCCCCAACCCCCCACAGTGCAGGGGCAGCACCACCAGGCCCCCACACATGTCCCCTATCACCCCCACCCACCAGCAGTGCAGGGGCAGCCTCCACCAGGCCCCCACAAATGTCCCCTATCACCCCCACCCCCAGCAGTGCAGGGGCAGTCCCCACCAGGCTCCCACCCATGTCTACCACCACCCCCACCCCCCAGCCACCATGGGCAGCCTCCACCAGGCCCCCACTCATGTCTACCACCACCCCAACCCCCAAGCAGTGCAGGGGCAGCACCACCAGGCCCCCACTCATGTCTCCCACCCACCCCAGCCACCATGGGCAGCCCCCACCAGGCTCCCACCCATGTCTACCACCACCCCCACCCCCCAGCAGTGCAGGGGCAGCCTCCACCAGGCCCCCACTCATGTCTACCACCACCCCCACCCCCACCCCCCAGCCACCATGGGCAGCACTCACCAGGCTCCCACCCATGTCTACCACCACCCCCACCCCCCAACAGTGCAGGGGCAGCCTCCACCAGGCCCCCACTCTTGTCTCCCACCACCCCCACACCCCAGCCACCATGGGCAGCCCCCACCAGGCTCCCACCCATGTCTACCACCACCCCCACCCCCCAGCAGTGCAGGGGCAGCCTCCACCAGGCCCCCACTCATGTCTCCCACCCACGCCACCCCCCAGCAGTGCAGGGGCTGCCCCCACCAGGCTCCCACCCATGTCTACCACCACCCCCACCCCCCAGCAGTGCAGGGGCACCCTCCACCAGGCCCACTCTCATGTCTCCCACCCACCCCACCCCCCAGCCACCATGGGCAGCCCCCACAAGGCTCCCACCCATGTCTACCACCACCCCCACCCCCCAGCAGTGCAGGGGCATCCTCCACCAGGCCGCCACTCATATCCCCTATCACCCCCACCCCCAGCAGTGCAGGGGCAGCCTCCACCAGGCCCCCACTCATGTCCCCTATCACCCTCACCCCCAGCAGTGCAGGGGCAGCCTCCACCAGGCCCCCACTCATGTCTCCCACCCCCACCCCCCAGCACTGTGGGGCACCCTCCACCAGGCCCCCACTTATGTCTCCCACCCACCCCACCCCCCAGCCACCATGGGCAGCCCCCACCAGGCTCCCACCCATGTCTACCACCACCCCCACCCCCCAGCAGTGCAGGGGCAGCCTCCAACAGGCCCCCACTCATGTCTCCCACCACCCCCACCACCCAGCCACCATGGGCAGCCCCCACCAGGCTCCCACCCATGTCTACCACCACCCCCACCCCCCAGCAGTGCAGGGGCAGCCTCGACCAGGCCCCCACTCATGTCTCCCACCCACCCCACCCCCCAGCCACCATGGGCAGCCCCCACCAGTCTCCCACCCATGTCTACCACCACCCCCACCCCCCAGCAGTGCAGGGGCACCCTCCACCAGGCCCCCACTCATGTCCCCTATCACCCCCACCCCCAGCAGTGCAGGGGCAGCCTCCGCCAGGCCCCCACTCATGTCCCCTATCACCCCCACCCCCAGCAGTGCAGGGGCAGCCTCCGCCAGGCCCCCACTCATGTCCCCTATCACCCCCACCCCCAGCAGTGCAGGGGCAGCCTCCACCAGGCCGCCACTCATGTCTCCCACCCCCACCGCCCCCCAGCACTGTGGGGCACCCTCCACCAGGCCCCCACTTATGTCTCCCACCCACCCCACCCCCAGCCACCATGGGCAGCCCCCACCAGGCTCCCACCCATGTCTACCACCACCCCCACCCCCCAGCAGTGCAGGGGCAGCCTCCAACAGGCCCCCACTCATGTCTCCCACCACCCCCACCCCCCAGCCACCATGGGCAGCCCCCACCAGACTCCCACCCATGTCTACCACCACCCCCACCCCCCAGCAGTGCAGGGGCAGCCTCGACCAGGCCCCCACTCATGTCTCCCACCCACCCCACCCCCCAGCCACCATGGGCAGCCCCCACCAGGCTCCCACCCATGTCTACCACCACCCCCACCCCCCAGCAGTGCAGGGGCACCCTCCACCAGGCCCCCACTCATGTCCCCTATCACCCCCACCCCCAGCAGTGCAGGGGCAGCCTCCGCCAGGCCCCCACTCATGTCCCCTATCACTCCCACCCCCAGCAGTGCAGGGTTAGCCTCCACCAGGCCCCCACTCATGTCTCCCACCCACCCCACCCCCAGCCACCATGGGCAGCCCCCACCAGGCTCCCACCCAGGTCTACCACCACCCCCACCCCCCAGCAGTGCAGGGGCAGCCTCCACCAGGCCCCCACTCATGTCTCCCACCACCCCCACCCCCCAGCCACCATGGGCAGCCCCCACCAGGCTTCCACCCATGTCTACCACCACCCCCACCCCCCAGCAGTGCAGGGGCAGCCTCCACCAAGCCCCCACTCATGTCTCCCACCACCCCCACCCCCCAGCCACCATGGGCAGCCCCCACCAGGCTCCCACCCATGTCTACCACCACCCCCACCCCCAGCAGTGCAGGGGCAGCCTCCACCAGGCCCCCACTCATGTCTCCCACCACCCCCACCCCCCAGCCACCATGGGCAGCCCCCACCAGGCTCCCACCCATGTCTACCACCACCCCCACCCCCCAGCAGTGCAGGGGAAGCCTCCACCAGGCCCCCACTCATGTCTCCCACCCACCCCACCCCCAGCCACCATGGGCAGCCCCCACCAGGCTCCCACCCAGGTCTACCACCACCCCCACCCCCCAGCAGTGCAGGGGCAGCCTCCACCAGGCCCCCACTCATGTCTCCCACCACCCCCACCCCCCAGCCACCATGGGCAGCCCCCACCAGGCTTCCACCCATGTCTACCACCACCCCCACCCCCCAGCAGTGCAGGGGCAGCCTCCACCAAGCCCCCACTCATGTCTCCCACCACCCCCACCCCCCAGCCACCATGGGCAGCCCCCACCAGGCTCCCACCCATGTCTACCACCACCCCCACCCCCAGCAGTGCAGGGGCAGCCTCCACCAGGCCCCCACTCATGTCTCCCACCACCCCCACCCCCCAGCCACCATGGGCAGCCCCCACCAGGCTCCCACCCATGTCTACCACCACCCCCACCCCCCAGCAGTGCAGGGGCAGCCTCCAGCAGGCCCCCACTCATGTCTCCCACCCACCCCACCCCACCCCCCAGCCACCATGGGCAGCCTCCACCAGGCTCCCACCCATGTCTACCACCACCCCCACCCCCCAGCAGTGCAGGGGCACCCTCCACCAGGCCCCCACTCATGTCCCCTATCACCCCCACCCCCAGCAGTGCAGGGGCAGCCTCCACCAGGCCCCCACTCATGTCCCCTATCACCCCCACCCCCAGCAGTGCAGGGGCAGCCTCCACCAGGCCCCCACTCATGTCTCCCACCCCCCACCCCACCCCCCAGCACTGTGGGGCACCCTCCACCAGGCCCCCACTCATGTCTCCCACCCACCCCACCCCCCAGCCACCATGGGCAGCCTCCACCAGGCTCCCACCCATGTCTACCACCACCCCCACCCCCAGCAGTGCAGGGGCACCCTCCACCAGGCCCCCACTCATGTCCCCTATCACCCCCACCCCCAGCAGTGCAGGGGCAGCCTCCACCAGGCCCCCACTCATGTCCCCTATCACCCCCACCCCCAGCAGTGCAGGGGCAGCCTCCACCAGGCCCCCACTCATGTCTCCCACCCCCCACCCCACCCCCCAGCACTGTGGGGCACCCTCCACCAGGCCCCCACTCATGTCTCCCACCCACCCCACCCCCCAGCCACCATGGGCAGCCCCCACCAGGCTCCCACCTATGTCTACCACCACCCCCACCCCCCAGCAGTGCAAGGGCACCCTCCACCAGGCCCCCACTCATGTCCCCTATCACCCCCACCCCCAGCAGTGCAGGGGCAGCCTCCACCAGGCCCCCACTCATGTCCCCTATCACCCCCACCCCCCAGCAGTGCAGGGGCAGCACCACCAGGCCCCCACTCATGTCCCCTATCACCCCCACCCCCAGCAGTGCAGGGGCAGCCTCCACCAGGCCCCCACTCATGTCCCCCTGCACCCAAGTCCTTACAATCCCCAATCATGTGCGTTATGGTCAGCCTCCACAGCCAAAAAGCCCTACCAAGTAACCCATTCACCCACATGGAAATGGAAATTACATGTTACACCCCCAATGTTCATAAAGCAAATGAACCCATGTCCGTCACACACAATGCTTGCAATTGAATGGGAAAACACCCAACATGACATTCATGAAACCAATGAGATGATACCACACAGTGAAGTATGAAAACAAAATTGTATTAAAAAAAATTTAATGCAAATGAAATGAAACAAACTACAATGGCAATAAAAAAAAGATAAGCTGCATGTCCGTCAAAAAAATCAAAACTACAAATCCAAATTCAAAAAAATGTTGTCCAAAGTCACATTAAAAATAAAATCAATCCGAGAGAGAAAAATAAATGCAAAGACCATTGCTCCATGGTGAATAAATAAAAACAAAAAAAATAAAACAATCCAATGAAGAACTATGTACAAAACATCCAAGGGTCCATGAGCCCAACTGAACAAAGGAAACCTACAAAAAACCCTAACTAAAATGCAACTATATACAAAAAGTGGAGCAGTGTCTGTCGACTCCAAATCATAAGAAGAAACAAAGGAAACCTAAAACTAAAGAACTATATACAAAGGCGGCAGGCAAGTCCAGCGGCTCACTCCGTGGTGTTCCGGGCCAGGGCATCATCAAACTCCTCTTCGATGTCCCGGAGGCGGTCCTGTTCCATGGCCCCGAGGGTCCACAGGGACGACGCCATCTGCTCCTCTAACCCCCTGCAGATTGCCTCGAGGCACTCGGCCCGCCTCAGGGCCCTCCGCATGGAGTTCTCCGCCCTGACCATCGTGAGCCGCGCCTCTTCTGCCCGCCGCCGCTCCGCACCTATCTGCTGGCCCAACCGCAGCCACACGGAAGACACTTCCCGTCCTGGGTCCTCCTGCCCTCCGGCCGATGCCTGCCCCTCCAATGTTGATGGCCCCGAGCCATGATGCCTCCCACGTTGACTCTACTGCTGCCTCCGACGCAACCGCCTCTGCCAGCACAACGGCATCCAGGCTGATGGAATCCACCGACGCCGTCGTGCACGTGCCCTGCCTGATGATGCCGGCACATCCTCCATCTGGTGGGGTACAGTTGCTGTGGTGTCCACCCCTGCTGGACCTCCGACTCCCGACTGTGGCAGGGATGGCATCCCCACTGAGCTGGCTGCATTGGTCAGGGCAGGTCCACAGGGCGCCCTGAGGGCATCTGGGCCGGAAGACGGCAAGGAGAACGACCGGCGTATAGCCTCCACAGAGGAGGAGAGGGCCGCCAGATTGGCCGACACATGCAGGAAACCCCCGAACATGGAAGATCCCAATTGGGCCACGTCGGCACGGTGCTCTTCGTGATGACATGTGTGCTCCTCCCGGGAAGCACGCACGTCATCACGAAATGCAACCGCGCGCATCGCGACCCCAATCAGGACCTTCTCCATACGGCCGCGGGTCCCCTCGTCCACAGGTGGAGGGGAGTCAGGTGACATGGACATCCCCTCTACCTGCGGACGGGCCTGGGTCGGGGCATCCCTGCTGGTGCATGGTGGTGCACTCACAGGGTCAGGGACAGCGACATGCACAGGCCCCTCCACGGTGACCTGTGCTGCCTCCTGCCCCTGCCCCTGGACTGCACCACTTGCACCAGCAGGGATGCCCCCACCAGGCCCCATGTGTGCCTCAGTGGCGGCCTCCTCCTCCTCTGTGGAAACCACCAACCTGGATGGCTCCTCACCGTCTTCCGCCGTAGCAGGCCCCTGTGGGGGCTCACCCACCCCTTCCGCTGCAGCCGTGGGGGCATCCCCGCCGCCTTGCTCCACAGCGCCGTCTCCGCCCTCTTCTTCACTAGCCGCTGCGTAGAGGGAGACATAGAACACAAGCATCAGGGTACTGTACAATGGTCCCCTAGACAGGAAGAAATATCAGATGAGTACCACTGTCAAAGTACACTTCCATCATGTCCCTCCACAACACATGGGTCAGTCCAGGCAAAGCACACACAGTAACAGGCATGGTGCATGCCATGGACATTTCCATACATGTCCAATGGACTCTTGAAACACACAACATACAATGATATGGAACTCACATGCATCATGGGTCATGCCTATCACATGAACACACTTCACCTCAGTCACATCCATCTGGCCTCATACACCCCAAACACAGCGGATACAAGGATAACTAGGCTGCATCAGTGAATCTGTGCATTGTCACAGACATGTGTCATGCATCCATGGCATTAACAAGTCACAGACACGCAGGTCAGGCACACAGACATGGCTACCATATATGTACCTGGCATCAGCACCCATCCCTCACCCCCACCCATGTCCAGGAACAGAGACTGGCATGCTCTCATGTGTAAAATCTGCATAGGGCTCCCCATGTCACATTTAAACACATGCAACGACCATGTGGTTCACACATCACTGGTCGCACATGCATTACCATGATGTCCCTGCACACATACATGCGTACATGGCCTATGTCACACATACAGGCAAGTATCAGACAACCAGCACACCGCAACATGCCCTGTCTCACACAGCAATGCTTGGCCACTTACCGCTCAACTCCAGACGGGTCTCCCTCTCAAGGATCTGGGCGTGGAGCGCTGGGCGTACGCGTTCCAGGACCCTCATCTGGATGGAACTCATGTGGCCCCGGCCCCCCTCCACGAGGTGCCGGGCCTTCACGAGGGTCCTGGACCTCAAGTCCTCCCAGCGCTTCTTGATCTTCTGGACGTCGCGTGTTGCCACCCCCTCCCCCATTGATGGCAACCACACAGTCGGCCCAGATCCTCTCCCGTCCTTCCTTGCTGGCGCGGGACGATCCAAAGAGGGCATCATACTGCCCCAGGACATGCTCCTCCAGGACACCAACTTCTGTGGCAGTGAAGCTGGTGCCCCTCTGCCCCTCTGGCCTGGGGTTGCCACTGGTGCCAGATGTCGAAGTGCCCGACATGGCAACCCCAGAGGCAGGAGTGGGTGGGCAACTGGGTCCTGGGGCTGGGCTGTGGAGCGATGTTATCCCAGTCGGGAGTCTTCTGTTCCAGCAGGGGTGGACACAGCAACTGGACCCCTGCAGATGGCTGATGTGCAGGCACCAAATGGCAGGGCACGGTGGCAGCAGGCAGGCAGGCAGGCAGGCAGCAGCAGATGGCACGTGGGAGGCTGCTCGGGGCACTGGGGGGCAGTAATTCGGCCTTCTGGGCAGGAGCGTGGTCTTCCATGTGTTTTCGCGTGGCCAGCTTGATACAGAGTGATTTGGCACGTGAAAATCCTGCACGTCAGCGTGAAATTCGAGGAAAGGCCCTTAGCGCGTAAGCTCGTCAGCACGCATACGCGATTCTATTGGACCAAAGGCCCTCAGCGCGTAAGCGCGTCTGTGACGTGACCCGCACGGGTGTTTCCCTCATAGCACGTGATGACGGAGCACACGTGGAAAGACTGCACGTCAGAGTGTCATCGCGTGTAATTGGACCAAAGTGCGCGTACACGCGATTGGCCTATGTATGTGTATTTCAGGGGTGCGCGGGCACTTACACACGCGAGTACATCAGCGCACGTGTATTCCAGGGTGCGCGGGAATTTCCACACGCTATTGGCCTGGGTACGTGGATTTCAGGGGTGCGCGGGAAGTTTCACACGCTCGCCTACAACACGCGAAAAGAAACACATACGCCAGTAGGAAGCAGGCATACGTCGACCCGCGACGCATAA
This sequence comes from Ambystoma mexicanum, assembly GCF_040938575.1. NCBI lineage: Eukaryota > Metazoa > Chordata > Amphibia > Caudata > Ambystomatidae > Ambystoma > Ambystoma mexicanum. The sequence goes on from NC_090933.1 coordinate 1,143,214,650, forward strand.
ATTTGCGCACAAAAAAATAACAAGCTCAGACGCCAGGATGAATATACCGTTCCTAGCAGCAGTGGCCGTGGGCTACCAAAGGAGGAGGAGGAGGATAGTCAGGCCCAGAATTTTCACACCCAGAACCAGCCTTTTTGGGATGCCTGATGACCAGGTGTATGGGAGGTACAGGTTTCCACCACACATAATACTGGACCTGGTGAGTGAGTGGGAGGATGACCTCACATCACCCACCCTGTGCTCCCAAGCACTCAGCCCCCTGGAGAAGGTCCTCAATGTACTCCACTTCTTAGCCACTGGATCATTTCAGCGGACAATTGCCATAGTGGGTGGGGTATCACAGGCCACGCAGTCACGCTGCCTACACCAGGTCTTGAACATCATCACTGCACGCCCATCAGTCCGCAGGCACATATACCTGCCCAGAACACCTGCAGAAAGGCATGCTGCCGCCCTGGATTTTTACGGTGTGGCACGATTCCCCAAAGTGCTAGGTGCCATTGACTGCACACATGTGGCTCTACCTCCCCCCAGGGCATCTGAGCACATCTATAGGAACCGCAAGCACTGGCATTCCATCAACGTGCAGGTAGTATGTAATGCCAAGGGAATCATCACCTCAGTATATACCAAGTATCCCGGGTCCACCCACGACAGCTTCATTTACCGAATGTCCACCCTAAGCCGGGACCTAGAAGCTGGGCGGCATGGCGATACATGGCTGCTTGGTGAGTATGAATGCCACTGCACATGCATGCATGTCAGATACTGAGCAAGGTCACAACCCCACCAATGATACCCATCACCACCTCCACAGGGGACAGTGCCTACCCTCTGAGCACCCACATGATGACGCCAATTCGGAACCCCACCACGCCACCCGAGGTAAGATATAACACAGCCCACATTGCAACCTGGGGCATAGTGGAGCGCACATTCGACGTGCTTAAGTCACGCTTTCGGTCCCTTGACCGTTCTGGTGGGCAGCTGTTATACGCTCCCCCAGTAGTGTGCAGGATCATAGTGGCAGCATGTGTCCTGCACAACGTTGCAACACGCCGGGGCCTGGCCGTGGACATGGTGGTGCCCCCACATCCACAACCACATGCCCGCCCACTGCGCATGGGAGGGGAAAGGGCACGGGGGAGGCAGCCCGTACACAGCTAGTGGCTAATTACTTCACATAGAAATCACACCCCTGTGGAGTGCACACTGCCCTGGCAAATACCATCTGACAATCAATGATGACTCAACCTGACAATGATCCTGAATGTCTGGAGAATCAACCGTCAAAACCATATCAGCCTGAGATTGTTCACCTGGAAGTGTTACAATGTGTGCATCCCTACCTACACAGACAGCACCAATGCAGTTTTGTGAAAAAACACATTCATGCAGCTAAAATTAATACCCACTTGCAAAATGCAACATGAGGACAGTGCCATGTCACCCAACCCATCCCCACCACCGCCACAGGACACACCATGCCATGTCATGCTATGTGCGGGTAAACAAAGTAATCCCCGCAACATGACACAAGTGTCACAAAGTACAGTGTCCCTAATTGAAACTCGCGACACCTGAAATGCTCACAGTAATGCAGGACCAACAACACACTTGAGCAGGTATTTAGCAATAACACTTATCAGCTACTGACCCTCAAAACTACCATTAACATGACATTACGAATGTAAGAAATTGGTAGTCTCACCACCTGGAAATGCCTGCACTCCCACCACTTCCAACTGTACAGTGTTGCCACCATGTAGAGTTGTAGGTGCACTGCTGCCAACATGGACTCCATCTCCAAAGTAGAGGGCCTTGTGTAGACATGAGGAAAGGACCTGCAAATTAGGAGGTAGACATGGATGATGAGTTACACATCAATGCAACATGCAGTGTACAACACAACAGCAATATGCACTAGGAATGTATACACAGTAATGAATAGACTACCCACACATGTAGTGGGAGTCCAATGTCACCATGTACGTCAATGTCACTTGGGCACACCCTTTGCAAGCCCATGGAAACGGGAAGCAGGAGGGGTGTGTGTGACAAAAACCCAAGCATCTGAACCAAATACATGACAATCCTGCATGTGCCCAGCCACAATGCAGCGTATGCCCACGGGAGCCACACAAGGCAACACACTGTCCCAAAAAAAAGAAAAAAAGATTAAAAAAAAAAAAAAAATGGCCATTAATGGGCCCGGGGGGTTGGGGAGGCCACCCAGGAGGTCCGAGGACAGGGTGCACACCAAAACCCACCTGTGTGGATCTTGCGAAAAAAAAACACCTCCATGGGCTAATGGCCCACACGGCTACCCTATTGTGGGAGTATCACTGCTGTCGCTATTCTCACCCTGTGCAGCTGCATCCGGAGGTGGTGGCACTATGGGAGGCAGCCCACGCAAGGCCCTAGTCTGTTCCTCCATGGCTGCAAGCATGCGGGTGTGGTAGGTCTCGTTCTGGAGGATGAGTGTGCGGAGGTCCCCATGCAACAACTCACGGGATGCCCGGACCTCCGCCCTAGTTGCCTGCATCTCAGCTGAGAGCGTACGGGTGAGACGCTGCAGCTGCTGTTCTGTCCTTCGGTTTGTTGAAGCCTCAAGCTCAAGAAGAGTCGTCCTGAGGTGAAGGAGTTCCAGCCTCAGGGCTTCCCTGTGGCCCTGGGACTCTATGGAGATGGCTTCCTGCAGAGTCGCCAGTACCGCCCGCCTGTCCCTGTTGGACGCCAACATGTCCTCCCTGTGTGACTGGCAGATGGAGTCGGTTGCCTGCTGTAGTCGCTCCATCAGCCTTTCGGGGGAGACAATGGAAGTGGCCACCCTATCCATGGCCTGAGCCATCATCTCTGATGATGCTGCCTGTTGGGTTGCCATACCGTAAATGGATTGCTCCCATGCGGTATTGCCAGGTGGCGTACGGCCACCACGTCGGCGGGCACCACACCTGTTTGGGGCAAGGCTAACTGCGCCTTGCTGTGCCGGCACTGCCTGAGGCTGCAGGACTGCATTGCCCCTCTGATCTGCTGGCCCAGGAACAGGATCAGATGTCGCGGAGTGTGACCCTGCATCCGTAACCACCAAAGGCGTAGCTGCCAACACTGACATCCCCATTGAGGGTTCTAACCCTGGTGCAGGTGGGTCGGACAGAACAGAATCCCTCCCAGGAACACTCACCTGCGACGGCACGTAGGTCTCATCATCCGAATGAACACCTGAGTACAGCTCGGGGGAGGTGCAGCCAGAGACACCCCTTGAGAGCACGACCTGCAGCAGTTGTGGGTTCTCACCCACCACCACACCACGTCCCTCACTGGTGGTCGGTCGGCCCTCAGACCCCTCCTGGGTCTGCACCATCTCCACAACCCCAGCAGTATCAGGTGCGTCTTCCCCTGCAAAGACATAAAAGAAAACAAATGGAAACAGGCATTAGCACCATGGCACACAATGAGGGCTGAGAAGCAACAGAACCAGTACTTGATTGACAGATGTCCCACATGACTAAAACCCTCCCATGCATGCACCCTCCCTGCGTATGAAGGGGAGGCAAATGGCACACATTTATAACACCAAGATGGAAGATGAACACATTTGCTGCATGCTGCCTAGCAGTAGCATCACACAGTGGCCTGTGATTGCCAGGTCAAATACACATGCCATCACACAGATGGCATGTACCATTGCTATTGAGTGAAGATGGAGAGGAGGGCAGCACTTATTCATTCAGTCCAGTTCCCTCATGTAATAGCTTTTCTAATTCAAACAGGTCTGATTTTTCACCTGGAGCTGCCAGTCCAAAATGGTCCGATTGCACAGGGACATGTCTAAACAAATGATATCCAGGTAACAAAGTCACTTTACCATAGCCATGTCAGACATGTGACTAGAGGACTGAGAAATGCCTAGTAAAAGTGGTGGAATGCAAACAATCTGCCTGAATGAACAGAGAAAAATAAGCAACAATGTTGTGGCAAGGTGACACTTCAAGAGCAACTGGCGTGCTGTTGGGCTAGATGTCTACTGTTGGCAGAAGGGATACTGCTATGGCCAAATGCTGCTGCGCAGAATGTATTGCATGAAGCACATGGGTGACCCAAACAACTCAGGCGCACACACCCTCACCTGGCACACAAACAGAAGCCCTCACACACACACCATGCACATGGATGACACACACATGCATGTGCACTCACCGGATAATGCCTCATAATCAGGCAGATCTCCCACGCCTTGGATCTGTTCCTCCGTGACGTAGGTCCCAGCGACTGACTCATGTGGAGTGAGTTCCATGTCTTCTACTGGAGACCCACCTCCAGTCACTAGAGTTGCGGCATGACTTGAGGCCAGTTTATTCTTTGCCCTGCACTTTAGGTCATTCCAGCGCTTATAGCAATCATTGGCTGTGTGCCTCACGATTCCAAGGGCACTTACGATGTCCGCAACAGTCTGCCAGTGTGCCTGGCGTTGTGCAGGTGTGGTCTTGGATCCTGCAACAATGACCATTTCGTTATCATGTGCGGACACATACTCGACAAGTGCATTCAGTTCGGCATCCGTGAAGCTGGGCTTCCTCGACGGGCCGGACTGTGTAGCCGTGTCTGGGGCATCAGCCTGTGCCGGACGAGCACTCTTCCTCTCCCGCTTGGAAGGTGGTGGTGATCCTGAGTGTCCTACGCCACTCTGGACACTAGGGGCAGGAGCCCTGGTGGACTCTGTATCAGGAGTGTGGGATTGCACACTCAGCATGGGAGTTGGTGCAGGCATTGGCTCAAGTGTAATGGTGTCAGGGCGAATGTCAGCAGGATGGACTAGGACCAACACTGTCCTGGCTGGGTGTGTGAGAGCTGGGGTGAATGGAGTCGCAGCTGCCCCTGCAGCCTCTCCACCCTGCCTACTTGGAGCAGCAGATGACCTTGCTGCCCCTGATCCACGTGGCCTGATGACATCAACGTGCACCAGCGCACATGTCATAGGCCTGCTGACCTGGAAGTCAGCCATGGAGTCAGCCAGGTCTGGTGCCACAATGGGCTGGTCCAACAAGGGCTGAGCATGGATGGTGTCAGCCACATCACCCTCAAACGGGGGGGGGGGGATTATGGGTGCCCTTGACTGGTCCTCCACACATGGGGGGACAGGGTCACCCTGCAAGTAACGACCACGTCCCCTACCGGATCCACCACGGCCACCACTTGTGGCTCGTCCACCTTTGCCACCCTTACGGATTCCTCGCCTCCCAACCATGGCACTGATGTTAATGTGCGTAAGGGAGTGGCTGTAGACAATTGTCCTGGGCAATTGGGGGTCAAAGGGGTTGGGTACCAGATGGTAATCGTACCCTAGTGCTCTAGCAAGGCTGAATGTGACCCCTGGGGAAAGATGACGGGTCACGCAACGCACAGGAAGCCCAAAAAAGGGAGATAACGTGCACGCAACCCCTCCTAGACCACGTGTGCGGAAAAAAAAACCTGCACTACGCTGTGGCACCCAGTAACACAAGAATGAAGGTATGCGTGTCACACGCAGCCTAGAATGACCTCTGAAGGGCTAGGCTACACACGGGGCTAGCACAGATGTTAAATACGTGCGTGACTCACCGTCTGCCAGGAAAAAGAGCGTGAAAAAGAAGCGCGTGTGCGCGTTTGCAACACCCCCGCCAAAAGAAGAATTGAACGCTGTCTGAGGAGACAGGACAACAGTAGAAGGGAACGCTGTTTGAGGGAATAGGCCCAGGAAAACCAGAAAAAAAGAAAAAAGAGAAAAAGCTGTCAGAGGTAACAGGGAGTACGAACTTGAAACGCCGTGAAGTAAATCGCGTGTGAAATGACAAGAAGTACAGATTTCACCCACTCGCTCTCCACGAAAAGCACGTACAAGGAAATGGTGTTCTACACGTACCTTTTATGCAGGCCCACACGTCCAGCGTCACTTCCGCGTGTACGCGCTAGGGCCATTTCCACCAATTACATGCTTTGTCACTTCTGCGTGTACGCGCTAGGGCCATTTCCACCAATTACACGCTTTGTCACTTCCGCGTGTACGCGCTAGGGACATTTCCACCAATTACACGTTTTGTCACTTCCACGTGTACGTGCTAAAGCCATTTCCACCAATTACACGCTTTGACACTCGGACGTGTCTTTCATTTTTTTAACACGCAACATTTCAAACGTGTGCCATATTCAACGTGCACGTGACTTCATAGACGCGCATACGCTGGTGGCCTTTGGGCCAATGAATGTACAGACGTGTGCTGACGCGCTTACGCGCTAAGGGCCTTTCCTCGATTTACACGCAGACGTGCTGGATTTTCACGTGCAAAATCACTCCGTATCAAGCTGGCCACGCGTTCACACACGGAAGACCACGCTCCTGCCCAGAAGGCCGAATTACTGCCCCCCAGAGCCCTGAGCACGCTCCCACCTGCCATCTGCTGCTGCCTGACTGCCTGCTGCCCACGTGCCCTGACATTTGCTGCCTGCACATCAGCCAGGGGTGCTGTTGCTGTGACCACCCCTGCTGGAACCGAAGACTCCCGACTGCTTTTCCATCGCCCCACAGCCCAGCCCCAGGACCCAGTTGCCCACCCACTCCAGTGTGCAGGTTGAACATGTATTTTTATGTGGGCAAGTAGGGGGGGTGTACAGGGCTGTGAGGGTGACAAATGCGAGGGGTCTCATGTGTGACACATGGATGGTGCTTGTGTGTGTGGGCTTGCATGGCACAGGATGTGGAGGAATGATTGTCAGGTGTGACATGGATGTCGATCGGAACACTGCGATATTTGGCGGAGGTGTACACATGCATGCAAGTTTGGTGGTGTGTGTGCATGTGTAGTGTACTCCCTATGTTGCATGTGATGTGTGGATGACCTTTGGCTGCTCATGCTGTTGTATGTGAATGGATGGTGCTGGCTGTTGCAATATGGCTGTGGTATGGCTCTTGTGTGCAAGTTGAAATGACATGTGTGTTGGGGATTGTGATGCCATGTCTGAGGTTTACCAATGCCACTCATGTATAACTGTCCATTGTACAGTGCCCTGATGCCTGTGTTTTCTTTCTCCCTGTCTGCAGCGTCAACTGATGAAGAGGGCGGAGAAGGTGCTGTTGAGCACAGCGGCAGGGGTCGCACCACCAGCTGGAGACGCAAGGCCCGGATCCCCTCCCAGGTTCTGATCTCGTCGGGGAGTGAGGAGTCCGGTGCCGTGTCCCAGGCCGGAGCTGCCGAGGGGAGGTTCAAGAGGCAGAGGTTGGAGTTGGACTCCTCGGCAGCAGAAGGGGCAGCTGGGACCCCACAGGGCCCAACGGAGGAAGATGGTGCAGAGTCATCCAGGTTGGTGGGGGGTTTGGAGGAGGAGGAGGCTGTGCAAGCGACAGAGGCGGGGTCTGGAGGTGGGGATTCCACTGGTGCTAGTGGTGCAGTGCAGGATCAGGGACAGGAGGCAATACAAGCCGCCGCGGAGGTGCCTGTGTGCAATCCTGTCCCTGCTCCTGTCACTGCATCATCTTGCACCAGCGGGGATGCCTACCTCCAGACCCGTTCTCAGGGAGGGGATTGGCTTACAACACCTGGCCTTCCTCTCCCTGCGGATGTGGCTATCCTGCACCAGGTTGAGCCTGTCCAGGGTGGGGTGGCGTTGCGTCAACGGGCCATGCGAGCTGACCTGCAGTCTTTTCATGATGAGTCTGCACGTCTTTTCGCATGGCTCGTTGACCGCGTTGACCCACTGGGACAGCTCACCAGGGCTGGATTCCTCTGTTTCCTGGACCTTGTTCCGACCCCCTGCTCCATGGAACCCCCTATGCCTCAGTCGTCCTCCATGCCATCTTCCCACCCATGTGTCACCTGGGTGCCCTGTGGAGCTGCCTCCGACCGTGCGGCCAGGCTGGTGGACAACAGATCCCTGCCACAGTCGGGAGTCGGACGTCCAGCAGGGGTGGCCACATCAACGACTGCACCCCAGCTGGAGGAGGATGTGCAGGCACCATCGGACAGGGCACATGGACAGCAGCAGCTGCAGCAGCAGGAGCCTGTAGGTGGGAGCCACGATAGCTCAGGGCCTTCAACATCGGAGGGGCAGGCATCGGCCGGAGGGCAGGAGGACTCTGGACGGGAAGTGTCTTCCTTGTGGCAGCGGTTGGGCCACGCCATAGATGCGGAGCGGCGGCGGGCGGAAGAGGCGCGGCTCAAGATGGTCAGGGCGGAGAACTCCATGCGAAGGGCCCTGAGGCGGGCCGAGTGCCTCGAGGCAATCCGCAGGGAGTTGGAGGTGAACATGTCGGCGTCCCTGCGGACCCTCGGGCCATGGAACAGGACCGCCTCCGGGACATAGACGAGGAGTTTGATGATGCCCTGGCCCGGAACACCACTGAGTGAGCCGCTGGACTGGCCCGCCGCCATTGTATATAGTTATTTAGTGATAGGTTTCCTTTATAGTTTATTTTTATTTGGAGTCGACGGACACTGCTCCACCTTTTGTATATAGTTCCATTTTAGATAGGTTTTTTGGTAGGTTTCATTTCTTCTGTTGGGATGATGGACCCTGAATACTTTGTACATAGTTGGACTTTGCATTTGGATATTTTTTTTACTATGAATATTTTTTTCCATGGAGCAATGGTTTTCTATTTCTTTTTTCCCTTCATTTCCTTTTTATGGACTTGAACTTTGGAAGAAATTTTTTTGGATTATCATTTATTGATTTTAATTTGAAAAGGGACAGCCAGCTTAATTTTGTTATTTTTTTACTTGTGTATTTTGTTTAATTTTGATTGCCATTACTGTTGTTTTTAATACATTATTTTGATTTCTTCATTCGTCAATGTGTGGTTTCATCTCATTCTTTTCATGCATGTCATGATATGGGTTTTCAGGTTCACCTGCAACCATTGTGTGTGTGTGAGACACATGTGTTGATTTACATTGTTTCCATTGGAGTAGTATCATGGGCGCATGTAATACTTGGTTGTGTCTTTGGGCTGTGGTGGCTGGCCATGAGGCCCATGCTTGAGGATTGTCAGGGCCTGTGGGCAGGGGGACATGAGTGGGGGCCTGGTGGAGGCTGCCCCTGCACTGCTGGGGGGTGGGGGTGGGTGGTAGACATGAGTGGGGGCCTGGTGGAGGCTGCCCCTGCACTGCTGGGGGTGGGGGTGATAGGGGACATGAGTGGGAGCCTGGTGGGGGCTGCCCATGGTGGCTGGGGGTGGGTGGGAGACATGAGTGGGGGCCTGGTGGAGGCTGCCCATGGTGGCTGGGGGGTGGGGGTGGTGGGAGACATGGGTGGGGGCCTGGTGGAGGGTGCCCCACAGTGCTGGGGGGTGGGGTGGGTGGGAGACATGAGTGAGGGCCTGGTGGAGGCTGCCCATGGTGGCTGGGGGGTGGTGGTGGTGGGAGACATGGGTGGGGGCCTGGTGGAGGGTGCCCCACACTGCTGGGGGTGGGGGTGGGGGGTGGGAGACATGAGTTGGGGCCTGGTGGAGGGTGCCCCTGCACTGCTGGGGGGTGGGGGTGGTGGGAGACATGGGTGGGAGCCTGGTGGGGGCTGCCCATGGTGGTTGGGGGGTGGTGATAGACATGGGTGGGAGCCTGGTGGAGGATGCCCCTGCACTGCTGGGGGGTGGGGGTGGTGGTAGACATGGGTGGGAGCCTGGTGGGGGCTGCCCATGGTGGCTGGGGGGTTGGCTGGGTGGGAGACATGAGTGGGGGCCTGGTGGAGGCTGCCCCTGCACTGCTGGGGGGTGGGGGTGAGTGGGAGACATGAGTGGGGGCCTGGTGGGGGCTGCCCATGGTGGCTGGGGGGTGGGGGTGGGGGTGGTGGGAGACATGGGTGGGGGCCTGGTGGAGGGTGCCCCACACTGCTGGGGGGGGTGGGGGGTGGGAGACATGAGTGGGGGCCTGGTGGAGGCTGCCCATGGTGGCTGGGGGGTGGGGGTGGTGGGAGACATGGGTGGGAGCCTGGTGGGGGCTGCCCATGGTGGCTGGGGGGTGGGGGTGGTGGGAGACATGGGTGGGGGCCTGGTGGAGGGTGCCCCACACTGCTGGGGGGGGTGGGGGGTGGGAGACATGAGTGGGGGCCTGGTGGGGGCTGCCCATGGTGGCTGGGGGGGTGGGGTGGTGGTAGACATGGGTGGGAGCCTGGTGGAGGGTGCCCCACAGTGCTGGGGGGTGGGGTGGGTGGGAGACATGAGTGGGGGCCTGGTGGAGGCTGCCCATGGTGGCTGGGGGGTGGGGGTGGTGGGAGACATGAGTGGGAGCCTGGTGGGGGCTGCCCATGGTGGCTGGGGGTTGGGGGTGGGTGGTAGACATGAGTGGGGGCCTGGTGGAGGCTGCCCCTGCACTGCTGGGGGTGGGGGTGATAGGGGACATGAGTGGGATCCTGGTGGGGGCTGCCCATGGTGGCTGGGGGGTGGGTGGGTGGGAGACATGAGTGGGGGCCTGGTGGAGGCTGCCCCTGCACTGCTGGGGGGTGGGGGTGGGTGGATGACATGAGTGGGAGCCTGGTGGGGGCTGCCCATGGTGGCTGGGGGGTGGGGGTGGAGGTAGACATGGGTGGGAGCCTAGTGGAGGGTGCCCCACAGTGCTGGGGGGTGGGGTGGGTGGGAGACATGAGTGGGAGCCTGGTGGAGGCTGCCCCTGCACTGCTGGGGGTGGGGGTGTGATAGGGGACATGAGTGGGAGCCTGGTGAGGGCTGCCCATGGTGGCGGCTGGGGGGTGGGGTGGGTGGGAGACATGAGTGGGAGCCTGGTGGAGGCTGCCCCTGCACTGCTGGAGGGTGGGGGTGGGTGGGAGACATGAGTGGGGGCCTGGTGGGGGCTGCCCATGGTGGCTGGGGGGTGGGGTGGTGGTAGACATGGGTGGGAGCCTGGTGGAGGGTGCCCCACAGTGCTGGGGGGTGGGGTGGTGGTAGACATGAGTGGGGGCCTGGTGGAGGCTGCCCCTGCACTGCTGGGGGTGGGGGTGATAGGGGACATGAGTGGGAGCCTGGTGGGGGCTGCCCATGGTGGCTGGGGGGTGGGGTGGGTGGGAGACATGAGTGGGGGCCTGGTGGAGGCTGCCCATGGTGGCTGGGGGGTGGGGGTGGTGGGAGACATGGGTGGGGGCCTGGTGGAGGGTGCCCCACAGTGCTGGGGGGTGGGGTGGGTGGGAGACATGAGTGGGGGCCTGGTGGAGGCTGCCCATGGTGGCTGGGTGGTGGGAGACATGGGTGGGGGCCTGGTGGAGGGTGCCCCACACTGCTGGGGGGTGGGGGGTGGGAGACATGAGTGGGGGCCTGGTGGAGGGTGCCCCTGCACTGCTGGGGGGTGGGGGTGGTGGGAGACATGGGTGGGAGCCTGGTGGGGGCTGCCCATGGTGGCTGGGGGGTGGGGGTGGTGGTAGACATGGGTGGGAGCCTGGTGGAGTCTGCCCCTGCACTGCTGGGGGGTGGGGTGGTGGTAGACATGGGTGGGAGCCTGGTGGGGGCTGCCCATGGTGGCTGGGGGGTGGGGTGGGTGGGAGACATGAGTAGGGGCCTGGTGGAGGCTTCTCCTGCACTGCTGGGGGGTGGGGGTGGGTGGGAGACATGAGTGGGGGCCTGGTGGGGGCTGCCCATGGTGTCTGGGGGGTGGGGGTGGTGGGAGACATGGGTGGGGGCCTGGTGGAGGGTGCCCCACACTGCTGGGGGGGTGGGAGACATGAGTGGGGGCCTGGTGGAGGCTGCCCATGGTGGCTGGGGGGTGGGGGTGGTGGGAGAAATGGGTGGGAGCCTGGTGGGGGCTGCCCATGGTGGCTGGGGGGTGGGGTGGTGGGAGACATGAGTGGGGGCCTGGTGGAGGCTGCCCCACAGTGCTGGGGGGTGGGGGTGGTGGTAGACATGGGTGGGAGCCTGGTGGGGGCTGCCCATGGTGGCTGGGGGGTGGGGGTGATAGGGGACATGAGTGGGGGCCTGGTGGAGAGTGCCCCACACTGCTGGGGGGGGTGGGGGGTGGGAGACATGAGCAGGTGTGCAGGGTAGTCCCCTGTTTTGTGGCCTGCCTGCAGGGGCCGTGGAGGGTGTACAGGGAACACCTGTGAGGACCCACCCAGCCTAATCGCGTGTGATTATTCCCGCGTACCCCTGTAATACACGTACCCAGCCAAATCGTGTGTGATGATTCCCGCGCACCCCTGTAATACACATACCCAGCCAAATCGCGTGTGATTATTCCCGCGCACCCCTGTAATACACGTACCCAGCCAAATCGCGTGTGATAATTCCCGCGCACCCCTGTAATACACGTACCCAGCCAAATCGCGTGTGATTATTCCCGCGCACCCCTGTAATACACGTACCCAGCCAAATCGCGTGTGATAATTCCCGCGTACCCCTGTAATACACGTACCCTGGCTAATCGCGTGTGAAACTTCACGAGTACCTCTGTCATACACGTACCCAGCCAAATCGCGTGTGATACTTCCCGCGTACCCCTGTAATACACGTACCCTGGCTAATCGCGTGTAAAACTTCATGAGTACCCCTGTCATACACGTACCCTGGCTAATCGCGTGTAAAACTTCCCGCGTACCCCTGTAATACACTTACCCTGGCTAATCGCATGTAAAACTTCCCGCGTACCCCTGATATGAACGTTACCCGCTTTGCGTTCCTTGTTTGGCAGCCCTGTAAACTGGTCCAGGGTTAGCGCAGCCCTTTGCGATGATTTAGCGATTTTGATGGCTTTTCCTTGTGCGAGGGCGTTCTTGGGGGCGTTACTGGCGCTGCTGCAGGGTTGCTGCGATACTCTGCGCCACGGCTGGTTTGGGAGCCTAAAATCCATGAATACGCTGTGCGCGGAAATCGGTTTTGGCGCATGCGCCTGGCGCAGACAATCGCACGCGGACACTCTGCGCCAGCCGCTTGCGACACTTTTCTGCGAAATTCTATGAATTACCCTCATAGTTGTTTGTGGGCCTCTTTTATGTAGTCATGTTTGTTCATCGTAACAATGTTGCAGCCTTTTTAGCCAGCTTAATGATACAAATTGACAAATGACTTAACTCAATGAGCACTTTCTTATGTGTCCTAGACAGATTATCTTTATGTTGGAATCTGCTCGTTCTACTCATGTTCTTTAAGTCATCAATAACTAAATTTTGAAAGGCTTCAGTATGACTGCTGGGAATGGCCAAAACATACTGGCACCATGTAATGTCACCATGGAAAATAAATATCAGCACTGGCTCTCCACCAGAACTCAGACAGTGGGATTCACAAAATGCATGAAATGCAAAATGTGTGATTTTGTGACCAAAGAGCCATTTTCCAACTTGGGTGGCAAAACATGGGTATACAAACATAAAATTACATGTCTTACGCATTTCGTGGTATATGTCATCTCATGCAGTTGTGGCCTCAACTATATCGGGTCCACTATTGGTCCGTTAAAGTTGCGCATTATGCAACATAACAGAGCCATAAAGAATGGTGATCTTACTCATCCCTGTACATTACATTTTATGGATAAACACAATGGAGATGTAAAGGAAATGTCTTTCTGGGGTTGGGCCCGTGTTCATCAGGATAAAAGATTGGACAACAGAGAATTAAAACTGTGTCAACTCGAGGCCAAATTAATATGTAAATATGATACTTTGAAACTGTTTGGCCTCATGCAGATTCTGAAATGTATGTGTTTCGCAACTAAGATTGCACATAGAAGCTGTTCTCTGATGAACTCATAATCTAATGTACAATAGTTCAGCAGGATGTCCTGTTGGTTTTTCTCTTTCTGTGTGCTAGTTTGTCTAGCTTTCAAATAGTTTTGAGCATAGCTATTGTCTCTTTCCTTCTCTGATACTTCGACATGCGAACACTGTCATGCAGAAATAGTGTATATTTGCACCTTTGAATTGCTTTTTGCACTTACATTGACAGTTTACATTAGTTTTATTGAAGACTATTTAGTTATATTAAAGCCTATTTAGTTTTATCTAATGCAACTTGTATACCATTGTATGTGAATGCAATCTGTATGCTTATTTTCATTTGTACCACAATGCACTTGCACTTTACATGGCTAATTTCCCAAGAACATCTAAGTAGCTGGACAGATATGTAGCGGTGTGGAATAATAATTATCAGTGAAGGCTTGGTAGAAATTGTACAGTTTCACTGTTGGTATTAATCATGAATCATATGGTGTCAATAAAGCAGTCTTTGACCTTCTTTAGCTCTCTCACCACTTCGGGTTTGCTGCCCAAGTGCCAGTATTTTTACCAGCCATGAGCAGCAAATTATTTCATTATGTGTGCTTGCACTTAAAGCTTCCGCTATTTCTAAATGCAACATTAACGGTTTGTTGGGCCAAGTCTCTCACTTAGCCTAAGACATTGAGCTGCACACTTGTGCTTTATTTAGATCTGTGGGATATATTGACCCACTCAATGCATTGCCCCACATCCCTGAGCTGCATTTGCGCAAGAAACAGCAACCTGGCAGCACTGGCTCATGTGCACCCCAGGACCTCAAAACTGGGTTTTGGCAGCAACAGAAAAATGGCTGCACCATCTTGCCTCACACACTTCAGGCAAAATGGAACAAGGATACACACTGAAAAAGTATGCCAGTGTGTTCTGAGACATATATTTGGAATCAAGTGAACCGGCAGCACTGCCTTGGTGCAAAAGGCAAAGATTCCCCTTCAGAATGAAACATTTTCACGCTTTCAAAATGCTCCTTTGGTGCCCTTTCCATCTGTCACTCTGAAACCACTGTGAGTAAAAAGGCCCAGTTAAACCAACTGCAAATTGCAAATTGCTAGCTGCACTACCACTGTTTGTTTCCTTTATTATTTATTTATTGTTATTTATCTGTTTCACCTGTGCTTCGCACTTTCCACTTCTTCCCCCTTCCATGCATTTTCCCCTCCCCCTCTCCCATGCACTTGCGCGTTCTCAATGTCACTGGGCCTAGTACGATCACTGTTTTGTTCTCCCTTGTTCCCCCCCTTGCCTTGTCACGCTCTGAAACACTTGTGTACGAGCGCGATAGAAATAAAATATCAATATCAATAACTCTCAGAGAAATCAAAAATCAACTTCATTTTTCCCTTGCACGGGAACACGCGTTTATTTCTTGACAAAATGTATCAAGGCGCAGCAGTTCAAAGAGACCTTTTACTCTCTGAGCAAGGTCAAGGATAAAGGTATCTATATTTTAGATAAGAGTCCTGCTACAAGGACAATGACTACAGCTGCCAAGACAGTGGCAATCTGAGGAGCTGCAAACCGAATTAAAGAAAGAATTGATAGCAGTTTTTAACACATGTGGAAAAAAGGGCTGTACTGACTGAAAAAAAAATGACTTGTTTAAAACTCAATTGTTAATGAAAGCCTACCTACTTAGCAATGTAAAGGAATAATGTTAGTGGTGACAAAACACACATAGGATATCTTCTGTTATAGGTTGGTTTAATTCAAGACCCAAAGTATGAAATTAAACAGTTTAAAACACAAAGGCTGGAGTTGCAAGCTCTCAGAAAAACCTGTTATTCCAGTTGCCAGCTATGAAACTCCTCCAAGGAAGGGAGATACACCCTAAATCAAAAACACGTAGGTGCAAAGTGCCAGCTTGAGAAACTTTGAATGGGACAGGACAATTAAAGTTCACATGCTCATCAGACATTCGTCTGTGCTCCAGGCTGGGACAAAAGCAGTCCTGGAACGCTCACCTGTCAAGTGTGAAGGGACCACAAAACCTTCAATTAAGACTTGGAACACCTTGCCTGGAAGGAAATGACAGCTACTTGCAGTTGAAGGAAGAAAAAAAAACAGGATCAAATAACAATGGGATTGCCTTTTGGTTACAGAGACTATGTTATAAAGAAACTTTAAAGAGTCTTATTTCTGTAGCAAGAATTAGCAGAAATGTAAAAGTTTTCAGTGTTAAATCTAATTTTGTGGGCCATCTTTTAAAACTGGGTAGAACTCATTGCTGCATGGGGAACAGAAGTTACGAAATATGACAGATTCACAGGAAAGTATTAATGTGGCAAAAATACGATTTTGTACATACATCCCTCCGGACAATTCGCACGTGTGTATAAAATTGTGGAATTTTAGGCAAATATTTAATGTGTAAAATTACCAAAATTTGTCGGAAAGGCGAAACAAGGTCGCACAGACTGGAGGTTTGGACTAATCTGTGCTTCACATCATAGGTATTCTCTGGGTATAATTTGCCAAGAGATTCCAAGTGTATAAATATGTTTTTGGCAAAATGTGGGATCAGTAAATGTGGGAGTTTCTGGACATTGTAAACCTCACCTCATAAACCTGACATCATTCCCTTAGAAATCCAACCAGCAGAGAGCAAGGCAGAGATTATTAACCTTGCCAAATCCTATTGTTAGGGGCGTGTGTAGTAAAGCCTGCCCCTGTCATATACTGTGATGATGTCACCTGGCATTATAAATAAGAGCTTCTGACAACACACAGGGACACTGATTCCTGACCGATTCCAGATTTCCTGCCTGGCGTCCTGTTCCTGTCTGTTCCTGTCTATTCCTGTCTTCATCTTGCATTTATACATCTAAACTCCAGACCCCAACCACAAGGCCAAGCATTGCTGATTCTGCTTCAGCTAGGCCTGAATTCTAAAATAATCCCAATAACCAAGGGAAACTCTGTGGTGTTTTGCATCCTGAATTAACCTGGCTTGCCACTCACTGCATGCTGCTGCCATCCTGCTCTCCTGATGCCCTATCTTATCCAGTAACCAGAATTGCTAGTCCAGAAGAACTATCCTTTGGTATCCAGTCCCTCCCCAGCTGACCCTGTCCCGCTGATTTTGTCCAGCTGTCCTGTGTTAGAGCAGATCTGTGTGGCGACCAGAACCGCTGATTGTCCAAAATCCAAACTAAATGTGGACTGTGAGTATCAATAGGAACCATAGAAAACCATAGCCTAACTTGCCTTGCCTTGTCCTTAGTTCCAATTTCTAAGCTATCCTATTCTGACCCCGATAACTTATAATATTGTCACAATCATTCTTGCTATCCTGCTTTGATTCCTTGTGCTAGCGCCAACATCTTTAATAATTTTGCATTGTAAAATCTTGAGCTATTAATCCTGTTTGGAGTAATCGGACTGGGTCAGCCAGGGCGGGCGCGGAGATGCTAGGGTTGAACTCGCGAGTCAACCCCGGGGCTTACTGTGTCTCAGTCTGATAGCATAGCCTGAATGCCCTAGTGTAGAGTACAACTGTCCTTGTCAAAATTGATTTCTGTTCCTTTTTCGCACCTTAATTTTCTCAAAAACAGCTATCCTATTCTGACCCCGATAATTTATAATATTGTCACAATCATTATTGCTATCCTGCTTTTATTCCTTGTGCTAGCGCCAACATCTTTAATAATTTTGCATTGTAAAATCTTGAGCTATTAATCCTGTTTGGAGTAATCGGACTGGGTCCGCCAGGGCGGGCGCGGAGATGCTAGGGTTGAACTCGCGAGTCAACCCCAGGGCTTACTGTGTCTCAGCCTGATAGCCTAGCCTGAATGCCCTAGTGTAGAGTCCTTTTTCGCACCTTAATTTTCTCAAAAACACACCTCACTAGATCTTGCATAACTCACTCAATTTAATAGTTAGACACCTCATTTCACTTTCATATTGTACCTATGATCCATAGCTACACTCCAACAGAGAAACCAATTTACAATATTTCTCCCGTTTTTATTAAAAACCGTTTTGGTAAATTCAAGCGGGAATTGCAAAAGTGAGTTCATTTTGACTATAAACTGTTATGGTTTAAAATCCATTTTTCTCTCTTGTTTTGTGAGGGAAAGTCAGATTTTAATTCTGTTTTCCAGTTGTCATTCCTAATTACCTGCTGAGTCTGTTTATCCACTTAGAATTGATTATTTGTGGGTTGAGGGAACCTTGCCGGGGGAAATTCTAACTCAAGTGCTATCCTACCTAAAATCAAAAAGTGCTCCTATTCCCTGGTGTTTTGCAGTTGTGTCACTAAAAGGTTAAACTAAGTGCATTGCTTACATTGCTTACATTCATATTGTTCTTATCACCCCATTGGTGATTGCTGCCCCATATTAAAAATTGTATGATTTCTTTTGAATTTTAAAATAAATAAATAAACATTATATTTTATCAACCAGCCTGGTTCATGGTCCATTGTGACCCGGGGTATTTGAAAAGGGGGTTTGATATGAGTGGTGTATCATCTCAATATTGAATCTAATCTAACCTAAGCATTTCAATTGCGCGCTGCATACTGGGCCGAGACTAAGGTGTGCGTCGCCTGATTGAAATCCTTAACAAATATGGGGGCTCGAGTCCGGAGATTGATTTGGTTACCACCCGTGACAGTCTAACACAACAGACTAACCTGCAGAGTAGTAATACTTTGTGTGGTGTGAATACTGTGTTACACTGCACAAGCACCCCCCAAAACAAATACTCCAATCACCAGGCCGGTCTATAAAAGTAAAATTAAATCAACCCCGAAATCATTTAAAAAGAAAGAACATTGCCAAGATGGCTGTTCCAGTAGAAAGCAGTATGGCTAGGGAGCACCTTCTGCACAAGCTTTTTGTTAGAGGTGAGTAGCCAGAACAGGATAAAAATGTCTGGCTACAGGAAATCACGCAACAGGTCACCGCCATGAACCTGGATACATGGCAAGACAATGGCCTATTACACCAAGCTCTGAGTGAATTATACATGGCCCCAAAAATTAAAGAGGAGCAAATCAAAATTGCCAGAATTGCGTCCTACCTGTATCTCCACATGGGAGTGATACGGGAAAAGCATGTTGAAAGCACAGTTCTGGCACAGAATTAAATTGAAGTATTAGATAAAATCCAGACTGATCTAGATTCAGTAAAACAAAAATTATGGAAGAGCCAAGAATTGGAGGCAGAATCTAGAGATTAGAGATTATGTCACAAAATGAAAAGATGAGTTGGCTCACTAACAGCAAAATAATGCATACCAAGAAGCCCAACTAGAAGCAGCAAAAATAGAGCGTCAGAAGCTGACTCAACAGTTAAACTATAACAGGGTCTGCTCAGGACAAATAACCATGTTGCAATATCAGATAGATGAACTGAAAGAGTAAAATAATAAATTAATCTTGAGAGACCTACACTCTCAAACAGAATTTGATCAGGAGCGCCAGAAATCCAATGCCATCAAAAAACAAAGGGATGAACTGGCTGAACAGAGGGGCACCCTAAATCAAGAGAAAGACGCCCTAGACCAGGAAATAAGCAAGTTAAGAACCAAGTTAGAGGGAAGAGAGTTAGCCCTCCAGGAGCTCAATGAATTAAAAACAGAGTATGGGAAGCTACTGGGGCACGCTAGACAGGTGGAGGGTGTTCTGGAAGAGAACACCCAGACCAAAGATGCTAAAACTCAGGAGGTGAGTCTCCTGCAGCAGAAATTGTCCCAGTATTCCCAGACCATACAGGAAGCACAGAGAGACAATGAGGCTCTCTGTGTAAAGAATGATGGGCTCCACCAGCAAGTGGCAGCACAAGAGCGGATCATTGATAGATGATAGATGAACAAAAGGCTCAGATCTTTGCTTATTACCAAGAAATAGGGGCTGAAAAAGAAAAGCTAGCATGCTTGGAGAAAGAGGGCGCTAGACTAAATCCTAACCGGAGGGACCCTGAACAGGTAGAGAGGGACAGGGCAACCCCTGATCAAAGCATCAGGACCACTGTACCCAGAGACTCAAATCCTTTCAATACCATGAACACTGCCAACTTCATGTCTACTGGCTCACATGAGCCAGGAGCAATGGGGCTGGCAGAATTCAATAGGTTTGGTAAGTTGGGACTGACAGATCAGCGCCCCTTAGAAATTGATGGACGGGAGTCCCTGTACAGATACCCAAATGTTAGAGCTGATCTCTCTGACAAGGAAGACTCCTATGAAGGGAAGGGTCAGGGAATCAGCTCCACTGAAATAGCGCCTTCCAAGGGACCAGTTGGTTAAATTTGATGGGGAACTAAAGAAAATAAGGCCCAAAAGGAACATCCTAAAGACCTCTACCCAGTTAGGGCAGTGGGGGGATACGCTACCAACCCTGGGAGCAGGGAAGAGTCAGTAGACTCTTCTGAGCACCACAGGAGTAGAGAAACTAGGCTCCAACATTCTCCAAGTTCTTCTCAAGCTCACAGAATCCTGGAGTACCTAGAGGATAAGAAGGGACCTCCAGTAGCAGCGCCTCTGAGGGCAAGTGGACTCGGGTGATTAAAACAAAGAAGGCAAACAAAGTTAAGAGAGCTAAGAACAAAGCACCCAGTAAGCAGATTAAGGCCATTAGGAGTGTCATAACTCCATATCATAAACATGCTAAGTATTCTGTTTGGGAACACTTAGAACTATATGAGCAAATGATGTATACCTTTCATATGAAGGACAGCCAGAATTGGATAGAGTATGTAAAATGGACCTTCTCCCCCGAATACTCCAGTTTCTTTGCGGGACTGCTCACAGAAACCCCCAAGAGGCCAGCAAGGCGGCCTAAAATCTGCAGTGCGGGGAAGATCAGGCCCCCAGGAATTTGTGCAGGAGCTCAAACACGCCTTTGCGCAGACCATCAGGAGGGTGCACACAGATAGTCGGGAGTTCATCACCACCTCTTTTCATGTACTCCAAAAATATTTAATGACCCAGCTGGTGATGGACTTTCATGAGAAAAAATTGCTGGACTGGGTCATAGAGCAGGTGACCCGCATTTGTGAGGTCCAAAAACCTGCAGATAACACAAATCCAAACAAAAACCCCAAACCAGCCAACACCCCTGCTGCTGCTAAGGTGGCAGAGGTGAAGGTTGCCGCATTTTAGGTCTGGAGATGGGCCTAAACATATACCTGTACCAAACCATCCCAATCAAAGACCCAGAAGACCCTCAGGCCAATCCCAGACAGATGGTAGTCAGGGAGGTAATCCCACAAATGGGAACCCTAACTCCCCTGATTACATCAGCCCTGATACAAGGGTAACAGACCAATCCTGGGGTATGTATGGACTCCCCCATCCCAAGGGGAGGGTCCAACCAGGTAAGTGCTGCCCAGAAAACTTCCCTCCTAACTTTCCTCAGGAGGGCAGTAATCCCCCAACTGCCGGGCTGAGTTTCTTTCCCCGGGACCCACAAAACCCCAACCTGCTGGACAACCCTCCTTTCTTTCCCCGCTTTCAGGAGCTCAGACAGCCCAGTCCGGGAGAGGGGAGGCCAGGAGTGGAGGGTTACCAACATTCTCAATACCCAGGGTACTATGGGAGAAGGGATAGTTACCCTTCCTGTGACTCACCTAGGGTTGACCAGAGACCCCCTTACCAGCCGGAATGGGTGTCACAACTGGAGCGCCAGTTCCAGAACCTATCCCAGGATCTGGGTGGCATGTTGAGGGCTCAACAGAACCCTCAGATGAACATGGCGGCTCAGAACCCCACCAACCAAGGGTCTGGTACTCCAGAACAATGATGATGAGAGCACCTTGACAACTCACCGGTTCCAGAGGAGGAGGCCCAGGGGGAATGGAGGTTTAAAGCCCTAGAGGAAGATTACTTCCTCACCCGTGAAAAGCTCCTGGACACCCAGGAACCAGAACCAAAATCTCCTGCCCCAAAAACCTGCCACACAAGGAACAGAGGCTGGGTAGAAGAAATAAAGAACCCAAAAATGCCCATTTTGGGGAGGAAGTCAGTGTCCTCCAATTTGAAGGAGAGGAATCCTCAGAGGATTCTGGGAAAAAAATGTTCTCCTTCAGGGACGGGGGAACTCCTCCCGAAGAAAAATGGGTCTGAAGAGATCCAAATGAAGACTGGGTGAATGTTGGGACTGAGTCTGAATTGCCCTTCTATGAAGCCCAGAATGAGCATCAAGGAAACCACACTGTCCATGCCAAGTCTGGGGACTGCCTCCAAAAAGCGGGGGGGTGGGGGGGTGGCCCAGAATCAGAAGAAGGGGAGCCCAAAACTCCCCACATAGCCCAATGTCAAATTCTTCTTTCAGATCCCCACACTCCAACACAGGACCATGACCAAACTACCCCGGTGCCGAACTAAAAAATAAGGAAATTGACCACCAAACTTGCCCAGAATGCCCATTTCCTTTGCCCATTGGAGGAGAAGGAGGGTAGATTTTATGCCCCAGTCTAAGTGCATGGGCAATGTACATTTTTGGCACTGATGGACACTGGATCCCAAGCCACTCTTCTGTCAAAGAGGACCTTTGATGAGCTACATTCAGGAAGGGGGAGAGATACCAGATCCCTCTCACCCCTCTTCGTGGACAACTTCAGAGCTTCGATGGGAATTAAATTCCTGTTGAGGGGTCTGCAGATTTGGAAATAAAAATTGGGCGACACAAGGTAAAAAACCCGGTCATAGTCATGACTCCAGACAGCACACACTGTCTACTGGGGAATGACATCCTGCGTAGGTTGTCCCCCTTAATAGACTGTGTGAACAAGGCCCTCTAGACCCAGACTAACAGGCCAATAAAATTAAAAGACAGTGTCAACCATGTTAGTTTAAATGGCACATGCCACATGGTTGAACAAAAACCTGATCATATTGAGTTCCATTTTCAGAACAACCAAACACCTGACGTGACAGTAATTGCTGTAGGACAACAAACTGGTGATGGGAACTCCTGTCCATTTCTGGCAATCAACCTTGCTTCCAGTTTCAAGTGGCATTCCACACTGGAAGAAAATACTTAAAAATTCTATACTAATTCACAATCTGAAAATCCCAATTCCATTGTCAAGAGTGATGAGAAACCAGATCAAAGTTTAGCTGACATTCAGAAAATTAGAGAACAGTTATTCATTCCTATTCAGTTAAATGAGGGGAAGTAATTTGTTCTCGCCCGAGTGTGCATGACCAACGGTAAGAGCTTCATTAGCGAAGCCATGTTCCGACAGCTCCCAAAAGAGTCAGCCATTCCCTCATTTAAATTGATCAAAAAGTGGGAAATGGGCCTAGAAACTCCCAACTCCAAACATCTCCTGCCTAGCAGGTGTATGCTCAAAATCTCTATCGGAAACAAAAGCATAGTGCATAATTGCTGGGTCGTGCGAGATGTCCACGCTGCATTCTATTTAGGCATTGACATTCTCTATCGTTTTGCCATTAATTTGAACCTGATAAACTACAAATCCTGGTCCCGACTAGGGGGTATTTCCCATGGACTTTGATGATTTAGAAAAAGCATTTCGGTCAGCCCAATTGCTGCCGTATGCAGTTGAAGTTCAAATTGGAGAGGAGGTCAGCCTCCCAGGATGGACCCGACTATTCCCACTTGAATTAAAAATTCAAAGAGGACAGAAACTGAAAAATACTGATGACTATGTTCACCTCAACACCCATCTCCAACAGCAAGGGTTGGGGTTAAACCCAAAACCATTAGTCAATGTAGAACACAACACCATTCCAATATTGATGGATAACAGCGACTTTAGGAGTATCACTCTGGGCGCAGGCAACTTTATTGGAATGGCGGTTGATGACCAACATTTGTCCATAGATCTAGCTAATGAACTGATAGGACCAATCCCCAATGACTGTTTTGACAGTAATAGTGACAATGACATAATACCAGAAAGGATCTTCACCCAGCAAGGGGTGAATTTCCTGGTGTACTCTTCCTGCCCTTAAGGCGAGGAAGAAGTGACCTGTGACATCAGGCGGGATGGGGTGTTCTTCCAGGTCCACAAGGACTGCCTCCCTTGCCTGAAACACTCTGTCCAGGTCAATACTTTATCTTGACACACAAGGGATAAATACTCAAAGGCATACAGGGGACAAATGAGTAACAGGATCAACACACTTTGCGGTGTCCCCCGGATGAACCATTCAAAAACAAATACAAATTTAGTGGCCCAGTCTTAACTCATACTTTGGTCAGGCGCAATTCACTTCGCCATGTTGAAGTAATTTTAGAACTTGTATTAGGTGACACTGCTTTATGGAGTATTTCTGTGACTTGTTAGCCAGATAGGGCCAGGAAGACAGCATGTGTGCCCGGTCTCCCCCATTTTAGAGAATTTTGGCTGTGTCACCTCTAGCTTTTATGAATCAACCACAAAAATGCTATTAGATGTATTTATACATTCTCCACATTAACATATGTTTGTATGTGGCTTGTTTTATTCTGTGAAACGTAGGACTCATGGCCTATGTAATAAAATTACAAAAATAAAATTTCTATATTAAATGAAAAATCTAGTGCACTGTGTATTACATTCTGTGTGGTGATGTGAATAACCTACGGAGTGGTACCCAGTATGAGTTAAGACTGGGCCACTAAATTTGTATTTGTTTTTTAATGGTTCATCCGGGGGACACCCCAAAGTGTGTTGATCAGGTCAATACTTTAACCAGGGACCTCTCCACCCAGCTGGAGGAGGCCGCTGAAATAGCAAAACTGGAAGTCTTTCCAGGCTTCAGGCAAATGGTTGAAGAGAGAGTCAACCTAGCTGATGCCTGTGAGACTCTGGAGCAAAAGCAAAAGTTGAAGCAGGTGTTCTTAGATTTTCAAGATCTCTTTGCAGTGGACTTGTATGACTGTGTTTGCGCCGAAATCCATACAATAACAATTTGCATGGACCCTGGAGTGACTCCAGTGTTTGTGAAGCAATACCGGTTGCCTCTCGCATCCATGGAGTCCCTGACGGAAATTATCAAAAACCTTGAGTCCTGTGGGATAATTTGTCCAGTCCACAGCACATTTAATAATCCGGTGCTGGGGATTTTAAAACCCAATGGCCAGTGGAGACTCTGTGCTGACCTGAGGGAGCTGAACAAATGGGTCCAAATGTCCTGATGGCCTCTTCCCCTCATTGACCAGGGGCTGTACCAGATCCAGGGGTCAAAGGTATACACTGCCATTGACCTGACCAATGGGTATTGGACAGTGCCTGTCAGTAGAGAGGACCAATACAAGCTTGCCTTTACCTTCGGGGGGCAGCAGTGCAAATGGACCCGGACTCCCTTTGGATACATCAACTCCGGCAATTAATTTAACATCTTCTTGCATAAGGCCATGTCTGACTTGGGTGAAAGGGGTAACCTGGCCTATGGAGATGATGTCCTGATCAAAAGCTCACATGTGGAAGAACACATAGCGGAAATCTGCTATGTTCTGAAACAGTTGAGGGTTGCCGGAGCAGAGCGCTCCTTTCAAAAGGCACAGTGTGCAGGACCCGTGTCAATTTCCTGGGGCATGAGATAGCTTGTGAGGGTCTCCGACCCCAGCAAAAGAGAAGGGAAACACTCGTAAAACTCAAAGACCCCACACCTCTGCGGGAGCTAAGAAGCCTCCTTGGACTGACTAATTACAGTAGAAAGTTCATTGAGGATTCCACAGAGATCACAAGACCCCTGATCCATCTATTGAAGGGGGCTCAAGTGGGAGTGGGGTCCAGAACAAGCAGAGGCAGTAGAGCAACTCAAAAGAAGCCTCTCACACATGCCTTGTCATGCTTACCCAATCAAAAACAAGGAGTTCTTCTTTGAGACGGGGTCTTGAATATATGCTTGACAGTAGTATTATATCAAAAGCATGACAAGGTCAATAAAGTAATCTCCTATGCAAGCAAGACTTTATCCTCTGTGGAGGAAAAATTCAACGATTGTGCGAAGGCACTCCTGGCAATGCTGTGGGCATTGAAAATTACCACCAGTTCATCCAGGGGGAACACATCATAGTGGAGACTCCACACCAGCCTTTGCAATATCTCCAAAGTGACAGAATCCGGGCTGGAAATGTGAGTAATTCCAGAATTACTTCCTGGATTCTGTTAATGCAAGGCTTTCCTGTAGAAGTCAGATATGGCCAAAATAAGAAGAGTCCCCTCGCGCAAGGTCTGGCTGACTTGCATGATTGTGGCAGAGAAAACTGTCTCGAGGACGGAAGTCTTAAAACCCAGGACAACATGGAGGCGTACCTGATTTCCCCACACAAAGTCTATGAAGAAGACAAGTGCGATGGAATGCCCACCATTTATGTGGACGGGTGCTCCTACCATATTTGACAGCAACGGGGAAAAGGAACTGGTGGCTGGCGTTGGGAATGCATGGGTGAATGATGCCCCGCAACCCTCAGCTGGGTACAAAATCAGTCCCCGTAGTAGTCAGGTGGCACAGTTGATGGCAGTTCATCAAGCCACCCTCACTGCTGTCCAACACCAACTCTGCAAACTGGTCAGAATCTCTGATTCAGATTATGTCCGGAACGGGTTTGTGGAGCACCTGGTTATTTGGAAAACCAGAGGTATACTATGTGCGAATAATAAACCGCTTAAACATGGCAAACTCATGCTCTGGTCACCTCTAGTGGGATGACCATCTATTGGAAGAAGGTCAAGGGTCATTCCAGAATAGAGGGGCCAGACAAAACTGGAAACAACCTAGCTGATCAGATGGCCAAACCTGGAGCCATCTAGGGGAGCTCCTCGAGATCGAGTCCCTCTCAACTGCACAATGGAGTAAGGAGACCCCAGATGCTGATTTAATCATGGCACGAAAAGGGGATCCGATTATTGGTAAGATTTATCAACACATTGAGGACCCTGAGAACTTTCCCCTGATGGATACTGATTACATTGGGAAAGAGGACCTCAGGGTGTTGATGAAATGTCCAAAAAATTTCCGAATCCAAGATGGTTTGTTGGTAAGGAGATCCATATCTGGCTGTGACCAGTGGGTGGTCCCTACCTCCGTTCCGAAGCCTGATGCTAAGTCACACCCATGATGCGGCCACAGCCGGCCATCAGGGGTTTCACACCACTTTAGAAATCTTAAGAGAGGTTGCATACTGGCCACACATGGGGCAGGACCTCGACCAATACTTGAAGGGGTGTCTTGTGTGTGCACAATTTCAGCCAACTTCCAGAAGATGGGGATGACACTGCCTTGGTCAGATTTATAAGTAGATTTCATGGGACCCGTGATTCGCTCCTCTAGGGGGAACACGTACATGTTAACTGTAACATGCTTGTTTACCAAATGGGTGGAATGCCTCCCGGCTCCAAATTGCAAGGCAGAAACAGCAGCTACCCTGATGATCAATCACATCTTCTCGCGTTTTGGCCTAACCCAAAGGATTGAGTCAGACCAAGGTAGTCACTTCACCACGAGGTGATGACAAAGATGTGGGAGATACTTGGGGTAAAAAGGAAACTACACATTGCCTACCGCTGTCCTCTAGTGGTGGAGTTGAGAGGTACAATACAACCATTGTGAGCATACTTAAAAAGTTTGTGGCAGACTCTGGGCTGTTAAGGATTTCAATCAGACAATACACCCGGGTCTCAGCCTAGCATGCAATGCACAAATGAAATACTTATTTATTGTATCTATAGGATCAATATTCTGAGTGATATACCACTCATATCACACCCCTTCTCAAAATACCCCCAGGTCACAATGGACCAGGAATCAGGCTGGTTGGTAAAGGTAATATTTATTTATTTATTTAAAATTCAAATCAAACATATGTTTTAATATATGGGGCAGCAATCACCAATGTGGTGACAATACAATTAATAAAATAGGTAATGCAGATGAATTCACATTTTAGCACAAAGAAGATAAAACACAGAAAAAAGAACAGTTTTGGCTTGTTGAAAAGATAGCGCTTAAGTTAAGGGTTTCCCCTTGCAAATTTCTCAACTCACAATGAAGCAATTCTACACAGATGTAAGTAAGCAGCAGGTATTCAGGAATAAAGAATAGTGTATAGGGTTTGAATGCAATTTTCCCTCCCCAAACAAGAGAGAAAAATATTTAGGAAATTTACACTTTTAAAATGACATTTGAAAATGGCTTACGAAAACAATGAAAAGTGTGCAAAAATCCTTAAATTGATATAAATTCCTATGGGAGCAACACTGAAAAGATCCTAACAAACATAATCTATGATATGAGCAACAGTACACACTTTGAGTCAAAATGTAAGTTTGGAAATACTTTGATTGGGAAAACACACATGTAATTCCCGGCTAAATTTCCCTATGCGATTTTGAAGAAAAACTTGTCAAATACACTGTTTTTGGATGCGGTATGTGGGGATGTAGCTAAAGGTCTTAGGTTTAAGTCAGAGTTGAAATTAAGTCTCTAGCTATAAAAGTGAGGAAGTTATGAAAGTTTGAATGAGAGACGTTTTTGGAAAAATATAACAAAGAAAAGCAGAAAATCGGTTTTAAAATGACAGGTTGATTTTACTTAAACTAGATTAATGGCTAAGAATCAGAGAATGCCACCCGTGAATCTCCACAGTTATGCAGAGCCACTTGTAACCTTTCACATGGTGGATACCCTGTTCTTTATGGGAATTACTTCAGTTACTCCAAAACACTAATGACTTATATTCAAGAAAAACAAAATGAGAAAATCGGCGCTAACACTAAGAATCACAATCAGGGTTGCAAGAATGGGTCTGACAATATTATAGGTTCTTAAGTTAAAGATGGGATAGGTTATAGGTTGGGATAGGACAAGGCAATATATGCTATGGTTCACTATGATTCCTATTGATACTAAGAGTCCACTTTAATTTTAGATTTGGACCGTCAGGTTCTGGTCATCACGGATCGGGTCTACAGGCAGCAGGGCACTTCTGGCGGGAAAGGTCAGCTGGTCAATTGGACGGGCACCTCAGACTGGATTGGATTGGATTGGCCCTTCTGGTTGCTGGACAATGTAGATTAGTGGGATGGACCGTTTCAGCAGGCAAGCACGAATAGTAGCAAGCCAGACTGGATCAAAATTGTTTCCATTAAGGTTGGGATGCATTCAAGATTTGGGCCTTGCTGAAAAAGAGTTCAGCAATGCTGAGGCCTTGGCTTTGCGAAGAAACCTGGATCAGGAACAAAGATGGAGAATTCAGGAACAGGGCGCCATGCGGAAATCAGGATGGAGTCAGGAATCAATGTGTGTCTGTGTGTTGTGAGGTTCCCTTATTTATCATGCCAAATGACATCACTAAGTTTATGGTAGGGGCAGACTTACAACCCAAACCCAAAGGCTATGATTGGTCAAAGGCACAGTTCCCGCCTTGCTTTTTGCCAGTTAGATTACAGAATGTGTTGTCATGTTTTATTGTGCGACTTGGAAACCTCCCAGTTATTTGGACCGAAATTTAACTTTCCCACAAATACATATTTACATACTTATGCCCTCTAATAAAATCGGGCACATACATTACATAGTTTGTGGGTTACATTTACATCCAACTCCCAAGTCGGTGGGACCTGGTGTTGTCTTTCTGTGGAATTATGTCAATTTTAATCATAAAGGATTGGCCTAACAATTCTTAATTCAGTACATATATGTGTATCACCCCTAGAACATGGGTACACAATATTAGATTTGCAGCATTAATAATCTCTGCGAAATTAATTATTTTTCATAACTTCAGTTCCTTACGCAGTAAGAAATCCTACCAAGTCTTCAAATGGCTAGCATAAGTTCAGATTTACATGTATGTATTTTTCACTCGTTTACTTATTTTTGCTGCCAAGTTAAATGTCTTGAAGTTCAGTGGCAAATAAGCATTTTAAATCCAAAAATAACATGTCAGTTTTTTTCTCCCTTCCCAAGTGGGAGCAAATGGCCAGTCCTTTGAAGTTCAATGAGAAGCCTCTGCCAGCATCCTGCCCCTCCCCTGAAAGTATGAGTGTCCAAGCCTTCTAGTGTCTTTGCCTGGGCCACAGACGAATGTCTAATGAGTCCTTTTGTCATGAGTATGCAAGGCCTCCCAGCAGCAATTAGTCATTTCCTGCCAGCAGTGACATGTCAACCTTTCCCAGGCTGAGGACTGTCAAGCATGATTGTTTTTTTTTTTAAATAGTTAATTAACTCCAAACTGGGTTACTTTAAGTTCCACCTACGCCTTTCATTAAAACATATAAAATTAACACAGTTTATAGGTGGAATTTTTACATTAGCAATCCTTTTCTTAAAGAATTAGGCCTTTCAACAAAAACATGCTTTCAAAACAGGCGATTTTGTGCTTTCTTCATGGAAAAACACATTAAACTGAGTTCTTTTAAATCCGATTTTCCTATGCAACAAATGCACCTTTTATTCATCATTCTTTCTTCCCTTGAGAGCTGGGATTGTTTGCAGTCTGGATACACGTATCCAGCCTTTGTTTCAAGTTTCTGTCTGCACAGCTGATTCTATTACATGTTGCAATTTTAGCCATGTTTTTCCCATGGAAATAAAAACAAATGTTCCTGGGTTGATTTTTACTTAGATACATTTTATAGAGCTGCCAGTCAATGAGGCCCGGTTCCTCTGAGCCACACTGGAAGATCCTGGGCATTGCAGTACCTTTTTAATCTCAATGATTAAGCTGAACTCTTTAAAATCTGCAAGGAACTGGCCAATCCTGCTGCAGTCTCCACCTCTCCTGTCCCCTCCCAGGCCCTCTGCATGGCAATGGCTTCTCACTTCATTTCCAAAACTCAGGACATCCTGTCCTCACTCTTCGCCTATCAACTCCCTCCCTCTATCCCCTGCTCTTCCTCTGGCCCTTTGGCTGCCTCCCCCTCCCTCCCTCTCTTCCTTTCCCCTTTTTTCCGCATCTATGAAAGTCTCATCAAAACAGGTTCACCCCTGTTCCTCCAAAACTATCAAGGACCACATTGACTCCCTGGCTCCTGCCCTGGCTGATTTCTGCAAACACTCCTTCGGCACTGGAGTCTTCCCATCCTCCCTCAAGCCCTCCCTTGTGCACCCTCTTCTTAAGAAACCCTCTGCTGACCCCTCCTGTCCGGCTAACTATTGCCCAATCTCCATCACTCCCTTCCTGGGCAAGCTCCTGGAGAAACTGGCCATCTCCCATCTAAATCTCCACGCCAAATCTGTTGGTTGTCTCCATGACCATCAGTCTGGCTTCAGGGCTGCCAGAAGCATGGAAACTGCTCTCCTGAACATCTGTGAAGACCTTCTCTCCAACCTTGACTCCAATACCCTGTGTGTCCTTATCTTGCTTGATCTCTCTTCTGCCTTTGACACTGTCAACCGCGCCATGCTGCTCAACCAACTCCGTGATAACCTGGATATCACTGGACAGGCTCTGGCATGGCTGACTTCTTTCCTCTCTGACCAACCCTCCCAGGTCCAACACGGGTCCTTCCTCTCCGATATCTTTTTCTCTACCTGTGGGCTCTAACCTCTCTCCTTGGCTGTTCAACCAATACCTGGCACTCCTTGCCCACCGCATCTTTGCCCTCTGCCCCAACTTTCAGTGCTATGCGGATGATACCCAGCTCATTTTCAGACTACCCTCGGCCTCCTCCTCTCCTTCCCTCATCTTTGATTGTCTGTCTGCCATCCAGGAGTGGTGTGCCGCCAACGACCTCTGCCTTAATGCCAGTATGACCGAGATTCTACTCATCGGCACCCCCTCTCCCTCATTCCCTTCAGCTCTCTGCCCGGCCTCTCTTGGCCCTCTCCTGCTCCCACCTGCAAGGCTAAAAACCTCGGGGTCATCTTCGACTTCACACTCTCCTTCTCTCCTCACATCTCCGACGTCTCTAAGCAGTCACTTTACCAGCTGCACCTCCTCAGAGGTATTCTTCCTTTCCTCTCCTTCCCCCAGAAGCTCACTGTCTCCAGACCCCTGGTTCTCTCTAAGATGGACTACTGCAACAGCCACTATCTAAATCTGCCTGCCTCTACTCTCCGCCCTCTGCAACTTATCCAAAATAGGACTGCGAGACTTGTCCTTGGCCTCAAGCCCAGGGATCGTATCTCTCCAGGACTGAAATCCCTGCACTGGCTCCCAGTGGCTGCAAGGATTAAGTTCAAAACCTTCTGCATTATCCACAAGGCCTTCTGGGGCTTGGGACCTCACTACCTTCAACTCTCTCTTCCTAAATACCTTCCTTCCCGGGCTCTTCGCTCATCTGCCTCCAACTCCCTCAGGGTTAGCCGCTTCTCCAAGCAGCGAGTTGGTGGTCGATCTCTCTCCTCGGCTGGGGCCTCCCTCTGGAACAGCCTTCCTGCCTCCCTGAAACTCGAGGAGAACCATCTCTGGTTCCGGAAACACCTCAAAACCTTCCTCTTTGCTTCTGCTTTTTCCCTGCCGATTCTGCATCGGTTACCTGGCCACCCTTTCTGATCCTGGGGCCAGGTCCCACCTTTTGCTCACTTGCCCTGCCTCCCTGGCAACCCCCTGCACTTGGGGACCGGTTCTGAAATCCCTTCAGTCCCCTTACCTGCACTTATGTCTGCTCTTACCTTGCACTTGCCACCATCAGGCTGTTTTATTTATTCATATTTATTCTTCCTACATGTACTGCACTGCACTTTCCCCTCTCCCTTCCCCTTGCACTCTTCCCTTTCTCCCTACCCTCGCACTTGTACGATCTGAATGACACCTGGCCTATTAGGATCGTTGTCTGTCTTCCACTGTTCTCCCCTCCCTTGCCTCGTCGCACCTTGAAACACTTGTGTATAGACGCGTTATAAATGCCATATCATATCATATCATATCATATCATATCATATCAATGATTCAATGGAAATGAATGGATCTAGCGCCAAAAACAGAACTTTTTCAGGATGCAAAGCTAACATTTTAAAAGGCATTTTTGGTTTTCAGCACCACTATTTTGCTGCATGTTGAATGTGGCAGAGCCCACTGGCATGCTCCTGCAGTGAGAACTCTGTTTTTCACGCCCCCTGACTGTGTGTGGCTGTGACCCAAATGCAGTTTTGAAGTTTTTGCGCACACAGGAGTCAGCACATCCATTTTAGGCTGTTTCTTTCACCATTTGTGAAATTATACAGTGGGGCACATTGGAATGGGTCATAATATCCCACAGGGCCAAGTTGGGACATCCGATTACTGCTTGTCCTGGTGGCCATCAGATCTACACCTTATTCTGCAACTTAGATGTCTTCATTTGAGCTGATGACTGGACGAAGGATGGTGCTACCTCAGCATCTGCTCTATAGAGCACACGAGCAGACACTGATTAACACCTCCACAACTCATGAGTATGTTGAGAACATAAGGAAACACCTTCAACATGCTTTTACGTATGCTCATCGGAAACTAGAAAGATCTGCAGAGGGCATGAAGACCCAGTATGCTCTAAAGACCACCAAAAAGGAATACCAAGTAGGAGACAGGGTCTACTTGTACAATTTCCAAAGGAACCAGACCAAAGAGCTGGTGTGGACCTTTTGAAATTGTAGACAAAATCTCACCTGTCGCCTACAGAATCTGCATCCCCAAAGGTGACTTGACAGAAGAGACATGGGTCCATATTAATCAACTAAAGAGCTGCTACCCTAGGCACACTTTGCAACAAACTGAAGGACCCAGAGAGAATCCAACAGAAGAGACATCGGAAACATGAAAATGAGGAATAGAAGAACCAGAAGGGAGCCGATAGGATTTATAGATCTGATTATGTAACAGGGAGTATTTTCTCCATTATCAATTGTTATTATTCAATTCCTGTGTATCCCACTGCTGTCAACTCAATTGGTGGGCAGTTAGTGGGAAAGTGTCTTTACCGGTTTGTGTTCTCTGTCATAGATTCATACTGGTTGTGCCTAACTAACAACCAAGGAGGACAGCCCCGGCAGCCTCGAAGGGAGAAACCAAAGGAGATCTGGGAGTGTCACTCCACGCCATGAAAGGAAGATCCCAGGAAAAGTGAGGAGTGTCGTTCCACGTTCCATCCAGAGAAAACAAGAGGAGCAGGATGCACCGTTCTCTGAGGGGAGAGGGACTCATACCTGCCGGACCCTGCTGTGACCCATGGAGAAATCCCACTTGCCCGACTCCCCCTTGACTTGGAAAGCCCAGGAGAAGTCAATGGGATGTGTGGGATATATTGACCCACTCAATGCATTGCCCAACATCACTGAGCTGCATTTGCGCAAGAAACAGCAACCTGGCTGTGCTGGCTCATGTGCGCCCCAGGACCTCAAAACTGCATTTTGGCAGCACCAGAAAAATGGCAGCACCATCTTGCCTCACACACTTCAGGCAAAATGGAACAAGAAGACACACTGAAAAAGTATTCCAGTGTTTTCTGAGACACATATATAGAATCAAGTGAACCGGTACCACTGCCTTGCTTCAAAAGCCAAACATTCCCCTTCAAAATGAAACAATTTCACCCTTTCAAAATGCTGCTTTGGTGCCAATTCCACCTGTCATTTTGAAACCACTATGAGTAAAAAGGCCCAGTCAAACCAACTCTGAGAAATCAAAATCAACTTTATTTTTCCCTTGCACGGGAACATGCGTTTATTTCTTGACAAAATGTATCCAGGCACAGCAGTTTAACGAGACTTTTTACTTTATGATCCAGGTCAAGGATAAATGTATCTATACTTTAGATAAGAGTCCTGCTGCAAGGGAAATGACTAAAGCTGTTGAGACAGTGGCAATCTGAGGAGCTGCAAACCGAATGAAAGAAAGAATTGATAGTAGTTTTTAACACATGTGGAAATTGGGCTGTGATGACTGAAAAAAATGACCGTTAAAACTCAATTGTTAATGAAAGCCTGCTTACTTAGCAATGTAAAGGAATTATGTTAGTGGTGACAATACACACATAGGATATCTTCTGTCATAGGTTGGTTTAATTCAAGACCCAAAGTAAGAAATTAAACAGTTTAAAACACATAGGCTGGAGTTGCAAGATCTCAGAAAAACCTGTTATTCCAGTTGCCAGCTATAAAACTCCTCAAAGAAAGGGAGATACAGCCTATATCCAGGACACGTAGGTGTGAAGTGCTAGCTTGAAAAACTTTGAATGGGATAGGACAATGAAAGTTCACATGCTCATCCGACATTCGTCTGTGTTCCAGGCTGGGACAATAGCAGTCCTGGGACACTCACCTGTCAAGTGTGAAGGGACCATAAAACCTTCAATTAAGACTGGAAACCCCTTGCCTGGAAGGAAATAACAGCTGCTTGCAGTTGAAGGAAGAAAGAAAAATAGGATGAAGTAACAAAGGGACTGCTTTTTGGGTACAGAGACTATGTTATAAAGAAACTTTAAAGACTCTTATTTCTGTAGCAAGAATTAGCAGAAATGTAAAAGTTTGCAGTGTTAAATCTAATTTTGTGGGCCATCTTTTAAAACTGGGTAGAACTCAACGCTGCATGGGGAACCGAAGTTACGAAATTTGACAGATTCACAGGAAAGTATTAATGTGGCAAACATAAGATTTTATACATACATCCCTGGGGACAATTCACATGTGTGTATAAAATTGTGGCATTTTAGGCAAAATCTTTAATGTGTAAAATTACCAAAATGTGTCAGAAAGGCGAAACAAGGTCGCACAGACAGGAGGTTTGGACTAATCTGTGCTGCACATCATATGTAACCTGTAGGTATAATTTGCCAAGAGAGTTTATAAATGTATGTTTTTAGAAAAATCAGATTTTCAGTAAAGTAAATGTGGGAGTTTCTGGATATTGTAAACCTCACCTCATAAACCTGATATAATTCCCTTAGAAATCCAACCAGCAGAGAGCAAGGCAGAGATTACTACCCTTGCCCAATCCTATTGTTAGGGGCGTGTGTAGTAAAGCCTGCCCTGGTCATATACTGTGATGATGTCACCCAGCATTATAAATAAGAGCCCCTAACAACACACAGAGACACTGATTCCTGACTGATTCCAGATGTCCTGCCCCACATCCTGTTCCTGTCTTCATCTTGCATTTATCCATCTAAACTCCAGACCCCAACCACAAGGCCACGCATTGCTGATTCTGCTGCAGCTAGGCCTCAATTCTAAAATAATCCCAATAACCAAGGGAAACTCTTTGGTGTTTTGGGAAGCATCCTGAATTAACCTGGCTTGCCACTCACTGCATGCTGCTGCCATCCTGCTCTCCTGATGCCCTATCTTATCCAGTAACCAGAACTGACAGTCCAGAAGAACTATCCTTTGGTATCCAGTCCCTTCCCAGCTGACCAGGTCCCACTGATTTTGTCTGGCTGTCCTGTGTTAGCGTTTTAAGGCCTTTGGGGCCAGTGTGAAGGGCTTTAGCCCCACTGCTGCCAGGG
Organism: Ambystoma mexicanum; assembly: GCF_040938575.1. Lineage (NCBI taxonomy): Eukaryota > Metazoa > Chordata > Amphibia > Caudata > Ambystomatidae > Ambystoma > Ambystoma mexicanum. The sequence goes on from NC_090933.1 coordinate 1,143,250,709, forward strand.
GGCTGTTATACCTGAGGGGGTCAGGGGCATGGATCGTGACACGCCTTCATTTTCTCAAAAATGCACCTCACTAGATCTTGCATAACTCACTCAATTTAACAGCTAGAGACCTCATTTCACTTTCATATTGTACCTTTGATCCATTACATTATTTCACCTGTTTTTATAAAAAACCGTTTGGGTAAGTTCAGCCGGGAATTGCAAAAGTGAGTTAATTTTACAATGTGTCATTTTGATTATAAACTGTTTTCAATCTTCGATTCCATTTCGAATTGTATGCTTTTGCTCAATCCATTGCTTGTGATTGCTAGCATCTGTCCAGTGTTGTTCAAGTAAAGAATTGTTTTTGTTTTAAGTGTTTTAAGCATTTTATACAATTCATTATGTTATTCATCCATTTCCGAGTGTCATTTTAGCATTGCCAGGGTTTAAAATATATTTTTCTCTCTTGTTTGGGGCAGGAACGTCGGATTTTAATTCTGTTTTCCAGTTGTCATTCCTGATTACCTGCTGATTCTTTTTATCCACTTAGAATTGATTATTTGTGGGTTGAGGGAACCTTGCCGGGGGAAATTCTAACTCAAGGGCTATCTTACCTAAAATTAAAAAGAACTCCTATTCCCTGGTGTTTTGTAGTTGTGTCAATATAAGGTTAAACTAAACGAATTCCTTACATTCATATTGTTCTTATCACTCCATTGGTGATTGCTGCCCCATATTAAAAATGGTATGATTTCTTTTTAATTATTTAATAAATAAATATTATATTTTATCAACCAGCCTGGTTCATGGTCCATTGTGACTCGGGGTATTTAAAAAGGGTGTGTGATATGAGTGGTGTATCATCTCAATATTGAATCTAATATAAATAAGCTTTTCAATTATGTGCTGCATACTGGGCTGAGACTAAGGTCTGCGCCGCCTGATTGAAATCCTTAACAGATCAGCACATGCCGCTCTAGAATGGGCATGTATTCTACAACATGGCCGAACTCTTTACATTCACGCCGATCAGAGGCTTTGGAATATGGTATCAATGACTTATGGACTGAGAGGAGGAGCCCTACACAGCGCTCCTATATTAACAAGGAAGCAACATTATATACTGTCTAGTCCCTGCCTGAGAAAAGGTGAGTTGTGAGCGGTACGCGTGGCATTTTATCAACCCGCAAGAGTGAGTGTATCTCTCTGCTGGTCCACCCAGAGTCGCTGTATCTTTACCTTTTATTGCAGTATGTTGTGATGCACGTTTTATCAATAAAATCAATTTATGAATGAAACACAGTCTCTGAGTGCTTGGGCTAGGAATTAACTGCAGGAATATGGGAGAATCTTTATGTGCATATTGAGAGTTTAGCCTACTCAAGCCGTAGAGCAGCGGCCACGTAATGAGGCAGAGCGATTTGCTATCGGCTAATCAGATTCATGGTCTCGGGTCTTCCTGAATCGTTCTAAATTATTGCAGCATTATTTATACGAAGATCCATTGATTAATATGAACCCTGTAAGACATGCGGTTTGTTTGAGTTCTGGTGTATCCCCCTGTACATCTCTTGCCTTTATGAATTCTCCATCTCCAACACTGTGGACGTCCTTGCCCTTGTCAGGAGGATCCGCATGAAAACTGCCTTCAAGTGCCGTTCTGAAATGCAAGTGCAGAGCAGCTGAACGGAAGTGTCAGGCTTCAAGCACATCCTCTGACAAACTGGCCTACAGCCTGCTACAGAGAAAATAGAGACTCTTCATCTGCTTGAAGAACAGGGCCTACATCTAAGCCCACATCTGTGTGGCCACTAACAACACGGCTGCATTTTTCAAAATCTGCAAAGAACTTGCCAACCCTACTGCAGTCTCCTCTTCTTCTCTACCTTCCCGGGCCCTCTGCTCTTCTCTGGCCTCTCACTTCATTTCTAACTCCATACCCTTCTCCCTCACCCATGCTCAGGCCTCCCATGGCCCCCCTCTGCCCTTCCCTCCTACTCTCCTCCTTTTCTCCCATCACCCAGTTTCTAGGCACTTTGTAGTACACCATATCTGGATTGTGTATATATCTCATTTGGCGATTTTGACATTTATCTTGCTGTGCGTGTGCAAATCTAATATGTACCAAATTGAACAAAAAGCAACACTTAGGGTAACATATCCCATTCACATTTAACTACACTGGATACATATATGAAATTGCAACCTTGCGCTAACTTTGCTGCACCCCCAGTCACAAATAATGGCACGCACAGGATCAACCTTTTTATGGGCCTCATTCCGAGATTGTAGGTAGTCATGGTGCTATTTGTGCCATGACTGCCTCCAATAACGGTACCGGCACCGGTATGGTACAATGGGGACTTACCGGTGTAGTCCGACCTTTGCAGGACCGGTAAGTCCCCATTGCAAAAGCCATTCCACATTCCCATTTGAGCCCCCATAGGGCTCAATGGGAATGGAGAAGGCGCTAATAACGGTACCGCAAATTGCGGTACCGTTATTAGCTCTGAAGTCCCTTAATGGGTCCCGTCCATAACGCCTGGTCACACCAGGCTTTAAATGAGGGACCCGCTAAGGGACCTCGTAGTAGGGCGATAAGGGATTACGGGAAACGGTCTCCTTACCGGTGCCTGGTATCCCTACTCGGAATGAGGCCCTATGTCTGTTGGACCTTTCCTGACTACCACAACAGTTTATTTTATCATTTATAACGTTCAAATGACACTAACAAAATGATAACTCTAAAGCTCTTAAATACATATGAGAAACATATTAAAAAGAACTGAACAAAGAAATAGGTCACAATTAAAACAATCGAGATACACAGAAATCAAAAAGTAAATACTGATATACCTTGCAAGGATTCAGATAAAGGTTTCCAGACTTGCCTTGCAGAAATTTCTTCCAAATTGGCACCTCTTATGATGTCATTGTGATTTTTTTTAATTATTAGTATTTAGTTTATTTTAAACTTTTGCTATCCAAATTATTCTTTTATACTGGAAGGTCAGAAAACACGTCCTTATTATCCGGTTGAATTTAGTTCACACTGGAAAGGTATTAGCCAAATGAAGGCAAGATGATGTAGCCCATAAACTGTATGAAACATGTAAAAATCCACTAAATCAAACGTTAGAACATCTGCTAATGGAGTGAGAGGGCACTTGGCCTGTTAGAGTGGCCTTGTTTGGGAGATTTGTAAGTAGGGAAGAGAGAATAGTGTCAGATATGTTCCGGGACAGATTGATCTCTGTGCAATGAAACAGAATTAACAATAAAGTTGGTACAGGTTTTAGAAAGAAGTAACATTGTTCTCTGGTACTATTCCCCATTCAAATCTGTGGACAACGGTGGATTGCTTAACTTTTTGGCTTGAAAGAAAATGGGAGGCTTCTGAGTTTCGGAACTACAAATGTGAAGTACTATGAATTAATTACCTATTATATTGTTAAGTAGTGTGTTGTGAATGTTTGTGGTCACAATGTAAGTCAAATTTCTTTCTTTCTCTTTCAATGTATTTTTGCTATGAATATGTGCTCGCTTTCAATTTTCTTTTTTATGTTTCTTTATTTGTAAAAGATTCTTGTAACCATACACACATAATAAAAATAAAATAAAAAAAAGAAAGAGCTAAAAGGGTGAAGTGCAATAAAAGAAGAAAAGGAATTATTTTGTCAGTCTATTCATCGGTCCATAGCTCCCTCCCTGGAAAAACATAGTTTAGTCCGGTAAAGTTATGGTTATGGTAAATATGAAGGTATGATCCGTCAATCAAATTAGTTCAAAGAGGGAAAATGGCCCAGTTTTAGAGCTCCACAATATCTCAAAATTTCTTACAAAAAATCAACTCCATAAACTTTACCAGAGATCACGTAAGGGCTACCTCCCCCCCCTCGTAGAGGGTCTTCCACCAGGCATTTGCATTGTCCCAAGAGTGCTCTTCACATGCTCATACAGAAAAAGTGTTCTCTGAGTTCTCAATTCAGGGCAGAAAAGAATTAGATGTTGCAATGTTTCTGCTTCGACATTGCATAAGCGGCATCCATCATCTTTTGACATTCCATGTATCTATCTATCAGTGTAACCTTAGTGTGAAGAAGGTTCAGGCGGAATCTCAGGAAGAGATCTCTCGACCTTGCATTAGGAAATGTTTTCAAGTACTGAGGGGTTGTGTTGGGTAGACCAGTTAGTGTTCTTGACAAGGTGTAGATCTTGGAGAGTGATCTTTTAGATTCCGTTTCATTCCAATCCGCTGCCCACGAAGCTCTCTTGACAAGTAAGGGATTTTGGCAAAGAGTATCTGTCACACCGAAACTGCCCAGAATTCCTAGGCATTCTTCTCGCCATTGGTTAAAAGGCCAGTAATTCATGATGTCTTCTTTCATCCTTCTGATCTGATATTGTGGCGGGCATATCTTGGTGTTAAGTTTGCCAAAGGTCGATAGGGCCCTCCAAACAATTCTCACATATAGTGAGTGGAGTCCCGATTTGTGCCTAATAATTGCCATTGGGGTCACATTTGGTAATCTTAGGATCCTTTTCCAATATCCGCTCTCTAGTTTCTCCCAAGATTCAAATGGCAGCCCGAGGCCCGCTTCACCCGCATAGGTCTAGGTCAGAACGACCTTCTGGTTGTAAAAATTGATAACAGGGAGCAGTGAGAAATTGTAAGAGAACTCCAGCTTTTACTGGGGAATTAATTGAGTTCTCTCAGATAAAACATCAAGTGACCCCCTTCTTTATGAAGATGCTCTGATGACTAGCCCAATACAATCTGGTTCTTGTGAGATGTTTTGTCATCGACTGAGAACTTAAGAACTGGCCTGGGCCTGCATAACACACAAATGGCTGTGTTCTACAGTAGATGGCACTGACCTATAATATAGAACTTCATTTGAAAGAGATTTCCAAATCAGCCCAGTGTAGACATTTCCAAGACATAATCACGCCCATGATGAAATACATGCCCATAGGATTTTTGCATTTTCAGAGAGCTGGCAGGCAATGTGTGTAGTAATGACAGCCTCGAAATGCAATGTTCTAACTAGTCCTGCTTACAGATTCTAGTAACACACTCTACCGCCTTTACAGTGTATACAAGGATAATTCATAAGTGGTTACCCTTGTACTCGCTGTTCTTATACGAATGGCCTGTGTGGTGTGGAATTGCACATTAGCTAATGCATTATTCACACCGTTTTCTAGTTACCTTCTACTGCTCACTCTGATAGCAGTTGTCTTGTTTATTCAGCTTCTGTGGTTCTATCACCTGTGCATCTTAACTGTGTTTGAACACCACCCCATCCGTGCCCCCTTGTGACTGTCTTTTTTTAATATAATGGTTTTGTAGCTTGAAAGAGTACTTCCTGATTGTGATGTGAAATACAGGAAGGCATGGCTTGTTGTTTTCTGCTGGTCATTGGGTTACATATGGTCAGACATTTTCCATCAGGGACTACCAGGATCACAAGCATCGTCTCTCATCAAAATGCTATCTCATGTCAAAGGTCAGCCTATGTCATTCCCTGTGATGTCATCATTATGTTAATTATTACTTTGGACGCTTAAAAAAGAATACCTCTTTTTGGTGATAAAGTTTGTAACCTGATGCCCATACACCTATAATGTACATGCAACTATTTTTCCAGGGCATGGGCTTTGGTATCTTTTATTACTATTCACGTTTGAGGATGTTGGGCTCATCCACGTGGTGATCTCTGGCCTACGAGGAAGGGGGGGGGGCGACATAAACATTGGAGAAAAAAATGGTTTCTTCATATTGCGCCCCAAAAGAGCGACACAAGAGGGTCTGTGCACACGGACAATGCACAATTCTAGCTTGAGCTGAGATCAAGCTTCATGTACAGGTCACAACCACTTCACATCGCCCACCAGTACAGACGCCTGTGTGCGTTACGTGCACATTGTTAGACTAAAATAATCTGTACTAAAAATACAAGAAATCGGAATAAAAGCACGGCGAAAAGTAAGGTTTTCATTTGCTTAATGAATCATGTGTTTGTTCACAAGACACAAGGGGGGAAATAGGGTGCTCTCCAGCCGCACCAAGAGGGGAATATGGCCGGCGTCCAGCAGAAGCCAAGAGGCGTCCAAGTACAACGCAGCCAGAGAGAAAGATAATACGGCCAAGGCCGCAGAAACCTTGCAGTAAGCACCCGCATGTTCCAGGCGCTGACTGGGCAGACTCTGCTGTTTGTGTACGTTCCGGGCTGGAACTCAGCATATAATATTTCAAGCAACTCCTTTCCAGTAATTCCCCTTTTTTTTTTTACACTTTTCATCAGCCTTTGTTGTGTTCTGCGTTTTATTCCAGAATTTTCGACATCATTCTCACCACCTTGTGCTTCCGGTGGCATCACACGCTGCACTAAACCCTGGCTTTTCTCGTACATCCGTGTGACATGTCTTATGCCTTACTTGTGTACAGCCCCGTTATAAATGCCATATCATGTCATATCATATCATGAGGAATTGTTTATGAAACGTATATGAAAAGTTAGCTTTATAATTAAGTCGCCTTCTTAAAATTCATACTGCAATTGTTTCTGAGAAATGACCAGCAGATTGGCGGCAGGTGTATATGTTACAGCACCACTGAGCATTGAGTTGACATTATAAGCATTATCACTCAAGGAGGATTTCTACAAGAAATATTGCATGCAGTTATTACCGTTATGGCATGGGGTATTCTCAGGAGAAAGTACCTATTAAGACATTACCGCTGCAGAATTCAGAGATTTAGAATAGTGCATACGATAATTCCCTCAATACTCATGGGTATGCTCAGTAAAGATGAGCAGTATTTGAAATACTCTGGGGCTCATAAAGTGTTACTTCTCTCTGAATATTACTCACGCACTGGGACCTTTTTGTGGTATTTGTAGATGGAAGGGGGGTGGCTGGATGGGAGTTTTGTTTCTGGCTCGCTTTTCCTCTGCGCCTTTAAAAACAGTTGCTTTTAGGCCAGCATGACATTATCATGCTGGCTATAAAATCAATGGATTCCTAGGAAATCCGCCTGCTTTTTACACCCAGTGGAAATACCAGGCAGCATTTACTCATTTTGCACAGCGGAGTGCAAAGGGTAGGCATGCAGGTGCTTCCGGCAATATTTTATACCTCCCTGTTGTACTCTGTAGTGCAAATTGCCAAAAGGGCACTCATTTGAACGTAAGTGCAAACATAACCGGTCACCTTCGGGCAAGTCACTAAAAATGATAAAAAATGAGCTCATAACTGGTATTCTCATTCACACCACGCTCATAAAGAGCCCTCATTGTTTAGAGGTTACTTGAACCCGTAATGTCCTTGATCCGGAGTCTGCAACCTTTGGCTCTCCAGACGTTTTGGACTACAACTCCCATCAGATCTAGCCAGCATAGTCAATAGTAAGGGATTATGAGAGTCGTAGTCCAAAATATCTGGAGAATTCCCGACCTTTAAGAAAACGAACGGGCACAAGGCCTGAAATTGGCAATTTTGTTGAACCGAATTACAACCAGTGGTACTTACAGTTATCACAGGTAGTGAAGGGACCTACCAGATTACACGAATACCACCTTTATGCCAGTGACAAATACAAATTCAATGTAATACCAGCAGCAGTATTTCAGTGAATCTGCTTGCATTATGTGAATTATTCGTGGTTTTTACTAATGCCATGCTCATTTTGAGGATGAAAATGGATATGACGTGATGTAATGGAAAAGAACACGTGCAGCGATTTCAACATACAATTTGTATAATGATTTTTACTGATAATTCTCTGCAATAAATTGCAAAGGGGGTGCGAAACTAGGCATTAGAAATGCCCACTTGTTCACCCCTCCCTGGACTCCATGCATACATGTTCCTCTTGCTGTGAAGGGAAGTATTTGCGCGTTCCCTTTGCTAAAGGTAACAAATCGTAAACACTTTCAGGTTACTTCATGAAATCAAAAATATAAAATGGTGGTGTATGCTGGAGGTATTAATCAGGCAGTATTTCCTGCCACCTATACGCCTTAGAAATTGTATTCAAGCAGGCACTAAAAAACAGAGTTTATATAATACCTTTTTTGTACTTTTACAGTCAGGGTTATAATGTAGGTCAAAGCTGGAAATATAACTCATATGTTTCAAAATCCCACTGTGCAGTTCACATTAAAACGATTTCTTGCTGCGTTAAGCAGAAACGGCAAGAACGAAGGCACTACATAAACAGGGTCATAAAGCGATTTATTAGAATCAAAAACAGTTGCGAAGCAGTGACCCACTTCTCCCGCCCATCCCGGCAATTAATGATTACAGATTGTTTTCATGTGAGTAAGACTTGGAGGTTAAAAAAGTACAGAATTCGTTTTAATGATTGCCAGAGTCAAAAGAAAGACAATGGCATGTGCAACCACAAAAGAACAGAATGTTCACTCTTCATGCTAAAAAGCTGACACAGACCAGTGGGCTTACTCTCGTTTCAACAAAAAGCTACCTTAAAATATTGCTATTTATGCAAAATGTACACTACACTCAGTGATCCACGCTTGGAAACAATTCACAGGTTGCGCCCCACTCTGGACTGGCCTAGACTATCACCCCAACCACCAAAATCAGCTCCTCGGCCCAGAATTACCTCCACATTCCTCTTCCCCATCCCATTACTTAACTATTAGACACCCTGACTACTACTTTCCTAGGAGGCCCTCTAGGTAAGTACTGGTGTGAGAAAGAGTGTGATTAGGAGTAATGAAGATTACAGGTAACTAAGCCAGGCATTACATCCATGCCCCTCTACCATGTCTCAGTACTTGTGTATCAGGCAACACACCTCATGCACAAGTACTGGGATGAGCAAGAGTATGGCTAGGAATAATGAAGATTACCACTAAGTAACCCAGGCATTAAACACAAGCACACACCAATACCTCCACATCCCTGTTCCTCATATAAGTACTTACGTATGAGGCACATTGTCTCCTAGGTAAGTACTGTGACAAGGAAGAGGGGGATTTTGAGCAATGAAGATTACAGGTAATTAAGCCAGGCATTACATCCAGATCCCTCTACATCGTCCCATTACTTGTGTATGAGGCAATGTGACTGTGACGAGAAAGAGTAGGACTGGGAATAATAAAGATTACCAGTAAGTAATCAGAGCATTCACCATAGACTCGCACACCCATTCACCCATTCATTTACATGTGCATCCTTTCACCATACACTTACACATGCACACCCAGGCAGCCACCCATACATCGCGCACTCAATTGACACACATGACAAAATCCATGTTCTTACCAATGAATATGTTGATCCTGGATAGGGAACGAGGCCCCCAGCTCCAATTACGTAACGGAAATCATTTCTTTATATCAGACAGAAAGACTTCAACAATAAACTATTTCTTTTTGAAGTCATAGGGCTCCCCCGACCCCGTGACATGGAAGCCTCCTACCTGGAAGCCTTCATGTTGTTGAATCTGGGAAAGGCGCTATGACTTTAAAAACAAATACTTTATTTTGGAAGTCCTTTTGCCTTCATAAAGAAATTATTTCCATTACAGGACCGTATCTGAAATAATTTCTTTATGAGGTCAGAGTGATTTAAAAAAAAATGTGTTTTTGAAGTATTACGGGGCCCTACCGCCAGGACATATGGCAGCGTGTCCCCCTGCACTGCTGGGGCCTTTGCTACACCAACAAATATACTGGAAAACAATTTTTCACATACAAGCCTGTTCATCTCACCTTTTCTTTCACACATATTCTATTGATAGTGTGGCTGGTCTTGAGATGCACCTTTAATTCCATGGCTACATGTATTATTAGCCCCCGATTGTGAGCGCCCTGCTCCCTGTGTATGCCTTGTGATCTGCTTCACTCGCCATTTACTTCAATCTAGAACTTGTAAAGCGCTCTGTTGCTTCCCATAGCTAGGTTCACGCTCAATAAATACCCTTATACTACTACTACGACTACTATTTCTGTTAGAAAGCAGCTTCCTTGGACACGCTGCTTGGGGTCATCAGGTAAGCTTTATTCATAGATCATTACAGGATGTTATCCCAAACCACTGGGTCCCATCACCCAGGCTGACTTCTCCCAACTGACTCTTACTGGAACCTTGACACAGCATTCACACCCTAACATTCCACTGCAGCACACCAACATTCTGCCAGTTCATCATACACATGCATACATTGCAAGCACTTACTAAGAATGATCTAAACTTACTAATTTACACTACAATCTAACAACTAAGGAAAGAGAATCCCTTATTGATATACAGAAGGGTGAATCAGTGGTTATAAAACAAGCTGACAAAGGCGAAAAAATTGTATTGCTAAATACAACAGATTATATTAAGATGGCTGCCAAACACTCGAGTGACAAACAAACTTATGAGAAACTCACCAATAATCCTCTTCCCAGCCTTATCATGGAATGGCAGCAACTTAATAAACACTATTTGGAAGAACAACTCCTAACGGAAGAAGAATATAATGATATGAATAACCAACATCCGATATTAGCAAGCATCTACTTCTTACCTAAAATTCATAAAGAATACCATCAACTTCCACCGAGCAAACCAATAATAAACAGCATTGGCTCTCTAATGGAACCGATGTCATCTTATATTGACAAACACAACCTCTGGCAACCGACCTCGCCTCCTTTATCAAAGACACAACAGATGTCATTAACCAATTGCAATGAATAGAATGGGAACATAATTTCAGATTAGTAACTTTTGACGTGACCAGTTTGTACACCAGCATTCTCCACCAAAAAAGAATGGAAACAACTAAAGAGTTTCTAGACACAAGATCTATATCATATAAAAACCAAAATGAAATGATTCTAGAAATGTTAAACTTCACGCTTACCAACAATATTTTTCTATTCAATGGAGATATTTACAAGCAAAAAAGAGGAACAGCAATGGGGGCCAAATTTGCACCATCACATGCAAACTTATAAATGGGTGCATTTGAACTACATCATGCATGGCAGCATCAATCTTTCGGTGAATTAAATCAGATTGTCTATTGGAGCAGTTTCATAGACGACATTTTAGTTATCTGGAAAGGTGACAAACAATCACTGAGTGAATACCACCACTTCCTCAACAACAACCAATATAATTTACAACTAACGATGGAAGAAAGTGTCACCAAAATCCATTTCTTTGATTTAGAACTTTATATCTCCACCAACAAGATCAACACAACTCTATACACGAAACCAACTTCAGGAAATAACATCCTACATGCAGCAAGCCATCATCCTCCTCATGTCAAAAACAACATCCCTCATGGGGAGTTCCTAAGAATCAAACGGAACTGTACAGAAAATCATGAAATGCTTAAACATCAGGAAGCAGCCCAAAACAAATTTCTGGTAAGAGGCTACAAAACGGATCTTTTAAAAACAGCGACCAATAAAAGTCAAGGATGCAACATAAGTGATCTTTTGAACTACAAATCTCAAAAACAAAATAAAACATGCAATGCAAGCATACAAACCTTAAGATTAATCACAACCTACAATACAGAGGCAACTTCTCTGAGGAAAATTCTTAACAAACATTGGAGCATACTGACTACCGATCAAGACTTGAAACGATATCTACCCACATCACCATGCCTCACCTACAGAAAGGCACCCAATCTGAAAAACATGTTATGTCCATCCCATTTTGTTGAGCATCAGAAAACTAAAGGGCAACACCAACTATGGGCAACAGAAAGCCTACAAGGCTTCTACAAATGCGGAACATGCAACATGTGCAACTATGCTACAAATGGACTCAAGGAATGTTTGAAAGCAGACGGCTTAAGCTACGAATTTAAATACTTCCTGAACTGCAACTCCAAATTCATAGTGTACTCCATCAAATGCACATGTGCCAAAACTTACATCGGGAGCAACATCAGACCTCTCAAGATTAGGATCTATGAACATATTCGGACAATAAAATTACGGGACATAAGGTATCCTTTGAGCAAACATTTCCTTGAGAAACACAGACCAGAAGACATCTCCATGATTAGATTATTTGGCATAGAACAAGTAACTCTCTCAAACAGAGGGGGCAACAGGGAAAAACAATTACGCAAAAGGGAAGCACATTGGATTTTTTGATGGACAGTACCAATACTGGTCTGAACGCAAACCATGAACTCTGCCATTTTTTATAACTATTAATTTTGTGTAACCAATTCTCTCTGTCAGATATCCATACACATCCAATTATGTATGTCCTGCATGCACACAGAATGTTTAACGAAAAGTTATGAAATAGCAGAATGTGTTCTATTCTATTTTTTCAGTATCGTTTCAGTATGTTCTAATCAATGATGAATACCATCCTTTTAATAATCATCGTTCTATTCTATTTTTTCAGTATCGTTTCAGAATGTTCTAATCAATGATAAATACCATCCTTTTAATAATCATCAACAGATAGCATTTACCCCTTTATAATCCCCATAATGGAAGGTTAATCTCAATAGATTGAATTTACCGCTAACGGCTGAAAACGATGTCCGCCCAATTTATGCGCACCATCACTAGTCTCATGCTACTCCTGATACACCAAACATACTAGTATTTCTTACAATACCTACCTATATTTAGAGTATGACACTTTTTTTCATCTTAGATATAGTGACCTTCACACAACTAAATGAATCACACTTAAGCAGACGTTACAGTGATACGGCATATCACATAAAGAAATATCCGTCCGATTAAAATATAAAGCTTAGCGTTTCTGCAATAAGAATTAACCAAACCTGTCTCGTCTTTTGGTTTACTTATGTCATTATAATTTGACATGTTTTATATGCAGCTTCCATCAACTAGAAATTGCGCAATCACTGCCAATCACTGCCAATCACTGCTTTGAAAACCACTCCAATATGGAGTGCTAAAGGTAATTGTATTCAACACGCGATCATTTGATATTCAGTATTTTAAAACTTCATCTAAAAGGATGTCAATTACGGCTCCTTAAACCAATTTTTTACCCATTTGTAACTGTTTATGTTAAGTCAATTACGGCTTGCAAAACCACTCCAATATGGAGTGCCAAACGAGATCGCGTATATCACGCGATCACGTGACATTGGTTACTTGTACACTTCATCTAAAAGGAGGTCAATCATGGCTCCATAAACTAAATTTTTCATGGAGTACCAAATGCGCTCATGGGATATTTGATACCTGAAGATATCACCATTCCAATATAAAATGACATACGAGACCACATCTATCACGCGATCACGTGACTTGACGATCAACGTCATAACGTCTTTCACCGCATTTAAATAGCGGCCATCTCAGATAACCAAAAACTAGCAGTTCCTGCGTCTGAACAGAATCCAGTGCAATCGAACGTAAGGAGAAATCCAGGTAGGACATTGTAGGCACGTTTTGCCTCTAGAAGCCCTAGCTCTCCCACAACAGGATTATTTTTGTTAAACTAATTGTTAAACTAATCCCCTGTCTTTCTAAATCAGTCTTTTTCTTTCAAAACCCTAAGGGACTGCCCATGACCATTAATGAAGGAACATTCCTGCTCATGTTAGGATACACTTATCAAGCAACACAGGAAATGTATTATCCCATCTACAACTAAGAAGTACTTTAATCATTGCTGATAAAGTAAGAATTGTTCCCTTTAATACATCACTGTATAAATACTTAGAGTCTGCATTTCTGAATTACTTATTGTTTGTGGAGCATCATGAACAGAATTTTTAAGAAGAACATACATTTTTTAACCAATATGTTACATGGAATGTATTAATACTGTTTAAATGTCCACAGGGTAATGTTACTTATGCGGTTCTACGTGATTACATCGCGGGACATTTCTTTGCAGGTTTTTTTACCGCATCTTTTTTTGGAAAAAACTCGATTTTATTTTGTTGGGGGGTTTACCCCCACCAAACCCCCCTTTCCTTTGTTTAATTCCCCTACACCCACACCCATTTTTAAAAATGTTTACCCCCTCAAAAAAATGGATGAGTTTTTTTTCGAAAAACAAATGCGGTAAAAAAACCTGCGATGAAATGTCCCGCGATGTAATAACGGTATACCACTTATGCGAGCAGTATCCTAAAGTACCTTTCTTAACTGTTAAACGTCATCTGATGAGGTGTATAAGTTTTATTTTCAAAAAAATATTGAATCCTCTCTCTCTCTTCTTATCTTTTCTTTTTCTTGTTCACAACAGCTAAACATTTGTACTCTCCTCCTGATGAACCACTGAATACAAGTGGGGAAACACGTGTAGAGGACAACAACTATTGTTTTTTCTTTTTTTCTCTTTTAATAAACAGAAGAGCAAAATGTATTTAAAAAAAACACAACAAATAAAAATAACATTGTGGAGCGCCTATCAAACAGTGTTTGGAATTTTTCTTTTTGGTCAAGTGTTGGCAATAAAAGGCCGTAGGTTTTTATTGTTTACAAATATGGTTATGGAACATAAACAATAATCTCATAACATAATAATATAGTACTTTTGCGCACCGGGTCCTGAGGTTACCCCCTTTGGTCCGTGCCGCCTTCTTTGTCCCATGACTTGTTGTGCCCAACGTACGGTGTCCTGAGTTTCTTTCCATTGTTATTCTCCCTCTTTTTCTAGGGTGGGCGGGTTTGTGGAAAAGAAAATAATGGGATTCTGCAAACCCCTTCTGCTGAGTCTATCTCTATCCCCAGAGAAGATAATGTTTGTGGCTGGCTTGGTCGTCTTCTCTGCTGCCAACGGGAAGCCCCAATGTGCTGCCATTTTCTCCCACTCTTTCAGTGCCCTACTGCATTCGTCTGACTCAGTTGGGCCCATCACCATAAAATCATCCAAATAATGCACTACTCTGACCCCTGGTACTTGTTTCTGAAATGCCAATTGTTCAAATAGGGCGCAGGATACTTTGCACCCCTTTGGAATGCATCTGTCCACATAGAATTTATTCTCGAAAGTGAAACCTAGCCATTGCTGTGATTTCGGGTGTACTGGTAGTAGCCTAAAGATGGACTCAATGTCTAATTTTGCCATGAGGGCTTTCCTGCCACAGTCCTGTATGAATCTTAACGCCTCCTGAAAATGCGTGTATGTAACCGCAGATTCAGTGTGGGGGATGCCGTCATTTAGAGAGCAATACCTGGGATATGATAAGTGATGTATTAACCTAATTTTACCTGGTTCTTTTTTGGGTACCAGGCCTAGTGGCGACACTAGGTAGTTTGAAAAAGGCATTGTAGTCCAGGGCCCTGCAATGCTGCCCAGCTGTAATTCCTTCTCAATTTTAACTCTCACTATCTATGGGTAATGTGCTTGTATGTTAAAAAGAGTTTTTACCGCTAAAAAGCACAACTTAACTTTAATGCTTGTTTGTTCCGGTATTCATGCACTAATATCTTCAGTACTGCTGGTCTGCAAGTGCGTCCTGGAATGAGTAAAATCACGACTTGCATTGGAGTGAAACGTGCATTGTGTTGGCTTGAGCCCCTGCGCACGTGTGTTCAGCACAAACTGGGTCTGTCTGCCATTATTGAAAACGACTTTAATTTCCCCAGCAAAACTTGCGTGTGCCACCTGATGCGTCTGACCGTATCTTCAACAAAGCTTGCTTTGCCCCCAGGTTCGCTCAATGTTTGTGGGTTAATTGTGCCCACTCCCCATACTCCTGGAAAATTCTTCCCATGCTCGGCTAACATCAACACATCTCCCCACTTAAATTCGCCTGCTTCCCCTGCGGTGTTGCTAAACTCCTGTTTGCTTTGCGTTGGCTTGCTTCCAATTAGCAGCCACGCTTCTGTTGCACCAGGGCTCGCAGCATAGGCCGAGGTTGGGAATGCCCGGCACTGCGGCTGACTTACTTGACACAAAGTTGCACGGCGCCGGGTCCCCTTGTTGCAGCTGCTTCTCTCTTATGGCGGCTCCAGGCAGTTCATCCGTTGAAAGCTCTGCCTCACTTCCTGACACAATTTTCGCCACACCCCGTTGGCGCCTCTAGCTCCACGGACGTAACAGTGTTCATTGAAACTGAATGACCCCTTGAACAATCCAATGCTCAAGAAAGGGAGAAACAGGATAAAACGACACTGTGGATACAGCGAACGTGGAAAAGAAAATAATGTGAAGACGCTGAGTACACAGCGAAATTCTGTAATTGTTTGGGTCCCCGTGCAGGGTCCACAAACAGTTAGTGAAACCTCCGAGCTGCAAGCAGCTCATTATTTAGGACCCAGGGAGGCCCCTGGGTCTCTGTAGTCCTCTCCGTGGGCTGTAACCAGCCCACCCGGCCAGCCATGTAGCTGACTACCTATACACCCATGAGGAGGGGCATCTCTTTGTTCTTCGCCCTGCCTGACTCTTCTTGCAACCCTTGGGTGCACTGCACCCATATATTCTCTTGGAAGGGTGAGATATTTTCATTACCCCACCCCTCCTGCGCTTTGAAGCGCCAGAGCTGCTGTCTCCTTATCTGTTGTGCGCGAGGGGAGCTGGCCCTTGGGGGAGGGCCGCTGACCCCTCTCTTGTGCCTGCCTCCATGTGGTAACAGTTACCAGGCCTCGCCTGGGGCAGCCTGGCAGCGTTGCCCACAACACAATTCCCTCTCTACACACACACAAAATCACAAAAGGATAGACAAGGGAAACACACTAAAGCGGCATCTTTATAAGGAGAGATGCAACTCACACAAAAGGCTGGAGAGCGTCCCTCATCATACTTCACATCCGTCCGTGGAGAGCGTCCCCCTCTACATTTGCTGACCTCCATGCAGCACTCTTCAAACTTTTTGCGGTATGCCTACATCCTTAACTTGGTATGAAATACATTCTGCTTATTATCACTTCTCTCTCGGAAGGTGCTACCCTCCTAGTGGGACACCGCACCCACATATACATTTGCAAAGTCTGACTCTCCAAGCTTGTGGGACACCATACACCCAGACTCACACTTGGAAGGTGCTACCCTCCACTCCTAGTGGGACACCACACTACATATACATTTGGAAAGCACAACTCTCCAAGCTTGTGGGACACCATATACCCACACTCACACTTGGAAGGCATTACCCTCCACTATGTAGGATGGAAGGCGCTACCCTCCACTATGTGGGACACCATACACCCAAACTCACACTTGGAAGGCATTACCCTACACTATGTAGGACAGAAGGCGATACCCTCCACTATGTGGGACACCATACACCAACACTCACACTTGGAAGGCATTACCCTCCACTATGTAGGACGGAAGGTGCTACCCTCCACTATGTGGGACACCGTACACCCACACTCGGACGGTGCTACCCTCCACTCCTAGTGGGACACCACATCACATATACATTTGAAAAGCGCGACTCTCAAAGCGTGTGGGACATCATACACATACACTGACACTTGGAAGGCACTACCCTCCACTATTTGGGACACCATACCCTCACTTCACAATAAGAAGACGCAATCCTCCTCTCTGTGGAACACCAAATTCTCACCCTCACATGGAAGGCGCAACCCCCCAATCCTTTTCTTAAAATCAATGACTTCCACTCAGATATGCCCACATACTTCTCAACAATACATTGATATATGATATGTTATTTATAACGCGCTTAATACCCAGCGGTTTCTAAGCGTGGACCCGGGATCGAACCTGTGTTGCTTCGTGTCATCCTGCTTCCAAGGCGAGCACGGTGCCGATGAGCTATCCTCCCAAGACTCTTTTCTTCAAAAACTTTAAAATGGAGTAACTAAAAGTCCATGCTGATTATCAGCTCTAACCTGAAAATCCTCAACAGATTATTTCTAGAGCATTTCTCAGCCTCTCATGCCACTTGGCACATTCTTTGCCCCTTTCTCAGCAAATTACGTAATTCCTAAAAGTCCTTAGGTGGATTGCACCAATACACTCTAATTCCTAAAAGTCCATAGGTGGATTGCACCTCTACACTCTATTTCCTAAAAGTCCATTGGTGCTTTGCACCTGTACCATGACAAATTCCTCAAAAGTCAAAATGTATCTATCCCTCTACACACAGCTATAGCCACATCCTCCCAAGAGCTGCATAGCTAACCACACTAACATCTATTCCCAAAACCAAAATACGTGTAACCAATTCTCCTCACACTTTTCCATTCTACACGTTTTACATTAATTATATATTTCACTTGAGAAATACATTAAGTGCCTTGTACCCACCAATGAGCAACCAATAAAGGATACAAGTAATGTAATGTCTCTACTTTGCTTCTTTACCAACTGTTGCAAAACAGGTTTCCTTTGGACTTTCTCACGATACGGAATGATGTGTGTATCAGTGGCTTCTATTCTGTCCTAACGATCTTTAACATGCAAATACGGCCTTCCCTTCCAACCGTGTGGAGGGGTCCGGGTATTTGCTGTTTGATCGATTGAAAACAGCTTCCGTGCCCTCGTCGTCATTAACTTCAATTAGTGTGGCTACCCTCTTCGCAACAGCAACAGCTCTCCTTCCTTTAGGATTTTTTTTTTGCTGCCTCAGCGCACATCCTATGTAGCTCTGTTCAATTCTTTTCTCCGAATTCTCTTTCATGTTCCATGGGAAAAGGCTAAGCACTGACTACTGACGGTTCACCAACATTGTGCACTCCTTTCCATTTCCGCTATTCAAGCCTCTCATTCGTTACAGAGGACAATGTGTCGAGGTGCTTTACTCACATGGCATGGCGTGATGAGAGGCCGTCACAGGCAGGATCCTTTACTCCGGCGCTGCAGCATGCCATGATTTCAAACTTCTATACGGAATGGCGTTCCTCTCATCTTGCCGACACCCTCCATATCAACGGTATCAACGCTTGGGGTTCCACAATTCGCCAACACCTTCTGCAACTGGTGTGACATCACCAGTAGTCCACGGACCATTCAGCAGGCAAGACACCCTCTGCATCAACGCCCTCACTTCTTGGAGTTCCCCACTGTCCCTAGTGGCCCACCCAACAGATTGCATCTGCACCAGAGAGTCAGAGCCCACCATTTGTCAGCACGCACATCTGACCGGCACCTCCCAGGACTTCAGTCCCCATGGTAAACCCGTTTCTCTTTGCAGATCTCAACTTGATGGGGATCTTACTTGACGTGTGTCTGGAGCCAGCTCTTGCTTACTTGGTTGCCTTTCACGCCCTTTCCTCTGGGGCTGGGCATACACCTCTTGAACGTAAATACTCACAAAGCACCCTCTCTCAATTTACCCAGGAGGCATGGGCTCTATATGGTGTTCTCTTCTGCTCTTCACTGCCGCTTCTCCTCATAACCCCCCTTCTTTGCAGTTTGCCCCCACTCTACTTCCTCTGTGCAGGGTTACTTCCCTTTCTTTCCCTTGCGCTCTGCACTTTTGATCTTTCCCTGGGTGATGCGCTGGGGCTTACTTCCCCTTCTTCCTCCCCTGGGTACCTCACTGGGGCTTATGCTTCCTTTCTTTTTCATCCCAGGGTGATGGGACTTACTTCTGGTGGGAGACAGTGGTTCCTCTGCCCCCCACTAGCAGACTGCTCCAACTTTTCAACTTCTCTTTTCTTTGCACGCGTAGGTTCGTGTCCCATCATCGTCGCCATTGTTAGAAGGTAGCCTCCTTGGACACGCAGGTAATGTTCTTCAGTTATGTTTTATTATAAGTTACTTCACAAGCTGTTATGGTGATCCACTGGGTGCCATCACCCATGGCTTCCTTTTCCCAACTGACTCTTACTCCCCGGTATCCCCGCACAGGTTTGTGTTCTGCCGACAACACCCTTGTTAGAAAGCAGCTGTCCTTGGACACTATGCTTAGGTTCTTCGGGTAAGCTTTATTCATAGATCATTACAGGATATTATAGCGAACCACTGGGTCTCATCACCCAGGCTGCCTTCTCCCAACTGACTCTTACTCCCCGGTATCCCCACACAGGTTTGTGTCCTGCCGACTACACCCTTGTTAGAAAGCAGCTGTCCTTGGACACTCTGCTTGGGTTCTTCGGGTAAGCTTTATTCATAGATCATTACAGGATATTATAGCGAACCACTGGGTCTCATCACCCAGGCTGCCTTCTCCCAACTGACTCTTACTCCCCGGTATCCCCACACAGGTTTGTGTCCTGCCGACTACACCCTTGTTAGAAAGCAGCTGTCCTTGGACACTCTGCTTGGGTTCTTCGGGTATGCTTTATTCATAGATCATTACAGGATATTATAGCGAACCACTGGGTCTCATCACCCAGGCTGCCTTCTCCCAACTGACTCTTACTCCCCGGTATCCCCACACAGGTTTGTGTCCTGCCGACTACACCCTTGTTAGAAAGCAGCTTCCTTGGACACTCTGCTTGGGTTCTTCGGGTAAGCTTTCTTCATAGATCATTGCAGGATATTATAGCGAACCACCGGGTCATATCACCCAGGCGGACTTCTCCCAACTGACTCTTACTGGAACCTTGACACAGCATTCACACCCAAACATTGCACTGCAGCACATCAACATTCTCTCCGCTCATCATACACATGAATACAATTCAAGCACCTCACAAAAATCTCTAATATTAATAGCAATTAGTAATAATAGTAATAATAACAGTAGTGCATTTCATGTATCCTTAAGGATCATGTGGTGCTGTCTTATTGTATCACCTGATCAGTAAATTGCCTCAGGAGCAACAATAATAGCAGAAACAAACAGTTTCACGGCAGACAGAATTAGCCAGAGTGCACTGAGGAGCCACGCTGTAAAATGATGCAACCACGGAACCAGATTGCAACTAAAGCAAGAGCCGCAATCAGTCACTAGAAGCTCAAGAGAAGCAAGAGGAGTCAATGCAGTGCGAATGGCTAGCACTGGAGGTCCAATCACTTAGAGATGGCACTGGACCTACCCCCTATAGTACTATTTATTACAATATAGAGAAACGATGTGTGTAGGTGTGACGAAATGACTTCTGCCCTGCAGGAGTCCGATGATGAGTAGTGGCCAAAACGCCTACTCAGGCCTAAAGCTGTTACAAAACAAGCGTGATCCCAGTCATAAAGGTAACACAGGCCCATTTAAGAGATATTCCATCTTCACCTTTTGTGGTAATGTGGCCCGAGGGAAGGCTATGCTCTTAAGAGGGGTGTGAATGTGATCCAGAAGAAACCCAAAAGGCAAACTATAACAGCCCAAAATAAAGGGAATGTCCAATCAAGGTTCTATTATATATATATATTTAAACACACCATCTGCAAGAAAACTAAATTGAAAACCACTGTACAAAACTCACCTCAGTGGAAAGAACAGAGAACATGCAGAGTTAGAAGATGAAGCAGGGGGAGGAAAGGCAATAATTAAACACAGTGATTGTAAAAAGCATATGTACATCAGCAAGAAGAGATGAATGGTGATATAGCCAGCCTCTAGGGTTCATAAATGGAGACGGGGCGGTGAGCAGTCAATAGTACCTTTTGCTGGTCTTGATGGTTCGGCAATGACACACCGGTCTTCTAGATGCTACTTGTGTGGTTTGAAGCAGCTTGGATGCATAGGTTGTTGCATTGTTCAAGATGTGGAACGATGTCGGGCAGAGGGAGAACTGAATTTCATTGCGGTTCAACGCAATGCTTGAAGAAGGGAGGACCGTGACGGCCGCCAGGATGCTGGAACTGAATGAAGCTGTAAATCCCCGATTGGGGTATTAAATAGGCCTTTATCAAGTGTGCCTTTGGTCACTTCATTTAGAAGCAATATGTGTTTCCTCACATCTGGTTCTTGCACTGAAGCATTGGAAAAACCAACCGTTTTGGCATGTATAAAGTTTTAAATAGGTGTATTCCATGCACTGACATCATATACCCAGGTACTCAGACCATTTCCCAGCTCTTGCCTTCCTATAGTCAAGATATACCATTATGGCAGTGCCTGGTAAATTCCTATGCCATGCCTACACAAAAGACAAAACTGTTGGCTATGCCAGATCTTTTTTATTGCGAGGCATCTGGCCAGCACTGCAGCCCCCCTGCAATGTTTTGCTTTTAGATGCATTGGTGACGGATTAAACGAGGGTTATGCAGCGCAGAGCCCAGCATCGCTTATGGGGCAGTACCAACCCTTACCCATTCCTCTAAACTCGGTGTGACGCAGGACCTGCACTGTGTCTCGCATCTCTAAGAAGTATCTTTCGTAGAATAGCAGCATCTCCCTGGTCCATACAGCTTATGTGCGAGTACTGGAAGTCTCACGCCTGAAGCAGCCTCTTAATTTGAAATCTTGGGTTAGAAATTAACTAAAACCTGCTCTACAACGTCCTGGAAAACTGGGTGTGTGCTGATAACGCCAACCTGGAGCGAATTAAGGACTGCCAGATGGCCTCAGATGGGAGGAGACTCCCTCGCAACAGCCAGCCGAAGCCTTTATTCCTGAAAGGGACCCTGCATGACTCCTCATCTCAGCTGCAACCTTCCTAAGAACTTAGCTCGTTGCAGCATGCAATATTTGCCATTATGCAACATCGCAGGAAAGACTCACTGTATGGGACCTCGTACTTCCTCCATGTTCTGCTTCCTGCAAAGTCGGGAAGTATTTCATGGTGTGATTCAAAGATGCACCCTCTTCTGATGGGCGTCTTTGAATGCATCAAAAGAAAATAAGTGAGCACCACTAGGTAGATACACTTAAAGTCTAGTATCTATGAAAATCTTGCATGAAAAATAAAGTTTTTAGAAAAATTAGGAAAATATTCACAGGAGCTGGCTGCGATGAGTCTGGAGACACCCTGACTCGAGAAACATGTGAAGCAGGAGAATAGATGACAAACCTAGTCCCACAGTCACAGTGTTTAAACCCAACATGGGTAATGTGATTCAAAAAGAGTTTTTCCAAATAATAATTATTCACTTCTTAAGCAGTATACATTTTGCATAAATTCAAATAAAGTACAAGTCTTTGTTAGAGTGATATTTGTTTACCAAACACTTTAAAAAACTTTAACACTTTAAAAAAATGATCACTAATACAATCTTAGTGAGGACGCGGCTAACACATCTCTTAATTTGAGTAGATTTAATGTGGCAATGCATTTCGGAGAATGTATTTCCTTCGTCAGGGCAAGTCTTTGCTGATATGGTGTAATGATGACAACAACAAATTGAAGTATGGCATTATAATAAGATATCATATAGTGAGTATTATAATACAAGTGACCAAAACACATTACAACAAAGTATAATCATAAAATGAAAATTAATCACATACCAAAACGAAGAGGAATTCAAATCAGGTTGGGATGTGGAAAATGAACAAAGTCTTTGAATGCATGACACTGCACCAGGGGTGTTTCTAGGTCTGGAAAAGATCAGGGGCTAAGCTAATGTCTGGACTGTTGGGATTCAGGGCTAGCCAACCTTTTGGTTGCACTCCTTGAGCTTCTACCCGGGGATACAACCAACAGACCCTGGGCTATAGCCCCACCCCCCTTAGCACCCATAGAGATGCCGCTACACCCCCACATCATAGTCCACCACCCCACACCTCCGCCCATAGATTGCACAGTGTCACTAGAGTCTTGCCTGGCTCCCTCAAAATATCCAGACTCTTTTCAGAGATTCCATACCAGCCTGCTTGGAGCCAAGGATGCCTGTGCCACACCTGAATATCTTCCTTTTATTGATGTCGAACACCTCAAGGTTTCTCTGATAAAAAAGAGCCCAACTGCTGCCTGAGCGGCGCTGCCACTACTGTGGTGCTGCCTGCTTTTGTGGAGCGCACTGAATGGGAGAAGTTAACTCTCGCCCATCCTGATAGCTGGGGCCGACTATGTCTTGCCCATCTGCGCCTGTAGGGATTAGGGCCCCTGTAGTCATGGTAGCATGCGGCTACTGCTGGACAGCCCTGCACACCCAGCCTAGGGTTGTCTGAGAGTGCGACTGAAGTCTCAAACGTTATGATTCCCTGTTAGGAACATTGAAATGGCTCCGAATGGATAGAACTAGTGATCGTCTAGGACAGGGACGTCATTTAGGGGTCCCCAGAGATGGCAACTGCGACCTCTGAAGTCTCCCTTGCGACCTCTGTGGTCTCCCTTGCGACCTCTAAAAAAAAAACTTTTTTTTTTTGTAATGCAAGCTCCTGGGCTGTGGCCAGCACCATGTGGCTCTTTACTTCTGGAGTGGCTGGCTTTCTTGTTCAGGCCCCTTAAAAAAAAGAAGAAAAATAAGAACAGGAGTGCCGCACTTCCGCACTTTCAGCACTGACCCTAAATAAGAAAGAATAAGAATACCAAATAATGCGTCTTTCTGGAATTCTATACTCATTGAAGGTTTATTTCAGGCACACTTCAGGGGGTGAGTCACTGATTTAGTCTGTTCTTAAC
The DNA here is from genome assembly GCF_040938575.1 of Ambystoma mexicanum. Classification (NCBI taxonomy): domain Eukaryota; kingdom Metazoa; phylum Chordata; class Amphibia; order Caudata; family Ambystomatidae; genus Ambystoma; species Ambystoma mexicanum. Next base: position 1,143,275,059 of record NC_090933.1, read on the forward strand.
CGCCTCATCTCAGCCTTTCACCCTTCTGAGGTCGATAAATGAGTACCAACACAGGTTGGGTGATATTGGCTGTATATTTTTTCTATATAAAGAGCTTAAGCATAAGTGTTATATAATAACAAATCATTATCATTTGGTCATGGGCGTCTGCTTGCATTCACAGTCACAGTAATTTGGTAATATGGGCCTATACACTCTGATCTTTACGATACTCATGGCGATCCATTCTTGTATGAAATGTACATCACATAGTGATATTGTAACCATATTTGTCATAGTGTACAATGCTATGTGATGCCACTTCCTGTTTTGTCAGCGGGTGAAAGGTCGTGTTCCATCGCTTCTTGCAATATCACTTCGGGGTGGGGTGAAATTATATCACTTCCTGTGATGTCATCAGGTGTCAAGGGTCATGTGATGTCACTTCTGCTACCCCAGGCATTTTGGTGAAATGATGTCCCTGGTCTAGGAGGGAACGTGAAAGCCCTAAGTAGAATGCACTCTAGGCCACCAAGCTTCTCCATCGGGAACAGTAGCCGAAAGGGGCCCAAACAGCACTTGCAGTGGCGTATCCAGACTCTTTTGACTGGGGTGGCCCAAGTGGGGTACTGATTTATGCAGGGATGGCATGAAGTAGGAGCGCACACACAGATAATGGTCATAGTTTAGGATGATGCGGTGGCACCTAAGGTGGCCAATCAGATTCCAGGGGTAGCACATGCCACCCTAGGCCACTCCCTGGACACGCCTCTGCATAGTAGATGCATTTACTGTCTATAGAATGCCGCTGACAGTATTCCTTCTTGCCGTCCTCCAGGATACGAGGTAGGGTTCCAGCTTTGGGGGAGCGGTAGGGTACATTTTTATCGGCAATCTTCTATTGCGGGAACGTTGCTATAGTACTGGGACAAAGCTGGCTTTTTTTGGTGCTCAGGGAACTAAACCTATAATGGCTTCATATGCAAACAGTGCAGCGTAACTGTAAAAAATGGAAAGCTCAATTCTGGCCCCATCCTGTTGTAAAGCGCTCCACTACTCTTGAGCTAGGTTTGCACTTTAAGTGATAAAATAAAAATAAATACAAATAACAATGGTCCACGTGATTTCCCATATTCCTGAATGGACATATTTTCAGATTTGGCTAATGGGTGGCGACGGAAGAGCAGTCCATAAACTGAAATGAGTGGCATGAGGCGTGAATATGGGCAAAAAATGCGATGTAAGGAGGTACACACAGATTGTCGATGTGGTTTGGTTATTTAGACACCCGTTGATTGCCCATGGCCATTCCCAACCACATTCCCACCCACTACCTGCCCATCCCTGCCCAAGTATCCCTTTGTGCAAGCTCTGCGATTTCAACACCATGAAAGTATTTCTTTTAATCAGTCGTCTGGAACGTTTAAAACAGATTGTGGTGCAACATAAATAAATGTCTATGCCAAGTGTGCATTCAACCACTTGATGTATAAGTAATATGTGTGTTCCTGCATCTGTTCTTTGCATCAAATTCTTGATTAAAACACATAGGCTAAGACAACTGTTTTGGCTGTTGAATAGTCTTGGATAGTGACTGCCATAACATACCCACATACACTCGTTTGCAGATGCTGCAATCTTATGCCCAGTGTCTGAAAAGTGCCTATCCCATGCCTAGACAAACATCATTACTGTTGAATTTCCCATAGCTTGTTTTCGTAACTTCTGGACCAACTACGAGGAATTCCGCCGTCCGAATGTGCTCATCCTAATGTGCAAAGCTCATTGTAAGGTGTATGCCTTTTTTTGCATCTACGTATTTCCTAAAATGTTTAATATTTTGCTGCCCGAGTCCCCTCCACCTATGTTGCCTTCATGCAAGTGTCAGTTATGGTAGATACACACCTTGGCTGTCCAGCTTCTCTGACATGTGTTTTGCAGCCGGTGGTAGGCTCCGTGTACCAGCCAGGGGATCATATCTGACTCTGCCCAGTTTTCATCGAACGTCCAAGCAGTGCTTTTCAGTCCTTTTTTCATGGAACCTTTTGTAAACCGTGTTTTCTTAATATACTGTGTACTTTGTTTGACCCATTTTGGCATGGATAGCTAGTGGCAGTAACTGCTACCCATGACGATCGCATTGATCCCCATGGATTACTGGCTCGCAAATTTAGATATCAAAATGGGATTTACTGCTCAATGAAAAAACATAAGGCCCGAATCATGGAATTATTTGCGGGGCTAATCGGGGATTTGTGTGCCATTCTGCATGCAAATCCCTGTTTGTCGATTCATGGAATCGACTGAGCAGGACTTTTCCGTGACTTGCGTGGGGTTTACACAGGCTCGGCAAGTCTCTGCAAGTGGGCAAATGCTTTGCATGAAACACAACGCAGAGCATGGGCGAGGCCTGTGCAGAGGGTGGAGTAGAGGGCGGAACTCGAAAAATTAGGAAGTACAAGGGATACATTGGGCATTACAAGGGACGGGCCGCAGGCTGTGCATAGCACGCCCACAAATGTGCACAACAAAGCGTATTCATGGATGTGACCGCACAACCTCTCGCCTGAGAAATGACGACGCAAATCCTGCCATCTCTCCGCCACCCGAAGGCAGGCGTAAGTACACTTTCGCAAAGGAATCATAGCTCGGAGGAGTGTTTGCATGTTGGATTTAGGGGTGTGTGTATGCAGTCAGGGATCCGACTGGACTTAGGTGTGTGGGTATGCAGTGTAGTGTGGAGCAGGAATGGATTACGGGGGTTCTCACGCAGATTTACTGAGTTTTACCTGAGTTATGATACATCGTAAGAATGTTGTTGGGGTGCCAGTAACAGTTACGGTGGGCCCTCTGCAGGGTCCCCAAGATGCAGGCCCGCTTGTGTGGACCCCACGCACTGTTTAAGGGGTGTGTGTACTCGCAGCCGGGGGAGCACGCAAAGTTAGCTGTTCTGGCTGTTTTTGTTATGCATGGGGGTGTGTCGGGGTGTTTTCGGCCGCGACTTGCGTATGCAGCTACTTTGCGCAGAATATTCCATGAATATGCAGGGTGCCATTTTTGTATTCTGCACGCAGGCTCGCGCAGTGTTATTTGTGGCGTGCGGCCCTTGCAGGATTAAGGCGCTCTTTTCCATTAATCGGCCCATAATTGGCCTGAATAAATCACTTGAATGCAAAAGTGGCCCACAGTTGCAAATGGGAATTCATTCCTATTGTGACGCTGTGTGAATAGTACCCAAGGGGGAGGTTTTTGATAAAATGTGATGCAAATTGTACATTTTAAAGAATATTTATTCAGCAACACTTGTCAAAACTATTAGCCGCATAGTGAAGTAACTCATCAAAATGGTCCACATTGTTCAAAAAAGTGCCCCAATTTGACCCAAAAAACTGGCCCACCAAAGCTTTTTGCATTTTTGGTTCGGACATGGGCTTATTGCTCTATAAGCCAGTCCGAGCCTGAATGCACCCTATTCACTTTTGCATAATTAAGAGTGACAGAAAAGACAGATAAATATAGTGTGTGTGTGTGTGTGTTATTTCTTTGTGTTCTACATTTTTATAGTCTGCTTTTTACGTTTTATCTGTGACACTTCATCACAATCTGTGCAATCAGTGCAAAGCACATTCAGTCATTTTTTCCTAAATTACCCACTTTTTTATGCATCATGTAGAAAAGGATGGAATTAGTTCAGTGAGTAGATTTCTTGACTCTAGCAATTGTGTTCACACTGTAGTCCTCACATTGTGGGGATGTTATTTACAGTGCTACAAAATGGAACATGTTCACATCTGCTTTATTAAACACAAAGAAATCCTTCCACCAGGACAGAAATGAATGCAGACATCTAAGTGTGCTTATTTAAAACTAAAGATTGAATGACAGGGATCTGGTGGGTGGCTAATATGAAGAATGTGAAACCAGGAAGCCTTGACTCAAATCCCACCTTCTCCATTTGACCAACTTGTGTGTTCTTGGACAAAACACTTTAATGGATAGGGCCTAGTTTTTTTCTAACTTCTCAAATAGAGATCATATAAAACAGAAAAATATATCAACCTATATAGTTTATCCATAAAATGCACCATTGTCACACCTAAAATAAACTCACCGGAATCCCAAATACAATTACCTACCCTTGTTCCACACCAAAACCATTCGGGTTCCTTTTTGACATTCTTGAATACTGGGGCTTTTATCTTCCACTGCTTGATGGGGAGGAGTGGCATAAGACTGTTAAAACGAGATTACATTTGACATATTAAATCACCTGTGTGTCTGAGGTTATACATTGCTACTACCCTCTGAACTCAGGCCCAGGTCCCTGCCCCCCTGGTTGCACTCCTGCATTGCCACCTGCCACCCCCTGCACTTGTGGTCTGTATCTGAAACCCTACAGTCGCCTTCCTTACCTGCACTTATTGACACCTATTGCCTATATAACACTCGCTCTTGCCACCTGTTGGCTGTACTACTTGTTTGTGATCTCGAGCCTTGTCCAACCCACCCCCGGCACTTCTCCTGGCTCCTCACCCGTGCACTTGTGCGATGTCACTAGGCCTAGCACCATGCTAGCACCTAGCACCGGGGTCCGCCATGGTGAATGGCGGAATTACCGCCCCATTCCATGGTTGGCGGGGCGGTAATTCCCCATTCACCATGGCCCCTTCCCCATTCCCATTTTTGGGCCATAGTTCTCAATGGGAATGGGGAAGGCGCCAATTACGGGACCGTAAATTACGGTGCCGTAATTAGCTCCTAGGTCCCTTTGCAGGTTGGTTTTTTAACGCCTGCTAAAAGCAGGCGTTAAAGTGCAACCCGCAAAGGGACCTCGTAATCAGGCGTTAAGGGTTTAACGGCGCCGACACCTTTTACGGCGCTGTTAACCCCTTAACGCCTGGGTTGTAATGAGGCCCAAAGCCTGGTGCCTAAACATACAAAATGCCATGATCAACAAATTGGTCACTATACAAAAAAATCCCTGCTAAATGAGTAACCCCTCCACCGCATGCTGCTCTCTCCACTCCCATCCCAACCTACCCACAATTTCACTTCCAACTTCACTTCCAACATGTCACAGGACCACAAGTCTTGGCCATCCTAAAAATCCTTCCAAGTGCAAAGCTGATGTATGCCCCGCCACCACCAACAGGTACTGCGCCGTAGCCCTAGCACCTCTCATCACTGCCTTCATTAACGCCTCCTTTGCCTCAGGCATAGTTCACACTAGTCTCAAAGAAGCCTGGGTTCTCCCGCTCCTGAAAAACCTTCACTGGACCCCACAGCCCCCAACAATTATCTACCCATCAATACAGTGCCATTCCTTCCCAAAATCATTGACAGAGCAGCGTATCTGCAGATCCAAAACTTCTTGGAAACCAATCACATTCTAGGAATGCGCCAATCTGGCTTCCGCCCAGGCCGCGGCACTGAATCCGCACTTCTTCACTTAAAGAAGAATCAGATAGATGAACTCAGACACCTGGCGGAACCAGCCCTCCTACTCATCCTCGATCTGTCAGCAGCGTTTCCGCTGCCACCACCTCACAACTTCAGCCAACTTCTCAAAGAAGCCACAACCTGGATTACATCCTTCCTAGAGGGAAGGGTCATGAAAGTGTTCGCCAATAATGTCAATGCCCCTCCAGCACCTATCCTTTGTGGGGTCTCCCAAGGATCCTGCATATCACCCACTCTAGACATTTTCCCCAGACCCCTCTTTGAAATCCTCGATTCATTCTGCATAGCATACACCAACTATGCTGAAGATACACAAATCCTCCTTCCCCTCTCAGTCAACTACACAGATGACGCAAACACACTTGACCACACCTACAACACCATCCATTCATGGATGGCAGCCAATCTCCTCTGCCTAAATGGGGATAAAATGGCAACTCTGCTGGTCAGACTTTCCACAGTACTCAACAAGATCGACCCCCAATACTCAGGCTTCAAAATCGATGGCATCTTGATTCCCATCTCTACTTCCGTTAAGACACTAGGGGTCTACCTAGATGCCACCCTCTTCATGACCCGTCAAGTGGACACAATCCTCTCCTCTGCAGCCTACACATCAAAGCTCTGAAATACTTCAAGACCATTCCTGTCCCCTGACAGATGCCTCACCATAGCTCGAGCTATCAATGGTGCCATGTTGGACTACTGCATTGTCCTTTTCACAGGCGCCTCCTCTCAAAACATTCAAAAACCTCAAATCATCCAAAATTACCGTCCAACCCAGCACCTGCCTACCTCTAGCAGAAAGTCGCTAATGCGCAGTCGTTACGACCCACCAGATGTATGCAAATCGCCTCCAGCAGCCCAAAGTATAACTGACAAAAGCGGAAGGCTCCAACTTCCCATCCATCGCAGCCAAACACTGGAACTCCCTCCCTCCTGTCCTGGAAGCAGAGCCCTCCTACTGGGATTTCCAGAAATCCCTGAAAACCTGGTTGTTTCCCTATCCTTCCTGACACTCACTACACGGCTCATCATAGTCTCACCCTTCCATCGGTTTGTTATCCATGTCCTCCTATGTATCAATTGCAAGTAACTGGTTTTAAATGTAACAGCGCCTCGATGCCTATGGGTTGCTGCACGCTTTACAAATGAAATAAATAAATCAAATGAGTTTAATTTAAAACGTTCATTGTTGCTTAACTCTGCTTCCAATGCTCACAAAATGCCCCTATTTTCTCAACTGAAATGCTCAAACGCATTGTTTCTCTTGACACACTCTGTGCTTGGGAAATGTACATAATCTTTGGTAAGATTGAAATACAAGGCATTAAAACAAAGATATAAAACTTTATGAGAAGCTTCAAGCCCAGGATCCAAGTGACAAAGTCCAAGTGTTAGTGGTGGGGCCAAACAAACAGAACCTGGATTTCAATCCACAGGATATTATGGCTTTGATTTAGAAGGCCAAGGGTTCAAAAGCTGCAGGACAATATTATCGTTCAAATATGGCAACCTCTGGATGCGGGCGAACGTTCTGATCTATTATTTAACAAGCATTGGCCATGGCAACAGTTTGGCCTTTGTGCAGGCATGGGTGGACTCCACAGGCCTGGCGTCCCTTATAAATATATATTATTAGCACTCGAATAACAGAGGGTGGTTTTTCCTACAACCTAAATCTGTCACTCTTTTCATTGGCTTCGTAGTGGTGAAATGCTAAATTGAGCTGCTGGGACTAAAACTTGCGACCGGAGTGGCGTGTGCCCAACCCACTGAGCTGTATGAACTGCCATTTTGAGGTCCATTTCATATCCCAAAAGCTGGGCTTTCTCTGTTTTTACACTGTCCTTCGGCATGGGTCTGACGGAGAAGATCATGGCACTCGCTTGCTGAGAAAATGCCCTTGAAAAGAATAAAGCTCATGATTTTAATGAGGCAGTAAGCGCTAAAACAGTGCAATTAATAATAATTTAACATTTATATAGTGCTACGAACCCTCAGCCACGGTACGTGGTGCTCATTTATCGACCTCAGGAGGATGAAAGGCTGAGTTTGGCGGTGCCGCGATTCGATGTCAAAGCGAGGGCTCTACTCACTGTGCTATCGGACGGCTAATTGGCACGACTTGGTAAGCCAGGCAGGATAGTCATCCGAAATATGAGAGACAACTTGTTTTTATCCAGTTTTTTCGCCTCTTGTTATTGTACTAGTACTCATTTTCTAAAATGAAATTCTGAGTCCAGCTGGCCTCCAAATCTATGGCCCGTAGTTTGCGCATAGGTGTATACAGCACGTGCGCGTACCTGCTGAGCTTCTTTTATAAAAAATAAATATACATATATATGCAGTATTCTTCAGTAAATGAGAGTTGTGTGCGGACACTACCCCCACCCCCTGTACCAACTATAGGCTTCATTATCAGATACGGAGCCCCTTCATGCCCCGTGGCAAGCGTGAGCAGTTTCTCCAGTTCGGTTTTTTCGTCTCTGGTGATGTAGCCCTGTGCTTAGAACCAGAAATACCGAAACTACATGTCACAGAATGCACTGCATAATATTAAGACCGGGTGATCTGTGACCAGAAGACCTCCCATTTTCATGTCAATATTAGAGAGACGAGTGCCCCAAATGCACTTGTTCAGTCCGCTGTGGCGCTGTCTGTGGGAGTGAGTGCTCCTAGCACACCACAGATGTTACATTATGGTTTACATAGCACACAGAAAACAGTGAATTGCCATGGTCCACTCCAGCAAACCTGTCACCCGTTGCCATGTGCATGACCCGCTGAGCTGTTTTGTCATTCTTTTATGATCGAATATGCTGGTGTCAACAAAGATACCTCATCAGGTTGAAGCCTTTGGAAGGCTGGAAGGTCTGGGGTAGAGTCAGTCGTGGTGCCCGGAATGAGACTGCATCTTCCCCAGCTCTCGTGGCCATGCGGACACATCGGTTTTATATCCTGTTCTCGATGCGAGCCACTGTTACATCTGCCAACGCGGTGACGCAGGGCGTCTTAATAAAAGCCCCGCCCCCGAGGACGGGGAGCAGTTCCGGGCAAGACAGCGACTTGTGTGTGGCGTACTTTCATTTTGCTCCCGCCGGAGCTGCGCCGCTGAGGCCGCGTAGCACGGCCTACCAGTTCTGTCTCCCCGCGCGCAGAGCCGCGGAGGCAGGACATAACAATGGCGACGAGGGGGAAGAACCAAGCACACGCGCTCGGCGCTCGACGAGTTGTTGCTGATTCACAACAACACAGCACATTTTTGGACACCCGGTGGGGGGGCACACAAATCCCCCCCACCCACAAAAAAAAAAAAATACCAACAACTCCTCCTTGACCCTCAACACGAGTTGCTGCTGGATGGAAGGACCATGCCACTCATGAACCTCCATTTTTGAAGTGCCACATCCATTTCAGTGCCATCCAGGGGTCAGAGGCGCCATTGGCACAACGCAGAAGGCCCCACCCCTGTTCCACACCCGTGGGATCAAAACTGATGCACGTGGTGAGCGCCTGAATCGACACTGCTGCCCATCTACCACGGCTGAGACCCCTTTTCTCACCCACAAAAAAAATAAAAAAATAAAATGAAATACAAAACCACCCAGGGACCAGGACCAAGGTGAGGCCAGTGTACCCCAGCGTGACACAGTGAGGCCCAGCCATGGCAACCGGCACGTCCACCCCCAGGCCCGGCACGCCTTCAAGACTTGCGGCCAATCTGTCGATATCATCACCACAGGCTCGCCCACAGGGTAACTCCTCGGTAATGATCCAGCCTTTTGATCCGTTTACGGACCCATCATCAGTCGGCCCCCGATGGCAGCTATGGATCCAGAAATTCGAAATGGCGATGGACTGCAAGGATATAACCACCGCCAGGAAGATGCGGTCCCACCTGCTGTTAAACGTGGGGGACGAGGTATTACGCATATTCAACTCACCAACCATTGATGATGGCCAGGACATCTACCAACAAGCAAAAGATGCCCTGACAGCTCATATCCTCCCACAACTCAATCCTGACTATGAAACCTGTCATGGGTTTTGACCCATGTTGAATCAATAGACTGGGTAGATGTGGGGATGAGCTGTCGCCGCCCATTATTCTATCCCAGAACAAACTAAATCAATAGACTGGGTGGATGTGGGGATGAGATATCGCCGCCCACATTCACGCCAGAATAGGAGAACTGCGCAGTTGGCACGAGACCACTCCAAAGATACAACCTTCTTGTGGGGAATTCATTTTCTTAATCCCAAAAATGGTTGCATTACCAGTACTCACCACTATCAGAAAGCCGGCGTTTTAAAACCACCAGACTTTTGTGTAAAACTGAACAAATGAAACAAAACCAGACCAAGGAAAGACTTGCTAAGAGGTGGATACAATGTAAAACTATATTCTGAAATGACTTGAAGGAAGTAATTACTTAATGTATATGTAAAAATTGTCAGTTTGATTTGAATGTAGAAAACTGGGAACAAAAAGTGACATTTAGCTGAAACCTGGCTTAATGAAACTGAATTCTGCCTGACAACTACCCCCGACAGGAGTTGATACTGGATCAACAGCTGTGCTCCCAGGCCTGGCTGCCAGGCCTGGCTGCATCCTGAGGTCACATGGCCCTGTTGATTAGATTAGGGGTGGAGCAGCTGGGGACTACAGGGAGTTGAACAAAGGCCTGTCCTGGACTCAGGCAAATGTTATATTGGGGGCGTCGTAAAAGTGGCTTCCTCTTAGGGGAAACTGGGAGGGGCAGTGCCTCTGCTAGCAGCTGAGCTTGGGGGAAGTGGATAAACCAGTTATTTCACCCTGTGATGTGGGAAGCCACACCCCTTTTTGACCAGGGCATAATTTTAAAAAGATAGATAACTCAAAGTGCGAACTTGTCAGAATTATATAAGTAATATCATTATTTTTGTGATTTTTCTGTGAACATTTTGAGATGCGTTAGGACCCTGTGGTGTATTCTGGGGGGTTGCTAGCGGAAAATAGGGTCTCACTCCAAATGTCTGCATGTTAAAAATCTGACACTTCATCAATTAATGTCCATACTCCTTGCGCACATGTGTGTAAATTTGGGTAATGCACGATATTGCAAAACCAGTTAAAAAGCGCAAAATGTCATTTTTTTGATGCAAGCCCCCAGGAAGATCAGAGGCGGACAAGCATGGACCATAAGGAATATATAATGTGCACATGTAATTTCAACAAATTGTATATCTGGGAAGGATGTATTTGAATCAAATATAGATTTGTGGGAAAACTGACCAGGGGAGGATCCTCTGACCCATAAAACCTACAGCATCACTCTGACTCACATTTCCTTCCCCAATCATGGGAGAGGGGAGAATTGGGCCAATGACAAGTAGAGAGGGGCAGGCTTAGCTAGGCCCAGGCACACACCCATTTTCAAAACACATAAAAAGAGACTGCTGGGACAGGTAGAGACATTCAATTCCATTTGCTGCGGAGCGTTTTGCCGGACCACACAACATCCAGAAGATACCAGTTCCAGACTACCTCCAGCTACATACCCCAGAACCTAGAACTTATACTTTAGAACCTAAATCAGAGGCCTAAAACCACAAGCTGAGTTCTCTGCAGCAGGCCTCAAATCATTGCAAGCTACTCACAGCCGGGCGAGCTGCTTGAATCCCTTGCCAAAAACTTTTGCCAGGACCAGTGCAGAGATCCAGGAGCCGTGCAGAGACCGCTGTATCCGGACAGACCAGACCAGAGATCCAGAGTGACCCAGACCGCTGTGAGCAGAACCAGAGAGCTGACCCAGATCACTGTGAAGTGCCGAGACCAGAACCGGAGTCCAGTCCAAAACCTGATCAGATCCGTGGCGAGGCCTATTTCAAATTTATATTGTGAGTACCTAGCAGAACTGTGCAGAACCAATCTCTTAGTTAAAATAATCTAATCCAAACTATTTTAACCTAAGTAGAACAGCCTCCTAGAAAGCGTGTCATCTGTCATTTGTAAAGCTGCACAACTGTCACCTGTCAATTCTGAAGCTGCAAGCTGTCACCTGTCATTTTGAGTTTACTTTAAATCCGAAAAACTACCTTTATTTAATCGTCCGTATCTCTGGAACCGTTTGGGCTAGGAACGAAATTTAAGTTTCCTCTGAAAGCTTAGAATCTCAGCTTTCCAACGACTTGCTACTCCTTATACTTTTGCCGTAATCACGATTCACGCACTCGCGAATTTTACAGCGATTTGCGATTTGGTTAAAAATCCAGCCACGTGTAACCATCAGCAGTCATTTCTTTCCATGCTAAAAAATTGTTTGCCTCTTAATCGCCATCTCTGAATCATTGCTAAAGTGAGCCTGAACTCATCCCAAGTATCTCTCACTCACCCTGAACCTCCTAAAGGGAATTAAAAGCATTTTCAGCATATTTCTCACTTCATTGCCACTACATTCAAAGCACTTGGGCCTGTGTTTTAAAACTCATACCGGTTTTCTCTAAGCTTGCTGGGGTGGGAATTGAATTTCGTCTTGTATTTGTTTGCATTCCTGAGAACTGTGTGTGTTACTTCCATCTCCTTCCATTTCTTACATTGCATAGGGGAGGGGGGTGAATTGCCAGAGAAAAAGTGATTATCTTATCTTTTGCTAAAATCATATCAAGTATTTCTGTACTGCACTTTATTCCTCATTGCTTTTCCCTTGAAATCATAAAAGTATTTTTGCTACTTTATCCCTCCTACACCAACTCCTCATTGATTATAAAGAAGTGTGCTAGTGTCAGATTACCCCTTGTTGATTAACATTATATTTATAAGGGCGATATCGATTATTAATTTATTATAAAAGCGTGGTATCTATATTTTGTTTTATTTCTCAAATAAACCTTTTAAACTTGCAAAACAGAACTACTTCTTGGCTCAGTGGGGTCAGTGGGATTCTAAGAGAGGGGTGTTATATAGGGGTAGTCATCCAGAACTCATAACCTGGACATAAAGATATATCAATAAGGGTTTCCATTCAGTATCCCAGACTAGGCATTGACTTAGCTGTAGTGTTGAATTGAATCCTCTTACAAACCTCCATTTTCTGCACCACCATTCAGGCAGAAGAAGAGACTTTGGATGTTTACCACACACGGCTGAGGAAGCTGGCAATATCTTGTGAGTTCACAGATGTCGAAAAAGAAATCCGGAGGCAACTCATCAACGGCATCCAATCAGAGAAACTGAGACGGATGGTACTCGGTGAGAAAGGTATCTCTCTAACACGCATCCTCGAATTGGGACGGCGACACTGCAAAACCTACAGCCCGCACTCACGACAGCCATGGTGTCCCATGTCACCAACAGACAATTCACGAGGGATGAGACTGGCGGCAACTATGCACAAGCTAGGTGGCAGCCACGAGCCCCGGGTCCCACGGAGTGTGGATGGTGTGGTGGACCGCGACATGGACAGCGTAACTGCCCCGCGCAAGGAACAACATGCGGGGCATGTGGCAGAAAGGACCACTATGCAAAAGTATGCCGGTCAGCAGGCACCCCATTGCCGCCCCCCCAAAATCCCCAAGACAAGAGCGGGACTAAGAAGAAGAAGCAGGCCAATGCAAGGCGAGTCGAAACTGCAAACTCATCGACCGAGGAAGGAGGGGATGATGTCACAGGGACCCAACATGAATCCGGCAAGGAACAATGGAAGAAAGGGAGGAAGGTCTACCTGGTATCAGCCCTGGACCATGGACAGGCAACACAGAAAAAGGGCCTCTGGAGGCGCAAATGCCTGGTCACTCTTCAAAACCAGCAAGTGTGGATGACCATAGACACGGGAGCCTCCGTAAATGTCATGCCCACAAGCATGTTCCAGACACTGAAACCACAACCAGATCTGAAGAGCACAGACACTCTACTGTTTGCGTATGGCTGCAGGAAACCCCTACCGGTAGTCGGCAGGTTCCGCACCACCCTGAGCCACGGTGAAAACAAACTACCGCCAAAAATCTACGTCGTAAATGCAGGGATCGAATGCCTTCTAAGCGGGGACGCGGCTGAAGACTTGGGGTTAGTCAGGTTCGTCTGTCAGATGGATGAAGTGCAAGAAGTCGAGAAGATCTTGGAACATTATCCCAATCTGCTAAAGAAGATAGGGTGTTTGAAAGGAAAGACAATCAAGCTCCACATAGACGAGTCAGTCCAGCCAAAGGCGGTGAGACACAGGAGGACCCCATTCCACATGCGTGAGCAAGTAGAAAAAGAACTTAAAGCGCTGGAAGAAGCCAGAATAATAGAGGAGGTGACTGGGCCAACACCATGGGTCTCTCCGATGGTGGTCACAAAAAAACCCAAACAGCCCGGGAAAGTCCGGATTTGCATAGACATGCGTCTTCCGAAATACCGCTATCAAGCGGGAGCGCCACATCACACCTACGCTCGACGAAATCGTGGCTGATCTCACCGGGTCACGAGTCTTCTCCAAGGTTGATCTGAAAGCAGGATACCACCGGTTGAAGCTTCACAGAGACTCTCGATATATTACCACTTTCTCGACTCACTTGGGTCTACGAAGATATAAGCGTCTAAGCTTCGGGATCTCATCGGCGGCCGAAGTTTTCCAACAGACAATTCAGGAGGTCATCCGGGGCATACCTGGTGTCATCAATGTGAGCGACGACATCCTGATCCATGCTCAAGACAGGGCAGAACATCTTAAGAGACTCAAAACGCTATTGGGCAGGCTAGAAGACGCTGGGTTAACCATCCACAAAGAGAAATGCGAATTTTTCAAGACAGAAATAACTTTCTTTGGCTACAAATTCAGCAGCACTGGCATTTCCCCGGACCCCCAGAAGGTTGCTGACATTCAGGCCGCGAGCCCGCCAGTGACACCTTCTGAAGTGCGAAGCTTCCTGGGGATGGCCACGTACTGTGGGAGGTTCATCCGCAATATGGCTACTCTCTCTGAACCCCTGTGAGAGCTTACCAAACTGAACACAAAGTGGGAATGGGGGCAAGAGTGTCAGGAGGTGTTTGAAAACATCAAAGAGTCGCTTTCTGTTGACACAAAGATGACGTACTATGACACTGAGCTCCCAACTGAGTTATTTGTGGACACGAGCCCTGTTGGCTTAGGGGCCATCCTCATGCAGGTCACCAAAGAAGGGGAGATGAGGCCCATTGCATACGCGTCAAGAGCTCTCACAATGACAGAACAGCGATACTCACACATTGAGAAGGAGGCCATTGCCGTACTATGGGGGTGTCGTCACTTTCACCTCTATCTCTATGGACGAAGATTCACGGCAGTAACAGATCACAAACCCCTGTTACCCATCTTCATGGGCACATCCTCTCACCCGCCGGCCAGAATAACCAAGTGGCTATTGCACCTCCAGCAGTACAACTTTGAACTGGCCTATCAGCCGAGAAGTGGTAACCCGGCGGATTTCCTCTCAAGACACCCTCGAGCGGCGACCCCACAAGAAGTCCAAGTAGCCAAAGAGACCGAGGAGCACATATGCCAGGTAGTGCGGGCCATGAGGCCAAAGGCTGTCAGCATTGAGGACATTGAGTTGGAGACACACAAGGACCGTGCTGCTACCTGGTGAAGGATGCCATTATCTCAGGCGACTGGAAGTCCTTCATGAAGAACACACACAACAGGACAGTGGAAGCGAAGGCGTTCCTCTCGGGGATATTCACCGTAAGACAGGACCTGTCGATCACAGAGCAGGGACTGTTGCTCAGGGGTTATCGCATTGTCATCCCACCGAGCATCCAAGACAGAATAGTGGCACTAGCCCATGAAGGCCACCAAGGGATGGCTCGGACAAAAGCTTGAATCAGGCACCGAGTGTGGTTTCCGCAGATTGACGAGAAGGTCGAGAGACTAATCAACACCTGCTTACCCTGCCAGATAACTGGAGCTCCACCGGAACCAGAACCCATCCAGTCAGTGAAACGTGGTGTTAGCAGATGGGATGCCATCAGCATTGATTTCTGCACACTACAAGAAGGCCTCTACCTCCTGGTGGCCATCGACGATCACTCCCGATATCCCGAAGTCGAGGTGGTAGAATCCACGGCAGCAGAGGTGGTCATACCTGCCATGGAGAAGATGTTTGCAACGCATGGACTGCCCACCACAATCAAGAGCGACAAAGGTTCCCCTTTCCAAGAGGAGGAATTCAAAGAGTACCTGCAGGAACTGAACATAAGGTGCCATCACATCATGCCGAGATGGCCCCAGGTGAACGGTGATGTAGAACGGTTCATGAGGACACTTAACAAAGTGCTGAGAGTATCCAAAGCAAATGCCAGCCCGTGGAAAGTTGACCTGTACCATTTTCTACGAACTACCGGGTCACCCCTCACAGCACGATGGGTGTCCCGCCAGCGGACCTCATGTTTGGCACCATAATAAAGTCCTCTATCCCACTTCACCCCAGCAGGGCCCCGGACGGAGTCGACAAGGAGCGCACTGAAAGAAGGAGAACAAGAACTAACGCACACATGAGTGCCAGAGACCGTCCAACCACCAGGTGGGCGGCCAGGTGGTCATGCCGCGGAACCCGACAAGGTCCAAACTGGACTCCCGATACGAATCGCTCCCATGGACCGTCAGTGAGAGACAAGGGACTATGGTAACGGCGAAGAGAGGATGCCGACAGGTGACACGTAACGCATCATGGTTCAAGGCGGTGCCACGCAACCTGTGGACTGATGGCGAAGGCAACCAAGAAGATGACGCATCCCAGTGGAACGAAGGAGGTCCCGCACACCTCCAAGAGGAGGTAGAAGTGGGCGACAGGACGTGGGAGCAGTGGAGCGAGCCGGATATGGGTGAGCCGGACATGGAAGGTGAGACACCCAGTGAGACAGTGGGGCTCAGCCCCAGAGGGGGGCGATATAGCCTAAGAACTGCCACCAAGCCGCCCGTTCGGCTCAAAGACTATGTGTGGTAGCCGGCCCCCTTCAGACTGTAAGAGGGGAGGAGCCCAGGGGCCCCGATAGTTAGTTGTCTGTATAATGGTTTGGACATGTTTTGTTTTGATGTTGAATTAAGTTGAAATAAAGGAGGAATGTTACATCGCCCTGCGTCCCGCAACGCGGTGACGCAGGGCGTCTTAATAAAAGCCCCGCCCCCGAGGACGGGGAGCAGTTCCGGGCAAGACAGCGACTTGTGTGTGGCGTACTTTAATTTCGCTCTCGCCGGAACTGCGACGCTGAGGCCGCATAGCACAGCCTACCAGTTCTGTCTCCCCACGCACAGAGCCGCGGAGGCAGGACATAACAGCCACCCTGCCTTATTAACTCACCATGTCTGCATTTTAGCTGAACGCCAGGATCCAGGCCATACCGCAGAGACATGAGAAGGAGACTGGTCATTGGCAAAAAGGAAGTATGCTTGTCTTATTAGACCTATCAGCAGCCTTCGACCTCTTGGACCACGATAGACCTTCTCTCTACGTTAAGAGATACAGGATTAAGCAGCCCAGCTACTGTCGTCTGGGTACAGTCATTTCTGTCCCACCAGTGCTCCAGAGTCTGCTGGGGTGGTTCTTCCTCACCCTCTGCCCCGCCCATTCATCTTCTCGCCTGATCGTTAACAGAAATGCGGGTTCAATCAGCACTTGTGCAACCCACCGGAGGTAAAAAGTTTACCCTAATTCATCCCACTAAATTGGTATGCCGCTAGCAAACAAATCTTCGCCTGAGAGGCGCTAAAGGGGCGGCTGCAGGAGAGGCTTCCTTTCACACTATCTTTGCCGCTTATTCCTGTCTTGCGTTATTTACAAATCTCCACCATGCAGTAGATGGCCATTTAACAACACAGTTCATTTTGCATGGGAATTGCTGCATTGTTTGCCTGGCGTCCAATAAATGAGGCCTTTGGCTTCACGATCAACGCCTCTGCTACGAGCACGAAGAAGAAGATCTAGATCCTGGAGCAGGGGACCGAGGACATGGCACAGCTTTACTGCTCACGTCCGAAACAAAATGGCTTACTTGTTGAAACACAGACTACCGACCCAATCACATTATGCTGACATCATCACTAACTACACATCCAATCAGATTGAGTTTACATCAGAAGACACTCGAACACCGACCACAAATCAGTAAATGGACAATTTGAAAGTCATTTTATAAAACAGTGATCTTTAACAGTAACTTCTTTATTTTGAAAACCAAATACATTAAAACATGTAACATACCTTCAAAGCTGCTGTAAATATTTTTTAAAGCATCAATCAAGCCAAATATTACTTTAAAATAACATTAACAGATGGTGGCCGCCATTTTGGAAGTAAAAATGGATCACAAATTCACCACACAGTACACATTGAGCCAAAGAGTGCAAAAAGAGATGTGGTTGGAGGGAAAACGGGTGGGCATGGGAGGAAATTCCCATAGATTTTAATTAGCAATGGCATTAAATGGGTGAGACACATAACCAAACTACATAAATCCATCCTCATATGTCATTTGCATTGAAAAGCAATACAAACCTACAGTCAAAGCCACTATTTGAAGCTCTTATGTTAAAGTTCATCTTTAATGACAATAGTTTCAGCTTTAAAGGTAGCACTTTCAGCGCCACTTAATAGCCAAAACTAAAAATGTACCTTAAGAGAAACACTCCTGTCCTGGAAAACATTTTATCTGGTGCCTATCTTTAAGAAGGGAGATAGAACAGACCGTTAATTACTGCCCCATTCCACTCCTGGATGCAAGTAGTAAGCTCTTCTTGTCCATCATGTTGGGATGTCGGAAGAGGAGGACTGATAGTCACCAGTCTGGGATGGACTGTGTGCTAGACTGCCCAGATGGGTGAGACCAGACTGATATGCATTTAGAAGCCATAGCATGCCCACTGATGGCGTACACTGCCTGTAATCACTTCAGAGGTTTGCTGCCATGACGCAAACCTGGTTTACAATATTATTTGCTGAGAGCAGATCACAAAGTCGATTTTTTTTTTGTATTCAGTTTGAAACAAACTTTAAAATACATTACATTTGTGTCTCCCTCCTAGCCATTAAAGTCACTTTTCATCAGATCTCAATGTCAGTTAAGTCTTTCCATTTCTGGCTTTGAGGTCCAATTTCCAGTCTCAAAGGATAGAAATGTATTCATTTCATTGTTTTTTTTTTACTCGAGTCATTCAGATTTTTGTGCTCTATGCCATCCTTTATTAGAAGCTTGTTGACCTCGACCAAATTGAACGTCAGAGCAGACAATCGTTTTTTATTGGCTCCATATGAGAGCACAGACCACCAGTCTTCACCACACGTAGATGGCCTTTCTGATATACAAGAACCTAAATGCTTTGTTTTCAAGGCTCTTAGTGCCGGGCAGAATATAAGTGCGCCAGGGTTTCTTTGGTGCTGTTACAGAATCTGCACGTAGGATCTGATGGCAGATTGTTTTTCCACAAGCATTGCCCCTCTTTAGTTTCAAAACGTCGATTCTAAAGTTAAGTCTGAAATAGTGAATTTTGTTGGGGTTGCATAGGAAAGTTGCTTGTAATTCCTTTAGCTTTAACATAATGTTAATCGATATACAGTAAGAGGTATCATTTCTTAATCAGCTGCACTAGGTGACAGAGTGATCACTAGAGCTGATGATTAAGTGAGTGGCAAGGCGTGTCCTCCATCTGGAAGTTTGGAGGAGAGGTACTGCTTGTTTTGCCCCCCACCCCTCTGCCAGCCAGTAACAGCAGGCCAGAGTTTCCCATTACCAACACACTACAACTGGGGAATGTCAACCGTTCATGCCCCCACAGCACAGGAGCACTATCCATTCACTCACTCACGCATCCACTCACATATCTACTCAGTTATGCATTCCCCACTCGATCACCCACCCACCTATTCAGCCACTCACTCAGCTCCTCATATCCAGCCACTCACACCCACTCATTCAACTTCACACTCATTCACTCCCCCACTCACTCATTGAGTTACTCATTCACCCACGTATCCGGCCAGTCACTTCCCCAAGCGTCCAGTCACTAATTCACTCAACCAGTCACCCGGCAACACACTCATTCATTCACTTAGCCACTCACCCAATCATCGTTGATACTCGTTCAACAAATCATCCATCCACTCAATTTCCCAATCATTCAGTTTTCACTCATGTACTCACTCACTCACCCATCTATCAACTCATGCATCCATCCATCCGTGCGCTAAAACACTGTAACATTACTCCTTTACAGGAGTGAACTGAACGGTATGCAACACTAAATCGGTTGTTTTGAAAATCACTTAAAGTATGTTGGGATGCTGCTTGTGCTGTGTATTTTCAGTGTGTGTGTCTGAGTGTGTGTGAGTCTTGCAATGCTGCTGACTGTGTAGTATCTGTTGCATGCATGTGAGTGTAATGTAACGCGGGTGCCCAGGTGGTATTAATCTATTACGTTGTGGGCAGGAAGGCTTGTTAACTACTTCTGAACATTATGTTGCTGTTCTGTGTGCGCGTGAGAGGTTTGCACAGCTGCTTCCCGCCACCAGCTGTATTATACTCCTTCTGTCTATGTGGAAAGGACGCACGGTTGCTGCACGTGCACACTACATTTCCTTTGTGGTGTGGTGTAGGGAGCATGCCCTACTACTAACTGGATAGTACCACATCTCTCTGCAAGGAAAGCGTGCACTGCTGCTGCCCATGCATAATGTCACTGCGCTGTGTGCATGTGTGCAACAACATGTTGTGGTGTTGATGCCTAGGTTGTGCATGCTGTGTATATGAGCACAGTTGCCACTGATGCTGTCTGTAGTGCACCTGTTAATCAGTAGAGCTTGAACTGCCACGGTTTGTGCTGTTGTTTTGTGTTTGCCGCTAGCTTACCCTGCCCCTGACAGTGTGATACCTTTTCAGTGTGCTTGTCAGGGCTCACTCTTGTAATGTCTGGAAATTGACCTCACATTTATTACTCCCTTACATCTGTTCGCCTCAGGTGATGGGTGCATTAAGGGCTCGTGAATGAGTTGCCAGGGTCTGCAGCTGATTAGCAGCCGGCATGACTTGTGTTTGTGGCAGCATCAGTCACATTAGGCATGGCACATGATATGAACAGTGTAGTGCGAAATTGTAACCGTACAGCATTAATCCAGTATAATTGAACAACCCACTCAAAGAAGAACTGCGTAAGCAAATACTAATTATAAATTAGTCTGTACTTGTCTGCACTTACCTTGCACTTGCCACCAGTTTGGCCCTATTATTTATCTGTTTGTTCCACTACCCTGTACTGCACTTTCCCCCCTCCCTTTCCCCTTGCACTTTCCCTTCCCTCCACCCATGCACTTGCACCTGGCCTAGTAGGATCGTTGTCTGTCTTTCCCCCTCTGTTTCCCCCCTCCCTGCCTCGTCGCGCCTTGTAACACTTGTGTATAGGCGCGTTACAGATGCCATATCATATCATATCATATCATATAATTTCCAGTTAAACAGTTCCAAACACAAGAATCTCACCCTACGCTCTGGGAAAGATGGCAAGTTGTTTTATAATTAAAGGTTTTTTATTTCTCAAAAGACAAATAAACCATAGCACACACAGACCTTATAGCACTGAACTAAACTGTATGTTCTTATTACAGCAAAACTGTCAAAGGTCTTCTCGCCATGGAATCTGCACACCATATAAACCAGGCCTTTGAAATGTTATCTATACAGTGAAGCCCCTCAGTAAACCACTTCTAAAATGGAGAATGACTCATGTACACTTGCTTTATTTGTGCGACCTCCCTCCTTCTGGACACTTGGCTGTGTGAGGAATGCTCATGGAATGTGTGGGCAATGAATATGTCATATTATGCAGGTGAAATCAATGTCATAGTTGAAGGGAGTATTAACCTCTTACGTGCTAAAGCTGCAAGTATCTTCATCCTGAATTTCCATAGGTTATCAATGTAAGCTCCGCCCACTCCCGCAGTTAAGTTTAAGGTTGCAAAGTAGCATGTTGTGAATGTTTATACTTCGAGTTTCATGGTTGACTTTGTAGTGGTTTACAGGGAGCCTTTGATCTTTATCAACCTTAACTTTGTAATTCCCACTATTTGTAGACTTCATTTTCAGTTACATTACCTTACATTTTAATGTAAAAAGTATTTTTATATCATATATATTAGTGAAAAAACCTTAGTTTCAGAGTGTTAAAATTATCTGATTCAACCTTTGAAATCCTGCAAATGTGGAAGTGATGTCCATCTTAACTCGCGTCTACCCTTTGATGTCCTCATCATGTCATTGTGAATCTCACTGTGAATCCATTCTGTGATATCATGTATCTGCTCATTGACTTTCCAACAGTGGGAACGCAGAGTTAAGACAGTCATTACTTTCCACACCTGCTCAATTTCAAGGGTTTTGTTGCATTACATCAGATCATCTTAACTCTCTCTTAACTAAAGGTTTTTCACATAATTTCAGGCATTTGCTATGTAAGAGTTTTTTTGGGACCCACTACACATGGCCTTGGGCCATGGTAAGTGGCAGGTGTCCGTGGCCTTAGGCTGTGGTCACTGGACATGTTGCACCAATGATTTTAAAAAAATGGAAGGCCACTGGCAATGGACTAACCGACCATAATCCCTGTGTGACCTCAGGATCGACTTCCCTTTGGCCATTTCTAGTGGCCTGCTATCCACACTAATGGAATTTGCGTAATTAACATAATATAACATATGTTTTACTTTCAGCTGATAGAGTTTTCATCCTGAACAATTAAAAAAAGGAAGTTTCTATGACTTCCTATGAAACATTAGATAACAAAATATGATCCCATATGCAAACTTCAAAGAGGCAGTTTATTTATTTATTTAACACTATTAAATGGCATCTCCAGTTCTTGGCCTGTTAATACCCAAATGGTAACCATTCCTTTTGAGGATTCAGAGCTGGCCATTTATGACTCCTGAGAGGGCTGGTTGGCATGACAACATTTATTTGATGAGAAGTAAAGACATGCTCTGCCCTCTTGAGCAATTACATCAGCTGGCTGCCACAGAGTCCAGACAACATGTAACAATAAGTGTGCATCACATCCTCCTGGAAGGACTGGTGTAATGGGAAAGTCTGATTACTCTGTGGAAATATCACTGCTCAGAATCTATTCCTTGTATTTTTCGAGAGGTTGTGGGTATGCCCTGTAGCAAACGGAGGCTGCAAATGGGCAGCATTGTTTTTATTCACAAGGCCTGTTTAAGAACAAAACAAATAACAGGCCACTTGCTGAATCAGTAGTATCGTAAAGTTGTAGAGTCCAGTCTTCCCTTGGGCAAGCCTTCTCCCAGTCCTGTAGCAGTTGTGGGGTAGAAATGGCCATTGTTACCCAAAATGCACTACATTACAAATCATACACTGTACAAAAAGAAATTCCTCGATGTTCCACATTTCTTGCTGCATCGCTCAAGGTTTTGTACCTTAATAATGACGTTTCTCCAATTTATTACTATCCTTACCATAGTGCACATGCCAACTACCGTAAACATTACATATCAATGCAGATAAATCCAATTAAAATGGAATACTGGTGAAGACATTTGTATTTTTAACAATTCAAAAAGATTGATTAAAAACTATGGAGTGATAGTAGCAAAGCAACACTATTCCCTTCCATTAGAGGTGACCATAGCGATTCACCCGCATGTTTTAAAATTATAATACACATACATTTCAAATTATTCCCAGTTTCCCTAAAGTATAAAGATAGATGTTTAAGAGTTTCAAGGGCACCAGGATTTGTACAACCTCTACAGGTCCCAGCTTCTCTAGTTAGACCTATTCGTGGCCCTTCACATTCCAAAGTTGGTAGGAAATTAAATGTAAACCTAATTTGCACATTACAAATTCTGTTTCATGGGCATCTATAGATGTATTTTGATAGAATCTTTCTTTTTCTCATCATTTTAGAGTACTCAGTGTACACAGGATATTGTCCCAGCTGGTTAATAGTCACTCTCCAATCAAAGTCATATAGTTTTGTTTTTGTTCTATTTGAGTTGGTAATTAACTCCTCCTTATCTGAGCGTATCTTTTTTAGTAGTTTGCACCGTTCTTCTCCAAAAGTATTCAGAGATCCAATGGATTTCTCACTTATGATTAAATGTAAATCCACAAAAAAAGGGATTTTGAGGGCGGATCAACCATTGTTGCATAAGCACTTCATTTCTTCCACACTACAACAATTTCAAGGGAAGTTAACCCAACTCATGCCTAATGACACAGTTGAGTGTTGCGAGAACCAGGCATAGTGTTCTTTTCCACAGTATACCCTGTACGGAATCCAAGACGTCACACAAGAATATGCATAATAGAAATGTCAGCTAAACCAGTCCTTGTGGTAGCTAAGATTGGGCCCCTTCCCAAGGGCACTCTCCGCCTCCCAGCAGCTTGCACCAAATAAGGAGATTGGACTCAGACACCGACTTATGGATAAACCAAGCCTTTTGTACTGGATAGAAAATACACAGCATACAGGGTTATCAGCTGATAAGCACAAAATAAGGCAGGATAAGAGGGCTGTCGGCACACGGAGCTCTCCGGGACAGCCCTTAGAGCGCAGGTTATATTGCATTTCCTATGCAATCACTGATATATTATAGCATTTGCACTATAGGGTGTTAATTGGCATGACATTTGCAGACATTTGGCAATACCTGTCAGCATCTTACTTGTGACCTTGTGTTGAAGCCCTGTGAGTACATTGTGTTGTAATATGGATAAGCAGTATTCGCAGAAATCGTACTGTTATCTACCATACATGATGCTAATGCTACATTTGTAGAGAGCAAACGGAAGAGAAGGTCTGACGTGTCCCATTGTCTTGTTGTCGGGCCTAATCTGCGCCAGGCAGGGTGTGGGCATATCAAAAGGAGCTGGGTGCCGAAGGAGGAAAAGGGAGGATCTGAGGCCTATATGTACGAGAGAGAGACTAATGTAGCATACCATAGCATAGCATAGCCTAACATAGCATCATATCCTGCCGCATCAATCCCCATTTGGTCGTCCCTGAGACGGGGCATAGAACACAGGGCCAGGATTGGGGCATAGCATCAATCAGAGATGCCCAGGTACACGGATGACCTAGGGATACGGTGGATGGGTACATGGATTGTCACAGAAAAGATGCTGCCTTAGAGACATCGATTGTCGGCCTCCAAGGTCCCAAAAGGTAAATATTCACACGATTCAGCATCGGACATTGGTCCCAACACCTCTATCATTTCCTGTTCATTGGAAGCGCCTTTGGAGACGTCCTCCTTAAGTAGCAGTGTCTCTATTTCAAGTGGCAGCAGCCTGGCCTTGGCGGGCAAGTGAAACACTTGTCTAGCTCAGCATGACAGAAGGCAGCGAATAAGAAAAAACTATCATTGCAAAGGCGGCAATTATGACAAAAATGATTAAAATACTGTGTAGAATGGAAGAGCCCAATGAACCAAAAGTTTTTTTAATTTAGGTTAACAGTGAACCGGCATAACCTTCGTTTATACCGTGTAATGTTGTACCAACCCCTTGGAGGTGTTTTATGAGTAGAGTGCTATGGCATTGCTATTACTATAAAATGTTCCTATCTCACAGACAGCTGTGTCATTATAGGTGGTGGTAGTAGCACTTTTGTTAAGGACATAGTTTGCTGGTGTGATACCCACTGAAGGCAGAGTGCCTATCGCGGTGAAAGAGATCAGAGCGTGTGGAACAAATACGGTCAGTTTTTGGGATGTAAAGTATTGGCACAGGTGGGGTAGAAGAATCCCGGGGAAATAGTAATTGATCAGGAGGTCATAACACCACTCAGCAAGATTGAATGGGACAGGGATGAAGGAAATCCCCCCACTGGCGTACATAGGATTGTGGGAGCATATATAGCAATCAGAGGAATTCATTAGGTTAGCGTAGGCCCAAGAGAAGTTGAGGAAGGTGTTGGTGTCTGGGTGTAGAATGGTGGACTTAGGGTGAGGCAGAGCAAATACCATGGTGAGGAAGAGCAACATGGCGTAAACAATTCAGTTTCAATAATTCAATAGCAGTCTGATTCCCAGCTTTAGCAGTCCAACTCTACAGAGATCGGGGCCTCATGCCCAAACGTTTCAAAGAGTGTCAGTCATTACAGGAACTGGTAGACAGGAGAGAAGATGATGCAAAAGTTCAGGGTCCCTGCCAGGATGACAATGACAGATGCGTAGAGCTGGAAGAAATCCGTGGAGGTGCTGGGCACCTTCAGCTGGCCTCCAAACCCCCCTTGGGCTGGAGTACTTATTCAACTAGACTCCAGGTGCGCTTCGTTATTGTAGCTGCTTGGTGACAAAATCTTTTGAGAGCGATGGGTCACCCATAGGAGACAAGTGTAGCAAAAACTTTTGAGAGTGATGGGCCACCCGTAGGAGACAAGTGAAGCAAATCTTTGAGAGTGATGGTTCACCCGCTGATGTCAGGTGAGATGGTGGCCGCACTCTGCATGTTTTACCTTGGGACAGGTAGTGGAACTTCGTCATCGAGGAGTGCTGGATGTGGAGTCACCAGGATTATTGCTGCTAGGACCCCAGTGGGCAGCTGAAGCATGCTCTCTTTCTCCTGTACCTTGGCATATTGCAGCTTTTCTGTGTCTTTGGTGCTGGCGGATGGCGGGTTGTCTTTGTCCTGGACCTCTTGCTGTTTTTCGTCATCGATTGGAGATACTGTTTCACACACTTGCTGGCGTGGACCCAGGAGTCATGGCCTCTACAGCGTACTGCAGTGTGGGTTGTCAGCAGGACCTGGAACTCCAGCGGGGATGCAGGGATGATTTTCACTGATGTACTTTCAGGACCACCCAGTCTCCTGGTAATAGGCTGTGGCACAGCGTTTCAGGCGGTTGTGGCAGAGCTTCCTGGATTTGCTGGAAGTGAGAACTGACAACAATAATTAGTCTGTAGCAATAATTATTCATTTTATTTTATTGGGCATTTGTAAGGTGCTTATACGTCAAGAAATATTGTTTCAAAGCACACACAGGCGAAAGGTAAGGGAACAAAGGAACAGCAAAACAATGGAATCTGATAAAAGTGATGAGCAAAATACAATAGCGGTGCTACTAGGCCTTGTAAACATTTGGAGCGTGCAAGTGCAGATAGCGAGAAGGGACAGGGGAGGAGGTCAGGACTAGAGGTTCCACAGAGAGGGGAAGTGCCAGAGAGCCAGTTGCACAGGCACCAGGAAAGTGCCAGGCAGTGACACTTGGTTGAAGAGGGGTCATCAGTCAATACAATAAGTGCAGGCCAATAAGACATCCCAGGCCAGATGGTGCTCGAAGGCAAGTTCAGGGGGAGGGTGGCTGCCTGCGGACGATTGGAAGAGAAGGGCAAGACCCCAACGAACACATAGAGGACCAGTGCACCAATCACAGCAACTGTGGGGGATTAGCACAGGAGGG
The DNA here is from genome assembly GCF_040938575.1 of Ambystoma mexicanum. NCBI lineage: Eukaryota > Metazoa > Chordata > Amphibia > Caudata > Ambystomatidae > Ambystoma > Ambystoma mexicanum. The sequence continues at coordinate 1,143,301,905 of NC_090933.1, forward strand.
AGAGAGGAAAGGAGAAGGAGAAGAGGAAAGTCTTGAGGTGCTTGCGGAACTTGAGGAGATCCAGCTCAAGACAGAGAGAAAGGGGGGGCTGAAAACCAGTGTGTGGGGTTTGGATTTGTGAGAGGAAGCAATCCCAACTTCCTAATGAGGTTTTGTTGATCCAGGAAATACTGAATCTGGAATTGGTTGGTTTCAATTCGCCATTTCTCTTGGCAAGCCTAGCTAAAAGACCATGGTCAGCATAGGTGGAGATTTTCTACAGCGCCTTGGTGTAAAGCGCTCTATAAATAAATAAATCAATCAATCAATTTTATACCCTTTTTCTGCCTATCCCCAAACAGACTCCTCCTATACATGAGTCATTCAACAGGCATAGTTAAAAGCAGGACCACGCAGAAGTAAGGGTCACTATGACTGTGAAAGGTTAAGAGAGTCATGGTTACTCCTGCCGTTTACCTGTGCTTCATTGAATTTCTTCACTTTGACATTCAGAGCATGGGGCAGAAATCACATTGTGTCAACACTCAACGTGGGTCGGATTCCCCTGGTCCGTGCCAGTTCTAAGACAGCTGCTAGGTGTCAGCCGAGGCAGAATGCCAATTCCGAACCCCAGGAGGGGAATGGAGAGAGGAGACCACTGCAGCTGGCGCAATCCACAGGAAGGTCCCGGCTTGCGTTCAGAGTCGGCACTGCCACCGGAGGAGAGACGCCTCATCCAGCCGTGGCATGTGCCCATCCTCGCTTCACATCTCAGCCTGACCGACCCAGCCCTTAGAGCCAACCTAATCCCGAAGTTATGGATCTGACTTGCAGACTTCCCTTTCCTACATTGTTCCAACATGCTAGACGCTGTTCACCTTGGAGTCCAGCTGACACAAGATCATCATTCAGTTGTAAGTCGTAGAGTTCAGGTGAAGGTGGTGGAGTAACTGGCATTCGCATGGGCCTGTACAATCTGTCCAGTAAAATGGGTGCCTCTGTCAGAGGTTATGGAAACTGGAGGCCAAAATGCAGGATGAACTCTTTGAGCAGTTTCGTGGCCAATGTAAGGGAGGCATGCTATCACAAGTATGACACTGACACAAGAGTCACACGTTTCAAAACCTTTATTCAATTTGTGTGGTTTGGAAAAACTCCTACTTTGCCCTATAGCTAAGATGGGAGTAGTCTCTACCATCAAAGAGTAAAGAAAACACAGTCTTAGTCACTCTTTGGGAAATCAAAATGCTCTATACCAACAAAACCTAATGCCTGCCCTATCTCTTATACAAAAAGTGTGAAAAGGGGAATGCGTATGGAAAGGAAAGTCAGTGTTATAACATAAAGGAGCAATGTGGGTGAGTCAGCTCTCCTTCCCACGTTGGACAGCACAGAGTAAGGCGGTCCCCGTAAACAGGATGACACACTCTGGCTCAGGTTCTAAACAAGAGGCAGTTCAAAACTTCGGTCGAGGCCCGCTTGGCCTTCCACGTTAAGGTCACTTATTCCAGATTTCCAAATGTTCTTTCACAGTTCAACAAAAGTTCAAGTAGGTCTCCCTCTGTCAGACTCGGGCCTCTGATGGCATCAATAGTTCACGTAGGCCTCCCTCAGTCAGGCTCAGACCTTTCAACCAAAATGTACCTGATTCAACGGAGATCTTCCTCAGCCGGGCTAGGACCTTATAATAAGAGCACTTGCAGGGGTTCCCTTCCCCAAACTTCATTCACATTCTTTAGGGGTTCCCTTCCCCTAACTTATTTCAGGCTTCCCATCTCCCTCAGTTGGGTTCAGAACTTTCACTGATGTCCAAGACCTTTGAGTGTTTAAGGCTTTTACCATAGATCTCCGTAGTACCACTTCAACTTTCACTTCATCTCTTCTTTAATGTTATTTGCTGCAATGTCTCTTGGTATTGGTAGTTCTATACCACAATCAGAAACATTCAAGGACATCTTCCTCTTCAAGCATTCACCTTTTAACTTCCCCTTTAGTGGGGTTTAATCTTGACTATTGCGCATTTCAGTGTTTCGCTTAGACTTTCGAGTGGGCTACTTCCTTTCACCGGACCACTCTGCTACTCTGTACCACTGGCTTCACTGTTATAGACAACTTAAAAGTTAATTACTGGTTTGCTTTCTTTCGCATCTCATCAGCATGTGCGCAACCTTCAATCATGACAATACACTGCTGCGGCTTCAATCTTTCCTTGTCACATACCATCATTTCATGTCTTTCAGTAACTCACCAGTTGTGTGCACTCCTTTCTTGTTTCTGCAGCTTTGATTCACGAGTCAAGGTTGATACCACAGGCTCGGCCTCACCCCCCCACCTGACTCTTTTGTTCACTGGGGAAGGTCGCTTGCATCCTGGAAACACAATGCAGGTTTCTTCTTGACTGCGATTTGGCTTTCTCTGCATCTCCTTCACGGTTTCCCAGAGGCAACAACCTCCTGCAGGGAACTTCAGGAGGTTGCTCTGGTCCCTAGATCAGTCATCCTGCTCCAGCGGGTTTGACTTCACCCCGGAAGACTTGCTCCTTCTCGTGTCTCACCTTGCTCAGAGTATGCCTCCATGTTCCGCCATTAATCCGAGAGTCGGGCGCATCTGATGAGAGTGATATTGGAGGCAGAGAGGAGCAGTTTTTCATGTTTGTTGAGTCGTGCAGCAGATGGGTGTTATGTTTTACCTCTGAGGAGGAGTGCTAATACAGAGTGCTGTACTGCTACGTTTATGTGGTGTGCTAGGGCGATGTTGTCAGCTTTGGTAAGGAGAAGGGCAGTGGCAGCTACCGCTCTGGGACATTTGGGAAATGTGGAAGCAAAAGGCTCAAACTGTGAGTTAAAATAGGCTACAGGGCATTGTAGGACCCTGTGCTTCTGTGTGAGTACTCCTAAGGCATACCCCACTTTCTCATCACAGAAAAGGGTGAATGATTTAGAGTAGTCAGGAAAGGTGAGGGCAAGAGCAATGGAGAGGGCAGTCTTGATCTTGGCGAAGGCCGTGGAAGCATAAGGAGACCATGCAAATCTATAAGGCGGTGAGTCATGTAGCATCTTTTGCATAGGTGCAACCGTGCAGGCATAATCAAGGATCCAGGGGCAACAAAAATTGCTCATTCCTAATTGGGAGCGTAGCTGCCTTTTAGTGGCAGGCATGGGACATTGTGAGATGCAAGACACTCGAGAGGGGGGAAGTGTCTAGCACTGTGGGAAATGTCATGTCCTAGGTAGCGGACTGTAGATAGGCAAAGCTGCAATTTTGCTTTGGTCACTTTGTGACCTTTTGCTGCTAAGGAAGTGAGGAGCACTTCGGAGTCGGCGAGGGAGACTTGGAAGGAAGGTGATGCTAACAGTAGGTCATCCATGTATTGGATCATAGTGGAGCCCCCGCGCACCCAGAAAGGTGACATCCTGGAGGTCTTCCTGCAGAATCTGGGAGAAGAGAGATGGGGAGTCAATAAATCCCATTGGAAGGGACCTTTAGGTGAGCTGACATACCTTGTAAGTTAATGCAAAGAGATACTGAGAGTCATGGTGGATAGAGAAGAAGGCAGAGGCAAGGTCAATGCAAATGAAAAATTGGGCTAGGGGTGGGATACAGAATCGAATGGCCAGGGGGTCCGTGACCACCGGATTTGAGGGTATTACCACCTTATTAAGGGCACGAAAATTGCAGAAAGGAATTTGCCTGTGCCCTTTTTCTCAATTGGTATTACAGAGTATTGCAAGGGCTAGTGGTGTAGTAGAGGATGCCTTGAACAATGATGGAAGAGATGACAGGCTTCATACTTTTCTCTGCTCGAGGGGATATTCTGTATTGGGGATCCCAGGAGAGGGACTTCTGGATTGAGAGTGATGCGACCATGTTTAGCAGAGAGAATATGTCCTAACTTATTGGCATTCGCTGCCAAGAGGGCAACTGGCACCGAGTCAATAAGGTGTTGTACCTGTGTAGATTGAGCGGGTGTGAGGAGCAAAGGAGGCTCTGTAGGAGGCCCTGCGTCAGTGGTTTGCTGGAAGAGAAATAAACATTCAGCTTGCCTAGATTGTGGAAACTCTAGATAAATGCCATCAGGAGAACAATAAATGGTACAATGTATTTTGCATAGCAGATCAATACCCAACATATTTGCAGGTGAGCATGGGCTCAACAGAAAGGCATATTGTTCAGTGATGGGACCAATATAAACAGACTATACATGTGATGCTGGGTGTCGAATAATGGTGTCAGATATCACAAAATCATTGACAATTTCCTTTGAAACATCAACATTTGGATATTCAGCCACTCGCAGCATGGAGCGCATGGCACCAGTGTAAATTAAAAATGTCACCCTTCTCCCTTGGATGTCACATTTGAGATAGGTACCAGACCGGTCTAGTGGAACCAGAGCAGGAGACCAAACGGCAGGGTCCCTCTGACAATGTGATTGTGGAACATAGGAGATATGCATGTCAGGGTATCCCCTGTTAGGAGAAGGAGGAGGTGGAGGGGTGGTGGTGGGGTTGCATGGTAGCAATTAGAACTGTTAGGATGAATTAAATAATTGCATGCAGTAGTGTGACCATATTGCTTTGGTCTGGCATGTTTGGAATGACACTGCAGGATAAGATGGCCTGTCTGCTTAAAATATCCGCAGAAAGGTTGCTCTGGCAGTGTAACGCTCACCTGATATCCACGGGGACGCCACTCAGCCTGTCCGGATTTCCGACCACTTTGAACCCTTCCCTGGACTTTGCTCAACCAAGCACTGGGCCTGAAACACAGGATTACCAGAGGTCAATTCCCTATTGGTCTTGCATGTCTGATCTGCCTTCTTCCATGGGTCCCAACCTTCCCCCGGTTCTCTCCTCACCTTGTTTTTTGATGTGGGGCGCTCTCCGTCCTGCCTTCGGTCAGGGGTGCGTTGGGTGATGCGGGATGGAGGGTGCCTAGTTGCTTCACTGGCACGGGCCCGGCGGACGGGGATTGTTGCGACTTCAACCCGGCCGGTAATTGGAATGAGCCTTACGAAAGTTCTGATGGCTCTAGTCCCTTTAATACTGTGTCTTTCATTCCTTAGGTGGTGAAGGTCTTGAGGATGGCAACGCGCTGCTGAGGTAAGTAGGAGTGCGGAGCGTGATGCTTATTGGCTTCCTTCGCACTAACCAATGTTCGCCTTTTCCGTGCCCTTTTAGGTGCCGCAGTAACCCAGCATGGAAGCAAACTGAGGAGATGAGCGGTGGTGAGTAAGCGCGATGTGCAGCGCCTCTTAAATGTTTTTGCGCTAACCTGATGTGTCTTTACCCCTTTTTCAGATCGGCGGGATACTCCGGAGCAGAAGTTGTCTGATCGACGGGAGTTCAGGTAAGGATCAAACTCTCTTTGCAATTTCGAGAGAGCTAAGTATTGCTGAATGCTTACTAACGTCTTTTCTTCTATTCTTCTCCCCTTTTCGTAGGGCGTGGCGTGCCGAGATGGAGATGACTCTGCTGTAGGAATCCGCAAGACTGGGAAGAACTGGACAGAAGTTGAATGCTCTTCAAGGTGAGTATTGGTAACAATGTTCTTGTTTTTGCAGGTGCGCTGGCGCTGAAGAAAGAAGTGGGCCTCTTTAGGAGATCCGAGCACTGTGAGTGTCACGCTGCAGGTGCACAGAAACGCAAAGCATGTTTCTCAGGCCGGGCGTGGTTTAAGTAGACTGTAGGTATCCCAGGTATCCCTGGGCTGCGCCACACCCGAAAGACTAGACTGCTCATCCAGTTCAAGGAACTAAATTACATGGGGGCATCCATTGGCCCATAATACATTGCAAGTCCAATGCTAAGTGGATCTCAGGACTGTGTGTGAGATTGGTGCCAAAGGTGCCAAGTCTGAGTCCAAGTAGGTCTCTGGGGAGATGGAGAGGCCCTTAGGGGCCGACTAGGTGATCGTGATAGTGTTTAGTTTAGCGATGATGGCAGTGTGTCTTTCATTGGCGACATAGTAGAAGGGGAGTGAGAGGGTGTCGCATACGGCTTGGGAGCTTGGAATGGGCAAACACGACCATGAGAGGGATTTGAATTCTACTTTGATTCTATGTAATTCCTTACTCGGCTTGCAAGCATTTTGGTTTTGGCTCCCATAGAACAATTTCTTGCTTTTTTTTATTTCCAATCTGTAAATTTTTGTTGTCCTTTCTAGGGTGGTTTTGTTATGGGCTGACCCATCAGTTCTCAAAGCTCCTTCCAGACAGTGGTTGAAGGTTTTTAATGATTTGAGATTGGGGTGAACCACCTCAGTGTTGGTCCAGATCTCTGCGAGGAATGTTTTGACGGGCTGAGGGGCGTGAGGGCATTTGTAAGCCAATGGTCGAAGGATTCTATTGCTTGGGGTCCTTCCTGGAGGAAAAGTGAGTTGAGGGAGTTGCTGAGTGAGAGTTCAAGATCTGGGGTGATTACCGCTTTGTTCCATAGTGGGCAAGTAGAAGGGGGGGGTTGGTGGTGGTCGTGTGGGGCCTTGACCGCTGACCGCTGTGCTCAAAGGTATGGAGAAACACAATGCTGAGTGATCGGTCCATGACAGGGGGCACATGGGCTGGCTAGATATGTATGTGCTGTTGAATATTGCGTCGAGGGTGTGACCTCTCCTGTCCGGTGGGAGTGTAGGTGTGGTGTTTCTGGTTGAGTGGTTTTAGATTGTCAGTGAGTGGCCTGGTCATAGAGTTTGACGGGGAGTCGAACAATATGTTGAAATCTCCTAGGATGGTGAGGGTTGGGTGTAGGATGAGGTTGGCGGCCAGTGTTTCAACAAATGTTTCTGCAAAGTTTTCGTTATAGCCGGGGTGTCTGTAGATGAGTAGGACGCTGTGTAAGGTGGAGGTTGTGAGTTGGAGTTTTACCAGGAGGGATTCGTAGTCTGTGGTGCTGGTAGAGGTGTCCTTGGTTATTAGCTTGAATTGGTCTGTGTGTAATATTGTGAGCCCCTTCGTGATCTGTTCCAGATGGTGAGAATGTAGCCAGGTGGGAAGGTCTTGTGCGCAATTGGTTCGTAGTCATCAGGGAGCCATGTCTCAGTAATCAATAGGATATCAGGGTTTTCATATGTGATGAGGTCATAGATGTGGAGTTTATTTTGGGAAATTGACCTGGCATTGATGAGGGTGCAGGATTGTTGGTGGGATGCTCTAGTGGGTAGACAGTGGGTAGGGTTAGGGGTCGGGGCAGCGGGGTCTGATGTTGGGACTGAATTGAAGAAAAGGGAACATGATTTTTTGTTCTCAATTACAATGCCTCTTTTGTTTAGGATATGTTGAATACAAATGATTGAAGTCATTGTAAAGTATTTGACAAAAACAACTTACAATCTGTCAGTAGAAGAGAATAAGACTTATTATATAACTTTATATATACAAAATGATACTGTGTCTTGAGACAAATTACACATTGTTTTGCTGTTTCTTTTGCTGACTTGACCATAAGGTAAAACTCCACGTCAGCCCTGCTTGCAGGTTTCAATGGGGAACGTTTGTGTTTGCTAGGAGTTTTGGCCGGGACATCTTCAGTGAATAAGGTTTGTTGGTTTTTAATCCTGAACACACGTTAGACTAAGAGAAATAAAAAAGGCAATTTTTGTCCAGAATTCTGAGTTAATGAGAAAGAACCCACCCATTTCAACAAAGCATTTCTAATAAATATTGCTTAAAATTCCATCAATACTTAATCCCTGGTGCACTGATCTGAAATGAATAAGGATTGTTCTCCTAATGTCAAGCTTCAACACTATATTACTGCATTTAAAGTATCACCTGTGACATCAATTAAGGCACTAAAGGCTGCCAGATGTCCAGTAATGGAAAACAGAGAATGGCTCTTATTAGATATGTTTACATTGCTCATTATGCTGAACTCAGACTCTCACAAATCTAAGAAATTCAGCTTAAGGCTGGAACATTCTTGCAAGAATATTTGAATCAACATTACTCATGCATATAGAAATACAGATGTGCTTATAAATACACAACCATATCACCTACATTCAAACTGGAAAAATGTGTTGCAATCATGGCATATTCATCTATCCTAGGACTCCAAATTCAAATTGTGCATGTTTTTAATAACTGATTAAACTATATAAATGAACAACCTCCAAATAAAATATGGTACATGTTCCTGCCACATATCCAGATGTTCCTCTAGGCTGGGGATCATCATCAATGTGGCATATTACTATGAGGATACATGAATAAAAAGGTAGCCTCCACCTGTCTCATTTTAAATCTGATCCACCTATAACGATCAGAGATGTATTCTATGGGAGTGACTGACTATCATGTAAACCAATGGAAATATTTGACCAATCAAAAGGTGTGAGGTCACAATGACATAGTGTGGGAATCATTACAATTATAGAAGTAGAAACACACAGGCGACACAATCTCTCTCTTTCTGGATTGTAAGTCATAGAAGGGATAACACCTACTCCAAATGGATGAGAGCTGAGTCTGGATATTACCTGGAGGCTTGAACCCTATCCATGAGCGTCAATTACTTGGAGCAGGCCTGCTTTCCAAGAGGGAAGAGAGGCTGATTGTGAGTTTCTTGAAAACTCAAAAGAGTTCATCCCGACACAGCGGTACCCCATGTTTTTTCCGACAGTAATTACTTCAAAGTAGTTGAGTGCAGTGAGTGTCATTAGAGTTAAGCAGGCCACTTGGAAAACTCATTGCTGCAGAGCAGGGTCTGAACAGCTAGGATTGGATTGACTTGGATTGCTTTTGTCTGACCTAATCCGTGCTTCAACATTGTCTGCGAGCCTCGGCTCGGCAAGTGGGTAAACCTCCCATTGACTTTAAAACATGAAAAAAACATTGAACGTGTGCGGATTGAGTGCAACAAGTGTCATTACAGTTAAGCAATTGGGCAGTTGGGGATGGGGCGGCAACCCCAGGTGTAAAATTGCACAGCGGTAAAAAAAAGTACCCTCTCAGCCTGATCTTCGTGAGTTGCCCAGATTGCTGTCTCAGGTTTTTGGGAGGAGGAATAATTCACAACATTTGTAATCAGGGGGAGGGTGCAGGGTAAATTTGCTTGTGTAAAAGATCTTGTGAGAAAAAGCATGTGCACTCCCCTTACCAGATTCACCAGTCTTGGTCCCCTGAGCTCAGGCTAACATGACTGTAATAGTTGAAGAAGGTGCCTCACAGAGAAAAACACCAGAAAAGATGACTTCTTTTTTCTCAGCGTTTAAGTAAACACCTGGCCCACTAGTCATAAGTCCCACCAATGGGAACTACCCACCACCAGCTGTTAATCAGAAGACTTCCCTGATGGTTCATAATACTGTACACTCAACCTTAGTTGATTGTTTGATATACCGATCTGAGGTGGTGTGATAAACCTGAGGCGAATCTCCCAGGCTATTCCAAGGGAGTCTTTCTTCAGGTGGCCAGGAGAGGGCCATCGCTCTTGAATCCTAACCCTGGGGGCAGACGAGCGAGGGAGGATCACCTGGGTAGGGGATCCTCAGGATCTATTGGAGACTAGCCCTCAGGTGCGACATGGTATTCCTCCCGTTCCGATACTCCCCTACCTGACATCCACTCAGTTGTCATGGGCTATTGTCAGCATAGTCCCATCATACCTCAGTATCTTTCTATAAGAAAAAGGAGAAAATGATCAGGGAAAATAAAACCCAATAGAAAACCCATTTACCCATCACAATATATTTACCCCCTTCATTCTGACAAAAAACTACATGGTTTTTCATGATCTCCAGGAAAACCTGCAACTCCCACAATTCCTACTTCATTCTAGAAGTCCAACTACTGGGACGAAGAAGAGACAGATGGGAGTCATGAGGTTTACCCATAGACATCAATGGGCTATGGATTCCTATGGGCTGTCTCATGTTGTCCCGATAAAGAGGTCAGGCAGAGTCAGGTAGGGGGGACAACTACTCACACCTGACTCCAATCAACTCTTTCAAAGAGTATAAAAGGTCAGCCACCCAGGCACACTTTGAATGAGCAGGGATGCTGAAGGAACTAAGTCAGCAGCTGGGAGAACCTTGGGAAGCTAGAACGGGGGACGGACTGCCAAAACACTGAAGTCTCTGAGTACAAAGGGGGCTTGTCACTACTTGGGTTTGGTTACACAAAGTACGCTGAGACTAAGGGTAAGTTGCATGTGGTTCTTTATTGATTTCTTAATTGTTTCTTATACGTAGTACAACACTCTGGCAGCAAAGCAGTGGTTACCTCATCCCCTGCCCTGTGATCCAGTTCCCCTCTGTTAGTCCGCTACTTTGGAAGTCCTGCTACCGACTGTCCCGGTTATGCACACATCCCACGGTGGCGGCAGTCCGCTTAAGAGTTCACCCGTTTTCTTGCCCACAACCCCTTTTCTCTCCTGCAAGCTAACCTCTGTGGTGGCGTTCTGCGTGGCACTTTCCCCTTTTCTCCCCAATGCCCCTTACAATCTTCAGCAGGCTCACCTGCTCTGTCGGTGTCAGCATTCTGCGTGGTAATCCCCGTTTTACTCTTTCGCCTCTTCTAGTTGTTATTCGAGATTCAGGCTTTGTTATCTTGCTTGTATGTCACTCCGTACTGCATCCGTGTCCGTTCCTGTCGGTCCTCTGGTACTGTTTCCCTGGGCTGGCTAATAAGCCCAAACAAACACCTCTTCTGCACCACTACATGCAGCCTCCTCAGTCCCCCATGGCACAACCTCTCCCTCTTGGTGGGCCTCTTCCTCCTTTTAAAGAAAAGACAGAACAAACCCATTAACCCAACTCTGCCTCACTCGCACCTGGGCTGACACCTGACAGTCCTTCATTCTCGTAACCGTTTTGCACACCCTGATTAACCTTTTCCTTCCCTGCATGCCGCAGACTGTGCTGCCTTGGTTTTCACAGTCACTCACTTACAGGGCTACAGTGTGGCAGGGGAGCCATGCCCCAGGGAAACAAAACTCCAGCTAGACTTTTCTGTTAGTGTTGAAATCAGTGTTTGAGCCCTTGGTGAGTTTTAGAAACCCTGGTAGTTGAGGGGCAGGTGCTGGGACCCTGACCTCAAGTGAATCCTTATTGAGGAACCGCTAACACCTCATCAACGAGGGTAAAAGATGGAGACTCTGTGATTCAAGTGAAGCTAAGGCGGGATAACCTGTTTTGTCAAGAACTTTATGTAAATCACAAAAGTGCCTGTAACTGGGATTAAAACCTTGAATGTGCATTCTGGGACTTGTAGTCCAAAAGAGCAAAGCTGTGAGACACAGTGGTTTGGCACTGCGTGTGTGCCCAATCGAAGGTCTCTGTAAGGTATCCAGCAGAGAAGTGGCTGAAGTGAAGGTTAAAGAGTTGTAAAGAATTGTAAATCGAAGTGGTCTTGCGACGGATCAAGCACAATGTGCACGAGGTACGAGCGTGCTGCCTTGTCCTCTGCTGAAAGTGTGGGAAACGGAGGCCAACTGCTCAACTGTCCTGACATATTGTTTCTTTAACACTTTTCCTTTTTTTGCATACCCTACTGTCCCACACCATTTTGTATTTAGAAGTAAGGATTGGCAATAGGTTTATTAGCATAGGCCCATTTATTTTGACAGACTCGAGTAGGACTCCGTTACTATTATTTGATGGTTGTAACTTGCTCCCATCCTTAGGTTTAGGTTTAGACCATTTAACCAACATTCAATACACACCCTTGAACTGTGTCTCATTTGTGTCAGTTTTCATTGATGATACCAAGCCTTTCCTCACAGCGGGTAATATCTCATACTTGGATACTCCTCCCCTTGTCGAAGACACATCGTTCGATGACTCCGATAATATTCACATTCCTCCACTCCTTCCCCAAAGTTGGGGTTCACTTTGCTTCTTTATCGGGTGCAGAATGTTGACCCAAATCATTCGGTCATCCCTGCCCTCGCCATCCTTGCCCTAAACCTAGTTATAACATCAATGGTGTCCCTCTACGAAATTCTGTACCCCTGGAAGGAATTAACAGGAAAATCGACAACTGGGAGAAGTCGAGAGGCTTGAGATCGATCTTTAAACCTCTAGAGGGGGATACAGATAGAAGGGTGCATCCACTGCAAGATACAGGCCTTAATCAGGAGGTGGGAGACAAGTTTTCCAAAGTACACCAGATGAAAGACCTTATGTTGCCCCTCACTAGCCACATTATGAGTTGTCACCTCCAGAGGGGGCAGTGTATTTCCTGGACAAAAATCTCCTGACCCAGTCCCCTCCTCAATGGCATCCCAAAATATGTCCCAAGTGATACAAACATAATGTGAGTGGTGAAAAAATTAAGTGTCTCCAAAACTGTGAGTGTATTGCAATCGGGCCAAATTATGAAAGAGATTATAGTTTTCAACTCTGGAGCAGAGCTGGCCTCAACACAAAAGACAGTGCCGCCTCAGCAGGAAAGAAAACAAAGAATCGCAAAGCCCCAAGGAAGAAAAACACTACGTCATCCAGATTCTTGAAACTAGTCTCCACCTCACATGGGGGGAACGAGGCTGGAAAAGGTGACAAAGTGCAGAAAGAGCCAATAACAGTGGATTCCGAATCACAAACCGGTTAAGTGGTAGAGATTAATTCTGTGGAAGTTTCATCTGATCCCCCAATAAGAATATAGAGAGAAATTAACATGGGCCTGGTTGCCAGAGGCATTGGTAGAACATGGGAAGCATGATGGGGGAGACTGAGGACCAGTCAGTTCCATCCATGTTGACTCAGAGGGATAATCCTGTGGTTTATAGTGTTTTCCGAGGGACCGGAGAGACTGAGCAAGAGTCAGTTCAACCTACTATGATCCAGGGGCGAAATCCTGCAGTCTACAGAGTGCTTCGAGGGAAGGGAGAGATAGAGGCACAGTCAGTTCTACCCACTGTGAGCCTGAGGGATATCCTCGCATTCTATAGTGTGCTTCGAGAGACTGGCGTACAAGCTTCTGCTAATCAGAGAACGGGAGACCTGAAATCTCAAACTTGGGCCAATACACTGAACAAGGAAGGCCATGCTTTGAGGTATCTTAATGTCCACAATTGTTGAATGAGAATGGAAGACGGAGGGGTGAAGGTTCCAAGGGGCTAGCAGTGAACAAGTTAAGTAACACCCGTCCTCACAGATATTTATTGGAGTGTGTCCTCAAAGTAGGGAGGCACCTAGTGTTAAAGAGAGCTCATGTTTTAGCTCTTTTCACTGAGATTCTGGCCCTTCACCCAATAGCCTCAAAGGACATAGCTCTTTGTGAATTCAAAGATGAAATAAGAACAGATCAAGTTATCTTGGACATAGTCTCCAAAACAGTATTCGAGCTAATACTGAACAGGTCAACTCAATTACATACGATGGGCTTTGATATACAACCTTATTGGCCCCAGGAAAATCATAGTCTAAACAATGCAAAAGAAAATTGTTGGGACAAGAACCATGATCACTGAGACTTTAAGATCTTTCTGAGCAATTGGGAGCAGGAAGGTAATACGCTGAAGGGTACAGCTTAAACCGGAATCAAGTCCTGGATGCACTGACTGGTCATGGTTATGTAGCGTGTTAAATGCTTCAATCGGTACACCTAGCCTGTTGAGTCGATTGAGGGTGGCCTAATGCAACACCAGAGTTCACAAGGCTCTGTTAACGAACTCAAAAGTGGTGTCAGGCTTGAAATGTTTAAACATCATCCTACTACAAGAGGCTTGGCTCCTCTGCGCCCCCCCCCCACACCTCATCTTGGATGGTTTTAAAATGTACTTTCAACTACCTAAAAAGAACATTAAGGGTCGGCCCTGTGGTGGGCTACTGACAGGTATCAAATTGGTATCCCATGTAAATTGGTGTAGTAGTACAGATAGGTGCCCTTGCTTCAGTAGTACAGTTTCAAATAGACTCTGCTAATGTTCCAGTTTTGGTGCTTAACGTATACTGGAACAAGGGGGTGGTGCCACTCAATATGTTTCTGGAGACACTCTGTGTATATATTGTAAACTGGAGGGAAGGTGTGCACACATGGGGCTACTTGAAGCTGGAGACTTTAATTGCTCCTGTCCCGCTTCATCTGACCTGGATGATGAGCTTGGTACTCTGCTCATCTCACTTGGCTCTTCTGTAAAGATTAGAAATGGGGAGTAGTGGGCAATGGCCCTCCGTTCCGTAGGACTATTCAGAGTTAATGGTAGTTTCAAGGGGGATGAAAATCTGTGTTCCACCTAGACAAGAGGTAACACAGAGGCAGACTTGGACTACGTGTGTGTCGACATCTTGCTTTATTAAATGTGCCAGGGCTTTAGGGTAGGTGCGGCCACAACCAGTGATCATCGAATAATAATTGCTGAATTTAAAACAATATTCACAGAAGTTCCGCCAGAAGGCCCCACCGACCTGATCATGAACTCAGAGGCAGGGGGAAGAGGATTATGTGGAACTTTACCATCGTGGAGAGACTGATGGTTGACCGTGCAGACATTATGGAAAGTATCACCGAAGAATGAAGGAAACAAATATTTTCTGTGGATGAATTTGATCCACTTCTCTCTAACATAATTGATACAACATGTTCACGAACTGACATTTGGGAGGGTCAGAAAAGATGTGATAAATTGTACCTTCATCCCTTCAATTACAAAGTAAAGGAAAGAAAGGATCCGATTAGCTGCAACTAAAAATAATCAGGAAAGGGGAGCATTATTCCCCTTGTAGGGTGGCCTCAGAAGAAAGTAAGGTGAAGCAGTGAAACCAGAATTGGATAAGGAATACGGGGGCACTACAAATCCAAAGGGAGGGTGAACTGATGTTGAACACCTTGGTTTCAAAAACCCAAATATATTCTGGTCACTCATGAATTCTGTAGGGAACACTCTGGAGTTAAAGCAACTTAATCCAATTGTTGAAGGGGAACGGGTTGAACATTTCCATATGATTTAAGTACGCACGGAGGGGAACAGCACAGCAAACTTAGAATCAATGGCGGGCCGATCACAAAGTGGGGACAACCATTATGCAGCTGAGCAAGATGATATTTTATACTGCATTCAGAAGCAAGCCGCTCCCATTGCTGGGGGGGCCTAACAGATTTACCAACCTGGTATTAAAATCTGATCCTGAGGGCTGAGCCAAAATCCTATATACTTTATTCGATGATGTCCTTACTATGGGCCGCTACCTGTCCTCTTGGAAAACCTTGTATGTGGTGCCTATTCATAAGCATGGCCAAAGAACGGACCCAAAAAACTATCGCCCTACTATGGTGATGGACATGAATATTAAGATCCTCATATTTATGGTTAATCGTCAGAGGTTTTGGAACAAACTCAGTTCATGGGGACTTCCCTCTTCCCTGTTAAAAATATTAGTAGGTCTGCTTAATAATTCTAACATCCAAGTCTGATTGAACATAGAGGGAGGCCTATCTAGGAAGATCAAGATCACTACAGGTTTGAGGCATACGTGCATCTTAGCCCCCGGTCTGTTTAACCTATATGAGTCAGACGTGGAGGATTTTTTGATGAGGGAGGCCTTTGCTCCCTCTTGACTGGAAGGAAGAAAATACATCTGTACGGTGTATGCCAACGATTTCATCTTGTCCGACCACACCCCCATAGGCCTGCAAAAACTGATTGCATCATTCTCGGCATACGCAAGCGATAATGCCCTCTTTATCAACCCAAAAAAAGCAAAGATCCTCAGACTAACAAAATCTACAAGACAGATGGAATTTACCTGGTTCCTGGATAATAACTGTCATAAATAATGACATGAAACCGACTCAGCACCTTAAAGAATTATTCCAAAGTGAGTATAAAAATGTAATTAGATAAGTCCCCTAGGATCATTGCCTTCCTAAATCCCCAAAGTGCACAGGAAAAATGGCAGGTTGTTTCTACTACTGGGCACTCGTGCCAAATAGAATATCTTGATATTTTTGAGTGAAATCCAACAGTCCCTGATCACTGGTTTTGAAGCCAAATGTGATTTAACTTTTTGTAGAAAACATAGTATGTTTCTGCTTGAACATAAATAATGCCAATCTGGCTGATCCACAATACAGGTCCAGTAATTTGGAGCTGTTAGCAGTCATTCCACGCTGACAGCTAAAGTCTTTCCTGGCCAAACAAATGTATGCTTGATATTTACAAAAGCGTTATTGTTAGGGTGAAATTTGTATTAAAAAATAAAAAAATAAAAAGGAAATGCCTACCAAACCCAGCGTGCCTTCGGTATTTAGTGATTCAGTCATACCACTCTCAAAGACATACGACAGATATAAAGATCTTTGATCATTTCTATCTTCCCCCAATGCTCTTTAATATGCAACACATCATTGTTTTTATTGGTGCAACTTCACATTGGGCCTCATCACGAGTTGGGCGGTATCCCAGCTGTAATACTGTCCAACTGTAATGGCATCAGCGTCTACCGGTCCAGCGGTATTATGCCCGATCAATGGTTGGGTTTTAACGGTATATCCCCATTCCCCATTGGATCCAATGGGGAATGTTCAGCCCTAGTGCTGCATGCTAATACAGCTGGCGGTAATACTGCCAAAAACAGGGCACTATGAGCCTCATCGCGAGTTGGCCGGTATCCCAGCAGCGATACTGCCCAACTGTATTTGTGTTACCACCCACCCATCCAGCGGTATTACTGCCGGATCATGGGTTGGGCAGTAAACGTTATTCCCCATTCCCCATTGGGTCAATTGGACCCAATACGGAATTTTCAGTGCAATTAGCACCGGCGGTATTACCATGCAGTAATTGTGCCAAAAATCATAATGTTTCCGGGGTGTTTACCCCCAGATCTGAGCTGGGGCTAAACATGCCATACTCATGATTGGACGGACCCTTAAATGTGGCGATAACCTTGTTACCGCCCCATTTAAGGGCTACCACCCAACTTGTGATGAGGCCCTAAGGGCCTCATCACAAGTTGTGCGGTATCCCGGCTGAAATACTGCCCCACTGTAATAGCGTTAGTGCCAGCTGTTCCGCATTATTACCACCAGATCACGGGTTGGGCGTTAACAGTAAATCCCCATCCCCAATTGGGTCCATCGGACCCAATGGGCGATTTTCTGTGCGAATACAGCGCGCTAATACAGCTGGCAGTAATAGCACAGAAAACTGAGCGCTAACTGGGATTTTCACCTCCAGAAAAAAGCCGGAGGTAAAACAGTCCATTTAGCACCCTACTCGTGATAGGGACAGCCCTTAAATGCATCAGTAATACGGTTACCGCCGCATTTAAGGACTACAGCCCAACTCGTGATTAAGCCCTTCACCTTTACTGGGATGAGTTTGAGCCCTCTTGTAATGATTCTCACTCTCTTCGTATATTGTTGATGTTTTGTCTTTACTGGGACGAGTTTGAGCCTTCCTCTAATGATTTTCACTCTCTTCTATTATTGACTATTCGTTTTTACTGAGACGTGTATGAGCCTTCTTGTAATCATTCTCACTCTCTATGGGCCTCATCACGACTTGGGCGGTAACGTTAGCGCTATTAGCGTGGGGGCTATTAGCGCGACCGCCATAGCCCCCGGTGCTAATAGCGCGGGATCACGAGTTGGGTCGATGTGGAAGTCCCCATTCCCCATTGAGCCCATTCGGGAATGCCCCATTCCCCATTGGGCTCAATGGGGAAATGTTGCGCTGTTACCGCCGGCAGATTTCCCGCCGGCTGTAATAGCGCAAATTTTCGGCGGATTTCCCCCCAGCTCAGAGCTGGGGAGAAATCCGCCGAAGTCATGCTTTGGCGGACCCTTAAATCCGGCGATATTAGCGCTACCGCCGGATTTAAGGGTTACCGCCAAAGTCGTGATGAGGCCCAATGTCTATTATTGAGTCTTCGTCTATACTGAAACGAGTTTGTGTGGTGCAGTAACATTTCTTGCTCTATTTGTATATTCGTGCGACTTTATCTTGGCTGGTACTAGTTTGGGTACCCTGTTATTTCCTTCAGTCATCCTACTGTGTCTCCTGTTCTCCCCATTACATGGCTTACACAGGGATAACGTCACTGGGCTCGCCGATATTCTAGGTCTCACTTCTTCCCTTGTCAGGATGGTTACTGGTTTCTTTGTCTCCCCATTGGTCTGCCCACTCTGAAATACCTTGGGAGAAATGGTATCGGAGCAGTTCAGGGAATCTCTCAAATTCGGGATGCCCTGCGACCAGTTCAGTCTTCCACGTCCTCTCTCACCTCCAGCGCCACATGTAGGAGGCTGCACTGTGGCTTCTCTCTCTGTTCGGATGCTGTGTGTCCATGTTCCTCTCAGCTTGCTCACTCATGCTGATTCAAACTTCCAGGGCTCTTTCTCCTCTTCGGTTGCCACGTCCTAGATTATGACGCTGCCGTGGGTCTTCCTCGGCATAGTGTCAAAGATCTTACTTTGTGTTTGAGCTAGACTCTGTACTTTTCCAATAATCTACTTTGTCTCAGTACCACATAGATGTTTCTTTATAAGTAAAACAAGAGATCTTGGGCCTCATCGCGACTTTGGCGGTAACCCTTAAATCCAGCGGTAGCGCTAATACCGCTGGATTAAGGGTCCGCCAAAGCATGACTTCGGCGGATTTCTCCCCAGCTCTGAGCTGGGGGGAAATCTGCCGAAAATGTGCGCTATTACCGCCGGCGGGAAATCCGCTGGCGGTAAGAGCACGAATTTTCCCCATTGAGCACAATGGGGAATGGGGCATTCCCGAATGGGCTCAATGGGGAATGGGCCCTAGTCTGTTCTTCACATGTTCTTACATTAGATGTTTCTGAAGATGGGTGATGACATGTCCCTTAGGGAGTTCTTTGTTGGAATGGGAGTCCTTGTCCCCAGAGGAAGAGTCTCTCCCGGTGAGGTCCAGCTTGCCTCTATTCATAGGGAGGGTTTTGCTTAGTGTGCTCACCCCACCCACCCCATGGGGAGAAGTGACAGAATCACACATCACAGGTGGCACACAAATGCAGTAATACTAACATATTTAATCCTAAATAATACAGTCCCAACTCTATGTAGCATTCTCAATTCTATGACAACCTTTCAGCTTATCGATCAATATAATCAAACTATGTTCCGTTAAAATATAAATACAATTGGATTCTTTACAGTCAATCAGCAAGTTTGAAACAGTTGATTTTCCACAGTATCAACAGTATCAAAAAGAACTATTGGTACCAGAGAAAGGCTGCATTTAAAAATGCCATTTATATAGACATATTTACATCATTTCCAGTGGCGTATTTAGGCTCTCTGCTGCCCTAGGCCCAAGTAAAAGTAGGACGCCCCCAACTTTACTCAACCTCTGCCAGACTCTACATCTTCACCAGATTCCATCCCTTCAACCAACTCCATCTGTGTTGTTCATACTATGACCCTTCACCCCTTTTTGTCCCCCATTTTGTCTCCATAACATTATAAAGGTGTTTTTAACGTTGCAGGAATAAGAACGTTATTGCTTCCTCGCTATTCATTCAAGCCGTCATCCTCTTTATTATGTTAGTTGCAAGAGTGTTTTCAGATCTCTGCTGCCCAAGATTTGGAGAAGGCAGTGTGTTCTACAGTTGAGCGCACTGGAGGTACTTGCTATGTTCAATTGTCAGAAAACAATCTTTTAGAGGAAGCGATCAGAATATAAACTGTCTGCCAATTGGACACAAGTGAGAGAAGGTTGGAATGAAGTATTTTGTTTTTAATACTAATATCTGGTTTCTCTCACAAATTGCCTGCTGTCACTCTGAGAAGCACCTAGACTGGTCTACAATAGTATTGCAACATAACTAAATTTCTACATCCGGTCTTGTCAAATGGTAAAGTTTATATATGAAATATATGCAAGTGGTACAGGCACAACTTATACAAATGTTGAGTAAAAAGAACGTAACCCCCTTCTCCTGGTTACAGCTCTGCTGTTAGCAGGAGGCAAAATGGAAATAAGGCAAGATACCTGTTGCAGCCGATCTATCTCCAATTTCTTATACTGGAACGCTATTAAAATATGACAAAATCAAGTGAAGTTTGTAAACTCTAACTGGGCATAAACACCTCGGTAGAGTAAAGACAGTTGGAGAAGGTTCTTGGAATCTTTGACTGTGCATTCTCACAATGGTATAATGGATAGGGCGACCCTAAACATTCATGTGTGGGAAGCAACACCTTCCTTGTAGTTGCACAATGTGGGTACTTTTAATAGAGTGTTAAGTGGTACATATTGTTTACATCATTACTGTGTGTGCCATTGTCCAAAATACCCAACGCTCCAAGAGTAAAATTGAGCAATGGATTAGGCATTCCAAGACAATATTACCTTTCTGGGTGTGGTTTAGACTATGGGTCTTGACAGCTTGCATATAACGTAATTTAAAATGTGTGCTAACTCCGTAGAGTTCATAGGACTGTACAATACATATGGGCATTTTGAGATGTGATGTGTGGGTATAGATCTAGATGTCCTGCTGTCACAGTAAATGTCCTACCTTGTATTTCAAATATAATGAATTTAAAGATTACTTATCAACATCAGAGTTTTGCATTGTGACATACTTTTAGTTGGTTCTCCTGGTCGTACTGAACGTGCAGTACAATATCATCAAAGACACATGATAAACCCAGCAGGGATGCCATTTGTCTGTTTAGCGCTGAACAGCTTCTGTAAAGCAAGCTGTGTAAAGGACTGGTGGGGGTTATCTGTACTTCTGCCCTCTATATGGTAGAGTAGAAGAACAGAGACCCCAGCCAAGATTCTCTATTGTTGGTAGAAATGGATGAGCAATCAAGGCTTAGCTCTCAGGAGGTGATGCAGGCTGGTTCGTAAGCACAGTGTAGTCCCAAGCCCCCACAAAGGAATGTCCACACACTATGTTAGTGATAACACAGTTCTTTATGTAAATAAGGTTCAAGTTATATACACAATCACAATGACACACTTTGTGCTCAAGCAATACTATAGTGATGAATGTACAATTTCTATGTGGTACACAATTACTCTTTAACTCTATTAAAATACACCAACTGCTGACAGTTTCAAATGTCATTCAAATCAATAGCAAAAGGCATCAACAATAGACTGGGGAGGAAAACAAGTTGGTTAAGCAATTGGCAGAAAATTGGGCCCCTACCTCTAGACCAGTGGTCTTCAAACTTTTTTGGCCAGGGCCCCCCTGAGCAAAATTTGGGCAGGTCGGGACCCCCCAGAAATGCCAAATGGACAGTATATATTGCGCGCCGTCACCTGCTCCCATCAAAGTGGCTGGGCTCCCTCATCCCACTCCTACCCAGTCGCTGGTCTCTCCCCACCCCATCACACACCCAGGGCTCTCCCCACTCTGCTCCCATCACTATCCCATGGTTCCCGCCCATTGTGCTCCCACCATAGTCCCTCGGTTCCCCCATCCCGTTCCCAACACAGTCTGAGGGCCAGTGGCGGCTGGTGAATCTTTTTTAAGTGGAGGGGCATTAAGGGGAGGTTCGGGGGGGTTTCCCCCTGTGAATTTTTTTTTAAATAATAGGTTAAAATGTTGCATTGTAGAGCATACTTTTAACAAAAAATGGGTAAATAGCCAAACAGTTTGCAATTGTTGCTGGGAGTCCAGGGGGCAGGCATTGATATTTTATTTCTATCGCGCTCGTACACAAGTGTTTCAGAGCGTGACAAGGCAAGGGAGGGGAACAGAGGAGAATAAAACAGCGATCTTACTAGGCCCAGTGACATTGAGAACGCGCAAGTGTGAGGGGAAAAGTGCATGGAAGGGGGGAGAAGTGGAAAGTGCGAAGCAGAGGAGAAACAGATAAATAACAATAAATAAATAATAAAGGCAACAAACAGTGGTAGTGCAGCCAGCACTTTGCAAGTGCTACGTTTAAGGCAGCAGACAGGGTAGGTCTGATAAGTGCAGGAAGAAAGATGGTTCTCCTCAAGTTTTAGAGTGGCAGGGCGCTGTTCCAGAGGGAGGCCCCAGCCGAAGACGGAGATCTACCCCCAGCTCGTTTCTTTGATAAACGACTGACCCTGAGGGAGTTGGAGGTAGAGGAGTGAAGAGCTCGAGAGGGGAGGTATTTGCGGAGGAATAGCTGAAGGTATTTTGGACCCAGGCCCCAGAAAGCCTTGTGGACAAGGCAGAGGGTTTTGAATGATAGATGTCCGGTAAAAAGATACCATCCCTGTCCCCTGGGCCCCACTGGTCCTAACACAATGAACATGATTATGTGTATATGCAAGGCGCTGCACATTCATACAGCAATCACTCTATCATTCACATGAGCATCCATCACCATACACTCACTCATAACGCATCCATACACATGTTTAAATAAAAACAATGAACATAAACGTACCTTCTGCATTGGCCTGTGTGTGGGTGCTGAAACGGCCTGCTCCAGCTGCTCTGTCCGTATGTGCGAGGAGGCGCAGGAGCTCCCCCTCGGACATACAGACATGCAGTGCCCCAGCCAGCATTTCCAATGAGCTATGCAATGCTGGCGAAGCAAAACGCCCCAGCACTTGCATGGCTCAGTGAGCATGTGCGGCTGGGGAACTAAACTGAACTGTCAAAGGGAAACAGTGTTTCCCTTTGACAGTTCAGCCAGCCCAGGAGCACTCCATTAGCTGGATAAAGCAGCTGAGGGAGTGCTCACTGTTTCACTGGGCTGGCTCCTTAGCTCCTCCATAATGGGTGAGGGGCCACTGGGTGGGCGCCTCTTGCCATTATGGATGAGCCGCCAGGCTCGGACAGGCCTATAGGGCAATGCCTGTACCAAAAATGTAAAATGCTAGTTTGGGCCAATCAAAATGGGCCACCATTTTGGCCAATGTGGACCATTTTGATGAGTTACTTAACTATGCAGTTAGTAATGTTGACCATTGTTGCTGAATATATCACAATTTACTTACATTTTAACACAAAGCACCCCTTTGGGTACTATTGAAACAGTGGGCTTCATAACTATTCTGGCGGTAGCTGTGCCGGTAAAACCGGCACGGCTGCCACTGGAGTTGCATCCGGGTCTGGCACCCGCGAATGGGCAATTACTAGGTCATGCCGAGTTAGGCGGACATGATAATTGCCCTTTCGAAGGTGCCGGTAGATCCCCATTCCCATTTGAGCCCCATATGGCTCAAATGGGAATGGGGAGCTCGGATGCACCGGCACCGTTAATAACGGTGCTGGTGCATCCGACGAGCTGAGGTCAGACCTGGCGGGGGCTGTCAAGCACCCACGAGCACAACTCTTACTATGGCGGAACGGTAGCAACGGTGCCGGTAGCTTACCAGCACCGTTGTTACTGGTCCGCCATAGTAGTAATGAGGCCCAGTCTGTTACTAAAGGAATGAATATCCATTTACAACTGTGGGCCACTTTTTCATTGTTGCCTGAGACAGTTTCATGCTTCAGCCCGCCCATGTGGGCCACCCCTGCCCATTTCTTCCAATCTAAAAAAAAAAAAAAAAAAAAAATCTTTTTTCATGCTGAGCTCTCAGGCCCCCCCTGGGATGCACCCGCGGACCCCTAGGGGGTCGCGACCCACAGTTTGAATACCACTGCTCTAGACACAGTTCTGTGTGATGATCCTCCCACCTGGGCAACCTGTAAATAAAGTATATTGACAAGCAAAGTCCATATATTTTTTAGCAGAGTCGTATATCCTTCTACAAATGTTCTACTACCCTAATGTACCTGGTTTAGCAGAGTTTGACGATGGGTAATCGGCGGATCCTTCTTGAGTGAACCCCCTTTAAGGCAGGAGCCATGTATCGTCGAGATTCATCGAAGAAAGGGGTGATCAATGTTATCGAGGCAGCCGGTTCGGTCCTTGCGGTGCTCGTCGATGATCGGTTATGGACGTCCTGCAAAGATGAGGCATGCGGTGCACCTTGACAACCATAGTTTGTTGCCGCAAAGAATCAATGAAGAACGTAGGCCCAGCAATGGTTTCAAGTAGTCGGCGGTTGGCTTTCAGATCTTCGTCAGCGTCTTTGTGGACTTCGGGTGGCGGGAAACCCACCAGCAGATTCTCCTCGGTTCACAGCGACTTTCTCTGGCGGGACAAAGTGGTCGCCAATGATGAGCAAGGGAGTCCTTGATTTCAAGTGTCTTAGGCAATGGAGCATTGCAGCTCCGGTCAAAGATGATGGTCGTCGACGGCAATGGAATTCCATGTCCGGGTGCTTGACTTCAGATTCCTCGGCCGTCTCTGATCGGCAGCCTTTTGATGAGCGACTTCCAGGGTGCCTTGGTGAAGGATTCTGGTGCAGGATGTTCCCTCATTGCTTGGGAAGAGGTCTCCTAGCCAGGTCCTCTCTTGGATCAGTTCTTGGAGACATGACAGCTTTCGTATTGCATCGAAGGAAAGCAGCAGCAGAGCCTTCTTCTTCTAGCTGGGCTTCAAGGTAAGCATCAAGTTTCGACTTCAGCTTCTGAACAATTCCAGTAAGTGAGAGGTCCCCAGATATGCTGTTCTGTCTCTCATTCACACTGCTGAGCCAGGCTCAGGCAGCCAATCATTCATCAGGGCATTCAGCAGGCAGGCAGCCAATCGGGCTCACAGTGTATTCAGGCCATTATTCTCCATCCAGACACTCACAACAAGGAATGTGGATTGGGACAAGCACCTAGCCATTCAGCACTCCACACTGCATGCATATCAGTTTCGGGCAGGGCTGTCTCATTTATTGTGTTACACACCAGAAAGCAGACACCCATAATGTGGGAAGTATATTGGGCACACACTCCATTCACCCAGGTCCCACCCCAAGGGTGTACCCTCAACATACAGTCACCGGGAAGGCTCTAGCCAGTCTGGCCTGGACTTCCCCACAATACCATATATGGAACTTCCACCCAACAGCCAGGCAGGGGAAGGGTAAACAAGGTAACAGGCGATAAAAAGCAAGAGGCCACAGGGGCCTGTCTCCTATCAGGAATCAACTGATTCCAATGGCAGTGCATGGGTATCCCAAAATGGAGGATAGTCAGAGCACCTGTCAAATTCAGCATGGAGCTACCACCAGCCCATAACCTGCTCTAGGGGTACAGGGTTGTACCTCCACCCATGGGTGCCATAAGGTTATCCCAAGGGTCTGTTCACCACAACCGAACCGAGGAAGAGCTGCCCTGCCAGGAGTCCCACATGGACTCCTGCGCAGATAATAACACAGAACACTCATGATAAAAGGGGTACAGGACAAGGACATGGGACCTTGTCCCTCAAATGAATTTCCAGCATCACTGGCTGAATGGATAGATATTTACAGGGCATCTTCTTTACAGCTGTAAAACAGTGTGTACCTTTGGCAAACAGTTTTTGTTCTCACCCTTGTATGGCTTTGGGTATCCATTCACAAGTTTCTTGATGCACGTGCGCATTTAGATTTACTCTTCACCATTTTAACTTCTCTATGTTCTATTTCACGCTTGCATCTTTTGAGCACCCACAGACCTGTGATGTGTAGGGACGGGGAGGGAAAATTGTGCTTGCTTCTGAACATCATTTTACTGTCACCTGTGTGAACTCTGTGCTTGACTTAAGCATAGGCATTTGTTTAATATTGTACAATAATGCATAATTTCCAACCTTTACTTTTTAAAAGGAAACCCCTAATTTTTGCAACGGTTAAAAAATGCAGGTTGTGTATTTGAACAGAAAAGTGATTGCTTAACACAGTGTATGGGTGTACTGACTAGAAAGATAATGGGCCTCATTACAAGTTTGGAGGTAGCCATGCCTGTAATACGACAGAAAAAAATCCGGAACCCACGAATGGTCAATTACAGGGTCATGCCGAGTGTGGCTGACCCGGTAATTGCCCATTCGCGGGTGCCGGTAATAAGGGACTACCCATCCCCATTCGGCCCCGTAGGGCTGAATGGGAATGGGAAGCTCGGATGCACCGGCACCGTTCATAACAGTGCCGGTGCATCCACAAGTTGTGCTCGCGGGTGCTGCACTGCCCACCAGGTCCGACCTGGGCAGTAAGGCAACATCCACCAACTCATAGTATGGTGGTTGTTGCCTTACCGCCATACTTATAATGAGGCCCTAAAAATCATTGCTGGAGGACTTAGCCTAGTACCGATTAAGATACCCCAATGAGAGTGAATGAAAGGCCAACAAATCAATGTTTGATTCTTCAGACATATCCCAATCAAGGAAAGAAGTGGACATTAAAAAGAGAGAGGATCTTTAGTTTAATGACAAGAAAGGAAAAGAGAAAGTGTGGCAGGCCGGTAATTGCCCATTCACGGGTGCCGGTGTGGACGCAATCCACATCCCCATTCGGCCCCATAGGGCTGAATGGGAATGGGGAGTGCGGATGCACCGGCACTGTTTATAACGGTGCTGGTGAATCCACGAGTTGTGCTCGCGGGTGCCTGACAGCCCGCCAGGTTACACCTGGCGGGCTGTCAGGCACCCGCGAGCACAACTCGGAGTATGGCAGTGCGGTACCAATGGTGCCGGTGCCTTACCGGCACCTTTGTTACCGTACCTCCATACTCCTAATGAGACCGAATATCTGAACTGTATGATTTAATAGCTGTATTCACCAAGAACTCCCAAGGGATATGATATTCAACTGAATTGGCTGCGAAAGCACACAACAGAAGGGAATCATTCTCCTTTGCCTTAATTGTTAAATTATTGATATGATCAGCAGTTTGATTTGGGCTACCACCCTAGTTAGTTTTGATAGATAGGCTTTAACCTAACTTTGGGAAATGTAGAAATGTTCACCTTTCATTTAATAAATAATTAATGTGAGATGGAAACCAGAGACTGTGTTCTTCTTCTGAACCGCCACACACCTCATAATGAGATTGCCACCGACAGGCATTTACTAATTGTTTATATAAATCCTCAACATTCATATATCTGATTGTTGTGACTTCCCCTGCATAAAGTAGTGGTACCACCTTTGATTTTCTCTTATTTTAATAAGTTTGTGTTTTAATTATACTTACAGCTTGTTTCTTGTCTCAGAGTTGTAGGGTGGGATTGTAGGGTGGGATTATATACCACAGAACATTAAATCAGGAATTGCCACTTAGTGAAAAGATCAACATTGCCACAGATGGCACGATAATCACTCCAAACAGTGGTGAAGGACCAAGGGTTTTACTGTTCTTCTTGCTGATCTCTTCATCATCCTTCACCTCCACCCTTCTGGCTTCCTGTTTTTCCCTTATATTTTCCTTCCTCTCTGTGATTAGCCTCTGTGTCCCGGTGCATATTACGGGTTATTATATTAGATATTCTTAGGTATTCGGCCCCGGGGAGGGAGGGTGCTCCTGCCATTTTGGCATCTGCTGGTTGTGTGGGGCCTCTTGTGTGGGCTTGCTGCAGGATTCTGGCAGTCCTAGGACACCTGTCTCTGTGCTACGTCTGAGAGCGGCAGCAGAGGGCCTCTCTCTCTCACACTCGCACTGCTAGGGATCACCACTGCAGTCGGGATTCTGCAAGGTTGTTGCCTCTCGTTGCAGCATTTCTTCTTGTTTGCAATTTTTCTACACCTGTCTTGTGATTTCTGAAAAGAAGAAGAAACACTGGCAAGTATCGTGTCGAGGCAAGGATGGAGCAGACAATGAACTCCATAATAACATACTGGCATTTTGGGCACTCTCTACTGCCAGTATCCATCTCAGGGGTATTTCTGGCTCTGGATCTTGCTGTATAACTCCATTCCCCGCTGAGTTGGGTATTCACCCTCACTTGACAATGCCAGTTTACTGGCATTGTCACAAAATATTAATGAATATTGCAACAGTCCAGAAGGCATCGGCAAAAGACTCATAGAACTAGCCCAGGAGCAAAGTAAGTCACACCTAGGAAGTCCCTGAGGGAATCAAATAGATAAGTTATTTGCCTACAGTCTATCACATCAAACAGGCAGAACCTAGACAGTAGGTGATAATAATCAGTAGATACTAACCTGGGGAGTAGGGATACCTTAGTAAGGTATGGGTTTACTGTGTCTCGACGCGAGCAAGAGTGACAGCAGTTAGTGCCCAGTCCACAAAAATCAATGGACCTTTGAACTATCCATGGGAGTTTGTGTGTAATGCGGTGGATCAGAAGAAGGACACAGACACTCTGAGGACATTTCTAATGTGTGTTTATTAAAGAATAAGAATGACGCCTAACTTTCCGTATCGCTTTGGGGTATTCCCTACATATTTTACTAAGGTGCTCATCAGTCATCAGTAAATGTCCAAAGGACTATGTTTGTTATCCAAACTAATGTGAAGTGTCATTATACTTTGGGGAAGTCACTTTAGTTGCAAGGAAGAGTCAGGAGGCAGGCAGTACAAAAGGTACAAAAGGACACTTGGTTTATTTAGTTACAGAGTCAGAATAAGGTGGGAAATAGGAGAGCCGTACATTGGAATGCACTGAGGTTAGCTCTCAACCTGTAAAGTCCCATCAACTGCCCAACCGAGAACCTACATGTTGTTCAGGTTCCATTACATATCTAACATTCTAATAATGGGGACCATCATTGCAGTAAGTGATGTGCATACTACATAATGCTAACTGACCCGACCACTATTCTAGCAGATTAAGGTCAGGAGAAGGACGCCCTTCTCCTGATGAATGCTTCTCGACTTTGCTTCTTTATTCTTTAGAGTTTCTTGTTAATATTCAATTTTCAAATATTATCTTGTTACTTTCTGTATCAGTTCCTGTAGTTCTCTTTGCAGACTTTTGTCTTTCCTCTCCTTTTTCAGGATTACTTTCTTTGACCTTTGCCAGTCCACAAAAATCAATGGACCTCGGGCATGTAATCTCCTTCATTTAGGTTCTCTTTCAGCTCTCTTCCACCAGCGTCTTCTCCTTGCGGTTCACTTGCTTGGCATCTCGGTATGTCGATGAGAGACCTGAGCGTTTGCCTCTTACCACTTGGTATGCTGTTGGCACTGTCAGCCAGGCAGCCTGCCCACCTCGACACCCTCGTGGTCATGCTACCATCCCTCTTTGGGCTCCACTTCTCTCTGCTTCTTGCTTCCTGTGCACACTGATCTTCCAGCATTTGTTTCCTGTGTTCAGAGCACTTCTGAACATCCCAGGCTCTGCAGTTCTCTCCAGCTCCATCTCCTGCAGATCCTATGCTCCCAGGGGGCCTCCCCTGCCTGTGTAAGCATTCCTCTCTCTCAGCCTCATTCGGCCTGCACAATCTCTTCAACCTCCTGGTCCCAGTCGATTGGAGAGTTTTAATTAAAGAGACATTTTCGTTTTCTTCGTGGTGATGACATAAAATATAAGTCTCAGGACTTGACACTGCTTTGGATATTAGACAGTCCCATATTTACCATTCTTTGACATGGTCTAGTTTGTTCCTCCCAGTGAGGTCCCACTGGCTCACCTCCCTAGCCTCCCAGGTGGGGGGAATGCACCTTGGGGAGAAGGGACACATTCCCTCGATTCGTCACAGTTATTTGAGGTCATCTCTGAAACCCTTTCTTTGCAGATTTTGCTAGAACATTGTGACTCCCTGCCAAGCTCCCTTGTTTGCCCCTAAATTGATTTCCTGCATATGGAAAGTCTGTGAATGAAGATTAGACATCTCTAACTGCAATGGCATCAAAACAATGTTTTGTAGTTCCAGAAGCATTCCGAATGATATTGTTGGGATAGTGCTACAGTATCTATTGATCAGGTCAATTTCATATTTATTTTTTGGGGTAGGCATCTGCTGCCAGGAATTGAATTTCAGCATATTTGTAGTAACATTTTCTTTTTTATTGAGGTTTGCTCTATGGCTTTCAAAATACGTGGCTAATTTAGCCTTTTGTTGTCTTACTTCACTGCTAGTAAGTTGATACTCTAGATTTAACAGAACTCAGTGCTATGCGATTGAGACACTGGTAATTAGTTCCCTTTGATGTTATCTCCATTGCGGATTTGCTCTATGATTTCTTGGGATGGGTTTGCAATGTTACCTACATCATTGTTTCAAGGCTTTGCTGCCTGGTGTGGCAATTAATTTTAGGTAATGCAGTGGTTACAGTGCCATCCGCTATAACATAATCAAGAATTATCATGGCAGCTGGTGGTTGTTTTCCTCTGGGTCTTAGAAAATTATACCTAATGTTTGGTAAAGAGGTTTCAGTCTCTCTGACTGAGAATTATGGGTGCCCACATGTGATTATTAGCTAAGCCCTTTTATTGTGCCAAATATTATGGAAGCCAAATTACTTAATATGATTAATTCTTGATAGATTTAGGGCCTCATCCAGGGTTGCGCAGAGGAGCAGAAATGTGGCAGTAATGCTATTATTGCTGCATTACCGCTCCGCCCAATCCCAAGTTTTGGAGGAAAGCTGGAGATTCCCCTCCAGCTTTCTGCGCATTTTCGGTGCTATTACCGCCCGTACTATTACCACCGGCAGTAAGAGTGCCGAAAAGTCCCATAGAGTCCTATGGACTCGAAAGAAATGTGGAATTACAGTGCCACCACAACTCAGGATCTGGCATAAATTGCGCTAGACCGAGTTGTGATAACACTAATAGCGTTGGCGGCCTCCCGGTGCAATTACCACCGGGATACCACCACGGCCCTGATGAAGCCCTTAAAGTATAAAATTGCAAATCACACTAAACCAAAATCAGGAGAACACAAATCACAAATCTTTATTCAATAAAATAGAGCTAATTTAAAGTGTGACATGAAGACAGACATAGTTCTCCTGACAAAGCCTTGTGATTGTGATTGTGGTATTTATATAGCGCACTGAACGGGAGGCCAGAAGGATATCACTATGTGCACCAGATGGATAGCTCAGGGGCAACGTACTTGCCTTGGAAGCAAGACAATTCGGAGCAAGACTGGTTCGATCCCCGGTTCCGTGCTTAGAAACCTCTGGGTATGGAGCGTGTTATAAACAATTAACCACATCTGGGCACAGTTGGATCAAAGAACTGTGTACACTGTAATCTCAGACATAGGTATACATAACATCTTTATCCTGTTTTCTTCTGTTTATTTGAAGAGATGGGGTTTGAGAGCTTTACGAACTAAAAGAGAGTCTCCTTTTTCCTAATTTCCCATGGGAGGCTATTGCATAGCCTAGGACCGTATACTGCGAATCTTCTGTCTCCTCTGGAGACACAGGCAGATGATGAAATCACCAAAAGTAGTTTATCCGATAAACGCAGTTTGCAGGAAGGTAGGTATCTAGTCACTTTTTCCATCAAGTATAGTGGTGCAAGATTATTAAGGCATTTATAAATGTGGCATAAAATCTAAAAATCGATTCTATCCCCCACCACCAGCCAATGAAGCAACCGACGTAAAGCTGAAATAGGGGAAGATTTTGCCACTCCAAAGACTCGTCTAACTGCAGCATTCTGTGCCCTCTTCAACCGTAGCAACTGTTTATGCGAAATGCCTGCTAGAAGGAAATTACAATAGTCCAAATGGGAATTCTCCAGGGCTCCTACTATGGTGGCATGGTCTTCAGAAGGCACAAAAGGAAGGGCATGCATCAGTAAGCGTAAGGTGTAAAAGACAGACTGCATTTTGGCTCCTACCTGAACTTCACAACCCAAATTGTCCTGCCAAATACAACCAATGTTTTTAATCTTGGTGGCAAAATTCAGCCTAGAGCCCAAAAAGCATGGTGGGTGGGGGCACTTGTCAGCACTAAGAAGGTGATTAGGACCAAATAAGGCCACTTCTGTTTTGCTTGGGTTGAGTTGTAGCCAGTTCATGGACATACATTTGCTGACATCATCAAGGCACTGCCCATTCTGAGATAAGACTCGCACAGATCTCCAAACTTAATAAACACCTGTGTATAGTCAGCATATGACTGAAAGTTGACTTTGTGGCTCCTTAAGATGCCCATTACTGGTTGCAAGTACAAGTTAAACAACATAGGAGATAAAGATGACCACTGAGGAACTCTGCAACCCTGAGGTAGTGGGTCAGAGATAAACCCACCCAGCCACACTTGTTGCTGGTGTTCCAATAAGAAAGACCAAAACCATTTAATTGAGTGTTCAGAGATATTTCCTACCTCCCTAAGCCGTCTTAGAAAGACAGTGATCTACCGCTTTGAATGCTGTGGAAATGTCCAACACTACTAGCAAAGACAAATCATCTTGGTCCACCACTCCGAGAAGCTCATCCCAAACCGCCACTAGCGATGTATCCGTGTCAAATCTGGGCCTAAAACTTGATTGGAACGGGCCTCGTAAGGCCTGCTTCCCCAAATATTCCTGCAACTGGGTTGTAACCACCTTTTCCAAGATCTTGCCTGGTCATGGTAATCCAGCTACCAGCAGTAATATTTAAGGTCTTCTGGATCTAAATTTGATTTCTTCAATAGGGGTGTAGTAATTGACTTTTTTAGATGCAATTGGACTATTCCTTGTAAAAGGGAACCATTCACAAATTGCATCATAAATGGAGAGATATATGTCACCAGTCGCTGTGCTGTACAGGCTGGTAAGACAAATAGTAGGTCGTTAGTAGGTTTAAGTGCCTGCAACAAAGTCATAAAAGTATCCTCAGACACTGCCTTGAAATCAAATATAGTTTTAACACCATGGGAGTCTTCAGCCCCTATCGCACCCATTTGTTCAAGAGGACTGATAGCTAATTCTGCAGCCTCCTCCATATTCAATGGAATCTTCTCCTGGGTTTATTCAATTTTGTTCCGAACAAACAAGTTGAATGTATTTCCTTGAGCTAGTGAAGGTTTGATGGAAGAAGATGTACTAGTCAGGTTACAGAAGTTGGGAATAACAGGAAAGAATTAGTATGTAAGAATACTGACTTGGCATTACAAATATTCACTTCATATTCTTTTAAAGCAAATTTAACCTTGAATGCCCAATCTGAAGTTCTATATTTCCTCCACTTCTGTTCCAATGCTCTGTAGTGTTTCCTCTTGGAGGCCAGACCAATACCAGAACAAGGACATATATTATTCCGTAAGCTTCCTTGGCCTAAGAGGTGCCGCTTTAGACCAGATGTTATCCATAGCCGTTGTCCCCTGGGCAAAGGCTTTGTTACATTTTAATGATAGATCAGTAGAGGCTAGAACCCTCCTTACTTCCAATCCTGATATTCCTGCTAAATGTTTAGGCATACTGGATAGCACTATTTGCTTACCATTAGAAAGTGGTTTCCTTCTCTTAGGGCAAGTCAAAAAGAACATCCTCAGTAAATGGTTGGGCCATAACACTGGCATGGTCCTACCATCACCAGTCTAGATCCTCACCAAAATTGGGTCTAGACAATGGCCTTGGACGTGAAAAGGAGTGAAATCACCTAAACAAATGAGTTTGTTATGTTACATCCTGTAGATGACAGGAAAAGATCACATGTTTCCAAAAACAACTTAGCTGATCCCAGGGGTCTATATCCTAACATAATTTTAAATGAACTGGTGGGTGTGATCCAAATATTCAAATGACCCACTTGTGACAAGTCATCCCACGCTAGCTGATCAAAGAGAGAGACATTTAGATTACATTCATACATCACTGGTATACAACCTCCTCTCTTCTTGATATGATGAATTATTTGTATTAAGTACCCCTCAGGGAATAATAATGGAACAAGGCTTTATTTTACTTCTTTTTATTTATTCATAAAGCACCAAAGCTCGCAAGCATCTGGGAGCTGCATATATAAGAGACTGGGAGAGACAAGACATCCGTACAAATATGTCCACAACCGAAAACCAGTTGTTAAGCAGGAGTCAGTAGATGTCAGTCAAAGATATGTGTTTTAGACCTTTCATAAAGCCAGGTAGTTTGTCTCCAAAGTGAGAGATAATGGCAGGCCGTTCCAGTCTTGCGCTGTTAGAACGGGAACAAATCGCTGCAAATCTCCGTTTTTTTTAAATTTAGGAACGTCCAATAGACTGCCTGAGGTGGAGCGAAGTTGTTTAGGAGGATCATACGGTTTTAGCGGCTCCATTAGGTAGGTGGAGGCTTTTCCATGAATGCATCTATGGGCCAGGCAAAGAGTCTTGAAGCGTATTCTAGCTACAAGATTTAGCCATTGAAGTTTCTTCCAAACCCCACTAAAACAAATTAAAACAATAGGGCAATCTGTCATCCACTGATGGAGAATGACAGAGTGCTGCCAGATCATGACTTTTGCACCGCCTTGGTATTGCAATGTAAACCACAACAGCATGGCCGTGTCTGACTTTGGACATACTGACACGAACGATAGAAGCCTGGGCATAAATCACTTTCTGGTGTCAGTACCAGCACCACCAAAAGTGCCGTACAACACCTTCCGGTGTCAGTCACATCACCACCAGATATCATGCTGCCACCACCACTGCTACAGTTCTCCAGCAATAATTCCCTGGAGGGCAATGTGAGGGGTCAGCAATGCGAGCCTCAAGACTTTGTTTAGTATTCTCAAGGTTCAACATTCTTTTTTAAACAAAAATAAACAATAAACCCTAACGACACCTAATCTACAAGGGAATTCCCTAATTATTCTAGGATCTGAGGGAAAACCTCCAGCATTCACAAAACTAACCCTCACAATAAACAACATAAACAATTAAATATAAATGAAAACGATATAAATGAAATGTTGCCAAACAAATAGTGCCTTTGATGACTTCTACTTGTTCTGAGCAGATCATGTTCCCCCAGAATGTCCCAAAGTCAAATCTGCCAAGGAAAAGGAAATTCTTGAAAAGTTCCAAAGAAACAACAAAGTTCACAAAAACGAAAATCCACTGGTAGCAGTTCTTCTTCGCTGGATGAAAAGATTCTCCTTTCAAAGTACCACAAAGACAACAAAAGTACCAATGGGATTCCTGGATAGCCTCTCTCCAGGAAAAGATGAACAAAGTTAGATACAGAAGTACCACTTCTGCTTAACAACTCTTTTGTTTTGCAACTTCTGGGGCATCTGCTATATACTGTGTTGTCAGGATGCTTCTGCTTAGAAATTGCTCTCTCTCCAGCAACTCCCTTGAAGAAACTGTGAGAGCACTCTCCCTTGCCCCACAGTTAGCTTTTGGCTTCTGCTTCATTCAATTACAACAGTTCTGACAATTGTATTTTCGATCACAGTTCTGCTGCTCTGCAGCACTGCAATTTATATGGTTAGGCAACTTCCTCAAGACTTCTTCAACCTCTACAAGTTGGCAAGGCACTCTTCTCTCTCATGTGGTAAGAGAGGGAAGCCTCTTTTCCTTTCCTTCTGCCTTGTAGCTACCAACCAAAATTATTCTCCTACTGCTACCATTTTAAAATATTTATTCAACTCCAACAAGACTTCTTTGCCTTTCCTTCAGCCTTGTTGTTGCCTACTACAGTTCTGTTGAACATGTACCCAGCTCCCTTAACTAGCTTTAATGACACATTTTCTCCAATGGCTATCTCAAGGCTATAGTGCCACTCCTTCCAACCTTGGATAACCTTTTTCACCCCTAGTGTTGGAAGTCTCTGAGGTAACACAGCTTCAACAACTCTTAAACAATAATGTTCATTTCTTCAATGAGCTGGATATGCTATAATAGGGATTGGGCTATTGGCATTGGTAGTACTTGTTCTCTGCTCAGCTACTATTGCTTTTATAACTTCTGCTTCATTGCTTGTGATGTTACAAAAGATCAGTTATCCAATAAAAACTACATTAGGCACACATAATTTTGTTTTGCCTTTCAACTGCCACTTCACAGTTACGCATTCCCCAATTTTCGGTCAGCTTCTTAGCCTCCAAGGTATTTGGGACACAATGTTTCACGCGTAACTTCTCAATATGTGAAAACTGTGTTTGTAACGCTTCGGAACAGTCAATTAAAAGTCATTAGCTTTACCGGCAGCCTTCTCTGTATTAACAAGATGCACACGGTTGCTCGGCATTGAGTTGTGTTCCACAATGGGAAAAGAAAAGGATTTTACAATGCGTGGGTGTTTCAGCTTTGATATCTTATTGTGTGTTACATTTTCCGTTTTAATTGGACTTCCCAGTTCTATGAATGTCTTCTCCTGCTCAAATATGCACAGAAGTGTTAAAAAATCTGGCTACTGTTACCGGCAAGGTATTTTAGTTGATTTGGAGTACGGTTGTTCACTTTCCTGACTCCACAATCACTGCAACTGCAGGCTGCTTCTGCTTCTCGGCTTCGTTTCTTCAACTAATACTGCTGCAGGCACTCTTGGGACCCACACCCCTCTGCTGCACGGGTGTCTCTGACCAGCCTCATCAAAGGAGAGACTTCTACTCTAAAGTTTGCATCAGCTTACTTCTGCACACGGGCCTTGGGTGGATACATGACTTCAGTCCTGCATTCACAGCAATTAGGCACACCTGGAAAGGTTGTATACGAATTGATCGTTTTACAACTGCTTGAATGACAATTGACCTTTTCACAATTGACCGAATTGTGAAGGTCAATTGTACCATATATGTGGGGGGAAACCCCCCACAACCCCCCACCCAACGCCAAACCCCCCACCCAACGCCAAACCCCCCAAAACCCATATATATATATATATATATATATATTCGGTCAATTGTGAAAAGGTCAATTGTGACCCTTTAAATTCGGTCAATTGTTCATTCGAACAATTGTAAACGACCAATTTGGGTAATACCCCTGGAAAGGCTGTCTGTTTCCTCCAGTCTCTTCCTTGTCACCGCCAAACAGGGTTTGTGAGCACAAGAACAACTCAGAGTCTGCAGATGAAATCTGCCCTTCTCCTACTCTGGCTTCCCTTCTGTGGTCACACTTCCTTGTGAACTGCAGGCCTCATGCTCTGCTCGTTCTGCTTCTGCTACTACTGACCTTCCGACTCCCGCTCCAGCTTATTTCTACTACTCCCCCCTCCAGCAGTCTTTTATGTCCCTCAGGTGGGTTAATTGTTTCAGGTACAGGCCCTTAGAACGAATTGCCTGACCTGAGCTCCTGCATGTCTCTTTAGCCCTCTTCGTCTTCATAGTACCTGAGGGATTCTGGGACATGCGTCCTTTGTAGAACGATCAATTTCTCAACATCTTCAAAAGGATTAAATAAAGATTATTCTCCTTTGATGTTATTATAGTAGGTGAAAACATGTTTAACCATTTTAGAGACAGATGGGGCAGAGAAAGTAATGGGTTTGCCACTCCTATTGGCATACCTTTGGTAGAGTGGAGGATATGGAATTTTAGGGGCATAAAAGAATGGTTCTGAAAAGTTAGGATCTTTCAATATGTTTGTGCTAGATTTTACTGGCTTGGTTTTAACCCTAGACTGACATTCATCTGAATGACAAGATGATATAATGTCTCTGGGAATAATCTTACTATTGTGCAATTAACAATACCATGTCTCATCATGTAAAAATCACCCCACTACCCTGGGCCTTGTCTCCACCCAGGTGATCCTGCCGCAGTACACCACCTCCAGGATTGGGATCGGAGAGTGTCTGCCCTCCCCTGGCCCCCTGGGAGGAGGCTTTAGGCAGGGTTTTAGTGGGGGGGTCCACAGGATTCTCCCCAGCAGTGATATACCCCATCACAGCTGCAGAGGGGAGAGCCCGAAAAGGCACAGGAACCCATTGTGTAAGAAAATATCAAAGGCACAGGAAGTCAAAGACAGCACTGGTGAGAGGAGATCTGACACATTATGTATCTCCTCTATGCCTGTGGCACTTCACAATTCCCCAGTAGGAGCAGAGGATGCTCCTACTGGGGAATTGTGAAGTGTCACAGGCATAGAGGAGATACATAATACAGGACACAAATCCAGACATACAGAAGCAAACCATGCACACAC
Organism: Ambystoma mexicanum; assembly: GCF_040938575.1. Classification (NCBI taxonomy): domain Eukaryota; kingdom Metazoa; phylum Chordata; class Amphibia; order Caudata; family Ambystomatidae; genus Ambystoma; species Ambystoma mexicanum. The sequence continues at coordinate 1,143,339,579 of NC_090933.1, forward strand.
ATACATGCACATCAACAAACATATATACATATATACATACAGATGCAACATGGACACATGTCAACTGACACATCCCCCACACCAAGCGCACAACCACTTAATAATACACTGTCAGCTTTTCCCTCCGCCCATTGAGATTCCACTACTACAGTAATGGGGGAGTGTCGGCTCTCAACACCTGAACATTGCAACTACAAGGACCACAATTCCCTGCGCTGATGGGTGATAAACTAATCATCAACACCCTTAGATGGCCTTCCTGAAGAGAGCACGAGGCTTAAAAGTGCCAGAAGAGACAACACCACAGAAGTTGCCAGGTACATTGTCGAGTACTGGAGAGCACCCTTCATTCTGCATTTCAATTCATTTTGGGAGTACTGGACTCCATAAGGGCAGCATCAGGATCACTCTACCCCACTTAGGAATGCTGCACTGTAAGCCCCCCTCCCACCCACCACTGAGGTTCAGCTACTACAGTAATGGGGGAATGTCTGCTCTCAACACCTGAACATTGCAACTATAAGGACCAGAATTCCCTGCACTGATAGGCAGATGAACTACTCATGAACACCAGAGACTGCCCTCCAGAAGAGAGCATGAGTCTTGAAAGTGCTAGAAGGAAAACACTGCAAGAGTTGGCAGGTACAATATTGACAAGATGAGTGTGCCCTGTGTTTCAAACGTATGTACATATATACATACAGGTGCAACAAGGACTCATATCAACCAACATATTTCCCACACCATGCTCACAACCACTTACCTTCCTTCAATACCCATCAGACATACATATATATGTAGGGTGCTGTCAAACACAGAGATACCAACATACCGCCTGAGCACAAGATGATGCAATGCATGTATGCTTTTGCCCATGCATGCAAGACATCCCAGAATTCCAATAGCCATGAGGCGGCACATGCCAAGCAGCAGAGAAGGAGGGGCAAGAAGCAGCATCCTGCAATGGCAAGACACATGGTCTGCACCTCAGGAGACACAACACCTTCCAGTGACAGCAGTGCAGACCCAGTTGCGGCTGACACACCCATGCCCACGCCCACAGTGAACCTTGGTAGCAGTATTGGTTCGACCCGCTCAACCGCAGCAGCCCCAACAGAAATTGTAGTCTCCATCATAGAGGTGGGATAGGTTTAGCAGGAGGAAGAGGTGGCATGGATGAACTTGTGGGTGAGAAGCCGATGCAGGAGGAAGAGGATGACTATCAGCATGCAATGTTTTTCAGATGACCAGGCGGACGATTGACCCACCACCCCTGGCACACAAATACTGCTCCTGACGATGTTGAGATACAAGATCAGACAGCCCTGCTAGTGGCAAGTCAAGGGACATTCATACCCGTTTAGTTTTCTACGCGGGTGCTAATAGTGTTTCATTTAAAAATAAAAAAATAAACGTACCTTTCTGTGCTGCGCGGCTTTGTAGTTTCCAAGTTATTTTTCTCTGTTGATGACCATCTATCTCATCATCAACAGAGAAAACAGAGCTGTGACACTACGGCACCATACCACACAGCACCGAAAAGTAACGTTTTTTTTTTCCCTCTTACCACACCACCCACATAGGAAACTGCACGGGTGCGCAGAGGTGAGTGGGCACCTTGGAAGGAAAGGAGAAGCAAGGAAGGTGGCACTGGCCAGCAGCATTCAGGATTCTTGGAACGTGGACTTATGCCATAGGGTACAGCCCACGTTCAGGGCATCCCGATTGGCCAGCGCCACCTTCCAGGGTGCCAATAGAAATCCTTAGCACCATGATAAGTAAAATTTACAGGGTTTTAGTAAGAGGACAAAAATTGCGCCCTAATCTAAATAAATATGTACTTTCAATGCGTTTGTTTTTACCAGGGCAAATTTTGCCTAGTGCTAATACCATTTCATGTTAGCACTAGGGCAAACTTTGCCCTGGTTCAAAAATGCATTGAAAAAATAGGATTTTGCCCGAGGGCAAATATTTCCCTAGTGCTTATGCCATGCAAAATGGCTCTTTTCATGGGGGAAAAGGGCTACTAGTATGGCCCCAATGTTTTTTGCACTGGCGCAAACTTTGCCTTTGTGCTAAAACCGTGCAAAACTGCAAAGTTTCTGTAATCTGGGCCCGATGGAAAGAAGACTAGTGGCCAGCGCAAGTGCAAAGCTGCATGGTATTAGCACTAGGGCAACGTTTGCCCTATTTTTAAAAACACTGGGACATTTTAGACAACCATTGCATCATGACAAGTGTAGTTTGGCATGTTATAAGCACCAGGGTAAAATTTGCCCTAGTGCAAAACAAGATGCATTTTCAATGCATTTTTGCACCAGGGCAAAGTTTGTGTGCATTATTGCTGCATATTTAATCCCTTACATGCTTTTCGCAGACTATGGAAGTCTGCCCCTATTCTTGCTGTCATAGAATCCCCGTAGTATTCATCCAATGGATTTCACATTTGGGAGACATTCTACCTTATATTTGAAAAAGGCTGCAAAGCCTGCAAATCCTAGATCCGAAACCTTTTCGTGCTATACTATACATCTGTTAACCTTCTCCCAAATGTGCATGGCACTTTACAGTTCGTCCAGTCCCCAAAAGAATATCAGGTGCCCTTTGTTGTGGTCCAAATTGTTAGCCGCTCTAGTTAATTATACTCCTAATAAAATCAATGAGTGAAGTCACCTGTGAGATTGTGTTTTAATGCCGCACCACTTTTATAACTGAGTTATGCAAAACAAGTTAAACTTATACCAGATAAGCACAGATAGAGTCAACGACTTCATTAAAGATTAGCCAGTTTGACCCCCGTTTTAACAAGGAGACGGCCTTTTATTTGGAAAGTTTGCAAGCACCAGAGAATGCTCGAGTGTGACTGCAATTACCCAGGCTATTTATTTTTGACACTTTGCTCCAAAGAGACTTTTTAAAAAAAATCTGCTTGTAAACATTCGGGCACCCGTTCCAGGCTGGCACTGCCATCACATGACATGCCGTAATCAACAACAAGGCCTTGTTTACTAGGCTCAGGACTGAGCAGAAATGTCACTTTCCTGACATGTGGCTTTTTTACTCTCCGACTATCATTTGGTCACAGGTTCGCATCCTTGATTAGGTATGTGCCAATCGCCAATCCAGTTCATGGAATTCACTATAAAGATGGTCTCTATAATTTGTATTAATACTGATATTCTTAAATATCGCTGATCTAACCAAATCTTATCCCACTCTCTATTAATTGCAACACAGATGTGAAAGAGGGTGTGGGGGCTGTTTATGTTGAAGATTAAGAATCTGCTTAATATATCAGTATTCAAGTAGGCTTCCCCCATAAAGTAATGATTGTGTTATTCCTTTTTGGGGTGTCCTAGAAGGCAAGACAAGGGAGCCACTGTAGAGCTTGAGTGTGACTATAGATTGAATTCAGCATTACATGTACTACATTGAAGAACAACATGGGTTGTCCAACTCCATGCCTCGAGGGCCGCAATCCTGATAGGTTTTCACGATATGCCTCATTAATATTCATGAGAAAAATTGCATACACTTAGAATCATTTTATTTTCATGAATATTAATGAGGGATATCTTGAAAATCTGTCACCTGTTCCGCTGGAGGCGAATATGGCCCGTGAGTTGCTTTTTACCCCTCCAAAAAGTAAAGATCGAAAGAAAGGTCTCGGACCGACAGCATGGATAGACACAGTGCAGCTAAGATGGCCGCTTTCCTGCTCTATCCAAAAACCCCAATATTGAGACCTAATCAAGGGAAGAAAAGCCCAGTCATGACATGAGAAGGTGTTGAAGAGTTTGAGGAAATGGTGCACGCAGCTCTTGCTAGGTACTGCCCATCCAAGACCTGAGATGGTGACCCAAGGCCTGGGGAATGGGTGTAGCCATAGGAGTGGAGAAAGTTGCGTCCCAGAGAAGAAAAAAAAAGCTGTGAAGAAACAGCAGCCAAAGAGTAGCAAGGTGATGCATCAGGGATGAAATGAGTCAAAGAGGAACATACTGTAGCCTGATTGAGGCGGGCTAATATGAGCTCCAGAAATCAAATGAGTAACTGTGAACCAACCCTAAGGATACATTAGGGGAACTCACGAAGATCAGTAATCACTCCTATATTCTGAGTCAGTCTGCTGGTAATCGGGCAGGTGAAGGAGGAAGCAACGAGTTGACAGTGGGTCAGTGCAATCCAGGAAGAAGGGGGCCTGAGATAAGGGTGTTCTCTCTGCCGTCCTCGGAGTGATGTTGGCAGAACCCTTGTTGAGGAATATGGACTCTTTCAGGGGTAAAGGAGGGACTCATGGAGTGAGATGAAGGACCCATTGCTAGACACGAAAGTATAGAAGAGGGAAGTGTGAAAATTCATGGGTAGAAGTGAGTGAGCCAAAGCCGAACCAAAGGGTGTTGCTTGTCTCTAAATGCTGTGCTCAAGCTGGAAAAAGACCCATATCTGACATCTTGCCTCCTCAAGCCCCAGACCATGTGACCTATACACTGAGTCTTGCCTCCCCACAAAAGCAAACCCATAACCAACATCCTGCCACTACAATAACACAACCCCCATGCATGTTGCCCTGCATCCCCACCATCACAACACATAACCTTTACTTGGCTTCCTCTCTCCCAAACCGGCACACAGCAAAGAGTGAATGTGGCCTTGCTTTACCATCCAGAATTGAAACTACAAGTGCCAGAATGCAAGGTATTCCCAGCATAAAACAATCTTATCTCCACTGTAACTGTACTTTCAACACTGAAAGACACAAACTGACAAAATAAATAGTGCGACAACATCAACTGTTTGTTGTCATTGTTGTATACAAACATGTTTATTATTCATGTTTCGGGGAGGAGGGAATGAATTTCCACAAAAGCAAAGGCCTTTTTTGTGTGTGTCAAATCAGCAGGCATCATAGAAATAAATAGACGGATTGAAAAGGGGAACTGATTTTGTGACATACCTTAATTTTCTTGGAAGAGCCTAAAGATTTGAGATTCAAATGGAGTTGTGGGGCTTTAGGAACAAAGGCGCTGATCCACTCCTTAGCACTTAATGTTCACAGTTAACAGAAGAACTTCTCACAGACAATGCTCTATTCCCCAGTATATCACTCCCAATCTGCTCGTTTCCAACTAAAGAGCTTCTCATTTATGTGTGCTGCTCATCACACCAAGATGTATTAGAAAGGTATTTGAAAGGCCCCACCCAATCCCTACTCTCTGTGACTCCGGATAGACGTGCTTCTCATGATAGTGAGTAAGGGTTGTGCAGATGGTGAATCTTTATTCTGGAGAATGTGGCGGGATGTCAGGCAGTCACTGCCAAACCTTCAACCAGGCAAGATTTAAAAACCCTTTTTTTTTAGACCGAGAAGACCTGTGTTTTCAACAGCAATTGGCTTGAAACCCAAGCCAAGGCAAAGCCAACCACTTGTCCCAGGGAGGCCCAAGCGAATGCTGGCTTTCCTTCCGGCACAGAGAAGTGATCTACTGAAGAAGGCCCGCAAGCTCCCAAAAGTGGTCAAGAAAGAATAATACGCATTAATAGGGCAGGAGCAACATACAGACATTCAGGCAGTAGCCCTAACACAGTTTGTCTGCCTGCTTTAAATCTATAAAGGCAGGCAAGGACTCAAAGGCGCTGCTCAAATAGGCAACATAGTTCCATAAGGGGTAAAAACTGTCCTTCTGATGCGATCATGCGGCAAAAGTGGGCAGGGGGGCTATGCCCAACATTACGACTAATGTGAGAGATGCCTTATGAAACAGAAGAACTGGTGTTGCCAACAAACATTCAGAAAAGGATGACTGAAATAAGAGGCTCAGATTACAGCAGTTGGTTACAAAATAGGTGCTAAAGGCATTATTTACGTAATGGACCTAGAACCTGGGCAGATCTTGCGTGGATCATTTGCAAGTATCATTGACATGGAGGACCTGTTGGGCAGGGATCGAAGTGAGGAGGAGTGGCTAGGAGCGATGCGCCTCTACTTTTGTTTTTCTAGTGTCCCCAGTCCTATACTTCTTTTTGAAAAAGAACCCGCTCCGGGACGGTTCTTTTTCAAATAAAAGTCCAGAAGGAGAACTCTATAAATCAGCACTCAGCTGCAGCAAAATGAGGTTCACACCATAGTGCTTAGCCTTGGCCCACGCCTGCGCATTGAACGGCTGCCGATGGTGACAAAGAAAGCATTTCCTTCACTTTATCGCAATGTAGGGCTCTTGCAGCCTTTGCTGGGTAAAACAGAACCCTCTCCCCCTCTCCCGGAGTGTCCATAATATCCCATTCTGTGCCCACCCTGCAGCACAAAAGAAGGGACAGACTTGCAGGGAGTTCCTGAGCTCTCAGCACACCAGGTGCAAACACTGTTCCGCTGAGTGGCCTTCACCTGTTACCATTGGTGCCCTTTGATGGAACAGGGATTTGAAAAGCCTAAGGAAATTACTTTTTCACATGCTTTTTTGTTATTAGGAGTGCCTTTTCTAATACATGTAGTATTGATGTTGACATGGAATTTTCGGGGCCTGCAGTTTCTGTGACCTACCAAATTCTTTAATATTACTAGACATTAAAAGCGATAATTAATAAAAACTCCACTTTTAAAGTTTACTTTACAGTTATGATATTTGCTAGTTTGGCACGCCAAAAAGAAAATAATTTTATATGGATGTTTACATTTTCTTAACACAATGCATTGAATGAATCCCAGATATATTGCACTGTGTATTGCCTGCAAAAATTGGGAGTTCCCAAATACTTCCATCTTTTATAAATAACAATACTGAGGTCAAAACAGGACAAACTCTGCCTGTGAATGATGAGCCTCTTTAAGAGATGGTTCATTAGGCTAACAGAAGGCAATGCCTTAACAGTAAGCCATTAGTATGTCTGCATCAAGCTGAGACATGACTTCTTATCATGAATTGCATTTTATACTGGTGTTCTTGCGTGGCCAATCTGGAAAGGTTTTCTTACTATGGCATGGCATTTTGAACTTTGTTAAGAGGGCATAGCCTCAATCAAGAGAATTCATAATATGGGCGTTGTGAGAATTTGTAATTTGTGCTTACAGCACGGACATGTTTTATTACTGTGGCATGCCATCTTAAACTGGTGTTAAGGTCAAAGCAAACATGATGAGTGTTTCCTATGTTGTCGCACCAGCCAACATGGTGAAGACAATCTGGACATGTATCAAGTGCCCGTATGGACATGTTTCCCTATAGTACCTTTACTGGTAATAAGGTAAAGGAAACACTAGTACGTTCTTACGTATAAATACTAGCATATATTGGTTTAGCCAGCATGGACATGTATGGGCATAGTACGCATTAAATTACTTTTTTTTTACAATGGGCGAATATTTAATTGTAGTGAGAAACAGCATCCTGAAAATGGGTTGGGAAATGCTCCTGTGCACTGTTGGTGACTTGGCACCAAATAGATTTTTCATGATTTATCCTAGAAATTTATTTGTAAACTGTATAGCATTTTACCCAGTTCTTCTCAGAACATGTGCTTTTAAATGCACCATTTAACCCATTATTAAAATGTTCAAAATGTCTCGAGGAAGTACCCCTCAGAACCCTCTTCATTTATTTAGGTCTCCCTCGTTATGCTCGTTCGTTCCCACGTATTCATGGCACATGTTTATTCCCACCCATTTGAAACATTCACCAGCTGCCACTGGAAACAAGACCAAATTTTCAACAAAATCCACAGTTCCACTACTATGTTTACCCCACTTCGACCACTGCTGATGGGTCACTGTACAGGAACATGCATGATGTCTAGCTGCGAAAAGCAAGCTTTGGATGAAAAGGCAAACAATCATACTGTTGTGGCTGAAATCACAGCATAAGAGAAGTTACTGGAAAGATGGCTGAAGGAAACACATAGGGTTAATATATTATTCTTCATTTGCACTAGAGAGAGTGCATGTAGACTGTATTAGTTCCATCTTCTGCTATTATCCCTCCCTCCCTACTGCTCTACCCTTATATACTTTCTGCTCCCACTAGTCTCTGCTTCAAGCACATTACACTGTACCTCTTCTTATTCTACCATCACCTTGCCTTCACTCTCTCAATCCCATTCCCACTTAGCCTCACTCCCCTAAACTCCCACATATTTTCATACACTCTTCTTTTCTGACCACACACACATTCCCACACCTGCTGCCTTCTTCAAAGGCAATATAGACTTTGCATTCGCTCCAAGAAAAGAGTCTTAATTGAAGCCCACATCTCCGCGACATCCAACAACATGGCCAAACTTTTCAGAGTCTGCAAGGAACTGGCTAACCCTACAGCAGTCACATCCACTTCTGCATCCACGCAGGCCCTTTGCTCAGCCCTGGCTGTACATTTCACCACCAAAACACAGGACATCCTATCCTCTCTCTCTTCCACTCCCCCTCCTGCACCAACATCTTGTGGGCCCACTTTGGCCAACCCCCACACCTCCACCTTGTTTCTCCTCAATCTTCCCTGTCACACCTGAGGAGGTCTCTAGACACGTCCGGTCTATGGAAGCCTCTTCCAAACAGGTGGATCCCTGCCCCTCTGAAACCATCAAGGACAATATTGACACTCTTGCTCCAGCCTTGGCCGACCTCTGCAACCTCTCTTTCACCACTGGAGTTTTCCCCTCTACTCTCAAGCACTCTCTTGTGCATCCTGTGCTCAAAAAACCCTCCACCGACCCATCTATTCCGGCAAACTTTCGCCTGATCTCCATCACCCCTTTCCTGTGAAAACTCCTGGAAAAGCTGGCTATCACTCAACTTACCCTCCACACTGAATCTGTTGGCTGTCTCCAAGACCATTTGTCTGACTTTAGAGCATCCAGAGGCACGGAAACTGCTCTGCTGAACACCTTTGAAGAACTGCTCTCAAATCTTGACTCTAACTATCCCTCTGTCCTCATTCTTCTTGACCTCTCCTCTGCTTTCGATACAGTAAACCACAACATCCTGATCACCTGTCTTTGTGAAACCCTGGGCATCACAGATCAGGCCCTGGTGTGGCTTACCTCCTTTCTCTCTGACCGGCCCTCCCAGGTGGAACGTGGGTCCTTTATCTCCTTAATCACTCTCTCTTCTTGTGGCGTCCCCTAGGGATCTAGCCTGCCCCCCTGGTTCTTCAATATCTTCATGGCCCACTTGGCCCACTTGACCCACAGGATTTCTACCTTTAGCTCGAAATTTCAGTGTTATGGGGATGACACACAGCTCTATTTCAGGCTACCCTCAGCCTGCGCCTCTTCCTTGCTCATCTTTGGCTGTCTATCTGCAATTCAGCATTGGTGTGCTGCTAACGATCTCTACCTGAATGCTAGTAAGACTGAGATCATTCTCATTGGGACCCCAGAACCCGCTTTCCCCCTTTACACTGGTGGGCCTCACTCGGCCCTGCACCCTCACCTACCAATGAGGCAAAAAGTCTGGGGGTCATCTTTGACTCCACGCTCTCCTTTTCTTCTCACATCTCAGACATCTCTAAAAAGTCCCATCACCAACTGCACCTCCTCAGAGGTATTCTACCTTTCCTCACTTTCCCCCAGAGGCTCACCACCCCGAGAGCCCAGGTAGGTTTTCTCTAGACTGGACTATTGCAACAGCCTCTTTCTCATTCTTCCTACTTCTACTCTCTGTCCTCTTCAACTCATCCAGAACAGAACCGCAAGACTTATCCTTGGCCGGAAGCCTAGGGACTGCATCTCTCCAGCACTGAAATCCCTCCACTGGCTCCACGTGGCTGCAAGGATCAAGTTCAGGACCCTCTGCATAATCCACAAGACTTTCTGGGGCTGTGGCCTGCACTATCTACAATGTTATCTTCCTAAATACTCTCCCTCTAGAGTCCTCAGCTTGTCCTCCAACTCTCTGTGGGTGAGCCGCTTTCACAAACAGAGATTTGGGGGTAGATCTTTATCCTCTGCAGGTGGCTCCCTCTGGAACAGCCCCCCTGCCTTTCTCCATCTTGAGGCGGAGCACCTCAAGTTCCAGAAACTCCTCAAGACCTTCCTCTTCTCTTCCTCCTTCTCTCTCCCTCTCCCCTGCTAACTGCTGTTCTTTTTCTCTCCACCCTTCCTCCCCATTCTCCTCCCCAGCTCTGTTCAGTCTTTGCTGACTGGTTGCCTGGCTCACCTCCAGAGCCGTACAGGTCTCAGCTTTTCCACTTGCCTCCGACCACTGTACTATGTTCAGCATTACTGCACTTCCTGCTTTTGCTCCATGAGCGAGGCAACCGCTCTGCACTTAACCCAGGGCCCTGTTGGACTGGACGTGTTTGTTCCCCCCCACACCCTCTTCCTCGCACCTCCGTCTGTATGCATGCATGACCTAAATGTACTAGGACTAGTAAGTTTGTCTGTCCTGCCCCCCTTTTTTTGCCCCCCTTCACTAGCTTGGTCGCAACTGTAACACTTCATGCATGTGCACTAGGAGAAATGCCGTCAGGCCTAGTATGCTAGTTTTTCTGTTTTGATCATTCGGAAACTTCAAGGCCTAAGAATGATTACTGTATTCTCTAGTTTCTGCCCTGAAGCGCTTTGAAGCACTACACACAATTACAATTTACAATTTATAAATACCACTTTCTCTTGCCAACCAATACCTCAGCTTGACACACTCTCAATAATCTTCCTCCACACTGCACTGTCCTTCCCCTGCCTGTTCTCTCAGTCCACCTTCTCCTCCACTACTTCTCCCAAGAATCCCACACTGCCCTGTTTCCATTTCCCCCTTCTAGGCTCCTCTGCCCCTTACCATTGGTGCTGGTGCCTACCTGGATCCCCAGGCCAATCGCTAGCTTGTTCATTCCATGCGGTCATCTCATAAAGATTCAAGCCTTTAAAATGTCTCTGAAACAGTGCCCCTCCTCCAATGTTTGTTCCTCAGAGTTCTGCATGCGTGGAATTTCCTGATTATCAGTCTGCAGCAGGTATCGCTCAGCAGCACTTCTGTTCCGATCAGCCTCTCCCACTGTTGGATTGTGCGTTTCCTCCTCTGCTGCAATGACCTCTGGCAGTTGTAGTCCTGGTAATGAGAAAGAACACTGGTCATAACAGGGCACGGCAGGTATGTAAAAATAACAAATGTCACTTGACAGTCGCAGCTCGACACAGGTAGAAGGGACAGAGTCTGGGACCAGCCCAGCGTTTTCACCGACCTCTAGGGCAGTACTGGCTCTAGCAGAAACCCTGGTAGGCCTCCTCCTCCAGGTTGAGAGTGGTCTCCAACCCCGCTTGACAGGGACATGTTCCTCAACCTTTCATTGTAAACCTGTTAAAACACAGCAGTATGAATGGTAAATGCAAATTGATCACTTACAAATATGGCGATTTGACCCTGCAAGAATCTTTAATGGTCCTTAATATTGTATACAGCAGCTTAAAATTGCACATTGCACGGAGGTGCTTAATAATATTATTGGCTTCCCAAGTGAATGAAACAGAATGCCTGCTACCATAAAGTATATTCTAATGTTCACTAAAAATTTGAATGCAATCACAGTTTAGATGAGTTTGTTCTCCCAAATTCACAAGGATCTGTGAGACAATGCTGAGATGAAAGAGGTAGAAAGCCACCTGAGGAAGAGATCACCGAAGGAGTGAAAAAAGAAGGAATTCGATGGGGAAAGCATCCAGGACCAAACAGAACCCGTGAGTGATTGAAGCGTATACTGTTCGTTCACTGACGGTTATTTTTAAGTTGTTTTTTTTTTAACAAAGTTTTCGCCCAAAAACCAATTGAAAAATATGGGGGCGGGGGATGGATGGAAAGGGGCATATAATGGGTTGGGGCGTCGGGAATAGTAAAAAAAAAGCAATAGGGGGGTTGGATGGAACCCCCAAAAATAAAAAACGACATTTTTCAATGGGTTTTTTCCAGCAAAATCGTTTAATAAAAAACCCCTTTTGAAAAAAAAGCTGTTGATGAAAGAACATAGCACCGATTAAATGTAGATGATATGGACTAGGAAAAATCATCCAGCACCGAAAAGAGCGCCTGGGATGATTACAGAGCAGATGATATGGACTAGGAAAAACATCCAGGACCGAACAGAGCGTCTGGGAGTGATTAAAGAGCAGATGATATGGACTAGGAAAAAACATCCAGGACCGAACAGAGATCCTGGGAGTGATTAAAGAGCAGATGCTATGGACTAGCAAAATACATCCTGGACCAAAAAGAGCACCTGGGGGAGATCATAGAGCAGATGATATGGACTAGCAAAAAACATCCACGACCGAACAGAGCACCTGGGAGTGATTAAAGCGCAGATGATTTGGACTGGCAATAAAGCATCCATGACTGAACAGAGAGCCTGGGAGTGATTAAAGTGCAGATTATTTTGACTGGCAAGAAAGCATCCAGGACCGAACAGAGAGCCTGGGCGTGATTAAAGAGAAGATGATATGGACTACGTAGAAACATCCAAGACCGAACAGAGCGCTTGGGAGTGATTAAAACGCAGATGATTTGGACTGGCAGGAAAGCATCCAAGAATGTACATAGAGCCTGGGAGTGATTAAAGAGCAAATGATATGGACTGGCAAGAAAGCATCCAGGACCAAACAGAGATCCTGGCAGTGATTAAAGAGCAGATGATATGGACTAGGAAAAAAACATCCAGGACAGGACCAAACAGAGCGCCTGGGAGTGATTAAAGGGCAGATGATTTGGACTGGCAAGAAAGCATCCAGCACCGAACATCGAGCCTAGGAGTGATTAAAGCGCAGATGATTTGGACTGGCAAGAAAGCATCCAGGACCAAACAGAGAGCCTGGGAGTGATTAAAGAGTACATGCTATAGACTAGCAAAATATATCCAGGACCGAACAGAGAGTGTGGAACTGATTAAAGCGCAGATGATATCGACTAGGAAAAAACATCCAGGACCGCACAGAGCGCCTGGGAGTGTTTAAAGCGCAGATGATTTTGATTGAGAAGAGCAGGACACATGTCTTGGGAGGAGAGGCAAGGGAAAGACTAAGAAAATCAAATGACATTGGGATCTGGTTGGTAACTGTTGAGGACAAAGGTAAATAGTAACGAGAGATTAAAGAAGAGAGTTATTATATAATTATATATCTGTGTTAATCATAAACATGTATTAAGGAACAACCGTTTTGTCAAGTGCATACATAAAAAGGACAATTACATTTTTGTATTATACTCATGTATTTTTAAATAAAGGAAGAGCAGTAAAGCCAAGACTGAACTAAGGACGGCCAGTATGTGGTGCGCAATCCGGTGAACACAAGGAGATCACTCTACAGGACAGTTACTTGTTTGACTTGGATCTGTTCAGTGTGGTATTCCATTATGCAAGAAACGTCCCCTTGTAAGCATCAACACATTACAACAGTGGTGATTATTGTACCCCCTACCTCCGAGGACCTGCATTCCAAGTACTTTGAAACCCGGATGTTGGCAGAAGGTGAATTAAATATTTCTACTGTACTGTGAAGCATATTCCAGGTAGCAATTACATGGATCATTGGATCCCCACATAGGAACCGTGATCTAAGGGCGCTCCCTTGCTGGTATATACCAACTCCCAAGCGTGCTTCTCAGGATGATGCTACAGATGCACAACCTCATATAGATCTGTGGTGCATTTCATCATCTGCAGAACTTGTTCAGTGGTACCCAACTAGTTAATAAGTGTGTAATTGTTTCAGGATGAATAGTTCAGCAGTGGAACACTTGACTCAGGTACTGAATGCACTTGATGTTGTTCACTGCTTCCTAGGAATCAAGTAAAGAATGATAACAGGATCATTGGGAATATCTGAAAGCTCCTTGAGCCTGTCCACCCATTCCAGAGTGTTAACAGGATAATTGGGAATATCTGAAAACTCCTTGAACCTGTCCTCCTATCCCACCCTGTTCACAGGATCATTGGGAATATCTGAAAGCTCCTATACCCTCTCCTTCCATACCAGCGTAACAGGATCATTGGGGATATCTGAAAGTGTTACGTTCACCTGATATCCATGGGGACGCCACTCAGCCCTGGCTGGAAGATTAGCACTCTCCAACCCTCTCCCTTGATAGTGTGTTGGACGTGGATAGTGCCTGCAATACAGGAGAACTGGAAAGCTTAAATGTCTCTCTTGGATTGATTCCCACCTCCCTCAGCCTTGAATTCCTCCCTTAAGTCTAATCTCTCTCCTCACCTTAATATTAGGTATGGTGTGCTCTCCGTCCTGTGTCTCTGTGCAGGGGCGCATTGGAGGTGTTTTTTTTGCGACCTAGTTGCTTCACTGGTGCGTTGCCCCGTGTTCGTGTCCAGGCCTGCTGTGACTCCGATTTGCTTGATGAGGTAGGTACTACTGTTTTACAGTCTTTTATCTTGCCCTTTTCCTCTCTGCCTTTTTGTTGTTATTAATGTCTCTAGTTTCTTTCCCTCAGATGAGTTGGAGAGTTTTGGCGTTGCCATGCTGTATAGGATGAGAATCCCAGCAAGGTAAGTGAATGCACAGTGCGCAGCGCATTCTTGCCTTTTCTTTTTGCTGAGCTGTGCCTGTGCCGCTTCCTTTGCAGGTCATTATGAGGTTCCGGGCCGCGGTGATGTTCCGAGATCAAGGAGAGACTACACCTGGTAAGTGGTTTTCTTTGTCCTTGCGTGGCCTGGAGCGAGCGCTCACTAATAATGTCCCTTTTTGTCTTTTTCAGGTTGCTGCAGCGTTCAGAAGATGGATGCAGCATCGTGATGAAGAATCCCTGGATCGCGTGTATTCAGGTGAGAAGCTGGTGTTAGTTTGAAGATGGAAGATTCAAGACCAAAGCCAAACTGCTACTTACAAGTAAGCGCTGAATAATGGTGTTCTTCTTCTTCCAGATACAGGATTCAGCACGTGGCAGGATGCAAGAAACACTGGAGATCAGAACTGGACACGGTGAACGTTACGCTGCTGACTGCAGAATAACGCAAAGCATGTGCTGCTGTTTGGGTGTGGCTTATATAGCCCAAGTAAAGTAGTTTCAGGTAAAGTAGTCCCAGGCCCAGCCACACCCGAAACACTAGACCGCATAGCTCAGTTCTTTGGAACTGAGCTTGTGATTGCCTCCATGTTAACTGAAGTCCCAATACAAATGTTGTCCTTCACATAACAGTATGAGCCTGGTGCCATAGGCGCCCGAAATGGCTCCAGGAGAGTCCCAGATGGTGTTTTGTGGCCCATGAGGCCACAATGGAAGCCTGTAACCTGGCCCCAACCGAAAGGCTGGTTTGGCCATGATGGCCAGAAGCATGAATCGTGACAGCTCTCCCCCCGAAGGCCCCTCTCACGGTAGTTCTTCTGCCTGGCCCTGGTTTAGTTGGATGATTTTGATGGAAAGGCTTACCAAGTGTGGTGCGTGGATGTTCTCACTTGGCTTCCATGTTCTGTCCTGAGGACCATATCGGTTCCAATCTACTAAATAATATAGTTTAGATATAGTGTATTTTGAATCCAGGATGTCTTTAACTTCAAACTCCGGTTCTCTATCTACCCGTATTGGTTTTGGTGGTGTTGTAACTCGAGGTTGAGGTTGCACAGTTTTTAGGAGTGATACATGGAATACAGGATGGATCTTCATGTTTGGTGGCAGGGTTAGTTTAACAGCTACTGGGTTTATTATAGACTCAATGGTGAAAAGGTCCAAGATATTGTGGACGAAAGGTCCGGGTTCCTTTTATTGGCACATGTTTTGACACTAACCAGACTTCGTCTCCAACTAGGTAATCAGGAGCCTTTCTGCGATGTTGATCAGAGAATTTCTTTTGTCTTTCTTTAGCTTGAAGTAAATGTCCAGTTACCTCTTTGAAGGTTTGAGTAATGGTTGTATATAAGGTTTTCACCGCTGGCATCTCCAGAGCCCTGGGAGCATCTAATTCAGAGGTGCGTGGATGCCTACCATGTAGGGTATGTAAAGGAGTTTGCCCCATGCTGGTATGCAGGGAATTATTATAGGCATATTCTGCTATCCATATTAAATCATGCCAAGCTTCTTCAACTTGGTGTAACATACAACACAGGTATTGTTTGGGTGTCTGGTTTGTCCTTTCCGTTTGGCCATCCGTTTGGGGATGATGGCTGGTGGATAATCGAATATCAATTTGGGCCATTGAACAGCACTTCTTCCAGAAGCTAGATACAAATTGACTACCTCGATCTGAAATCAGGACAGAAGGAAAACCGTGTATTTGTACTATATGTTCCAGAAACACCTTCGCCAGACTGGATGCATTTGGAAGACCTTTAAACGGAATGAAGTGTGCCATCTTAGAAAATAAATCTACAACCACTAAGATGGTGTTGAATCCTTGACCCAGAGGTAAATCCATGATTAAATCGAGAGAAAGTGTATGCCAACGTGTGGGTGGAATTTCCAAGGTTTGTAGGAGACGAGCTGGTTTTTGGTTTTGAGATTTATTTTGTGCGCACACACCACAGGTAAGGATAAAGTGAATAATGTCTTTGCGCCATGTTGGCTACCAATAGTTTCTTTTCACTTTGGCTAAGGTTTTGGCAATTCCTGGATGACCTTCCATTAAAGAGTCATGATAACCGGAAATGACTTGCTCTTGTAATTCTTTACTTGGCAGATATAAACGATCTTTGAAATATGGCAGTTGATCCTTAATTATGTGATGGTCGTTTTGAGTACTCCATTTTTGTAAGGTCTCGGGATTCATTAAGAGCTGGATCTTGCTATGGAGTTCACTTTGGGTTAGTGTTGTTGTCAGGCCTAATAATTTGTCATTCGGAATGATAGCTACTGGATCTGGGGTTGTGTATACTTTCTCATCAATACCCATGCGGGATAAAGCGTCAGCTTTTCCGTTTCGGACTCCCGGTCGATATGTAATCACGTAGTCATGTTCTGCAAAGAAAAGTGCCCATCGCAGGTGATGTGAAGATTGAGCTTTTGCAGTTTTTAATTATTGAAAATTTCGATGATCAGTAATCACAGTGATGGTATGTCTGGTACCTAGGAGATAATGTCGCCAAGCCTTGAAAGCTGATTTGATAGCTAGAAGTTCTTTGTCAGTGATAGTATAATTGAGTTCTGGAGGCATGAATTTGTGTGGCCAGAAGGCCACAGGGTGCAGCTGGCCGGTATCGGGATCCCTTTGTGAAAGAACTGCTCCCATTGCCATGCTAGAGGTGTCCGTTTCCACCACATAAGGGAGATCTGGGCGAGGCTGTCAAAGAATTGGGGCGGAAGTAAATCTTTTCTTGAGTTCTAGAAAAGCCCTTTCTGCTTCTTCTGTCCATTGGAATTAATTATTGTTTTTTTGTAACAATGACGTGATCGGGTGCACTATCTGAGAAAAGCCTGGGATGAATCGGCGATAAAGGTTTGCAAAGCCCAGCATGCTCTGGATTCCCTTGAACGAAGTTGGCGACGGCCAATTAAGAATGGCATCTACTTTGTGCATATCCATCCTGATCCCTTTTGGATGAGGATAAAACAGAGGAATTCAACTTCAGTGGTGTCCAGTCATAGTTTAGAAAAAAAAGGATCGCCAAAACCAAAAGGACCGAAAAAAAACATTCTGAATGCTTTTTTATTTATTTATATATTTGTTAGTTTAGTATGCATACAAAAGTTTAAAAAAAAAAGAAAACGGGGGATTGGGGGAAACCCCCATAAATAAAAACTAAAATAATAATTCGAAACATTTTTTTTCGGCACTTTTCATGACGAAAAAAAGGCATTCGATCCTTTGTATTTCGAACAAGTCACCTACAACCAACTTCAGTAACATGAAATGAACATTTTTCAAGTTTAGCATACAGTTGATGTTGATGGAGTTTGGCCAGGACTGAACGAACATGTTTGACATGATCTTGTTTAGAAGAGGAGTATACTAAAATGTCATCAATATAAACCAAAGCGCACACGTCGATTAGTTCCCGTAAGACATCATTCATAAAATACTGGAATGCAGCGGGAGCATTGCAAAGTCCAAAGGGCATTACCTGATATTCGTACAGGCCATACTTGGTACGAAAGGCAGTTTTCCATTTGTCTCCTTCCTTAACACGAACGAGATGGGATGCTCCCCTAAGGTCCAATTTAGTGTAGATCTGGGCATCCTTAACTTGATCTAGCAGTTCCGGAATTAGAGGCAGCGGATAGCGTTTTTTTACAGTGATTTGGTTCAGTGCGCAATAGTCGATGCAAGTTCTCAAGTCCCCTTCCTTCTTTGGTACGAAGAATAAGGGACTGGCTGCCGGTGATTTAGACCGGTGGATAAGCCCATTAGCTAGGTACTGATCTAGATAAGATTTCAAATGGAGGTTTTCTGGTTCTGTGAGTGCATAGATTCAACCACAAGGGACTTGTGCACCGGGTATGAGATTGATCTGACAATCATAAGGCCTATGTGGCGGCAGGGTATTGGCTTGTTCTTTCTGAAAAAGTCTTGAAAATCTTTGTATTCGCTTGGTAGAGTAGCTGTAACCCACAGTACTACTGTTGCTATTCCCTGAACAGCTGTCTGTGAATCCGTTTTCTGCTTTTCTCTGTGGTAGCTAGTGAGAGCACAGTGGTCGGAAAAGGCCAACTTCTTTGCACGGCAGTCTATTTGAGGATTGTGAGCTACTAACCATGGCATCCCTAAAATCAACCGGAATTGAGGAGCCTTGATGAGGTCGAAAGCAATAGATTCCCTGTGTCCTTCCTGCCACAGAAGGGTTAATACTGCTGTACTGTGGTTACTGGACCAGAAGCTATTTCAGTACCATCAACAGTGGTGACCTTTTCAGTAGTCAGCTTTTTGAATAGGGGAAGCCCTATCTCTGCTGCCATATCTTGGTCTATGTAGTTTCCAACTGCTCCGCTGTCTATGTATGCTTCTACGGCATGCATCCGCGATGGATGTTGGTGATGGATCAAAATCACAGGTAATGCATAGTGTGAGGTCTGTGGCTCATTCTCCTCTCTAGACAAACGGACTTCTATGCTTGCCGGGCTTGGTAGTTTTCCGTCTCCTTGTTGTCATCTTCCTTTTCTGTAGCTCCAACAGTTCTCCTCGGAGGCTTTATTGGAGATACTTTGAGGAAATGGCCTGACTTTCCGCAGTGTAGACATAATAGCTGTTGCCTCCTTTTGTCTCCTTAATCCTTAGTTAAGGGAGCCCGTACCCCTCCGATTTGCATGGGTTCTACAGTGTTCTCCGCTGAACGTGAGACATTGTCCTTTGACCAGACATACATGGCATGAGTGTCAAATCTCATCCGATCGACCTTTCGGTCCTGTAGCCTATGATCTAGCTGAACAACAAGATTGATGAACTCTGCACAGTCTCTTGGTGGATTAACCTCTTGTGCTAGGACGTCCTTTAATTCTCCCTGTAGACCCTGGTGGAATAATGTGGCTCTTTTCTCTTCAGGCCATCCCGTTTCAACAACTAACCTGTTAAAGGTCGCTAACACGTCTCGGTTTCCTTGACGGAGGGACAAAATTTCATTATCCAATGCTTGTCCTTGGGTATGTCGAGCAAACAATTTCTTCATTTCCTGCTGAAAACCTCTAAAGTCACGTAGCAGTTGATCATCCTGACTTACTAATGGTACAGACCAATCTGCAGCACTGCCGCTCAGATATTTTTTAATTTTTTTTTTTTTTATTATTATTATTTTTTTTTTTTTTATTTTTTATAGTTCATTACAAACCTTTAAAATGTTTACAATTCATCACTTACTTTAAGATTCACTTTCAAGAGTAACATTAAAATGTGTGTATAATTATTAAATATATACTTTCAAGCTAATTTCATCAATCATAACTTTTGACAATTTCAGCTTATTTGATGTTCTAACATTTTATTTTCTATGTTTTCCAAAAGAAATGTTAAAGCGAAGACTAATTTCTCATCAGATCCCTCTGAAAGCACAATCCACCAGTCATCATCATTCAAGGACGGTCTTTTTAGCATTTCGGGACCTAGATGGAGAGTCCTTTCGTCTTGTAATTTATTGCAGTATAGCACTAGATGTTTTAGTGTCTCTTTCTCAGTTTTACAAAATCGACACTCTAGTTCAGGGTCTTCTTCCTTTTTCCTTATGTTCATAACTGCCTTAGTTGGAAGCAGGTTCATTCGAAACTTCAGAAACGTCTGCCTTTTTTTTTAAAGCATGGACATTTTTGTAAGTATTTAGGAAGAACGTTCATGGCTAGGCTTCAGGTGCGACTTGGTCCATACATCTGTGGAGTGACCTTTGATCTTGAGTTTCGCACCAATCTTGATCCTACAGTTTTTTTTTACTGCATTCGGGTTTTGGATCAATAAAATGGAGTCATCTTGTAATTGCTTCAGTATGGTTTCACAGGATTGTTTCCACTTATTCACAATTGAATTATCGTGGTGTTTTACATTAGTCTACAAAACCTGGTATTGTGGATGGTCGTCAGCTGCCATGACTTTTCTATATGTTGATAGCATATTGCATGTGACTTTTGCATTAATAGATATCAATCCCAACTCAAATCTGATACAGGCAGTTGGTGTTCCTCTAGGCAATGTTAGTACCTTACTCCAAAAAGAATTTTCACAAAAAGGCCAGATCTCAGATGGGCAACCCAACATTGCCTCAGCACCAAATATTAGTGCAGGGATGACTTTAGATTGATAAAATTCTATTACTGGCTTTGTTGTGAACTTTCCATATTTCTTGTTCACAATATATCCCTGGGCAGCCAGGTTTTTACATGTCCTTCTTATTTTCTAGACCATATTGTCGTCATTTAACCGTGAATTTATCATGACTCCAAGATATTGTGATTCTAAAGTAAGTCGAATAGATTTTGTATCAATTTTCCAAGTAAAGTTCTTTGACTTACTAGCTCCTACGAGGTTTTGGAGAACAAATATTTCTGTTTTCGTTGGATTGATAACAAGACCATTCGCGTCAGTGTATTCCTTCAAAGCTGTTAATTTCCTCTGTAGGCCGATTGGGGTCGAGTCAATTAGCACAATATCATCTGCATAAAGGATATATCCCAATTTATGTCCATTTATCTTTGGGTCAAATGATCTTGTAGCTTCCAGGGTTCGCCCAATGTCTGAAATGAATGTACTAAATAATGTTGTTCCTAGGGGTCAGTCCTGTTTTACCCCTCTGGTGGTTTCAATCACTGACGAAAGCGTCCCCAGTTGGTCCAGTCTGACCCTTATCATTGTTCCGTAGTATAATTCTCTGATGGCAGCAAGCAAACTGTCTGGACACCCCCAATTACTAAGTTTACTCCATAATAGCTCACGATCAATAGAATCAAATGCGTGAGCCAAATCTACGAAGGCCAAGTATACTCTTGATTTTGTCCTTATGGCCTACATCTTTAACAGGTTAATTAATAATACATTTAGACCACAGCCGACACCTTTGACAAACCCTGTTTGACGCATATCGGCAACTTCTGCTGTTTTTATCCAGTGTGTCAAATGGATCAATAATTGCGTAGCAAAGATTTTCCCTATAACATCCAGCAGTGCAATCGGCCTGTAATTTTTTGGATCAGTTCTTATTTCTTTTTTAAAAACAGGCACGATAATAGCCGATTTCCAGGATTTGGGAATTCTTCTATCAGCCATGATTTTTCTGAACAACATGTCAGAAAATTCTGCCCATGCTTCTGGATGGAGTTTTAGCATCTGTTTTGTAAGACCGTCAGGACCAGGTGCCCTTGACGAGCTTAATCTTCTGATATTTTCCAGGATGTTCATTTTATCAATAGTAATGTCCCATTTATTAAATTCATTTTGTTGGTCTTGGAATTATGTATCTTTATTTTTAGCAAACAGCTTTCCAAAATGCTCTATCCAGGTTTTTACGCTTACCATGATGTTCTGGATATCCCCTTGTGGGATGGTCATATTATTGATTATTTCCCAGAAAGAGCGAGTGTTTTTATTTGTTAGAATTTGTAACATGTTTTCAGCATCGTTCTGGATCATAATACTTTTATGTGAATGCAACCAGTTTTTGTATTGGTTTTGTGGTTTCTTTTTTTGGTCTAAGTAATTAGACGCTCGCAGTTTCGATATAAACCTGATTGTTTTCTGCAGTTCACAGTTTTTTTCCACAATTGCTTTATCATATACATGATTTTGCTTAAAATTTCTGTTCTTTACTTCCTTGGGGATTTCAGTGTATTCCCTCAATAATGCAGGATATTCTATTGAATCAGCATCTCTAGTAGCATTTTCACTTGATAACTGTTCAGCCATGTTCAAAATCTGTCCTTCTTTAATTTTCAGATGATTTCTCACGGATGTAATAACGATATCGCACTTCCATCTTTCTTCCTTAGTCAACGTCACTCTAAGAGAGTGATTTGGACTAGGTCATGATCACTCTGTTGCATCTTGATTACATTAAGCTCGGATACATTTCTCATCAAATTTTCTGACACAAAAAAATAATCAAGAGTCCTCTCACATTTTTGATTTTGCCAAATCGATTTAGGAGGGATATCTCCTTTAACGTTTCCATTTAAGATGGTCATTTCTCGGGCCTCCATCTCTTCTGCCCATGAAACGGCCAGCCGACTTTTTTTTAGGAGCGATTTTGCCCTGTCCGATTCGGCTGATACTTGTGTATTTAGGCACTCTATTTTCAGATCGCCACAGAGTATTATCCTTGGATTCTTCTCACTAGATAATATTGAGTCAATAAGATCCCCCACCCCGTCCATGTACTCCCATTCATCGGTCGCTTCATGCTGCCAATATAGATTGATTATGTGTAGCTTATTAACCGTTCTTGTTGTATTCTCTTTCTCTAATTCAATAATCACATATTGAATGTATGATGTAAGATTGATGGAATTTAATATTCTCAGGCCTTGTTCTCGTTTTACCAATACTAGAAGGCCGGCCATTGGCCTGCCTTTGGCTTGTTTAATGGCCGGATTCCATGCTATTTCATAGCCTTCAACATTCGGTTGATTCAAGAGCCATGTCTCTTGGAGATAAATTACATGTAAATTTCCGATGCTTCTCAGACTATTGTTAAACAAGTGCATAAAACCACGTGTGTTCCAGGAACCAATCAGCGTTGATTCTAAATTACTTTTGGCCTGGCATTATTTTGTATTTTGAGAGTTCAAAGCAGCGGACACCCAACGCCACTTTTCCAAATTATTCTCTCTGTTTTCGGTTTTATTAATGGGGTTTTGGTTACAATCCCCTGAATCTTTACATGCAAGAGTGATTTTGATCAGTTTTTTTGGTTCAAAACTGACTTTATCATTTATTAAGTCAGTTTCATCTTCAATATCTTTGTCATTTTCAACAAAGCGAACCTTTGTATTTACAGGAATTGATCTTTCGCTACCATTCGCCCCCTTGCTTTTAGATTGCTGAGCTGACTGTGGTCAATTTCTTATATTTGAAGAGTCACCCCATGGTTCACTTATTCCGAAGCCTAAAGCCATCAATGCATTGGTGTTTTCTACCATAATGTCCCTAATCGCTCTTGAATAGATGTGCAATAATACTCGATCTGTTATCGTATCATTTATTAATTCAACAGTTTTTGTATCATTCGTGGGTTATCGAACGAAGTTGTGGTAAGTAGTTCAAGAGTTGTAGTACATTATATCGATTTAGGATGAGTCCATCATCGGATTGGCGATTTCTTTCAAGTAAGAGACAGAAATTCGAGACTATGTCCTGATCTTTTTTTTGTGCAGACAGCTTTTGTTTTATAAAAGGCACTTTCTTATCGTCTCTCCAATTTTCTCTTGAATCTTTATGTCAGTCGTTTCCACTTCTTTTATTATTAGGAGGCCAATCTCCTCCGATTAAGGTCTCTTTGTTTGTCCAAGTATCTTCCATTTTCAACTCTGGTTGAATGACCAGTATAGAAGTAGCAGTTTGTCGCTGCTTACTGCTATTTGCTGCCCATCGTTCATCAAGGGTCAAGTACTTTTTTTGTACAACTTCTATGTCTTCTGGTGGTAGATTTTCAACTACTTTTTTTGGTGTTCTTTTTCTGGTGTCAACTCTATTGTACAAGTTCTTATCTGAGTCATTCCTTCTGTTTGAGTTTTTTTTCTGATAATTACTCATATGCCAGTCGGACATCATCTTGTCTTCTATGTCTTCTTCGTCATCACAGCTTGAGTCGCAACTCTTAGAGTCATATGTAGACAAGTTTGCTAACTCCCCCAGATTCTTTTCTTCGTCGTCATCCGAAGCTTCTATGACCATCTTGTTTTAGGTTATAGTCAGTGCAGAAATAATGTTTGGTCGAAGCTGATTAATCACTTGATCGACTAATTTGAAACAATCCATCTGGGAATCTTGCTGGTTATTTGTCCTTTTTTGGTTCCTTATACGGTTCTGTCTTCTTATTTTCGGAAACTCTCTTTCGGCAAGTGAGGAATCCGATTCAGTAGTACTCTCATTGGTTGTATCAGAGGAGTCTGAGATCTTATTTGGAGTTAGATTTTGCCCACTCCTTTTTGTAATGATAGCTTCCTTATGTATTAATTTTCATTTTTCATGTAGGGTAACATTTGCAGTCTTTCGCTTCTGTGAGAAAGCAACTGAGCTAGGACTGGTACTAAATCCAATTCTTCTTCGCTTATTTGGGCGAGTCAAATTTGTGTTGTTTGTTAATTCTCTCACCGATTGTTGAGACTTTGAAACATTGAGCTTTGCATTGATTTTTTTTAAATCAGCAATTATTTTGTCTGCCAAGAACAACGAGTTACGCCGTTTAATCATTGGAATTTCAGACGGTAATTCCAACAAGTTTTCCAACTGGGATGTACCAAAGGTCAGTTCATCTACTGGCACAAACACCTCGCTGTCCAGGTTTGGGTTAAAGTTTGTGTTAGTATTTAATGGCTGCTTATGGCACCTTTTTAATAGTGCATTGTTTAAGTCACTTTGGTCAACATTATCTGTTCCTCCTATATTTATAGTTTTAGTTTGTGGTTCTACCTCGATCTCTACAGGAGCTTGCAATGGGGATTGTAGTGTTTTTGACAGCTTCCCATGTGTGTTTGAGGCATTAGTATGAAGCAGCATCATTTCCGTAGAACTACATTGTTTAATCTGGGTATGTCCTGCCGCCGAGTTGCTTAAGTTTGTTGCACTCAGGGCACAAGCCCCTCCACAGCAACACGGCATCTTAATTTCTAGTTCTTTGTTATCCGAAGTTAGTTCAATTTCTTTGGCAGATTTCTCTTGATTTTTTTCCCAGGTCCCCTTCTCACCTTCTTCTAAATGCACCTCAAGGGCATTGTGAGCATTAACCGAATGCTGCTGGAGGGAGGACGACTGCTGCTTACCTTCTTCAGTGGCCCCAGGCAACAGTGTCGAACACTCCCTCAGCTCAACCTGGGCAGCCACATTGAGTACATCACCCACCACAAAGTCGGGAACCAACGGAGTCACTGGAGACAGGCCAGTTGGTGTGCCCACTCGGGGGACGCTGGCCTCGCTACCGTCATCCGAACTCATAGCAGCAGATTGAATTTGGGTTGCGTGAGGTGCTTGAAGAACTAGAGGTGGGTTAGAACCATCAGGGATCGGGGCTAGTGTTCCACATGCCTTTGTCAATGAAGGCAAGTGATGAAAATATACTACATATCTTGACTTCATTGACATCACTGCATTTAATCATATTATTAGTACTGTTCTTACCGTCCAGATTTGGTGTCTTTTCTGGTTGACATCTCGCAGGAGCTGAGTGAAGCCGTCTCAATCGAGCTCTCGTAAGCGGGGAGGCGGTGTTCGTATCTCGTAATACAGACAGAGACTCCATACTCATAGCTCACGTCACACACCGCCCACGACATGGATGGATGCACAGGTAAGGGGGTTTATGGTGTTAGTCCTCCTCCTTCGTGTCGTGCACCTCCAGCGCCAAACAGTCGCCCAACAGTCGGCGCCCTTTGCTCCGACGGGCTTAGCGCCGCAAGGGCAGATGTGTCGGGGAGAAATAGATGGTAAGTCACGTGATCAGTCACGTGCTAGTCTCCGGGTCCGCCTCCTCCAGGAAGCAGAATCCAGCAAGAGCTAGAGCACGCCTTGCTCGCTCGCAGTGCTGGTGTTGTAAAAACAAAGTTAGTATGCAGTCAAACGCTCCTTGGACAGAGCATACAATACACCGCTCGGGCGGATGTGTCGGGGAGAAGTAGATAGTAAGTCACATGATCAGTCACATGCTGGCCTCCGGGTCCGCCTCCTCCAGGAAGCAGAATCCAGCAAGAGCTAGAGCACGCCTTGCTCGCTCGCAGTGCTGGTGTTGTAAAAACAAAGTTAGTATGCAGTCAAACGCTCCTTGGACAGAGCACACAATATCACTCAGATATGATAAAACAAAGACAACCCGTGACTGGTCATTAGGAAAAGCACCGGGTCTACAAAGGAAATGAACACTACATTGGTTCATGAACATTGCATGCTTCGTTGGATCCCACGCAAAAAGTTCTGGTGAGGCTAAAGGAATTCTCCCAGGAAGAGTTATTTGTACCGGACTGGCTGGTGTTGTCACTGGTGGAACGCTTCCAGGTAAGGGGTCCGTCCTGTCCTGCCTGTGATGGAGTAATTGTCTGCTCAATTCCTCAGTATCTAGTAACTATCATTTCTCTCCTAAGGGTGTTGGTTTCTTGCCTGGCTGAATGTACTTCGGCACGTAGCTGCCCCAATAACTGCGCTAAATGGTCGATTTGTGATGTTTCCATGACGTCCAGGTGGATAGTTATATAAGGCTTCAAAATATGTTTTCTGTTACGCTCACCTGATATCCATGGGGAAGCCACTCAGCCCTGGCTGGAAGATTAGCACTCTCAGACCTTCTCCCGTGATGGTGTGTTGGACGCGGATAGCGCCTGCAATACAGGAGAACTGGATATAAGGCTTAAATGTCTCTCTTGGATTGATTCCCACATCCCTCAGCCTCGAAATCCTCCCTTAAGTCTAATCTCTCTCCTCACCTTAATATTAGGTATGGTGTGCTCTCCGTCCTGAGTCTCTGTGCAGGGGCGCGTTGGAGGTGTGGGCGTTCTGCAACCTAGTTGCTTCACTGGTGCGTTGCCCTGTGTTCTGGTTCAGGCCTGCTGTGACTCTGATTTGCTCGATGAGGTAGGTACTACTGTTTTACAGTCTTTTATCTTTCCCTTTTCCTCTTTTGCCTTGTTGTTGTTATTAATGTCTCTAGTTTATTTCCCTCAGATGAGTTGGAGAGTTTTGGCGTTGCCGTGCTGTATAGGATGAGAATCCCAGCAAGGTAAGTGAATGCGCAATGTGCAGCGCTTTCCTGCCTTTTCTTTTTGCTGAGCTGTGCCTGCGCTGCTTCCTTTGCAGGTCGTTATGATGTTCCGGCCGCTTTGATGTTCCGAGATCAAGGAGGGACTACACCTGGTAAGTGGTTTTCGTTGTCCTTGCGTGGCCTTGAGTACACGCTCACTAATAATGTCTATTTTTGTCTTTTTCAGGTTGATGCAGCGTTCCAAAGTTGGATGCGGCGTCGTGATGAAGAATCCTCGGATCGTGTGTATTCAGGTGAGTAGCTGGTGGTAGTTTGAAGATGGAAGATTCAAGACCAAAGCCAAGCTGCTACTTACAGGTAAGCGCTGAATAATGGTATTCTTCTTCTTCCAGATACAGGATTCAACACGTGGCAGGATGCAAGAAACACTGGAGATCAGAAGTGGACACGATGAGCGTTACGCTGCTGACTGCAGAATAACGTGAGGCATGTGCTGCTGTTTGGGTGTGGCTTATATAGCCCAAGTAAAGTAGTTCCAGGTAAAGTAGTCCCAGGCCCAGCCATACCTGAAACACTAGACCGCATAGCTCAGTTCTTTGGAACTGAGCTATGTGAGTGCCTCCATGTTTACTGAATCCCCAATCCAAATGCTGTCGTTCCCAAAACAGTATGAGCCTGGCGCCAAAGGCGCCAGGACTGGCTCCAAGATGGTGTTTTCTGGCCCTTGAGGCCAAAATGGAATCCTGTAACCTGGCCCCAACCGAAAGGCTGGTTTGGCCATGATGGCCAGGGGCATGAATCGTGACAGAAAGATCCTTTATTTATTAATATTTGTATAGCTCACTTACAGCCCAGAGGCATCCTTGTCACCCCATTCCAGCATATTAACAGGATCATTGGGAATATCTGAAATCTCCTTGAGCCTGTCCTTCCATTCCAAAGTGTTAACAGGATCATTGGGAATATCTGAAAGCTCCTTGAGTCTATCCTTCCATTCCAGCGTAACAGGATAATTGGGGATACCTGAAAGCTCCTTGAGCCTGTCCTCCCATCCCAGCGTGTTCACGGGATCATTGGGAATATCTGAAAGCTCCTTGAGCCTGTCCTCCCATTCCAGCGTGTTAACAGGATCTTTGGGAATATCTGAAAGCTCCTTGAACCTGTCCTTCCATTGCAGAGTAACAGGCTCATTGGGGATATCTGAAAGCTCTTGAACCTGTCCTTCCATTCCAGAGTAACAGGCTCATTGGGGATATCTGAAAGCTCCTTGAACCTGTCCTTCCATTCCAGAGTAACAGGCTCATTGGGGATATCTGAAAGCTCCTTGAACCTGTCCTTCCATTCCAGAGTAACAGGCTCATTAGGGATATCTGAAAGCTCCTTGAACCTGTCCTTCCATTCCAGCATAACAGGTTAATTGGGGATATCTGAAAGCTCCTTGAGCCTGTCCTCCCATTGCAGCATGTTAACAGGAACATTGGGAATATATGAAATCTCCTTGAGCCTGTCACCCCCTTCCAGCGTGTTAACAGGATCATTGGGAATATCTGAAAACTCCTTGAACCTGTCCTCCCATCCCAGCCTGTTCACAGGATCATTGAGAATATCTGAAAGCTCCTTGAGCCTGATGTCCCATTCCACCATGTTAACGGGATCATTGGGAATATCTGAAACCTCCTTGAACCTGTCCTTCAATTCCAGCATAACAGGATAATTGGGGGTATCTGAAAGTTCCTTCAGCCTGTCCTCCCATTGCAGCATGTTAATAGGATCACTGGGAATATCTGAAATCTCCTTGAGCCTGTCCTCCTGTTCCACCGTGTTAACAGGATCATTGGGAATATCTGAAAGCTTCTTGAGCCTGTCCTCCCATTCCAGAGTGTTAACAGGATAATTGGGAATATCTGAAGGCTCCTTGAACCTGTCCTCCCATCCCAGCGTGTTCACAGGATCATTGGGAATATCTGAAAGCTCCTTTAGCCTGTCCTCCCATTCCAGCGTGTTAACAGGATCTTTGGGAATATCTGAAAGCTCCTTGAACCTGTCCTTCCATTCCAGAGTAACAGGCTCATTGGGGATATCTGAAAGCTCCTTGAACCTGTCCTTCCATTCCAGAGTAACAGGCTCATTGGGGATATCTGAAAGCTCCTTGAACCTGTCCTTCCATTCCAGAATAACAGGCTCATTGGGGATATCTGAAAGCTCCTTGAACCTGTCCACCCATTCCTGCATTTATACACAGACATTGAGGGATTGTAGTTTAAGCAGCACAGAGTTTAAAAGGGACACTTAAAACCCGCCAGTGCTATTGTGGGTAACTCTCTGTGTGTAAAGTGTTTCGCTAAAGAGAGGGCCGTAGGCCAATCTCTTTCCTCAGCGGGCTCCCTCTTATGGAACAGCATCTCCCTTCCTCTTCGTCTTGAGCCAGACTTCCTGAAATTCTAGAAACTCAAGACTTTCCTTTTCACCTCCTCCTTCCCTTCTACCCTCCTCTGCTAACCTCAAAGTCACTGTAATTGTCTCTGGAGGATAGCTCAGCAACAATGTGCTCGCCTTGGAAGCAAGACGACACAGAGCAACACAGGTTCGATCCCGGATTCGTGCTTAGAAACCTCTTGTTAATAAGCGCGTTATAAATAACCTATCTTATTATATCATTGGTGACCATGGCCGTTATGGCTCCTTTGGGGCCCTGGCCTCCCACACCCAATCACCTTAGCCGCTGCCCACACTCAGCACTTGCCTTAGCACCCACTGGCCTACGCCAATGTAAGCCTGCACTTACCTACTTATTGCAGCTCAACGCT
The DNA here is from genome assembly GCF_040938575.1 of Ambystoma mexicanum. Taxonomy (NCBI): domain Eukaryota; kingdom Metazoa; phylum Chordata; class Amphibia; order Caudata; family Ambystomatidae; genus Ambystoma; species Ambystoma mexicanum. Next base: position 1,143,369,617 of record NC_090933.1, read on the forward strand.
CTCTAGCACTTACTACACTGAGCACTTACATCTGCTGCTCACCCATGAGCACAGGCACTCTAGCACTTACCCTCCACCTCCTCCTCTCACTCTGCACTTGCACGCTCTGAATGCTCACAAGGCCTAGTAGGTCCGTCTTTATCCTCCAGTGTATAATTTGTTTTCAATCCCATGTTCCCTCCCTGTTGCCCTGTGGGCGATTTGAAACACAATTCATTTGTTGCATAAGTGCCTACCAAATGCACTTTAAATAAAACAATAAATACATGTAGATTAGACAGAATCTGACAATGCATTTATGCCATCGTTCAGAGGCTACAGCTGAAATATACATTTATGGGCAACGGCACACATGCAGCACCAACTCGTCAAAGACAAATCAAGGGTTTTGAGCAAAAAATGGGCCTTAGATTTCTCCAGCAGAGAGCACTCTCATTAGTCGACAAAGCTCTGTGCCGGGTAAAAGGACAGAGCATGCTTTCGCTTCATAGATATGCAGAAATGGCTCGACGGGGCTACAACTAGGCACATAGTTCTTTATTTTGTTATTCGGCCATATGAGGCTAGCCGCTTTACTTCCCTGCATGTATGTGTGTATTACAACTACAACTCATGCATGTTGAGCTGCAAACCTCGATCGCTGAAAGTCACAACCAACTCAATGGTAGATACACAGTGATACTAATTATATTTTACTTGTGCGCACCGAGGCCTTTGAGGGATTGCGCCCTACCATAATTACTTAATAATAATAATAATAATAATAATAATAATAATAATAATAATAATAATAATAATAATAATAATAATAATAATAATAATAATAAGAGCTTTCAGTGCCCAAACATTTAAAAATGTTAAATCGTAGATCTTTTTCGTGAGAGAATGTATCTAATAAAATATGACTAACTGCGTGTCGAGAAAGATTTGCAACAGAAAGAGCAGAGCCCTTTTTGCAGAAAATGGTGATAGTACAGTTTCTACAATACAGGCAGCCATACTGTTAAGCAATGTGCTAGCCACTTTTACTCAGAAATGTAACTGGCTACTACTCCCAACAGGAAACAAAACAGAGTAAAAAATGCTCTCAATAGAAAATTTGATGGACCAGGCTCCCAACCCCCATAACCACCCCCCACACCCACGCAGGTCCCCCTTCCCCCACACACACACGCACCTCTTTGGATCAGCAGCGATGTGTCACTGGGAGGAAATCTAATAGTGCTACTTCCTGATCTGAAGAAACTCCTTACTGTAACATTCTTGTTTTAATTGTCATGCATGTGTAGGTCCAAAGAACTATGATAAAAAAAATAACATCTGTTTTAGCATCAAAACATATTTTTATTTACAGAGCAAAAAGTCCCCGAGTCCCCTCATTGGGAATGATTAATAGCTTTTTACTTCCTAAAATATCATGTTATCCCCAACATCATTATATTGAAATTAAAATACCCGTGCATAGGGTCACGTCATCAATACACCTGTCAGGCAACAGGGCAGCATTTCAGTGTTAGGGGGAATAGCATTTATCTTGTTGTAAACAGGACACATCTGAGAGGATTAGATAATGAAAATAGTGGGATGAGCACAACCCCTTGTGGAAGGACTTTGGGAGTAGCTATTCACTAGGTGATTTGGAATGTAAACCTGAATGAATTGTAATCCAATTCTCAGACTGAAAATTAGTTTAGAAGACCAAGCAGATCAAGATCTGATTCACCCCTGGCAAGGACCTGTGGCGAGATCCGAGAAATGTCCTTGCTGGGGCCCCTTAGAAAGCAGATGACACTGTAGACTTATAAGGGGGCGAGCATGAGAGCACTTTCACCTGTGATTCAGAAGAGGCACCAGGGAAAGCCACCACTCCTTGGCCCACTGAAAGGCTAAAGAAGAAAAAAGATTGTCAATCCAGGGGTGCGCGTTCCTTTGTGGAGGCCCAACAGGATGGTCCCCAAGGTTACTTTGTTTCCTGTTAAGCTGTAATTGGTTGATGCTGTTGTGGGCTGAAGGCTCAGTAATAAAGAATACATACAGCTATTGCAGTGGTCCCAAAGAATATGTTTTCTTCCGTAATGAGCAAGCACACATTCTTGATCAAAACTGGAATTACCACCCCTGGACCCAGCTTGACTTTCCCAGTGTTAGCACTGCTGGTAGATGCTATTGCAATTTACTTCACGGTGAAGCACACTCGGAGGCCAGCTATGTGGGAGATTTGGGAAACTGCCATCCCATATAGATAAGCCATTCCCATTTGGAGGATCTTGTTTACTCTGCCAAGCTTGATATACTCGTTTGTAACTGATTACATCTTTATTTCAGCCCCACAAAGTTGCCTGATCGCCCTATCCCCAGAAAAGATAGAAATGTTGTGATGCAACCGTCACTTAACCTGTTGTGCTACCTTGTAGCTCTCTGTTTTGAAACATTTGCCTGTACTTTCAAAGACCTCAATCTCGCAGGTGGATCCCTGATGCTGCTCGAAGTCAATTACCAACAGTGTAGTGCATGCACTGGGCGTAAAGGCCAATAGTGTTGGGTCTCCAGCAGCACTGCCACGGTTCACAGTTTCATTTGGAATATACAGTCAGAAGCTGCACAGTATAAAAACACACAAGCACTGGCAATGCCAACAGTTTGGGCTTTCGTGTGTTTATGCCCTTGGTACAGTTCACAGAACACCTGATCCCTGGAAATTAAGACCGCCACCAGTCTAGAGACCTTTAAAATGTATCGAGTATCATCCTCCCTGAGGGAGCACAGGAGGGGCAGAGCATCACAATATCGCCACACCCACTTGATCACCCACCCTGTCTAGGTTCACCAGTACAAGGCTCTAAATAATGTACTTTTGTTCAACGTCATCTGTTGAGGAGTAATTGGCCCAGAACAAGATTGAGCGTTGCTCAGACAAATGTTGTCTTGCTGAAGCCCCACTCCATGCAGTATCGGGGCCCACAACCGCGGAAAGGCTGTTTCCAACATAGCTATGAGCTGATCTTGTGAGCATTGTTATGGGAAAGCTGCACGAAGATTCCTTTTCAAGCCCAATACAGAACAACCCAAGCCTCACAATCAAACGCTGTCCCAATGGCTATATATGTCTCCTAGAACTTATTCTGAAAGATGGCTAGTTTGACAAATAAAAGGGGCGGAACCCAGTGTGCATGACTTGGAAGTGGTTTTATCATACGAGAAGCAGGTTTACAACTCCAATGAAGTCATTACTCTCAGCAGAACGCTTACTCAGTTTAATTTGAAACTGTTCCTCAGATGCACCGGAATGGTGCACAGCTCCCCACCAACCTCTGCCCCAGGCAAGGACATGCTCTGGGATCTGGCATGCAGACATGCGTAGTAACATGCAAAGGGAGGATAGATGTGGGTGAGGGACAACAGTCTGGAAGTCTAAAGAACCAGCTGCACCTCCTTAGCTGGACTGGTGCGACAGACTCAGTGTTGCAGGATTATGCATGCGCACCCTCGCACCCTCCAAAATCACGTGTAGCTAGTAGCGTCTATAGAAATCCATATAGGGGGGCAAAATCAAATAAAGGTCAAAAGGCCAAACTGGTTTAAGTAAACATTTCACCAAACTATTTGTAGTTACTGAAAATGGGACATTTTGCAAGTTCAGGGTAGGTAGGTTTAAGAAAATAAAAGGTTTGCATCAAGATAATATACAACACGAAAAAGTAAATTAAGTTTAACGGTTGTAAAAAGGCCTACTAAAAAACCTCAAATGGAATTTTGTCATAAAAAGCGTTTTACTGTGTTTTTCATATCACCCTTTGTTGCTTTACCTTTAAAACAATGAATGAACAAATACATAGCAGAAGAAATTAACAGTTTGTAATCACCAGAGTCTTCCTCCTTCGTCGGGTACCTTGGCGGTCACCCTGAATTGCACCTTAACCAAACCCACACATTTTTTAAAATTTTATTTATTGATTTGCTTTGATCAAAATCTGATCTTTCAAATCTTTCAAATAAACTTACAAAAAATAATGTACTTACAATTTGCAAATCATGATTAAAATATACAATTTCATAAATAACACATTCAAAGAGAAATAAAATAAAATCATCTGAGAAGGAAACAGACAGCATTCATAATACCACTTCATTTTTTCTGTATATATAACTAAAAGGTCCAATGTCGTTCAACATCCTTAATAGTTTCGTAGTTAAAAAGGTTTCCCTACCAGTATTTAACCTTTCCCATAATCTGGAGGAGAAAAAAAAACGCTTCTTACAAAAAAAGGCTGACATTTTTTTCTGATATCGATGAGGGCAGAACATTCAACTAATATATGCCTTAGTGTTTGTACAATGTCAGTTATTTTACAGAACCTACATGGAGCTTGATCATAATCACAATTAGAAGATCGGGTTGACAAAACCTCCCTAGTCAGTAACAAGTTTAGGCCAAATCAGAGAAATTGTTCTTGGAAGAATAGACCTGGGTACAACACCCCCAACGTTTTGTCGCCACTTGAAAATGTAGAATGTAGGAGAAAGCTACTCGTCTTGTCCACTGTTTCGATCCAGTCAATTTTATGCAGACACCTTTTCTCCCATAATGGGTTAGAGTTCAAATCCTGCATACTTCATCCACTTTTAGTCAAAATGCTTTCAACTTTTTGGTCGATACAGTAAATATATTAGAAGACTTACTAGTTAAGACACTATGCAAATCCTCATATACAGTACCAGATATAGGAGTCATTATATTAGCATAGAGTGTTAGTATCAATCAGTAGAACCAGGCTTGAAGTGATAGCAAGCCCAGTTCAAAACGTAACAATGACATAGGGACCGATGGAGGAAGATTTAATGTCGGCTCCCAAATTCTACCCTTTAATTTTTCCCAGGATATCCCATAACAGACTGGTTCTATTTCAGAGCCATACAGAATCGATGGTACCACTTTTCCTATGTAGAATTGTATCAAAGGCTTTATTGAGAACTCACAATACTTATTATGGGCCTGATCACAACTTTGGTGGTAACCCTTAAATCCGGCGGTAGTGCTATTACTGCCGAATTTAAGGGTCTGCCAAATCAGGACTTCGGCGGATTTCGCCCCAGCTCTGAGCTGGGGGGAAATCCGCCGAAAATTCGTGCTATTACCACCGGCAGGAAATCCCCCGGCGGTAAGAGCGTGAAAATTCCCCATTGAGCCCAATGGGGAATGGGGCATTCCCAAATGGGCTCAATGGGGAATGGGGATTAACATTTCTGCCAAACTCGTGATACGGTGCTATTAGCGCCGAGGAGTTCAGCGGTAGGGCTAATACCGCCTGCGGTAATACCGCGGGCGTTACCGCCAAAGTTGTGATCAGGCCTCATATATCTTCTTCATTTGATACACCAGTAAGTCAACGTTTTTTCTCAATATTACTCAAGATAACATTAGGTTGTGCTAGGATCAAGAAACCAAGGTGTGCAACTTCACTTGTTGGGGGATTTGAATATTGTCAATTGTCCATTTAAAACGACCCCATCTTTTAGAAGGTTTAGCAAGATGGACCACACTTGATATTTTGTTGTTGTTAATAATCAACTCATTGGGCCTCATTCCGAGTATGGCGGTAAGGGATAGCGGCCACCGCTAACGAGAGCGGTGGCGGTAATCCCTTACCGCCATACTCCGAGTTCCCTTAGCGCCATGGTGCTTTTAACACCTGCTTTTAGCAGGCGTTAAATACCATGGCGCTAAGGGACCTTGATGTTAATTACGCCACCGTAATTTACGGTGGCGTAATTGACGCCTTCCCCACTCCCATTATGCCCTATGGGGCAAGAATGGGAATGGGGAAGGGTAAATGGGGATTGGGGAATTACCGCCCCGCCAACCTTGGAATGGGGCGGTAATTCCGCCAACCACCAAGGCGCTGCCGGTCCGGGTACGGCGTCAACCAAGGCGTTAATAGCGCCATTGGTTAGCGCCGTACTCGGAATGAGGCCCACTGTCAGTAGCATATTCCCCTAAGGCAGTCAACATTTTTTTGCAGTCTAATCGGGGTTGAATCAAGCAAAGCAACATCATCAGCGTATGCTATCCAACTAATCCCTTTTCCGCCAAATTTGGTACTGATAAAAGCCACCTTTTTTAATACAACATCTAAATCGGCCAGGTACAAATTGAAAAGACATAGGGGGTCATTACGACCTGGGCGGTAAGGGATACCGGGCACCAGTAAGGAGACCGGTGCCGGTAATCCCTTACTGCCCTATTCCAAGGTCCCTTGGCGGGGACCATAAGGAATGTGTGGTCTGACCACATGTCCCTTACATGTCCCGCTAAGGGAGCAGGGAGCTAATAACGGGCTTGCAAGTTGCGAGCCCGTTATTAGTGCCCTCCCCATTCCCATTGAGCCCTATGGGGGGTCAAATGGAAATGGGGAATGGTTTGTTCAATGGGGATTTACCGGTCCTGCCAGGGTCGGACTAGACCGGTAAGTCCCCATTGAACGAGACCGGACACGGGCACGGTATGGGAGGCAGCCATGGAGCTAATAGTTAATAGCTAATAGCTCCATGGCTACAACCCATCTCGCAATGAGGCCCATAGTGCCAATATGCACCCTTGTCTCAGACCTCTAATTGTCCTTAATGCATCAGTCAAAATGCCTTCCACATCTATCCTTACTTGTATTATGCTGTCGTCATGTATATACTCCAATATAGCCAACAGCGATGATGGAATTTCCCAATGCCTCAACTTTTGCCACAATTTACCCACACATTACAAGTTTAACATGACAGTTCAAAGGTCTATCCTAAAGTACCCACTCAGTGATTTCCACAGATAATCCATAGCAATGTTCCATGCAAGCCTTCTTCTTGATTGTAGACCATTTAACAGGAGAGAGTTATTAATGGTAAGGGTAGAAAGGAGGAAATACACTAAGGGGGTAATTCATAGAATTCAGCGCACAAGTGGCGCACGCGGCAGGCGCACAGTGTGCGCGTGCGAATCCCTGCGCCAGCCGCGTGCGCCAAAATCCATTTCCGCGCACAGCGTATTCATGGATTCCAGCCACCAAAACCAGCCGTGGCGCACAGTGGCGCAGCGACCCTGCAGCAGCGCCAGTTACGCCCCCAAGAACGCCTCTCGCGCAGGGAAAAGCCATCAATATACCCAATCCAGCGCAAAGGGCTGCGCTAACCCTGTACCAGCACGGCAAGCGGGCTACGTGTATCACTGGGGTGCACGGGAAGTACCTCACGCGATTGGCCCTGTGCGAGCAGGGTACGCGTATTTCAGGGGTGCGCAGGAAGTTCCACACGCGATTTCCGCAGGGTACGTGTATTTCAGGGGTGCGCAAGAAGTTCCACACGCGATTTCAGCAGGGTACGTGTATTTCAGGGTGCGGGGGACGTGCCACACGCGATTTCAGCATGGTACGTGCATTTCAGGGGTGCGTGGGAATTTCCACACACGATTGGGCCCGTGCGAGCAGGTTACGCATATCTCAGGGGTGCGCGGGAAGTGCCACACGCGATTTCAGCAGGGTACGTGTATTTCAGGGTGCGGGGGAAGTTCCACATGCAATCTCAGCATGGTACGTGCATTTCAGGGGTGCGCGGGAATTTCCACATGCGATTGGGCCCGTGCGAGCAGGGTACGCGTATCTCAGGGGTGGCGGGAAGTGCCACACGCGATTTCAGCAGGGTACGTGTATTTCGGGGTGCGGGGCAAGTTTCACATGCAATTTCAGCAGGGTACGTGTATTTCAGGGGTGCGCGGAAATTTCCACACGAGATTGGGCCCGTGCGAGCAGGGTACGCGTATCTCAGGGGTGTGCGGGAAGTGCCACACGCGATTTCAGCAGGGTATGTGTATTTCGGGGTGCGGGGGAAGTTCCACACGCGATTTCAGCATGGTACGTGCATTTCGGGGCTGCGCGGGAATTTCCACACGCGATTGGGCCCGTGCGAGCAGGGTACCCGTATCTCAGGGGTGCGCGGGAAGTGCCACACACGATTTCAGCAGGGTACGTGTATTTCAGGGTGCGGCGGAAGTTCCACACGCGATTTCAGCATGGTACGTGCGTTTCAGGGGTGCGCTGGAATTTCCACACGCGATTGGGCCCGTGCGAGCAGGGTACGCGTATCTCAGGGGTGCGCGGGAAGTGCCACATGCAATTTCAGCAGGGTACGTGTATTTCAGGGTACGGGGCAAGTTTCACACGCGATTTCAGCAGGGTACGTGTATTCCAGGGGTGCGCGGGAAGTTCCACACGCGATTCCATCAGGGTACGTGTATTTCAGGGGTGCGTGGGAATTTCCACACGCAATTGGGCCCGTGCGAGCAGGGTACGCGTATCTCAGGGGTGCGCGGGAAGTGCCACACGCGATTTCAGCAGGGTACGTGTATTTCGGGGTGCGGGGCAAGTTTCACACGCGATTTCAGCAGGGTATGTGTATTCCAGGGGTGCGCGGGAAGTTCCACACGCGATTCCATCAGGGTACACGTATTTCAGGGGTGCGCGGGAATTTCCACACGCAATTGGGCCCGTCCGAGCAGGGTACGCGTATTTCAGGAGTGCGCGGGAAGTTCCACACGCGATTCCATCAGGCTACGTGTATTACAGGGGTGCGCGGGGAGCACCACACATGAATTGCACAGGGGCCTACCCTGCACATGTCCTGCAGGCACCCCATCCACCATGGCCATGCCCCCCAGCCAACCCACATGTCAACTTGCACTACTGCCCACCAACGCATGTCCCCCTGCACCCCCAGCCACCAGGGGCACCCTCCACCAGGCCCCCACCCATGTCTCCCACCACCCCCCAGCAGTGCAGGGGCACCCTCCACCAGGCCCCCACCCATGTATCCCACCACCCCCACCCCCCAGCCACCAGGGGCACCCTCCACCAGGCCCCCACCCATGTCTCCCACCACCCCCACCCCCCCAGTCACCACGGGCAGCCTCCACCAGGCCCCCACCCATGTCTCCCACCACCCCCACCCCCCAGCAGTGCAGGGGCAGCCTCCACCAGGCCCCCACCCATGTCTCACACTACCCCCACCCCCCAGCCACCAGGGGCAGCCTCCACCAGGCCCCCACCCATGTCTCCCACCACCCCCACCCCCCCAGTCACCAGGGGCAGCCTCCACCAGGCCCCCACCCATGTCTTCCACCACCCCCACCCCCCAGCACTGTGGGGCACCTGCCAGCAGGCCCCCACCCATGTCTCCCACCACCCCCACCCCCCAGCAGTGCAGGGGCAGCCTCCACCAGGCCCCCACCCATGTCTCCCAGCACCCCCACCTCCCAGTCACCAGGGGCAGCCTCCACCAGGCCCCCACCCATGTCTCCCACCACCCCCACCCCCCCAGTCACCAGGGGCAGCCTCCACCAGGCCCCCACCCATGTCTCCCACCCCCCCACCCCACAGCACTGTGGGGCACCTGCCAGCAGGCCCCCACCCATGTCCAACTCATGTTCCCCACCCTCCCCACCCCCCAGCACTGTGGGGCACCTGCCAGCAGGCCCCCACCCATGTCCAACTCATGTTCCCCACCACCTCCACCCCCCAGCAGTGCAGGGGCAGCCTCCACCAGGACCCACCCATGTCTCCCACCACCCCCACCCCCCAGCAGTGCAGGGGCAGCCTCCACCAGGCCCCACCCATGTCTCACACCACCCCCACCCCCCAGCCACCAGGGGCAGCCTCCACCAGGCCCCCACCCATGTCTCCCACCACCCCCACCCCCCCAGTCACCTGGGGCAGCCTCCACCAGGCCCCCACCCATGTCTCACACCACCCCCACCCCCCAGCAGTGCAGGGGCAGCCTCCACCAGGCCCCCACCCATGTCTCACACCACCCCCACCCCCCAGCCACCAGGGGCAGCCTCCACCAGGCCCCCACCCATGTCGCCCACCACCCCCACCCCCCCAGTCACCAGGGGCAGCCTCGACCAGGCCCCCACCCATGTCTCCCACCATCCCCACCCCCCAGCACTGTGGGGCACCTGCCAGCAGGCCCCCACCCATGTCTCCAACCACCCCCACCCCCCAGCAGTGCAGGGGCAGCCTCAACCAGGCCCCCACCCATGTCTCCCAGCACCCCCACCCCCCCAGTCACCAGGGGCAGCCTCCACCAGGCCCCCATCCATGTCTCCCACCACCCCCCCAGTCACCAGGGGCAGCCTCCACCAGGCCCCCACCCATGTCTCCCACCCCCCCACCCCCCAGCACTGTGGGGCACCTGCCAGCAGGCCCCCACCCATGTCCAACTCATGTTCCTCACCTCCCCCCACCCCCCAGCACTGTGGGGCACCTGCCAGCAGGCCCCCACCCATGTCCAACTCATGTTCCCCACCACCCCCACCCCCCAGCAGTGCAGGGGCAGCCTCCACCAGGCCCCCACCCATGTCTCCCACCACCCCCACCCCCCAGCAGTGCAGGGGCAGCCTCCACCAGGCCCCCACCCATGTCTCCCAGCACCCCCACCCCCCCAGTCACCAGGGGCAGCCTCCACCAGGCCCCCACCCATGTCTCCCACCACCCCCACCCCCCAGTCACCAGGGGCAGCCTCCACCAGGCCCCCACCCATGTCTCCCACCCCCCCACCCCACAGCACTGTGGGGCACCTGCCAGCAGGCCCCCACCCATGTCCAACTCATGTTCCCCACCCTCCCCACCCCCCAGCACTGTGGGGCACCTGCCAGCAGGCCCCCACCCATGTCCAACTCATGTTCCCCACCACCTCCACCCCCCAGCAGTGCAGGGGCAGCCTCCACCAGGCCCCCACCCATGTCTCCCACCACCCCCACCCCCCAACAGTGCAGGGGCAGCCTCCACCAGGCCCCACCAATGTCTCACACCACCCCCACCACCCAGCCACCAGGGGCAGCCTCCACCAGGCCCCCACCCATGTCTCCCACCACCCCCACCTCCCCCAGTCACCTGGGGCAGCCTCCACCAGGCCCCCACCCATGTCTCCCACCACCCCTACCCCCCAGCAGTGCAGGGGCAGCCTCCACCAGGCCCCCACCCATGTCTCACACCACCCCCACCCCCCAGCCACCAGGGGCAGCCTCCACCAGGCCCCCACCCATGTCTCCCACCACCCCCACCCCCCAGTCACCAGGGGCAGCCTCGACCAGGCCCCCACCCATATCTCCCACAATCCCCACCCGCCAGCACTGTGGGGCACCTGCCAGCAGGCCCCCACCCATGTCTCCAACCACCCCCACCCCCCAGCAGTGCAGGGGCAGCCTCCACCAGGCCCCCACCCATGTCTCCCAGCACCCCCACCCCCCAGTCACCAGGGGCAGCCTCCACCAGGCCCCCATCCATGTCTCCCACCACCCCCCCAGTCACCAGGGGCAGCCTCCACCAGGCCCCCACCCCTGTCTCCCACCCCCCCCACCCCCCAGCACTGTGGGGCACCTGCCAGCAGGCCCCCACCCATGTCCAACTCATGTTCCTCACCCCCCCCACCCCCCAGCACTGTGGGGCACCTGCCAGCAGGCCCCCACCCATGTCCAACTCATGTTCCCCACCACCTCCACCCCCCAGCAGTGCAGGGGCAGCCTCCACCAGGCCCCCATCCATGTCTCACACCACCCCCACCCCCAGCCACCAGGGGCAGCCTCCACCAGGCCCCCACCCATGTCTCCCACCACCCCCACCCTCCCAGTCACCAGGGGCAGCCTCCACCAGGCCCCCACCCGTCTCCCACCACCCCCACCCCCCAGCAGTGCAGGGGCAGCCTCCACCAGGCCCCCACCCATGTCTCACACCACCCCCACCCCCCAGCCACCAGGGGCAGCCTCCACCAGGCCCCCACCCATGTCTCCCACCACCCCCACCCCCCCAGTCACCAGGGGCAGCCTCCACCAGGCCCCCACCCATGTCTCCCACCACCCCCACCCCCAGCACTATGGGGCACCTGCCAGCAGGCTCCCACCCATGTCCAACTCATGTTCCCCACCACCCCCACCCCCCAGCAGTGCAGGGGCACCCACCACCAGGCCCCCACCCATGTCTCCCACCACCCCCACCCCCCAGCACTGTGGGGCACCTGCCAGCAGGCCCCCACCCATGGGCAACTCATGTTCCCCAGCCAACATGTCATCACAATCTAGATCCCTGGGCCCTATGGTCAGCCTCCAAATGCACAACACCCACCCGAGTATTGCATCCACCCACTCATAATTTGCAATTACATCACAGAACACCAATTTCAAGTTGCGAAACAAACACATTTCCCTCACATACACCCAATGGGTGTCAGTGAATCTCAAAACACATATCATGAAATGCTTGAAACCAATGAGATACCACACATTGAAGTTCACCAAAAAAAATATGTATTAAAGGAAACATAAATAGAATAAAAGATGAAGAAACAGAAACGTGAATGTACAAAAATGAAAAGAAGCATGTCCGTTAAAAAAAGCAAAACCAAAAATAAAATTCCAAAGTAATGTTGTCCAAAGTCAATGTCCACAAAACAAAATCCAATGGGAAATAAAAAAGAAAGCCATTGCTCCATGGTTAAAAAGTGAAAAAAAAATACAAGCCAACTGTGAACTATGTACATGGGAACAAGCCAGGGTCCATTATCCCAACAAAATAAAGGAAACCTATCTAACTACACTAACTAATAAAATAAACTATATACAAAAATGTGGCCAATGTCCGAAAGGTCCAAATAAAATAAAAACAAAAATGAAACCTAACACTACCTACATAACTATGTACAAGGGCAGCGGGCTAGTTTCACGGCTCACTTGTGGATGTCCCGGGCCAGGGCATCATCGAACTCCTCCTCAATGTCCCGGACGTGGTCCTCTTCCATGGCCCCGAGGGTCCACAGGGCCGTCGACGTCTCCACCTCCAAACCCCTGCGGATTGCCTCAAGGCACTCGGCCCGCCTCAGTGCCCTCCGCATGGAGTTCTCCGCCCTGACCATTGTGAGCCGTGCCTCTTCCGCCCGCTGCCGCTCCACATCTATGGCGTGGCCCAACCGCTGCCACACGGAAGACACTCTCTGTCCTGGGTCACCCTGCCCTCCGGCCGATGCCTGCCCCTCCGATGTTGAAGGCCCTGAGCCTTCATGGCTCCCACCACGTTGCTGCTGCTGCTGTGCCTCTGCCCGTGCACTGCCTCCTGTTGCCTGCACATCCTCCGCCGGCTGGGGTGCAGTCGTTGATGTTGCCACCCCTGCTGGACGTCCGACTCCCGACTGTGGCAGGTATGCCTCCTCCACCAGCCTGGCCGCACCGTCAGAGGCAGCTCCACAGGGCACCCAGGTGACTGATGGGTGGGAAGATGGCACAGAGGACAACTGGCGCGTAGGGGGTCCAGTTGAGGAGGGGGTCGGAGCAAGCCCCATCAGACGGAGGAATCCGGCCTGGGTGACCTGTCCCAGCAGGCTGACGTGGTCAACGAGCCATTCGAGATGACTTGCAGTCTCTTCATGAAAAGACTGCAGGTCACCTCGCATGGCCCGTTGACGCAACGCCACACCAGCCAGGACAGGCTCAACCCGGACCTGGATAGCCACGTCCGCAGGCAGAGGAAGGCCAGTTGACGTGAGCTCATCCCCTGCCTGAAAACGGGTCTGGACGTAGGCATCCATGCTGGTGCAAGATGATGCAGGGACAGGATCAGGGACAGGATTGCACACAGGCACCTCCGCGGCGGCCTGTGCTGCCTCCTGTCCCTGGTCCTGCACTGCACCACTAGCACCAGTGGGATCCCCACCTCCAGACCCCGTCTCTGGTGCTTGCACGGCCTCCTCCTCCACCAAACCCCCCACCAACCTGGATGACTCCGTGCCATCTTCCCTTGTTGGGCCCTGTGGGGTCCCAGCTGCCCCTTCTGCTGCCGAGGAGTCCAACTCCAACCTTCGCCTCTTGGACCTCCCCCCGGCAGCTGCGGCCTGGGACGCGGCACCGGACTCCTCACTCCCCGACGAGATGACAACACGGGAGGGGAGCCGGGCCTTGCGTCTCCGGCTGGCGGTGGGATCCCCGCCGCTGTGCTCCACAGCACCTTCTCCGCCCTCTTCATCAGTTGACGCTGCAGACAGGGAGAAACAAAACACAGGCATCAGGGCACTGTACAATGGACACATACACACATGACAGTTGTACATGAGTGGCATTGGCAAACCTCAGACATGTCATCACAATCTCCAAACCACATGTCATTACAACTCGCACACATGAGCCATACTACAGCCATATCGCAACTGCCACCACCATCCATACACATACAACAGCATGAGCAGCCAAAGGTGAGCCAGACATCACATGCAACACAGGAAGTGCACCACACATGTACACACACCACCACACTTGCATGCATGTGTACACCTCTGCCAAGTGTCGCACTGTTCAGACGGGCATCCATGTCACATCTGCCAATCAGGCTTCCACATACCGCTGTCACATGCATCCATGTTGCATCACTGTTGCACCCTTGTCAAATACACACACATGCACATGTACACAGTGCTGATACATGCAGCCGAAAACAACATACATGCGTGACATCACGGACATGTCTACTTAAATACACATTCATCCAAACATGTGTGCCCACACAACTCCATTTGGCATGCAAGCCTACACACACAAGCACCATCCATGTCTCACACATCACAGCCCTCGCATGTGTCAGCCCCACGGCCCTGTACACCCCCACCCATACTCGACCCCATACAAACAGATGTGCAACCTGCACACTACTGAATAATCACCACACGCACTGCTCACAATCAGGATGCATGTACACTCACCGCTCGACTCCAGACGGGTCTGCTTCTCAAGGACCTGGACGTGGAGCGCTGGGGATATGCGTTCCAGGACCCTCATCTGTTCTTCCGACAAGTGGCCCCGGCACCCCTTGGCATCCGCTGCCTTCAAGAGGCGCCAGGCCTTGTTCAGGGTCCTGGACCTGAAGTCCTCCCAGCGCTTCTTGACATGTTGGAAGTCGCGGACTGCCACCCCCTCCGGGTTGATTGCAGTCACGATGTCAGTCCAGATCCGAGTCCGTCCTTCCTTGTCGGCGCGGGAACCTCCGAAGAGGGCATCATACTGCCCCAGGACTTGCTCCACCAGGACACCAACTTCGGTGGCACTGAAGCTGGTGCCCCTCTGCCTCTCTGGCCGGGGGTTGTCAGTTGTCCCAGATGGTGTTTGCCCCGACATGACAACCCCAGAGGCAGGAGTGGGTGGGCAACTGGGTCCTGGGGCTGGGCTGTGGAGCGATGGAATCCCAGTCGGGAGTCTTCGGTTCCAGCAGGGGTGGTCACAGCAACAGCACCCCTGGCTGATGTGCAGGCAGCAAATGGCAAGGCACGTGGGCAGCAGGCAGTCAGGCAGCAGCAGATGGCAGGTGGGAGCGTGCTCGTGGCTCTGGGGGGCAGTTGTTCGGCCTTCTGGGCAGGAGCGTGGTCTTCCGTGTGCTTACGCGTGGCCAGCTTGATACGGAGTGATTTGGCACGTGAAAAATCTGCACGTCAGCGTGTAATTCGAGGAAAGGCCCTTAGCGCGTAAGCGCGTCTGCACGCATACGTATTTTCATTGGACAGAAGGCCCCTCAAGTGCAAGCGCCCCGTGACGTGACGCGTACAGACGTGCATGGGCATTTCAGCGCACGTGAAAAACTGCATGTCCGCGTGTAATACGAGGAAAGGGCCCATGCGCGTAAGCACGTGTGGAAAACTGCACGTCCGCGTGTAATACGAGGAAAGGGCCCATGCGCGTAAGTGTGCGTGGAAAACTGCACGTCCGCGTGTAATACGAGGAAAGTGCCCATGCGCGTAAGCGCGCGTGAAAAACTGCACGTCCGCATGTAATATGAGGAAAGGGCCCATGCGCGTAAGTGACGTGACGCACGCGTCCGTTTCCCTCAGCACGCGTTAAAGGTGAGCGGGCCCAGCAGTTCGCTGTACGTGCCTTTCGTGGAGACCGACGTGTGTAACTGCTTCCTGTTGTTTCGCGCGCCATCACAACTTCACAGCTATCAAGGACGTATCTCTTCTTTTGGCGGGGGTATTGGCTACGCGTGTTTTTCTGCATCGCGCTAGTCAGACGGTGAGTCGCACACGCTCTTTTTCCCACTGCGGGTGCCCCTGTGTATCGCACCCATTTTCGATGTCATAGTAGCCTGCGTGTCCCACGCGTACGCGTTATTCGTGTTACTGGGTGCCACCGCGTACTGCGGGAGGTTGAATCCACGCACGTAGGCTGCAGGGTTGCGTGCACGGTTTTACTGCAGTTTTGGGGTGCCTGAGCATTGCGTGACCCGTCACCACATCACCGGGGTCACATACAGCCTTGCAGGTGCAGGGGGGCTGTTAACATCTTGCTTCCCACCCCCTTCACCCCAATTGCCCAGGTCAATTGTGGTGTACACCTCCCATTGGCACCACTCCATCTGTGCCAGCACTACTACATCTGTGCCATGGTTGGGAGGCCACCAAAGGTGAGGGGCGCCTCAGCTGGGCGTACTCCTCGTGGCGGGCGTGGTCGGGGACGTGGCTGTGGTGACCAGGGAGTAGGGGGACTCCACTGTGTCCAGGGCAGCCACAGAGGGGGAAGAGGCAGGGGTGCGCCACTTGAGCACAATGTTGTGCCATGTGTCGGTGCAGCCATGCCACCACCCCCTGTGGTTCCGGGGGATGCAGCTCCTGCATCTGGCACTGGCACCCATATGACCCGGCAGTCCGTTCCATCGACTGCCACGGGCCCAAGGGTAGTGGTAGCTGCAGGTACAGCTGTGGACACCGCCACCCAGGCTCAGGGTCTGCCAGCGCAGGCTGCGTTGGTACTTGAAGAGCCCTTGGTAGATCTCCAACAGGCCAGGGGGGAAACCATAGGGGCAGGCCGGGCTGCTCAGACCAAGACACGTGTCCCTGGGGCAGTCATGTCATCTGCTGCCCCGAACAGCCGGGTGTTGGCAAGTGCAGGGGCAGATGCACCCAACAGCACCCCGGTTGTGAGTCTGCCAACCAGGACCGTTGCGGTCAATGACCCTGCCACAGCTGATGTTGCGGCGCAGGGTCCATTAGTGGGCACCCAGCTGCCACTGACACAAGTCAGGCCTTTGGTCATCCCTCCACCTGCCACTCTCTTGGCTCAATCCACCGAACCCACTGGCCATACTGGTCAGAGCGGCATTAGCCAGCCAGGGTCTGCGCCACAGTCCAAGAGGAGGAAGGTTGCACCTGCAGCACAGGCTGGGACCCCACACACAGCCACGACCTCCTGCACGTCGAGGAAGAAGCCTTTCTGTAAGCAGGAACTGGACTTCCTCGTGGACTACGTGCGGGGCCACAGCCGTGACATGCTAGTGGGTGCCAATAGTCAGACTACGGCTGCCCAACGTGACTCCCACTGGAAGCATGTTGCGGAACATGTCAGTTCATTCGGCCATGAGGTGTGCACGGCGCAGGAGTGCAAAAAGCGTTGGAATGACATCAAGCGCAGCACTAAGGCCAAGCGTGCCTCAAATTACAACTTGACTCTGGTGACTGGCGGTGGGCCTGCACCAGAGGAGGAAGAACTCACTCCGCATGAGGCTCTCGTTGCGGAGTTCATACCACCTGAATTGGTCGAAGGAGTGGGAGAGAAGCTGGACTTTGATGCCCAGTCCAGTGAGTGTTGATGCGTGTTTGTTGAGGACGTGTGTGTTTCACTTGTGGGATGTGTTGTGCATGATTGCTGCTACATGTGACGTGTACATGGTTCTGATGTGTAAGTAATGCAATGCTACCGTCATGCATGTCTCCTCTGCCTGCATGCGGGACTCCATGTAGGCATGCTCCCTTGCCCCTCCTCCGCCACTCTGCACCCCAGTTCCACCTTTGCACTGGTCTGCTTCAATCTTGCCAATGTGTACTTTCTTGTTCATGTGTCCTGTGTAGATGCTAACTTCCAGCGTAGAATCTGCCAGACATATGCCGTGTGGTAGAGCCTTAGTACTCGATGCAGGGTATCTCACTTGTACTGTGCATGGGTCAGATGTCCCGCAGGGACATGAGTGCCCATTCATGCTCCATGTGCATTGCACGCATGCCCCTATGTGTCCTTGACTGGATGATCACTGTAATATAAGTCCTTGGTTACATACATTGCCTGCCATCTCATCAGCCTTCCCATGTGAACTGTGGCTCAGTCCTGCGTTGCACACATGTTTAGGCTCTGACAATCTGTGTGGCTCACAGGCCTCAGCCTGTTCAATGGCCAATGACTCTGTCCAACTCTTGTTGTGTCTTCTTCACACGTGGGCGGCCTCCGAAGTTTCCATCATGTGTCTTGCCCACTGTCCCAGCATCATTTGCAGTGTTGTAATTTGAATCACATTAAGCTGTTGATGCCAGTCAACACTGCCTGTCAATACACAGGTGTATGGTCAGCCTTTTGATACCATGCTAGGCATCCCTACTTTGGTACTGGGGTGGAGGGGTGCTTGGCTTCTAGACATGGTACACATTGAATGCACAATGCACGTGATGTCTGAATTTGACATTGCACTGCCTTCACATTTCCTGGCACACACCATGTAGTGCTTGTACATGTAGGTAGTGAGTGGCGTACACATTTCTGCACTGCATAGACCCACTTCCATGGAAACTGCCACCTTTCAACAGGTCTGATCACAGAAGCTATTCAAAGTAGACCCAGCATTCATGCCAGGTCATATGTTGTGTGTCACATGTCTGCCGGATGCCTTTGCTGTCGGTGTGTGTGTGTGTCGTGTGCTTCTGACATGTGTATTGACCTTTTTCTCTCTATTTTTCAGGTGATGACGCAATGGAGGCGGAGGATGGTGTTGTCATGCCAGACACAGGGTTGGTAACACCACATCAACCCGGCACTAGTGGGGGTCGTGGGGTGGTAGGCCACGAAAACCCCCAAGTGCTGCAGTCCATCTTGTCTCTGGCTGCCTATGAGTCCAGCCTTGATGACGACTCTGACGTCCATGTTGAGTTGGATGAGCATCAAGTCCATGTGTCAGGGGTGAGTGATTCTGATGTGGACACTCCTCTGTCTGCGACACCTGCACTGAGGGATCAGACAGTCTTGGTTCCTCCGCCCGTGGTGGATCGGGACGCAGGGTCACCCTCCACACCAGTCACTGATGTGCCTGGGACATCACGTCGACGGGGGCATGTAGTCGTGCAGCCGCAGGCGGTGCCAACACAGCGAGGACCCCCGGTCCTTGGGTCCCGCAGGGGTCAAGCCCGGCAACGCGGTCGCCGCGCGCAACCGCTGTATACTGAGTGGGAGCAAGACATGACTGCCAATTCCGAACGGCAGGGGGCAGCAATGGAGAACATCGCTGAGAGCATGGAGCGTGTGGCCCGATCTGTGCTCCCCACTGCTAGGCAGGTGCTTCTCCAGGAGCAGGCGGCACAGTCCACAGCCCGCTTGCTCAGGCTGGGCATGGCGGCCTCAGACAGGGCACGCCAGGCTGAAATGTCATCTCTGCGTCAAGCAATTGCTGCTCACGCAGAGGCGCACATGGATGCCCTGAGGGAGGAGTATGCTTCCCTCAGATCCACTCTGGGTGTCCTTATGATGTCCCAGAGGCAGCAGGCAGAGGAGAGGTTTGCACAGCTTGAGCGTACCATCTCGGCTGAGCTACAGGCTTGCCGGGAGGTGCAGCGGTTGTCCAGCCAGGCCTTGCAGGAGGAACTCCGTGTTACACGTGCTACCTTGCAAGAGGAAGCACGTGTATCACGTGAGGTTCTGCATGCAGACCTACGTCACATCGCCACACAGAACCAGGCTCACCCATCCAGCAGACTTGCTGCCGACGAGGGGCAAGCTGTGGCTAGGCGTGGCTAGGCTACTGTGCCACGTCCGCCTTTCCAGGATGAGCCAGACTCGGACGACCATCTATCTCCCACATAGGTCGTGCTGTGCAGGCGTTGAGCCCATGGAGGATTTTTTTTTTGGCTCAGCATCATCGCATGTGGATGTTGAGCAGCACCCTGTACCTCCCCCCTCCTGGGTGCCTCCCCTCCCCCCGGGTCGTATGTGGCCATTTTTGATTTTTCTTTTAGTTTAGTTAGTTAAGTTTCTGTTTGATAGTTAGTTTAAATAGGTAATGTAGGTTTTCCATAGTTAGTGTAATTAGTTAATAGTTGAGTTAGTTTAAAATTGCTAGTCTATTGTGCTTTCATGTGACGGTGCGGTGCTTTGTGGCTTTTGAAGGCATCCACTGTCTGTTCCAGCTGGGCCCTTCATGGTTGTCTTGTGTATGTGTTTGCTGCTTGGGGTCCTTGATTCACATATGCCACTCCTGCCTCTCTTATCCATGGGCTCGCAAGGATGGTTCGGTGTTACAGCATTTTACACAAGGGCTTTGGACTGTCATATCTGTGGCATGTCTGGTGCTGTGTGACTTGAGTTGACACCCCTAGTGGGGATGATTTAGGTGTCATTGTCCACTGTTCAGCTTTTGCTAGATGGGGTGTGTCATGATTAATGTGGACATTGATTGCTATGCTTTGTGTAGTATGTTTCATATCTTTCCTGTACATGTGCTTGTTGCAATTCATGCTGTAGATAGTGTTCCACACATTGGAGGTGAAAGACAGACTGATGGTGTGATTTGTGATGTGACTCTCTGACATGGTCAAGTAATGAGATGCCTGATGAGACACACACAGATGACTTTGAAGCATTAATCATGTGTTTCATGCCCTTTCTGCAGGGGGATGAGCCTCCAGAGCACCTTTGCCAGCAGACATGGCCCATTGGACGACGGAATTCTGGACCCGTTTGTTGGTGCCCACATGCACATGTGTGCACAAGCAGAGGCACAGTGATTGCAGACCCACATCCTAGAACTGCTGATATGTTCCAAGGAACTCCAGGCAAGGTGAGCATCACAGGGGGGCCACGACACAGCAAAGCTTGCACCAGGCGAGTTGCACATGCAGGCTTAGTCACAGCACTGAGGGTGAGCTTAGACGAATATTGGTGTTGAAGCACACAATGCAGCTCAGATGTGTTTGTGGACTGATGGCTGTTGATAGTAGGGTTGTCTGGGACACATGCAGGGGCAGTGGCACATACCCTCCGGTACACCAAGGTCCATTGAGGCACTTGTATCAACCATGTAGCCTTCCGAGACATGGAAAGGGGCAGCTCACAGGGACATACAGCAAGGGACATACTCGGGTGCAGTGCATGTGTTTTCCACGTACTTCATGATAAATGCACTGCCAACTTTGTTTCGGTCATGGTGGTACGCAACTTGCTCTGTAGTCATGGCTTGCTATATGGGTCTGTCTGCTTACCCAGGGAACATTGCATGTTGTGTGAATTGTGACACATTGGTGTTCCATTTGCCACGCACCCACCAGCGGCTGCCTTACTGCATTGACTGTGTATGACCCGTCACAGGGGTGATGTTATATATTGGTACGAAGCATCTACACCAGATTGTCTGTTTGTAGAGTAGTTTGTTGCTATGGGGCATGTTTGGTGTTGTGTTTTTGTGTAATTGGCACGTACAGGTTGTTGACTGTGGCTCTCTTTGCAGCATTGCAGTGCTCCTGTAACCGGACCTGAGAGTGCGCAGGCAGGAGGCCAGCACTCAAAACCAGAGCTAAGTGTCTTGTTGTTTTTCTTACGAACTGCTCTGCATAGGCTTGCTGGGGAGTGTACTGATGCATGGATGTATGTGTGGTTCAATTTGGTATGTTTTTTTCTCCCTAATCACCCGTGATCCTATGCAATTTTGAAACCTGTACCCTCTACCCGGTGTTCCTGCTTCCCGTGCCTATCCAAGCAACCTTCCCTGACCCTCTTTCCCCACTGGGGTTGCGGATGCCTGTGTAAGCCCCGAACTTGCAGGCGCCAAAACCCTAGAGGGGGTGGTTGGTTCATACCACTCCTGAGCCTGGACTACAGAAGGCCATGACAATGATGTCCAAGTTTGTTTGGATTGTGTATGTGTTCATGCAGGTTGTACATTTTCGTGCATTCCCTAGTTTCATGTGCCATTCCTCCTCCCCTCTCCTGCCACTCATTCTAGTCATCCAGTGTGTCAACACCTGTCCCGACTGCATATCCCTGAACCTCATTCCCCACCAGGGTCTCAGGGGCCTGTGTGAGTTTGACCTTGCAGGCACCCGGGACATGGTGGGGGTGGTTGTTTCGTGACACTCCCGCGCCTGTACAGGGGACCTGTGACAGTACACATCCATTCATGGTGCATCATCCTATGTCATGTACCACACATGTCTCACATCCTGTCGTGACATTGTTTTGCTGTGCTACCTTGGTTGTTGCATCATTGTGGTAGTACTTGGCCTTTGTGAGGTACTGCTACGTCAAGTCATCTACTGGAGGGTGTTCGGGTTTGTTTTTATGCCTTGGATTTTGTGATTTTGGAAATGAGTGTGGATTCTGAGGGTTCAGGCATCTTTTTACACACAAGGTGGGAGATGGTGACGAAGGGTAAAGGTGATCCTGTGGCCAGGTGGAATTGAGGTTTGGAGGCTCCATGACCCAGGTGCAGTTGTTCAGTGGGTCATGGTCATTTGTGAGGGAGGGGGGGGGTTGTTGTTGATAGTTGCCTTGCCCTGCAGTGTGATGGGAACTCTGACATAGTAATGGTGGTATCCTATGTACATGTTGTGTTCTGCTGATCAATGCCTGTTAATGTGTTGCGTTTTCCTTTCAGGTGCGAGGGGATAGTTGTGGTTTGACATGCTGGGGTGTACACATGGTGGATGTTCACATGTGATGTGTAGGGAACACTGATGGTCACTTGAGTGCACATGCATATGTGGAGTGCATGTCCTTGCAGAACCACACACTTGCACTCTGATGCACTACATGTACTCCCACCCTTGCATATCCACGTGTACACTGTTTGCCTTCTGGTGCCCACTGTGTCCCGGCAGCACATGTTCTGTGACCGATCATGGATCCAGTACATGCCTAATTTGATGTTTGACGTGGTCTGTCACTTAGATGTGATGCTCAGGGTGTGCATCACACACAATGGCTGTTCACTGTGCTCTGCGCTGAGCAGTGTGTTGCAGGAGTAGGACACTGCACACATGAGCTGCAGTGTTGATTTTGCAATGCATAATGTGCATGTAGAAAGGCATTCATTGTGATGTTACGTCTACGACTGTTGTAATGCATTTGGAAATGACTTATTTTGGGTGGGAGATTTTGTTGGTCTGTCATTTCATCTGATTCCGGGTCAGGCACCAGTGTCCGATGCCATTGTACATTTAGAACATGGCAATGTGTACCTTATCGTTACTGCATTGGTGTATGGGTATTGCGTGCCATGTCATGTTGCTGTTTGGGGGGGGTTGAGTGACATGACAGTGATGGCCATGGCCTGTTTTGCAGGTGTGTGTGATGCACACCTTGCATGTCCGGGTCATCCGCTTCTCAGAGCAACTAGCTGGGGGTAGATTTCTCTCCGCAGCAGGGCCCTCCACCTGGAACAGACTTCCGGCCTGACTTGAACTTGAGGGGAATCATCTCCAGTTCTGGAAGCACCTCAAGACCTTCCTCTTTGCTTCTGCTTACTGTCTGCCTCTCCCTTGCAGAATTCTCCACTGGAACTGCACAGGAGCTGCAACTGGGCCACTCTCACCGACCTCGGTCCCTGGCCCAGCCACTCTCCACTTGCACTGCCTCCCTGGCAACCCCTGCACTGCAGTACTGTCTCTCTATCCCTACAGCCCTCCCTTCCCAGCACTTGTCTGCACTTACCTTTGTAGTTGCCACCAGGTGACCTATGTATTATTTTTTTGGGCTACTTCCCCTGTACTGGACTCCCCCCCACCCTTCCCCTTGCACTTTTCCCATTCCCCCTACCCCTGCACTTGCACGATCTCAATGACACCTGGCCTAGTAGTACCGTTCTCTGTGTTCCCTTGTTCCCCCCTCCCTGCCTCATTGCGCCTTGGAATACTTGTGTATGGCCCATATCATGTCATATGTCATATGTGTGCCTTTTGGTCACACAGGATAGCTTGTGTTTAAGTAGCTAGGGATGCAGACGATGTGGCACTTCCATGGAAACTATCTCAGGTTGGTAGGGTTGTGACAGTTAACTGTCTCTTTGTCATCATCGATTGTCACCTGGTATGTGCCAGGCCTGTGTGCAGTCCGCAGGGGTGGTAGTTTAGGTGAAAAATGTGGCCACAAGCTGGGTCCGGGCTTCCTCGCAGCGTGCCCTGTCCCCTCCCATGGGCAGCGCCTGTGCCTGTGGTTGGGGATGTGGGGGCACCACCATGTCCACCGGGACGCCCTGCTGTGTCGCAACATTGTGCAGGACACATGCTACCACAATGATCCTGCACACTACTGGTGGTGCATAGAGTAGTTGCCCACCAGAGCGGTCAAGGGAGCGGAAACGTGACTTGAGCACTCCAAATGTGCGCTCCACTATGCCCCTGGTTGCAATATGGGCGGCGTTGTATCTTACCTGGGGTGGTGTGGTGGGGTTCCGGATTGGCGTCATCATGTGGTTGCTCAGAGGGTAGGCACTGTCCCCTGGGGAGGTGATAATAGTTGAGATTATTAGGGTTTGGATATTTGTCTGTGTGTGACTTGCATGCATGTGCAAGGGCATTTGTACTGACCTAGGAGCCATGTGTCGCCATGCTGCCCTGCTTCCATAGCCCGGCTCAGGGCGGACATTGTGTATATGAAACTGTCATGGGTGGAGCCAGGGTAGTTTGCATAGACAGAGGTGATGATTCCCTTTGCATCACAAACCACCTGTACATTGATGGAATGCCAGTGCTTGCGGTTTCGGTAGATGTGCTCAATGGCCCTAGGTGGACGTAGGGCCACATGGGTGCAATCTCTGGCACCGAGCACTTTGGGGAAGTGTGCCACCCTGAAAAAATCCAGGACAACGGCCTGCCTTTCTGCGGGTGTTCTGGGCATGTATATGTGCCTGCGGACTGAGGGGCGCGCTGTCATGATTGCCAGTACCTGGTGTAGGCAGCGTGACTGCGTGGCCTGTGAGATCCCCCCCCACTATGGCAGTGGTCCGCTGAAATTTTTTTTATTTTTATTTATTTAAATTTATATAGCGCGCAAGCAGCCCAGGGGCATTGAGGCGCTGTTACTTGCAATAACTTAGTTACATGGTACATATGATAGCGATTGTTGACACATTATGAGTAGTACAGGAAATCATACTGTTGTTACAAATATAGCATTTGGGCTATAATTACAAACCTAAATGATAAGAATTTGTGCTGATGTGTCGGTCCTTATGTGAAGAGGGTAGTTTTCAGTGTTTTGCGGAAGGTGGTGAGGGAGTCCTCGCCACGGATGGTGGGAGTTAGGGCATTCCAGAGGGTGGGCGCGAGGTAGGGGAAGCTGGACCCACCCGCTTTTACTCTTTTCACTAGTGGCACAGAGAGCATGTTGGTGTACGGGGATCTGGTTGGCCTGGTGGTGGAGACAGGGTGGATCCTTTGAGAAAGGTAGGCAGGAGCAGTGAAGTGAATGCACTTGTGGGTCAGTGTCAGGGCTTTGAATAAGATCCTTTCCTTTATTGGGAGCCAGTGGGCTAGTTTCCTGGCTTCAGAGATGTGTTCTCTTTTAGCAATGCCTTGGGCTGCCCGGAGAGCATTGTTCTGTATTACTTGTAGTCTCGCTAAGTTTTTGTTGGAGGTTCCAAGAAAGAGTACATTGCAGTAGTCTAGCCTGGAGCCGGTGATGGCTCTGGCTATGTTGGTGCAGTTCTCTTTGGATAGAAAGGGCCTGATTGCGTTGATAAGTTTAGCATGATATGCAGCTGCGGATGCTATTGCGTTGACTTGTCTATCCATGGATAGGCTGGAGTCCAGGTAGACTCCCAGAGTTTTGACAGAATCGGAGACCGGGATTTTAATGGAGTCAATGGTGAAGTGGCTAAATTGGACATCTAGGTTTTTTAGCGTGTCGGGGGAACCTACCAGGAGGAGTTCCGTCTTGTCAGAGTTGAGGCATAGTCCGTTGTCGGCCATCCAGGCTTGGATGGTGTTGTAGAGGTTGTTGAGGGTCAGGGAGTCGGTGTCATAGATACCTGTGAGAGTGAGGAGGATCTGGGTGTCGTCGGGGTAGTTGGTGTATGAGATGCCCATAGCGTCGAGGATGAGGAAGAGGGGTCGTGTGAAGATGTTGTATAGGGTGGGGGAGAGACAGGAGCCTTGGGGTACACCACAAAGTATAGTAGTTGGGGATGCGGCGGCTAGGTCAGAGAATACTTGCATAGTTCTGTCTTGTAAGAAGGAGGTGATCCAAGATGTGGCCTCTGGGGAGAATTTGGCGGTGGAGGAAAGGTGGTGGCAAAGGACGCCATGATCCACGAGGTCAAATGCCGCGGATAGGTCAAGGAGTAGGAGAAGTGCTGGTTTACCCATGTCTCTAGCATCGTCCATTTGGTTCTTCAAGTCAAGTAGGGCGGTTTCGGTCCCGTGTCTAGGGCGGAAGCCAGATTGGCGGAGTCCAAGGAGTTTGTTCTCTTCAATGAAATGCTGGACCTGCAAGTAGGCTGCTTTGTCCAATATTTTGAGGAGGAATGGGACAGTGGTGATAGGTCTGTAGTTGTTGGGGGAGGTGGGATCGAGAGTTGGTTTTTTCAAGAGAGGTCGGACCCAAGCTTCCTTGAGGGAGGCGGGGACTTTCCCTGTGGTAAAGGAGGCATTAACGAAGGCTGTTAGGAAGGGCGCTAGCGCTTCCGTGCAGTCTTTGATAATGGAGGCTGGGCATGCATCACCTTTGCAGTTAGAGGGCTTGATGTTCCTCATAATGTTGATGATGTCTTTTTCTTGGATGGGTTTGAAGGAGAAGGGTAGGGGGGGATCCGTGGCGTGTGACGGGATAGGGATATGGCTACTGGGTAGGGCTTGTTTAGTGGCTAGTATTTTGCTTTTGAGGAGGCTTAATTTGATTTGCATGGCCGTTTGTATTTTGTCACACCAGTCTTTGTCTTTGGTGAGATTCTGGGGGGCGGGAGTGGGTGTCTCGAGCTCTCTGAAAATGGCGAAGATTTCTTTGGTGCTAGATTGGGCTTCCGAGATTCTGGATTCAAAGGATTTGGCCTTTGCTTGGGTGATTGCCTTTTTGTATTTGGTGGATAGGGCTTTAAAGAACATCTTGTCTTTTTCAGAGTGGGACGTTTGCCACTGTGTGAGTGCAGCTTTTTTCTCGTTGCGGAGTGTGAGGAGCTCAGGTGTGAACCAAGAGTTGGAATGGGTAGTGGGTTTGGATTTGCGTGGTTTGAGAGGGGCAATGGAGTTGATAGCTGCTTTAATGGCAGTATCATAGGTTGTTGCGAGTGTTTCTGGGTCTGATGAAAAAGGTGGTCTGAAGGCTGGGCCTTGGAGGAAGGGCAGTAGCCTTTCCTTGGTGAGCTGGCGGGAGCTTCTGGTGAGGCAAGGAGGGAGCGGTTGGGGCAAGGGGGCAGCAGGGGAGATAGTGGTGAGGATGCTAAAGGTGATGATGTGGTGGTCGGACCACGGGGTGGGATTGTTACCTGTAATGATGAGTGGGCAGTTATGCTGTGCTATCCAGTCAAGCGTTCTTCCTTGAGTGTGAGTAGGGCTAAGGATGGTGTTCTTGTAGCCTAGAGCATTGAGGGCAGAGTCAAGGGATTTGGCTGCTACGTCCTTACTATCCCGGAGCCCTAGGTTGACGTCCCCGAGGAAAATGGCTTTAGACTGTTTTTTGAGGTTGTCAGAGAGGAGGTGGATGAGAGAGGCTTGGAAGTCTCCTGTTGGGCCTGGGGGGCGGTAAATGGTGTGCACAGTAATGGTGCAATGGGGAGAGAGGGTTATTTTAACTTGGAGGTAGTCGCAGTTGTTGTTGGTCAGGGATTTCTCTATCTTTCTGATAGAGAGCGAGTCTCTGGCAATAATTGCTACACCTCCACCTTTGGAGAGGCGGTCTTGTCTAGTTATGGAATAGCCAGGGGGTAGGGCGAGGGATAGTGCCGGGCCGGAGGCATCATGTAGCCATGTTTCTGAGATCATGAGTAGATCTAGGTTGTGGGAGGTTAGGAGGTCATGTATGTCTAGGGCGTGGGCATTGATGGACCTGGCGTTAATCATGGCGCATTTCATGTGGGGTTCAGTGGTGCCTGAGAGGGGGTTCATGATGAGAGAGGGTTTTGTGGAGGGGGGGGTTGAGCTCTGGGTGTTAGGGGAGATGCAAATCACAGATTTTACACTGGGGGTCACATTTTCAGTGGTGGTGGACACATGTGGTATAGCATTTGGCACACTAGCATTCAAAGTGGTGGTAGAAGAATTGTTAATCACAGATTTTACACTGGGGGTCACATTTTCAGTGGTGGTGGACACATGTGGTATAGCATTTGGCACACTAGCATTCAAAGTGGTGGTAGAAGAATTGCTAATCACAGATTTTACACTGGGGGTCACATTTTCAGTGGTGGTGGACACATGTGGTATAGCATTTGAAATGACCCAGTGGCCAAAAAATGCAGGACATTGAGCAGCTTCTCCAAGGGGCTCAATGCTTGGGAGCAAAGGGTGGGGGATGTGAGGTCATCTTCCCACTCCCTGACCAGGTCTAGGATGATATGGGGTGGAAACCTATACCTGCCATAGACCTGGTCGTCAGGCATCCCAAAAAGGCTTGTCCGTGGTGCGAAAATGCGTGCCCTGGCTATTCTCCTCCTCCTGCGGTGTCCCACGATCAGTGCAGCGACAAATGGGGCATTCATCGTAGCTGTATATACGCGTTTGTTGTTTGCGCGCACTTTTATGCTGTGCACGGGGACGGCTCCGCCTGCCTTGGTGTGGGCGGACGCGTTGACGCCTGTGCACGTCTTTTGCCGTGCGCGGGTTTCCCGTATTCGGATACGGTCTGAGTGTCATCGCGTGTGATCGGAGGGGAGTGAGCGTACACGCAACTGGCCTGGGTACGTGTGTTTCGGGGTGCGCGGGAAGTTCCACACGCGATTAGCCTGGGTACGTGTGTTCCGGGGTGCCGGGCACTTTCACACGCGATTGGTGGAAATCCACGTGTGTTCTGTCATCATGTGCAATGAGGGAAACACCTGCGCGCGTCACGTCACAGACGCGCTCACGCGCTAAGGACCTTTGGTCCAATGAAATCGCATATGCGTGCTGCCGTGCTTATGCGCTAAGGGCCTTTCCTCGTATTACACGCGGATGTGCAGTTTTCCACGCGCGCTTACGCGTATGGGCCCTTTCCTCGTATTACACGCGGACGTGCAGTTTTTCACGTGCGCTGAAATGCCCATGCACGTCTGTACGCGTCACGTCACAGGGGCGCTTGCGCTTGAGGGGCCTTCTGTCCAATGAAAATGCGTATGCGTGCAGACGCGATTACGCGCTAAGGGCCTTTCCTCGAATTACACGCTGACGTGCAGATTTTTCACGTGCCAAATCACTCCGTATCAAGCTGGCCACGCGTATGCACACGGAAGACCACGCTCCTGCCCAGAAGGCCGAACTACTGCCCCCCAGAGCCCCGAGCACGCTCCCACCTGCCATCTGCTGCTGCCTGACTGCCTGCTGCCCACGTGCCCTGCCATTTGCTGCCTGCACATCAGCCAGGGGTGCTGTTGCTGTGACCACCCCTGCTGGAACCGCAGACTCCCGACTGGGATTCCATCGCTCCACAGCCCAGCCCCAGGACCCAGTTGCCCACCCACTCCTGCCTCTGGGGTTGTCATGTCGGGGCAAACACCATCTGGGACCACTGACAACCCCCGGCCAGAGAGGCAGAGGGGCATCAGCTTCAGTGCCACCGAAGTTGGTGTCCTGGTGGAGCAAGTCCTGGGGCAGTATGATGCCCTCTTCGGAAGTTCCCGCGCCGACAAGGAAGGCGGACTCGGATCTGAACTGACATCATGACTGCCATCAACGCGGAGGGGGTGGCAGTCCGCGACTTACAACATGTCAAGAAGCGCTGGGAGGACTTCAGGTCCAGGACCCTGAACAAGGCCCGGCGCCTCTTGAAGGCAGCGGATGCCAAGGCGCGCCGGGGCCACTTGTCGGAAAAACAGATGAGGGTCCTGGAACGCATATCCCTAGCGCTCCACGTCCAGGTCCTTGAGAAGCAGACCTGTCTGGAGTCGAGTGGTGAGTGTACATGCATCCTGATTGGGAGCAGTGCGTGTGGTGATTATTCAGTAGTGTGCAGGTTGCACATCTGTTTGTATGGGGTCGAGTATGGGTGGGGTGTACAGGGCCGTGGGGCTGACACATGCGAGGGCTGTGATGTGTGAGACATGGATGGTGCTTGTGTGTGTAGGCTTGCATGCCAAATGCAGTTGTGTGGGCACACATGTTTGGATGAATGTGTATGTAAGTAGACATGTCCGTGATGTCACGCATGTATGTTGTTTTCGGCTGCATGTATCAGCACTGTGTACATGTGCATGTGTGTGTATTTGACAAGAGTGCAACAGTGATGCAACATGGATGCATGTGACAGCAGTATGTGGAAGCCTGATTGGCAGATGTGACATGGATGCCCGTCTGAACAGTGCGACACTTGGCAGAGGTGTACACATGCATGCAAGTGTGGTGGTGTGTGTACATGTGTGGTGCACTTCCTGTGTTGCATGTGATGTCTGGCTCAGCTTTGGCTGCTCATGCTGTTGTATGTGTATGGATGGTGGTGGCAGTTGCGATATGGCTGTGGTATGGCTCATGTGTGCGAGTTGTAATGACATGTGTGTTGGGGATTGTGATGACATGTCTGAGGTTTGCCAATGCCACTCATGTACAACTGTCATGTGTGTATGTGTCCATTGTACAGTGCCCTGATGCCTGTGTTTTGTTTTTCCCTGTCTGCAGCGTCAACTGATGAAGAGGGCGGAGAAGGTGCTGTGGAGCACAGCGGCGGGGATCCCACTGCCAGCCGGAGACGCAAGGCCCGGCTCCCCTCCCATTTTGTCATCTCGTCGGGGAGTGAGGAGTCCGGTGCCGCGTCCCAGGCCGCAGCTGCCGGGGGGAGGTCCAAGAGGCGGAGGTTGGAGTTGGACTCCTCGGCAGCCGAATGGGCAGCTAGGACCCCACAGGGCCCAACAGGGGAAGATGGCACGGAGTCATCCAGGTTGGTGGGGGGTTTGGTGGAGGAGGAGGCCGTGCGAGCACCAGAGACGGGGTCTGGAGGTGGGGATCCCACTGGTGCTAGTGGTGCAGTGCAGGACCAGGGACAGGAGGCAGCACAGGCCGCCGCGGAGGTGCCTGTGTGCAATCCTGTCCCTGATCCTGTCCCTGCATCATCTTGCACCAGCAGGGATGCCTACGTCCAGACCCGTTTTCAGGCAGGGGATGAGCTCACGTCAACTGGCCTTCCTCTGCCTGCGGACGTGGCTATCCAGGTCCGGGTTGAGCCTGTCCTGGCTGGTGTGGCGTTGCGTCAACGGGCCATGCGAGGTGACCTGCAGTCTTTTCATGAAGAGACTGCACGTCATCTCGAATGGCTCGTTGACCACGTCAGCCTGCTAGGACAGGTCACCCAGGCTGGATTCCTCCGTCTGATGGGGCTTGCTCCGACCCCCTCCTCAACTGGACCCCCTACGCGCCAGTCGTCCTCTGTGCCATCTTCCCACCCATCAGTCACCTGGGTGCCCTGTGGAGCTGCCTCTGACGGTGCGGCCAGGCTGGTGGAGGAGGCATCCCTGCCACAGTCGGGAGTCAGACGTCCAGCAGGGGTGGCCACATCTACGACTGCACCCCAGCCGGCGGAGGATGTGCAGGCAGCAGTGCACGGGCAGAGGCACAGCAGCAGCAGCAATGTGGTGGGAGCCATGAAGGCTCGGGGCCTTCAACATCGGAGGGGCTGGCATCGGCCGGAGGGCAGGAGGACCCAGGACAGAGAGTGTCTTCCGTGTGGCAGCGGTTGGGCCACGCCATAGATGCGGAGAGGCAGCGGGCGGAAGAGGCACGGCTCACAATGGTTAGGGCAGAGAACTCCATGCGGAGGGCCCTGAGGCGGGCCGAGTGCCTCGAGGCAATCCGCAGGGGTTTGGAGGTTGAGACGTCGACAGCCCTGCGGACCCTCGGGGCCATGGAGGAAGACCGCCTCTGGGACATTGAGGAGGAGTTCGATGATGCCCTGGCCCGGGACATCCACAAGTGAGCCGTGAAACTAGCCCGCTGCCCTTGTACATAGTTATGTAGGTAGTGTTAGGTTTCATTTTTGTTTTGATTTTATTTGGACCTTTCGGACATTGGCCACATTTTTTTATATAGTTTATTTTATTAGTTAGTGTAGTTAGATAGGTTTCCTTTATTTTGTTGGGATAATGGACCCTGGCTTGTTCCCACGTACATAGTTCACAGTTGGATTTTATTTTTTTTCACTTTTTAACCGTGGAGCAATGGCTTTCTTTTTTATTTCCCATTGGATTTTGTTTTGTGGACATTGACTTTGGACAACATTACTTTGGAATTTTATTTTTGGTTTTGCTTTTTTTAACAGACATGCTTCTTTTCATTTTTGTACATTCACGTTTCTGTTTCTTCATTTTTTATTCTATTTATGTTTCCTTTAATACATATTCTTTTTGGTGAACTTCAATGTGTGGTATCTCATTGGTTTCATGCATTTCATGATATGTGTTTTGAGATTCACTGACACCCATTGGGTGTATGTGAGGGAAATGTGTTTGTTTCGGAACTTGCAATTGGTGTTCTGTGATGTAATTGCAAATTATGAGTGGGTGGATGCAATACTCGGGTGGGTGTTTTGCATTTGGAGGCTGACCATAGGGACCAGGGATCTAGATTGTGATGACATGTTGGCTGGGGAACATGAGTTGCACATGGGTGGGGGCCTGCTGGCAGGTGCCCCACAGTGCTGGGGGGTGGGGGTGGTGGGGAACATGAGTTGGACATGGGTGGGGGCCTGCTGGCAGGTGCCCCACGGTGCTGGGGGGTGGGGGTGGTGGGGAACATGAGTTGGACATGGGTGGGGGCCTGCTGGCAGGTGCCCCACAGTGCTGGGGGGTGGGGGTGCTGGGAGACATGGGTGGGGGCCTGGTGGTGGGTGCCCCTGCACTGCTGGGGGGTGGGGGTGGTGGGAGACATGGGTGGGGGCCTGGTGGAGGCTGCCCCTGGTGACTGGGGGGTGGGGGTGGTGGGAGACATGGGTGGGGGCCTGGTGGAGGCTGCATCTGGTGGCTGGGGGGTGGGGGTGGTGTGAGACATGGGTGGGGGCCTGGTGGAGGCTGCCCCTGCACTGCTGGGGGGTGGGGGTGGTGGGAGACATGGGTGGGGGCCTGGTGTGGTGCCCCTGCACTGCTGGGGGGTGGGGGTGGTGGGGAACATGAGTTGGACATTGGTGGGGGCCTGCTGGTAGGTGCCCCACAGTGCTGGAGGGTGGGGGTGCTGGGAGACATGGGTGGGGGCCTGGTGGAGGCTGCCCCTGGTGGCTGGGGGGTGAGGGTGCTGGGAGACATGGGTGGGGGCCTGGTGGTGGGTGCCCCTGCACTGCTGGGGGGTGGGGGTGGTGTGAGACATGGGTGGGGGCCTGGTGGAGGCTGCCCCTGCACTGCTGGGGGGTGGGGGTGGTGGGGAACATGCATTGGACATGGGTGGGGCCTGCTGGCAGGTGCCCCACAGTGCTGGGGGGTGGGGGTGGTGGGAGACATGGGTGGGGGCCTGGTGGTGGGTGCCCCTGCACTGCTGGGGGGTGGGGGTGGTGGGGAACATGAGTTGGACATGGGTGCGGGCCTGCTGGCAGGTGCCCCACAGTGCTGGGGGTGGGGGTGGTGGGGAACATGAGTTGGACATGGGTGGGGGCCTGCTGGCAGGTGCCCCACAGTGCTGGGGGGTGGGGGTGGTGGGGAACATGAGTTGGACACGGGTGGGGGCCTGCTGGCAGGTGCCCCACGGTGCTGGGGGGTGGGGGTGGTGGGGAACATGAGTTGGACATGGGCGGGGGCCTGCTGGCAGGTGCCCCACAGTGCTGGGGGGTGGGGGTGCTGGGAGACATGGGTGGGGGCCTGGTGGAGGCTGCCTCTGGTGGCTGGGGGGTGGGGGTGCTGGGATACATGGTGGGGGCCTGGTGGTGGGTGCCCCTGCACTACTGGGGGGTGGGGGTGCTGGGAGACATGGGTGGGGGCCTGGTGGAGGCTGTCCCTGGTGGCTGGGGGATGGGGGTGGTGGGGAACATGAGTTGGACATGGGTGGGGGCCTGCTGGCAGGTGCCCCACAGTGCTGGGGGGTGGGGGTGCTGGGACACATGGGTGGGGGCCTGGTGGAGGCTGCCCCTGCACTGCTGGGGGGTGGAGGTGCTGGGAGACATGGGTGGGGGCCTGGTGGAGGCTGCCCCTGGTGGCTGGGGGGTGGTGGTGGTGGGAGACATGGTTGGGGCCTGGTGGAGGCTGCCCCTGGGGGGTGGGGGGTGGGGGTGGTGGGAGACATGGGTGGGGGCCTGGTGGAGGCTGCCCCTGGGGGGTGGGGGTGCTGGGAGACATGGGTGGGGGCGTGGTGGAGGCTGCCCCTGCACTGCTGGGGGGTGGGGGTGGTGGGAGACATGGGTGGGGGCCTGGTGGAGGCTGCCCCTGGTGGTTGGGGGGTGGGGGTGCTGGGAGACATGGGTGGGGGCCTGGTGGAGGCTGCCCCAGCACTGCTGGGGGGTGGGGGTGGTGTGAGACATGGGTGGGGGCCTGGTGGAGGCTGCCCCTGGTGGCTGGGGGGTGGGGGTGGTGTGAGACATGGGTTGCGGCCTTGTGGAGGCTGCCCCTGCACTTCTGGGGGGTGGGGGTGGTGGGAGACATGGCTGGGGGCCTGGTGGTGGGTGCCCCTGGTGGCTAAGCGGTGGGGGTGGTGGGAGACATGGGTGGGGGCCTGGTGGAGGGTGCCCCTGGTGGCTGGGGGTGCAGAGGGACATGCGTTGGTGGGCAGTAGTGCAAGTTGACATGTGGGTTGGCTGGTGGGCATGGCCATGGTGGATGGGGTGCCTGCATGACATGTGCTGGGTAGGCCCCTGTGGTGTGAGCCACCTGCAGGGGCTGTGGAGGGTGTAGAGGGAACACCTGGGAGGACCCACACGTGCAATTCACGTGTGCTGCTCCCCGCGCACCCCTGTAATACACGTACCCTGATGATATCCCCTGTGGAACTTCCCGCGCACCCCTGTAATACACGTACCCTGATGGAATTGCGTGTGGAACTTCTCGCGCACCCCTGGAATACATGTACCCTGCTGATGTTGCGTGGGATTCTTCCCCCGCACCCTGAAATACACGTACCCTGATGAGATTGCGTGTGTGACTTCCCGCGCATCCCCGAAATACACGTACCCCGCTCAATCGCGTGTGTAACTTCCCGCGCACCCCCGAAATACACGTACCCCGCTCAATCGCGTGTGTGACTTCCCGCGCACCCCCGAAATACACGTACCCCGCTCAATCGCGTGTGTAACTTCCCGCGCACCCCCGAAATACACGTACCCCGCTCAATTGCGTGTGTAACTTCCCGCGCACCCCCGAAATACACGTACCCCGCTCAATCGCGTGTGTAACTTCCCGCGCACCCCCGAAATACACGTACCCCGCTCAATCGCGTGTGTAACTTCCCGCGCACCCCAGAAATACACGTACCCCGCTCAATCGCGTGTGTAACTTCCCGCGCACCCCCAAAATACACGTACCTCGCTCAATCGCGTGTGTAACTTCCCGCGCACCTCCGAAATACACGTACCCCGCTCAATCGTGTATTTAACTTCCCGCACACCCCCGCAATACACGTGCCCCGCTCGCACAGGCCCAATTGCTGTATGTTGCCACTTTTGTGCTGCGCTGGGACGCTACCGCCTGCCTTCGTGTGGCGGACGTGTTTCAGCTTGTGCGTGTCTTTGGCTGTGCGTGGCTTTGCCCTATTCGATTCCATGAATACGTGTGGTTCGAGTGCGTGTGGGCGTTCCGTCTGCTTCCCTGCAGTACATCCCCAGTTAAGCCCTTATTTTCGCGCGTTGTTCCCCATTCCGCGCGTTACGCCCCGTGTCCCGCCCTCTTTCTGGTGTATGCGCCGAGGTTGTGCGCTTTCACTGTGCGCGTCGCGCACGCCTTTCGGGATGTTGCAGTGACTTGTGCGCCGTGCACGGGTTTAGCGCACATCCCGAGGTGAACACGCGCAGGGACTTCCATGAATCGCAGGCGTGCGCATGCGCCTGTTTTTTTCCGCTTGCGCCTGCTTGCGCGAAGATTTTCGGCGCACATTTGTTCCATGAATCGGCCCCTTAGTTCTTTAGCAGAAGGGGCAAAAGTTCACTTTGCCTCCACAGAGATGTTAACAGTTGCACTGTTCTGGCTAACTGAGCTTGTGCGCAGTTTCAGCGTGCTTGAAGATGAAATGCTAATGAGACTGAGGAGTACTGCATGGCTGAAGATGAAATGCGGAGACTGCACCGTCAGCGTGGCTGAAGATGAAATGCTGAGACTGCACATTGTCAGAGTGACTGGAGATGAAATGCTATGAGAGTATGCATTTTAAAAGCTGATTGGACTGCAATCTCAGGGTGACTGAAGTTGAAATTCTAATGAGACTGCAGTGTCAGTGTGGCTAAAGATCAAATGCTAATGAGACTGCACAGTGTCAGTGTGACTGAAGATGAAATGCTCTGAGACTGTGCAGTTTAAAAGCTAATTGGACTGCAGTCACAGGGTGATTGAATTTGAAATGCTATTGAGATGCATTGTCTGTATGGCTGAAGATCAAATTCTAATGAGACTGCACAGTGACAGTGTGGCTAAAGATCAAATGCTAGTGAGACTGCACAGTGTCAATGTGACTGAAGATGAAATGCTAATGAGACTGCACAGTGTCAGCGTGACTGAAGTTGAAATGATAATCAGATGCATTGTCTGTGACTGAAGATGAAATGATAATGAGACTGTAGGGTGTCAGTGTGACTTAAGATTACATGGTAATGACACTGCACAGTGTCAGTGTGACTGAAGATGAAATGCTCTGAGACTGTGCAGTTTAAAAGCTAATTGGACTGCAGTCACAGGGTGATTGAATTTGAAATGCTATTGAGATGCATTGTCTGTATGGCTGAAGATCAAATGCTAATGAGCCTGCACAGTGTCAGTGTGACTAAAGTTGAAATGCTAATGAGCTTCACTGTCAGTGTGGCTGAAGACCAAATGCTAATGAGACTGCGCAGTGTCAGTGTGACTGAAGATCAAATGCTAATGAGACTGCACATTGTCATCCTGGTGAAGATGAAATACCTGGCAACTCTCGCCCATTGCATTGCCACTTTCTGCTCAAATTTCCAGTGCTACGCTAATGCCACTCAACTCATTTTCAGGCTGCCCTCTGCCACCTCCTCTCCCTCTCTCATCTCTGATTGCATAACTGCCATTCAAGATTGGTGTGCCGCCAATGATCTTTGTCTGAATGCCAGCAAGACAGAGATCTTCCTCATCGGCACATCTTCACCATCCTTTCCCCTCAACCTCTGGCCGGCCTTCCTTGACCCTCCTCCTACCCCTGAGGCTAAGAACCTCAGGGTCATCTTTGACTCCACCCTTTCCCTCTCCGCCCACATCTCTGAGGTCTCTAAAAAGTCAAATTTCCTACTGCCCCTCCTCAGAGGTAGTCTGCCTTTCCTCTCCTTCCCCCAGAAGCTCATGGTATCCCAAGCTCTGGTTCTCTCTAGTTTGGACTATTGTAACAGCGTCTTTCTAAATCTACCTGCCTCTACTCTCCGCCCTCTGCAAATAATCCAGAACAGGACTGCAAGACTTGTCCTTGGCCTCAAGCCCTGGGATCGTATCTTTCTAGCTCTGAAATCTCTCCTTTGGCTCACAGTCGATGCAAGGATTAAATTCAAAACCCTCTGCATTGTCCACAAGGCTTTCTGGGGCCTGGGTACAAAATACCTTCGGCTATCCCTCCACAAATACCTCCCCTCTCGAGCTCTTTTCTCCTCTACCTCCAACTCCCTCAGGGTCAGTCATTTTTCAAAGAAACGAGTTTGGGGTAGATCTCTAACTTCAGCTGGGGCCTTCCTCTGGAACAGCCTCCCTGCCACTCTAAAACTTGAGGAGAGCCATCTCTGTTCCGGAAGCACCTCAAGACCTTCCTTTTTTCTTCTGCCTTCACTCCCCCTCTACACTGCTGATCTGTTCTCTCTTGGCACGTGCACCTGGCCACCCTCTGTCCTCCAGTCCCAGGTACCTGCTCACCCCGCCACCCTCCCACACTGCCTCCAGACCACCTCCTTTTTCTTCCTGCACTTATCAGACCTACCTTGTCTGCTGCCTTAAACCTAGCACTTGCAAATTGCTGGCTGCACTACCACTGTTGCCTTTATTATTTATTTATTGTTATTTATCTGTTTCTCCTCTGCTTCACACGTTCCACTTCTCCCCCCTTCCATGCACTTTTCCCCTTCCCCTCTCCCATGCACTTGCATGTTCTCAATGTCAATGGGCCTAGTAAGATCGCTGTTTTGTTCTCCCCTATTCCCCTCCCTTGCCTTGTCGGACTCTGAAACACTTGTGTACGAGCGCGATAGAAATAAAATATCAATATCAATGCTAATGAGACTGCACAGTGTCAGCGTACATACAACATGTCCTAAAGCAGAATGCTACCTAGGTAGCTCAGGAGGTTTAATGTCTGCTGCAATTCGATATAAAAACATTAGCTTTAGAATGCATCATTAGGACATGTATAAAACGATACAGAACATATTATTGCCATCACACATCTAACAGTAATCGCTCTTTAAATGTGCATTTGTAAGTCAAATATTGTAAAGCCATTCAGCAATCACAGACATGTTCACCCTGCTCTGGGCTATCAACGACAGACATTGATTTAAGAGTAATGTGAAGTTCTAACATGGGCCAATAATATCTGTTGTCAATGACTTTTTCGGGTAAAACAAAGGAATGCTTACATTATAAAGTGTCAGATACAAATACATTCTCAGTGTAAATCTACACAGCACAACACCTTCTCCACTGCAATCCTTTTACAAAGAGTGTCATTTCACTTGTATACAGAACGGAATAAGGGTACGACGTAATTTCATTTTTTTTACAGGTCTTTTTATAAAAAAACTTTGCAGACAAAACTCATGTTTGAGTGGGTGGGAAAGGGCATATAAAAGGTTGGGTGGGTCGGGACCAGTCACAGTAACAAATAGGTGAAGGAGGCAGGTGCTTGGGGGGAACCCCCAAAAATAAAAAATAAAACATTTTGATGACTTTTTCACCATTTTTTATAAAAACACCTGTCAAAAAATGACTGTCGATGATATGATGTAGAACCAAAATGAGAACCAAAATGAGAAGGGGACCCTTGTCTGTGTGCGTGTCTCACAAAGTCCCCCTTTTCTTTGCATTGCTATGCATGTAGCCTCACATGTGAAAATGACATAGATGCCCAAACAGCACTGTCTTATCTCTCTTTGTCCACTCAATGGCACAAACCAGTCGGGTGTTATCAGACGTATCAGACTGGATTTTTCAAGTAAGGGATTTCAGATAGAGCATTACATTTGTAGAACTACAGATGCCAATACAGCGGGGGCATACGACAGACAGCTGCAGGACACAAAATGCAAGAGCGGCAGAGTAAGGTGATGGAGA
Organism: Ambystoma mexicanum; assembly: GCF_040938575.1. Classification (NCBI taxonomy): domain Eukaryota; kingdom Metazoa; phylum Chordata; class Amphibia; order Caudata; family Ambystomatidae; genus Ambystoma; species Ambystoma mexicanum. The sequence continues at coordinate 1,143,409,216 of NC_090933.1, forward strand.
CTGACTTGAAACAGAACATTGGGATGGAGACAAACTCGAGCAGGTACCTGAGCAGCAATGGCTCGATGAAACTGACAAGCCGTCATCTGCCCTTCCACCCTCAGCCCGTATAACTGGGCAACACTGTCATCCATACTATGAGTGCCAGTGCAAGACCTAAAGTTTGCAAGAAAATAAATGTAGATCTGTGTCATCCTGAAGCTGGATAGCACCGCCAGCATCCCTAGTGGAAAGAGAAGAAAGACAGTGCAGGGTTGAAGCAGTGCAGGTATACAGGCGGCCACAGGGCAATATTGTTACTCCATCTTTAACTCTCGATCTTGTGGTGCACAATATAACCATGTTCAAATATACATTTATAATTTAGATACAAGATAACATTGTTAATATAAAGTGATATAGAGTAACAAACGTGATGTAGGTGGTAAGATATATGTTAAATGTTAAAGGTATTTGTACCGCGCACCAACACCAATGGAGTTGGTCCCCAGGCACTCTGGCGGGTCTGCAAACGAGAAGGTGGGATGGGTTAGTAGGTGAAGCGCGAGTAGGATAGTGAGAGGAGTGGTGTTCTGTTGTCAGCTTCAACTCGGTATACACCGGGTGCAGAGCTTTGGTGTGAGTATCGGATCGATGTCAGTCCTCGTGTGCTGTTGGTGCGGCTTATGTGTTGTTGCGGTGTTGTGAAGTGCATGCGGGTTGTTGTGCGAGAGATGGTTGTGTGAGATTTTTGAGTGAGATAAGTCTGCAGAAGTGCTGAGTTTTTTTTTAATGGGTTCTATGAAGTTTAACATGTTAACATTCAGAACTCTGTCCGAGTGTGGTGCTCACCAATCCTCTCAATCTCATCAGGGTGGGTGAAGGAGTTACGCCTGGTAGGGATTTAGGTTTGGGTGAGGTGCTCCCTGTGCTGTTCTAACACGCTCGGTAAGTGTTCTAATTGCTCCTCGCCGTTCTATTCTAGCAAGCTCTGTAGGTGTTCTAATGCTGATGGATTGATTAATGTGGGTTGGGTGTCTATTCTCCTCCTTGTGTGCTGGAGCTGGTGTTGTGGTCTCCTCTCACAAACGTTCTATCTAAATGTATCTGCTGGGGGTTTGGATATGGTACTGCCGGGAGGCAGTGGGTGAGTCATTTAAGGGCTTTCGTCTCGGTCTGAGTATGTGATCAGTCTATGGTGACTATCTTTTGTGGCTATTTCCCATAATATCTTATGCTCTGTTGTGGGGTCCTTTCTTTGGGTTCTGTGTATGTCCATTTTGGGAGTGACCGAGGGTGGTGTTATTTTCATCGTTGTTTAACGGGGTGGGAATTCTAGTGCGTTGCTGTTGTGGGTACGCTGTGAAGAGCCATGATTTGAGGAGTTTCTTGAATGCTAGGTGTTTTGTTGTGTTCCGTATATTCTTAGGTAGGTCATTCCAGGTTTTCGGTGCCTGGTGAGAGAATGAGGATCCTCCGAGTTTATATATATATATATATATATATATATATATATATATATATATATATATATATATATAAAGAAAGAATATTGTTTAAAAAAAGATTGAAACAACTTGATTCTCGGATGCATGCTTGTGTGTTATGTTTTGCAATTACTCCAAAGTAACAGAATTCAGCTTTGTTTCTACATTAAAGAACATTTCTAAGATGGCCACCTTATTTGCTAATGTTAAAAAGGGCAATTTATATTAAGTTGAACTTGTAGTGCTGGGCATGTTTTTGCTAATCCCTTTCCCTCTCTGCCTCTTTTAACCTCTGCCCTCTGAATACATGGGATTGCCGGGCAGGTGTTGTGCTGGTTCAAGTCTTTTCTATTGGTCCGGGGTCAATCTTTTTCACTCCCTCCTTTTCGCTCTTCCTCTCTCCCTCTATCATGCAGTGTTCCTCAGGAGTCTGCCTTGTCCATCACTTTATTCATCATACCCATCCAGCATTGGTTGAGCTTGTCCACTTGTGCAGCATCCGGTGCTATTCGTTTGCTGATGATACCCAGATAATCTTTCGGCTGGACTTGTCTTGTCCGGGTCCAGCATCTCAGCTGCAGGGGTGCCTGGGGGCCATGGGTTAGGAGATGCGTGACAGTGGTAGAAGTTGAAGGGGGCAAGACAGAGGTTAAGGTGTTGGGTCTCCCAACTGCACTTCCTCTCCCTCATTCTGTCTGTCTTCTCTTGGTCTGTTCTCAAACCAGTTGCGTCTGTGAGGGGTCTAAGTGTAAGGCACAATTGACTATTGCAATTCCCTCTATTTAGCTCAGCCGCTTTACCTAATGCGCTGCCTCCAGCTCCTGCAAAATGCTGCAGCTAGGTTGGTAATACAGACCTCTTGTTCTACGCACATATCTGCTGCACTGTCTTCTTGTTGTCCAGAGAGTACTGTTCCTGGCCATGTGCACAGTACATCGAGCTTTCTATGGCACTGGACCATAATATTTTCAGCCTAAAGAAATAGTGTGCTCAAAAATATTATTGTCCCGAGGGTTCGGGCATGTGTTTTTAAGCATACGTTTATCGATCGTACAAACATTTCCTATGCACCTTACTGTAGTTTTTCTAATTTTTACACATGCGAAATCAGGCAGCAGGGCGTGGCCATCTTGTGCTAATCTTATCCTTTGCTGCAGCGCCCTAAGGTGAATTGCCCTGGCGGCACTAAATCATATCCCCCGCGCCTGGGGCTGAGATCACTATACGCGTACCGCCCATTTCACAACACCAATGCACTTCTCGTGTCAACATTCTCTGTGCTTCAGCTAATGACGTGGAAATGGCAGGAATCCTCTTTCCTCAATAAGTATAAACAGACCACTTCTCATCAGACAACATCAGATTTGCTTTTCCAATCGTTTCACTGTGTTTTTTTGAGTATTCTGTGCCTCGTTTATGTGCTCTGGTCAGCTACCTTCGTTGCTCGTATTCTGTGAGAGCAGATACTAGTACCATCACTATCCATTTTTATTTTGTCCCATAATGGCAACAATACAGCCCTACCAGTACGAGGTGGAGTATTTTGAGGCGGAATTACTTGAAAGAGAAAGATGTAGAAACAATGGGGCTTCGGACGACAGTTGGGAGGATGAATCAACAGATCAAGAGCCTGAGCCTAGTCGCATGGACGACGTTTCCACCTGGTGTACCTGCAATCGGTGCGCGATTTAAAGCCAAAGTGGATTGATCCGTGAAGTAACATTTGTACTGGTAACAATGCCATTGGATACAAGATTTCATTTTCAACTAAGGTTTAATACACTTATCTTGTTAATTTAAAAACAGTTAGCATCTTTCTCTTCCACAGGTGGTACAGGGTAGTGGCCTATCGCTCGTTTACATGGTGGCTTCATGGGATGCTTGGACACCGCGTTTGTCGAGTAATACTCGCCTGTGTCGTTGGTGACTTTAGAGACACATTCCCCCAGGATTTTCCCATACTGTGCTGCAACCTGAAGTTTTTAATGTGTAGTACATTTGTGCCATCAAAATCAGCAACAAAATAAAATACAACTGAACTTTTATGAATGGTTGTTTCAATTTTTCAGTGAATCAAGTGTGTCTCCACTCAGCAGTGTTTTGGCCCTTTCCGGCATGCCTCTTGGCCGTCCGTCCCCCCATACCCTATCAATGACTGTTAGCACCTGTGGCCGTGCCCTCCCAAGGTGGCTGGCAGGATGGGAACGGCCAAGGTGCCACACACCATGTACACTTCAAAGGTATCTTACGCGCAGGGGCCATTGTTCACATGCCATCATCAGACCCAGTGTCTCCAGACAGGCTCCCCTGAAGCAGGCCACGTCCCTGCAAGCCACATAAGTGTATCTCCATTCAGCAGTGTTCCGGCCATTTCCTGCATGCCTCATGCCCCTCCATCCACCCCTCCAGAATCAATCACTGTTAGCACCTGTGGCCGTGCCCTCCCAAGGGGGGGCTGGCAGGGGTGGGAACGGCCAAGGTGCCAACACCATTTACACTCAAAAGGTATCTTATGCACAGGGGCCATTGTACACATGGCCTAGCCAGACCCTGTGTCTCCATGCATGCTCCCTTGAAGCAGGCTGCACCCTTACAATCCACATAACTGTGTCTCTCCCTTCAGCGCTGTTCCGGACGTTGTCTGCATGCCTCATGCCCATCCATCCCCCCTCCATTATCAATGGCAGTTCGCACCAGTGGATGTGCGCTGCCAAAAGGGGCTGGCAGGGGTGGGAACGGCCAATCATCCAAACACAATGTACACTTCAAAGTTATCTTACGTGCAGAGGCCATTGTACACATGGCCTAGTCATACCCCGTGTCTCCATGCAGGCTCCCTTGAAGCAGGCCGCGCCCCTGCTATCCACATAAAACCATGCCATATACACGTCACTCATTCACATACACACCCACTTTTCTAATTCTTTATAAACCCCTTGATATTTATCAAGAGAAGCTCTGTGAGCACTGCAAGTCAACTCGTCAATGTGCTACCTGAGAACATCTGTGACCACTGAGTGTCAGCTCGTCATTGTGATACCTGTGAACATTTCCCTGATCTCCTGCTACTAACTACCCTGCTTGCTGAATCTAACTGTTTGTTGGTCAAGGTAAGGGCAGGTCACCTAATCATATCTCCTTGATCTTTAAATGTCTATCTATTTCGAATGAACGTACCCAGTAGTGTAATGTTCATTCATTTCATTGACATTACCATTGACTGAAGTTTAATTTGTTCTAATGTCAATATATAACAATTTTCATCAGTGTCAATTGGGATCGAATTGCATCCTTCGTGGACCGTGTCTATAAGCATGTTTCCTTTGGATGCATGACAGTACATTCAAGGGACGAGTAACATGTTACGATATGTGTCACATCAATCAATTGTGTATAATAATAATAATAATAATAATAATCTTGTATGAAAAGTATCCTATAATACAGGCAGCTACGCTACACAGGTTTTGCTTCGGTGACCAAAACATAGATTGTATAGAAAAATGTATGATATAATTCCATCTTTCTCACACTTTTATGCAAAATAGTTATTTAATTATGTGGACTTTTTTTTTTTTACAGAATTTTCAACAGTGCCTGCCTGTATGGTTTACAGTTGCCATTCTAAGACCCATAAGAAACCTAAAGGCACAATAATACATATATTCCCGAGGAATACAGATCTAATAAGAGAATGGGTCAGATATTGCAGATTTGCGCCAGACGAGCTTGAAAGTAGAGCCCAGGTTGTCTTGGCAGACTTGAGGCGTGTTCAATTCCGCATCTGAAGCCTGCACTTTACCACAAATATGTATGACCAATCACAGTACACAAAGAAGCACTGACTCAGAATGTCTTGTAAATTGCTTCCAAATACAATGCCAACTCTATTCATGCACACGCTGCCTCAGGTGAGTCACGGTTCATGATTTAGCTGTAGGCCTTGGGGTACTGAACAGGTAACTACATGGACGGATTGGTATTTTAGGTGAAAATGTCCCTTATAATACTTTTCATATTTACAAGATTGTATTGCTTTATGACTAAACCCCATTTTGCTATACATCTGTCCCTGGTTTTAGGAGCATCATGTAAAACTATTTATGGAAACAGATAACTATGCTATAGTGCCCTTGGAAATAAGCATAATTCTTTCTTAATCAGTTGCTTTACATGTCTTTTTCTTTTAGGTTAGCATTTCTAATTCAAATCTAATTTCCCCTTTACAACTCCATGACAATGCACTGAACATGAAGGAGCAAGATTGTGCATCCATGTCTTTCCTGGAATCAACAACAACTTTGAGCGCGTATCAGGTAGTTTTATTTTGCTATTCAGTTCCGGAAATGTATTCTGCATCGAATTAAAGATAATATGATAAAGTTTATGAATCCTGTTGTTTGTTTACATAATGTTTCATTTACGGGTTTTTATTAATATGTACCATTGTCTGCATCCCATTGTGTGTGTTCAATTTCACTTTTTTCATCCATACTAAAACAAGTACTGTGTTACAAGGTGATGCTGGTACTTCGACTACAATTACATCATCCTTTCAAACTGATCCAGAGCCTGAGGTATGCGTACTGACAGTTCCCTTGAATGAAAGTATATCGTACATCTGATGCTATTAGACAGTGACATTATTAGAAACGAGCATCTTTTGCAAAACGCTTGTGTGCAACATTACAATCAGTGGGTTTTGCACAGTGATCTATGACTAAGTCCACTAGCCATCAATCAGGTGCAATTTGAAATGTATATTTTGACTACATAACGCACACAGTGTACGAGGGTATCATTGTAAGCTGTGTGTGCAACGAAATAATTTGATTTCATATAAGATTGGCATTTTTTTAATCAATATTCTATTCTAGGCATGTAAACAAGATTGGCAAATAGAAGAGGAGGCACGTGGATCCGAGGTGGTGGACCAACTCGCTGGTGCAGACGTTACAGTAAAGAACACAGTTTCAAAGAAAATCAAGAAAACAACGGTAACTAGCAAACAATTGCGATTACAAAAAGTGTTTTGGGCAGGTGTCTTCATAACATGCTTTATTTTAAATCTAAAGTGCTATATACTGTATGTTGGTTTTACATTGAACAGGTTTTCACAACCCATCTCCTAGAGGCCCAGGAGTAAATAAACTTTGATGACACAGATAGCTACTAAAGCCAGAGATGCTGCTTGCCAAACTGATTTCACAATGGAGCAACTATTATTTGAGGCACAGAGTGTTCAAATCAATAAGCAGACTCAAGATGATTATGCCCAATGGCCAGAAAATTAATTGAATGTGACCGGCGAAGCCAGCAAAGTGTTGTTGGACCATTGCTACAATGCAGGAACTCCGCAAGATGAAGAAAAAACTGAATATAATGATGATGCTTTTGAATTACTCGCAGACCACTTGACACAATTGACACCAGCAAAAAAAAGGGCCACCCAAAAAACAATCGACATTGATATTTTCTCTGATTTATGTTCAAATAACACAAGCTTAATTAACAGACTGAAGCCTCAACACAATCGACCGAGGAACTTGCCAAATATCTCGACTACAGTGCGTCCTGTTCGGCCGATATGTCCACCACAGTTGAGTCACAAACCACATTCATGCAGGACGATAGTCTAATACAGGAGCCCAAATACATTGTATTTGACAGCTGCCTGATGGAGATTATACTGGTGATGAAATGTGTCCATCCAGTGAGGGGGGAAGTATGCGAGAAGCCATTGTTGAATGTGACTTGTGTATCACACGGCACTAACATGAAAATACAAGTGACCTGTGATCTGCTCCATGCAAAATTTTCATGGTCCGCTCAACCGATGCTGGGGAAAGTGGCAACTGGAAATCTACTGTGTGCAGCAGCTTTACCTTTCAGTGGCTCTACTTTTAATAAGTTGTCCAGTTTCTGTCAATTTGTGGGACTCCAGTTCCTTTCTAAAACACAGTACTACAAATATCAACGTGAATATTTATTCCCTGTTATTGGAATTGAACAAATGTCAATTGAAAGGACATTCTCTGACAAACGGTTCAGGCTAGCTGGCGATGGGCATTGTGACAGCCCCGGATTTTCAGCAAAGTACTGCACATACCACTTTCAGGACATGGAGACTAAAAAAATTGTGAGTTCGGTGGTCGTACAGGTGCCTGAATGTAAATCCTCAGTGGCCATGGAGAAACATGGTTTCATCAAATCCCTGGAAGATCTCTAATCGAGGGGAATGCAAATTGACCTCAAAGCCAGGGACAGACATGTTTCAATAGCCAAGACCATGAGGCAACAGTTTCCAAATATTCGCCATCAATTTGATGTATGGCACGTTGCCAAATCAATCAATAAAAAAATCTCAGCTACTGGAAAAAAAAACATTCTGATTTTTTTTTACAGTGGTCCCAGTCTTTCAGCAACCATCTTTCGTGGAGCTCCAAAACTTGTGGTGGGTCTGTTGGTAATTCTACTAGAAAAATGGTGGTCACTAATGCACCACTGTTCCAACGTTCAGAAAACCAACATTTACACCAATGTGCACATGGACCTTTGTCGCCGGAGCAGGAACACAAGAAGAAGTGGTTAATTCCATCTTCACCTCCACACAAAGCTCTTGAGAAGATCGTGTTTGATAAAACTCTATCAAAAGATCTCAAGGGACTCACAGAATTTGGTCACACTGGAGAAATTGAAGAGTTCCACAATATGTGCCTAAAGTACAGGTCCAAGAGATTGCTATTCGCCATAGACGAGATGCAATATAGGATATTACTAGCGGTATTAGCGCATAACGAGAACGTTGGGTGTGAACCATCGAGGACTGCTGGAAACTTTGGGATGCTTCGTTACACAATGGCCTTTATGAAAAGAAGCAAAAAATGGGTGGTCAAGCCAATACACCAGGAAATGGAATTCGATTTTGTGAAAGATCTTATTACCTGTGGATAACTTTCATACACAATTGATTGATGTGACGCAAATCATAACATGTTACTCGTCCCTTGAATGTGCTATCATGCATCAAAATGAAACATGCTTCTTTGATCCCAATTGACACTGATGACAATTGCTATATATCATGAACAGAACAAATTAAACTCAACTATATGGTAACGGCAATGAGATGAATGAACATTACACTACTGGGTACATTCGTTCGAAATAGACATTTAGAGATCAAGGAGATATGATTAGAGACCTGCCCTTACCTTGACCAACAGTTAGATTCAGCAAGCAGGGTAGTTAGCATCAGGAGAACAGGGAGATGTTCACAGGTAGCACAATGATGAGCTGACACTCAGTGGTCACAGAGGTTCTCAGGTAGCACATTCACGAGTTGACTTGCAGAGCTCACAGATGTTCTCATGATAAATATCAAGGGGTTTATAAAGAATTAGAAAAGTGGGTGTGTATGTGCATGAGTGACGTGTATATGGCATGGTCTCATGTGGATAGCAGGGGCACGGCCTGCTTCAGGGGAGCCTGCATGAAGACACAGGGTCTAGCTAGGCCATGTGTACAATGGCCCCTGTGCATAATATAGCTTTGAAGTGTACATGGTGTTCGGCCCCTTGGCCGTTCCCACCCCTGCCAGCCCCGTTTGGCAGCGCACATCCACTGGTGCAAACAGCCGTTGATAATGGAGGGGGGATGGATGGGCATGAGGCGTGCAGACAAGGCCCAGAACACCACTATAAGGAGAAACACACTTATGTGGATTGCAATGGCAGGGTCTGCTTCAGGGGAGCCTGCCTGGAGACACTGGGTCTGAGGAGGGCATGTGAACAATGGCCCCTGCGTGTAAGATACCTTTGAAGTGTACATGGTATTTGGCATATTGGTCGTTCCCACATCCTGCCTGGCACCTTTGGCAGCGCACATCGACTGGTGCAAACTGTAGTTGATAATGGAGGGGGGATGGATGGGCATGAGGCATGCAGACAAGGCCCGGAACAGCGCTGAATGGAGAAACACACTTATGTGGATTGTAGGGGCGCGGCCTGCTTCAGGGGAGTCTGCATGGGGACACGGGTCTGGCTAGGCCATGTGTACAATGGCCCTTGCACATAAGATATCTTTGAAGTGTAAATGGTGTTTGGCAACTTGGCCGTTCCAACCCCTACCAGCCACCGTGGGAGGGCACATCCACAGGTGCTAACAGTCATTGATACGGTAGGGGGGGGAGACGGCCAAGAGGCATGCAGGAAAGGGACTGAACATGCTGAATGGAGACACACTTGATTCACTGAGAAATTGAAACAACCAATTATAAAAGTTCCGTTTTATTTTATTTTGCTGCTGACTTTGATGGCACAAATGTACTCCACATTATAAACTTCGGGTTGCAGCACTGTACTGACCACTTTCACTGGGGAATGTGTCTCTAATGGCACCAACAACACAGACGGGTATTACTCGTCGAACGCGGTGTCCAAGCCTCACATGAAGCCACCATGTAAATGAACGATAGGCCACCAGCCTGTACCACCTGTGGAAGTGAAAGATACAAACTGTTTTTAAATGAACAATGTAAGTATATTAAACCTTAGTTGAAAATGCAATCTTGTATCCAATGGCATTGTTGCCAGTACAAATGTTACTTCACGGATAAATCCACTTGGGCTTTAAAGTGTAGGCACTTTATATTGAATGATTATGCATTCCATTACATTTGCGACACAAAGAAATATTGCTTCATGGTTGTACATGAAATAAACATAAGAAGACCACTATGATTTCCCCAAATTGCGAGTGATGTATAGAATTGCAAGACTGCATTCATTTGACATTAGATAATAATAATAATAATAATTTGGCATTTATATAGCGCTACGAACCCTTAGGTATCTGAGCGCTGCTTATTATTACCCACGGTGTGTGGTGCTCATTTATTGACCTCGGAAGGATGAAACGCTGAGTTTGGCGCTGCCGGGATTCGAACCTGCGTTCGCAGGCTCTGCACTGATGTCAAAGCGAGCGCTCTACTCGCTGTGCCACTTGACCGGCATAAATCAATAGATCAAAGTTACAACAATATAGGAGACAACCATGAAATGTTATTGGCCTACGTGACATCACAACTAGCGTACACTTACTCGTTACTTGGATTGCGAGGGCGAACTGTTGCGTGAAGTTTGTGCATAAGCACCATCATAATCCTCAAAACAGACAGCGTGAGGCAGGCTGCCCTGAAGTCATGCAGCTCGGTAACGCATTGCGGCCGTGTCTCGCCTTCCGATACGTAGGTCAAGCATCCAGAGTTTTCTCGGCAGAGCAGATCTCCTCCTCGGTTGGCATTAGAGCGCACTGATTGCAGGTACACCAGGTGGAAACCTCGTCCATGCGACTAGTCTCGGGCTCTTTATCTGTTGATTCGTCCTCCCAACTGTCGTGCGAAGACCCATCGTTTCTGCATCTTTCTCCTTTGAGTAATTCCACTTCGGAATACTCCAGCTCGTACTGGTAGGGCTGTATTGTTGCCATTATGGGACAAAATAAAAATGGATACTAATGGTGCTAGTATCTGTTCTCACGGAATACGAGCAACAAAGGTAGCTGACCAGAGCAAAGAAATGAGGCACAGAATACTCAAAAAAAGACAGTGAAACGATTGGAAAAGCAAATCTGATGTTTGTAAGAGGATTCAATTCAACACTACAGCTAAGTCAATGCCTAGTCTGGGATACTGAATGGAAACCCTTATTGATATATCTTTATGTCCAGTTCATGCGTTCTGGATGACTGCCCCTATATAACACCCCTCTCTTGGAATCCCCCTGACCCCACTGAGCCAAGAAGTAGTTCTGTTTTGCAAGTTAAAAGGTTTATTTGATAATTTAAGCAATAGATATATATATCACACTTTATAATAATTTAATAATTGAATATCACACTTAATCTGATCAGTAATCAATAATGGATAGTCTGGCACTAGCACACTTGTGAATAGGAACAGAAGAATAAGGTGGTAGAGAATGCTTTATATAAGTTCAAATGGATGTAATGTTGAATGACATGCAATACAGAAAATACTCAATATGATTTCAACAAAACAATGTAATCACTTTTCTCTGGCAATCCCCTCCCCCCTTTTATGCAATGCAAGGAAATGGAAGGAAAGCACACAGTTCTCAGAAATGCAATCAAATGTAATTCAGTTCACCCCAGCAAGCTTAGACTACAGAACGGAGTTTTAAACACGGGCCCAAAATGCTTTTACATGTGCTGGCAATGAAGTGAAAAATATGCTAAAATGCTTTTAATTCCCCCTAGAGGTTCAGGGTGAGTGGTATCTAGTTAATATTAGTCCAGGCTCACTCTAGCAATGATTCAGGGATGGTTCTTAAGAGGTAAACAAATTTTTAGCAAGGAAAGCAAGAAAACCTCTGTTTTCACACGTGGAGAAATTTGCAAATCGCGGCAAATCCGCGAGTGCGTTTTTCGCGATTGCGGCAAAACTATAGGGAATCGGTTCTAGGTTCGTTGAAAAGCCAAGATTCTAAGCTTTCAGAGGAAAGTTACTGCAAGTCTCTAGGACAAACGGTCACGGAGATATGAGCGATTAAATAAAGGTCGTTTTTCAGATTTGAAATTTTAAAGTTCAAAAAGACAAGTGACAGCTAGCAACTAGAAAATGACAGGTGACAGCTTTACAAATGACAGGTGACAGTTAGGAGGCAGTTCTACTTAGATTAAAATAGATTCAATTATATTATTTTACCTAAGAGATTGGTTCTGCACAGTTCCGCTGGGTACTCACAATATATTTTTGAAATAAATGGGCCTCGCCACGGATCTGGTCAGGTTTTAGACTGGACTCTGGTCTGGTCTCGGCACTTCACAGTGATCTGGGTCAGCTCTCTGGTTCTGCTAACAGTGGTCTGGGTCAGCTCTGCTCTGCCTCTGGTTCTGGATATTGATAGATTTGAAGTCTGGATCTCTGGATGTGGATAGATTGAAGTCTCTATGTTGGCTCTCTGAAGGTTGATGGAGGTAAAGTATGGATTTTCCCGGCAGAGCGTCCCGCAGCAAATGGATTTGAAGGTCCCTATCTGTCCTGACTGTCTGCTTTTATGTGTTTTGAAAATGGGTGGAGAGGCTAGCTTCCTAGGCCCTACCACTCTCCACTTGTCATTGGCCACTTCCTCCTCTTCCCCTTGATTGGGGGAATGAAATGAAGTGTCATCATGATGAGGTCTGTTTATGGTACAGAGGACCCACCCCTGTGAAATTACTCACAATCTATATTTTGACCCAAAAGACATATTTGCACAGGTACACATTTGTTTAAAATTGCATGCACCCATCACATATCACAGGAGGTATACCCTGTCCAAATCTGCTCTTCCTGGGAGCTTGCATTCAGAAATGGCAACATTTGCACTTTTTAACTGGTTTCGTAATATCGGACATTACCCCAAATTTATACACATGTGCGCAAGGAGTATGGACATTACTTGATGAAATATCAGACTTTTAACTTGCATACATTTTAAGTAATACCCTCTTAACTGCTAGCTTGCCCCCAGATCATGCCACCGGTTCTAAAATCCTCTTAAAATGTGGGCAGAAAAATCACAAGAATTATGGTATCATTTATATAATTATGGCAAGTCCGTACTATGAGTTATCCATCTTTTTCTAAGACCATATTCTGGCTACAGGGGTGTGTCTTTTCAGGTCACATGGTACAGAAACCAGTCTTTCCACTTTCTTCGAGCTCAGCCTCTGTCTCCAGTTTCTCACCCTCCCAGTTTCTGCCAAGAGGAAGCCATTTTTATTACCCCTGCAATAAACCATCTGCCTGCGCCCTGGAAGGCCCATTGTTCAAGAGGAAGCCATTTATGGCCCCCATAATAAAACATTTGCCTGAGTCAGGACAGGGCTTTGTTCAATTTCCTGCAGAGCCCAGGTAATTCAATCAGAGAAGTGTCATATCCCTTTTGGTGGGAGCAGCAAAATGCAGGTCGGCCTGGGAACACAGCTGTTGTGCAAGTCTCAACTCCTGTCGGGGGTAGCTGGTGGGCAGACTTTAGTTCCTTAAGCCAGGCCCCAGCTAATGTCACTTTTAGTTACCCAGTTTCCTGCATTCAAATAAAACTAACCATTTTACATATGCAGCTAGAATGCTGATTCTAAGTTTAACTATGACATTTAAACAATTGCAACCTATGTGACACTCAAAAGTAGGTCACTCATTTCTTTTAAACATTTAGATTTTTAGTGTCTTTCAGTCCAAATTTACTTAAACTGCTGAAATCCACAGCTCAGCCAGTCTTGTTATAAACCTTCAAGTCACTTCAGAATATAACTTTACATTGTATCCACCTCTCAGTAAGTCTTTCTTTGGCCTGCTTTGGGTTCATCTATTCAGTTTTACCCAAAAATAAAAATCTGGTGTTGTTTTAAAACGCCGGCTTTCTGATAGTGGTGAGTACTGGTAATGCAACCATTTTTGGGATTTAAGAAAATGAATTCCCCAAAATTCTAGGTTGCTTTTGTCAATCAGCATTGCCATTCCCAATGGTTTCAGACTACTGTGTGGGTAGTCCAATGGTGGTTTTAGGCAGTGCCCTTCTGTGCCCATAACATCGGCAAAAATGAGTGGCAGCCTATTCTTCATGCACTTCCCTGGGCATTTTCTGGGAAGCTCTGGCCGTCATGATGTTTTCAATGCCAGTACTGCACAGTTTTTGAGGTAGGGCTCGGATGCATGGGTAAGAACATCCCACAAGCCCCCCTCTTGCGATGGCCATTCTGTTTCAATGATGGAACTCGCAAGACCTGGGATGTTTCCTCATCTTCTTCCAATAGATGGCACAGTTCAGCATCTTTTTCTCCATCCGGTACTGATCGATCGGTTCTCCTTGCCGGTCCTGATGGGAATATTGGGCGGTACCCCGGGCCCCTTGCGTCTCTGCTCTCGGTCTCCGGATCGTCCTCCTTGGCCCGTCTCCAGGTTTTCTTTCTCCTAGGACGACAAAGGAAGAGCGGCAATACCTATTCATGGACATTTCTCCCCACCACTGAATTAATCTGAGACAGTACCCTCTAGGATTCCAGAGGATTCCTCCAGTTGTTGCAGAGTGTGCCTGGGATGGCAACACTTCAACTGGTTTATGTGGACCCACTTGTCTTCCCCCTCTGCCAAACCGCCTTTGGGGATGCGGATCTTGTAGGCCACAGGGGAGATTTTGTCTATAATCTCAAAGGGTCCCTTCCATGTAGGCAAAAATTTTCGCTGTTTGGCCTGGTTCCTTTGGAAATTGTATAGATAGACCCGGTCCCCCACCTGATATTCCTTCCTGGAAGTCTTCAGGTCATAGAGGGTCTTCATGCTATCAGCTGATCTTTCTAGATTCCGCTGAGCATAAGCAAAAGCATGTTGAAGGTGTTTCCTTAAATTCTCCACATACTCATGAGTTGTGGAGGCATTTAACAGTGTCTGCTCTTGGGTCCTGTAGAGCAAATGCTGAGGAAGCACCATCTTGCGTCCAGTCATCAACTCGAATGGTGACATTTTGGTTGCAGATGACGGGGTAGATCGGATGGCCATTAGGACCAGAGGTAATCGGATATCCCAACTTGGCCCAGAATCTGCCACAAACTTCTTTAATATGCTCAAAATAGTTCGGTTATATCTCTCTACTGCCCCAGAAGAAGCTGGCCTGTAAGCAATATGTAACTTCCTTTTGACCCCCAGTATCTCCCACATCTTTGTCATTACTTCACTGGTGAAGTGGCTACCCCTGTCTGACTCAATCCTTTGAGGTAGACCAAAACGGGAAAAGATGTGGTTAATCATCAGGGCAGCTGCAGTATCTGCCTTGCAATTTGGGGCTGGGAGACATTCCACCCACTTGGTAAACAAGCATGTCACAGTCAACATGTATTTATTCCCCCTAGCAGAGCGAATCACGGGGCCTACAAAGTCGATTTGTAAATCTGACCATGGCAGTGTCATCCCCCTCTTTTGGAGAGGCGCACGGTGCGTGAGGGATGATGGCTGAAATTGTGCACACACCAGACACCCCTTCAAGTATTGGTCGAGGTCCTGCCCCATGTGTGGCCAGTATGCAACCTCTCTTAAGATTTCCAATGTTGTGTGAAACCCCCTATGACCGGCGGTGGCCGCATCATGGGCGTGACTTAACATCAGGTTTCGGAATGAGGTAGGAACCACCCACTGATCGTGGCCAGCTTTGGATTTCCTTACCAGCAAACCGTCTTGGATCCGGAACATTTTTGGACATTTCATCAACACCCTTAGGTCCTCTTTCCCAATGTAATCGGTATCCGTCAGGGGAAGTTCTCAGGGTCCTCAAGGTGCTGGTAAAATTTACCAATTATTGGATCCCCCTTCTGAGCTGTAATTAAATCAGCATCAGGGGTCTCCTTACTCCTTTGTGCAATTGAAAGGTCGTTGTGAGCATTTGTCTGGGACCTAGTGATAGCAGTGACCTGGATTTCCCCAAACAGGGACTCAATCTCAATTAGATCCCCTTGGATGGCCCCGGTTTTGGCCAGCTGATCAGCTAAGTCATTTCCAGTTTTGTCTGGTCCCTCTACTTTGGAATGACCCTTGATCTTTTTCCAATAGATGGTCATTCATTCGAGGTGACCAGATCATCAATGTTTTGGACCAACTTCCCATGTTTCAAGGGTTTGTTGTTAGCACATAACATGCCTCTGGTTTTCCAATTAACCAGGTGCTCCACGAACCCGTTCCGTACATAATCCGAATCTGTGATTATGACCAGTTCGTGGAGTTGATGCTGGACAGCAGTGAGGATGGCCTGATGCACAGCCATCAATTCTGCCACCTGACTACTTCGGGGACCAATTTTGTATCCAGCGGAGTGTTCTGGGGACTCATTCACCCATGCATTCCCTACGCCGGCCACCAGTTCTTTCTCCCCGTCGTTGTCAACATGGTAAGAGCATCCATCCACATAGACAGTGGGCATTCCCTCACACTTGTCCTCTTCAAAGACTTTGTGGGGGGAATTAAGGTATGCCTCCATGTTGTCCTTTATTTTTAGACTTTCGTCCTCGAGACAGTTTTCTCTGGCACAATCATGCAAGTCAGCCAGACCTTGCGCGAGGGGACTCTTCTTGTTTTGGCCATATCTGACCTCCACAGGAAAGCCTTGCATTGACAGAATCCAGGAAGTAATTCGGGAATTACTCACATTTCCGGCCCGGATTCTATCACTTTGGAGATATTGCAGAGGCTGGTGTGGAGTCTCCACTATGATGTGTTCCCCCTGGATAAACGGGCGGTAATTCTTCAATGCCCACACCGTTGCCAGGAGTGCCTTCTCACAATCGTTGAATTTTTCCTCCACAGAGGATAAAGTTTTGCTCGCATAGGAGATTACTTTATTGACCTTGTCATGCTTTTGGTATAATACTGCTGTCAAGCACATATTAGAGAACCCCGTCTCCAGGAAGAACTCCTTGTTTCTGACAGGGTACGCTAGGCAAGGCGCTTTTGAGAGGCTTCTTTTGAGTTGTTTTACCGCCTCGGCTTGTTCTGGACCCCATTCCCACTTGACCCCCCCTTCAGGAGATGAATCAGGGGTCTGGTGATCTCTGCGTAGCCCTCAATGAACTTTCTGCTGTAATTAGTCAGTCCAAGGAGGCTCCTTAGTTCCCGCAGTTTCTGAAGTGCTTCCACTTTCTTTTCCTGGGGACAGAGACCCTGAGGAGTAATCTCATGCCCCAAGAAATTAACACGGGTTCTACACCACTGTGCTTTCTGAAAGGAAAGTTTTGCTCCGGCGGCCCTCAACTGTGTCAGAACATAACGGATCTCCGCTATGTGTTCCTCAACAGTTGAGCTTTTGATGAGGACATCGTCTACATAAGCCAGGTTACCCCTCGCACCCAGGTCGGGCATGGCCTTATGTAGGAAAATATTGAACTCATTACCGGAGTTAAGGTATCCGAAGGGAGTCCGGGTCCATGTGTACTGCTGGCCCCCAAAGGTAAAAGCCAGTTTGTATTGGTCCTCCCTGCTGACAGGCACAGTCCAGTATCCATTGGTCAGGTCTATTGCAGTGAATACCTGTGACCCCTGGATCTGGGCCAGCCCTTGGTCAATGTAGGGCAGAGGCCATCGGGAAGTATGGACCCGTTTGTTGAGCTCCCTGAGGTCGGCGCAGAGTCTCCACTGGCCGTTTGGCTTCAATATTCCCAGCACCGGATTATTGAAGGTGCTGTGAACTGGACGGATTATTCCCCGGGACTCAAGGTTCTTAATTATTTCAGTAAGGGACTCCATTGATGCGAGAGGCAAGCGATATTGCTTCACAAACACTGGAGTCATGCCAGGGTCCGTGGGGATTGTTGTTGTGTGGATGTCAGTGCGACCACAGTCATATGAGTCTACCGCAAAGAGATCTTGGAAATCCAAGAAAACTTGTTTCAACTTTTGCTTTTGTTCCAGAGTCACACAGGCATCAGCTAGGTTGACTCTCTCTTCCACCATCTGCCTGAAGCCTGGAAAAACTTCTGGTTTGGCTATCTCAGCGGCCTCCTCCAGCTGGGTGGAGAAGTCCCTGGTCAGAGTGCTGATTTGGACCGGAGGCTTCAGGTGGGAAAGGCAGCCCTCATGGACCTGGAAAATCACCTCATCCCTCCTGAAGTCACAAGTCACATCTTCCTTACCATAGGGGCAGGAAGTGTACACCAGGAAGTTCCCCCCATGCCGGGTAAAAATCCTGTCTGGTGTTGTATTGTCATCACTGTCACTGTCAAAGCAATCCTTGGGGATTGGCCCTAACAGTTCATTACCTAAATCGATGGAAAAATGTCGGTCATCAACCGCCATTCCAATAATGGTGCCTGCGGCTAGAGTAATACTCTTTAAGTCGCTGTTATCCACCTCTATTGGAATGGTGTCATGTTCTATGTTGACTAATGGTGTTGGGTTTACCCCCAACCCTTGCTGTTGGAGAGAAGCGTTTAGATGTATGTAAGCATCAGGGTTTTGCAAATATTGTCCTCTTTTAACTTTCACTTCCAGGGAGAATTGTCGGGTCCTTTCTGGGATGGTGACTTCCTCTTTGATCTGAATTTCAACTGCATAAGGTAGCAATTGAGCTGACCTAAATGCTTTTTCTGGATCATCAAAGCCCATGGGATTATCCGCTAACCGGGACCAAGCTTTGAAGTTTATTAGGTCCAAACTAATGGCAAAGCGATTGAGAATGTCACTGCCTAAGTAAAAGGCGGCAGGGACGTCTCGCACGACCCAACAATTGTGGACTATGCTCTTGTTGCCAATGGAGATTTTGAGCATACACCTGCTTGGCAGGAGATGTTTGGAATTAGGTGCTTCCAGGTCCATTTCCCATTTTTCTATCAGTTTGAATGTGGGAATGGCTGGATCTTTTGGGAGTTGGCGAAACATGGCTTTGCTGATGAAGCTCTTACCATTGTTCACGCACACTCGAGTGAGAACAGAGTCCTTCCCATCATTTAACTGAACAGGGATGAACAACTGCTCTCCAATTTGCTGAATATCAGCCAGGCTCTGAGCTGATTTCACATCTTTCTGGACTATAGGAGTGGGAGTTTCTGATTGTGGATTAGTATAGAATCTCAGGGTGTTTCCTTCCAGCGTGGAGTACCACTTTAGACTGGAAGGAAGGTTGATTTTCAGAAATAGAGAGGACCCTCCATCACCAGTCTGTTGTCCTACTGCTATTACTGTCACGTCTGGAATTTGGCTATTCTGGAAGTGGAATTCTACTTGGTCAGATTTTTGTTCAACCATGTGGCAGGTGCCGTTTAAACTAACATGGTTGACACTCTGTTTTAATTTTATTGGTCGGCTAGTCTGGGTCCAGAGGACCTTGTTTACGCAATCTATTAGGGGTGACAACCTTCTCAGGAGGTCATTCCCTAGTAAACAAGGGGTGCCCTCTGGAGTCACAACTATGACTGGGTGTTTCAACTTGTGTCGCCCAATTTTAATGTCCAAGTCTGCCGTCCCCTTGACGGGAATTTCCTTCCTGTCAAAGTTCTGGAGTTGTCCAGGAAGTGAGGTGAGAGGAATTTGGTAATTCCCTCCCCTTCCTGCATTCAGTTCATCAAAGGCCCTTCTGGACAGAAGGGTAGCTTGAGATCCAGTGTCCACCAGTGCCAAAATTGTACCCTGCCCCTGTACTTGTACCGGGGCATAGTATCTTCCCTCCTTCTCCTCAAGGGGGCACAGATAATGCACATTTTTGGACAACTGGTGGGCTAACTTTCTGGTTTTGGACATCGCTAGCGAAGAGATTTGGGCAGAATTCTGTGGAGAGCCTTGGGAATCTGAAAGAAAAAGTTGGCAACTGGAGATCAGAGCCATTGTGGGTTCCCCTGGCTCCGGTTCCGGGCCACCCCCCCCTTTTTGGAGGCAGTCACCAGGATGGGTTCGAACCAGGGGATTTTCTTGCTGTTGGTTCTGGGATGAGATGGTGGGCGGCGGTAGCTCAGTCTCCACATCTCCCCAGTCTGGATTTACATCCCTAGGGACCCATTTTTCTCTTGGAGGAGTTCCCCCCTCTCTGAAGGAGAAGATCCTTTTCCCAGGATCCTCTGAGGATCCCTCTCCCTCAAATTGGAAGATCTGTACCTCCTCCTCAAACTGAGTCTGTTTGGGTCTTTTGTTTCTCCTACCCCCCCCCTCTGCTCCTTAGGAGGCAGACTTTCAGGGGCAAGAGATTTTGTTTCCGGTTCCTGGGTTTCCAGGGGCTGTTTACAAGTGAGGAAGGAAGCTTCCTCCAAGGCTTTACACCCCCTTCCCTTTGTGCCTCCTCCCTGGGAACCGGTGAGTTATCGGGGTGCTGCCCCCGTCATTGTTCTGGGGCACCAGGTCCAGAGTTGGGTGCGTGCTGCGCCGGCATGCCGATCTGAGGGTTCTGCTGAGCCCTCAGTATGTGACCCAGATCCCGCGCCATGTTTTGAACCTGGCGCTCTAACTGGGAAACCCGCTCAGGCTGATACGGGGCCCTGTTTTCTCCCCTGGGCTGATCCCGGGAAGGGTAGCTATCCCTTCTTTGGTAGTACCCCTGGTTGGGAAGATTTGGATACCCCTCCACCCTTGGCCTCCCCTCTCCCGGATTCGGTTGTCTGGGCTCAGGGAATTGGGGAAAGAAGGGTGGAGGATTTTGGGGCTGGAAGTTGGGTGGATACCTGGGGAAGAAGTTCTGCCCAGGGTTTGGAGAATTTCTGCCATCCAGTGGGAAGTTAGGAGGGAAGTTCCCTGGGTTAGGTGCTTGGCTGGATCCCCCCCTTGGGCTGGAGGAGTCCACACATAACCCAGGATGGGTCTGTTTTCCTTGTAACGGGGGCTTACATAATCAGGAGAGCGAGGGACCCCATTTGTGGGGCTGCCTCCCTGGCTCCCTGTCTGTGACTGGCCCGAGGACCTTCTGGGCCTAGCATTATTAGGTGCAGGTAGGTTTTTAGGCCCCCCCATCTCCAAATCCAAAACGGGGGTGACCTTTACCTCTGCCACCTTGGCAGCAGCAGGGGTGCTGTTGGCTTTGGGGTTTTTGGGCGCATTATTTTCATTTTCTATTGGCTTCTGCACCTCATAGATCCGGGTCGCCTGTTCAATGACCCAGTCTAAAGATCTTTTCTCGTGAAAATCCCTCACGAGCTGGGTCATCATGTATTTGGGCAAGGCATGGAAAAACGTATTAATAAATTCTCTGCTATCCGTGCGCACCCTTCTTGTGGTCTGTGCAAAAGCACGCTTTAACTCCTGCACAAATTCTTGTGGGGCCTGATCCTCCCCACATTGTAAATTGTAGGCTGCCTTGCGAGCCTCTTGAGGATTTCTATGAGTAGAAAAATGTTTCAAGATGGCCGCCTTATAGGTGGACCATCTTAAATGATTTTGGTCCTCCAGCCCCGCAAAGAAACTGGAGTATTCCGGGGAGAAGGTCCACTTTACATATTGAATACAGCTTTGGCTGTCCTTCAAATGGAAAGTCTCCATCATTTGCTCAAACAACTCTAAGTGCTCCCAAACAGAATACTTGGCGTTCTTATGATAAGGCGTGATGACGCTCCTGATTGCCTTAATCTGCTTTAAGGGGTCCTTAAGCAAGGCCCTTTTTGTCTTATTGGCCCTTTTGGTCCGGGTAACCCTGGTCCATTCATCTTCTGACTCAGAGGCACTGCTCCCAGAGGTTCCCGTCTGTTCTTCCAGGTTTTCCCGGATTCTGCGAGCCTGGGAATGGCTGGCAGAATGTGGGGACCTGGTCTCCTGTGTCCTGTACCGCTCAGAGGAGTCTTCAGATCCCTCCTTGCTGCCAGGATTTGATGGGTATCCCCCCCACTGACCTAACTGGGCAGAGGTTTTCAGGATGCCCTTAATGGGCCTACTCACCTGGGGTTCCCCATCAAATTGCACCGTGCTTGGGTGCCCATACCCGGATGCCCGCCCCTCCATTCCTGGGTGGTACTGGCCTATGAGCCCCATGCTTCTGGCTGGATAGTAATCTGCCATCCCTGTGGCCCTGTGCTCATGTGCGCCAGGGGACATGGGGGTGGCAGAGTCCAGGGACTGAGAGAAATAAAGGCCTCTGGTACTAGGGCTCCTGGGGTTATGCTCAGGAGTTTCTCTTTCCCAGCGAACCTCATCTCTATCCGCCCCTGCTCCCTGTTGCAATGCAAGAGCCTGCGCCTTCAGTTCCTCAGTTAAGGCCTTACTAGACTCTATCAGTCTCTCCTGCATCGCTACCTGTTGTTGGAGTCTATCATTGTGCTGGCAGAGAGCCTCATTCTCTCTCTGCGTTTCCTGATTGGTCCTGGAGCACTGGGCCAGTCTTTGCTGCAGGAGGGTTACCTCCTGAGCTGTGTCCCTATTGGCCTGCTCCTTTCTTGCCAGAGCATCCTCCACCTTCCTGGTGTGCTCTAACAAGTTCTGGTGTTCTTTTTGGAGGTCACCCAGTCCCTGGAGGGCCAGGTGATTTTCTTCCATTTTCCTTTTTAAGTGGCAGACTTCCTGGCCTAAGGTATCCCTTTCCTGACTAAGAGCCTGCATCTGTGCCGCCAGGTCGTCCCTTGGCCTTTGGAAGGCACCAGCTTTCTGGTGCTCCTGGTCAAATTCTGCCTGGGTATCCAGGTCTTTCAAAATCAGTTTATTGCTCTCTGCCGTCTCCCTATCTAGGTGGCTTTGCAGGGTGACTACCTGCTCAGCACATGCCCTATTGAAGTCTAACTGTTGCTCCAGCTTTTTCTGGCTCTGCAGTAGGGAGTCCAAACCTTCTTGGTACTCCTTCTGCAATGCCAGAAGTCTGGTATCCTGGTCAGCCTTTTCCTGTTGCAGGATGTCCATATCCCTCTTTATTTTAATGATGTGCTGTCTACTCTCATTTTCTGACTCCTGGCTCCCCTGCAGCCTCTGCTCAGAAGAGACCAGGTCAGATTGGACCTTCTCTAACGCCATCTGTCGCTTATTCGCCAGAACTTGGCTTTCAGTACATTTATCCTGCATGTCTCCCATATATAGGTACAGGTATGCCGCTATCCTAACCATCTTGTCTTGTTCATCCTTAGCTTTAGGAGCCATGTATAGTTCACTCAGGGCCACATGTAAGGGACCCTGATCTCTCCATATATCTGACCCTGTTTCCGTGACCTGTTGCGTGATGGCCTGCAACCAGACCATGCGGTCCTGGTGAGTCCACTCACCTCTCACAAATAACTTATGTAAGAAGTGCTCTCTGGCTATTTTCATGTCTACTAAGGTCGTCATTCTGGAATTTGAGTTCCTTCCTGACTTACAGAAGTTTGTATTTTATTTTTGCAAAACAGACCTTTTCCTTAGAGCGTTCCTTTGAGGAGAGCTTTACAGCGTAACACAGCGTGGTGATCCGACCGGATATGTGTATCTGGTCAGCTGGCACACTGTATTAATCTGCACAAATGGTAGATCTAACCCAAACGTCCCGCTCGAGCCCCCAATTTGTAAGAGGATTCAATTCAACACTACAGCTAAGTCAATGCCTAGTCTGGGATACTGAATGGAAACCCTTATTGATATATCTTTATGTGCAGTTCATGCGTTCTGGATGACTACCCCTATATAACACCCCTCTCTTGGAATCCCCCTGACCCCACTGAGCCAAGAAGTAGTTCTGTTTTGCAAGTTAAAAGGTTTATTTGATAATTTAAACAATAGATATATATATCACACTTTATAATAATTTAATACTTGGATATCACACTTAATATGATCAGTAATCAATAATGGATAGTCTGGCACTAGCACACTTGTGAATAGGAACAGAAGAATAAGGTGGTAGAGAATGCTTTATATAAGTTCAGATGGATGTAATGTTGAATGACATGCAATACAGAAAATACTCAATATGATTTCAACAAAACAATGTAATCATTTTTCTCTGGCAATCCCCTCCCCCCTTTTATGCAATGCAAGGAAATGGAAGGAAAGCACACAGTTCTCAGAAATGCAATCAAATGTAATTCAGTTCACCCCAGCAAGCTTAGACTACAGAATGGAGTTTTAAACACAGGCCCAAAATGCTTTTACATGTGCTGGCAATGAAGTGAAAAATATGCTAAAATGCTTTTAATTCCCCCTAGAGGTTCAGGGTGAGTGGTATCTAGTTAATATTAGTCCAGGCTCACTCTAGCAATGATTCAGGGATGGTTCTTAAGAGACAAACGAATTTTTAGCAAGGAAAGCAAGAAAACTTCTGTTTTCACACGTGGAGAAATTTGCAAATCGCGGCAAATTCGCGAGTGCGTTTTTCGCGATTGCGGCAAAACTATAGGGAATGCGGTTCTAGGTTCGTTGAAAAGCCAAGATTCAAAGCTTTCAGAGGAAAGTTACTGCAAGTCTCTAGGACAAACGGTCACGGAGATATGAGCGATTAAATAAAGGTCGTTTTTCAGATTTGAAATTTCAAAAAGACAAGTGACAGCTAGCAACTAGAAAATGACAGGTGACAGCTTTACAAATGACAGGTGACAGTTAGGAGGCAGTTCTACTTAGATTAAAATAGATTGAATTATGTTATTTTAACTAAGAGATTGGTTCTGCACAGTTCTGCTGGGTACTCACAATATATTTTTGAAATAAATGGGCCTCGCCACGGATCTGGTCAGGTTTTAGACTGGACTCTGGTCTGGTCTCGGCACTTCACAGTGATCTGGGTCAGCTCTCTGGTTCTGCTAACAGTGGTCTGGGTCAGCTCTGCTCTGCCTCTGGTTCTGGATATTGATAGATTTGAAGTCTGGATCTCTGGATGTGGATAGATTGAAGTCTCTATGTTGGCTCTCTGAAGGTTGATGGAGGTAAAGTATGGATTTTCCCGGCAGAGTGTCCCGCAGCAAATGGATTTGAAGGTCCCTATCTGTCCTGACTGTCTGCTTTTATGTGTTTTGAAAATGGGTGGAGAGGCTAGCTTCCTAGGCCCTACCACTCTCCACTTGTCATTGGCCACTTCCTCCTCTTCCCCTTGATTGGGGGAATGAAATGAAGTGTCATCATGATGAGGTCTGTTTATGGTACAGAGGACCCACCCCTGTCAAATTACACACAATCTATATTTCGACCCAAAAGACATATTTGCACAGGTACACATTTGTTTAAAATTACATGCACCCATCACATATCACAGGAGGTATACCCTGTCCAAATCTGCTCTTCCTGGGAGCTTGCATTCAGAAATGGCAACATTTGCACTTTTTAACTGGTTTCGTAATATCGGACTTTACCCCAAATTTATACACATGTGCGCAAGGAGTATGGACATTACTTGATGAAGTATCAGACTTTTAACTTGCATACATTTTAAGTAATACCCTCTTAACTGCTAGCTTGCCCCCAGATCATGCCACCGGTTCTAAAAACCTCTTAAAATGTGGGCAGAAAAATCACAAGAATTATGATATCATTTAAATAATTATGGCAAGTCCGTACTATGAGCTATTCATCTTTTTCTAAGACCATATTCTGGCTACAGGGGTGTGTCTTTTCAGGTCACATGGTACAGAAACCAGTCTTTCCACTTTCTTCAAGCTCAGCCTCTGTCTCCAGTTTCTCCCCCTCCCAGTTTCTGCCAAGAGGAAGCCATTTTTATTACCCCTGCAATAAACCATCTGCCTGGGCCCTGGAAGGCCCATTGTTCAAGAGGAAGCCATTTATGGCCCCCATAATAAAACATTTGCCTGAGTCAGGACAGGGCTTTGTTCAATTTCCTGCAGAGCCCAGGTAATTCAATCAGAGAAGTGTCATATCCCTTTTGGTGGGAGCAGCAAAATGCAGGTCGGCCTGGGAACACAGCTGTTGTGCAAGTCTCAACTCCTGTCGGGGGTAGCTGGTGGGCAGACTTTAGTTCCTTAAGCCAGGCCCCAGCTAATGTCACTTTTAGTTACCCAGTTTCCTGCATTCAAATAAAACTAACCATTTTACATATGCAGCTAGAATGCTGATTCTAAGTTTAACTATGACATTTAAACAATTGCAACCTATGTGACACTCAAAAGTAGGTCACTCATTTCTTTTAAACATTTAGATTTTTAGTGTCTTTCAGTCCAAATTTACTTAAACTGCTGAAATCCACAGCTCAGCCAGTCTTGTTATAAACCTTCAAGTCACTTCAGAATATAACTTTACATTGTATCCACCTCTCAGTAAGTCTTTCTTTGGCCTGCTTTGGGTTCATCTATTCAGTTTTACCCCAAAAAAAAAATCTGGTGTTGTTTTAAAACGCCAGCTTTCTGATAGTGGTGAGTACTGGTAATGCAACCATTTTTGGGATTTAAGAAAATGAATTCCCCAAAATTCTAGGTTGCTTTTGGCAATCAGCATTGCCATTCCCAATGGTTTCAGACTACTGTGTGGGTAGTCCAATGGTGGTTTTAGGCAGTGCCCTTCTGTGCCCATAACATCGGCAAAAATGAGTGGCAGCCTATTCTTCATGCACTTCCCTGGGCATTTTCTGGGAAGCTCTGGCCGTCATGATGTTTTCAATGCCAGTACTGCACAGTTTTTGAGGTAGGGCTCGGATGCATGGGTAAGAACATCCCACATGTTGACTGATGAGAAGCGGTCTTTTTATACTTATTGAGGAAAGAGGTGTCCTGCCATTTCCATGGAGACACGTCATTAGCTGAAGTGCAGAGAATTTTGACACGAGACATGCATTGGCGTTGTGAAATGGGCGGTACACGTCTAGTGATCTCAACCTCAGGGGTGGGGATATGATTTAGTGCTGCCAGGGCAGTTCACCTCAGGGCAATGCAGCAACGGATAAGATTAGCACAAGATGGCTGCGCTCTGCTGCCTGATTTCGCATGTGTAAAAATGAGGAAAACTACGGTAAGGTGCATAGGAAAGGTTTGTACGATCGATCGATCAACGTATGCTTAAAAACACATGCCCGAACCCTCAGGACAATAATATTTTTGAGCGCACTATTCCTTTAACACGTAGGTGATGACTGGGTGCGTTTGGCTATGCTGCCCAGTAACGTCATGGAGATAGGCGGAGAATATCACTAGATTTGGTGATGTCAGCCTCAGGGGCGGGGGATATGATTTAGTGCCACCAGGGCAGTTCAGTTTAGGGCGATGCAGCAACGGATAAGATTAGCACACATTTTGCATGTTTAAAAATGAGTAAAACTACGGTAAGGCGCATAGGAAATGTTTGTGCGATCGATCAACGTATGCTTAAAAACACATGCCCGAACCCTCGGGACAATAATATTTTTGAGTGCACTATTCCTTTAACACCGCAGAGTCATACTCTTAATTTTGTCAATTTTGCTCCTCAAGTAATGAAACAACCATCGAAAAACAGCTAAGCAAATTCTACCTTGACCATGTGAATGATGAAGCTGTAGTGAGAGCTCTGGGCGGCCATAAATCAGCCTCACCATATGATGCTGTTCCCCTTCTGATTCTAAAAACTCTCCTGCAAAGAGCAGTCTTTATATTTAAAAATGCCCTTTAATACTCCTTTGCCACAGGGATTATCCCTGCTTCCTTAAAGCAAGCTGCTGTCGCCGCCCTTTTGAAAAAAGCTAATCTAAACCACCAGGAGGCTGCAAACTATCGCCCCATCTCCCTTTTCCCTGCTATCATGGAACTAATGGAGGCAGTGATTACTCCTCAGTTTTTTAGATTTTTGGAAGTCAACCACTGCTTACATCCTTTTCAGTCTGGTTTCTGTTCCACTATGGATACCAAATCTGTTATGATAGCATTACTGGATGACTTAGATCTCTGCCAGGACTGCAGAGGGTCAGGAGTTCTTATTCTCCTTGATCTCTCTGTGGCTCTCGACACAGTGGATCATCACACTTTGCTAAACCAAATAGAGCAATCAAGGGTAGCAAGTTCCCTGTTGGCCTGGTTTGATTTATTCCTGGAAGGGCGGCCTCAGGCCATTTCTTTTCAGGGCTGCCTCACGCCCACTCGGGGTCTGACGTGGTGTTCCGCAGGGCTCGGCCCTCTCTCCCCTTCTTTTCAATCTGTATGTCCGCCTCCTTGCCAATCTTATTACTTAATTTGGAGTCCTCTTCTATACTAATGCTGATGATACAGAGTTACTGTTTCAGCTAGACTTCCCTCAGACTGACCCTCCCGGAAAACTCCAGGATTGTCTTGAGGGGTTGGTGTTCGGTCAACTAAGGGCTGATAACCTTTGGAATGCCCAATACTAGCCTGATTCCTTTGGCCCCTGTGCAGTTACCTGTGGATCAGTGAAAAGCCTGGTGATTTTCAAGGATTTCTTCTTCCCCCCTGTCTCGGTCGGGTCAAGTAGAAACCAAAGCCAGGTGGATAGGCTTCAAGCACACCGCAAGCTGTTCGGTTGACTCTTCAGCCAACTGCACTTACTTCACAATCAGATTTGAGAAAGAGTAGATAGAGCCAGAAGTCTTCAATACGGATTGCCACATCCAAAAGAAAGATTTAACAAAATAAAAAGAAAATATAGTAAATCTAATTGAAACAGTGAAAAAAAACAGATGTTCCTTAATCTCCAAATTATTCTAGAGTCCGCACTCCAAGCAGAGGAAGTGACCTGAAACATGTGGAGAGGTGAAAATCCACTGTTCCATTTGTGATTTCAAGGTTTATTTTCACTACTATAGAACTCTTGACCAACCCACTTTAACTTGAGGAAGATACCTTCCATGGTGTTGGTGCAAGGTCAAGTTCATGAAACCCCAAACATGTGGATGGTCCATTCAGAACTGTCTACTAATTTGCACTTTCTCTGTAAATTGGAAGTAAACGATAGGAGGTTTTCTGCACCTACCCAAGGCCAGAGAAGTGTGAGTTATTGACTCTCATAGAAACAAGGTTCAACTCCCAATCGAGTGATAATCGTGGCATCTTAGGGTATACCTTTCTTACTGGGGAACGATTTACTTTGAAGGCTTTTGCCTCTTATTGAAATTAGGTATTCGGGTAAAAAACCTGCTGTCACTTACATTAAAAAGAAGTGCTAATTATATAATTTTGAATGGTACTGGTAACCTGACTTAAAAGAATCCTGGCTGAGTGGAAATTCATCTCGAACACATTCAAGTCTCTGACATCACTATCATATCTGTGAAGGCATAAGATGACAGTGAAATGTCTTAGAGTGAACACTTAAAAATAAACCTTACTATCTAACCCTCGATTCTGCCCTGGCCAACTTCTGCAACCACTCCTTCACCACTGGAGTCTTCCCTTCCCCTCTGAAGCATTCTCTTGTGCACCCTCTTCTCAAGAAACCCACAGATGGCCCCTCCTGCCAGGCTATCGCCCAATCTCTATCACTCCTTTCCTGGGAAAACTCCTGGAAAAACTGGCCATCGCTCAGCTTAATCTTCATACTGATTCTTTTGGTTGTCTCCATGACCATCAGTCTGGCTTCAGAGCAGCCAGAAGCATGGAAACTGCTCTCCTGAACATCCATGAAGACCTGTTCTCCAACCTTGATTCTAATTTCCCCTCTATCCTCATCCTACTGGATCGCTCTTCTTCCTTTGACACAGTCAACCATGCCATTCTGCTCAACCGCCTCCCTGATAACCTGGGTATCACCAATCAGGCCCTGGCCTGGCTGACCGCCTTCCTCTCCAACCGACCCTCCCAAGCCCAACTGGGGTCCTTCCTTTCCTCTATCTCACTCTCCACTTGTTGTGTTCCTGAGGGATCTAATCTCTATCCCTGGCTTTTCAACCAATACCTGGCAACCCTCGCCCTGCGCAGTGCTGCTCTCTGCTCCAATTTTCAGTGCTATGTGGATGACACTCAGCTCGTTTTCAGACTCCCCTCTGCCACCACCTCTCCCTCTCTCATATCTGACTGTCTGTCCGTAATCCAAGAGTGGTGTGCCGCCAACGACCTCTGCCTTAATACCAGTAAGACAGAGATCCTCCTTATCGGCAATCCTCCACCTTCCTTTCCTGTTACTCTCTGGCTGGCCTCCCTTGGTCCTCTCCCCGCTAACACCTGTGAGGCTAAGAAGCTCATGGTCATCTTCAAATCTACGCTTTTTGTTTCTCCACACATCTCCGACATCTGTAAGAAGTCAAACTACCAACTGCACCTCCTCAGGGGTATTCTTCCTTTCCTTTTCTTCGCCCAGAAGATCACTGTCCCTAGAGCTCTGGTTCTCTCTAGGCTGGACTACTGCAACAGCATCTTTCTAAATCTACCTGCTACTACTCACCACCCTATGTAAATTATCCAGAACAGGACTGCAAGACTTGTCCTTGGCCTCAAGCACATGGATTGTATCTCACCAGCCATGAAATCTCTCCATTGGCACTCAGTGGCTTGCTGGATTAAGTTCAAGACCCTTTGCATTGCATTTTCCTTCTGGGGCCTGGGTCCTCAATACCTTCAACTCTCTCTTCTGAAATACCTTCCTACTCAAGCTCTTAGCTCCTCCACCTCCAACACCCTCAGGGTCAGTCACGTCTTGAAGCAACGAGTTGGTGGTAGATTTCTCTCCTCGGCTGGGGCCTCCCTCTGGAACAGCCTTCCTGCCTCTCTGAAACTTTAGGAGAACCATCTAAGGTTCCAGAAGCACCTCAAGACCTTTCTGTTTGCTTCTGGCTTCTCCCTTCCTCTCCCCTGCTGATCTCTGTCTGTTTCTGCACTGGGCATCTGGCTTCCCTCTGACTTCGGGCCCAGATCCCTGCACACCCAGCGGCATATCTGCACTGCCTCCTGGCAACCCTTGCACTTGTTATGTTATGTTATCAGAATTTCTAGAGCGCACGTACGCCAGAGGCATCATGGCGCTGGTAGTAAAGTTAAGGCATGTCAAGGTGAGCTAAAAGAGGTGAGTTTTCAGAAGGCGGAGGAATACAAGATAGTCTGCGGTGGTCCGGAGGGCAGCAGGCAGGGCATTCCATGCTTTGGTGGCGGCCACCAAAAAAGCCTGTCCGCTGACATGAGAGAGTCTCACCCGGGGTACTGCCACTACGTAAGTTGACTGAGATTGGAGGCAGCGAGATGCCCCTATGCCAGAGAAAGAGTGGTGAACAAGAAAGAGTGATTTAAACAACACCCGCTTCTCCACTGGAAGCCAGTGTAGCGGTCTAAGCAGAGGGGTCATGTGTGCCCCATAGGAGGGGCGCAGCACAGCCTTGGCGGCTGCGTTCTGCAGAAGCTGGTGACATTTTACAATAAACTACGGCTGAGCTAAGTATAACGAGTTGCAGTAATCCACTGCACTCAGCACCATGGCAGCTACCACAGGTGCCTGAAGTTTTTTCTGGATGTAAGGGAGCACCTTACACAGGATGCATAATTTAAAGTGACCGCCTTTGCAGATGTGATAAGTACACCCAAATTTCAGACCGAGGGAGACGGAGGGGGAAAAGGGCCCAGAGATGTGGGCCAAAAATCACTTGTCTAAAACAAAAAGGTGGTGTGAGTACCCACAACCAGAACCTCTGTTTTGTTTCCATTTAGCTTGAGCCAATTAGCTGTCATCCACGCCCCCAGATCTTGGCAGCACTTCTTAAGGCGGGCGGCTGTGTCAGGGTGAGTAAGATCCAGACGCAGCAGAATCTGAGTAATGACTGCGTAAGAATAATAGCGGAAGCCATGAGAACAAATGAAAGACAGGAGGGGTTGAATGTAAACATTAAAAAGTATTGGAGACAGAGCGGACGCCTGAGTGACACCGCAGTCAAGCCCCATCAGTTTGGACCGAACGGGAGGGAGGGAGATGGATTGAGAGCGGTCAGAGAGAAACGGCATGAACCATCTCAGCACCTGTCCGGACAGACCAGCCGAGGGAAGGCGGGAGTTCAGGGTGGGGTGGTCCACCGTGTCAAACGCGGCAGACAGATTCAGAAGCAACATTGCTCCAACTACCCCCTGATCCACCAGACGAGCCAGGTCGTCCATTACAGAGTTAAGGACAGACTCAGTTCCTCTTCCCGGGCGGAAGCCGAATTGAAAAAGGTCAAAGAACCCAGATGTCTCAAGGAAGGTGGAAAGAAGTGGGGATACCAAGGCTCCCAACAACTTCATGAGGAACATCTTCACTAAGCCACTCTTTGATAAACTTGACAGACTGGGGGTCACCTATACTAATTATGCGGACGATACGCAGATCCTCATACCACTATCTGGCAACTTTGTCGAAGACATAGCTCTAGTAAACAAGATTTACCTCCTCATTCAGGCATGGATGGCCTCTCACACCCTCTGCCTGAATGACGACAAAACAGAGATACTGATCCTGGGTTCCGACTCTAACCTCAAAAAACTTAGCCCCAGTTATACTGCCTTCAATATAGATGGCAACATAATCAAGGAGCTAACCAAGCTAAAAATACTAGGTTTTTATCTTGATTCTACATTATCTTTAAAAAAACAAGTAAATTCTTTGGCTTCCTCCAAAGCCTACACATGCAAATTAATCAGGGCCTATAGACCCTACCTTTCCAAAACTAACTGTATCACACTAGCCAACGCTTTAGTAATGTCCAAGTTGGACTACTGCAATGCCCCATATACAGGTGCCAACAAAACTGTCATTAACAAAATGCAAATCCTGCAGAATAATGCTCTTAGAGCAGCCATGGACATACCCCGCAGAGTGCATATATCCAATATTAGGAAAGACCACCACTGGTTAAAAATTAGCGACAGAATTCTCCTCAAGGCGCTATCTCTCACCCATAAAGGACTGAACAATACTGCGCCCTAATATATCTTGGCTAGACTGACTAGAAAATCCTCTAGTCACCACACCAGAGCCTCCAACCATCTCTTACTAGAAATTCCCAGATTCAGACTCACAAAAGCAGGTGGAGCAAGCTTCCCTGTTAGAGCTGCCCGTGCCTGGAATGCACTCCCTTCTGCATTGAGAGTTGATCAACCCTACTCTAGATTCAGATGTAACTTGAAAAGCTGGCTCTGGACTAATGACGCCCATCAAACTGCTCCCCTGCATTAGGTCCTTGGATCACTGCATGCAACTACCATGATATTCCGGAAATCTGTACTATAGACTATCTCACCGCATCCTTTGTGATGCAATATAGCTACATTTCGTATATTTGTACTGTAAATATTGTAATAACATGCAATGTATCCACTACATGTATCCACTGAATGTAACCAAGCGTAAGTATTCTTGTTCCCGCTGCGCCCGGCTACCCCAGAGTTTGGAGCGCATTATCAAATAATAAACTAAACTAAACTAAACGGGAGGAGCGAAAGGGGATGGAAGTTTGCAAGTATAGCAGGATCAAGAGAGGGCTTCTTCAGAAGAGGGATCACCAGTGCATGTTTAAGAGTCCCAGGAATAACGCCTTCCCGGAAAGAGGTGTTAACAGCGGTGGTGAGCATAGGGATTAGATCAGCTGAGATTTCTTTGAGAAGGGTCAAGGGGATGGGGTCAGCCGGAGAGGCTGATTTGAGGTGCCCAATTGCAGCTAGCAGATCAGGCTCAGAGAAAACTGTAAAATCAGACCAGTTGTCGCTAGGCGGAACAGAGTCTATAGGGGTAGGGGATGCGGCAGGAGGACCGGCACCCACCTGAATGTTCTTACGAATGTCCTTGATCTTGGTGAGAAAAAAGGAAGAAAGGGAGTCCCACAGGTCTTGAGAAGGTGGAGCCTGGAGGCCGGTTTTGGTTGGGGCAGAGAGAGACTGTACCAGCTCGAACAGGGCCCTAGGCTGGTTTATAGCTGATTCCACCTTGTGGGAAAAGTATGCTTTTGTAGCCTCAGGGACAGATTTACGATAAGCTGATAGGGTAAGGCGAAAAATATGCCTGGCTTCCGGGGATTAGTCAATGCGCCACTTCCCCTCGGCTTTTCTACATCTAAGTTTAGAAGCTTTAAGCTTTTCTGAAAACCAGGGCTCAGAAGGGAGATTTTTTTGTTTACCAATAAAGGAGGCTTCAATAGATGCCAGGGAGCAGGGGGAATCTGACTTGCAGTAGGATGTTAGTGGTTAGTGACCTATTCCAGCTGTGTCGAGGAACAGTGCGGGGGAGGAGTAATGTGCTTGGCCTGATGGATCACAAAGGGAACCAGAAAGTGGTCCGATCACACTATGGGTGGTGTTGAGGAGATAGACACTCCTACAACTCCCATAATTCCTCCCAACTGTTTTTTCCCAAAATCACTTAGACGAAGAAGCGGCAAGTCAGAGCCATGAAGATTACACATTAATAACACTGTATCATGGATTCCTATGGTTAGCCTCCATTTCTTCCTGTTAACAAGGTCAGACAGAATCAGGCAGGGCTTGGAAACCACTCATACCTGACTCCTGTTAATTCTCACAGCCATTATAATAGGTGGAGCACAAAGGCACACTTTGAGCGAGCTGGGGATGCTGGAGGAAGCACAGAGGCCATGAGGAAGGAACTGCAGCTAAAGGGACCATGGAGGGTCTGGAGGAAGAAAGATTGCCAAAATATTGAGCCTGTGACTACAGGGAAGACTGCAGCATGGCAAGGGAACTCTGTCTACAGGGAGCCAAACCAGGGGCAGCTGGGGTCAGATTCTGATGCCCAGGCCTTTGAGTGGGAGGTGGTGGGACCTTGACATCAGGAATCATCCTATTTAAAACCGGCAGCTCCCAAAACCGCTAGTATGTTGTTTTAGGGGAGCTGGCGGAGTGGGATCGAAATAAAAACATTGCATTATGGGACTTGAAGTCCAGAGAAATCTTTTAAAGATGAACTTTTTGTGCAAAGCGAGAGTGTCTGAGCTTGGCTGCGGGAGACCCAAGTACAAAGTAAAAGGAGGGTTCGAGTCTGGGCTGAGGGAGACCTGTGTGAGAAGTAAAGGAGGCGTCAGAGCCTGGCTGAGGGAGACACATGAGAGAAGTAAAGGAGGGGTCCGAGCCTGACTGAGGGAGACCCGTGTGAGAAGCTAAAAGAGGCATCCAAGCCCGACCGAGGGAGGCCCATGAGAAGTTAAGTGAACAAACTCTGATATTAAAGAAAAGAAGCCCAGCTAGAGAGAAGAGAAAAACCGCTTTTGTGTTTCAAGGATACCAGCCACCTTCCCGGGTGAACGGCAGAGTTGGGGAGGTGCAGTGGTAGTTGTGGTATCAGCTTTGACTTTAGGATCAAGCCCGCGAAAGAAAAAAATGAATTAACACAGCCAGTGAGTTGATGAAAGCAACGAAAGTCCAGTCTGTGTTAAATTAAATCTTTGTTGATTGATGGCAACAGTATCCGATGAATGAAGGTTGCGCATGTGCCGATAAGACGCGAGAGAAAGCAAACCATTGTAATGAACTGTAAATTAAAGATACAAACTAACAGAGTGGTCTGGCGAAAGAAGATTGCCCAATCGAAAGTCTCTGTAAAATGTCTGATGCCGTAGAAGTGGCGGGAAGAGAAAGAAACTGAGATGCAGGATTTGAGCTGTTGTTAGGCTTGATCCTGGCAGAGGGAAACCTGGATGTGAGAAATATCTTTGAACTTTGAAATAAGTACTGTGCTTAAAACTACATTTACCAAGAGGGCTTGGTGTAGGAGAGAAAAAGTGACGCTTGAGAAAAGAAGGTTGAACCGGTCATGCCGAGGTAAGAGCAAAAGCCTCAAAGTTTCGAAAGTCTTCGACAGCGGAAGGAAAGTGAAAGGAGGGTTGAGCCCGAAAGAGGGAGGCCTATGAAGGTGTGATTGAAGCTTGGGGAAGGGAACCCTCACAAATTATGATTGAAAGATTTGAGCCCATCGGAGGGAAACCTGTACTTAATTGTGGTAACCAGAAGGAAACAAAGTTTTGTTGAACTGTATTACAAGCTAGAAGGTAACCTGGACTGGAATTAGAGAAAGCTGAGAGGTTCAGCAGAAAAACTAGGGACTTTTCATGGAAGGCCAAGTGGGCCCTGGTCCACAAAACAAACTGCATCCTTGTGTCCAAAGCCTGAGTGTGTCGCAAGGTCCAAGTGTGCCACCTTACCCCGTGCTCCTGAAAGTGGGGAAGGGAGTTTACTCAGCCATACTGACATTTCTTTCGAACACTGATTTGCCTTTTTGCATTTCATATTCCCTTTATACATGTATTGTATTAGACAGAGGGCAGGCATTAGGTTTATTAGTATAGGCCATTTTATTTTTTACTAAGGACTGACTAGGACTGTATTTTCTTTCTGTTTGATGGTCGAGAATACTCCCATCTTAGGTACACAGCAAGATAGGAGTTTTCCAACCCCTTTTAAAAGATCCATAAAGGTTTTGAAACTTGCAGCTCCTGTGTCATTGTCTACTTGTGATACCATGCCTTCCGCACACAACGAAAACCAAAACAAATACACATAATTGCTGGGTTGTAAGAGATGTTATTTTGGATTGTTGTCATGACCCGGCAAAATTGCCCTTTCTGGACCTCATGGTCATTGTCACGAAGGGCTTGTACTCCTTGTTCCTCCCAACATGGCCGTAGCAAGCTCCGTGCTACGCACTAGCTTTCACGTCGTAGCACGTACTATAAGCTGGTCACGCCCCTGCGGGTCCGCACGTCTCAACGCTATCTTCGATAGTGAACCGACATGTGTTTTCTCTCTACATTTGCTTCCTTGATCCTCATACTTCCTTCCTTGCCTTTTTTCCTGTTCCTGGACTTCCCCCCTACATTGCTTGTTTATCGCTAATCCTGGACACCCTGGAACCACGAACTTCCCGGAACTCTGAACGCGCTCTGCAACCTGACGAGGCTCGGGAGAGCCTATTCAAGACCCGAACCACCCACAGGAAGAGTACTGCGGCCGAACAAGGGGGATTCCGATCACAGGTGAGACGGGGGGGAGATTTATGACAGTTTGAGACGCCGAACGATCAATACGGATTCTACCATGGAGAATGCTATTCAGGACCTGATGCGCGGAATGCAAGAACTTTCCACAGAGATGCAGAATATAAAAGCCGAGAATGCGGCGCTAAGACAGCTCGTCTTGTCACGCGACTCCGCGAACAAGGACCGCGTATTATTGGGAGGAGTGGTTGATAAATACGACGGTTCAACAAAGACCTTACGTGGATTCCTGGATTCTTGTTTGGTACATTTTACCTTTAAGCCCTACTATTTCACAACTCCCAGGGCTAAGGTGGGCTTCAAAATATCGCATCTTTCCGGTAATGCCCTTACATGGGTCACTCCATTACTCAATTCAGGGGATGCTCTCCTGGATGATTATGAAGGGTTCATCGCGGAACTCAAGACCATGTTCGAACAACCAGAGCTGGTTCACAGTGCTCAAGAAAAGCTACTTGACTTCCAACAAGGATCCCAAGACATGTTGACCTATGTTACCAGATTCAAACAGCTAGCCAAAGAGGCGGACTGGCCCCTGGAAGCCAGTTTTACTTTGTTTTGCAGAGGTCTAAATGAAGAGATTAAGGACAAGCTAGCCAGGGTGGCACGTCCTGGTTCATTCCAGGC
This sequence comes from Ambystoma mexicanum, assembly GCF_040938575.1. Taxonomy (NCBI): domain Eukaryota; kingdom Metazoa; phylum Chordata; class Amphibia; order Caudata; family Ambystomatidae; genus Ambystoma; species Ambystoma mexicanum. The sequence continues at coordinate 1,143,446,600 of NC_090933.1, forward strand.
CCTCCTGGACTTGTCTATGCAAATAGACTTTTGAATCCAAGAAAGAAAGGCCGAAAAGAAAAAGAATAAAGTATCAATTCAAAGATACTCCCTAGAGAATACTACAAGGACAGAATCTGCCAAGAGACCGAGCACTGATTCCGAACCCATGCAACTTGGAGCCTTTCGTGGACCAATTTCCCCGCAGGAAAGGTTAAGAAGAATACACACAGGCTTATGCATGTATTGTGCCTCGGATAAACATCTAGTTAAAGAATGTCCTCTGGCTCCTCCCCGACGCTCGGGAAACACCAGCTCCCGATCCTAAATGGAGCAAGGTTTCGGGAGAGCGATGTTTGCTCCACATCAATTCCGTCCTTGAACTCTCCTGGACAAAACAAATTGGTGATATTACAGGCCTTTTTATCGCCATCCAAGGACAAGGTCTACCCCATACTGGCCTTGGTGGATTGCGGATCAATGGGAGTCTTCATTGATCAAGATTGGGTCAGAAGTCATAACATTCCGTATGAAGCAAGAAGTTTTTCACAGCCAGTGGAAGCGATTGACGGAAGACCTCTTTCCTCAGGACCCATAAGTCTGCAAACAAGGGAGATCCATCTTTCCATAAATCATCATCAAGAAAGAATTGTGTTTGACATTATAAAATCAGCCCATTACCCCTTGGTTTTGGGAATGCCCTGGTTACAAAGGCACAATCCATATATCAACTGGCGGCCGGATCCTTATTCCTGGGCTCAGAGTTCTGTATGAACCATTGTTTAAACCTGGATGCCTCAGTCACAGCCCCTAAAAGTCCACCAAGGTGTCCAGAGACACCACTCATGGTTTCCAATATTGTACAAGTTCCAGAGATCTATCAAGGGTATGCTGATGTATTCTCTACTGCCATCGTTCAAGCCTTACCTCCACATAGACCCGAAGACTGTGCCATAGATACTGAACCCTCAGCAGTGATTCCCTTTGGCAGGATGTTTATCCTTTCAGAACCTGAAAAGAGAGCCCTCCGGGAATACCTAGACACTAATCTTGAGAATGGCACCATAAGACCTTCAAAATCACCAGCTGGTGCTTCATTGTTCTTCGTTCCTAAAAAGGATACCAAAGAGCTCAGACCTTGCCTGGACTATCGGGGCCTAAATCAACACACCCTGAAAGACAGATACCCACTACCCCTGATCTTGGATATCCTTGAAGCTGTGAGAGGTGCAGTGATATTCACGAAACTGGATCTCCGAGGTGCTTACCATTTGATCCGTATCCGGGAAGGAGACGAATGGAAAACAGCCTTTAGAACACCCTTTGGTCACTTTGAATACCTAGTCATGCCCTTTGGTCTGACTAATGCTTCCGCAGTCTTCCAGCGTTTTATGGATAGGGTGTTCTCTGACATGTTATTTCTCAATGTTATCGTCTATCTGGATGGGATGACATATTGATCTTCTCAAAGGATTCCTTGAAACATGAAGAGCATGTAAAGGCAGTACTTCAACGTCTCCATGAAAATCAACTCTTAGCCAAACCAGAAAAATGTTTGTTTCATGCTACATCAGTTCACTATCTGGGGTTTGTCCTTAGTTCAGAAGGAATTAGTATGGATCCTTCAAAGGTGAAGGCCATACTGGCTTGGTCCGCCCCAACATCTGTAAAGCAAATACAGTCCTTCCTGGGACTTGCCAACTTCTACCGGAAATTCATTCCCACCTTTTCCGAGATCGTTCAACCCATTGTTAATCTCCTGAAGAAAGACGTTCCATTCAACTGGTCTATACCACAAGACAAGGCATTCCAACACTTGAAAAAATAATTCACTCAGGCCCCCATCCTGGCCCAACCTGACATAAATCGTCCTTTTCTAGTGGAAACAGATGCCTCCAATTACGCCATAGGAGCAGTTTTAAAACAAGAATCTGATGATAAGTTGGAACATCCCATTGCTTACCTTTCACGGACCCTGACTACCAGTGAGACTCACTACTCAGTTCTGGAGAAGGAGTTATTGGCCATTCGTCATGCCTTCACTGAATGGAGACATCTACCCCTGGGTGCTAAATATCCAGTTCAAGTCTGTACTGATCATCAAAATCTTCAGGTCGTACAATCCATGGAGTGCAGGAACAGTAGACAAGCTCGATGGGCCTACTTCTTTGCTCAATCTCAATTTCAAATCTCGGCGTCCCTACTACGTTCCCTTGGAGGATAAGATCTATCCTAAAATATTTCCACCTACAATCTTTGTAGCTCAAGCGATCAATCTCCTGGAAGAAATCAGAGTACAGACTCAATCATCTGAACTCTGGAAGGACATATCCGAGAAAAATCCCTGGCGTTTGACAATCAAGGAAGGATATATATTCAAGAGCAATTCAGTGGTCATTCCGACAAAAGAACGTCAACAGAAGGTAATTAATCTATGCCATGATTCTTCACTCCGGCCATCGAGGGGTAACCAACACCTTCTGTCTTATACAAAGACAGTTCTGGTGGCCAGGGATGAAGTCCAGTGTAGTTCAATACATCAAGACCTGTGCAATTTGTAGTCAGAACAAATACGATAATCAGAGGCCGGCGGGTCTGCTTCTACAACCTACGTTGCCAACCAGACCCTGGGAAGTTATTGCCACTGACTTCATTGTTGAATTACCACTTCCAGAGGATATACAACCATCATGGTAACCATTCACTTGTTCACTCATCTAGCTCATTTTACACCATTGTATAAACTACCATCTTCCTCAGAACTTGCTGGAATTTTCCTGGAACATATTTTTCGTCTTCATGGCCACCCTTCCAAGATTATTTCGGATCGGGGACCTCAATATATTTCACAATTCTGGAAACATCTCTGTCGTGTTCTAGGAATCCAACGTGTCCTTTCTTCAGGCTATCATCCACAAACCAATGGGGCAACAGAACAAGTAAATCAAACCCTGGAACAATATCTTCGTTGTTTTGCCACCAAGGTTCAAGACGATTGGTCTCTCCTTATACCTTTAGCCGAATTCTCCTACAATAACTCAGATCATTCAGCTCTCAAGATCAGCCCTTTCAATTGCAGTCAAGGTTATCATCCGTCTGTTTTACCATCAGTTCTTCCAGAATCTACTCCGGTACATACCCTTGACTCTTGGATTCAGACGCTGATCGACTTACAAAGAGAGGCCAAGGATCAGTTAGAACAGGCCCAGACTCGAACCAAAAGATATGCGGACTCTAAGGGAAGACCTTCACCTTCCTATTCAGTTGGCGATCAAGTCTGGCTAGCCTCGAAACTGTTACCTCGACATCCACGACCAAACAAATTGGCTCCTCGCTATTATGGTCCATTTTCTATAAAGGAGATCATCAATCCTGTCTCCTTCCGACTTAAGCTCCCGGATTCCTGGAAGAAGATACATCCAGTCTTCCATACTTCCCTGTTGAAACCCTACGTTAGTTCTACTCGAAAACCCTTCAAACCCACACCTGTTGTTGTGGACGACCAGTTGGAATATGAGGTGTCCAGGATATGTGATTCCAGGTATAGAAGGGGTTGATTACAATATCTGGTCGAGTTGAAAGGCTACCCCCCTAGCGAGAGAACATGGGAACCAGTTTCTAATTTAAAGACCCCTTGTTTGCTCAGAAGATTCCATCTTATTCACCCAGGCAAGCCTGGAGGAACCAGTCTTCGGAGGGGGCATGCTGTCATGACCCGGCAAAATTGCCCTTTCTGGACCTCATGGTCATTGTCACGAAGGGCTTGTACTCCTTGTTCCTCCCAACATGGGCATACCAAGCTCCGTGCTATGCACTAGCTTTCACGTCGTAGCACCTACTATAAATTGGTCACGCCCCTGCGGGTCCGTGCGTCTCAACGCTATCTTTGATAGTGAACCGACGTGTGTTTTCTCTCTACATTTGCTTCCTTGATCCTCATACTTCCTTCCTTGCCTTTTTTCCTGTTCCTGGACTTCCCCCCTACATTGCTTGTTTATCGCTAATCCTGGACATCCTGGAACCACAAACTTCCCGGAACTCTGAACACGCTCTGCAACCTGACGAGGCTCGGGCGAGCCTATTCAAGACCCAAACCACCCACAGGAAGAGTCCTGCGGCTGAACAAGGGAGATCCCGATCACAGGTGAGACGGGGGGATATTTATGACAATTGTTATATCCATAATGACATACTACATTGATTTACATTTATTAACAAAGTCTGGTCCAGAATTGAGGAAAACCAATGGGTTTCAATGTTCTTGATAAAGCATTTTAGTCTGCTCAACAGCTACCATATGGTGCCGAAGTACAAGTAAAAGAAGAAGTAAGTATTGCTTGAAATACCCAACAATATACTCTGAAGATCAAGATTAGAAAAGGACAAACCTTGCTTAATGAAGATGCTTTCATTAGCTTAAATATTACTTTTCAGTAACAAGGATTTCATCTACATCCGCCTCCATTATCAGTTTTCAAAGATCACACCATTCGAATATTGGTTGACAATAATGATCGCCAAAGTGGCTTTTTGTCTCAAGAAACCTTTATTAGAAATGGCGGCCAATTGAAAACATTTTTCAATGGACCTAACACATCATACCATTCGTAAAATTTCTGAAGATTTTTAAAATAATGTTGATGGTATCAGACCAGCAACTCTCTACACTTCCCAAGTTACCAGTTACTACCTCAGTACTAGGGAATCATTCATTAAGGTAGATACTATAAATAGAAGTCTCTCCACCCAACTTGAAGAAACTTCATAAATTGATAATCCAGAAACATTCCCAGGTTTCAGTTAGATGACAAAAGAATAAATCATTCTGGCTGATGCCTGTGAGGTCCTCCCCAGGGGTTACTTTTGTAGTATAAACTACTGTATTGCCTTGCATGTTTTTCTCCTCTTCTTCACTAGGTCCCCAGTGATTACTACAGTATTGTATTATTGTACTGTCTCCCACTTCTGGTCCTCCCTTAATTGTGTTATGGTTTTCTCTGTTGAGTGTACTTGTTCTCTCCGTCTATTCTCCCCCCTTTGTCTATCCCTAGTGTCACCCCTCCTACTTGTGCTGCTTCCTCCTCTTATCTCCTCCACAAAACCCTCTATGGTGCTCTCACTCTCCCCTAAATTCTCTAACTGCTACTCTATCTCCTATCCTATCCCTCTCACTAAGTCTGGTAGGAAGAGGTTCAAGAGGGACATTCTGGTCTCCAACCCAGGCCTCCCTATCACTGATACCTACACCAGTGCTCCCTCCAGACAGACCCTCACAACATCCTCTTTGTTGTTCCTTCTCCAGGCCTATGGACCCCTCATACTGTCTCTGTTCTCTCCCCTTTTTCGTTCTCTCCCATTAATGGTGGCACTCGGTGGGAGGTCCTCTTAGCCTCTTCCACTCCTCCAAGACCATCATTTATGTCTGCCTGAACTGCACCTTCTTGGTCCAGGACCCATAGCCCAATCTCCTCATTTTCGATAGGCACTTCCCATGTCTTATCAACATCCTTCCTTCCTTCCTTCTCCTGCTACTCCTACCAACACCTCTCTGGCTCCACTGCCACCTCCCTCACCTCCTCCTCTGCCCAATCTTGGGCCCTTCTACCACTTGTGCAGGGCATACCTCAAGCCTGTACCCCTCCATGGAAGTCTTTAAAATGTGGCAATCTGCTCCATGTCTCTACTCTCAACTCTCGCTCTGCTGTCAAACACTCCTCTGACATCTGCGGACTCCTCAAAAACTTGATCCGGATGTCCTCAGTCTCACGAGACATGGTACACACCCAGCTCTGGCATGACTTTTGACACTCTCCTCCCTGACGGGTAAAAGATCCTCTCCAAACCCAGAACCAACCGTCCCAGGGGTGGAGTAGCCCTGATCGTTCAGGAGTGGATCCCTGCTTCTGTCATTCCTATGCAGGACTACTCCTCTTTCAAATGCCTGGTCTGCAGGCTCTCATTCTCTCCTGGCCTCTCTCTGACTGTGGCCACCATCTACAGGCCTCTGGATCAGGTCACCCTCTTCCTCTCTGAGTTGGCTGACCTCTCCTCTCCTTGCCTCTACCTCTCAACTTCTCCTCGGAGACCTCAACATCCAACTAGATGCTCCTGACCCTTCCTCAGTGTTCTTTCGCAATCTCTGCAACTCTCTCATCCTATTCTACCTTCGGGCCCGACACACTCTGCGGGGTACTCCCTCGATGTTCTCATCTCCTCAGATATCCCTCTTTCTAATACTCTCACCATTCCTCTCTCTTGGATTGACCACTTTCTGCTTTCCTCCCACCTGACGCTCTCTGTCCCCTAGGTGAAGCCGACCACAGCACTGCCACCTACCTTCTCCGTCATCCGGCCCATGAAGCGTGTGTCAGTGGAGGCTTTCGTTGCTACTTTCTCTCCTACTCCTATACCTGCAGCTGACTCACACTCTGTCACAGCCCTCTCTAATCTGCATCTCTCTATCTCTAACACTCTTGAAGTACTTTCCCCTGCCATGAGGATCCGTCTGAAGCCTACTTCCAAGTGCAACTCTTGGTATGATTCTGACCTTACTACTCTAAAACGCAAGTGCAGGGTGGCTCAGAGGAAGTGGAGGGCATCAGGCAGATCCTCTGACAAACTGCCCTGCCGCCTGCTCCAAAGACAGTACAGACTCTCTGTCCTGTCCAAGAAGAGATCATACATCCAAGGGTGCCTCTCTGCGGCCTCTAATAACACAGCCAAACTCTTTAAAATCTGCAAGGAACTGGCCAATCCTATGGCAGTCTTCACTTCTCCTCTTCCCTCCCAGGTCCTCTGCACAGCACTGGCTTCTCACTTCATCACTACAACTCAGGACATCATGTCCTCTCTCTCCTCCTCCTCTCCCTCTGCCTCTCTTGGCACTCTCTGGCCACCTCTCCCATCCTCCTCCTTTCTCCTCTTTCCCCATTTTCACTCCTGACGTTGTTTCTAGACAAGTCCGATCTATGAAAGTGTCATCCAAGCAGGTGCTCCCCTGCTCCTCCAGAACCATCAAAGACCACATTGACAGCCTCGCTCCAGCCTTGGCCAATTTCTGCAATCACACTTTGCCACTGGAACTTCTCCCTCTCTCTTTAAGCACTCCCTTGTGCAGCCTCTCCTTAAAAAGCTCTCTGCCAATACTTCCTCTCTGGCTAACTACAGCCCGATCTATATCACTCCTTTCCTGGGCAAACTCCTGCAAAAGCTGGCCATCTCCCAGCTTAAACCCAAATACCAAAAAATGTGGCGAAGTAACTATGAGTAGTACGCTCATCTTCCTCGAGTTTTGTAATAAATGCAGCAGAAAATACACTTCAGGTTCCCCTGAATGCCTCAAAGGTATGGAACAATAACAGTTGGCTTGTGTACTTATACTGGTCAAATGGATCAAGATTGCAGTAATCAATACTTAAAGTTGAATTTCAAAACACATGACATTATCAGAAAATATATATGGATAAAGCTGTTGGATATGTGAAAGGTGATTTATTGAAAGCACAGCCGACGCTTGTTTCGCCCATCAGTCGTTCTCAAGGCAGTTAGTTGAATCTGGGGATGAATCCCTAATTAGTCTTTGTAGAACTTCTTAAGTGAAAGGATTTGGTAATTCGCTTGAAAAATGGTGCCTTTATCATAAATCACTGTTTTATGCCGTCTCATTGCAGGGCTCAAATGCATGGATAAATGATTAAATGGGGCATGTGGCCAGTCTGAAAGAATGGTTCCTCATCATATATGAAGGTCTCAATACCTTGAATTCCGTGGGATAAATCCCAATCCAATGCCAGCTTAATCTCCATACTTAAATTGTCTATCCGCAATACATTCTCTGCCTTAATGCCAGTAAGACAGAGATCCTTCTCATTGGGACCTTTGCTCCCATTTTCCCTCTTTCATTCTGGCAGCCCTCATTGGGCCCTCTCACTGCGCCTTCCTGCGAGGCAAAAAACCTTGGTGCAACAATATAGTGCATTCTGTCACCCTACCAGCACCCCTCTGTGAAACCATTATATAATCCAATCTAGATGCTGAGTGATGTACAGTAGACCTAAACTTAGAACCTCTATCAAGTCGATGCCGATCTCTCCACACATCAACAAGTTCACTCTTGGTGCACATCTGCTGAATATTGTGGGTGGCCTTAGTATCTGATCTGGTCATTCCCACTGATCTAGCCAGGTCAGGGACCAAAACGGCATTGAAATCACCCCCCAAATGATAATGTTGCTACTTCCAAAGGCAAGTCTCAGCCCACTCCAATGTGTTAAGTGAGACAGTATTGGAACCATAGTAATTGACCAAAGTAACTCCCGGACCATGCAACGCCCCAGAAAGGATAAGCACCCTCCACTCTGTATCCTTTACAGGGTCAGATAAGTGAACCCCAGTGCTCTACAAATGGCAATGCAGACACCCCTTGAGTAAAGGGAAAAAGAATAGAAATATCTATGGCATACCCAGGATTTGGCAAATTTAGCTTCGTACGAGGGAGAGATGTCTGTCTCCTGCAAAAAAGACATGTCTACATCTTGTCTCTGCATATATAACAGCACTTTCCAATTTTTGGAGGGACAAATAAGACCACTGACATTCCACGTCATACACTGAACCCTGCTACTGGCCATTTAGGACCCAACAGATAATTGTTAAAGTAGATCTACAAACACTGCTCAACTGCTCCATAGCACATGAGGAATAATAAGGGAAAACAGTTTGGTCACTCCTTCTAGCACCTGCATTGCTAAATGTATGTCTAAGCTAATCACCATGGTGCTCACCACCCCCATCCCTCACTGGCAACCCCAACCTGCAGTTAAATTCCCATCCCCTGGACACAATACCCCCAGTGCATCATCGCATGAGGACCACATAGAGGTCCAGCCAATACCACCCCGCCCACAAGCTTGATACAATGCATCATAGAATCAGCAGCCCCTAAGCTTGAGGTATACTTTTCATCATCAGTCACTGCATCTTGCACAGTATCCTCCCAGATGTTTGCCAGCCTTGGAAGATTTTGAACTTGAAGTGACAAATCCAGAAAATCAGCAACTTCCTCCAGAGAATGAAAAATCATTGCCATCCCTCTATATTCTACCCAGAGACTGGTGGGGAAGAACATGGCATATTTGTGGCCTTTCTCACGCAGCCTCCTCTTGACATCCAGGAAAGTTTTCTTAGTAGCTTGGACCCTGTTAGAGAAGTCTGGGAACAAACTCACTGCATCACCTATATACGTACGATCCCCAAAAACCCTAGAACGATGCACAGCAAAGTCACTGTCTGGGTAATTAAGCAACCAATCAACGATAGGTCGGGCTGGAGCTCCAGGGATAGGTTTTCTTTTGCTGGGATCCAATGAGACCTCTCCACAATGAATGAGGTTGAAAATCCATTTTGACCTAAAGTCTTGCGAAGGATAGATTCCACAAGGAGTTTCATGGTCCTTCGATTCAGGAATTTCAATTATCCTGAGATTATTCCTACAGGATCGTGATTCAAAGTCTTCCTGCATCTCAGATATTTCCTGGAGTGTTTTCGCTAGTTTTGATATTTTTCTTGATCATGCTGAGGATTCATCTTCCACAGTAGACAAATAATGTTCTGCCTCGTCCAGTCTGTCGCTGTGTTTGTTAAGCCTAACTGCATATGATCAACATTGCAGGTCAGTGTGTCCAACTTGGCATCTAACGCCTAGATTCCAGTCTGTAGTTGGGCAAACATATCCTTGATGTCCAGAATAGCTTCAGGTGAGTTCTCGGGAGGTGGTTCCAAACTGTCAACAGCCCTTGAATGCTCTCATTGTTGCCGCCCAAACAATGCCTGTGGGGGCAACAATGAGGGCCAGTGAGGGCGTAGGAAGCGGCCGTGCTAGGCGGAGCGGCTTGATGTCCTCCCTCCCCATGTAGGGTGCTTTCCTCTGAAGCAGTCATGGCAGTCACAGAGACGAGGGATGCAGCTGCGGTGGACCACAGCTAAGTGTGGAATCAGGCGGCGAGGTCAGCCTCCAGCGTTGCTGGGAGCTGGAAGCTGGGCTTTAATTTAGTCTGCAAACCAACCTCGACCCACCTGCGCTGGGAGACCCTTAGAGCTGCAGCTCTCTCTGCTGATGGCCTGTTCCTTGGGGTGGTAAGCAGACAACGACCTGTAGCGCTCCGAGCATTTCGGTTTCCCTCAGCCATCCGTATCAGTGCACAAGCCTTTTCCACTTGGCACTGGCAATGGAATCACGGGTAAACCGCTAATGCTGGTGTGTTTTCACAGGTGCACTATTAGGTTCATATTTACGGCTCGGTACTTGGAGCCGAGGAGCTTTTTCTTTTCCCTCTTACTTTTTCATGTGCTTTTCATTTCAAGTCATGCCGGTTACCAGGCTACAGCCCCGAGTAGAGGCAGGCATTAATAAGGGTAATGCTTTGCCCATTGGAGGGGACACAGGCTTGATACAGGGACAGGTCCCTCTAGTCCCCTGCCCACTGTTTTGGGCAGGGTGGTGCCCCTGATGCAGTCACCAGTACGGACACCCCGTAGGAGTAACAACTGTCTGCCTGACCTTTTAACAATGAGTGCTAAACGCAGACTGAAGCTGCAATAAGAACAGCTTGTCTGCTCTAAACCTTTGAATATCAGCAAAGATTCCCAGAATGAGCCTAATTCTTAAGAACATGTTGTTGCCTCTTTGGCATTAATGCCCAGGTCCACACAGCTCTTGACAGCCAAGGTTTTAGAGCCCTGGCGCCTTCTTCAAGAACAGTTAATGCAGAAGCTCGGGGCTTGTTTGAACATTATGGATTTCCAGAGATGGGTGGCATTAGTGAGCTCCAATGGTATCACCTCCTATTTGCCTGACCCAGAGAGGTCCAACATGTTGGAAACTGAGAGTAAGGAAAACTCCACACAAACTTCCCCATCATCTAAGAATAACCAGCAAAAGTGATGTCAAACAGCCCCTATTGAGTCAAGTTATAAAGGTGTACCTCTGCAGGTGAAGACTTTCTCCACAGCAATTGGCCAAGTGGAAAACATATCACGTGCGGTTTCCACGCCACTGAACAAGTCAGCTTTGCTGGCTACGTCTTCACTTGGTAAGGACTGCCGACAAAGGAAAGCGAAAATGGCCAATATTACGGATACAATATTAAGGAATTTTGTCTTGGACCCGCGAAATGTGATTATCACCAATGTTCCTAAAACCAATCAATACGAATCCAGGGAAGCCCTGAAAAATATAATCTTGCCATGGTTTAAATACAAACTAGGGACTAACTGTTAACTGGTGTCGGAGTGGCAACACTGACTGTATCATCTTGGGATGTGGGTTTAGCAGCCTGCCAATGTAGTTAAATAGAATTTCTCGCTCACATTAAGCAGGTTCAACTACCGCCCTGAAAATTGTATTGAATTGAAATAGTGCCTAATTGCTTTGCTCCCTTAGACGGACTCTACTCTCCCAGTGGCACTGCTCTTTGATTCGCCCTTCCCAGTTAGGCCTGGACACTATGTCATTATATCATTGTAATGTTGTGTTTTTTCCGTTTCTATTTGTTTCAGTTGTTGGTTGGTATTATGTTCTGGTCTTTGTCAGATGTATGATTTGTGTTACGCACCCTGATGCCCGAGGGCTTTCGGCGCTATATAAATATACAAATACATTTTAAAAAAGGGAACTGGTGCCCCAACCTTCTTACTCTGGGCAGAGTCTGCAAAATGAAGCTTGGTCTGACACCGCTACAGTTTGCCCATCACAACTGGCACTTAATGTGAATGGGGCCAGTCGTCTGACTCACCACATGCTGACAAGCTCAATGATGGGGCTCAGGTCCAGATCACAGGGTTATGATTTATAAATTTGATTCGATTTGTAAATTTAAATAGCGTTTACCCCACAGGGACCCAGCAGAATCCTGCATCTGGGTGCAGATGATAACTCAACAAAAGATTGGACCGAAATTGCAAAGGTACTAAAACGTAACAACTCTACAGAAACAGATGCGTCTTCAATTTTACCCTGAATATGCTCAAGGAATCAGTTTGTATTAAGTTGTCTGGGAGTAAGTTCCTTGTTCGAGGACCTGTAAGGGTGAAACTTTTATCTCCCCAAGTAGACGTTTCAGAGGAAGGAACCGCCAAAGGACCATGTCTTGCTGATTGCAACATACACTTAGGACAGTACGTTTTGATCTTAGATGGCAAATAAGCTGGGGCCAGGCCATGAATACATTTAATGACCATACAGAAGACCTCAAACACAACCCTTTGTTGCAATGGGAGACCATGAAGGCTCTTTCAAAAAGGCAGCAAATAGCAACTTTCACCGGTAGAAAACCAATCGAACTGCCATGTTTTGGCTCTGAAGCTGATATTTAGAAATACCCATCAGAAGGGCATTAGAGTAGTGTATCCTGGCATTGACTAATGTTCCGATCACTTTCGGTCGATCGTTCTCCAAGATCAGAGGCATCAACGGTTTTAATAGTTTGAGCTGAAAATAGACTGACTTCACAATCTGATTAACATGTAGGTTGCAGGTCAGGCTAGACTGCCAAATGTAGCCTAGATTTTTCACTTTCTTATTATAGTTGGTTGAGACCACAAATAGGTTTGGACATGAACAGTATTTAGAGCATGCACCACCTTAGTTTTGGAGCCAAAAACAATAATCTCTGTTTTTAACAGATTCAGTTGGAGCTTGTTTTCCAGCATCCAATTTTAAATTTTTCAGCACAAAGCACAATTCACTCTAATGCTTTCAGAGGATATTTTAGCCTAGCAAAGATCTGAGTATCATCAGCCTAGGAATGATAAAAAAGATCGAACTGGGAAGAACCCTGAGGAAATCTGCAGGTAACCAACAAAGTGTCAGACAGGTATATACTGACTTTTACTTGTTGAACTCACTCAGTAAGTTAAAGAGATAAACCAATTTAATGCCTCATCAGATACTCAAGCCACTGATGACAATCTAGATCTCAGGACATTAAAATCTGATGTGTCGAATGCTGATGATAGGTCCAGCATGACAAGCATGCTGATATCATCATCATCGGCAGCCACAAGAAGGTCATCCCCCACGGCAGTTAAAACCGTCTCGGTACTATGGCCCTGCCTGAATGCAGACTGCTAGTGATCAAGAATGTTGTTCTCCTCACGAAGCTTCTGGAATTGTTCAGTCACAACTTCTTCCAAAACCATGGCAGGCGACAGAAGGCCAGCAATAGGACAGTAACTTAACAGTATTGTAAAGTCTAAGGTTGTTTTAGCAAAGGAGCGAGAATAGATCTCTTTAATTCTAGTGGTACACAACTTTGTGTTAATGAAGCATTGGTTAGGGCAATGCATCTTGCCTCGCCAGATAAGTAGGGACTGGATCCAACACATGATTAGTAGATTTCAACTTACAAATCAAGTTGGTCACAGTATCTAATCTGACTGGTGAAAATATATGTTTAGGCAATGACTCCTGATTTCCCAGGGATGCAACTTTAGAGGTTGGATTGGGGCATAACCTTCCACATTGAGCATCTATATTCATTATTATCAACCCAATTCTTTCTGAAAAGAAAATATTAAAATCACTAACCACTTTTTGGGACATCTGAAGACTAGTGTTGATACACAAAGGGTTGATACAATTTTTGTTTAAGCTAAACAGAGCGTTGGGTCTGTTATCAGTCAGATGTATCTGCTTTTGGAGACATGTAGATTTAGGTTTAAGAATCTCGGCCTTACACATCTTCAAAGCATATTTCACCTTGATATGGTCACTTATTTTTGCTGGTCTTAAACCACCTTTTTTCATACTTCCCATAAAATGGCCCTTAAGGGTCTTCAGTTCATCATTGTACTACTGATTCTTTCTCATAAGAGTTTTTTTAATAATCCTACAAGGGGCCATAATATCACAATGAGTTTGCAATTTTATCATCAGGTCATTATCAAGACATGAACAAGTCACATCTGCTTGACATACTGATACACCAGCCAACAACTCGTCTGGTTGAGATCTTTCTCTCTGTGACACAACTCTGGGTTGATTGAAGTGCAATTGGCAAATCGCTGTTGAAACACTGCAATAGTATCTCTCCTTCCCACGAAGTTGGCACGCGCCCCAGAAAACTGAGGTGCCGTAATATCTGCCCCCAGCGCAGTCACAACAGTACCAGCATGAGACTGCCAATCAGCAGTGCCCATGGTCACCCCAATCCAAGTAGATGCGGGGTGAGGAACGGCGAGCAAACAGGAGTGTGTCTAGAGACCTGACCGCACTGCAGCATGAGAGACCAGTACATTGTTGACCTGGGAGTCAAGATTGTAGCTGCAGTGTGCCGGTTTCCCTACTTTGCAGCAGTAGACACCACTGCTGAATGTGTTCCCAGGCATCTCTTCTTCATGTACCACTCCATGGATTACAGCATGACCTACTTCTGAGGCTCAACATGAGTAACGAGTCACTATGTTGTCTCCAGTGATGATTCAAGCCCTAATGAGCTTTGCCGCTCACCTCACCGCACCGCGGTTCTCTCCGGCGACTAACAAATGGGAGAGCAGGCCTCTCCCATGCTCGGGTCTTCATTTTCAGTTGGTCTGCATTATGACAGCAGTCATAGAGGATCAGCTGCCTGGTCGTGAGAATCACCTCTTCTCCATGTCCTGTGATTCTGGCCCCCGGCAGGTCCTAGCTCAAGCATGGCTGCTGGATTAAAAGGCGGCAGGCCGCACTCAGAAAAGCGTGTATCACATGGAGCAGCAGCTGAATCTGGTGTTAATCCGAGATACAAAAGGGCTCAGAAGTTGCCTGGTATGTTCCTCTGCAAGGAGGCCACCCTGCCAAATAAGCACTGCATTAGAGCTGCAGGAATTTGGCTGGATAGTTGAGAGTAGAGTGGGAGCTCACTCAGAGTTGGCCATCTTGGCTGGGCTCTTGTGAGCCCCCACCTAAACCTATATTCAAGGATGTATCTGGCATGTGCTCAGTTCCAACTGAGTGCTGACTCACACAGGGCACCTCTGCAAAATGGCAGGGTGACATTACCATTGTCAGATTTTCTAGGGTGCCTTCATTAGGCACATGATTTGTTTCATGCATAGTAACACGTACATGCTCCTTGTAACTTGTCTATTTAAAAAGAGGATTCAATGTCTCCCCGACCCCAAAATCTAAGGCAAAAACTATTGGAACTTTATTGATCAACACCATCTTAACTCTTTCAGCTTTCCTCAAAGGACTGAGCCCAACTGTGATAGTCAGTCTACAAGGGAGCTGATGAGTAAGTTGTGGAAAATTCTCTGAGTCAAACTACCTATCACCCACTGTCCAACATTTAATGATGGGTAGAGCAATATAACAAGACAATTGTGTTTTTTTAAAAAAAAGAAATTTGGATTCTGGACACAATTGGGTTTTAAGATTACCTGAAGGCTCTGAGATCTACTCAACTTCAGCCACCTAAATGTGTCCTTTTGAACCTTTGCCTCTACTACTCAATCTGCGTTAACACTTTCAACATGCAATGAAACCTGGAGATATCTACAGTCAGTACCAAGATAAACTATGTCCGGAAGGTGTCAAATAGGGAACACGAATTAGGTGACTGAGTCTACCTCTATATTCTTAAGTAAGCAATCTAAGAAGTGAATGTTTCTGCTTCTTGGAAAGGAGGTTTTTAAATTATAGATTACAGATCTATGTTTGCCTATAAAATTACAATACTGAAAGGGGATCAGATAGAAGAATGTTAGATACATTTTAACTAAGTGAAGACCTGTCATCCCTGTTCAACTGGCTGGCAAATAGTGGAATAAATTGCACCTTTAGTTGTGCTGGTTATTAATAAGATTTGAATACGATCAGGGGGAACAGTGAAATGGAATTTTATGAGAATGTAATGTAACAATGTTTAATAGGAAGCAAATATATGCTTTGTATCCATGCCCTATTTTAAACAAACAGTGTTCTATTCCTCGCTCTTAGCGAAATAATAAGGGCTTGTTTCTAGATTGGAGACTGATCCAGGTTGACTCTGGGGAGTTACTTTGTTAAAAGGAAACCAAAGACTGATCAAAAGGAGTCAACAAAAAAGAAAACAAAAAAGCAATAAAGAGGACCCAGGATGAAGACACCCTGACCCGGAGAAAAACTGCTCATCACTACTACAAGAGAACATTTAAAAGGAATCTCTTCAAGAATATGGACAGTATTTCCTTTTTTTTTTAAAAAAACATTAATTCAATTAAGTCTTAATTGTATCCATAGTTCAACTGGGAATCTTATAAAAACAGAGATCTTAGAAATCCCTATGTCCCTAATGTTTTTAATTCCAGAATTAAGGGCACACTGGGCATGGGGCTTTTATAGTAAGTTATTTGATTGAATGTGTTCTTCTTTATTAAATGATGTCTCTGGATTCAGAATATTCTTGCACATATTAACGCATATGTTCTATTAAAAACACATGTCCATACTGGGAGTTGCAAAGAAAATAAATGTTGCGAGTTTGTTTTCATTTTACATTGCTCAGGGGTGGGCTAGATCATTGCTGGCACTTTCCCTTATGACACAGATAATTCAATTGGACAATAAAAGCAAAGAGGTGGATCTTAGTGTGTGTGAGTAAGTGAGGGGAAACAATCATAAGCTCTGTCTAATCCAAATAGAAATTATTTCTAAAATGTTTTTTCCAGATGTGACTGAGTGCAGCTGACTTTCAAAAGTGAGAACAAAAATCACAGAGCATTTTAAAAAAACCCAAGAATTAAAAATCCTAGAAAGCAATTAATAGTGTTTTGAGGGAACACTGTTTACAAACTATGTAACCAAAATGGGAGATACACTGCAAAGAATGTGTGTTTTGGGATTGATAACATAAACTGAACCCCTGGGTCTTTTCACCATAATAAGGCTTTTCTCAAGCAATGTGGGATCTCTGAAGACCTGAACTTAAATTGAGGAATGGCATGCATTTGTAATTAGTGGCTGCCATAATCAATAAAACAGAAAACTATTATGCAAGAAACACATTAAATTGGTGTGTTGTGAGGGTTGACATGATTCCTAGAGAATAGTGAGAGTTAGGTGCTGCTATCCCCCAAATAAAAAAACAGCCACATTTCTGACCCCCAAGTAGTCAACTAAAATGGAATTTTGCAACTAATTCAACATCACGCAGATAGTGTCAACACAATTGTTTTATACCCAAGCTACGAACCAATAGTGTGTCACAGATAGTGTCAAACATTTTAAAGTTGAATCAGTCCAAGAACAAGAGAACCAAGATTGAGCCAAGATTTGTCTTTGATGTCAACAATTTCTTCAGAGAAAACAAACTGAATTGTTTTGTTTCAAACGTTATTCAAGGGCCTGTTTTGTCTTTTTGAATCAAACAACCAATGCTAATTTGTATGTCTACATTGTGGAGTATTTTATTAAATTGCCTTACCATTGTCATTCATGTTCATTTTTCTTTATATGGATGGTTATGTGAATGGAATGAAAACATTACCAAGTCGATAGCAGGAAGGTTGTGTTTTCCTCTCTGTATTACTAGATGTAATATTTTAAATATAACTGAATATTCTGATTAAAAATAGACTGCTTCTTGCCCCAGATTTTGGGGAGTTATTGTTGTAGTGGGAGGTATTAGACCAGGGATATTTCCATGTGATACAAGTTATTAAACAAGTAAATATATTCCATAAGTAGAAGCCATTAAAGAAACATGCTGTGCTCATTCTCTTAAAGCCATGGAATATATTTTCCAGCATCCCAACAATTCTAATGATATGTCTCTTCAACCTGCATTGTCTCTTGTGTATCACACAATGTGGGTACACTCAACTGCAGCCACTGAATGTACTGACCTGCACCCAAACAATTTTAGGATTTTCTTTTCACAAGTATTTTAACTACTCACAAATGTATCCACATTAGGATTTTGTTCCAATCATTTCAAAAAGTTGGCCCAAGCATTTACAATCACTGAATGGAATCTACTACCTCTAAACAATTAGATGGTTTTCTCTGTGCAATTAGTAGTTTGTCTTGTATGTCACAAATTGCTTCATAAGTCACTACAACCACTGAATGTAATTTTTTGCATCCATAAAATTCTGTGTTTATATCATCACAACTAGTATTTTATCTCATTTGACACAAAAGGTTGCACACTGCGTTAGTCACTGAACGTAATCTTCTGCCTCTAAATAATTCTATGATTTACTAGACTTCATTTGGTCTTTAAAGATGGCAATGTGTCAGATAACATACTAGGACCCAGGCTATGCTCCACTCTGGTACAGAATGGCTTAGCTTTTGTGTGAAAAAGCCTCACTAAATGGAGTGAGTGATGAAATGTAAGGTGAGGATCGGATAACTACATCTAACCCGCAATAGAAACACTAGAAACACTTCCAAGCAGCGCTTTGGATTTTCTATTTAGGGCTCGATTGAAAATCAAACATCAAAGTAAGTTATTTAAATGACATGTTTGCTAGATAAACAATGGGGGTCATTATGACCCGGGCGCAAAGGGATACCGAGCACCGGTAATGACACCGGTGCCGGTAATCCCTTTGCGCCCTATTCCGAGGTCCCTTTGCGGTTCCTTCCGTAATGCCTGGTTTTAGCAGGCGTTAAGGACGGGACCCGCAAAGGGAATTCAGAGCTAATAACGGTACCGTAATTTACAGTACCATTATTAGCACCCTCCCCATTCCCATTGAGCCCTACAGGGGCTCAAAAGGGAATGGGGAATGGTATTTTCAATGGGGACTTACCGGTCCCGCAAAAGTCGGACTAGACCGGTAAGTCCCCATTGAACCAGGGCGGACACGGTACCGGTAATGGTGCTAGACATGGCGCTAATAGCGCCATGACTAGCACCAACCTCAGAATGAGGCCCAATGACTTTAACACAAGGCAAAGCTATTACATGTTAAAATAGGACTATACCAGCAACAGACCTGGCAACAACACAGGAGTGCTTGCTCACAGCCACATGGCTTTGTTAAATAGGCTGAGAACAGAAAAGTGAATTGGAATGTCTAATTAGAGTTACAGGAAACCCCTGCTAGAATCTCTTGCTGTACTAATCAGAGACTTCTATCTAGCACTGGGCTGGTTAGTTTGCATAGAATAGCAATACTTGAAGGATCCACCAGGGGATGCAGAGATGTGCTAATGCATCTCACCTCGTCTCCTCCGAAGGGCATCGTTTGTGGGACCTGAGCCCAACCCAACACCCCCGGAGTGAGGAGCCAACATCATCCCCACCCTTCTGAGAGAGCTGGGCACCTTAGGCCCAAATTTGAACCCCCGATGTGGAGCCGTCTTGGAGCTACGAGCCTTTGAGATCAGAGGGATTGAGGCCCCTCCTTCCTGTGGTGCTGCGGCTCCGCACGAAACTACTGCGGGCCCGGGCTTGAGTGTGGCCTGTGGATCGGCTGGGCGGCCCCGGCTGGCGGCTCCAT
Organism: Ambystoma mexicanum; assembly: GCF_040938575.1. Lineage (NCBI taxonomy): Eukaryota > Metazoa > Chordata > Amphibia > Caudata > Ambystomatidae > Ambystoma > Ambystoma mexicanum. The sequence continues at coordinate 1,143,466,049 of NC_090933.1, forward strand.
CCTCCTCCCTCGAACACGGCGGTAGTGGCAGCGTGCATCCGGGGGGCGGCTAAGGCTCCCGGCACCCTTTGGGGAGCCGTGGCAGATTTCCGGACTGCTGAGATTGGAGACCTGAGGAGGCGCCGTAGTGTCACTGCACAGTTGGAGGCCTTCCCGAGGCCCTAAGAACGCAGAGGAGGGCGGAGAGAGGGAGCCCCTGCTGGAGTGTGCAGCGCCCTGTGTGGTCGCGTGGCGAGAACGGGTGTACAAGGTGTCGGAGTCGGGAGCGCACGGGAGGCAGGCGGGGCCTCTCATTGGCCCGCACACGCAGCACACGGACTCCCTCCGGCTGTGTGACAACTCGGTGCCGACGAGGTAAGGAGGTGCCGGCGAGGCCTGGACGGCTCCCCGGGGGTTGCTGGAGTCACGGGAGGAGGCGGGAGTGCAGTTGGAGAGAGCGCCCTGCACGTATTGACGCCCCGGAGGGGCTTTTGACAGCAGGGTGTCCCCCAAGACCCGCGGGACCTAGGCAGACAAAGCGAACGTACAGAGCCCCATTGGCAGAGGCCTGCACCGGCGGGCTGCATTGGGGTGCAGGCACAGGGGCCCCGGGACTAGTCCATCCGGCGCTCAGCCACTGGGCTAACAAGCATTTGGCGGGAGGGGACGCCTCTGGGGGCCGGACCCGCCGCCGGTACTGCGTCAAATTGGCGGGGGTCACCCAAGAGGAGTGACGTGATGAGTCTCCATAAGTGCCCTGAGAGGCCTTGTCCATCACTCCGGCAGGATGAAGACGCATGGATTGGAGGGTGAAGGGTGAGGCGGGAGCCCTGTGGGGGAGAGACCTACACCTACGAGGGTGAGCTTGTCGGAGATTCGGACCGGCCTTACTGGGTCTCCGACCCTTGCCCCTTCTGTGAGATCAGCCCCTGCTCCTTGTGGTGCCGACTGGGATCTTGAAAGCGGGACTCTTTGGGCACAAGCTTTCAGGGGCGACCCCCACGTGGCAGGGATGCTCGAGGGGGGTCTATGAACTGGAAGGAGTCCCTACAGAAATTCTGCTGCTCACCCCCTGAAACCCCCTGAGATGGTGGCCCAGACGCTGCCGGAATCTACTGACACCAGCACAGTCACCAAGGGCATGGCGGCCCTCCTGGAGGAAATGAGAGGCTTTAGGGCGGATATTGCTCTGCGACTAGACTCCTTGGATAAGAAAGTTGACAATATTGATGACAGGGTTCAGGCGCTAGAGAACAATACAGCTGAAGTGTGGGAGTTGGTTTTCTGGGTTTACAATTATAGCGCGCCACGTTTTCTGGTCTTTTTCGCATCCCTGGGGCTGTCTCGAGCCATTAACGCGGTGCGAAAGCACTGTGGGAGTAACAACACTTGCTGTTCTAAGAGGGGAGCTATGAGCCTTTACCTGTGTTTTAATGGATGATTTGCTCCAATTCTTGACAGTGGAGTCATTAAATGTACGCGGGCTCAACTCGCCTACAAAGAGGTCCCTAATGGTGATGGAATTTGCAAGGCTCCGGCTTCACTTCCTCTTTGTACAAGAAACTCATTGGGTTCGGGGTAAGGAACCTAAGCTCAAGGCCAAAACCATTGACCAGATGTTCACGGCGTCTTCCCAGGCAAAGAAGTGAGGTGTAGCTTTATTGGTTTCCCCTGGGGCCCATTTCGCGTTTAAAGCTTTGAAATCAGATCCGGATGGTCGATATCCCATGGTTAAAGGGGAAGTGCGGGGCCGGTTGTTTACTTTGGTTTGCATATACGCTCCGAACGAAGCGCAGGACACCTTCTGGGTGGGAATGAAAGAGATAATAATGTCATTTTCTGAGGGCACCCTACTGGTGGGTGGGGATTTCAATATGGTTCTCTGCCCCAAGAGGGATAGGAAGTCTGCTAATCCCTGCCCTAACATTCGTCTCCACAAAAACTGGCGGCGGCCTTTCAGGAAGTGAACGGGGAACTGGGATTGTGTGACACGTGTACCTCAGAGTGGGGCCGAAATCCCGATTACACTTTCTACTCAAGGCCACATGCTGCTTTCTCTCGTATAGATTACATTTTGGTTGACTCCTCCCTGCAGGGAGAGGTCTCGAGTTCGGGAGTGGAGATTGTCCCTTGGATGGATCATGATATGGTAAAGATTAGGTTGGGTCTTCCCCCTGCCCCGGCATCTGGATCCCGGTGGAGGTGCAACGACCTCCTCCTGCAAGACAAGGAGGTACGCCAGTCCCTCCTAGTAGTCATAGAGGACTATTTCTCCCTCAATGATAACGGGGAGGTTGGTACTATGGGAGTATGGGAGGCATTCAAGGCAACTATTAGAGGCACCCTTATTGGTATAGGGTCTGGGAAAAAAAGGGAGAGAGGCCGCGAGGAGAAATTGTTAAGGGAAAAGATAGAGGCTATTCAACCGGGGGGGGGAGTTGAAAACACAGATGTTTCCCGGGAAATGGGAGGAATTACAGAGGTTGCGATCTAAGTTGGCGGACCTCATGGTGGGACAAACGGAGAGGAAGCTCTCTTTTTTGAAACAGAAATATATGGAAAATGGGCAAAAGGCAGATAAGATACTGGCCTGGAGGCTTCGTGAGCTCAGGAATAGCAGGAGGGTGAACTCCATCCACACTCCGGATGGGGACCCGACCGTGAGGGATAGCAAGATAGCGGAACAATTTAGGCGATATTATGAAAAACTGTATTGCTCGGAATATATGGATGATGGGAATGAAGTTGACAGCTTCCTAGACTCCCTCCCGATCCCGGGCCTTCTTCCCGACAAGACTGATTCTCAGGAGCAACCCATATCCCCGCAAGAAATAATAGACACCATATCTTCATTAAAGAGCGGCACTGACCCGGGGGATGATGGTTATACAGTTAATTTTTATAAGACCTATCGGTCCATGCTAGCCCCGTTTATGGCCAAGATGTTTAATGCTGCGCTGGACCAGGGCTCCCTCCCACCCACGATGATGTCTGCTTTGATAGTAGTCCTCCCCAAAGAGGGAAAGGATCCCTCCTACTGCCAATCATATCGCCCCATATCCCTCCTCAACACCGATGTTAAAATATTGGCCAAACTCCTAGCAAATAGACTGGCGGAAATCCTCCCTACCCTAGTGCATGGAGATCAAGTGGGCTTCATCCCGGGTCGCCTGGGATCGGATAATATAAGAAAAACTCTTGATCTCATGCATGAGGCATCCAGACAGGGGGTGGAGGGTTACCTTCGCTCGCTAGACTCAGAAAAGGCCTTTGAACGCGTCGAGTGGCCTTACATGGGCAGGGTTCTCCAAAAGATGGGTTTGGGAGATAACTTTTGTGGGTGGGTCGCAGCATTATATAATGGCCCCTCAGCGAGAGTACTGGTCAATGGAGGCACTTCTGAACCTTTCTCCCTTTCTAGGGGCACCCGACAGGGATGTCCCCTGTCACCCCTTCTGTATGCTTTGGCAATGGAGCCCCTCGCCATAGCGGTTAGGAATGATCCAGAAATCACGAGAATAAGGTGTGGCGACTGTGAGTTTAAACTCTCCCTATTTGCAGATGATATTCTGGGTTACCTAACAAATCTTCAAGACTCCCTACCCCGGTTATTCGATCTCGTACACTACTTCGGCTCCTTCTCAGGGCTGAAGGTAAACACGTCCAAATCAAGCATCATGCCCATGGGTCCGGGGAATCGAGACATCGGGGGTGACACCGACATACTGGGGGTGAGAATAGAGCGGAAGTCCACTAGGTATTTGGGCACCACCATCCCCAGAGATTTATCCCAACTTTACCAATGCAATTTCCCGGGGATCCTGGCCCAGGTTAGCAGCGACCTCAGACGGTGGGCACCCCTTACACTTTCCTGGCTTGGGCGCATGGTCACGGTGAAGATGAATATCTTGCCCCGCTCCTTTACCTTTTTGCAGCGCTCCCCATGGTGATTCCCGAGGCCTTTTTCGAGGCACTTCAGTCCCGGGTTCTCCAATTCATTTGGATCGGTAAAAGGACGAGAGTCAAAACTTCTACCCTGACCCTCCCACAGCTTCATGGCGGATTTGTTCTCCCCGACTTTAGGCTTTACTATAAAGCAGCTCAGCTCCGGGTGATGCTAGAGCATGTGAGGGATGACATGGGAACTTATTGGACCTATATTGAGGACATTCACACCCACCTGAAAAAAGTCAGGGACCTTCTGTGGGCTCCCCCTAAATCTCTCCCCTCTCAGCTCAGAACACACCCTACCCTGGCGGCCCTGTGGGCAGCTTGGAAGCCCAACAAAGTTAATAAACAATTGTCTTCTTGGCCGTCCCCCTTGACTTCGCTCTGGGACCCCCCCCATCGACCTGGGCTCCAGGGGCTTCCGAGACACCCAGTCCTGGACAGATATGGGCTTCGCGAGGGTCTCTCAGCTTTTTCGTGAAGAGGGCTTCATAGAATACGACAAATTGATCGAAGCATTGGAAGATAGCTCTCCGTCGGTCTTCGAATATTTACGCTTAAAGGGGATTTTGACCCATCCTTGGTGGGCCGACCAATTTAAACATCTTGGCCAAAATTACATCTCTATCTATGTTCTATAGCGTTTTGATAACGGCAGACCTAGAGGGCAGACAACCCTTCAAAAACGTATGGGAAGAAAGGCTGGGCATGCCACTGGACGACCATATTTGGAGTGCAATCTTTAAATGTATCTTTACGGGATCTCTATATACCGCTGCCATGGAACACAGCTTCAAAATTCTCCATTCATGGCACCGCCCCCCGGCCACGTTGTCCAAGATGTTTAAGGATGTGTCCCCCTCTTGCCCTAGGGGTTGTCATCAACGGGGTACTTAGTTTCACATGTGGTGGGGATGCCCGGTTATACAGGTCGGAATTACTCAGTTGGATTAAGGATATCGAGGGGTTTGGCCCGTCCCTACTACCGTTGGAAATCCTCCTGGGCATTCCCATGCCGGAGACAGAATTGAATGCATTTCCCAAGGTCATCGGGGCCATGCTGAGAGCGGGGAGACTAGCACTCGCCCAAAAATGGAAAACCGCCTCGGCTCCGTCCAAGGAGGAATGGCTCTGTAAATTTAGGTCGATTTTTATATATGAAAAGCTCACTGCAATAACAAACAACACTATGCCGGACTTTGTACAAGAATGGACCGCAGTTCTTCTCCATGATGATTGTATTTCTATACGTTTGTAGAATGTATACTAAGCTGCTTCAATATTGTGCCCATCTTCACGTCCCCCAGGGACCCGGTCTGTTTCCTAATCAGTTGACTCTCTGTCAGACCCCACTGTCTCAAGTGGTACGCTTAATAATCAAGTGGTAAGCAAGTGTTCTCCCCAAAGTTATTATAGTTTACAATTCCTCAAAACTTGGTATGTTGAATTATTGTGGGGGTAGGGTGGGAGGGGGGAACTGGGGAAGGGAGTTAATACTAAAAATACCGACAACCTGGTTCATTTTGATGTTTTTGCTGGCTGGGTTGGCTTTCTCACCCAACCTTATATGTATGTTGTCAATAAAAATAAAGTTTAAAAAAAAAACAAAATAGCAATACTTATCACGGTATAGGGAATTTCTACCATACTACAATTTTTGTGTTGTTTCAACTCCATTTAATGTGTTGTCCACATTGTATGCCAGAACTAAAAAGGCAGGCCTCAAAAGTATACAAGTAGCACCTACACTTATATTTACATTGATAGCAAACTGCAAAACGGTATTTGCAAGAACTTTACACACATAGAGGTTATCATTATTATAAAAAACACTTGAAATGTAGATGCAAAAAGGTAAGTTGTGATTATGCATGGTATTACAAGACACATGTTGGTGTTAATCAGGTGTGCTATGCAACAATACCCCAGAATTTAACAGTGGTCCTTCATTTGTAAATAAATAAATAACTGCCAGGATGCAAATATTTTCTTGCACTCCTTGCGCCATGACAAGGCTAGAGCTTGCGCTTGGTGTGTTGATCTGTGCACTACCAATGGCAGATGTGGGATTCACAATTACCAATGCAAATAACATATCATACATGTTACATAATTAAACATTCATACCCAGGGGTATGAATGCTATTAGCACCCCCGGTTGCCAATATGGGAACTGGACACCGCGTTCATTCAAACAAAATACTTAAGCAAGATGGCAGCCATGGAGCCGTAAAATGGGGCTCCATATGGAGCCCCTCTTCCATTTCCATCGTAAACTATGGGAGGAGGCAGCAGCAACTGCAGTAGTTGCTGCCGCCTCAGAAATCAGATAAGTGGGGGTGATTAAAACAGAGGTGAAGTGAGGGTGGAAGGAAGATGGTCAAGCGGGGGAAGCAGCCATCAGGTTGCTCGAAGCGCAGGCTTATGTTGCACTTTCAGCCCACACTCTGAGAAACCTGATTGGTTGCGGCCCCCACCCCGGGTGCAAATTGTGACTTTAAATTAGACACCAAATGATTAAATAATTCTTTAAACCCACTAGCATCATTATCAATTTCCTCGGAATATGTTTGTGACAAGTAAAACATTTTGATCACTTAGCCACAGACCGAATAGGCAATCTTCTATAGCAAAGGGATCGCAAATGCAAACAAAATCATTACAGAACTGATCAACATGTCTGCCAGACACCTCAACAAACACCTCAACAAAATCTTCTGTAGGTCAACACAGGTAATCCTCCTTAACTGTGACATACTCCCTGGCATTAGTCCTCTGGTGGTGCGGTTGGCTGCTCATTGTCCTGTTGTTATGCTGTCTGTACCTGGTGCACCACTGCCTCTTTAATGGCACTGGTGATGTGTATTTAAGAATCAGTGATTTGGCAGCCTGGCTTGCCCCCTCTGCATTAGCGCATCCCATGCTGGCAGTACACCAGAAAGAAAATGGAATGTGCCCTGCTTAATAAAATAATGAATGTGCTCACTGGGTGCCCCCACCTGCAAGGAAACAGCCAAGCCAGTGCCATACCGACACTGTAACAAATACATGTGGATGCATGTCTGCTAGCTGAACTAGTGACCTATACCTGGTACTGTGGCACTCTGGCTGCTGCCCACGACATACGCTCAAGTCACTTGCCCTACTGGAGCAGTGCTGCCAGTTACTACAGTAGCAGAACAGTGCCAATGCCATGTAGGCTGACTGGTGAAATGTGCTGGCATGACCAGCATAAACGCCCATCGCTGTCACCTTCCATCTCATTGTTATTCATGAAACTGGATAATTAACAGAGCTGTGCTGGTGAGGCTCGACACAGTTTTCTTTTTGTGTAGCTAACACTGACTGAGAAAAACGAAAAGGTGCCAAAATACCACATCTTTGTTTATAAACGCTGAATGTATGTATATGTGTGTACGTTGGTTTACAGATCCACACCGTTGAACCCACGTCTACGAAATTTTGCATGGATTCCTCTTTTGTCTAGGGCAAGATCGTAGTCTATAATTGGATGCAAAAATCTTATATGGCAAAAAATATTCGATGTGTGTGTATGATTGTCCGGCTATCCACACCGTTACAAATCCACACCGTTGAACCCACTGCTACTACATTGTGCATGGATTGCTCATTTGTCTATGGCAAGATTGTAGTCTATGTTTGGATGCAAAAAATTCACTCCGTAGACACCCTCATTTACTGAGGCTCACCCCGATTCACTACAGTAGGTAGTAGAAGGAGGCAACATTTGGAATAGTGTCTGAAGCAAATGTTCGATGTGTTGGTTATTCATTTGAAATGTATTACTACTGTACACAGTTCGAAAGTGTTTACTAAAGCATTTTTAAAGAGAAATAAAATAAAATATTTTATTTTTATCACGCCACTCCAAATATGGTAAATGGCATGGTTACAATTTACTTAAGTTCATTCACGAGAAGAGAGCACAATGATTCAATCTTTCTTGGACATTTTCTCAAATGGGCTAAAGCCATTAAGTGACTGAAACATGCTGCACAAAAAACGAACATCACTGGGAAAAGCTCCATCTGATGCAAAGCCAAAATCAATATCAAGAGCTTCTGAAACACAACAACAAATAGCAGCAGGACTTGTCAACCAGAGGACAAGAGCAACTTTCTCCAGGGCAAATGAGATGCCAGAGCAAACTGAAGCAAGACGTGCTGATATGAGGACAAGAGCAACATCCTCCAAGGCACATGAGACACCAGAGCAAACTGAAGCAAGACTTGCCGACAAGAGGACAAGAGCAACATCCTACAGGGCACATGAGACACCAGAGCAAACTGAAGCAAGACTTGCCGACAAGAGGACAAGAGCAACATCCTACAGGGCACATGAGACACCACTCGATCAGGACACGGCCAATGCCGGGCACCCCAGCGAGTTATACCTAAACTGAGTATGAGACAATAAGTCCCAGCGCTCATTTCTGGCACACACCCTTACAGATTAAGCACTCCTTTTCAGAGATGGCACTGTTTGATGTTGGTTGAGGTTTTCCATAATCAAAAGAGTTTTGCATTTTACAGTTGAATAGCAGGACAACTTTCAGTGATGATGCATTTTTTCTGGACATGTTCTGTCCGGTGATGCAACAAAATATTTACATATTGTTTGTATCTTTGAAATGTCTTTGCACGGTCATGCATGGTCATGATGTTCGTGGATGAGGTGAATAATGTAAGACATTGAGATATATTTTCAAAGCATACTCCTGTCATCCAGCACAGTTGGCACCATATACAAACCAGGTCAAAAAAGGTTAGACAGTGCAATGATTAAAATTAATTTGTAAAGAGACGCTAATCCAGTCCTGGTTTCAGCTTTGCACTCTGGCAATTGTACTACTGGATTTGTAATGGGGCAATGCAGGACTACAAGCTCCATAATGCAAAGTTAAAACTAGGGCTGGACTCTTCTCCATAATGGAGTGAATCAAGTTGGCATGGATGTGGAACTAGGTGGTATGCTAGGGCAATATGAAATTGCAATAGCGAACACCCTTCAGAACGACTGCACCATTAACTGTCAGAATTGTGTTATGATCTTGCCAAAGACAATCATTGTGGCTTTTTTCAGAGTGATAGTGCCACAGATTTTTCCCATCGGAATTCAAATGTAGACAAGGGTCAAAGGACACAACTGTTCCATGTAGGCACCTCTAAGAATGTCAAAGAGGGGCAATTGCCCCCTAATTGGTTTTGGCCAAAAATCACTAAAAGGACATGGAGCCGAATTCCTCCAAGCCGAGATCAACCTCTACCAACCAGCAAGAAACTTTAGATATAGCAACAACCTCCAAAGCTAAACAAAACGTCACAAAAAAAAGTCATTCGGAGGAACGGTATTCTCACGTCTAATTGCCAATCTATGGAACTCTAACCCAAAGAACGGCAGAAAACCACTTCGCCTTTAGAAAATGATTGAAAACCTGTTTATACAATTCACCATTTTAGCATAAAACGGGCAATGCCAGCAATATCACAGGGAACCCGAGGCTATCAATTGACACTACGGATTCTGGAAGCAACAATAAAACAAAAATGTCATACCAACCACTAACTATCCCTGTTCCTCGCTCCTCTCCAGAATACTCCACACATACCTCACACAAACTAACAGGCCAGTCTCCCCTCACACAAACACACAACTCACACATCTGCCATAAGAACCAACTGCCGCAAGCAAACAACCCAGTCACTGGACTTTGCCCTTCCGGACACGCTGACCCCAGTGCGCACAATCCAAACACACTTATAAAGCCAACTTGGATGGAGGCCAGTTTCTCTTGGTAGTACAAGCACCAATAGAAGAGCACAACCTCTATCCTATCCCCTGTTCCCTCACTAACCGACCCAACCCACTTTCTTACAGAGCCACGTGAACGCTTGGGGAACATGCAAAAGGTAAAGGTGCGCGGTATAAGTCAAATTAACATAACATTACTGTTAAATATGATTTGATTTTATAGGGTGTACATTAACTTCATGCAACACTTGTATTGTCTTAAAGTACCAACTCTGAACTTGCACACTGCAATCTTTTTTTAATCAGCTTGTCAAAATATATATTTACTGAAACCACTTTGCCTTGTTGACCCTTATTTGATGTGCCACAACCCCCGCCCTTAATCTATTTGTGTCCCCCAGTTTGTTACCCTATAATATTGATTTTTAGACACGCCACTGCTGTTCCAGTCCCGAGTCTTTCTTTCACAAATCTTTGTTCTCAGTCACAAAGTAAACGAAGATACGTGAAAAAACCCATCTACTTGGAAAAAAGAAAGCTCAACACTGTAAAACTAAATTCTCGGCGACAAGAGTCCTACTGTTATCCTATCTGTTTTGCAATATCTTTTTCCGTTCTGAAACGAGCGCGTGCAAGAAGCTTAGCTCTATCCTGCACGGTGCTGTTTGGCCACCTGCATTGCTCCTGGTGCACAACGTGGGCTACGTGCAGTTCGTGGGCACGTGCGGCTGTGTGAAGCCGGGGGAAATGACGCGGCGCGTTCAGTGACTTATCATGGGCGTTGGCTTTCCTGAAGGCCGCAAGATGGATGCGATAGCTGGAGAAGAGCTCGCATGATTCATTCATGGGGCGCGAGGCTGGGGTGTGTAAGCAAAGCACTGTCTGGCGCACGTGCGCTCCGAGTAAGACTTGGAATTTGGTGCCGTTCCCTCAGTGCCACACCTGCTCACAAAGTCAGCGTATTTCCAAGTGTAAAAACAAATGCAGAAAAGTACTGTAAGAGACCAGGCACTTTACCTGCACGCAGGGCCGGATATAGGATTTGCAGGACCCTTGGTGACATACCATGTATGGGCCCCGGCCCCCGTATTTGCATAAATCGTGACATCAGTGATATTACAGAAATGTTAAATACAGAATGAGTCTTTAATACGCAAAGGTATCATGTTAGGTTACATTAAATAAACTGTGATGTATATGAATTGTTGCTGTTAATATTTACCAATGCTTTTTTTTTAAAGTAGCAGACAGTGTGAGCTGAATACCTTGGGGAAACTACTCATTTTGACAGGTAAGGCATAGTAAGATACAGGGATTTGCCTGAGAGCGCACACTTTGTTTAAGTGGCAATGCCGGGATTTGAGACCGTCTGCAATTGAGGCTGTTGAATACATCTATTTCCAGGGCCGGCATTAGGGGCAGCAGTGCCCAGTGTGAATTTTCCCCCCACCACTGTGGCCTGGTCAACAGGGGGCAGGGCGGAGGGGGGGTCGGGGCCAGGCAAGGCCAGGCAGGATGTGCCACCTAAGAGGCGCCTGCCACACCTTCTGCCACTACCCCAGCTCGGCGGAGCCCTTAAACGACTCCCCCGACCTGGTGTGGTGGGGGTTTAATTGCACCCTTTTGATATTAAATGTGCCTGCGTCCGTGGGGCGCATTTAATCACAATAGGGTGCTGACAACAGCATCCTATTGTTATTAAATGCGCCCGCACCGGTGGCCGCATTTAATAGCAAAAGGTTGCCTGCCGCGCCTTCTCCCACAATGCCAGCTCGGGGGAGCCCTTGAGAGACTCCCCCGTGCTGGCGTGGCGGGGGCTAATTGTGCCCTGGGGGGGTGTGGCGCCCGGTCCGTCACCCAGCCCGCCCCCCCTAAGGCCGGCTCTGCTCTTTCTAAATGTAATTGGTCGAAATATTGTTTTCAAAAAGTATTTTCGGAACTATGGCTAATAACACCACCTGACTGTGGAAGGCAATGCAAAAAAAGATTGTAATTGTGTTTTGCAGACTGAAGCTAACTGCCATTTTTGCAGCATTTTCATATTTTCACAAATGTTTTAATGTTTATTCTATATGTATTTGGCCATATTGTCCAAACTAAGAATATGCTTTTATTTCAGAAACTACAGACAAGGATTATTTTGACTGTCAAGCAGTCGCCAAAGATGCCATGTCAGGGTAGGGATTGGGCCTGGGGCAGACAGGGCAGATTGCCTATTCTACAGGTTCAATAATACACGCGTAAGAGCTGAGTACATAGGGGCAGAGGGTGCAGTTGTACTTGTTCTCCTTGAACAATGGGGGCAGGAGTGCAATTTTGCCCCCATGGAGATTCTGCAAAGTATTTGCATGGGGTGACCAAAAACCCAAATATCCCTTTTGGGAGTTGTGCTCCTCAAAAGCACTGGGAGTGGCAGGATTTCTCTCTCCTCTCCTGCTGGTTTCAAGCTTGGTGACGTGTTACAAAGCGTCTTGCAAAATAATCAAGTACTTCTCATTTCAAAATGAGAAGGGAGCCTCATCAATGTACTCATTGAGTTTTGATTGGTGGGGGTAAGTTTTGGTGGGTGCTGGAATAACAAGGAGAAGCAGGGGATCATATAGCAGAATGTTGCAAAGGCAACTGAGCAGGTTAGGTGACTGTTGCTGATATATGTTTATACTTTCCTGTAAATCATATGGTTTGGTTCCTGTTCCTGCTGCAAAATGTGCTGTAAAATGTAGCATTTCGACCTGGGAATGAGTACGGCTCCCTTGCTTCTATCTGTGTGGGAACTCTGCCCCCACAGTGAAAATCTAGCACCCATGAATATACACACATTAACTGAAATATACAAATGTAGTGCAATTGACCTTTCCCCTTAGAAGAAAGTGCAAACGACAAAAGGGCGTGGCCTTTCAAAATAATTAATTATTTAGGGCATAGGGGCACTTTTGAAACCGGTTACACTGATAATAGTTATGTGAACTGAGTTCGGTGTTGGATGTCAGGTCAGTAGAGGTCCTGTTTAGGGAAATAGCCAGGTTTTGAGAGCCTTACGGAAGGGCCAGTAAGAAGTCTCTGCTCTCAGCTCAGGTGGTAAAGAGATCCAGAGTTTAGCTGCAACTGATGGGAAGCTGGAGCCTGCTCCTCTAGACCTTTTTGTCTTAGGCATTTTTAGTCAGTTTGCATAAACTGACCTTACTGGCCTAGTCGAAATGGATCTTTCAGTCTTGAGGCATAAGTATGGTGGAGCTCTGTTAGAGAGATATTTGTGCGCAATGTAGAGTTTTGAAAATGATCATTTCCCGAACAGGTAGCCAATGGACGTGTTTCCTGGTGTCTGAGATATGGACTCTTTTAGATATGTTCAGGGCTGCTCGAAGGGCATTATTTTGGATGACCTGGAGTTTGTTTGAATTGTGTTGAGAGGTTTGGCCAAAAGGACAATACAGTAGTCGAGTGTTGCTCTGGTGATTGCTCTTGCAATGGTTAGGCAGCTTGTTGGGGAGAGGAAATGTCTGGAAGCGTTAATGAGTTTTGCAGTGTGTGGTCTGAGGAGTCAATAGCGTTCACTTGCTTGGTGAAGGAGAGGGTAGCGTCAAGATGTACTCCTAGTGTTTTCACTGACGTGGATATTGGTATCTGTAGACCATCAATGAGGAAGCTTTTCTAGTACAGAGGGTAGCCCACCAGCAAAATCTCTCATCATTCAAGCATAAGTGGTCAGTTGCCATTATAGTTTGGATCATGGAGTAGATTTTATTGATGGTCATGGAGTCCAAAGTGTGGGATCTGAATAGAGGGATGAGTATTTGTGTGTCTTCTGTGTATTTTGTGAATGAGACACCCAGGGAGTCTAGGCGGTCGAACAGTGGCTTGGTGAAGATATTGAGTAAGGTGGGGGAGATGCAGAACCCTTGTGGGACCCCACAGGGTATGGGGGTGCGCTGTCCCTATCAGAGAAGACTCTCTTGGATCTGTTGGTTAGTAAGGAGTTGATCCGGGATGTGGCTTCTGGTGAGAAGATGGTGGCGGAGGTGAGGTGGTGGCAGAGGGTATCATGGACGACCAAGTCCAAGGTTACAGAAAGGTGAAAGAGAAGGATGAGGGTTGGTTTGTCTTCATCTTTGAGGGAGTCAAGTTGCATTTTTAGGTCAAGGAGGGCCAATTCTGTGCAATGTCTGGGGCAGAAACCTGATTGGCGTATTCTTATGATGTCATGGGCTTCAAGGTAAGCTTGAATTTGTAAGTATGCTGCCCTATCTAGAATCTTGAGGACAAACGCTACTGTGGTGATCGGGCGATAGTTGTTCGGGGACAGTGGGTCGAGGGAGGGTTTCTTTAGCAATGGAAGTACCCAGGATTCTTTTAGACTGTTTGGGACTAGTCTGGAGGCAAAGGAAGCATTGATGAATATGGTTAGGAATGGGATTATAGTTACAGCACAATCTTTAATGATCCTGGCTGAGCATACATTCCCTTTACACGTTGAAGGTACAAAGGGTTTTGAGAATCTTAGCTGATTCAATATCAGTCACATTTCTCAATTTGAATGTGGCAGCGGAGTGGTATGACCTTTTTTGGGGGGGACAGGTTGGTGCTGGTGGTTACTGCTTGTTTCTTAGCAATTTTACATTGAAGGGGTGATATTTGGTGCACATCGCATCCTGGATACTGCTGCACCAAGTTTTATCTTTGATGAGGGTACTGGGTGGTTCATAGGGGGTCTCCAGATCTTTAGGTTTCCAGATCTTTTTTGTCTCCAGATCTTTTTTGCTGCCCACACGAGGAGAGGGCAGGAGCCCATCTCCTTTCCTCCAGATGACTGGAAGCTGCAGGAGCAGCCAACCATCCTAATCAGCGGATCGGCACAAGCACATTACACATTGCGCTTAATCAGGTGGGAGAATCCTGATCCTGGTATCTATGAGCCAATATACAGCACGTCTACTGCATATATTTATCACGGCAGCCGAGTGTTATTCTTTTGAAATGGCTGCCAGTTCCGCATCATCAGCTGTGACTAACGTTGCCCAGCAATGCCAGTGAATATTTCTGTGTGTTTCTGCCGGCAGGCGGAATGAGCCGGCGGTAGCCCTTCCAGCGAAGGACCTCGGCAAAGGGCCTGTTAGCGTGCTGGTAGGCGCCACTCTCCATAGCAGTCAGAACTCTCCGGATATATCGCCCGACGCTTTCGCCCTCATTGGTACCCTCCCATGTATACCCACGGACATTCATTAATGATTTATCTGCTTCTCCATCACCTCGGCTCCCTTCCCTTCATCTGATGTCTACTCCGAGGGGTCTTTCCCGTCAACAGCATGGACTATAAGACTTGCTACTCCTGCCTGTTGCTGATCCATCTCCTCTCTACACGGTCTATTATTCAATGCTCTCTCTACGTATCCACGTGAGTTGCTCTCATCCAACAGCATTGGACACGGTTTGTTTATGTTCCTCCAGACTCAATAGATTACGTTGCCACTAACTCTGCATTCCCATAATGTGTCTACTATTAGCCTGCGCTTACACTACAACTGTGCCATTCACACGAGTATAACCCATGCCGTTGTGTTGACTCAATGTGCTAACCCATGCGATTGCTCCACACTGCCTGCTCTCCCCAACCTAGCACCTCTGCAGTTTTACGGTCCCAACGTCACTTCCTGCCTGCTAATTCCTCAATACACTGACCTAACTCGGTGCCTGTTCTTTGCTGCTCCATTGAATGCCCTTGCTCACTCTACTCCATTGCCTAAGCTGTGCCCCCCGCAAACGTACATTTGACTACACGTACTGCACCTATCAGATTGTGGCTTTTTCTCCAGCTCTTTACCTAACCGTGCATCACCCTTCAGGCAGCACTTACTGACTGAAATTACATCTTGTAACTTCCACAGTCTGTGCACATCCACAATTGGGTCCTTGCTTTTACACCTTATTAAACACCTAAACATAGATCCATGGAATAACTCTGTTTGCACTATTCTGCCTAAATTGTGCCCGCCCCGTTTGATTGTTCATGTCCTCACTGTATTGTATTGTACTGCCAACTGTGCCCTCCTCGGTTGTACATCTGACTGCACACTGTGCCTTCTGCAGCTCTCTACCTAACTGTACACCTGCCTCCAGGTAGCACTTATCGACTATAATTACTCATGCCCACCCCTCTCTTACAAATGCATTTCCCTCATACCCTTATCCTTGCCCAACAGCTCCCATAGCAAATAGCACACATCACCACCACTACGCTCCTCCTCTTTGCGCTAAAACTTATCCCAACCATACCTTGGCTTACTGACACCATGTCCACTACGTACTCATGCACTTCAACTCTAACTCCACAGCACATCTCCTCCACCTCCCTCGTGCTACCTCTGCTCCACAACAAAATCTATACCACTACTAAAGATCACATCACCCCACCCACTGGACTCTCAAGGCTCAGAGCCAGCTCTAAGCCTACCACACACCTCCACATCCCGCTCTCCTTTCACATCAGAAACTGCAGACTCAGCTCTCGCACACCATCCAAACCAGCCCACCAGCTACAGATACCTATCTGCACACCAGCCTGCTCACCTTCCACTCAGGCCGTGCTCTCCTCTGCCAATATTTAGCTCCCTGCTGACACCAACTCACCTGGCATATTACATTGCACGATCACTCTTAAATGTGCCTTTGTCAACGCTCGATCTCTCCCAGCACACGCCTTAGAAATCAATGACCATATCAGCTCTTTAGACCTCGACCTGTTGGCTATCACTGAAACCTGGCTACACGAAGCCTCAGGCCCAGCCATCTCTCTTGCGCTTCCTTCAGGATACACCATTGTCAGACAGGATCGCAAAACCTCTAAAGGAGGAGGTGTGGCACTTATTGCCAAGGAGTCCCTCTCCATTAGACTCTGCAATCAAAATTGGGAAAATAACGCAAATAAAGCTAACCTCATTTATGCTAAGCTCACGCTTTCCCCTAACTGCACTATAAATCTCCTTATCACACATAGACCACCTAACACAGCCCCTAACTACCAAAAGCTCCTGCTTCAAACCTGGGAAACAACCTAAAAACCTCCCCAAAATCCCTCCCACTCAGTGACCTAAACCTAGTACTCCATTGCCCTAAGGACAAATCAGTTTCATCACTTGCCAAAGACCTCACCGACCTAGGATTCACCCATAAAGTAGCACAGCCTACTCACTGCAAAAGACGCACCATTGACTGGATTGCTGATCATAATTGCTCAGTTGACATCACCAAGATTTCAGCTCTCCCTTGGACCGACCATCACTGCTTTCAATTTACCATACCCACTAAACCTACCACCAAGGTTCTCTCTTATGCCCCACCGGGCAAAGTCAGAAGCTCAAAAAAACTTACCAAGGACAACCTCCTTCCCTTTCTAGACATTCCTGAACTTAAACCCCCCTTTGTTAATAACCCCACAGCTCTTGCCAACATCTACTCCCTCACTCTTACCAATGCAATTTAAACTATAGCTTCCATAGAGGACAAGAAAGAAAAAAAATCTATGCACTCCAATTCCTGGTTCACTGAAGAGCTAGCTACTCTATGTAACAACAACCGCATTTCCCTAGCTAAATGGCAATCATCGCCAAGCCCCTCCACCATGACAGACTTCAAAACTAGCTCCTCCACGTACAAAAAAGCGATCTTTAAAGCCAAATCTGAATCCTTTAATCACAGAATAAACAATGCCAACTCCAAAACAAAGGAAATGTTTGCTATCTTCAAAGATCTCATCACCCCACGCACCAATTCAGACGAAATAATTAAAGATGAAGCATGGTGCTCCAGCATTCAAACAGCCCTCCTCAACAAAAACAAGCTTCTTCAAGAAAAAATCCAATCCCAACGCAAAGCCCTACCCAACCAGGGAAACCTGCCCCCATCCATCCGCCCCATCCAGCATCCTGACACCCTGTTCTTCTCATTTAGAAATGTTACAGAAAAGGAAGTCAGTGATCTCCTCCACCACATCAAACCCTTCACCTGCAAAGGTGACATCTGCCCACCTGCTGTCATTAAGGTATGCACTGCCTTGCTAACTCCCATCATCACTGCATTATTCAACGCCTCCTTCACCACAGGGATTGTACCTGCGAGCCTTAAAGAAGCCTGGGTCCACCCTCTCATAAAGAAACCCTCCCTTTATCCCACATGCCCCAACAACTACCGCACTATCACCACAGTCCCTTTCCTCCTTAAAATTCTTGACAAAGCGGCCCACCTACAAATCCAAGATTATCTGGAATCCAACGCCACCTTGGACAATAGACAATCTGGCTTCCGCAAAGGTCATGGCACAGAAACCGCACTACTGGATCTCAAAACCCAAATCACCAACATCATGGATAAGGGCAAACCGGCCCTTCTGCTTCTCCTAGACCTCTCGGCCGCGTTTGATCTTGTTGATCACAACATCCTAACTTCACACCTCTCCTACGCAGCCAACTTCTCCAAAGAAGCAACCTCTTGGATAACCGCCTTCTTAGAAGGTAGAGCTATGAAAGTCTACTCGGACCAGGCCAACGCAACCCCTGAGACTATTCACTGCAGAGTGCTACAGGGTTCTTGTACTGCCCCCACCCTATACAACTTATTTACTAAACCACTATTTGACTTACTGGACTCGCTCGGCATAGCCTACATGAACTATGCCGACGACACACAAGTACTGCTCCCCCTCTCCGGTGACTACGACCAAGACACAACAGCACTCCTCCAAATCTACACCACCATCAAAACTTGGATGGCTATGAATGGTCTTTGCCCCAATGGGGACAAAACCGAGATCATACTCCTTGGCCCCAAAGAAATCCTGCCCAAACTTAACAAAATGTATGAGAATTTCACTATTGACAACACCAAGATCCCCGTTTCCACCTCTGTAAAAATGCTTGGAGTCTACCTCGACTCAACCCTCTCCATGACACGACAGGTCAGCGCCATTGCCTCAGCATCTGCCCAGACCACCAAACTCATAAATGCCATTAAACCCTTCCTGACCCCCCCAGAACTGCCTCTCCATCGCCCGTGCAACTACAGGAGCTAGGTTAGATTATTGCAATGCCATTCTTGCAGGCACCTCAGCCAAAAACTTCAAAAGGCTCCAAATAGTGCAGAACAATGCACTACGCGCAGCTCTCAGCATTCCCAAAAGAACACACATCACTCAAGCTGACACTGGGTACCTGTCAAGGAATGTGTTAGCTTCAAAATTCTAACCATCACGCACAAATGCTTGAATCACTCGGCACCTTCCCATCTAACTGAATCCATCCACAGAGTTACTTCCACCCGCCCCAAAAGAAGTCAACATACCAACCAGCTGCAAGTCCCACTCATTAAAAGAGCCAAGGCCGGTGGTCTAGGCTTCCAACACATAGCTCCCAAATTATGAAATGCTCTTCCTAGCAAACTTAGAGCAGAACCATTACTCCTCATCTTTCGCAAAACCCTCAAAACCACCCTGTTCAACTAACACCATACACCAGTATACCAGTATTGCTGCCTAACCAAGCATGTTATTAACTGCTACTGTTCATGTTATGTAACTCTATGCATATCATACCATCCTAACCACTAAGCTAAGCTCCCTGTAACCTCTAAGCTAAGCTGCCGCATTGTAACCAATATGCACACCACTATGCATATGTTTTCATTGTAACCTCTAAGCTATGCTGCCTTGTAACCACTAAGCTAAGCTGCTGCCTTGTAACCACCATGCATTCCATTTCCTGTAAGCAGTAAGTCTACTGTAACAGCGTTACAATGCCCTAGTGCTGCTGTGCGCTTTATAAATACTAATAAATAAGTAAATAAATAAATAAATAACATATTTTACAGAGCTCTTGTGAGTTGCAGTTGCCATTTGATATCCTTAAGTTGTATGCTGAAGCTTTAGCCTCAATGATGGCTTGCTTGTATTCGTTAGCTAGGCTAGTAAAGGTGGATTTGGTGGTAGGGGATGGGTTTTTCCTCCAGGCACTATCCGCTGATCTTTTTCGAGCCTAAGGCTGACAGGTCTGAGGAGAGCTAAGAGATGATGTGACTTGTAGGTTTGCTTTTCTAGGGCGGTGGGGGGCAACTGCATTTAATGTGTTAGGGTGGTGATGTAAAGGTTGGCTAGGAGTTGTGGTTTGGTTGAGTTAGTGTGATCAGAGGCAAGAGGTGGCGGGGACGGGTGCAATGGAGTGTTTGGTAATGTTTCTAGTGCTTTGTGCTAAGATGGGTGGTAGGGTCTTGGTATTGGACGCTGAGTGTTTCAGTAGTGGGAGAGAGAAACATATGACATGGTGGTCTGACCATGGGCAGGGGGTGTTGGACGTGATGGAGATTTTGACGTTGCGGTCTGATATCCAATCTAGAGATCTCCATTTGGTGTGGGTGGGTTTGCAGACTCTGTGCGTGAAATCTAAGTCTGTGAGATCATTCGCAAGTGTTGCCTCAGTTGAGCCATGGGGGTCAAGATGGCATAAGCTGAGGTCTCGAGGAGTATGATTCTAAAACTAGGTTTGATGTTAGCTCCTATAGAATGTAAAAAATCGTCTTCGAAGGAGGGGCTTGGTGGTCTGTATATAATGTCAATGATGATAGCGTCAGATGGGGAGGATATTAGTTTGAGGGAGAGCAGTTCACACTTCTTACCACTGGGGATTGGGTGAGTCGAAGTTGGAGGGACTCTTTGTGGATGAGGGCAATGCCTCCACCTCTGGATTTAGTTCTATCCTGCCTGAGTATGGTGAATCCCTCTGGTAGAGCCAAGGAGAGTGCAGGCCCAGAGGCATCGTTGAGCTGTTTTCCGAGAGTGCCAGGAGCTCTAATTCCTGTGATGTAATGAGGTCATTTATGTCCAGTGTGTGTGCAGGGAGTGAACTAGCATTGATGAGGGCTGCATGGAGTAGTTGAGGCTTAGGGGCAGATATGAGTTTGTCATTTGTGGCTTTGCCAGTCTGGAGGGTTTGTAAATTCCTAAGCTTGTGTGGTGCTAGGTTAGTATCTGGGGTGTGTCTATGATAGCGGGCTGTGTAGGAGGTGTTTTCCTTTGGTATTGGAAACCATGTGGGCAAGATAAAGATAAAGTATGTGTTTTAGGGCTTACATCATCTACCATATAGGTGTGGCTGCTCTGTGTGTGGGTTGTCTGGGGGCCAGATGGACGGGTGTGTGGCTTTTGTAGGTGGTGAAGTGTGTTTTTTGTGTCCGAGTTCTGGAAAAATAACCTGAGAGAGGTATTTCAATAACGAACTATGCTTCCAAAGTATAAAGATGGATAGCAATGCACTCTTGTAGGGAAACATCCCTTGGCAATTCAAAAGGCACCAGAACAATTACAGTTGTAAATCAACATATGTAACAACATAATGAATTTGAATAGACACTTGTGAATGACATGTAAAAATGTCAATGTAAGTTGTGGACAAAGTAGAGAGATGTGCCTTATTAGAGATTTCCTGTCACTACGCGTTTCGAGACTTGTTCTAGTACCTTTTGAATTGCCTTTTCAATTGCCTAGGGATGTTACCATACAAGAGTGCACTGCTATTCGCCTGTTTGTTTTCAGACGACACCCATGTAGTTTTTCTGTCCTGATTTATCTCTTTAGCCAGGGATATCTTTAGCAGTTGCACCTGAAATAGCATTTACATTCTTCTAATTTCCTTTTGAAAATAGTTACTTTGTGCGCGCCTCCAGCTCTGTCTTATTTACCAAAGTATAAAAGGTGGCCCGCCCTTAAACCCAACAATCTATACTGAAATGTTCACTGGAAAAGAAATTCCCAAGATGAGACTGGTATTCATTGACACTTTTATGTTGTCTATTGGGTAAGCGTTTGCACTGGTAACATGACAACCTGGGTGAAATACTGGTAGACAAACACTTTCCCAAGCTTGCCGACCTCAAACACACAGAAAGTAGTTCCGTCTGACCTCCGAAAAAGTGAGCGATTGCTGTTGACCCACATGTATTCTATACTTATGACCAGAAAAGTAGCACATGGTCACGACCAGGAAATATAACCTCTTCATTCGCCATGATTCCATTTTCTCTTGTTGAAATGGCCGTCTCCACAGGTGGACCCCTGACAACAGTATATAAAAATCATTAAAATGTCATATAATCACTGCATAAGATGGGATTTGAGGGCAGTACGAAAAAGAGAATAGGTGGATAAGGAGCGAAGAGGAAGTGCATTCTAATGTAAAGGAGCTAGAAGGGAAAATTAACAAAAGCGGGATGGAGCAATGAGTAAGTAAACAGAATGAGATCAAAGTGATCGAGAAGGAACATAAAAAGAGACCAAAGAAGAAAGATGAAATGGGGCCAGATTATGAAGAGCTTTAAAAACCATACAGAGGAACCTGAATTTCAATCGAGCGTGAAGAGATAGCAAGCTAAGAGATGATCATGAGGAGGAGATGTATTCACACCAGGAAAAAGGACAGAGAAGACAAACAGAAGAATTGAAAATGGATTTAAATAGAGCCAACTGAGAAGCAGTAAAACCCAAGAGATTACATGAACAATAGAATAGGCAAGGAAAAAAAGAGGGAAGAAATCAAGAGTTTAGCTGCGTTGAAAGTAAGGAATGGACAAACCTTATGTACATTGAAAAGGTGAACATGACAGGACTTTAAAAGTAGAGAAATGTGATGAGTCCAGGCAGAGACCCACATTCTGAGCAGAAAAGGAAGTAATAGGTAGAAAATTAGGGGGACAGGAAATAGAGGCAGGGGAAAGAGGGGCAATACTATGTACTATATAAATATTATAGCAGGAAAAAAGAGAACTTCAGTCCTAGTGGCATTGAGAACAAGATAGTGATCCACCATCTATGATTTAATAGCCAACAGGCATGATGATGAAGTGTCATGGATGGAGGAAGTAAAAGAAGATAAGAAAGAAAGAGTTGAGTGTTGTCAGCGTAGAAATGGTGAGATATTCCGGACGAGTCATTAAAGACACAATGGTATAAAGACAGAATTGGAAAGTGCCAATTACTGAACCCTGGGGGATACCATAGAGAAGAGAAGTAGACTCAGACGAATTACAAGCCCAGGACACAGAGTATGAATGATCAGAAAGGTAAGAATGAAACTGGGCAAGAGCAGAAACGAAAAACCCGATAGAGCAACGAGAAGACAAGAGCAAGTAGTACTTACAGAGAAGACTGCTTCACATACCATGCCGAAAATAGTAAATTGTAGACTGATGGCCCTCCTGCCCCTTTCCCTTTTCCAGATGGGGAGCAGGTGCAGGTTGATCTAGGTCACCTGGCCTAAGCCCAGCCCACCTGGTGCCTTCCTGGTTGCTGCTCTTTTTCCTCAATTGGCAAGCCCCGCCCACATAGTGCCTTCCTGATTGCCACTTTTTCCCTACTGAAGGAGCCCTGCAGCCTCTTTTCCTTTGCATATGGGGAGCAGGTGCAAGTGGATCTTTGTCACCTGGGCTAAGCCCCACCCACCTGGTGCCTTACTGGTTGCCGCTCTTTTTCCCCACTTAGAAATCCCCACCCACCTGGTCCCTTCCTGGTTACCACTCCTTTTCCCCACCTTCTTAGCCCTGCCTCTTCCTTCCTGCTCTTAACTCTTAGATCAAGGGCATCTCCCACCCGGGCCTCCGAAGTGAAGGGCAGTCGAAGAAAAGGGCAATTTCTGTTTGGACATGTTCAGACCAGGAGGATCCAGGGACCAAACCCCTGCTCAGACAACAGATAAGCATGCACCAACATGTGTTACTCCCTCTGTCCCCACAGGCCATCCCCACCCCTCTGGTCCCCCTGTGATGTTCCCTTGTGCCCCCCCTTCTCACACAAAGGTGTTGCCTGTTTTGCTTGATCCTTCTACCCTGCTCCTCCTGCTCCCCTCCAGCCTACTTCTGCAGGAGTCTCTCCTGATACATTCTGGTTTCACCATCACCGTCTTGTGGCCAATGCTGAATTTGACTTTTATGGACTTCATTGATTCACGGTGCGTCTTCATCTTGTATCCAGGCTTGCAACATTATGTTTTACTACTGACTTCTACAATTGTATTTGCTCTCCCCTCTTGCTTCACCAGTCTTTTTGAGTGCTTACTCTCTGTTCTCTCCACCTCTCCCTTTTCCTATCTCCTCCCCTCCTCCCCTTACTTTCTTCTATGCACTTACTCTGTCAGAATTGTCCTTGGACCCAATATGATAGTAACCTCGTCTGTCTCCTCCCCCCTCCCCTTACATGTTTCCACCCCCCTTCCATCACTATCTGAATGAAATGTTGTCAGGCCTAGTACGATAGTCGCTTGTTTTTTTCCTCTGCTCCCTTTCTGCACCCCTCTCCCTCACCTTTTGTTTTCTCCGACTCTACCAGAAATGTCATCAGGCCTAGTAGGGTAGTCACCTGTCTGTTTCCATTTCCTTCCCCCTTTCACCCTCCCTTCATTATCTATGTCTTAGCTCTTTCTCTATCTGAAATGTCATTAGGTTGAGTACGATAGTTAATTTCACATCCTTACTGTTCTTGGCCTGTAAGAATGTAATTGTATTTTCCCTTTTTCCCTCCCTTGCCTTGAAGCGCTTTGAAACACATTGGGCCTGTTAATGACTCCAATCAAGCATTTCCACTAAGTCAGTGCCTGGTCTGGGATTGCTCAAGGGAAGCCCTTATTTATATATTTTTATGGCAAGTTATAATCTGGATGATGAACCCTTGTATAACGCCCCTCTCTTAGAATCCCCCTGACCCCACTGAGCCAAGAAGTAGGCTTGTTTTGCAAATAAAAAAAAAAGTTTATTTGAAAAATTAAACAATAGAGATATATCACACTTTTATAATAAATTAATATTGATAGCACACTTGTGAATATGAGCAGTAATCAGCAAAAGGTAATCCTACAGTAGCACAGTTCTTGGTCTGGGAACAGAGGACTAAGGTAGCAGAGAATGCTTCATATGGTTCAAGGAAATGCAAGGTGGGACATAATGCGACACACAAATAATTTGATATGATTTCAACAAGAGATAATGTGATTGCTTTTTCTTTTGAAAATTCACTCCCCCCCTTGATGCAATATAAGGAAATGGAAGGAGAGCACACAGTCTTCAAGAATACCAACAAAAATGCTATACAAATTTCCAATTCCCCCCCAGCAAGCTGAGAGCACCAGGGATGATTTTTAAACACAGGCCCAAAATACTTTAATGTGGTGGCAATGAAGTGAAAAATATGCTAAAAATGCTTTTAATTCCCTCTAGAGGTTCAGGGTGAGTGGGTGATACTTTAAATCAGTTCAGGCCAGCCCTATCAATGATTCAGGGATGGTTATCAGGTTGAAAACGGAATTCCGTAATGGAAGCAAAAGACAAATATTTTTACACGTGGCTGAAATTAAACAAAATGTCAAATCGCAGCAATTTAGTCGCGTGCGTCGAGCGCAATTACGAAGGAACTATAAGAAGTACAAGAGATACGGACGATTTCGTGAAGGTAGATTTTCAGAAATGAAATAATGATTCAAAATGGCAAAATGACACTTTTACAGGTTGAAAATCGGAGAGGGGGCACACGATTCTATGATGCAGTTCAGGACAGGTCCAAATGTTTTGAATCAGATTAATTTAAGCTAAGAGATGGGTTCTGCACAGTTCTAGCTGGGTACTCACTCCTAATTTTGGAAGGAATGGGCCTCGTCACAGATCTGGTCAACAGGATGGACTGGACTTCTGGGTGGTTTCTGGTACTGGTTCTCTGGTTCTGGATCTCTGGTCTGGATCTCTGGTTCTGCTCACAGCGATCTGGTCTGGGTCTGGTCTGTGGTTCTGGATACAGCTCTGCTTTCTGGGTGTTTCTGGCACAGGGTTCTAGGCCAGAATCCAACAGCTCAGGCCGGCTGTTTGAATAATTTGCAAATGATTTTGAGGCCTGCTGAAAAAGGATTCAGCTTGTGGATTCAGGCCTCTCTGCTACAAGTTCTGGAGTCTGGATTCAAAGTTCTGGTCTCTGGAGATTGATGGATTTGAAGTCTGGAGTCTCCCGGCAAAGCGTCCCGCAAGAAAGTGGAAAGTGAATGAATCCCTACCTGTCCTGCACAGTCTCCTTTTATGTGTTTTGAAAGTGGGTGAAAGTGGGTGGGACGGCCCATTTTGCATGCCCAACCCTCTCAACTTAACATTGGCCAATTCCTCCTCTCTCCCTTGATTGGGGAACTGCGTTGTGTGTCAGAGTGATGAGGTAGGTTTATGGGTCAGAGGGTCCTCCCCTTGTCAAATTGCACACAAATCTATATTTGATCCAAATACACATTTATCTATGTACCATTTTTCTAATATTATATGTCCAGTTAACATATTTTCTGTAGCACCAAACCATCCGATCCCTGTCTTTGTAAGATGTTGTGTCCACTTTTGACAGAATTCTGCCCTTTTCATCCAGATAACGACCTCTAAACTTTTCCAGATTTTACACAAATGTGCCTAAGGGATATGGGTTTCAGATGATAAAGTGTCAGATTTTTAACATGCATACATTTGGAGTAACAACCTTATTTTCCACTACTACCCCCCAGAACATACCACAGAGTCCTGACACCTCTTAAAATGTGCACAGAAAAATCACAGGAATGATGATATTATTTATATAATTTTTACAAGTCCGCACTATGAATTATCCATCTTTTTAAAATTATGCTCTGGCCCCAAAGGGGTGTGATTTTCCAAAGCACATGGTGGAATTTCTGGTTTGTCCACTTCCCCCAACTCAAGTTGCTCACAGATGCAGCGCCCCTCCCATTTCCTTCCAAGAGGAAGCCATTTACGACCCCCCTAATTTAACATTTGCCTGGGCCAAGGAAGGCCCATTGTTCAGTTTCCTGCAGTCCCCAGGTGCCACTCCCCTAATTCAATCAGAGAGGTGTCATCTCCTTTTGGCAGGGGCAGCAGAATGCAGCCAGGCCTGGGAACACAGCTGCTGATCAAGTTTCAACTCCTGTCAGGGGTAGTTGTCAGGCGCAATTCAATCTCTTAAGCCAGGCTTCAGCTAAATGTCACTTTGGTTCCCAGTTTTTTATATTCAAAACAAACTTGCAATTTTTACACATGCAGCTAGAACACTGATTCTAAGTTCAAAACTATGACATTTAAACAATTGCAACCTATGTGACACTCAAAAGTAGGTCACTCATGTATTCTAAACATTTCAATTTTAGTGGCTTTAAACCCAAATTCACTAAAGCTGCTGACATCCCCAGCTATTTTCAATACATGCATTAGACAATTACTTCCTTCCCGTCATTTCAGAATATAGTTTTACATTGTATCCACCTCTTAGCAAGTCTTTCTTTGGCCTGGTTTGGGTTCATTTGTTCAGTTTTACACAAGTGTCTGGTGGTTTTAAAACGCCGGCTTTTTGGTAGTGGTGAGCACCAGTATTGCACCCATTTTTGACATTAATAACAACAGATTTTGAACAGCACCAGATTCCTTAGCACTGATTTCGCTCATGGCGCTTCTGGCCCCTCACGCTCACACTGGTGGGTGGCAGGTCAGGCAACCGTTTTGGTGTGCACACAAACTGCACGGTTTTCCTGGATTTTGGCGCAAATGTTGGTTTTTCCGCCATCTTGGATTTTCTAAGCCCACAGCACCAAATTTTGTAGCATAATAACTTGAACGTGGGTCAAGACACCCAACAGGCCTCATTACGAATGTGGCGGAAAGGCAACAATGGCGCCACATTACGAGTTCTGCTAGAACTCGAGATTGCACCGGCATCGTTATTAAAGGTGCTGGTGCAACCATGCTACCGACCCCCATTCTGCCCTATAGGGCAGAATGGGGATCGGGAGCCCGGCCATACCGGTACCCCCGAATGGGCAATTACCGGCCCATTCATCTCGTAATGGGCCGGTAATCGCCCATTCTCGGGTACCGGGGCCGGTAGCGAGTTTTAAGGGCACGGCTCCCACCAAACTTAAAATGAGGCCCATTGTGTTTAGGCGCTATATCATAGAAGTGCAAATTCAGTAGAGTGAGAAGGACAAAATCCAGATTAAAAACAAGGTAGG
The DNA here is from genome assembly GCF_040938575.1 of Ambystoma mexicanum. Taxonomy (NCBI): domain Eukaryota; kingdom Metazoa; phylum Chordata; class Amphibia; order Caudata; family Ambystomatidae; genus Ambystoma; species Ambystoma mexicanum. The sequence goes on from NC_090933.1 coordinate 1,143,493,795, forward strand.
ATAGATTTAGCAAAGAGAATGGAAGAGACGTGAAAACAGACGTGAAAATAGACCAGGTGCCCAAGTAGCTTTGAGAGATAAGGGAGAAGAGATATAGGTCTGAAATTGGAAAGGAGAGAGAGTGAGGGGGTCTAAGGATGTCTTCTTTAGAATAGGGATAATAGTGGCATGCTAAAAGATAGCAGGGAATGTCGAAGAAAGAAGAGAAATGTTAAAGAGTGATGTTAAGTAGGAAATCAGAAGAATAGATTAGAAGTATAAGTGAGGAAGGAATTGAGTTGACAGGTGAGGTTGTAGGATGACCATGTCCAAGCAAAAGGGAAATATCAGGGAAGTAGATATAGCAGAAAAATATAAAAGAACAGCAGTGTGATCAGTTAGAGCGAGGCAAGGAAGAACAGGGGAAGTAGTTATGGAAGCACAAAGGGAGAAGAAAGAAGCTAAATCAGAAGCTGAAAGAGAGGAAGAAGAAGAAACATCAAGAGAAAGTAAATAAGGAGTCTGGAGAAGACATTGAGGAAGGTGCGTTGGACGCAAGACTAGCCTCGTCATAGAGTGAATCAAAAGAGGACAAGGAAGAAGAATCAGTATTACAATAAGATTCACGCCAATGGCACTCCAGGTGGCATAGTTCTTAGCGCACAGTGCAAAGGTGCGGCGTAATCCAAGGTTGGGAAGGCTTTTGAGAAAGAATGAAAGAAGAAACTGGATATAAAGAATCCAGAGAGAAAGAGAGGGAAGAAGAGAAAGAAGAAGCAGCATTGTTGGCAGAAAGAGCAGCAAAAGACGAGTGAGAAGGTGGATCAGAAGTGCAAGAGGAAACAAAAGGATGGGTGTTGAAAGCACAGAGATCACACTGAAAGTAGGTGGACTGAGGGGAGTCAGTAGCTGAAGAACAGGAAGATGTAGAAATAGAAAGAAGTACAAGAAAGTGATCAGAAGAATATGTCGGCTCAGCTACCACTGTAGAAGTGGATAGAGGAGAATACAAAATTAAGTCAAGTCGAGAACCCAATATATGAGGAGGAGAAGGAAATAGACTTAACAAGGCAGGAATCAAGAATTGAAAGCCATGGAGGAGAAGCTTGATCAGAGGGCAGATGAAGTTTAACGTCACCAAAAATAATAAAAGTAGTTGAAGATGGTAAAACAATTAAGCAAAATGCCCCGAGAGGCGGGGGCATTACCAAAGGCGCCACGGCACTACCACAGTTGGTAATGCCTACGCCGCGAGGAGCATATAGCTATTAGTACCCCGGCCTGCAAGATCTGCGTGACCGGGGCACTAAAAGCATTTTCTTTTGGTCTGAAACACAAAAACCCCCCAAAATAATTGACCAAGAAAATGGCGCCGGGAAAGGGAAAACAGAGTCCGTTTTCCCTTTCCATGGCAGCCATCGGGAGCGGGCGCACTGGGAACAGAAGTCCGTTCCCGAAAGATGACAGAGAAGAAGGTAAGTGGGGTTGAGAGGGCAGATGGGTCGGTGGGGAAAAAAACGTACCTGGGTCGCCATCAGGGGCCGATGGAAGCCTCCAGCCGTGTGGTGGCTCGGAGTGGGGATGTCGCCGCTTCGAGTCTCCAGACGGCTGGAGGCTGCCATCGTCCCCCATCAGGGACAAAGCAGGCAGAAGGTAAGTGGGGGTGGGAGGGCGTTAAGACATCAACAAAAAACAGACCTGAATCTCCGGCGGGGGACGAAGGTGCCATCCAGCCGTGTGGAGGCTCGGAACGGGGATGGCCCCGCTTCGAGCCTCCTCATTGGCTGAGGGGCTGCCACACCACCCGCCGGGGACAAAGGCATGCAATCCAGGGATTCCCGCCTGGGTTATGTCCCGGCGAGTGCAAATCGAAATGGTCCTTTCATTCTGATTCGCCTTCGCCGGGTACTAATAGAAAGTAATGCATTGAGGTCTTCACATAATGAGTCAGTAGGACCAGGCGGACCATAGATTAGCAGAAAAGTAAGAACATGGGGTTTTCTCAAATGTTGCGTGTAAATATTCAAAAGACTGAAAGCAGGGAGGAGAGGAAGAGACAGAAACAGCAGTAAAAGAAGAATGGGCAAGAATGCCAACCCCACCTTGAGGCACTGAGGACGAGGTAGTAAGATACGCAGTAACAACAGAATTGGAGGGAGAGATACATGTCCCAGTGATACAAAGAAAGTGAAGCTGAAGAGGAAGAAAGGTATCAAACAGAGTGAGATGTATTACACACAGAACGTGCATTCCAGAGTGCAAGATTAATTGGATAGCAAAGGAACAGTAGGCGGATAGACAAGATTAGAGTAATTACGGGTTGATGAATGAGCAGAGGAAGAGGGAGAAATTGAAGGAATAGGTGGATACATAATGGACAACTTTGGAGTTGGGGGAGTATGCAAAGGGGGGGAGGAAAAATAAGGAAGGCGAAAGGATGTTAAAAAGACAGACCTGGTGAGGGACACAGCCGGGAGCGTTGCCGGAGGGTAAGGTAGGCAAAGCAATGGCCAATAAGCTAAATAGGAGTGCAGAAGAGGACTGCATAGTGGTATTAGCGGCCATTTGCGGACAGCTGCAGACAGCAGCAACCCGCCTTTGCCAGACTTGACCCTGGCCTTTGCCCAGGACATGATGTAGTTACTACATGGGGGGAACGTGGGCGGCCTCTGGATGAGGGAGGAGCAACAGCCTTATAAGCGTGGTGAGAGAAGCTCTGGTGTCTCTATTTGGCTGCTGGCGGTGTGGTGTGTTGACCATGGAGCTTGGGGCAGAGAGGCTAAGCGGGCCCCTCTGCCTGCCCTCTCCACCCTCCCCTTTTGTTCTCCCCCCCGAACCTCAGTAAGTCTCCTGGCCTTTCTGCCTCCCCTATCTCTCTCTCTCTCTGTGCCTCTCTCTCTTTGTGCCTCTCTCTGTGCCTCTCTCTCTCTCTCGCTCTCTCTCTGTCTCTCCCTGTGCCTCTCTCTCTCTGTGCCTCTCACTCTCTTTGTGCTTCGCTCTCACTTTGCCTCTCTATCTCACTATGCCTCTCTCTCTCTTCCTTTCTGTCTCTCTGCACCTCTCTCTATGTGCCTCACTCTCTCTGTGCCTCTCTACTTTTGCCTCTCTGTCTCTATCTCTCTCTCTCCCCCTCTCTATCACCCTCTCTGCCTTGCTCTTTGTCTCTCTGTGCCCCTTCCTCTCTTTCTCTCTGTGCTTCTTTCTCTGTGCCTCTCTTTCTTTCACCCTTCCCTCAGCCCTCACCATCTCCATCAAACCCCTTCTCCCACTATCTCCCCACTGGCTCCCTCACCCTCTTTCCTTCTTCCCAGCAGTCTCCCCACTCGAACCTTTATCTCTCTAACCCCTGATTTCCACCGCTGGCGTCCCTTCTCCCTAACCTGTATCCAAGGGAACTCCCCATGCCCCGAGTCCCATGCCAATGGGTGAAGAGGTATGCTTTAACGTCAAAAAGAACATTTCCGGAATGGTGAAAAGAGTTGTTAAAGGCAGTGGAACTGCGAACAGTGAACCTCTCTGTTTCTTGTCCATGTTGGAAGAGCCAGCTCAGTTGAATCTAGTTCGGCACCTGTTTGAAGCACTGTGCATGAGATCCTTGGTCTAGGTAAGCCTTGCAGTCAGTGGTGTAAATTCAGCAGAAATTACATATAGGTGTGAGTGATTCTGGAGAGTCCTTTCGTAGGTTCTTTGTTATATAACTGATACAGCCTTCCCTCTGATACTGGGTAAAGGTCACACGGTGGTTAATGTCGATTTATGTTCAGTGGTATTGAAGACTGCTGCACTGCCATGATACTTGATGTGAAGGAAAGCCTGGATATTAATCAAGCAGCACACAACAGATTATGTTCTTGAGATAAATTGTCTCCGGCTAGAGACAGCTTTAGGTCTCTGCCAGAGCTTTTGCAGATACATAGGAACGCTGCTGTCAATCAATAATTCTATGATGCAGAACAATTACTCCAACATGAAAGCTTTATTATTGTGGCGGCCATTTTAGTGAAGCGAGTGGAACTGTTTAAGTATGTGGAGTAAGTTGTGGAAAGTTACCATGCGAGCTTATTTTGTTCCCATTCCGCTTCATACTTTGTTTCTTTACACTATGCTGCTGCATTGCAAATGTTTAATGCTGTATTCACTGATGAAACGTTGACTATCTTGCTATTTACGGTTACACCGAGATGGGCAAGCCCAGGTGGGGTTAGCTGCAGTGGGGGATGTGGGTGCGATCAGAGCAAACTAACAACACTGATATATTGCTTTGAAGTTGGGAACAAGCATATTTTTCGTCCGTGCTCTTAAAGTATGTGTGCACACTTCCGATGCAGTAACACTTAAGTGCCCAATACTTAAACAGCTTATTTTGGATTGATGCTGCTTGTGCAGTTGTATTCCTTACCTGTTTGTGCTATATTTGGTTGCTTTTAAAGTTCCCATTCGTGCTGCTTCGTACAGTGATGATTTCTTATATCAGAATGTGCCCTTTCTTTTTTTTCCTATGGTTACCAGTGTTAGAGTCCTTACATAATATAACAAACAAGCTCGCATCCCAAAGCAAGCAGCTTCTCTGTGATGCAGAGTGCACCTTCCATTGGTCCTTTGCACGTCAACTAAAACATTATTTTCATGCTCTCATGTAGAATTGGTAGAACATGCCTGGCAATGATATTATTGTGTTTTCTAATCAGTTTGCGTTTTCCTTGTGTTTGACAATTCTGTCATTGCATGTAATTATACATTATAGTGAAGGAGTCATCAGACCATTATATTATAGCAGAACATTATCGGTGTGTGACATGTAATGTAGTGTTACACTATATTGAGCAAATCTTTGTATTTTAGGAGAATATAGTTGCTTGTAAGATAGTTTAATTCAGTGGTGAACAACATACAGACTGTGCACCATATTTAGGGCATGAGTTACAGAATGTTGTGCATGCTGAAAGGTGAATGTGCATACTGTTCAGCACGCAAAACTCATTTAGTCGATTCATGGAACCAACTTTGTGTGGGTTTGCACGCTAATTTACCGGGAACCGACTTTAGTTATGTAACAAGGGGGTGCAGTTAGGAGTTATGGGGGACCGTACGCAATGTCACTGGGGTGCTGCCTTAATTGCGGGGGGACGGACCGCAGTATTGACGTGGTGCATGATGGCAGGGATGCGGACTGCACAAAGGTTGCTAAAAGTGGCTGTATCTGATTTATGCGGGGGTGTGTCATGGGCGTTCTGGCTGCTACTTGCGCATAGGGTTATTTTGCGGCTGAAATTCTGTGAATACGCATAACGTGCATAACATGCTGTTGCAAAGCAAAGTGGTGTTTTACATGCAGAATACTTTGCAGAGTCTATGCAATTATTCTATAAATTGGGCACTTAGACTTTTAGGGCACGATTTATTGCCTTCTAAATAACTGTGGAGTAACACTGCATAGCTTTTTTTTTATATCTAAGCTTTAGCGAGCAAACAAAGCAAAATGTCAATAAAAAATGTCATGCCTGTTAGGAAAACAGTTATTAAAACCTCAAATAATTAAATGAAAGAATATAAAACATCTTCTGAGAGCCTTAACCCATTATGGCATAATGGTAAAAACAGGCAACTTTCATCTGTTTTATCAGCTGCCATATTACAGGGTTGGGTGTATTTAACAGTGTCAGTATTTCTATAGAATAGCCCAAGTCACAAGTACCACCTGATTACAAGCAGCAATATCAACATATACTGTTTCTAATTTTTACATGCACTCAAGAAGTGGGGTAAACATTGTAGGATGTCTTCTGGGGTTTTTAATATGTTTTTCTAAGTGGTTCCATTCATTGCAGGAGGACCGTTTGTTCACAGGCCACCCGTTACATTACAGTTTTTAGTACCATAAGTAAGAAGGTCTAGAGGCTGGGGATACATCAAACCAGTGTCTGAGGAGGCCGCAAGGCCAACTTATAAAAATGTAGGCATCTCTTCCACCATTGCCAATTTTACAAAAACATGTAAAGAAGTGACATGACTCAGACTTTTGTTTTCTCATCCGCTGGAGTAATTCTTTACAGTGTAAGGTGACTCCAGTGGTCTTCTTCCTTGAAACCATGGAGTGGGTGTGAGGTGCCGTCCTGCCTCAGAGAGAAACAATGGAAAAGGAGTGTAACTAGGAACCAGGATTACTGGGATGCTGATGTCGAGTAGGCAGGTTTGTGGTGCTGTGGGTAAAGCTTTCAAGGGTGTTGTGAGATTTGACATGACAGGGGCAACACTTTGCTTTGGTGGCAAGGTGTCAATCAGGTGTGAATCAGTGATAACATGATTGGTAAAGGATTTGGGGGGCGGGGCGGTTGAACGATACCTGGCAGAGCCATTCACTGGTGCTGTCATGGCATACCAGGCACATGGTCATGGGCTCTTCAGACTAGGAATGTTTTTCATTGTTTATCATTGCCACATACTATTTTTCCCTATCATCTGTAGCCTTAGGGTGCACAAAAGTCACTTCTGTCTGTACACTTGAGAGAACATTGGCAGAATCCAGGAGTGCATGGTGTGTTAGCAGCCTTACAAATAACAGCTTTCCTGTGGGTTCTCAAAAACCCTTTTTGATTGTAAGGCCATTCCTGTCCTTGCTGGAAATCAGCCTATCCATCAAGAACCACTAACCTCCATCCCTAGACCCATTTGCCAAATGAATGGGGTGTCCTCTGGCTTCATGTGCACTTCTTGCATCTTCAACCCATTGCTGGGATCATAGGCATATTATGACCCCTGCTTCTTTTTTCACTTCATAATGTCATTGAAGGCAGGTTGCTTGCATCACTGAACCATCCCCCTCTCTGTGTTGTTCAATGCCAACGTTGCATCCAAGATGATGTCCAGGACCTGCACACGTGTTGGCGCTAACGAAAAGAAACATACAGCTTATTAATGTCACAAGTCCTCACAACTGGCGGTATTGTGCCGACTGCAACAGGCAACACTGTACCGCCATCAATTAGCAAACCATAGCAATGCTAACAGAGAATGACTGAGCAACTTGCAATCAGGTGGGCTGTAATGGGAAACAGATGGAACTTTACCCCATACATTGTTAAACCTTTCCAATGGCAATAACTATAGACAATGTAATGATTTGCAATCTCAAAGGCCAGTAAGTTACCTGGGGAAATGACGATAACCTTGTTACTCAACTTAGGTGCTGAGATCCTCTTGACGTTTGGCCTCACATTCTTTCAAGCCTTCTGAGGTCTCTTCAATTTCAGGGCAGACTATTGCCATCCCAATATTATTGCATGCAGACTGTGCACCATATTTAGGGCATGAGTGCTGCTTCGTACAGTGATGATTTCTTATATCAGAATGTGCCCTTTCTTTTTTTCCTATGGTTACCAGTGTTAGAGTCCTTACATAATATAACAAACAAGCTCGCATCCCAAAGCAAGCAGCTTCTCTGTGATGCAGAGTGCACCTTCCATTGGTCCTTTGCACGTTAACTAAAACATTATTTTCATGGTGTCATGTAGAATTGGTAGAACATGCCTGGCAATGATATTATTGTGTTTTCTAGTCAGTTTGCGTTTTCCTTGTGTTTGACAATTCTGTCATTGCATGTAATTATACATTATAGTGAAGGAGTCATCAGACCATTATATTATAGCAGAACATTATTGGTTTGTGACATGTAATGTAGTGTTACACTATATTGAGCAAATGATAGTTGTATGTGAAATCAGATGCATGCAGAGTGAGGCCACGCCTTTGGCTAGTTATTAAGGTGTGGATTGTGAGTGGAAAAAAAACATTGGTTATAATCCAGTGAAAGCCTACAATTGGTCAATTCTGCAAAATTTGAATACATCAGAGTTGATAACCTATGGATAGTGCTTTCTGCATGCATCCAGCTATCATTAGATGGTTACATTCAAGACCCCACTTAACCGTGAAGGTGGCATTCTGGCAACACGTGAGAAACAACTTTCTACAGTCTCCTAGAAACCATAACATGGACGTCCGCATGGGCTTAACTAAGTGTAGCAACCTGGTCACCTGCACACCCTTCCAAGTGCTATACAAAGGCTATCACGGGTGGCAAAGCGCTCGTCTTGGAATCAAGACGACGCACAGCAACACAGGTTCGAATCCTGGGGCCGCGCTTAGAAACCTCTTTGGTATCAAGTGCATTATAAAATCTGAGTGGGAAGACTACCCACTCTCTGTATCAATCAAAGAGCAATATATTACCCATCCTCAATGTTCATCTAAGTGTGATACACTGCCCACTCTCAATTCGGTCCAACTGCAATACATTGCCCCCATCAGACGGTTCAGTTTCAGAGAAAAAAGCCTACTCTCAAAATGCATTCAAGAGTAATCCATTGCACGCCCCTAACAGTTCAATTGCAGCACATAGTCCACCCCCATGTCCATCTGGATGCAACACATTTACCGCCCTCAGGAATCAATCTAAGTGCATTATATTGCCCACCCTCTCTGTTCTTCTAATTGCTGCACGCTCTCAATTTGGTCCAACTTCAATACATTACCCCTATCAAGTAGAAGTGTAGAGAAAATGCCCTCCCACTAACTAATACATTGCCCACCCCTAGACAATCCGAATGCTACACATAGTCCATCCCCAAATCCACCCAGGTGCAACACATTGCCCACCCTTAGGGAATCGTCCAAGGCCTGTGCTTGTGTGTGTGGAGTGGCAGTAGGGTTTCAGGTCGGGGGGAGGAACAGCTATTAACTGCCTTCCAGAAAGAGAGGTGGTCCTCTATGAGATGGAGGGTGAGGGGCAGGAAGTTCCAGAGGGTGAGAACTAGGATGTAGAAGGAGGAGCCTCCTAGTCTGGAGAATTTGAAACAAGGGCCCGCCAGGTGGTGTGCAGAACCTGATTTTAGAATTCGGTGGGGTCAGTAGTGTGTACGTTTGTTTTGGAGGAATTTAGGGCCTTTCTTGTGTAGTGCCCGATGGATAATGCATATGGCTTTAAAAGAGGACTGGCGGCTGATAGGCAGCCATTGGAGCACACTGAGAGCAGGAGAGATGTGTTCTCTGGGGGAGAATGCAGAGTTTGGGATTCGTTCGAGCTTTCTGAGTTGAAAGGCAGGGTTGCTTAGATAAAGGGAGTTTGCATAGTCTAGTTGGAAAAGGATCATGGCCATGGTTGCAGAGAACCTATGAGAGTAAGAGAGGTAAGGAAAGATCCACTTGAGCATGCAGAGGTGGAAATGGCAAGATCTGGAGATGGCATTAATGTGGCAGGATAGGGGTAGGTCTGAGCTAAGTTTGCAACCTAGGCTTTTGTCTGAGGATGATATAGCGGGGGGGTCCTAAGGAGGGCAGCCAAAGGGTGGGTTGGGTAAAGGAGAGTGGTTTTGCTGCAGATTAGGATTTCTGTTTTGCCAGGATTGAGGAGGAAATGGTTGTTCGCCATCCAGAGGTCTATGTGTGTGAGGCAGGTTGCAAGACCTGGGTGGTGTGAAGACGGGGAGTTAAGGATCTTGAGAATGATCTGTGTGTCATCAGCGTAGTTGTAGCAGGTGAGGTTGTGGGAGCAGATGCGTACGGGAAGTGAGGATAGGTAAAAGGTTGAAAAGGAGAAGAAAGTTCCCTGAGGGACTCCATGAGGGACCAGCCGGAGGGCAGATGAGAAAGGTTGGAGAATGGTGATTTGGGAGGAAGGAGGAGATCCATCCTTAGGGCACAGTCTCTGTGGCCTAGGGAGAAGAGTCTGTTAGTGAGAGTGGTGTGGTTGATCATGTTGAAAGCTGCTGAGAGGTCCAGAAGGATGAGTGCAGCACATCCTTCTGAATCTGTTCATTTCAGGTCATCCCAGATTGAGAAAACGGAGGATTCGGTTCCTTGGAGGGGGCTGAAACCTGACTGAGCAGAGTCTAGAAGGCCGTGGGATTCAACAAAGAGGCTGAGCTGCGCATAAAACGTGCGATCCATGAATTTGTCAATGAAGTTATTATAAGAGATGGGGTGGTAATTGGCTGGTTTGACGTGTTGACATGCTATGGCTGGGGTTCACCTTATTGATGTTGAATTATGCTCCCCAATTAAGGCAATACAGTCCCACTGCACCAGATCCCCATGATGGTCCCTGCTTGACCGAAACCTGAAGGCTTCAGCGCTAATCACTCCGTGTGTATACTGCAGGATGTCTGTATTAAGTGTAGCAAATGCCAGTATTCCACAAGCATTCTGAGACATGTAGTCCTAGACCGCTAATGGAAACAAGCATTGTTAAAGCCAACAGATTTGGCTTTGTGTGAGCATGGGATAGGCATTTGACTGCAATGCCATTACAGTACTCCCCGACCACAAGATGGCAATTTCTGGAAATTGTGTGATTACCTGGACATATGATAGCAGTGCCTAGCAAATGCCTATTTACTACCAATACACAAATCAAAACATTTGGCTTTGTCAATGATTGTTTATAACAGGTCGCCAGTGCAAGGAACAGATATAAATCAAGTGGCTGAAGATACACTTGGGTAATACTTTTGCATTACAACTTTAATACATTTACAACTACAAGTCACCTATTAAGTCACCCCTTTAAAGGCCAACTTTTAAGTTCTTCTGTGGAAATTCCCAACTGGCTCTGTCCGGGCCTGGCTGCCGACTCCACCCCCCCCCCCATCATCTTCATGTCTCGGCCATGGTCATAACCATCAATTCCTTAATGCCATGTCCAGTATGACTGTTCTTCTGGACTGCCTATTTGGCAGTGCCTTCCACAGTAAGTTCCACATTGCGGACTCTGTACCTTCTGTAGTTCTGCACTTGTAGCTTATGCAAACCACACTTGTTGTGTAGCCCTGCACTGCACAGGTACCTGAATTTGCCCACTACACTTCTGTTTTGACCTACAGCCTCGTGCTGGATTATATTACCTAACCTGTAACACACTGACTTGTCCCACAGCCTTGTGCTGTGAATGCTTTCTTACATTGCCATAACCTTTAATTGCCAGCTTGTGCATTTATCACTGCCACTGCTGCCACTCTAATTTTGGGTAATGTATTTGTATACCTGATGTAGCCCCCCACACCATGAAGCATGGCTTTGCCAGTTTGTGCATCTACTTTTAATTTATCTCATGTATTTGTATACCTGATGAAGCCCCCCACACCATGAGGTGTGTCTTTGCCAGTTTGTGCATTTACTTACATTTTGTCTCATGTATTTGTATACCTGAATTAGCCCACACACCATGGCCTTGTCAGACTATGGCTGCTTAGTCTGACAAGACCATGGTGTGTGGCATAACTTCCTGCTTATGTTATCCTGTACCCTTAAGTAAGAATTCCTACTTGCACTTACTGTAACTATCGGCTGATACCTGAGGGTTTGGTGCGCTGCTATAAATGCTAACAATACAATTTGAATAAATAAATTAAGTTTTGAAAGACAGCTCAGAAAAATACAATGGTATCCCAGGAGATCCCAGCAATTGTTTTGGGTGGGGAGAGCCAGGTAGTGGGTGGCCATGGCCATAGGGATTATTATGCCCATGGGATGTCAGTGGGAGGATAAATAAACACGCAGCCCCCACAAGTTGTGTGTCCTCACATGTCATCTCCCTCCTATCTGTACTCCAGTTCAATAGGTTTGGCTTTGGGTGGTGCTTTGCTTCTTAATAGCAAAAACTAAAAGAAATATTACTGAGAGAGTCTATACTGCTGCATTGCCCCACAACTCATGAAGCTGACCTCTTGATCCACTGACCCTCTTAAACCTCCAAGTGGAAATATGACATTCGAATACGTATGTACCGTGTCTATACTGTAGATTTAAGGGGTTATCTCATCCTGTGCAGTAACAGTGGTTATAATCATCCTTTGGAATATGGGTTTACAGTATTATCTGTAAAAGCAGCAGGGAATAAATCCAAGAAGACACATGTAACAATAAGCACTGCTGTTCTACACGTATATATTCTGAACCCCACACAAAATAAAATAGTATAGATAAAAACCCAACCAATAAAAAGCAGGCGATGAATCAAATTAAAAAACACATAAAGAAAAGAAATGACTCATTTGTTAAATGTATTATTTTGTGAAAGCCCCCAAATAACATTGGTGGATTATATTGAACTCTGAGGCCAAGTGGATTTAGGGGCTATCTTGTTGATGAGGTGTCCACTCCTTGTGAAGGTGCACAATTGGTTGAAAAACAATGGTCTGGAGGGTTGCCCGGAGAGAGGTTAATATTTATTCGGCATCAGCCATTAACAATAATTACATCAATACATAATATTGCGATAAAATATAAAAAGCACAACTCTAATATTATCATGAAAGGGTCTACCATACCTCTGAGACCCTCCTTTACATAAATGCATACATCTAATATAAAATTCAAATCATTAAAATGCATAAATGAACACATAGCATTCGGGATGTCTCTGATTATGCACGTGACACAATGATTTCTAAAACACTGTCTTCTAAGAGCAATCAAAATAGGACATATCAGCAGGAAATGTAAAATATTCTCTTCAAACCCTAACCCTCAAGAGTACTCTCTATGGCCACTCAGCCAGGTCATTCTTGCTAATGATTGTAAGATATTTAAACAATGTGCACTGAGAAATTGTCCAGAGGACACTATTCAAATATTGGGTATCAACATTATTTATTTCACATGATATAAACTTCGTAAAAAATGAATCAATCATGTATCAATCAACACTCTAAATTGCATTTAGGTTGCATGAAAAACGAAATTTAAAACATTGCAGATGAAAAAAAAATGTTTTCTCTTCTGCATTGAACAGTTCAATCATTCATCAGCAATCTTTCCCTACATCTACATACAGAAAGACATCTACCAACATTAATTTAATATATAAAAAGATCTAAAAACCACATGAAAAAACATCTTCAAGAAGAATTTTTTCTAATACTTCAACAATCATAGAACATGTCATCAGCACAATATGGTGTGCTCACGTGTGCAACCACGGGTTCCAGCGACATACAGGGCTATGCCTGGAAAGTGGCACAAAAGTATTAAATTCTGCCACATCCAGTGTTTGCAGGCCCATTTCCCACTTATTGATCAATTTAAATGTGGGAATGGCTGGATCTTTTGGGAGCCGTCTGAATGTAGCTTCACTGATGAAGCTTTTTCCGTTCTTCATGCACACTCGGGCGAGAAGAGAGTCTTTCCCCTCATTTAACTGAATAGGGAGGAACAGCTGTTCTCTAATTTTCTGAATGTCAGTTAAACCTTGAGCTGGTTTCTCATCACTTTTGAATATAGGGTTGGGATTTTCAGATTGTGAATCAGTATAACATTTCAAAGTATTTCCTTCCAGTGTGGAATGCCACTTAAAAATGGAAGGAAGGTTGATTTTCAGGAATGGTGGGGAGTTCCTATCTCTAGTTTGTTGTCCTACAACTATAACTGTCACGTCAGGTATTTGATTATCCTGGAAATGAAACTCAAAATGATCAAAACACTTCTTGGATCTTGGATGCCCTTTCCTTAGGAGAAAAGGAGACAGAAAATCAACCAAAAATGTGTCAAGAGCCAACAAAAAGGTCACAACAAATGAAATAAATGGGAAACAGAAGAAAAAGCAGTAAAAAATAGCTACCTTTCTGGAAAGCCATGATTTTGGTGTAGACAATACAAGCACCATGGAAAAGAATGAAAGCGAGGAGGTAAGGGAGTCAATCTCGGTGGAGGAAATTCTTCAAACAGACCAAGGGCAAACGGTAAATCTTGAAAGTACACCACCAGTGGCTTCTATTCCAGAAAAATCAAACATGGATGGTTGTGTGTTGACGTCTGGGGGAGGTGGTTGTGAATCATCATATAACTTGGGTTATAAAAATCACATTAATGAAAAGAATTACAAATATCTTTCAGGATATCTCCTGCCTAGCCAGTGTATGCTCAATATTTCTATAGGTAACAAAAGCATAGAACATAATTGTTGGGTCGTGTGAGATTTCCTGCTGCCTTCTATTTAGGCAGTGACATTCTCAATCGGTTCGCAATTAATTTGGACCTAATAAATTACAAGGCCAGGGTCCCGACTAGGGGGCAATCCCATGGGCTTTGATGATTCAGAAAAAGCATTTCAATCAGCCCAATTGCGACCGTATGCGGTTGAAGTTCAAATCGGATAGGAGGTCACCATCCCAGGACGGACATGACTATTCCTACTTGAATCAACAATTAAAAGAGGACAGAAACTGCAAAATCCGGACGCATATGTACACCTCAATGCCCATCTCCAACAGCAGGGGTTGGGTTAAACCCAACACCATTAGTCAATGTAGAACACAACACCATTCCAATATTGATGGATAACAGTGACCTTAGGAGTATCACACTGGGCGCAGGCACCATTGTATGCCGGTTGATGACTGACATTTTTCCATGGATCTAGGTAATGAACTGATAGGACCAATCCCCAATGACTGTTTTGACAATGACGGTGACAATGACATATACATACACTAGATTTCCAAAAGACCGCTAGCAAAAGTTATTTGGCCAAATGGTGAAATAAATTCAATTCGTTTTTGTGTTGAGTATCTTTAGATATCTCAATTGTTTTAATACCTTTGTAGTTCAAGTAACCAGTCAGCCGCAAAAAGATAAAGGAAAAAATAAATGCTTTGCATTTTGTTTATTGCATGCTGATAAAAGAGTATATCGAAAAATATAGTTCAAGTGATTTAACAAAAAACAAAAAAATTGTAAAAAAGGAACTGTTGTTGAAAAATAAGCAAATTACATGTTTAAATAGCAAAAGACAATAAAACAACAAAAGAGCAATTTATAATGTTGTATGTACAAATTAAATTATTTGAAAGTGTTCAAAGTCTTTGAGAGTCAAAGCATTCAGAGTCTTTCAAATTCTTGATTATTAAAGCAGGTTTGCCTACGTAGAAGACAACAATTAGTAGTTGGCTTCGGGGTCAGAAAACTCAAATAGTTTTCCTTTGCTGTTGACATCTGTTACGTTTCGGCGAGACCACCTGTGGGGCCTGAATTTCAAAAATACGTCTTCCTCAGGGCAGTTTATTTAAGGTGACAATCCCTATGAGGAAACCAAACACAGAAAAGAGGAAAAAGGATGTTTGCAAAGGTTGCGTACTGGCTGTCTTTCACTGCAAAGGTTAATATTGTGCATTAAATGCAGGCATAAAAGTTGACTACTTAATTAAAAAATCCTGAACAAACATGGAATTCTTACCACATTAGTTGGCAAAGAAAGGAGAAGTTTGTCCCAGAACAGAGACCCGTAGCTACCGGTATGCGTTGTCCAGCATTATTGAATAAACATTGTCCGAAGTTTTTGTAAGAAGGAGGGTAAATTCTTCACCGTAGATGTTCTAAATGCAAAAGATAAATGACAAAAAATAGCCATTATATTGAGCATTTAGATCATCTATGTCACTAAGAGTTGTTCTAGATCGATAGGTCAGAAAACAATTTACAAGGGCTTTACGTGTGTGCTTCTCAGGATTGCATCTATGTGTGTTCAGCCTGAAGCGATTCAATTGAAGCGCGGTTTGGATTGCTTTCTCAGGATTGATTCTGTGTTTGTTCAGCCTGAAGCAATGCAATTGAAGGACAGTTTGAGTTGCTTTGTGTCGTCTGTTAGTTATTATGGCTTCAAATTGATTTTGTGACCAATATATATCAGGGAAAAATGCTGAAAAATAGTAGAGGGAAAGGAAAAATTTAGGAGTCATAGTGACATGATTATTGCTTTTACAGAGACTCGCACCATTGCATGAATTAGCTGCGGTAGACACGGTTAGATCAATAGAACAGACAATGAGTTTATAAGTATGCATGCCGTTTTTACTTTTTTATGCTGAACGTGGTTGAAAAACCTTATTGTGCTGGCCTCATGGTAAGGACGACCCTCGCGGGAAGGAGCGTGGGACAGAGACGTCCGTGAGCTAATTCATTGCACGCAATCAGAGTGTTAAATAATAACAGTCTACCTTGAGGCTGATGTCTATTTGTGTGTGTGCTGATGCTTACCTTTCCATTTGAATTCATGGCAACATGTCTAGAGCAGCTATCAGTCAGCTTGCACCTACGTTCCGATGAAGCGTCTGTGAAGTCTGCTTCCTGGAAAGACGTAGCCTGTTCATAATTGGTTGCTTCCTTCCTGTTTGGGGTTTGTACTTACCGTTGATTGGATGTTGGATACTTCCTGTAATTACGTGGGAATTTAACCTAGGTTACATGAAAACAATTCACTTATTGTAGTGACCGTCATTTCTCGAAGAAGAAAGAGAATCTTTTACTTCTTTGTTAGGAATATGTTGGAAACGGCAAGTGAACCTTTATTCTTAAATGTGAATACGTTAAGACAAAATGTCTGATTAACGATGTTTATGCAGCCATTCATGATTAGTACATGCGGCTATAGGGCTGCACGAATACAGGTACGTGCGGTGAGAATTGCCCATGAATTCTTATGTAGAAAAAGAACAATGAATCTTTTCGAGTTGGTTTGGACGCATTGTCTGTTAAACAGTGTATAAAAATTGCAACCCTATTAAACCATGCAACTGTTAGGTTGCATGGTTTCCGGTACGTGCGATAAGGGACACTAACGACCCACCTGGGCAGCAATGTTTTTAAAAATTGTAGTGGTGTCGCCATATTTTTCAAAAATGAAAAAGGTTTTTGTTTACAATCAGGAAGCAGTTGCTTTTGAACAAAAAAGTACAGTGCACATTTATGCCAAAGCAGTGCAGTTTCAAAACTAAAAAGCAATAGTGACTTAGTTATCAAGTAAGTAATATGGTAACATAATCGAGGCCCCTGCACTGACTGGCTTGCTTGGAAGTAAAAAATTGAAAGGCTTAAAGGGGTGGGATGAATTCCTCATTCAACCCTTTGGTATGGGTTTCTAACCGGTAGATCCACCGTGCTTCTTTCTCCAGCAGACATCTAGTTATATTGGGTGAATATTTTACTACATCTATAACCCACCAAAAAATGTCATTGGGTGAGTGTTTAGAGGTCAGGTAATGATTGACAAGTGGTGCTGTGGTGGTTTTGCACCTAATGCGGGAACGGTGTTCGGCTATTCGAATGTGAACAGCTCGAGTGGTTTGTCCCACGGATCTAAGACCGCAAGGGCACTCAATACAGTAAACCACTTGTTTGGTCTTGCAGTTTGTTAAAGTTGGTAGGGTCCACGTACGTTCACCAATTCGAAAGTCTTGAATTTTCTTTGTGTAGGCACATGCTGAACATGCACCACATGGGTAATGGCGTTTTATTGATCGTAAATCCTAGAGGCCTGTCTACTGTTGACAATGACATACCACGAGACACGATCTTCAACCGGCAGGGGATGCGGGGGATTTCCTGGTGTACTCTTCCTGCCCTAACAGGGAGGAAGAGGTGACCTTTGACATCGGCAGCAGAGGTTATATTCCAGGTCCACAATGACTGCCTCTCCTACAGGAAACCCTGTGTCCAGGTCAATACTATAACCAGAGACCTCTCCACTCAATTGGAGGAGGCCGCTGAGATAGGAAAACCCAAAGGCCCTCATTACGACCCTGGCGGAGATCCATGGTGCAATTTGCACCATGGACCATGGCGCAGAGCTGCCAACTCCGCCATGGGGGTTGGCGGACTTACCGCCCCATTCCGACCTTGGCGGGGCGGTTAGTCCCCAATCCCCATTTACCCTTCCCCATTCCCATTTTTGCCCCATAGGGTATAATGGGAGTGGGAAAGGCGTTAATTACGCCACCGTAGATTACGGTGGCGTAATTAACGAGAGGTCCCGTAGCGCCATGGATTTTTCCGCCCGGAAAATCCGGGCGTAAAAATCACCATGGCGCTACGGAAAGTCCTAATATGGCGGAGAGGTACGCCATGCATTACGCTGGCGTAAACCCCTCTCCGCCAGGGTCGTAATGAGGGCCAAAGTCTTTCCAGGAAAATGGTTGAAGAGCGGGTCAACCTGGATGATGCCTGTGAGACTCTGGAGTAAAAGTTGAAGCAGGTGTTCTTAGATTTCCAAGATATCTTTGCTGTGGACTCATACGATTGTGGTCGCACCGAGATCCATACTACAACAATTCCCATAGACCCTGGAATGACTCCTGTGTTTGATATTGCTTGCCTCTTGCATCCATGAAGTCCCTGACAGAGATCATCAAAAACCATGAGTTCCATGCGGTAATTCCTCCAGTCCACAGCACCTTTAATAATCCGGTGCTGGGGATTTTGAAACCAAATGGCCAATGGAGACTCTGCGCAGACCTTAGGGAGCAAAATAAATGGGTCCATATGTCCAGATGGCATCTCCCCTACATTGACCAAGGACTGGCCCAGATCCAGGGGTCAAAGGTATACACTGCCATTGACCTGACCAATGGTTACTGGACCGTGCCAGTCAATAGGAGGACCAATACAAGCTGGCCTTTACCTTCGGGGGGGGCAACAGTACACGTGGACCTGTGCTCCTTTTGGATACATAAACTCTGGCAACAAATTCAACATCTTCATGCATAAGGCAATGCCCAACTTGGGTGAAAGGGGTAACCTGGCCTATGTGGATGATGTCTTGATAAAAAGCTCAACTGTGGAGGAACACATAGCGGAAATCCGTTATGTTCTGACCCAGCTGAGGGTTGTCGGACCAAAACTGTCCTTCCAAAAGGCACAGTGGGGCAGGACCTGTGTCAACTTCTTGGGACATGAAATAACTCCTGAGGGTCTCTGTCCCCAGGAGAAGAAAGTGATAGCACTCCTAAAACTGAAAGACCCCACAACTCTGCGTGAGCTAAGAAGCCTCCTTGGACTGACTAATTACAGTAGGAAGTTCATTGAGGATTACGCAGAGATCACAAGAACACTGATCCATCTGTTGAAGGGGGGGGTCAAGTGGGAGTGGAGTCCCGAACAAGCCGAGGCAGTAAAGCAACTCAAAGAAGTCTCTCACAAGTGCCTTGTCTAGCTTACCTTGTCAAAAACAAGGAGTTCTTCTTGGAGACATGGTTCTCGAATACATGCTTGAGAGCAGTATTATATCAAAAGCATGACAAGGTCAATAAAGTAATCTCCTATCCAAGTAAGACTTTATCCTCTGTGGAGGAAAAATTCAACGATCGTGAGAAGGTACTCCTGGCAATGGTGTAGGAATTGAAAAATTACTGCCCGTTCATCGAGGGAAAACACATCATAGTGGAGACTCCACACCAGCCTTTTCAATACCTACAAAGTGACAGAATCCATGCCGGAAATGTGAGTAATTCCAGAATTACTTATTGGATCCTGTCAATGAAAGGCTTTCCTGTAGTGGTCAGATATGGCCAAAACAAGAAGAGTGCCATCGCGCAAGGTCTGTCTGACTTGCATGATTGTGCCAGATAGAACTGTCTCGAGGACGAAAGTCTTAAAACCCAGGACAACATGGAGGCGTACCTGAATTCCCGGCACAAAGTCTATGAAGAAGTCAAGTGCGAGGGAATGCCCACAGTTTATGTGGACGGGTGCTCCTACCAGGTTGACAACAACAGGGAAAAGGAACTGGAGGCTGGCGTTGGGAATGCCTGGGTGCAGGATGCCCCGGATCCCTCCGCTGGGTACAAGATCGGTCCCCGCAGTAATCAAGTGGTGGAGTCGATGTCAGTTCATCATGCCATTCTCACTGCAGTCCAACACCAACTCCATGAACTGGTCATAATCACTGACTCAGATTATGTCCGTAACAGGTTCGTGGAGCACCTGGTTAATTGGAAAACCAGAGGCATGCAATGTGCTAATAACAACCCACTCAAACATGGAAAGATAATACAAAATATTGAAGATCTGGTCACCTCTAATGAGATGACCATCTATTGGAAGAAGATCAAGGGTCATTCCAGAATAGAGGGGCCAGACAAAACTGCAAACGACCTACCTGTCAGCTAGCCAAAACCAGAGCCATCCAGGGGGATCTCCTCGAGGTTGAGTCCCTGTTGGGGGAAATCCAGGTCGCTGCTGTCACTAGGTCCCAGACAAATGCTCACAATTAACTCTCAACTGCCCAATGGAGTAAGGGGAACCCAGATGCTGATTTAATCACGGCACGGCACAAAAAGGGGATCTGATTATTGGGAAATTTTATTAAACATTGAGGACCCTGAGAACTTTCCGCTGACGGATGCCGATTATATTGGGAAAGAGGACCTCAGGGTGTTGATGAAGTGTCCCAAAATGTTCTGAATCCAAGAAAGTTTGTTGGTAAGGAGATCCATCTCTGGCTGTGACCAGTGGGTGGTCCCTACCTCATTCTGAAGCCTGATGCTTAGTCATGCCCATGACACGGCCACAGCCGGTCATCAGGGGTTTCACACTACTCTTGAAATCTTGTGGGAGGTTGCATACTGGCCACACATGGGGCAGGACGTTGACCAATATTTGAAGAGGTGTCTTTTGTGTGCACAATTTCAGCCAACTTCACTCATACACCGAGCTCCCCTCCAGAAGAGGGGGATGACACTACCTTGGTCAGATTTACAAGTAGATTTCATCGGGCCCATGATTCATTCCTCTAGGGGGAACAATTATATGTTAACAGTAACATGCTTATTTACCAAATGGGTGGAATGTCTCCCGGCCCCAAATTAAGGCATAAACAGCAGCTGCCCTGATGATCAACCACATCTTCTCGCGTTTTGGCCTACCCCAAGGAATTTAGTCAGACCGAGGTAGTCACCTCACCAGTGAAGTGATGTCAAAGATGTGGGAGATACTTGGGGTAAAAAGGAAGCTTCACATTGCCTACCGCCAGTCCTCTAGTGGGGGAGTTGGGAGGTACCATAAAACCATTGTGAGCATTCTAAAAAGGTTTGTGGCAGATTCTGGGCCAAGTTGGGACATCCGATTACTGCTTGTCCGGATGGCCATCAGATCTACACCATCTTCTGCGACCAAGATATCTCCATTTGAGCTAATGACTGGGTGAAGGCTGGTGCTACCTCAGAATTTGCTCTACAGAACACAAGAGCAGACACTGATAAACGCCTCCACAACTCATGAGCATATTGAGAATCTAAGAAAACACCTTCAATATGCTTTTGTGTACGCTCAGCGGAATCTGGAAAAATCTGCAGAGAGGATGAAGACTCAATGTGATTTAAAAAACCCCAAAAGGAATACCAAGTAGAAGACAGGGTCTACTTGTACAATTTCCAAAGGAATCAGACCAAGTAGCAGAATTTCTCCCCAGCTGGTGCAGTCCTTTTGATATTGTAGATCAAATTTCACCTGTCGCCTATAGAATCCGCATCCCCAAAGGAGAGTTGGCAGAAGAGAAATGGGTCCATATTAATCAGTTAAAGAGTTGTCACCCCAGCCATACTTTGAAGCGGACTGAAGAGCCAAGAGAAAGTCAAATAGAGGAGACATCTGGAGAATAAAAACAAGAAAAAGAAGAACCAGAAGGGAACAAGTAGGTTTATAGGTATAATTATTTTACATGGAGTACATTTTATTTCATATCCCCAAAAATTCTAGTAACCCCAGTAGTTATCTGTGTCTTGTGAGTGATTATTTGTCTTTATCGTCTAACGTACTGTAATGTTTGCAATGCATGTGTGTCTCACTGCTGTCAACCTTCTGGCAAGGCAGTCAGTGGGAAAGTGTAGTAACTGGTTTATTTATTCACTAGATTCGAACTGGTTCTACCCATTCATAGACCAAGGAGGACGTCCCCGGGGATATGGAATGGAAAGGCCAGAGGAAAAGCTGGGTTTGTCGCTCCACACCACAAAGAAAGATCGAAAGAAAATCTGGGGTTGTCGCTCCACACCACAAAGAAAGACCTAAGGGAAAGCTGTGGGTGTTGCTCCACACTCCAACGAGAGACAACGGGAGGATTGTGGCGTACTGCTCCCTGATGGAAGAAGGACTCCACTTGATGAAACCCACTTTGCCCTACTGATGAATCCCACTTTGCTGTACTCTCCCTCGACAAGAAGTTTCAGAAGAGTTGGGGGCGTTTCTGGGATATATTGATTCACTCAGCAGTACTTCCCCACATCAGCAAGATGCACCTCAGCAGTCAACAACAAAATGGCTGCGCTGGCTCCTTTGAGCACCACTGCCGTGCATCCAAACTGCAGCTACAAAATGATGGCTGCACTGTCTTGCCAAGCACCTTTTGGGACAGTTGGAACAGGGAGCACACCAAGAAAGGCTGCCAGGGTGTGTTCTGGCGTGTACTATAGAAGAAAATGGAAAAGCAGCACTGCTTTGCTGCTAGCTCAACATTTCCCATTGAAAAAGGGAAATATTTTACATTTAAAATAATGCCGCTTTGATGCTCTTTTCATCTGTTCTACATTACTCTGCTTTTATCAGTGAGGCCCTGCCATGCCCATCCATATTCAGATTGTGCTCCAGCAGAAGACAGCCTTTTTCCTGAATGGCAGGATTTGTCAGACCAAGTCTGGGTAATCAACAGAAGCTTTACTTTCAACCACACAGGAACACACTTGACATTTGGGCTACAGAATGTCAAAAATCACTGCTTCAAAAGAAACCCTACCTCTAAGGGCATGTGTCAATTTCAGTGGATCTGTGTCTTAAACAGATTGCTGAAAAGTAAAACTGACCAGGGCTGCAAAATAATGTTGGGAAGTCAGAAGGATGAGAAAACCTTTTGAAATGGTCAATCCAGCAGACGTCACCATGTGTTAAAATGTGCTTTTGCGAATAAGGAAAAATGCCTGTTTTAAAAGTGTAATGTTGAAAGAAAGCCCTGTCTTGGCCTAGCAATGTAAAGGTGGTTTTGCTGGGAAACATATATGGGAGGTTTTATTTCAACAGGCTTGCTGCCGATTAAAATAAAATAAAATAAAGAAATGTTTGGCTGTACTGGGAAATCAGCCCAAACAGGTTTCTTCCATCGCCCAATGGACATATGGGTGCTAATTACAGCAGGGCCCTACCGCCAAGAGAAGCCACTAGGCAGATCTTGGACACATATGTGTTAATTGCCACTCTTGAAAACTTTGAATGGACCAAGAGAAAGAAATATCACACGCTCGTCAGACTTTTGTCTGGGCTTCAGCTTGAGACAATAGATTCTGGGACACCTATACGTTAATTGGGGAAGTGACAATAAACCTTCAATAAAACTGAGAAACTCCCATGGCCTCCCTGGGCTGAACTGACATTTTGTGGTAGCCTGGAAAAAATGGGCCTAGTTGAAGAACAAAGGACAGCCCCATTTGGCTGAAAAGACTATTTTATTAATACACTTTTAAGACTGTTATCTCTGCAACAGGACTTCGCTGGAATGTAAAAAGTTAACAGCTTAAATGTAATATTTGTGGCTTTTAAGCAAGACATGGTAGCCTTCACTGGCATATTGTGGACAGAAATGGCAGAGAATTGGATATTCTGAGGGAAGTGTATATGATGCCACTTTGACATTCAATACTTACATGCCTTATGGTAATATATACACATGTATAAGTTATAGAATTTTAGGTATGACATTTCTCACTAAAAAGGACAAATCATTATTAGATGGACGAAACAAAGTCCTAGAAACATAAGAATTGGACTGCCATGCTCTGCATGAAATATGTAATCTGCCTATGTAATTTGTTAAGGTGCCACAACTGTACAAATGTGTAATTTATGTTAAGATTGATTTTTGGCAAAAAGGACTGTGGGAAGGCTTTGCACCTTATAAAACACAACCCCATAAACTGAGTCCCCTCCTTGATGCGGCAACCACCATGGGCTGACCTATTCAGTTCTTGGGGGTAGGTCTAGCTCAGTTCTGCCCAACAATAAACCGGGTGATGGCACCCACATTTATATAAAGGGTGGGAGCTCAAAGGCACAGGGACACTCTCTCCTGAATTTACAGCGCCTGTGTATCCAGACATTCCATATCCACCTTTGCAAGATTACAGACTCTACTGCTAGGCCAAAGCATAACCGACTCTATCCAAGCAGGGCCAATTATCCAGAAAACCCAACAAAAATCCCAATAGCAAAGGGGAAAAGCTGTGGTACCTTGGGGAGCATCCTGTGACCAGACCAGCCTGTTGCTCACTACCTGAATGCCAGCTGTACCTGTGCCATCCAGTGACCAGACCAGCTTCTTGCCCACTACTTGCATGCCCGCTGTACCTGTGCCATCCAATGACCAGACTTGTACAGTTGCTTCCTCTATCCTGTGACCAGAGCTCTTGCGTCCAGAACCGGTTGACTGTTCAAATCCCCAATCTCAAGTGCAGATTGTGAGTTTTTATCCATCCCATAGCCACACATAGCCTACCCCATCTTGATACTTTGTTTTTGTTCCACTTTTTAAGTAATCCTATCTATACCCTGATTCCTTGTTAAAACTGTTCAAATTCTCTGTGCATCTTCTCATTGGTCCCCAAGCGTTAGCGCCACTTTCCTATTAATTTCTGTCTTGCATAGATCATAAGTCCTTAATCATATTTGGAATAATCAAATTAAATCCCACATAAAGTTGAACACGGGGTGAAAAGGTTGACATCGCAAATCAATCTTGGAACGTAGAATGTCCTTCTTTAACCATATAGTCTAGATAACTTAGTTTAAGTAAAACTTGCATTTCCTTTTTAAAACCGATTTTCTTTTCTTAACTGCTTTATTTGACCTAAACTGAACCTCATTCCACCTTGAAAATCTCATCCAATTCTTCAGCTATAGTATCTCTTTTATTTCAATAGTGTCCTTGTGATGTGCATTTATCACCCAGCTTACAAATCACACTCCGATTCTGTGTATATTACCAGTTTTTTTCTTAGAAAACGTTTTTGACATTTAAAACAGAACAAGAGAAAATTGCAACTTTTCAATGTGTGAATGTGGCTGCACTGTGTTTTCATTTCAAGTTGCCTTTTGAACTGTATTCCTTTTGTGATACCTTACCTTACAGTTGCTAGTGATATTACACCCCTGATACTGCGATAAAACATATGCATATCATTATTTAACCAGACATATAATTAATTATTTGTCAAAATCCAAGTGTCATTTTAGGCCACTGCAAAGGGTTTAAAATCAGAATTGGATTAATTGTGGGTTGAGGGAACATTTCAGGGGGAAACCTGAACTCGGGTGCTATCTATCCTAATTGAAAAAGTGCTCCTATTCACTTGTGCTTTGGATATGTTCTTGTAGAAGGTCACCCAAGTGTATTTCAGTGGTTTTCATTGTAATTATCACCCCATTGGTGATTGCTGCCCAATATAAAAATGGTGTGATTCTCTTTGAATTTAAAATAAATACATACTGTGTTACCACCCACCGGCCTGGTTCATGGTCCATTGTGACACGGGGTATTTGAAAAAAGGGGTGTGAGATGGTTCGGGAATTCGGCTCAATTCAAATTCACAAAAATAAAGAAAAAGCATTCTTATTGCGCGCTACATCTGAGGCTAAGGGCGAAGGTCCTGGTCCGGCGTGTGATGCCCGATTGGAATACTTAACAATTTTACCAGCACTGTCCGTGATTTTTTTGTAAAAAAAAAAGAAAACCACATTGGGCACATTTGCTCAGCATGTTCAAGTGCCAGATCCTATGTGAAACGTTATTTAATATATTACCATGACATGCATGCTTGCCCATATCACCATTCTAATATGCAAACTTCTCCCACTAACACACCACCTGTAAAATGCCCAGAATGCACACAGAAAACGAAAGCTGCATGTATGTTACCAAAGCAAGTGCATAGAATGCAAAATTAACAAAATGCACTGCGCTTACAACTACTCATTTCAGCACCATTTGAAGGAAAGCAAATACATGCATTTGTACATTTGAAACTGTGCTATCTGTAAATTTTAATAAATACATGAAAGAAACAGGAAATATTATCTGCAACATACTGCAATGGCACTCATGTAGCAAGCATGAATGTGTGGGAAAGTTAATACAATTGCACACACTAACATTCTTTATTCGAATCTGTACATCTTTCTGGGCTTCTACCTTTTTCACAGCCAACTAGAACTTGCACTACTCCATTGCCAATGCAAATAGTGCAACAACAACTCACACATTTGGAAATCTGCAGCCCCGTAGGGCATACTTATCACAGCACCACCGGCACCCATACCAACAATGCAGATGCTCCCAAGTCCCCATTCCTATACAGTGCTGTACAATTGCACACACATACACACTAACATTTTCCAACACATGACTTTCCAGGCCAACATGGCCTGTAATATCCTAGTAACACTGGGAAGCTTGCTGCCAAACAACTATTAGGAATCTAGTGGCAATCTGTCTGCACCAAAAGCAGTGTTACAACCATATTCATAATCACTTGCAGTGTTACTAACTCTTCTTCCCAACAAT
The DNA here is from genome assembly GCF_040938575.1 of Ambystoma mexicanum. Taxonomy (NCBI): domain Eukaryota; kingdom Metazoa; phylum Chordata; class Amphibia; order Caudata; family Ambystomatidae; genus Ambystoma; species Ambystoma mexicanum. The sequence goes on from NC_090933.1 coordinate 1,143,520,139, forward strand.
TCCTCCTACAATGTGAAATATTATTTTCTCCTAGTACAATTATTGTGTCATTAAAACACATACCCACTAACTTCCTTCTTTCACAATTGCAGTGAAGAATGGCCTCCTGAAAGACAGAAACGTCTCTACTGGAAGATAAAACCCAGAAGAAACCTACTCTTTACATCCAACAAAGTAAGTGTAGTAATGTAGTAGTATTTTCCTGTTACTCATACAGTGCAGTGTTGTTGTATAGTAGCCTATAAAATTCTATCCAACCCAACACCATTTGCTTCACTCTTACTCATTTGCACCTCAGTAGGTCCACTCTTTGTATTCTCATCTGAACACCAGTATCGTAACACCCACTAGTTTTGTGAAAACATCATAATGTCCTTACTTATTCATGCATAGTCCACTGTCATACACACTGAAGCAAACCTTTCACACATCAACACACACAGCTACTAGTAGAACCTTCCCAACCAGAAGTAACAGCCCATTGCACAATCACACAGCCCTCTATTTATGCCTACCCTGATATTCAGACACTCATGCACAGTGCATGCAAATACATTGCACAGCTTTGAAACCCACACTTTCCTTTTTTCTCCAACAGACAAAAGAGAATGGCTACCAAAAAGTGACTCCATAGAAAACAGCGCAAAAATAGAACAGATAAAACTACAAGCATGCAAAATAGTCATCCACCTCCAACAGAGTTTGTAGAAAATGTTGAAACAAAACAGTCACTGAACAAAACTGAGCTAGCTAGCAGGAAAAAAAGTGGGGGCCCTCTTTCAAAATGTAAGAATAGAAAGAATTGTATTAAGTAGCGCTATCCCTGCATCTACCAATGTTAATGTAGCCACAGTTAAGCATTCCAAAAAATTAATTTTACAAAAATATTCCAGTCCTTCAGAATCTGATAAAAACAGCAGAGAAATCACAAGCAACCCTTAAGACTTACCACAGAAAGCTAATCCTGGAAGCTCTCATTGACACTCATTGACAGTGCAATGCTGCTCAAAAGAAAATAGTTTATATTATTATTATTTTTTTTCATTGGCTTTTTCAACTTTACAAAAAACTGAATGAAACCACTAACAAAATGAATTAGTAAACTATAAAAAGTACTTCGGAACATGAGCAATATCAACATAGATACATAGCAGTGGTCAAGGGTATGAAATGGTAGACAACACCATTATGGCAGAAGAAACCCTCATTGAAAGAATGTCCCCAACAAACTTACAATCAACTCTCCATTCCACTGAACTGATCCATCCCATCTACAAATGGCCCTGCACCTGAATGTGTAATGTACGAAAACAATCCTTCAAATCTTCCCAGCAATTCCTCAATCATTATGTAAAAGCGAAATAGAAAATTAGAATGAAAATGTTGCAAACTATGGACTCCTGTCCAGTGTGTAAATACACACTACTGCCAGGACATTCATTAGCCTGCATTTCCGGACCTGCTTGCAGAAGCACCTTCCACCACATGAAAATGTTAGCGACACGCCATTCCACTATATGGAATCTCGTGCAGAGACTATACTATACAAAAAGTCCTGCTTTAGAACTGGATCATTTACATCACATTCTCCTACATGGCACAGTCAAAGAACTCCTGGAAGAAATAGACCACATCCAATGCAAATATTTTGGAAGTGTAGAGCATTTACAAAATCCAGTAAGTTTATAGAAGAGCAGTGACAACCGCACAGATGCCAACCTTCTAATACACACGTTCAAAAAAGAAATAGCAAAGTTTACAAGCACATCTGCTAAAGTACCAAACCAAGTTTGTGTGTGTTGTCTCAGAACATTTTATACAAAGAGCACCAAAACTGTAGATAAAGCATACAAAATAGAAGACAATGAGTAATCTCAATTGTTCCAATTAGCTCTCTACCTTATAGCAGAAAACACATTTGAAATGACTAACCCCTCAATAATTTGCACATACTGCACTACAAAGCTTGATAATAACCAAATGCCTTCATGGGCTATCACTAATAACTTGGAAATATTCCCACTTCCAAAACCACTCCAACAGCTTAATTTGTATGAGAGCATTATAATACAAACAGTACACCCATTTCAAGCTATAATACCCTTCAACCTAAAACAGCCATGTTGCCTCCTTCTGAATTACTAAAAGGCATTTGTGGCAAAGTAGTTTATTTGCCGTTAGATCTTAAACAATATGTTGACACTCTGGGAGTGCAAAGGCCAATAGATTAATCTTTGATTATCTTAGTGACTGGTGTACTTACAAAAGACAAACAAATTGGGCAACAACTAGTATACTTAAACAAAGTTAGACAAGCCCTATAATATCTTAAAGAGAACAATGAATCCTACAAAGAAATAAACATTGAAGAAAACCTGAGGGAAACCACCAAAATAATTCAGGATTCCTCATCAACTGGCCAATTTGAACGTGTAGATCCTATTACAGCATCCAATATTTTAGACCAGTGTACAATTCACCCACTGCACTCCAAAGACAGCATGGATGATGCACTAGAAACATATCGAATGTGGCAAGCCAAAGGATTGCCAATCAGCATATGGGAAAAAAGTGTAGAAGCACAAACCTTTCCTGTACTCTTTCCTACTGGAAAAGGGGGAAAGTATCATGAAAGATGCACACAAATAACATCTGAATACCGCTCTTTACGAATGTATTCTGAAGACCCCAGATTCAGACAAAACAATGAGTAAATATTTCACCTCCTGTTTGAAAGTGAACTAGTAACTCTATGTTACGGAGTTGCACACACATTGAAAACAGGTTCCAATTGTTTAAACATGTCTGTTATGCAACTATTGCAAAAGGTACAAGACAAAGATGAAGTTTTGCAGTCAAGTATCACAAATCTCTTGGCAAACATGCGTGGTGAAACAGAATATTGTTTCTAAAGCCACACAGATGTACAGTTTATGCTACACAACCATGTCCCACCCACATGGTTTGTCACTTTAAATTGTGCAGAGTGTGCATGGGAAGACTTGCACAACTTTCTATGCATAGCAAATGGAAAAAAAACAGGACTAGACACCTGAGAAGTTTGCTCTCCTGACCCTGTAAATGTGTCAAGGTACTTCCACCACTGCTTTATTGCCATGCTGCACTGCATCTATAACAAAGCAATTCCTCCCCTCGGAAAAGTGCAATACTTCTTTTGTAGAAAAGACTATCAATCCAGAGGCGCATCACACATCCACATGCTTTTGTGGATAAAAGATGCTCCTAAATTTAATCAGGACAGTGATGCCACTGTTCTGCAGTTCATTCATAAATATGTAACTTGTGACATCCCTGAAGAAAGCACAGATAGTGAGCTACATGCACACATTTTGTAGTTTCAAAGACATAAATCTGCCAAATATTATCTCCAGAGCTATAAAAACATAGGCAAACACTACAGAAAATGCTACTTTGGTTTCCCTAGACCGGTTGCAGCAAAAAGCAAAGTAAACAGCTTAATGTCTTCTGTTAGACACAGTGTGAAAGACAAATCACCTACAAACACATACTGCATTAAAAGAAGCGAAGCATCAAAGTACATCAATGATTACAATACAATCATTGCCCTCTTTGGAATGCAAACAAAGATGTACAGAACATTGCAGACAATGCCACTGCTGTTACACGATATGTCAGTCTACCTAACTAGTGCTGAGAAAACAAAGCTGAAAGACCTCTGGGATGACATATTATCTGACAAAACACTGTCACAAAAATGATATAGCTTTGGCATAAAAACTCTCTCCCATAGAGAATATGGTTGCTACAAAGCTGCAGACTGTTTAACAGGCATAGCCTTATATGGGAAATCTGAAAACATAGTCTGGCTAAGCTTTGGTCCTGCTGCATCCAGAAAACTGTGATCAAATGGTACCAAGACATATACAAAATAGCCAAAATTAACCCAACAGCTAGGACATTTTGAAAAACAATTTATTGGACACATACTACCCAAACAGGAGTACTGTTTTGGAAAACATGTGTCTGTACCACAAAGCCCAACATTTCTCACACAAAATAATATTAAACCAGATGAAAAATAGGTAACTACATAGACAAAACATGTGAAGGCAGCCTCGTTAAACTTAGCAAACCCGGCCTAATTAATCATATGAAGCTATCATTTAAAACCCCTCAACATAGAGAACTTTCCTACATGTCCCTACTCCAACTTTTTAAACCATGGAGAAAAGAAGAAGATTTATTGGACACCCATGACTCATATGAAGATGCTTTCAAAGCAAATGAAAGCAGTATAACAAATATCAATTTCAAGCAGTAGAAAAACATGTTGGACAATGAACGCCAACAAGAGGAAGAGGTTCAAGCACAACTAAATGAAGACACTCCTGAGGGTAGTCAACCTTCTGTTACAGGAAGCCAAGAACTACTTGGAGAGCCACTCATAGTAAATGAAGCAGAATTAGCCATGACTGAAGTAGAAAACACCATGTGTCAATATGAGGAATCTGAAGAAAACTTCGCTCTACTGAAATCACAACTCAGTGATGACCAACGTAGCATTTTCCTGGAAGTAACTAAAGAAATTGAAAATGGTTTGCAGCTCGAAAGCACTAGAACTTGTAGCTGTCAAAATTATAAATCTGTACTCCTGTATGTAAGTGGTGAAGCTGGTTCAGGAACACATTCTTAATGAAAATCATCAGCAAGTTCCTCCAAATATTGATGAACAGCAAGCTTTTAGCTGTTGTAATAGCCCCCAAAGGTTTAGCTTCCTATCACTTATATGGTGTTACTTTACACCAACTGCTGCTCCTTCCAGTAGAACACACATTGTAGAGTACTACAAACTTTCAACATAAACTGCTATGGAGCTACGCAAAATTCAGAAACAAATGAAAATGCTCCTAATAGATTAGGTGAACATGGTCTCCGACCTAATATCCTTAAAATGAACTATGAAGAACTCTTTGGAGGAGAACATGCTATTGTTTTCAGAGATCTTCTATAATTAACACTAGTGAAAGGTGAACCTATTTTTAAAACCTCAGGACACAAACTGTGTCGTAACACACTTGGCAACATAGGAAATGTAAATCTCTGGCAACATTTCCAATACAGAGAACTAACTCAAAACATGTGTCAGTCTGCAGACCTCACCTATGCTAACATTTTAAAAAGCATTCGGATTGGTCTGCTTTCTAAGGATGCACAGTCTCTCTTAAGTAGTAGACTTATCCATGAGCTATACAGGCATAACACATCTGCTGCTGATGTCATGGAACAATTAGCACACACAAAATGTTAAATGTATGTCCTTAATGTCAACCCTAGCAAGCTGTACACAATTCAATTTAACAATGTTAAAAAAAGAAATGCCACCAATGGTGCAAATTGACTCCACGGACAAACTGGAAGTGCACGTTATGACACTGCATATGTGTCAACAAGCCACAGCATGACTAAATACCTTAGAAAACTGTATCTCCAACACAGCTGGTTTGGAGAAAATGTTAACATTGTGTTTAAACTGTAGAGTAATGCTAAAACATAACCTTTACGTGGTGCAAGGTTTAGTTAATGGAGCACTTGGTACATTTGTTGGCTTCCAGACATATCCATGTGACAACAACATTCAGTTTGTCAACATCCACTTTGACAAACTTTCGTTAAAAGGGTAGTCCGCTCTACAGCCCAATTCCTTCGTTTCAAAGACATGTATGTACGCAGAGAACAGTTCTCTCTGTCTCTTGCATATGCAGTCACTATTCATAAATCACAAGGTCTAACACTAGATGAGGCATTGATTGACATTGGCAGCATAGTCTTCAAAGAAGGTATGAGTTATGTAGTGCTGTCATGGCTACTTACACTTGAAGAACTATTTCTAGTCAATTTTGAAACAAAGTCAAGGCTGACATTCTTTGCATCATAGAGTACAACAAACTGCATGCACTCTACACACCCCATCTCGATATGTACCCTGTTCCTCAAAAAGGAAAACTTGTTAAAAGAAAAGTAATGCAAACAGAACTTATATGAGATCTCCCAACAGTACCAACAGCTGCTACTCCATAAAGTAGCACAACCTCAAAAGGATATAGTGCACATACAAGTGCACATCCAACAGCACAAAGAAAGAGAAGTATGTCTTGTAAACAAGCAAGTGGAGCTCCAGCATGACACAGACACAGAACTGTCAGGTCCATTCACATTTTCCAACACAACTGGTGTAAATTGCTATGCAAATGTAGCAATCAATCTTCTGTTACAACCGCCACCAATTGTTCAAAACATTTACTTGAATGGCACAGGGAATAAGGCAGGAATTGGACTACTGTGCAGGAATGGTGAGATTCACCATAAACGCACAAAAAGATCCACAAGAATGTCGAATGTACTTACTGCAAGTGCTCAAAAGCAAAAATGTACATATAAATGAAATCTTCCAGATTTCATATATGTGGAAACATACGTGCACTCTCTGCAACCATGCCGCACAGGATCAAGTCCCTAATGAGCGCTTTGTTTATGTATCTATACCTAATTGTGAATCCATTTCATTTCAGCAGCTGGTGCAAAATGCAAATCATGCCATATTATGTACTGTTTGCAATTCAGACAATTGTTCCACCTAGCTCACAAAGTTAATACGTAATAGTAATGCTTTTAAGATACAAAGCAGATCGTATTAAAAAGGACTGCAAGCTTACTAACTTCACACACGGGGAAGTATTGCTTGGCAAGACAACCTTCACAACAGTAGGCATAATCTAACACACAGGTGCCACAACCAGTGCAGGTCACTATACTGCATACATTAAATCGAAATGTGGGTGGTTTGAATACAATGATACTTCCGTTACTCTGAAACAGAGATTACCAGAAAATCTAACAAATGCCTATTTAATATTCCTGAAACCTAAATGTACTCACTGACCTGTAAAAGTAGCATAACCCACTGCCTGGTAGGCACCAACAGGTATGTATGTGCAAAAGAAAAATACCCTTCTGCCCTGTGAAACTGTAAGAACTTAGCATACACCAACTGGTCTATGAGTACATCAGTTGCACTGCAAAGCTGTTTCTGAAAAGGAAAATAGTTTCAATAATTTCATAATACTATACCGTTTTTTCCCCAATGACCGAATCATAATAGACACAGAAACAACAACTGTGGAAACCACTCACTAATATTGTTTCACTCATAGTACTTACAAAGTCTGAGGGTCTACAAACTATCCTCACTAACCTGTAAAACTACCAACTGTTGGATTATGCCAATTGCTATCTAACTGTGCCCATACCACTGCAATGAATACAGCAACTGGCATCTAACTGCATCCATAATACTGCAATGCCACTTGCCAATAGTGGAAAGCTTGAAATCCACCATCGGGAATGAAAGTGCTTCAAAACATATCCTTTTGAAACAGTAAACCTATGAACAGTTAGAATATGCCAACTGGTTTCTAACTGCACCCATAATACTGCAATATTACTTTCCATTACTATAAAAGTTAAAATCCACCAGCAAAAATGAAAGTTCTTCTGAAGATGCCCTTCAAGACTCATAAAAGTATCAACATTCAGAATACGCCAAATGGTATCTTAGTACACCCATAGTACTACAATCTTACTTCCAGTGGCAAAACTGCCAAAATCCTCCTTCAATAATGAAACTGCATCAAAACATACCCTCGAGAACTGTCAAACTAGCAACAGTTAGAATATGTCAACAGGTATCTAACTGCCCCCACAGTACTGCAATATTAGTTTTTAATAGTACAGTACTTGAAATACACAAACAGGAATCCAACTGCATGAACGGATAGTGTTAAAAAAGTGAAAAAGGTTAAACAGTTAAAATACGCCAACTGGCATCTAACTGCAACCATACCACCACCTATTCTGATAGGCAAAACACATACACCATTTCAATTACTCCTACTGCAACAGTGCTTGTGACAGCAAAACCACGTACTTGTGCACCTTAAACATTCCTGTAAGTACTGCATACTTAAATGAAAGCTAGTGTGACACATAATGTCACTGATTATCCAACCAAACACAGGAACTGAACACATTACACAGTAAACTTGTTTGAAGCATAGTACTTGTAATGTACTATTTATGAGGGTCTACAAAGTACATGAATATGTGAAATTGTGTAGAATACGACATTTTGAAGTACCTTACCTAACATAACCTGCTGTTTTTTTTCACAGACAAGGAATCAAAGATTTCTCCTACATTTCCACATGCAAGAAAAATAATGTGTGCCCGCAATGGCACAATATTTAAAAGTGCTATTTCCAGTTCAATGGTATTCTGTCCCTGTGTGTCAAAAGGTATGCAGTGCCTAGACAGTATCTATAATGAGTGTATGGATATTAGTTTAATGCGTCTTTGTAATGGACAAATTCAATTTCTATACACATATTTGTGCAATGCTTATGCCAGTTGCCGCATTCTTGTGTGCATGGCCGTATTATGCTGTGGTGGTTGTGGCCAGCCCCTAGACACTTCAGTGCACTTCAGCGCATGGCCTATGGCCTACGGCCTCTGGCCAAGCACCCAAGAGTCTAGGGGCTGGCCACAACAACCAAAGCATAATACAGTCATGCACCCAAGAATCTGGCCAGTGACCACAACCCACACACAACAATTAACCCTTAGCATCCCAATTTGAACACCATCTGCACATATTGAAGTAGCCCACCAACCCTATTTTACCCCAATGCCAATATCACCATATCATCCAGACTCCACCCCCCTACTGTAAGAAGCCCTCATGCAGTCACCAAATAAGCCCAAACATGTTTCTGCAACTGCTTACCAAATACTAGCTACTGCAATAGTTGTGGGTCAATTCTTGGTTGCATGGCCGTATGATAGTGCAGTCGTTCTTCCAGTGAATAGATTCTTGGACGTATGGCTTATTTTTAACATATCCAAACATCCTCCTATCATCTATATTCCACTCCCCTATCCTAATAGAGCCTGCCTGCAGTCACCACATAAACTGTCCGCCCAAAGGCCTGGTCTATGCACTACTGTACACATATTTGTGTAATGGTTTTTTACAATAGTCAAATTTGAATTCTGCACACATACTATCACAGTACTTGCAGCAGTGGCCAGACTCTTCAGTGCATGGCCTCTGGCCGTGCACCCAAGAGTCGAGGGGCTGGCCACAACCACCATAGCATAATACAGCCAGGCACCCAAGAATCTGGCCAGTGGCCACAACCGACACACATAAATCAGCCACCCTAGGCCCTGTCTACTTCTGTACACATTCTATTACAGTACTTGCAGCCAGTGGCCATACTCTTGGGGCCTGGTGTATTATGCTATGGTGGTTGTGGCCAGCCCCTCGACTCTTGGGTGCACGGACTTCCATAAGTTCCGGAAACTTCTCAAATCTTTCCCTCTCGCCTTCCCTGCAAACTCATGCCACTATCAATGAAACTGGTAGCCTGGTCCCTCAAATCTGACAGGTTTCAGGCTCTATACCTAGTCGACACTCTTTCTTCAGCACTGTCCTTGCGGGCCCACCGCCCAGCTGCTGTGCACCCCACCCCACCCTTGTTACTGCTCTGCCCCAGCCCTTAGCCACTGGCCACTGACCTTGGCACCCCTTGGCACTTCCTTCCTGGGCTCCCTTCAGCACTTTCCCATCCCTACTCTCCCTTCGATTCATGCACTTCTCCCACTGCACAATGCATATGTGAATGTATGGCAGCATTGTGTACAATCCTTTTGTATAAGCAAGGGAAATGCAGATGAAAATAGTTGTGGCAGTTGGTGTGTGGAAGGTAAATATGTTGATAGGGTTGCATGTAGAGTTTTTGGAAGTGATTGCTGGATGGATGTGTGAGTGTTTAAATTAAAACATTTAAAAGGGCTGTCCTGTGTGGTGGTGTGCACATGCCAATCGGGTCTTTTAATGATGCGTGACCTTGAAAGAGGACTGCAGAGACCACGGATAGTTATTAAGGTTCATGGATTATGGTCCTTATTGTATGGTAGAGAATAGTATCTGTCACAAAAATAAATGTTGGTGCATTTTTCTTTTTCTGTCCTATACAATTGTCCGTTAATTCCATTAGCATAGTACAAAATGCTAATGGAAATGTTGGAGAATCTTATTGAGTCTAACTACTTAATTCAAAAATGCAAAGTAGATGGAATTGATAAGAATAATTTAACTGTGAGAGGTGGCTCCAAAAGGAACTTTTTTGGGGTGTTTTTTTTATTTTGTATCATTTTTCGCAGGAGAGGCCATGAAGTAAGGTGGGGCTACCAACCACTGCTATGGAGGGGCAGGTGGACAGGGGAAGTTGGATGTGCCTTAAATCTGAGGTAAGGGGCAGTATTTCTCATGCTTCTTGATTGCAGCCTCAAAAGCACTTCAAACTGCTTCCCCCTGCAGAGTGTTGTGTTGTCGTATATACAGAGTAATGTTGTCTTGGAAAGATATGGATCGACATCCTCTTTTATGACTTGCCAGGTAGCTGGTGGGATCTTCTGCCCCGCAGGAGTAGCCTGTGTGGTGGCAGCATCGTTTGAGGAGGATGAGGTAGATGAAGGCAGCCTACTACTTCCTGAGAAAGGAACAGCCTTTCTCAGAGCATGCCAGTGGTTGGATTTGGTGTGGTGGTGCATGGAAGTGGATCCGTAGGAGTACTGCCCAGGTTGTCCCCGACTGAGTACAATGTTGCCCTCAGTTCAATTCACCTTGGCATCCTGAGCCTTCGGTACACCCCCAGTATTATTAAAGAACTGCCACACCCATGATTCGTTCTTGGTGCTGGAGGTAGGCATTTCTTGTATCTCATCTTCCTGGTCCTCTTGATTCTTCTCTGCATCATTGCGCTTTTTCCATTGTCCAGGCCTTCCAGCTGGTGGTGGTGGTGGTAATGGTGATGGTGGTAGTGGTGTTGGTGGTGGTGGCTCCTGGGGAGATGGGATGGTCATGGCTGATGCCATCTCTGAAGTAAAATAGCAGTTGTGCTAATAAACTCCAGTGCCTTGTGGGCCTTTGCTGGTAATTTGTGTTGTTTTTTTGCTGGCCCTCTGCCCCCTTGCCTCTCTGTCCCCTGCTCTTGTGTTGTGTTCCCTCTCCCTCTTCCAGCCTCCCATCCAGCCTTCCGGCCCTGATTGGCCTCTTGCTGCTCTTGACTGACCCTCCTTGGGCAGTCCCTTGCCCGGCAGCCCCTGTGGCTAAGGGCCCTATGGTCAAGGGTGGCTCCTTCAGAGGTGGCTCCATATCGTGTCAGCAGGTGTCAGCAGCGGAAGCTACTAAGTAAGGTAGGAGTGGCCCGGGTTAGGAGTGGAGCCTTCACTCTACCCTGGATACCATGCTACTTAGCAAACTCTCAGACATAGGTCGTTTTTCCCCAATATTTAAAAACTGGACTCTGAAAGTATTTAAAATTGCACTGAGAAAGTATTTAAAATTGCACTGAGAAAGTATTGAAAATGTATTGTGTAACCTAGGCCTTTTCCCCTTATACAGGACTCTCAGATATAGGTGTGTTTTCCCCAGTATTTAAAACTGCACTGTGAAAGTATTTAAAACTGCATTGTGTAACCTAGGCGTGTTCCCCTTATAATAATGATAATTTAGTATTTATATAGCACTACGAACCCTCAGGTATCTGAGTGCTGCTTATTATTACCCATGGTGTGTGGTGCTCATTTATTGACTTCAGAAGGATGAAAGGCTGAGTTTGGCCCTGCCGGGATTCCAACCTATGTCAGCAGGCGCTGCACAGATGTCAAAGCGAGCGCTCTACTCGCTGTGCTATCCACTGTGCTTCTTATACAAGACTCTCAGACTTAGGTGTGTTTTTCCCCGGTATTTAAAACTGCACTGTGAAAGTATTTAAAATTACACTGTGAAAGTAGTTAAAATTGCACTGAGAAAGTATTTAAAACTGCATTGTGAAACCTAGGCTTTGTCTACTGTTGTCTCGTCTCTGTCTCATTTGCTTGTGCCCCTCCCTGCGTCCTTCCCAGTGTTGTCCCCTCCCCCACCACTCCTCTTCTCTCCTCTCCCCACCTACTCTATGGTGCTCTCTGTCTCTCCTATCTTTTCTAACTGCTTCTCTATCGACTATTCTGCTCTCCTCGCTAAATCTGGTAGGAAGAGGTTTAAAAATTACATCCTGGACTCCAACCCAGGCCTCCCTATCGCTGACACCTATACCAGTGCCTCCTCTAGGCAAACCCTCACCGACATCCACTTTGTTGTTCCCTCACCAGACCTATGGACTCTTCATATGGGCTCTGTGCTTTCTCCTCACTCGTCTTCTCCCATTAATGGTGGGCGCCGGTGGGAGACTCTCCTGGCCTCCTTTGACTCCTCTGAGGTCATCATAATTGTTTACCTGAATGGTACCATTTTGGTCCAAGGCCCTCAGGCCAATCTTATCTTCTTTGATAGACGCTTGTCGCACCTCATCAATTTCCGTCCTTCTCCTGCTGTCCCCTTTTTTCCCTCCACGGATTCCTTGCCTCCCCCTGCTGCCTCCTCCTTGGCTACCTTTCCCCCTCCTCCTTCCTCTTCTTCCCCCCCATCAGGCTTCTTCTGCACCTCCACAGGGTGTACCTCTGATTTGTACCCCTCCCCGGAAGTCTTTTAAGGATGGCAAACTTCTCCATATTGCCACTCTTAAATATCGCTCAACTGCCAAACACTCCTCTGACATCTGTTGCCTCCTGGAAGAACTTGACCTTGATGTCCTCGGTCTCATCGAGAAATGGTTCACGGCCAGCTCTGTCACAAGCTTTGACACTCTCCTCCCTGATGGCTACAAGATCATCTCTGCAGCCAGGTGGAATCATTCTGGAGAGGGTGTAGACCTGATCGTTCCTGACTGGATTCCTGCCTCTGTCATTCCTACGCATGCTTGCTCCTCTTTCAAATGCTCTTGCTACCATCTATCAGCCACCTGGTCAGATCTCCTCCTTCCTCTCTGAGTGGGCGGATCGCTCCTCCTCCCTCCTGGTCTCGACCACTCAACTCCTCCTTCTTGGAGACTTTAACATCCACTTGAATGCATCCTGTCCTTCCTCTGGGCTCTTTCGAAACCTCTGAGACTCTCTCTCTCACTCTCTATCCTCCCCTCTGGCCCTACTCACTCTGCAGGGAACACTCTTGATGTTCTGATCCCCAGAGACCTTCCCCTATCTATCCTTCTCACCACTCCTCTCTTCTGGAGTGATCACTTTCTCCTTTCCTCCCAGCTCACTCTCTCCATCCCTCAGGCAAAGCCAACTCCAGCACTGCCGCCTACCTTCTCGGTTATCCAACCCATCAAGCATCTGTCAGTTGAGTCTTTTGCTGTCACTTTCTCACCCCCACCCCCTTCGGCTGACTCTCACCCTGACACAGCCCTCTCCATGCTCCACTCTGCTATATCTGACACTCTCGATGTTCTTGCCCCTGTCATGAGGATCCGCTTGAAGCCCAAAGCCAAGTGCAACTCCTGGTATGACTCAGACCTCGCCACCCTTAAACGCAAGTGCAGGGTGGCTGAGAGGAAATGGTGTGCTTCTGGTACATCCTCTCACAAACTGGCCTGCCGCCTGCTCCAAAGGCAATACCAGCTCTCTGTTTTCACCAAGAAGAGAGCCCACATTCAAGTCCAGGTCTCTGCAGCATCTAACAACTCGGCGAAACTCTTTAAAATCTACAAGGAGCTGGCCAATCCTGCTGCATTCTCTACCTCTCCTGTCCCCTCGCAGGCCCTCTGCATGGCCCTGACCTCTCATTTCATCTCTAAAACTCAGGATACCCTGTCCTCTCTCGCTTCCCCTCCCCCTCCTCCCTATACTCCCTGCTCTTCCTCTGACCCTTCTTCTGACACCTCTCCTCCCTCCTTCTCTGCCTTTCCCCTGTTCTACCCAGACGAGGTTTCTAGACAAGTCTGATCTATGAAAGTCTTGTCAAAGCAGGTTTACCCCTGTTCCTCCAAAACCATCAAGGACCACATTGACACCTTGGCCCCTGCTCTGGCTGACTTCTGCAACCACTCCTTCGCTACTGGAGTGTTCCCTTCCCCCTGAAAGACTCCCTTGTGCACCCCCTTCTTAAGAAACTCGACCGACCCGTCCTGCCCAGCTAATTATTACCCAATGTCCATCACTCCTTTCCTGGGCAAACTCCTGGAAAGTTGGCAGTCTCCCAGCTTAATCTTCACACTGAATCTGTTGGTAGTCTCCATTACCATCAGTCTGGCTTCAGAGCTGCCAGAAGCACGGAAACTGCTCTCCTGAACATCCGTGAAGACCTGCTATCCAACCTCAATTTCAACAGGCCCTGTGTCCTCATCTTACTTGATTTTTCTTATGCCTTTGACACGGTCAACCATGCCATCCTGCTCAACCATCTCCGTGATAACCTGGGTATCATCGATCAGGCCTTGGTTTTTCTTTCTTCTATAATTGACCCTCCCAGATCCAACTTGGGTCCTTCCTCTCCGCTATCTCTAGCTCTACCTGTGGTGTACCCCAGGGGTCTACCCTCACTCCGTGGCTGTTCAACCAATACCTGGCACTTCTGGCCCACTCCATTGCCGCTCTCTGCCCCAACTTTCAGTGCTATTCAGATGACACTCAACCCATTTTCAGGCTCCCTTACGCCACTTCTTTGCCTTCTCTCATCTCTGACTGCTTGTTTGCTATCTAGGAGTGGTGTGCTGCCAACAATCTCTGCCTTAATGCCAGTAAGACCGAGATTCGCCTCACCGCCCCTTCCTTTCCCGTCACCCTCTGGCCAGCCTCATTTGGCCCTCTTACTGCTCCCATCTTGGAGGCTAAAAACCTCGGCTTCATCTTCGACTCCACACTCTCCTTCTCTCCTCACATCTTGACATCTCTAAGAAGTCACACTACCATCTGCACCTCCTCAGAGGTATTCTTCCTTTCCTCTCCTTCCCCCATAGACTCACTGTCTCAAGAGCTGTGGTTCTCTCTAGGCTGGACTACTGCAAAAGCCTCTTTCTAAATCTGCCTGCTTCTACTCTCGCCCTCTGCAACTCATCCAGAACAGGACTGCGAGTCTTGTCCTTGGCCTCAAGACCAAGGATCGTATCTCTCCGAGACTGAAATCTCTGCACTGGCTCCCAGTGGCTGCGAGTATTAAGTTCAAAACCCTCTGCATTTTCCACAAGGCCTTCTGGGGCTTGGTGCCCCAGTACCTTAAACTCTCTCTTCCTAAATATCTTCCTTCCCAAGCTCTTTGCTCATCCGCCTTCAGCTCCCTCAATGTCAGTCGCTTCTCCAAGCAACGCGTTGGTGGTAGATCTCTTTCTTCGGCTGGGGCATCCTTCTGGAATAGCCTCCCTGCCTCCCTGAAACTTGAGGAGAACCATCTCCGGTTCCGTATTCACTTCAAAATCCTCCTCTTTGCTTCTGCTTTCTCTCCTCCTCTCCCCTGCTGAACTCAATGGCTCAATCTGAAATTGCACTGGTCACCTGGCTACCCTCTGATCTCGGGACCAGGTCCCCTCCCCACCCAGTTGCACACCTGCACTGCCTCCCTGGCAAACCCTGCGCTTGAGGACTGTTTTCTGTATCCCTAATGTCCCTTACTAGCACTTGACACCTGATGTCTGCACCTACCCTTGCACTTGCCACCAGCTGGCCGTATATTTTATTTATTGCTTAATTATTCTATTTCTTTTTACGTTTCGATCCAATATACTGCACTGTTCCCTCCCCACCTCCCCTCTGCACTTTTTCACTTCCCCTGCACTTGCGTGATCTCAATGTCACCTGGCCTAGTAAGATCGAATCTGTGTGATTTTTCCACGGCTGATTTTCCAGCGACAGAAATGACTGCATGGGAAGTGTACGCAACACAAAAATGTTTGTACATTTCCCATGCGGACATCCATTTAAAATCACACAGATTCAAACACATACCCTCACTAACACCCCCGACATACCCTCACTAACACCCCCGACATACCCTCACTCGCCCCCCCGCCCCCCTACTTACCTTTCTTTCCGACACACTGGTTCCCTGCAGCGCTCGTACCCTTTCACTTTTGTGATCGGGAACCGGTGCCGCAGGGTCCTATTGATTTTTAATTTGATTTTTTTTGTTTTGCTCGGGTGAGCTGCATGGGTGTCCCCCGCAACCCCCATCTACTATACTGTATAGAATAGTGAGCGGGGTGTTGCAGGGGACACCCCCGCAGCACCCGAGCTTTTTTTTTCTTTTTTTGTTTTGTTCTGGTGAGCTGCAGGGGTTTCCCCCGCAACACCCCGCTCACTATACTGTATAGTGAGCGGGGTGTTGCGTGTGACACCCTGCAGCCCCCACAGCCTTTTTGTCTCTTTTTTTTATTATATACCGACCCCACCGAAACACATACCACCAAAAATCCAAACTTTTGGTTGTTTGAACTTTTGGTGGTATGTGTTTTAGGTCTTTTTGTAAGGTCAGTAAATTATATTCTGTCATTTTGCCCTATTCCGTAAGATCAGTGTCTGTCTTCCCTCTGTACCCCCTGCCTTGCCTCGTCGCGCTTTGAAACACTTGTGTATAGGCGCGTTATAAATGCCATATCATATCATATCAATACTTTTCCAAGCATGTGCTTGCTCCTGGATTGCTCATGAGGGCCATATAGGCATTACTAAGACCAAAGCGATCTTGAGGAGTGAGTATTGTTGGCCTGGGTTTGATAGAGACGTGGAGAGAGTATTAGGAAAGTGTGTTGAGTGTGGAGCGTCAGTTAAGGATGTTGTGGCTCGTCTGCTACCGATGGTAAAGGTGGTTGTTCCAGAGATGGTGTGGTGTGATTTGGAGTTGGACATTCTGGGCTTCTTGACCTAGGAGGAAGACGCAGAAAATGTATTTTAATTGTTGTTGAACTGTTGTCATGTTGGATAGAATTCAAAATTGTGCAGGATATTACTGGATCCACTGTGGTGGAGTTTCTTCAGTGTGTGTTTTGACAGAGAAGGTTTACCCAGTTCCATTTTGATGGATAATGGGAAGCAAGTTCAGCGAGGATGTTTTGAGGAATATCTGAGGTGTAGTGGTGTGAAGCATAAGAGAACGGCAGCTTATCACCCTCAGGGGACTGATGCTTTTGAGAGAGTGAATATGTGTGTGATGGAGGCTGTGAGGATGGCGGATGTGTGTGGGAGAGACAAAAAGGTTGCAGTGAGGGATAGACTATATGGCTTGCAGATGGCGCATCATGCTGCCCCAGGTATGAGTCCATTTGAGTCCATTTGAGTTGATGAGGGAAAGAAAACCCAATACCAAACTGTTGCCTCCCTGGCTGGGAAGGGCGCGGGAGACTGTGGAGAAGTTGAACTTGATGCTTGACAGATGAGTGGGTGAAGAAGGTGAATGTGAAATCTGGTAGGTGTAGTACAGTGGTGTCGGTAGGTGATTGGATAGGCATAAAGAGTGTGGTTGTGAAGAAAATAGGGGATCTTTTGTATTCAGATCCTACGCAAGTGTTGGAGGTGTTGAAGGGTGCAGTGAGGGTACGTGGAGGGCAAGTGTTGAACTTGTCAAGGGTGGCCCGCATCAAGCACGGGTAACTTGCAAAACATGCTGCACCAAGCACTGGTGCTTTACAAAGTGTTATAAAGCTGTACATAGATATTGTGCATTGTGAAATAATTCTGTAATGAAATAGTTTTAAATGCAATTGTTGTATACAGTTTGGGGAGGGGGATGTGTTATTGTGTGCCTTCTCCTGGTATTGCACTGTGTCCTAGTTATGGAACCCTTTAGTGGAACTCTGTTATGCATTACATTTTTAATGTTAGGGGAGGGAAAGTGTCAGTTGGAGATTGAAGAGGTGCCTCCTACTTGTGCTGGGGGTAGCTGTACGATTTGATCTTAATAAAGATCTCTGCTGTCGCGAGGCTGAGTGTGAGGAACATCTTTTAAATGTCCCTTGTGGTAGGCATACATTAGATGGATACAGTGAGAAACAGCTCTTCCAATTGAGAATGTATTACCTACATACATTTTAGGGTAACAGCGACTAATAAATATAGATCTTGCAATACTGTTCAGTATATTATTATGTGGTAACATTATGAGTCCACTTTTTTACAGTGTTTCACCAAACCTTAAAGCAGGGATGTGCAACCATTGGCTGCCTAGATGTTTTGGACTACAATTCCAATCAGTCATAGCCGGTATAGTTAATGACAAGGGCTGATGAGAGTTGCAGTACAAAACCTGCTGGAGAGCCACATCCTGCAGAGCTCTCACCTGAAATGATTGCCACAGTACGTAAACATTCTCCACCCCCCTCACATGCGTCCCTGAATCAAAGGTCAAATGCACAAATGCATATGACTTGACTAATACAATATTAATTCTCTTTTGTTAATAACACGTTTTTAAAGTGTCTGACTGGATGCAGGTATTTAGTACCAAATGGTCCCTAAGGTTCTTTCCAATATGCTCACTGCAAACAGCATTTTGACCAATATTTACCGGGAGCATTAAATGCACAGTCATCCGTTTGGGGTCATGAGCACATTTCTTCGATGAAGCGTGCATTTAGAAGGACTACTGTCCGCATTCCAGGCAGACCGTGTAGGCCAGAGCTTCCCAGGGCCGGACAATGACTTC
The DNA here is from genome assembly GCF_040938575.1 of Ambystoma mexicanum. Classification (NCBI taxonomy): domain Eukaryota; kingdom Metazoa; phylum Chordata; class Amphibia; order Caudata; family Ambystomatidae; genus Ambystoma; species Ambystoma mexicanum. The sequence continues at coordinate 1,143,538,752 of NC_090933.1, forward strand.
TAAGTGCCCTGGGCTTTTGATTAAATGATAGTGCAGCTCCAACTCAAAGGGCAATGTCCTCATGAAACTGCTTCAAAAAAAGGCTCGCTTCAATAATTAAGTCTCATACCACGCCTTGCCCCTATCAACACTGTGCATTGTAAGTTTCTCCTAAAAAAACAGACGAATGGCAATCAATGCTTTATTATTGTTAGAAAATACAACACACAATAGACGTTTAGCAAGTGAATCGCATGCCTTTGCTTCACCCACTCAATAAATCCATTTCACAAAAGATATGATTGTTCCGTGGTGAAAAACAGCAGAGGAAAGCATTGCTTCCCTTTTAGCTGAAGCAACCGGGCACATTCATTTTCTGAAAAGAGTAATGGGCATTTCTAAGCAAGCAATAAAAGCGAGCACAGCAATACTTCTCAAAGTATCTTCAAGGATTCTATCAACGGTTCCCAAATGGACAGGACCATATTTCTGTAGCATTGATGGGGTGCATGGCTGTGAATTGGCAGGCCCTCGAGACAGGAAATCCTTCATACGACCGGTTCCTTGCCTTTCGAGTTCACTGCCAAATGTCCTCCATGGTGGTAAGAATCCAAATGACCAGACTGGAACATGTAATGTTAGTTGGCGGTAGTGGCTTAGTGACAAAATGGAAGTTCTGCCAATTAAGGTTCCAGAGGCCACACTAAGGCCAAACTAAAATCTGCCAGTTAAGCTCCTTAATGCCAAGCTAATTACCACCAGCCGTGAAGGTGCGTGATGGCCTCACCATGGCACCTGCTACTTAAAGAGGCCGAAATTCATTTGGCAACAGCTGATTGCACAATGTCGGCATGATAAGAATGTGGGCCAGCTGAAGGGGGTTGTTTTCAGCCTGAGATGATTGTGGGCCAGTTAAAGGTGGGTTTTTGGGACCTGATGTGGATGTGGACAAGCTAAAGGGGGGTTGTTGCGTCCTGAGATGGCTGTAAGCCAGCTGAAGCTGGTTTGTTGCGTCTTGAGGAGGCTATGGGCCAGCTGATGGGGGGCCTGAGAAGGATGAGGGCCAGCTGAAGGGGAGTTGTTACGGCCTGAGATGGCTGTAGGCCAACTGAAGTGGGGTTGTTGCGTCCTGAGGAGGCTGAGGGCCATCGAAACAGGGGTTGTTGCAGCCTGAGGGGACTGTGGCCAGCTGAAGAAGGGGTTGTTGAGGCCTGAGGTGGCTGTGGGCAAGCATAACAGGGGTAGCCTGGGCCTGAGGTGACTGTGGGCCAGCTTAACGGGGGTTGTTGCGGCCTGAGGTGACTGTGGGCCAGCTGAAGGGGGTTGTTGCGATCTCTGCTGGCTATGGGCCAGCTGACGGGGGGTTGTTGGGGCATGAGAACGCTGAGTGGCAGCGGAAGGGGAGTTGTTATGGCCTGAGATGGCTTTAGGCCAGATGAAAGGGGGTTGTTGGGGCCTGAGGTGGCTATGGCCCAGGTGAAGGGAAGTTGCTGGGGCCTGAGGTGGCTGTGGGCCAACTGAAGTGGAGTTGTTATGGCCTGAGGAGGCTGAGGGCCAGCTGAAGGGGGGTTATTTGGGCCTGAGGTGACTGGGCAGCTGAAGGGGAGTTGTTAGGGCCTGAGGTGGCTGTGGGTCAGCTAAATGGGGGTTGCTGGGGCCTTAGGCGACTGTGGGCAAGCTGAAGGGGAGTTGTTGCGGACTTGGGTGGCTGAGGGCAAAGTGAAGGGGAATTGTTGGGGCCTGAGGCGGCTGTGGGCCTGCTGAAAGGGGGTAGTTGCAGCATGAGGTGGCTGTGGGCCGGCTGAAGGGGCGTTGTTGGGGCCTGAGATAGCTGTGGGCCAGCTGAAGGGGAGTCGTTGCGGCCTGTGGTGGTTGTGGGCCAGCTAAAGGGGGTTTTTGGGGAGAGGAAGAGATTCGCGTGTGTGGCTGAATGGGAGTTAATGTAGGGCATACATCTGTCTGTAGTGCATCTGAAGTGGTGTTTATGGAGCATCTGAAGGGAGCTTGATAGGCAGAAAAGGGGGAGTTTGTGGGCTGGTGGGCAGCTGGAAAGAAATGATGGTTCATGCTGAGGGAATAATTGGGTAATGGTGAAGGGATTGGTGGGGATCGATGAGGGAATAATGGGGGAATGATGGAGGAATGATAGAGGAATGAAAAATGAATGGCAGTAGATGCCAGTGGAACGATAGATAGCATTGATGTTAGGGAATGGGGCAATGCTGTGTGAGTCAGAATATCCATAGAACTGTCACATAGGCATTGACCAGTCACCACAATCATGCATATCAGGGTTTGATTGCTAATTGCAGAACGTTGTGGAACGCTGTACCCCCAGCTCTGAGAGCGGAACCATCTTACTGGCTCTTCTGGAAACACTTGCAAATGTGGCTCTTCTCGTAATCTACCTTGACGCCTTGCCCTTGGACAAGCAACCCTGCTCCTTCTCTGTAACACTGTCAAGTCATGTTCTTACAATTGTCTGTTATTTTGTTTGGAAGCTGCGCCTTGATGTCCACGGGTTTAGTGCGCGTTATGAATGTAAAAATAAAGAAATACATTGGAATCTGACAAAATGCCAACTGCGGTGGCATGTCCAATGGACGCAGATTCGTCCTCGTCCCAGAGCAACTTTTACTCCTTTTGAATAAATGAAAAGGTCAGTGCCATGCATAAACAGACATGGCCAATATCCAGGCTGATATCCTGCAAATGCAAAAACCATGATTTATAACCATGGAAAACCCTGTAATATGTCGATAACCTTCGCCAAACGTGGAGGATAACCTCTGAAAAGTCACGTGCCCTTCAGCATTGTACAGGGACACCTACCATCACAGATATCAATCATCATCATGCAAGGATAATATTATCATACTGTCAAAGTATTCCATACAAAGCAAACAAATAGTCAGGTGCATGAGCCCATTTTATGAGACCAGGGGTGTGCAACCTTTGGCTCTCTAGATGTTTTGGACTACAACTCTCATCAAACCCACCCAGCAAAGTCATGGGAATTGTAGTCCAATACATCTGGAGAGCCAAAGGTTGCAGACCCCCGCGCTAGACCATAAACAATATGACCAATAGGCATTACATTCCACCGGGCATAGGACACCTATACCATTGCAGAAAGGGGTAGAAGAAGGATCAGCTGGTGTAGGACCACTTCTCTAATGGCACAGTTAAGGATCAGGGACTCTAAATACAATACTAACAAAGGGAAAGTCCACTGAATGAGGGATACCACCAACAAACACATACCGCACACTCTTGCGTAAGTAATTCATAGTGCCTATCATCACTCATATAGCCTCTGTCTCATATTAGATAATGCATATGTGTGCGGAAATAGCATCCCCCCACCCCCGGCAAGTTGTGCCCTCGGATCCTGAAAACTAATGATAGACCGCACCTCATTCTCAATAAAATAAGATCTTTAGATATTAGAACAATTTAACACTTCCTATATAATATATTGGTGCTGGTATTAATGGGTCTTCTAGCCACACCCCATGAACAAACCGTAAAGGGAGTAGTTACACTAAGACATTAGTGTAAACAATACCACACTCACATATGGAGCAACCCAAACATGAATTCACATTATTTTGAGACTGCATTGGATTGATTCATGTAGACATACGTTTTAAAAATGTTTAAACCAAATATTACAAACCAATCACCGTGTTCTAATCCAGTTGTTTTTTTCATCACGTATATCATCAAGCATATCTTGAATCATAATAATGACAATAAAAAGACTGATTTTTAGTGGAGTTTACCATAAGCAAAAAATAAATGTCTTCACGTTTCTAACAATTCAGTATAGAACAAGATGTATTTAGACAAACACACATATCAATTTCTGATATCATAATATTCTAATATTCTTAAGTCCGGGACAATGGGCCTCATTTCGAGTTTGGAGGTAGCCATGCCGTTTTTACAGGTATGGCTACCCCCAAACTCGGGTCCGGGTCCTGAAAAATGGGAATTACCGGGCCATTCCGACCTTTGCGGGTCCGATAATTCCCATTTGCGGGACCCGGACCGGTACGTCCCCATTCCCATTTGAGTCCCCATAGGGCTCAATGGGAATGGGGAGGATGGTAACAACGGTCCCGTTAATAACAGGACCGTTGCTACCATCCTGTTCTGCTAGCAGGTGCCGCTCTGCACGTCTGGTCTGACCAGGCGTACAGAGTGACCCCGCGAGAAGAACTCGGAATGTTGTGGAAAGGTAGCAACGGCACTGGTAGCACTACTGGCGCCGGTGTTGCCTTACCGCAACACTCATAGTGAGGCCCAATATCTTTGAATATCTCCACGAGTCGAGCTGAGTCTAGCAGTCACAGCAGTCTCGACCGGCGAGGAAGATGAGTGAAGTCTCGGGAGCACCTCCCTTCCTCTAGCGCTAAACCGTGGCTGCGACTCTCTGTGTGAAGTGATCGGAGTTCTACGCGGGAGAAGAGACTTGGGGTGTCGAGCAGCCCTTGTACTCGCCACCAGGGGAAATTGCTAGACGGACTGTTTTCGGCACCCATGATTACGGGTGAGGTGAGCAATGACAATGAATAAACCTTGTATTGGAGCCTGATAATGTGTTCTCTGTCTCTGCTGTGGCAACACGAGAGAAATTAACATCGTTCACATCTCTTGAGCCGGCAGCGGGAAATGGGGGGCCATAGAGGAACACTCTAAGCTCACCCGCGAATGTACCAAATTAGCTATTTTGGGGGAATGGATACATGAAAATACTAAGTCTGTGAAGCTCATTGCGGTTGTTACTGACTTGGGCCGATCAGTGGCCCTAACTCCGAGGAGCTTAATTCAATAGGGTGAAAGTGCCACGATGAACGGAGAAGAAGTGGCTGCAACAGTCCTTATGGTTAAAATTCCTGTATTGGACTGACAGGGAAGTTAATAGAGTCGACTGGCAGCCCATTGAATGAATCCCTATATGCAGAGGATGATTGTGCGTTTCTAGAAGAAATCTTGACTCACCAAGAATCACCTGAATATGAGTGCTTTGTCATCTGTGAAGAATCTGCTAATCAGAGGAGCACCCCTTTTGAGGATATGGTGGACTAGACATTTTGGTGACTCAACATTTGATTCTGGCAGCGCGATTATCATGCAACATCCCAGAGATTAACACAACAATTGCATGGCAAAGGAGAATGAGCGAGTCCATAAATGGAATTCGCCAGACTCTGACCATTGGAACCAAGGCAGAGGGCAGCCTAAAGCCGGGCCCGACGCTTACATCAGGCCTTAGAGGAGATGTGGGGGCAAGGATCATCTCATTCAATGATGAATCTAAGCTTCAACAAATATCTTCAGATAGTGTGTCCCAATGAGAACTCTTTCTGCAAAGGGAAAGCCCCTTATGTGACACCTCAATCTCCTCATCTTCTTCATCAGAGCCTTCGGGAAATGAGGTGGACTTTCGTCCCATCCGATACAAATGTGAACACCATTTACCAGATGCTGCAGCGGCTCAGATACAGACCAATATAATGTCTGCTTTTGTCTTTCGTGTAGTCGGCGAATTGCCCCGGGGTCCCCACCATGCTTGGGATAACTCTCTGGCTCAATGTAGCATCTTTGGTCTAGTACGCGCTTACGCTGAGTTCCTTTGATGATTACGACCCACTTTGGGTGGCTCTGACATCTCTCTGGCTTCTGCCGTGGCTCAGCTCCTGCACACCAGCTTCTCTTCATCTCCTGGCAAGGACAACACTGCTTCTCCCAGCTGCCGTGCCCCCAGGAAACCTCCCATGACTCCTGATGCCTTCATGGCCCGCTTCGCTCACACCACATTACTTTCCTTCTTTGATGGCGAGTTCCTTTACTTTACCACACTGGCTTGTGCCTCTAGCTTCTGCACACCTTCCATAGAGATGCCACACCTTCTCCTGAGCTCTCTCTCATAGTTTGATTACCATTTTTAAAGGACCCATGCACAGGTGCTTTTTGCAAGACCACTAGCACGTTAATTGAGTGTGATTCTCGTGCTGCTTTGCATCAACTCCTTCATCATCAGTACTAAGGTGGTTGTGGGAATGGATGTCCACTGATATCAACTGATGTCTTAGGTGGTTGTGGGAATTGAAGTTCGTTGATGGTTCCTGATAGTACTTGGAGAATCTTTCTCAATGATTCCATTTGGAAGATCAGTTTTGCATGAAGGTTAAATTAGAACTAAAAAGCATTTTCTTGGAGCATTTACCTTTTAAGCTATGGATGGGAGTTTGGCATAATGGGTGCTGGGAAAAGGTTTCTTTCTTTTCCTGATAGGGGGAATTGGATGCATGACAATAGGCCATTAGGGTATTGGGTAACAGGGGGTCTTCCTCATGGGAAAATGTGCGACATTGCACCTCATCCAATTACACCATCACATCTCCCTTGTGGGTATCTCCTCCCATGTGATCCTCCCTCAAATTGTCGCCCCTAGGGTCAGGATCAGGTAGCAGCTGCCGTCCCCTGGTCACATGGGAGGAGGTTACCTCCAGGGAATCCGTGATGACTCCATTGGATTCATCACACTACATTGAAAGGTCCATTACTCTGACGGTTTCGCCCAAGTAGGCTTTCTCTCACTTTTCTCGGTAGCTGCTACCCCCATCCCCTTGTACCATAGCTGCTCAAGCTGAACTCCATCTTTTGAAGTACACAAGAACGATTCTGACCTCCTCTATGAGCCTGATATCATCATTTCACATTGGACAGATGGGCTGTACCGAGCTACAGATAACATTGAAGCCTTCAAACTGCCATTGTCTTCCCTGAAGCTGTTAGGTGGCAACAGGTATACACTACCCTCTTCACCAGTGAATGTGCACTAATACGAACAGTGAATTGTAATCAAAGTGGTCATGCTGAGGTATTTGTAAAACCCCTCGCACATTCAAAAGTGTTTGATGAATAAAGCAAGCTGTGAGCAATTGTGATTTGAAAGGTCTGAGTTCGATAGAGGCAGACCTGTAGCAAACTGTGAGAAAGTATGATTGGACGGTCCGAGCCGAGAGAGGGAGACCTGTAACGAACTGTGAGAAAGTGTGATTGGAAGGTCCGAGCCCGGCAGAGGGTGACATATATGAACTGTAAAACCTGAAGTTTGTGAACTATGAATCCTGGAGGAAAGGAACTTTCATTTTGTTGAATGAACTCCAGGCATCCTGCGAATAAGAAACTTTGCATGAACAAAAGCCTAGTCCGTGTCCTGAGATGCATCCTTGTGTTTAAAGCCAGAGTGTGTTCTAAGACCCAAGTGTGCCACCTTATCCTGTGCTAAAAATGTGGGGAAGGGCGTTTTGCTCAGTTACCTTGACATATTGTTTTGAACAAAGTTTTTCCTTTATATATACATATTTCCCTATACTTATTTATTGTAGTAGAGTAAGGGCAGGCAATGGGTTTTTTAGTATATACCATTTTGCTTCGACTAACAAATGACTAGGACTGTGTTTATTTTACTTTGATGGTTGAGAGTACTACCATCTTTTGCTATAGGGCAAGCTAGGAGTTGTTCAAACCCCCCCTTTCAAGTTAAATAAAGATTTTTGAACAACTTGTCAACCTTGCGTCTAAGTCTGCTTGTGATACCATGCCTCCCATACATTGTTCAAAAGTATATTTTGAATTATTGGCTGATTTTTCAGCCTGTAAAAGTGTGCAGAGGACCGGTTTTATTTAGCACTTTATTTTGTTTCTCATTATTTTCAGCCCATGTGCCAGTACTATTTTTTTCTCCCCTGCACCTTAAAATATTGAATATTATATCTCTACCTTTATTTAAATGTTTTTCTACCTAGAATAATCACAGGTGTGCACTGTGTAATATTTTGGATCTCTTGGGCTAATAACAGCTTGGGTGCCCCTGACGCACGAGGGATAAGGAAGCAAACATAACAGGTCCCATTTGACCTCTCCTTCCCCACTGAGCGCATATGACTGTACCATAGATTATTGAATTCTGGATGGTGCACGTCTGTCACTGTATCAAACACCACCCCTTTTATATTGGTCATATTCCCTATCTGCATCAACCCCCTCCTAATGAATTGTTTTCTGAGCCAAGTAGTGTTGTCTATTATTATAGTTCTCTTCATATTGTCGACATTATTATGAAAAATATCAATTTGTGCACACCCTATGTACCCACATTATATGTCCCCACCATATGAACTGATCCAAAGCATATACCCAATTCCCTGCAACAAAACCTAAACATATTTACAATATTGACACTATTACAAGACGCTTGTGGTGTGAATCCTGCACAGAACGTGAAGGAGACAACCACACAGTAATTACAGTAAATTCTATCACATGGAATTTCCACATATGGGCTGCGCCATTATAGTAAATGAACACTTGTACAACAAAAAATTACTGTAGTAAGTAAGTGATTGGTTTATTATGTGGTAGCCCTTAAAAGAGACACGTGTTTGGGCATGTACTGTGCCTTTTTCAATCAGGGCTATTGACAAATGATGATAAGTAAAAGCAACACGTTGTATAGTGATACACACGAAAAAACAAAAATACAAAAATTACAGATGGATGCATAACAGATATGGTTAACCAACGGTATGTTTCACAGGAAAAATCACATATAATTTGAGGACCCCATTGATAATCAAAAACCATTTATGGCATGTTGAGTTAGATAGTATAGTTTGACCACAGAGATTAGGAAATGGGGAGAAGGGTGGATGTTTAGGTAATGAAAAAAAGGAGAAAGGGGAAAGGGAAAAGAAAATTGGAGAAAACGTAAAATGTACAATTGTTGCTGGTTACATTATTTATTTGTATGGCTTGTTAAAGTCCAACTTTGTATATCCTTAAAGAACATTTTATTTCTTACCAGTAGTTTCTTGTTGTTCTATTTATTATGGTCATATATGGTTAGGGTTAGGGCTTGGTGAGAGTCCAGGGTTAAATCCCTCCTATAAAATTTATACAATGCAATATTTTAAAGAAAGAAAAGGGTAATCATGGGAGACTTTAATGTTTCATTGTACTTCCATTTTAACTTCCCCATGTTTACCCGCTTCGCGGGCACTATTTCTTGCCAGGAGTATAAAGAAGAAATAGTGCTGTATTTAACTATTATTGACCCTGGTTCCGGTATATTTTATATCAACTAACTCATACCTAATTGTTTTACAAAATATGGTGTGTTTATACTTCGGCTCCAAGAGTAACCGTTTAGACAGTTGCTCCTTGTAGAAAAAGCTCCTGTGCATGTATGCGCTGCGAATCCATGTTTGTGAGCTCTCCTACTTTTTATAATTCAAATGCACCTCTAAAACGATTAATCTACTTGTAGATGGGTGGTTTGCTCAATTGAAGCGCATGGACCACTTTATCCCGCTAATTGGAAACGCACTTACCTGACCAACATCCAGTTTAGTCTCCGCACGTCGGCCGAAGTACCCAAAGACGCCATACATTCTTTTTGGTCTCCTGTTTATTGTCGTAGTCATGGTTATGTTAGTCCTTCTTTAGTTTTTACGTTCCCTAACGTTTGTGGCGGCCATGTTTTGGGAACGGGGGACACACCAATATGATATGATATGATATGACATTTATAACGTGCCTATACACAAGATAGCACTATACAATGGTTCCAGTAGTTTGCCGTCAGTGTTTTATATTAGAGCATTTGCTGTATTGAGGAGGCGATTGAAGGCCTGATGCCTAATTATGCTATGACTTACTGTTATGTCAAGATTACATTTGTTATGTAAGAAAAATTGATTTTACATAATACATTAATTATATTTAAGGTCACTATTTGACTTGTTACCTACGTTAGGTTTACATTAGTTGATTAAGGCCCCTGAGGTAGCATTTAGTCAAAATATGCGCTACATAAGTGCACAATTATTATTTTCATCATCACCATTCCGCTTTTTTCTGATGTTATAATTACATTATTTCATTGTACCACACTGGCTGGTGTTGTTTCATTAGACATTAGCCCATAATGCCTTATGTTTAAAAAGAAAGCATTTCAGAGGTGGCAACTTTAAAGAACAACTTAACGCATGCCCATTGTCTCATACGGTACCTTCTAGTGAGATTAATTAGATAATCATGCTGAAGTGTATTGTAAGGTATGCCTAATGTTCCTAAATCTGTTTGGCCATTAGGTGCAGTATCATGTGCCATGGGATTAAATAAAGAAGTAATTACATATACACACCGAGAAGATATACAAAAAGAGAGCAATGTGAACTGCACCACTCCTCCATCCCTGTTAGGATAGAGTGGGCAAGTGACATTTCATAAACATGGTACTTCATTTCCCCATGTGATCCTTCTTGTCATACGATATGTGCAGGTCGCATATATCCTCCTACATGGCTGAACCAGATATACTCTACAGACAAAGCATTCTCTTACTAAAATGAACAATTAGTGATCTTTACACAAAAACATCAGGCTATTACGGTCCAAACCCAAAATTATCTAACAAAAATAAAGCCATCTCTCTATCTGTTTTAAGTCCAACCTCTACAGATCTGAATCTACAGATAAGTATTGCTTCTTCTTGCCTCAGAAGTGTTTGCAGGTTGCCCCCTCGTCGACCTAAGGCAGCTTTCTTGAGCCCCACAAATGTAATGTCTTTTTTTATCATTCATCTGATGATGTCTTTGCCAATGCTATGCTAAAGGTCAAATAACATCCTGGCTTCCTATTGAGGATAGATGTTCGCGTATGCGAATCCTTAGTTCACGTATTGTGCTTCCTATATATATCTTGGAGCAGATGCATATTATAGCATATATTACGAATTTTGATATGTAATTGATTTCTCCTTTGATCCAAATTGAAGTTCCATGTTTGCCTACAAATCTATTTGTTTGTTCATGTGCGTGCTTGCACATGGTACATGTACCACACTTTCTAAAGCCGATCTTAGGTGTTTGTAAACATGTACTTCTCTGCATCTTGCTCCAATATGCTGTTCCCTAACAATGTCTCATTTTGTTTTCACTGGGATGGTTGCAATCTCGGAATTGCAACACCGATGGTGAAGACCACGATGAGTTATTGATGCGAGGAGTGCTGCGCTGTTTATTGGTGTTAATTACTAACCTGTGTTCTCTTCTCTTCTTTGTACAGGTTGCGGTGATATTCCGGAGTGATGAGGGATCGAAGCGCTGCTTGCCCAGGTAAGTGCTTTGTTAATGCTGACCTTGTCCCTTCTCCCTTGCATGTTGCAGTGAAACCCGGAGATGGGCGAGGTAAGAGAAGTGCAGGGTGCTGCCAGGACTCGCTGCTTGCCCAGGTAAGAATTGTTATAATGCTGTCCTTGTTCCTTTACATTTGCAGGTTGCGGCAAACTCCGGAGATGGGCGAGGAAATCAAAGCACAGGATGGATTCAAGGCTGGTTACTTCACAGGTAAGTGTTGTTGCTTGCTAATGCTGTTCTTTTTCTTCCAGGTTATTAATGGAATGCGGATCTAGGGCTTCAGGATCAGGCCCCCGGAGAAGCAGAAGAGCAGGAGCTGGACACGGTGAGCATTACGCTGCAGGAGTGCAGCATAACTCGAAGCGTGTTTTGCTGTTTGGGTGTGGTTTAAATAGCCCAGGTAAAGTAGTTCCAGGCCAAGTAGTTCGAGGCCCAGTCACACCCTAAACACTGGACCGCATGGCTTGGTTCTAAAGAACTGAGCTGTGTTATAGGCCTCCATGTTGGATTAAAGTGCAAAACTGGTATTGCTTTATTCCTGATATTGAGCCTGGCACCAAAGGTGCCAGGACTGACTCCATGTATGTTTCTGATGGAGCTTTAAGGCCCTTGGGGCTGTGAAGGGCTTTAGCCCCACTGCTGCCAGGGGGCTGTTATACCTGAGGGGGTCAGGGCATGGATTGTGACACTCAAACTGAACAAGGCCAAAAACAAACAATGGATCCAATTCTTTTCAAGTGAAACACCCACTTTATATAACTTTCCCTTAAAAAGTGTGTTCATTCGTTCAACAACACTGTTGGCTTGGGGATGGTAAATAGAGGACATCTTATGCGGAATACCTAATAATGCAGCTATCTCTTTGAATAGCTTGTTGAAGAAGTGAGTGCTACTATCTGAATTAAATACTTTGCATACTCCCCAGTGGGGGAACACTTCACAAACTAGTAATTTGGACACTAATTTAGCATCTGGATGTGCTCATGGCCCTGTCTCAACCCACCGGAAGAACAGGCACACAATAACAATAGGATATCTGTAGGTGTTATATCTTTCCCCGATATCAGCTAAATCTATAAGAAGCTCACGAAATGGCCCACTTGGGCGGGGTTATGTGCCACCAAGTATCCACAAATTTTGCTCCATGTTATACTTGTGACATGTAGTACAGTTAGCAACAAAAACATTCAATCATTTTTGCAGGTTCGGAATGAACCAATCCTGCTGGATATCTGCAGCGATATGCTGCCTAGACATGTTTGATGGGCGATGTAGCTGCTCAAAAGCAACCATTCAACTCTCGAGGCATTAATACTTTACCTGTGATGATCTTATCTCCGATAAGATCAGTAGGCTATTGCATTGCATACATCCACTTTTTACCACAACTCTTTCTCTTCCTGGGGTGCCTGTCACTGTAGTTCAATAAATTGAGTGACTGGTAAAGCAGTATATGGAACCTCTACTTGCACTTGTAAACTAGCTACTTTTGGACAGGCTGCAATGTCTGGCACTGGGAAGCACCCTGCAGCTTTGGTGGCCTGATCTGCTGCCTCATTTCAGAGATAAGTTGGGTTTATGTTGTTAGTATGGGCAGCACACTGGACCACTAGAACAAGTGTGGTCCGCGAGAGGGCATAAATCAATCTGAATAATAGTTCTGCATGCTGCACCAGGTACCCATCAGCCCTGCAGAACCCTCTCCTCTTCCATCGAGATAATCCTGAATTTACAGTGGTGGAAACATATGCTGAATCAGAGTATACTGTCACTCGGCATCCTTGCTTCAATTAAGACAATGTGCTCTGCAGCTTGGGCAGAGCAGTGAATTGGCAATCTCTTCTGAGCCAACACTTCATACTCTCCACCTACCAGGCAAACTACTGCCAGACCCTTTTACCTTTTGCCCATTGCATGGTCTATAGTGGCTGAACCTTCAATGAAGAATACCCCCCTCACAAGAGCACGATCCTCTCATCTTAGGTATATCATCCTCGGGGCCCTCATTGATAACACAGTCATGCACTTCGTCCCTGTCATTAGTTGGTTCAGTGAGAAAAGTGGCTAGAGTGACAGTTCTGAAACTCACAACGTGAATGGATGGGCTTGATAACATCAATTTGTATGCTGAAGCTCTCTGTGTAGTCAGTGTGGATTTAGACCTTTCAAGAACGGCAAATTCTGTGTGTTCCACATATAAAGTTACTGAACACCCCATCGTAATTATGGAAGATTTTTCAATGATGACCTGACCTTGCATCACTGAGTCCAACATCCCACAATAATCGGTCAAAGGCTTGTTACCCATAGTACTTTTCTGTGTCAACACTGCAGTCATCATCTGTCCATTTGAGTGGGAAAGTCAGTTAAACTCATACAACTCCTTTGTTTAGTTGGGGGTTGCTAAAACAGGGGCATTACTGATAAAATCTTTGAGTTCTTGGAAGCATGTGGCTTCTCATATGTCCATGTGATGAGCTTTTTGGCTTTTGGACCTCCTTCAGTCCTTGTAATAATGGCCTCATGTATGTGCTGTAATCAAAGATCCATACCCTGCAATAATTGCACAACCCTAGGAATATTTGCATGTCTTAAACTGTGACTGGTTGTGGGATGCTGCACCCTGCAGCTGCACGTTTAGGTGTTGCTCTCTTACTGTCAACAGAAATGTGTTGCCCTAAATATAACACTTCCTGTTGACAATATTGCATTTTGGCCCCGTCCACTGTGTACTGTTTGTCTGCTAAAAATGTCAACAATGTGATGGAGACCCCTCTGCACTGCTGTTCGCTAGCACTGCATGCCAACAAATCATCAACATATTGGATAATGATACTTCTTGTATCTCCATGTGATGAGGTTTCTGGCTCAGGCACAGCTCCACCTCACTGATGAGGCTCAGCCAGGCCGAAACACATGTCTGGGGTTGCTGTTGGTACTCTTGTTCATATTCCCTAAATCAGCATGGTGTACCCTGATAAAAATACTGAGGGTTTCAAAGTACCCCTGGTGGACCCTAGTATGCCCATCCCACAATAGGAAAATATGGTGAGGTATTGGGAATTGGGATGCAATGGAATGTAAAAGAATGCATTCATTAAATCAATGACGGTGAAGTGAGTCGCTGTGGTAGATATGTTACAAAGGATAGTTGCTGTGTTTGAAACAACTGGGAATTCATCTTGAACCACACTGTTTAAGGCCATAAGTCCTGAATCATCCTCCAACTAGACCCCTTTGATTTCTTGACGGGGTATATAGCCATGTTAGAGGGGGACTCTGAGGGCACTATAATGCCCTGGTGCAATAATGCTTTGATGGTGTCATGTATCCCCTCATCTACCTTCTTGGGCAATGGGTACTTCTTTACTCTGGGTAATATTTCTTCTGGTTTAAGGGTAATGATCACTGTGCCACACTCTTTAACAGTCCTACGTCATGGGGATTACTCGTCCATAAACCATCTGGTACCTGTGCTAAGTCATCCTGGGAAAACAATGGCATACTTCTAGCTATTGCAATGGGACATGGGACATTGTGAAATTGAATCCTTATTTCACATGGGACACATACTTCAAATATTACTTCACCACCATTATCAGTGTCCTCAAACAGCTGACCTTCTGACACCCACCTCAATAGTTGGGTTGTGTCAATGCACAGGACCGTGCACTACTGTCCTCCCTCTGCATCGGTCCAATAAACATAATTCTGTCTCATGTGACTTCTACTGTAATTATTGATCCTGCTTCATGGTCTTGGGGCATTGCTGGTCCGAAATAAAAATTCAGATGGTGCTCTTCACGGTCTACTGGTCACACTTGGCACTACATTAAGCAAATTAGCAACCGCATTTGTAAACAAATCTGGGTGTATAGGTACTCCTCAGGTTGCCCCCTCACTTACTAATGCATGCACAATAACCATGGCCCTCACACAACATATTCCTGGGGATGAACACACCACACCTTTTTCTGTGAATCATATTGTCATATTGAGTTTGCTAAGCATACCCCTTCCCGACAAATTCACAGGGGACACGGTTGAAAATAACAACAGGGCTTTACTACTCTGTTACCTACCTTCATGGGTAATTCTCTGTGAATGGAATACATTTTATTACCCCAGAGAACCCTTGTGTTTCTATTACATCACCCGATAAGGGGAAATGCCACTTGCTGATACACAACTTTGTTGCTCCAGTGTAAACCATAAAAATGAATGATTTGTTTCCTATCTCCATGCCCACCAATGGATCCTGCTCTGGGTTGGCAGTGACTGACAGGACTGTTCACGCAAAAGGTCTCTGTG
Source organism: Ambystoma mexicanum (assembly GCF_040938575.1). Taxonomy (NCBI): domain Eukaryota; kingdom Metazoa; phylum Chordata; class Amphibia; order Caudata; family Ambystomatidae; genus Ambystoma; species Ambystoma mexicanum. The sequence goes on from NC_090933.1 coordinate 1,143,554,258, forward strand.
GCTGTCTGAATCTGGGTAGGTATTAGTTTCTGGAAATGTAAACAGGTTCCCACCTACTACACTGGCCCCCTGGTAATTAATGACTGTGCCACGGGGCCACATTGTTATTGGGCCCCCCAGGGACCTGCAGTGGTGGTTGCTGTATGGCATAAACTGATGTGCTCTTGGGCACTGGTGTGGGCATCTGCAGATATTGGGACAATACATTAGGTGGGGATGTGGGCGGTACACCATATGGAATATTCAGAGGTACCATGTTATATGGCTAGGGATTGGGGTCTTTTCCTGCTGAGGTGTATGCAGGCATACACAGGTCATATGCGGCTGCTTGTCTGCTTCTACATTCCCATGAGAAATGGTGCATCCTTCCACATGTCCAACAGTGCCTGGTACTCCAAAATGTGAAGAATATGATAAGATTCCTCCCAGAAACCTAGTCTGGTACCCTCCTCATTTGGCCATAAAAAGGCAGACGTCTTCTGATCCCGACCCTGGGGGTGGTGTACTGTGGGAGGATAACATGGGGGGGAGACCAGGGAGACTGGAATACACTTCTCTTTAACTTTCCCCATAATCCCACCCTTTTAATAGCTTTTTGTCAAACTAAAGAAGTGGAAAAACCTAACTTTGGTAAAACAAACTCCATGTCCCAGAATCCTATGAAGAGGGCTGAAGTGTCATGTAGATTTAGTGGTCAAGAAATTCAGCCTAATAGTCATGGCTGGAGTCAGGCAATTGAAACTAATGGCTCACACCTGAAGCCAATTGTCAAACTTGTGAGGCATAAAATGCCCCAGCAGGAAAGTAGAGGAGGAAGGAGCTGGAACAGGAGTTGGAAGGCTGGCAGTCGTGGTAGCAGATGCGAAGCACAAGGCTGGCAATACTCGAGGAAGTGGGAGCACAGAATGCATGCTGGTACATGGAGACAGCAGATTTCACCGGAAAGTTCCGAGGGAGTCCTGTGTTCCCGAAACCTATATTGAAGAGTCTGCAAATGATGTTTTCCCCATGTGCGCTTAGTTGCTGTTATTGCACAGCCATGAGCATGCAGAAGCCCAAGGCCAGAAGCAGAAGGCAAGCCAAAGGTCTTGGGAGTGGAAGAGACTCACAACTAAGGTGGCCAGACTGGAGACACACATGCTGGAGAAGGGTGTGAGTCCCAAGTGAGCCCAAAGTAGAAGCAGTAATCGAGGAAGTTGGGGAAGCAGAGCAACCCACAACTGCAATACAAACTGAAGCCGATGAGTGAAGCAGTGTTCAGGTACACTCAACAAGCCATGCCGGTAATTGTAACCAGCTCCAAAGAGGCTCACGTATAGTAAAAAGCGAGTAGAAGTTGTTTGCTATTCTGGAGCAGACTGTTAACAATGGTATGTAACCTTTGTACATAATGTGAAAGTTGCAGTATTCACATGAGAAGTAAAAGCTATTACATCAATTGTTGTACTCTTTTGTATAACAGAGTAGTCGAGTGTCCTTAATTGTACAGATGGAACGCTCAAGGAATCCTTTCTGAAAACCTGACAATAATGTCTTACAAGAGTTGCAAGAATGGGAAGTGAAAACTGCATCAAAGGAAGGTCGCGTGTGACCAATTATGTTTCCCGAGGGAAGCCAGAAGTCACCTCACTGATACTGTATGGGAATACAATTTCATCCAATACTTTAAGTTTATAAATCTACCTTAAGGAGTGGTCACATGTGCCTAGTTATGTTTTTACTTTGAAGACTGAACCTTGTATTATGCAGACTTGACATTCTTTATTTCAAGAAGTTACTTTACTGAAGAGGAGAACAATCATTACTCAAGCCAAGAGGCGAAACCCTTTAATAATGAAACAAGCCTTGCTAAAACCCATTCACCTAATCTGTGGAGTTGTCAACAGTCCAGTGGCCTCAGATATAAGTTTGGCATTGTTACCTGAAGCTGAAAGAGTGGCACTCTGGCTTATGGTTAGTTATTTAGACACAAAAGGTGTGAGAAATCTGGGGAAGGGGAGCTGAGTGCTTGTAAAGTATTTACAGAAGTCAACCTGTGCTGTTAAAAGGCTGCTGAAGCTGAAAGGAGTAAGGCTTGTGGGTAGAGGCAGTTTAACTTTGTGGCAGTCAGACAGATGAAAGAGTCAAAGATACTGCCTTCCTTTTTTTAAGTCTTTAAAATGGGAGAGTGCTTTGCCTACCTGAGGAGGTCGAAGTGTCTTATCAGTCTTTGACTGATAATTAAGAAGTTTAAAGTAGTGGTAGAAGTACTTAAACTGTGATGGTATATAATGTTGGCTGGGGATGTCACATTGGAGTGGTTTGAAGTAGTGGCATACTGGGAGACGAAGGTGACTGTTATCATAGTAATAACAGTAGAAGAGTGGCTGAAACAAAGTAAGCAAGAGTCCAAACAAAAGCATACTGACAAATATACCAAATGTACTAAAGAATTTCTAACCCGTTGTAAGGTTATAGCTGGAGAAAACATTTCATTATTCCTTTTGAACTGTGGCAGAGAATATTGAAGAGAAGATAACCAAGATTACCATTGGTGCTATTTTCTTTGCTGGAATTGGAAGGGGGATCTTTTCAACCAAACCAGAGAATTGTTAACAGTGGCTTTTTGTTTGATGAACTTTTATTTTGTCTTGGAACTGATGATACTTTTCTTTTCATTTGAACAGTTGAAGCTGACTTTAAAACCTGGGGAAAGGATTTTACCACAGACAGGTGAAGGTCATCCAAATATTGTTCAGTTATTGTTTATTTTCTTATATTTCATTGTCACTTTCTTTGAATGTCTGTTGTTTAGAGTGAGGAACAGTTAACCATACTAGAGATTGGTCCCTTAGCCTTTAGAATAGCTTGGGAATTCTTCAATAGACTAGGGCAAGCAAGGCTTTACTTTCAAACTTTTATTTCAATAAAATGTCTAACTTTGAGAAAACTACAAGCAGTTGTCTGCCTCACATTAATGAACCCTTATATAAACTTTGGGCCCCTCCTCCAAATCCTCCTCTCCCCCTCTGAATCCCGCAACCTGCCATTTCCCCTGGGGGGCTACCCCCTTGTGGCCCTCTTTGAGATTGCCTCTTATCCCCAACATTCCTGTCATACCCTCCTCCCCAAGTGAGGGCTACTCGTACGCCCTCTTCTACATCTGCCCTTCTTGTGGCGCAGTTACTACCGCTACCTCCACCATCATCTTTGCTAACGTCTTCTGTACAAGTTTCGCTTCTGCTTTCTGTGCTTTCTATGAAACTTCCATTTTCTTCTTCTACACCCTTTTACAGTGGTGCATGAAGATTGCCTCAATTCCTACCACCTTGTCTAAAGCTTTATGTACCTCCTTGGGGAGGCTTGCTTCAACATGTGTGCAAAAGAACGCTATGGACCAGTCCCACGGCTCTCCCGTTTCTGCCCTCCAAATCTCCTGTGCGTGCAATATATACTTTATTTAATTATTGGGTATCAATAATGCACCTATAAACATTCTTTGCTGGGTCCTCATCGTCCCGCATGGTTCGCAACGTTATTGAATGGCTATCTGGTGTGTCGGGGAACACGTGCCGCAGCACTGCCCACATACGGATGGACACCAGTAACTACAACTCCCGGCATCACGCAGCAAGAAATAGTTTGTGCATTGAATTCCGTCAGTTTGACATGCGTTTTTCCACCATATAAATCTTCCTATGCTGCCGCGCATTGTAATGCTAGGCGCCTGAGATTAGTCGACAACTATCTACAAGAAAGTACAATGCTCAACCCAAACATAACTGTTGCGACCCACCCAGCCCATCAAACACTCTTCACATTCCTGCAATCACAGCCTCTAACCCAGCAGCGAACATTCAGGGTGACGTGGTAGATCCTCTCCCAGACCTGTCCCCACATACCCATTGGCTGATTTTGCCCCCTTTGAAATACTAGCTACCACCATTGCTGCAGAGGGGCCGTTGAGCACCAATGCCGAAGTCACAGAGGTAGCCCCACCCCCACCAAAGTCCCCCACACTCACTAGCACAGACTTGCCATGCCAATCTTCTCCTCAAACCAGATCCCCCTCACTGCCTCTTAGCGCTGTTTCAAAAGCAGCAGCCCCAAGTTCCACAAAACCCTTCATCTGTGCATTGCTGATGAAATTAAATGAGTACCAATTTCGGTTGGGTGATATTGTATGTAAATATGTGCTCTCTAAAGCGCTTTGGATTAAGGCACTATATAAATAAAACATCATTATCATTATCATTGTTGCACACCCGGTCGCTCAGTAAACATGCGGTCGACATTCACGATGACATTCTTGATTCAGATCTAGATATTTTCTACCTCATAGAGAGATGTATAACTGATACTAGAGGCCCAATGATCTCCATAGCTGTTCCAGAAGGGTACTCTATCATCTGCCAAAACTGCTCCCAGGGCCAGGAGGAGGGGCGGAGGTTCCGTGAAAGGATCAAGGACGGCCTGTCCCAAGATCCCCCGACATTCTCTCCGTGACTCAACCTACTATGGTAGAACACTCTAACTTTATGTTTTCTATTGTCACTATTTCAGAGATGATCAAAGCATTGGCCAATCTGTGGCCATCCTTGTGTCCTGGTAATCCGATCCCACCTAAACTTGTACTCTCTAACAAGGAGATGTTTGCTCCTTTCTCTACGCACTTCGTCAATGCTTCCTTCAAATGGAAACTGGTAACCACCTCCATGAAGTCACTCACTGTCACCCCACTTTTGAAAAAAACCTGGACTTGACCCTAACGATTCTGGCAACCTCAGACCAATTACAAACTGTAACTTTCTGCTGAAGATCCTGGACAAAGTTGCCACCATTCAATTTCAAGCTTTTATCAAAAAGACAGAAATCCTACATCTCAGACCGTCGGGTTTCAGACCCTTCCATAGTACTCATATGGCCCGTATAGACCTACAATCTTTTATGCTTGACATTGCTGATAGGGGTAAGGATGGCCTTCTGGTCCTTTTAGACTTATCGGCCATGCTTGACCTCCTGTACCATGACCTCCTCATATCTAAACTTAGTAGAACTGGTTAGCGTTGTGAAGATTCCATCATCTGGTTCCAGCCCTTCCTAACCCAATGGTTTTCTAGAGTATGCTGGGGCAAAGCAACCTCCCCACCATCACTGATTACCCAAGGTGTTCCTCAGGGGGTGTGGATGTCCCCTCCTTGTTCAATCTGTCTACCTGTCCCCTATGCGATGCCTTAGATGAAAAAAAGGTGTTCTTTATCAATTATGCGGATGACACCCAAATAGTCTTGGAACTGTCTTGTTATCTATAAACTCGACTCAGCATGCCTCAAACATATCCACACTCAGATTGAGTCCTGATGAATCATCACAGGATGTGTTTGGACAGCAACAAGACTGAGCTCTTGATTTTCGGTTTCCCTCATGCCAGAGGGATTTTGCATCCTGACTAACAGTCCTTTGTCATAAACGACTGTATCATACCAGTTATAGAGAAGTTAAAAATGTTGTGCTTCTACTTGAATGCCACTCTGAACACCGACACCAGTGTTAGTCAGATACCTATATCCTGCTTTTACCATCTTCACCTACTTAGAGGCATCCGCCCCTTTCTGTCCGATACCAGCTGCGCTTCCATTGCACACACCACCGTTCTCTCACGGCTGTACTATTGCAATGCCCTACTCCTGGGCTCTTGCAAGAAAAACGTAGCCAAACTATACACCATACGTATCATCAAAGGTAATTCAAGGAAAGATCACATTTCCAGCAATCAGATATCCCTTCATTGGCTGCCCATTGTGACACATATACAATTTAACGCTGCCATGCTTGTCCATCGGTGTCTCCACAGTCATGGCCCAGCATACATCAAAAACATGTTCTCTTTCCACCCCCCAAGAAGAGCCCTTCGCTCCTCCAATCAATCCCGTGTGACGTAACCTGTCTTTAAATGGGTGATTGGCTGGGGGGGAATCTTTTCCCGTGGCCTCAGTCCGACTTTTGAACTCACTGCCTCTGGCCCTGAGAGTTGAAAGAAACTTGGCCAGCTTTTGCCAAGAATTAAAAACGTTCCTATTCGAGTAACTTCTCTCTTCTCTGGTTACCCTCCTGATACTGTCCTGTTTGTTTATGTTCATTGCATTTTAATTTTGTCCACCCCAACCCAGTGCCCCAATGCCCAGGGGCTTTCGACACTATATACATAAATAAATAAAATACAGGCCCTGCAGTCATTAAAATGGGCCCTGTCACGGTTGTTGGCCCCTATCTGTACTCCAGGATACTCTGTCTTGACCCAAATGTCATCATCATGCTCTCCTAATATTGCAGCGAGCAAGCTTTTCATACACAGCTAGTGTAATGCCAGCGGTCTGTTTTTCAAAGGCATATATCCATTTTCCTGCACCTGTGGTCAGCGATGGTAATGTCTTAATCAAATTGTTCCTGTCCATGTGTGGTCAGGCAAGGTATCTTTCCCTTCCAGGACCTTTGTGTAATTGCGATAACTGTGTCCCTACTGGCCTTCACATTGTCTTCCTCCCTCCTCGGTTCCCTTTCATCTACTGTTGAAATCTCAATCTGGGCCCCCACAAACATTCAACCCGCAGTGATATCATGGGCAGGGCCTCATACTCCCCCTGCTCTTCCTCTGTGTCCCACTATTTCTCCTCCGCAACTGCAGCAATATCGGCATCAGCCTGAACCAATATGTAATCCAAACTCCCAACCTCTGGTGTTCATCTATGCTGCCCTTCCGGACACTGTCCTCACCTTCTGTCTCCACATTGCCTTAATCTCAATTTCTAAGCTAGATGTCCCCTCCTCGTGATTCACCAATTCCAACAGGGGCTCTATGCCCTTCTTCAACCTAGGTAACTTTTCTTCTGTCTTCCTTAAAGCCTCCTCTAAATCCTTCTGTATTTTCTGCTCTGGTTCCCTATGTGCTTGAGCTCAAGCAGCTGCAGATGGTATGGGGTTTGGGATATTCTAGTATTGTGCATTCACTGAAGGAAGAGAGGCAGTGGCAGCTAATGGCACATACAAATGATTTCTGTACCCTGCTGCTGCATGCGTGGGATAACACCCTACTGGGGAGGCTGCACTGTGTGTGCTGTGCTGGGAGGGATGGGGCACCCGTGGATGCTTAGGGCAAGAGTGGATGGCGCCAACACTACTTTCACGTGGGCTGGAGGTACATCCTCCAAATCTTCCACCATTCTCCATAGTTCTTGAACCCCTCTTCTGTTCTTCAATTTCGTTCCCTTATGCTTGGCCAAAAATGTGTACATATGGCCCAAAACCTCATTGTTATTCGTCCCATGCTCCAGCCATAACTTATACATTCCTCCGCTCATCTCGGACACCAATTTCTTATGGTACTTGACAATTTTATCCCAATACAAAGTAGGGCGTACACATATACTCCAATGGAGTCGAATGGAGTCCATGAAGGTTTGCCTTACTCGCTCGTAACATCTTCAATCAACTCAGGCTCTGAAAAGTGGTGCCTTGATGCCCCTGCCCTACCCATTTCCCATGTCTTTCCCCTCCCCACTCACCACTTTTCACACACACCCCTTGTTTATCCACACTTATATAACCCACACACTCTCACACTAACCATACACACCTTACTGTCATTCAACAAAATCATATACAACAAAGGTGGAGCCCACCTCGGTCTGCACCACCACAATAAAAACACCAATAAAAACACAAAAATACCACTATTCATCCTCACCCCCCCTTTATATCGAGTGGGGGGGACCCAGGCCCTCTCAATATACTGGGCCTCTACACTAATTCTTCTGTCTCTCCTTAGTTCTACTGCACTGCTCCCCCCCAATCGGAGAGGATCCCGTTACTCTATTATCCTTTTCCTGATATAATGAAAAATATATTTATAATGCCACTTTAATAGATTTTTCTTAGCCTGAATCATTTGGCCTTGAAGGGGAGCTGTACGTGCATAACAACAAAACCCATGTTAAAAGACCATTCAAGACAATGGGCCTCATTACGATTCTGCCAGACCCGAACAAGGGTGCCAGTAGCAACGTACCAGCCCCCTTTCCAGACTGGCAGACTACAACTCTGCCTGCCAGAGCAAATGCGCCCGGCAGGTCTGACCTTCCGAGTGCATCGGCCCCAGTAGGCACAGTTGTCACAGAAGCACTGGCACTGTTACTAACACTGCTGTTGCTTCAAATTCCCCATTCCCATGGAGTCCTAATGGACTTCACGGGAATAGGGACATAGTTTTTTGCCACCTGATATCCCGGGCCACCGGGACTTGTAATGTCCCCGGGACACTGGGATCTCACATGTCGGAAACAGTGTTAAAGTCCAGGGGCAACGCACAGGCAGCACCAGCGGGTTACTGCCGGACTTCGAATGAGGCACAATGTTCACGAAGGGGACATGTACCTACTAGTGATAACATAAAACATTTAAAAGGAAAGATACTTCATACATAGTGTTTTAATATCCACAGTACATTAGTGTATAAATGCTGACATCATAAACTGTTGCCATAACATCGGAGAAACAAATGAAGAAAGAAATGCCTAAGCGCCGCCAAAGATGTTCAGTTATTGCTTCAAAAGTATAATATACGAAACATAACTCAGTTGTGAGAATAATTGTACACATATTTTAAATTTTAACACTGGATGATGTGCTTCCAAATAATAAAACAAACATGTATAACATATTCAAAGAACATTCAACAATAAAGTGTAGTTAAAACAAAGATACAAATCACAAAACAAAGTGAACAAACCAAAAAAATATCAAAACAATATCATAACAATACAATACAAACATAAATGTTGACTCAAGCTACTTGAGCTTCGGCTGTGTGGGTCCCAATTTAAACAAGAGATATGGCCCAGCCTTCCTCAGGACATAATTCCTAGTTGAAGCAGCAACTAATGATCCTTGGTATTCATCAGTTATAGATTTGTTATGCTTATCTGAGGTAAGGTCTCTTCAAAAGGTATTAGTTCTTCAGCTATGACCTCCAAAAGAATCGTCTGCAAATTCCCATCTAGGGAGTTTTTTAAGTAAACAAGCCAGCTGCTGGGTATCCCGACCAGGACACTCAGAGAGGATGGTACCTCCAGCTCGCAGTTATGGAAAACCTTCATGGTCAAGTCGTTTACATATGGAATGCCAGAGTTCCATTGCCCCCCTAATGAACTACACGATTACTGGAAACCTAAGATCATTCTGCCAAAACTTGCTCTCCACTCCCAAATACCCTAGGCTCAGGCATGGAAGCCTACCCCTTTAGGCACTAAGATCGAAGACTGGCAGAGCCTATCGTCCGGCATAAGGAATGAATCCTCTTACCCTTATTCAGCCACAAGCTTATAGTGCACCTGAGAAATCTAGCTTTTCCTTTAACGTAATCTGCCAGAGCACTCACAGCACCAAGTCTTTGTTTCTCTGTTGTCTGTACATCCTGGTTGCTGCATAAGCCTCTGGCTGGACTATGCCTAATTTTGAATCGTTCCATTGTTACCTACTTTTTTGTAACTATAACTGCCGGACCGGCACATCTAATCACTTACGCCATTCTTCAGAGTCTCAGAAGCCACTCCTAGTCCCAGTCATACAATGCAAGGAAACATACAATGAAGTCAACAGCTTTGTGGAATTGGCCTCTTCTATCACCGCTATCTAAGCTATCCCTCCCAAAAAGTTGGAATATGAAAACAAAAGCCCTAATAATTAACATAGTAGTGTTTGTAATAAATGCAATTTGTTTTGACCTTTTTCGAGTGACAAGGATTAGGTCAATCTCACTCAGAGGCCAGCCAGGAACTGTAATGACATGATAGGTTATTTATAACGTGCTAAATACCCAGAGGTTACTAAGCGCGGACCCGGGGATCGAACCTGTGTTTCTCTGTGTCGTCTTGCTTTCAAGGCGAGCACGTTGCCACTGAGCTATCCTCCCGAGACAATGCACATACCTAACTTTCTTTTCACAAAGAAGTTATACATCTGCAAGAAACCTGTGCAGAATGTTGTTCTTCAGTTTCAGCTGGTCGTGGAAGGGAAAAATCAAAGCACCTCCTATCATGGTATTCATTACATATGTATATTTATATACACCGAAATAGAAAGATGCAGAAGTTTGATGGTTATGTAGGAAAATTAATGTTAATACCTCCTCCTCAACAATAACTTCCACCTTTGAGGGGTTCACCACATCCTCAGTAGAGCTTCCACAGCCTGATGTTATCACCTTCTCCTTAATGTCACTTTCTCCCTTAAACACCCGGCGAAAGGGCGAGTCGTCTCTGTTGTGCTGCTGGATTGGTTCGACTGCATTGCGAACTGTGATTATTCTACGGACCTGACTTCGGACCCGGAGACTGCGAGGTGCGTGTGCCTTTAAGGGTGAGTCAGCTGACTTCTGCAGCCGCCCTTATCTAGGCCGCCTCAACGCCCTTGCGGCGTAAGCCCTCGGCGAAAGGGCGAGTCGTCTCTGTTGTGCTGCTGGATTGGTTCGACTGCATTGCGAACTGTGATTATTCTACGGACCTGACTTCGGACCCGGAGACTGCGAGGTGCGTATGCCTTTAAGGGTGAGTCAGCTGACTTCTGCAGCCGCCCTTATCTAGGCCGCCTCAACGCCCTTGCGGCGTAAGCCCTCGGCGAAAGGGCGAGTCGTCTCTGTTGTGCTGCTGGATTGGTTCGACTGCATTGCGAACTGTGATTATTCTACGGACCTGACTTCGGACCCGGAGACTGCGAGGTGCGTGTGCCTTTAAGGGTGAGTCAGCTGACTTCTGCAGCCGCCCTTATCTAGGCCGCCTCAACGCCCTTGCGGCGTAAGCCCTCGGCGAAAGGGCGAGTCGTCTCTGTTGTGCTGTTGTGCGGGGAGTGCGGCCAGGCCAGGGGTTATCGACTGCAGTAAAACGGGTGTGACTAAACTGCTGCCTGCAACCCATAACCCTGCGGAGTCTGTTAAAATGAGCCGCAGAATCGAACATGCTGGGACAAGTCCATCCAAACGGCCAAAAACACGAGCCCAATGTAAGAACTGGACGCCGATAGGGGAGGACACAGAAGAACCGATGCAGCTGGCCCATGCACTCACAGACCAGGTAAGCTACCCAGTAACCACTCCACCATCATCCAACAGGCCACTACAAATACATAGTGGTGATAATTATGGAACGGATGCTGAAAGTACAAGTGTTACGTTACCAAAGGATAACACAAAGGTAACCGTCATCCCGCTGTCGCCTGTTCCGACTACTATGCATAATCCTATCACATGCTCGCTTACACTGATGAACGTTGCGACCTTGAATAGTGCTAGCATGGATCAAACAGGAGAAGTCGATCCCTTATGTGAGCAAGAGCATAGTCGATTTCGCGGCTACGCTGGGACTGCCGTTGTTGGCAACACTCAAACAATAGAGGGGATAGGCGAAAATAGTGGATATTGTAGCCAACTAAATTTCACACAAAGTTCAACTAATGACAAGCAAGGCGAAATCGCTATCGTTGTACAACGCAAGGTCCCAGTGTTAAAAACTCTAGCCTGGAATTGCTACAAATCACTAACTGGCACACAACAGGAAGATTCCGTGTATCAAATACAACGTCAGGAGCCTGGCACGCAATCCACACATCAGACACACTTAGATCTCACCAGCATCCCCCTATCTACTGGTCCGGTAAAGTCAAGATCAGTCTACTACAGCACACTAGAAACCCAAAGTGATAAAGCTCTCTCTAAACAAATACTTAATGACGATGTACTAGCTCCCTTAGATGAGGAGGTGTTTTTACCGCATTCCAATGCGCTGAGCACAGTAGTTCCAAACACGACAACAAATACTGATGTCCATACTTTCCGAAAGCAAGACGCGACTGAAAACCGTCGTAACTCACTGGAAGTAGTAAACAAACTGCTGTCTGATCTAACCCGAATTAACAAAACACGTGCCCTGAGGTGCGACCCAAATATGCTACCAACAACTTCATTACAAATTACAGGACATTCAAATTTGGACAACTCCACACATGAAGTACGGTCGTCACTTACTACAACTCAAAGAACGGGGTTCACAAAACGAAGTAGAAGAGATGTAAGCAGTATTGAAAGCTTAAGATGCTCCCAAAGAAAAAAATCGAAATGGGAAAGCACTGTGAGGCGGTCTTCGCCTTTCGCAGAAAGAACAATAAGGAACAGCAATTTAAACTTCAACTTGGACACACAAGACTCGATTTCCTCCTCCACATCCTCCGATTCTTCAGTGGACGAACCTTACTTAAAGAAACAATCTCAGGCAAAGGGGCATAAAACCAAAATTGCCTCGCAAGATAGGCGTGCCCAAGACCACAACAGGGCCCCTCCTACAATGAATCCCAATTGGATAAGCGATATGCAAACAACCATTCTATCATCCATGGCCATTTCTCTGGCCCCCTTCACAAAACTATATGAACATCTAAATGAAAACACTAAAGACCTCTCAACATTGGTAGCTATGTTAAACTCAAAAATTGTAGCCGTGGAATCTAACTGTGACTTGACAAAAGCTGCTCAACATGACCTAGCCCTTAAGCAAGATCACATGATGACTGCCATAACGGCCCAATTAAAAAACAACAATATGGACAAAAAACTTCTGGCTGAAGTGGCAAGGGAGGCCTTGAGCATCTTTAAACATAAACATATTACAAAAGAAGTCACACAATCAAGCTGCCCAAGCAGTGTGGTTTGCCTCACTGAGCAGGCGGAATCAGAGTCTCCACGTAACTACGACACCTCAAAAGCCACGACCACAGAATTGTTAACAGGTTCTGACCACCAAAGCATCGAAAATAAAGGCGATGAATTTCAAAAGCCTAGCGAAATCAGCTCGTTTGACGAAGCACTGAGCGCTAGTAAGGCCATGGACAATCCGGCCCTCGCAAACCCACAGATTGCCTCAACATCAGATGACAAATACGTGGGCAACCAACCACCTGATGAGAGATGTGCAAAGAATGATATGACAGAGGATTCGACACGAGTCGCTCCTACACCACTTGCTGAGCCACTGTCATTGATAACAGACGTATCTAACTCTGGCCAAGCATCTACTAACTCAGATACAACGAAACCCTCTGTGTTCGACATCTTTAAGAACACACAAGGGCAAAATCGATCAACCGCGGCAACTACTGCTGTCAACAAGCAGATGACAAAGAAAACAAAAAACCAAATCTCAAAAAAAACGAAACAGACCAACAACTCAAGAAAATTCTTGCGCAATCTGAAAACGGTAAACGTCATTGTGAACACAAATGATCGTAATGAACGAACACAAGCCTGCTTGCAGAAAAATAAACCTGAGAATAACACAGAGTCAACTGAAGAGCAGGTGGCTGAGCAACTCGAACAGATAAATCTGTCAACGTACGATGACGAAGCTCTGTCCCAGGACATCGAACTGTTGGAGACCGCAAGGTCTAACGCAGAAACGGCAAAAGAAGAGTGTCTTTCAGATGATGGGAAAACTATTCAAGAGGAACTGAAACCTCAAAATAATCCGCGCATCTGTATAATAACCGAAGAAGTTGATATCAGTACTGCAACGGCCGTGGCTCACTCACCCATATTCCTAACAATGGAGGAAAAACGAAACAGGTTATCTAAACTCAGCACTGCCACAAATGACACGAAAATCGCCACGGAAAAGTTTAACGAAAAACCACATACTGTCACCAACTTCCCTAAAGTGACACCATGCAATAACACGAAGAGATACGTGGGCCCTCGAAAGAATGCCCATAAAGCTTCAGTGGACAAATCAGAATGGTTCAGTCCTCATAAAGTGACCTTGGAAAGAATTGAAAATGTAGACAACTTGATTCTAAATCGACACAATGTGCTGTATTTGTTCCAACTAATCCCTAGTTTAAGAACGATTCAGTCTGAGGACTTGAAAATCGTTGAATTTTGCGACGAAAAAAGGAATGACAAAGTGACCCTACATATGAAATCAAATATAATCTCGGAGATTATATTGGAAGCTAGCTCCACTTTACTATCACTAGGGTTTGATACTTACAGAACCTGTGACCAAGGTGAGGAAGAAACGTCACAGACCGCTCAAAAGCTTGAGTACAACAAATCTACCCTTGAAAGAACAAATGCCAAAGATAACGGTAAAGACGCACAGATAACTACTTCTGAGTTCTACAACAAGGAAGAAACACGTATGAAGCAAAATCGGCAAATACAAATAACAATCGACGGGTCATCTACTGTTAAGAGTGGCTCTGAGGCCAACCAAAAAAAGAATAATGAGAGGAATGAATGGGATTGGATGGCGGCTGCACTAAACGATAAGTCAAACTTATAATGCCAGGTGCGCGATAAAAAAGAGTTAATTAAACTAGGATCCTGGAACACAAGAGGTTTCAGTCATCTCTTTCACACACCTTGGTCATATGATCTGGACTTGATTTGTTTGCAAGAAACTTGGCTAGCTGACACTCCCATTATGCAGGACTTTGAAATTGTATTAAATCCTGCAATAAAACAAGACAAAGGAAGACCAATGGCTGGTCTGCTGATTGCGGTAAGGAAAGCAACGGGCCTGCAAATCGTCTCAGCAACTAACGTTTCACCATTCATTCAGACCGCCAAGGTGACATTCCTAAATGGCACTAATAATAAATCAGAAGTTCTGAATATCATCAACATCTACTGGAATCATGCTAGGACAGAAACACAACAGTTTATTGATCAAATAACAACAATAATAGACGCCCTTTTTGAAGCTATAGAAACTCCAAATTTGATTATATGTGGAGACTTTAATATAAACTGCCTAAAACATGTAGATGTGAAAAATGAAGAGAAAGTAGTAAATAATGTCTGTAAAAAAACAGCGACAAAATGGTCACAGGAGATGGAAGCAAGAAGCATGTTTATGCTGAATGGAAATACGACAGGTGATATTCCAGCAAACGCTACATGGAACAGACTAAATCAACAATCCGTTCTGGATTACATATTTGTGTCAGAGGCCCTTCACCTACGAACAACTAAGTTTGAAGTTAAACCAATGGCCTACAGTGATCATGATATGGTGGTAATGAACCTAAATGTATCAGGTATGACACTGCCTGACCACTGGTCATGGCCTGTACTAGTTCGATCGAGTAGAATACGGCTCGAACTTGCAGACGCAGAGGTAATCAAAATTGTGTCCAATCTAAACTCGGCTATAAACGAGGTCGAATACTGCCACCTACTGACCGACTTCACAGAACATAAACAAGGTCTTAGGAATAAAAAATTTAAACATACACACAGTTTCGACTTAAAAATGCAACAGCGTAAAAGACTGATGCGTCACGACCTGTGAAACATAGTTACGGGGGATAAAGACGCAATGGTCTCAAAGAAAAAAGCAATCAAACAAACTTACAAGAATTGGTGTAAGTCTCATAAAGCAATCATGCTTCAAAATGACTCAGAGGCTATGTTGACAAATCTACGAAACAAAAATTCTGCGAACTTCTGGAAAACTATAAACAGCAAATTTGCCCCGCAGGATGCTATGCAGGCAAACTGTATTTCGGAAGAAACTTGGACTTCCTTTTACACCAAAATGTTCAGTGCGAATGGGCTTGTGAAAGATGATGTCCACTCAAATCTAGTGACCTGGGATTTAAAGTTTGATCGACACGACATTTTAACTACAATAAAGCGAGCAAACGCATCGAGAGCACCTGGCCCTGATGGCCTCACGAACTATACGATCAAGCGTAACCCAGAAGCGTGGTCCAATTTCTGCATGACCCTGTTCCAAAGAATAGTCGACAAGCGACTATCGCCAACATCGTGGAAAAGTGCCATAGTGGTCCCAATATTCAAAAAAGGCAATAGAGCCAACCCTGGGGACTACAGACCTATCGCCTTGCTGGATGTAATTGGTAAAATCTACGCGACACAACTACAGCAGATGTTGGTAAGGTGGGCAGGAGAAAACAACCACATTGATCAAAGGCAAGCTGGTTTTGTGAAGGGTGTGGGGTGTGGCCTAAATTTGCTAATATTGAATCTGTTTAAGATGGAAGCAATAAGACGAAATACAAAAATACACCTAGCACTCATAGACTTTTCCCATGCCTTCGATAGTATTGATCGAGGAATCCTATGGAAAAAATTAAGAGCCTGGAAGTGTCCGGAAAGTTTGGTTGAAGCAATCAAGGAACTACATTCTAACACAAATATCAGAATACGTTTGGACCGGCAGGGGACCTTATCAAAGCCTATAGAAACCTTTAAGGGCGTGAAACAAGGATGTCCTCTGGCCGCTGCAATTTTTAATTTGTTTTTGTCCGACGTAGGAGAAGCCTTTAGCGAAATCTCCACTTTTCCACCAAAGATGAATGGCACTCATGTGAGCTGGCTCGTATACGCGGATGACCTCATAATTTTAGACATGACTTACATCGGTCTCCAACGAAAACTAGATGCCCTGGAAACATACGTACATCAAAATGGACTGGTGATTAACAAGCAAAAGTGTGAGATAATAACACTCCAAAATTTAAGATCTGTGAAGAAAAAACAAAATAAACAAAATTGGTACATAGAAAAGACAAAGTTAAACACTGTCTATGACACACGATACTTAGGCATGAGAATAAGTTCCAAACTAGACGATGCACCGTGGGCAGAAGTTGCAAAATCAAAATGCAGACAATTAGCATGCCAAGCAGCTATCATTAACAAACAGTTTGGAAAATTTTCGCTAAAACCAACGATTGATTTCTATCGACAAAAGGCTATGCCAGCAATAATCTATGGGGCCGAAAATGCCCTAGGATGCTCCCACAAGCTCTGGAATACTCTAGAAAATATTTTTTGGGTAAGAGTGCTACACTTACCCCGTGGCACGCCAACAGTATGTATTAGATATGAATTGGGGCTAATATCTATCCATGCTAGGGTGTGTTGGAACATTCTATGCCTCTTCAGGAAATTCTCATTAAACACACCTGTGCTGCAGTACGAAATACTAAAAACAAAACAGGATCTCGGTTGCACCACCTTAGCACTATGGAAAAAGTACTGTACTGAGATATTAGACCTGTACGACATTAAGCTATCAACGTTATTGGAAAATCCGATGCTAGCGAAGAAAAAAGTATGGAGCTCAGATTGGCACTTAACATGCGAACAAAGACGGAATTGCAGAATGATGGCAGATGTCCCAGGGGAGGCCAGAGCGCATGGGAGTTTGCAAGCTTACTTGACGCTATTTCCCAACGCGCAAGCTAGATCGATCTACCTAAGATTCAGACTAAACTTAATGAACACCAAAGAGCGCCGTCATGCATACAACCCTACCACAGAGTTATGGTGCCGCTTTTGCAAAACTGGAAACGAGACGTTGAAACACCTTACACTCTTTTGTTCTAACCTACGTACACTAAGAACTCGCACGTTTGGTCCGGTGTTTGCAAAAATGCAGACACGGTGTGCGGATGATTGGTGGGAAGGGATATTTGAAGGTTCAAACCGCCCGTTGATGTTTGCTTTAATAACATTTCTGGAGGAACTGAATAAACGTCTAAACACAGATTTAGAAACAATAGCTTCGGAACATTATACTCAATGACACCCCAAGGAGAAATCACTTGTATCTACTGTGTAATGATGATAATTTGCACCGGTAAATGCCTATTCTTAGGAGTTTGAAGAAATACATAGAGAGGGTTTAATTTGAACTTGAAAGAAGTTGTGTTGCGTGTTGCGCTTGCCTTACGGGTATAGCTTTGGGTTGTGGCTATTTTCTTCTTTTTTTTTAAAGGTTTGTATAAACCGTATAAAAATAAAAAAAAAAAAAAAAAAAAAAAAATAAACACCCTTGTTCTTGTAGCCTTTTTTCACAAGCCTTCTCCCCCTCAGTCTCTACCACTTCCCCTGTCCCTCCAGCTTTTTCTCTTTCCAGTCCTCTCGGCAACCAGCTCCAAACAGCAGGCTCCTTCACAAATAGTTTTCACAACCCCTACTTGTTTGGTCTGGGTTTTGTAAAACTCTCTCCATTCTCCAAGGTTTCATTTTGTATTTAATTGTTTTTTTTACAGCGTGCCTAATACCATTCCAGAGTTTGGTTACTAAGCACGGATCCAGGATTCGAACTTCTGTTGCTTTACATGGTCTTGCTTCCTCCGTTTGGGTTCTTTCTAGGTTTTTACATCTTTCAATTGGAGCTGAGCTGGGATTGGTTGCTGCCACCTCACCTGTGTTTATCTTGGAGTTTAGAGGATGTCAAAAGAATATATGTTGCCTTTCTGCCTTCTTTGAATTCAACTGTACATCTCTGTGAGAGCTTAATACAAGTAATAATGATGCAGCCCCTCTGTTGCCTCAGCGTGTAAATCTGGAAAATGAAAAATCCTTTCAGTTTCCCTTTAACACTCATGGAGGTAAAGTTAATACTTTGGGGTCATTATGAGGTTGCCATTAGGCCACCAATAGTACCGGCAGCCTACCGGAAACTTCAGCTTTCCGTTTCTGCCACAAGATATCCCAGTTTTACTGGGGATGTTACGGGTGGTGGTGGAAAGGTACGTCCCCAATTCTCTGGATCCCATAGATCTCCATGGTAATGGGAACATTGAAGCACCGGCACCGTTGTTAACGGTGCCGGTGCTTCATTGATTTATCTGCCGGTAGGGGCCGGAAATACCGGCAGGTCAGGCTTGCTGGTAGCTCACAGCCCCTACTGGCAAACATGGAGTGAGCTGGTCCAGAAAATGTGCCAGTAATTTTGTTACCAGCACCTAAATTCCAGACCGACTCACTCGTAATGAGGGTATTTGTCTCATAAAATTATCACTTTGCCTCTTCGATGAGTCAACTATCAAGCAAGAGATAATGGATTGATATATATGACTCCAACCCATGGAAACATTTTGCTGTAGGACTATAAAATAGGAACATTGTACCTTACACAGACTCGAGAAATGTTACGGAAAATCTTTAAAGTGCCTTCTCTTCTGCTGCCCAATGTGTAATCTACAAGGCAGCGCTATATATTTTCCTTGACTGTGAAAGGACTGTGTTTAAAAAGGACAGTGAGAAAGGAGAAGGACTGACAAAGGGTAAGAACTGTGACAGTGAAAATGGACTTTGATAATTGAATTTGATTTAGTAGACTTTTTAAAAATTGGCTACTGTGCATTGGGTAATTTAACCGCCGGATATGTAATCAGAAGGTATATGCGTGCCATGTAGGATTTTGGGCAACTTGCGTTTTTTGGAATATGTGCACGCTGCTGACACTCAACGTTTTTACAATTGCACTAAGCACTTTCAATCTCCTGTACAGTAGCACACAATAGCATAATTTGACAATGGAACTTTCTTTTAATTTTGTAGTGATTGCTTGGATTATATAATTTTATTGATGATGTATTTAAGATTTTGTTGTATGTATAAATAATGTATCTTGATTGTAAAGGTTGGCTTCTAAATACAAAAAAAAGGGATTTGATTGAAGAGAAGGAAAGTGACAAAGAACTGTGACATGGGAGAAGCACTATGACGAGGGACTGCGATAAAGAGGAAGAACTGACAATGAAGGACTGTGATTAAAGAGAAGGGCTGTGATTAGGAATATGATCAAGGAAGACAACTGTGATCAAGAAAGATTGTGACAAAGGAGAAGAAATATGAGAAAGCAGATAGACAATGATGAAGGTGTGTGCCTGAGATGAAGAACTGTAAGTAGAAGGAATCTGGTGGAGGATAAGGACCATAATAAAGGAGAAGGTCTTTGAAGAAAGACTGATGAAGGAGAAGCACTTTGATGAAGGACTGACAAAGGAGAAGGAATGTGATAAAAATGACTGTGTTAAAACGGAAAGAGGCAAAGGAGCACTGTGACAAACAACTGATGAAGGAGAAGGGCTGTGATTAAGAAATGACAAAGGAGAAGGTCTATGATGAAGGAGGACTGCAGGGATGAAGGATTGAAAAATGAAAAGAATTGGGATAAAGAAAACAAACTATGATGAAGGACTTTCTAAAAAAGAGATTGACTGTGATGAAGAAGGATTGTGATGAAGGACTGTGACAAAGAACGAACACTGAAAATGAAGAAAAACAGATGAAAGAGAAGGACAGTGATAAAGTAGATAGCCTTTGATAAAGCACTGTGATGAAGGAGAAGGACTAAAACAAAAGAACATTATTTTAGTAAATGTGTGGCTCCCTCTGGACCAATCAATCTGCAATCATTATGGATGAGAATGTTACATGGAGCAGATAAATCGTTACAAATAACCATTGTGAGGTTTTTGAGACATGTATGTAAATTGGAAACACAAAGTAATTTGTACGAGGGAAATGTTGACTAAATAACTGGACAAGTAGAATACTAGAAGTCTTTAATTGTATGTCCCTGCTCCCTCTGTGCCGAAGATGATGACATTAAGAACTCTGTGCTTTCTTTGTTTAATACATTTTTCCCTTATTCCTTAAGTAATTATGGTAAATTGCTTATATGTTCTGAGATATTATTTCTCAAGTGTGACGGTTCTGTTCTTGCTTATTTTCTGTAATTATTCATTATTTATTATCTAATATCTTTTAAGCATATGTTTTTAAAATTGTATATTTTCTTCTTGAATATTTGAAAAGGTTATTTATAACCATACACAAATGTAAAAATAATAATAACAAAAGAAAATGACACCATTCAAGGATAAGGACTGAGATGAAGGACTGTGGTGAATGGAAAGGGCTGTGATGAAGGATAACAACTTTGAGGAAGGAGGACTGTGATGAAGGAGGACTGTGAGAAATGATTGGGAAGAAGTAGAACAACTGTGATTAAAGAGAAGGGCTATCATGAAAGTAAAGGACTATGACACAGGAGAAGGAATATGAAATAGGGGAGTGATTGTGGTAAAGGGCTTTGACAAGGGAGAAGGACTATGATGTAGAGGAGGACTATGATGAAAAACTGTGGTAAAACAATTTAGAAAAAGAAGGTCTGTGACAAAGGAATGTTTTGATGAAGGAGGACTGTGGCATAGGAGAAGAGTATAATTAAAGACTGCTGAAAGAAAGAAGAAGAGCTGTTATGAAGAATTAAATTGATGAAAGAGAAGTACTGATGAAGGGCAATGACTGTGACAAAGGAGACAAAGGAGATGGGCTGAGACAAAGGATTGTAATGAAAGACAAAAGGGGACATGGACTGTGACAAAGAAGAAGGACTGTGATAAAAGACAGAAGATTGAAATGGACTTGATGATAATGAATGCGAAATACTTCGATGAAGGATGAGGTGAAGGACTGTGGCAGAGGAGAACCCATTTGATGAAAGAGAAAAACTGGGAAATGACTGATGAAGGAGAGGGACTTTGAGGAATAAGAAAAACATTCGAAGGGCAAGGACTGTGAGAAAGGAGGTCGACTGTGATGGAAGACTGTGACAAAGAAGAATGAATGTGATGAAGGACTATGGCATAGAAAAATAATGATAAAGGACTGTGATGAAGGTGAAGGAATGGTGATGAAGAATTGGATTAAAGGACTATTATGAAGGAGAAGGACTGTGCTGAACAAGAAAGGCTATGAAAAAGGGGAAGGACTATAACAAAGAAGAGGGAATGTGCCAAAGGACTGTGATGAAGTAGAAGAAGTGCGATGAAGAAAGGACTATGAGGGATAGGACTGTGATGAAGAACATTGATGACTGGGTGGGACTCTGATGAAGGACTATGACAAAGGAGAAGCACTGTGACAAATAAACTTTGCTGATTGAGGAACACTGAGATGAAGGACTATGACAAAGGAGAAGGAATGTGACGGAGGACTGTAACAAAGGAAGAATGAGAAGGACTGATGACAGGAATGGACTATGAGAAAGTAATGATGGAGCAGAAAGTTGGATACAAATAAGGACTGTGAGGAAGGAATATGATATCATATGATGTGGCATTTATAACATGCCTATACACAAGTGTTTCAAGGCGCGATGAGGCAAGGGAGGGGTAACAGAGAGAAGACAGAGACAACGATCTTACTAGGCCACGTGACATTGAGATCGTGCAAGTGCAGGGGAGGGAGGAAGGTGAATAGTGTGATGGGAAAGGGGGAGGGGCTGTGCAGTACATAGGATAAAAAGTAAAATAAATAAATTTAAAAATAAAAATAAAACAAAACAACAAATAAGAAGTGCAGCCAGCTGGTGGCAAGTGCAAGGATAAGTGCAGATATCAGGTGTCAAATGCTGTTAAGGGGCTGCAGGGATACAGAAACAGCACACGAGTGCAAGGGTTGCCAGGGGGGCAGTGCAGGTGTGCAACTGGCGGGGAGGGGACCTCGGCATGAGAACAGAGGGTAGCCAGATGACCAGTGCAGTTTCAGTTTCAGCCGGGAATTCAGCAGGGAAGAGGAGGAGAGAAATCAGAAGCAAAGTGGAAGGTCATGAGGTGCTTGCGGAACTAGAGATGGTTCTCCTCACGTTTCAGAGAGGCTGGGAGGCTATTCCAGAGGGAGGCCACAGCCGAAGAAAGAGATCTACCACCAACTCATTCCTTGGAGAAGCGACTGACCCTGAGGGAGTTAGAGGTGGATGACCGAAGAGCTTGAGAAGGAAGATATTTAGGAAGAGAGAGTTGAAGTTATTGAAGCCCCAGGCCACAGAAGGCCTTGTGGAAAATGCAGAGTGGTTTGAAGTTAATCCCTGCAGCCTCTGGGAGCCAGTGCAGAGATTTCATTCCTGGAGAGATACGATCTCTGGGCTTGGGGCCAAAGACAAGTCTGAGATGACAGAGTATGACAAAGGAGAAAGAATGTGATTGAGGACTGTAACAAAGGAAGAATGAGAAGGACTGTGAAAAAAGACTGATGAAGGGAATGGACTATGAGAAAGTAATGATGGAGTAGAAAGATGGGTACAAATAAGCACTGTGAGGAAGGAATAGGACTGTGAAATAGGAGAAGAACTGTAAAGAAGGAGAAGGACTGTGATGAAGAAGAACAACTAATTAAGGACGAGGCCTGTGACAAAGTGGAAGGACTGGAGATGGACTGTGATGTAGTACCATGGCATAGGGTAAGGTCTATGAAGAGTGACAAGGCTGCTTTTACTGCCCGATCAGGGAAGGGAGCTAGCAGCTGAACCGCTTAAGTGCTAAACCCAATGCCAACCCCTCCTTACCTAGTCACTGGTCCAGCTTTGTGACGTGTGAAGAAGACAGCAGTGGCATCAGTGCCGAGTAAAGTTGCAGAGCCACAGCAGAGAGTGAGGCCAGCACCAAAGCCACAAGGCAAGAAGACACTGGTGCGGTAGTAGGTCACTGGGTGCCATGTTCACCATTGGAGTCCCTGGCTTCACATGGCACAAAATGGGGTGGAGGATGAGGCAGAATCAGATGGAATGCTGCCAGGGGGCGATGAATCATTGCAGCTGTTTGCTGCAGAGTGCAACTACTTCTGGGAGTCTCTCCTGGAGCCCTCATAGAACAAAGTGAACCGTCCACTAAGCAACCAGGGGAAGTAAATCTTAACCAAAGGCCTCCAAGAAAACCATAAAATATCCACTACCCAACCATTGATTTTACTAATAAAAAAAGGTCTACAGAAGAGCCAAGGCCACATGAAATAGCAGCCTCCTACACATCATCTTGCCCTTTGTGTGGTTAATACAGCAAACCATGAGGCATAGCGGTATGAAGAAAGGGGCAGGAGTTACAAGACATTAAAAATCCTCCCCAGCCCTTCCCCTGCCACAACGCCTGGAAATAAGGTAAGTGATCGGACAGAGTAAGTAGACCATTCAGGGGAAGGGGTGAGTATTTAAGGAGGTATCGGTGAGTGGATTAGTGTGGGTTTGTTAGGTGGGGACAGGAGCTGGTGGTGGATGTCCGAGAGACCAGAGAAAGTAAATGCGAAAGGAGTGCAGAGGTAATTGGAGAGATGGGGGTCTATGGAGTGTCTGTGCATGAGAGTAAGGATTGAGTGATCTAGCGATCGAGAAGGAGTAGAGAGGAGACAGTGGAAGTTGGGAGTAAGAGTAGTGGTATTGAGAGTAATAGAGTTGCATTTAGAGGGAGAGGTAATAAGTAGTAGTATTTGTGGTAGCAGAGGCTGTGAATAGTAACTCTACAGGGAGAGGAGGTAGTAGAGTAGTAGTGGTGTTAACAAATAAGTAAAAATAGTAGAGTGGGAGCAGTAGTGCTGAGAGGTAGTAGTAGTACTAGAGAGACAGGACCAGTGAGAGGGAGTGGCAGAATAAAGAGTGCTAAGAATGCAAAACAGAGAAGTGGTAGTAGCAAACAAAGGAGTAGTAGAGGCAAGCAAGTAGCATAGGAGGTAGGAGGGAGGGGATGATACCTTCTGAGTTAGTAGGGGGAGTGACAGTAGCGAGTGGAGGAACTGTGAAGTAGGAAGACAAGTAAGATCAAAGGATGGAGGTAAGAAGGCAGAGTGTCAGTGTCAAGGGACAGCAGATGGTGGTAGGAGAACGTCTTGGGACCAAGTGCAGAGAAGGGTCAGGTGAGACCGTATATACAAGAAGAGCATGCAGAATTTAGTGGCAGGTTGCAACATCCCATAACACCCTTAGAGCATTAAGCGGGGCTAGGTCAGGGACACCTAGAAGACATCTAGGGAGCTGGCTAGCCACCGTTTTAGGGACACCACTTGTAGCTTAAAGGAAGTATCGTAGCGAGTAGGGGGTCATCTGTCCGTACCATTAACATCCCTGTTATGGACACGTGGGCCTGGGAGGATGGAAAGATTAGGGTATGTGAGTTAGGGAGCAACTACCCTAGTGCCAAGATCATAGTAGCCTTGCAGGTCTGCCATCAAACTCAGAGGCAAATCTGTCTGTATTTTTATAATACATATGCTTGGAGCTTCATTTGAGCATCCAGAGTGATTATTTGTGTCAGATCCCCATCACAGAAGAAGGAGTGTGATGAAGGAGAAGGACATATGATGAAGAAGCACTGTGACCAAGAATTTTGATGAAGGACTGTGATGAAATAGAAGGACTGTGATGAAGGAGAGGACTCTGATGAAGTACATGGATGATTGGGAAGGAATATGACAAAGTATTATGATAAAAGAGAAGGATGTGACACAGAACTTTGGTGATTGAGAAACTCTGTTGTGAAGGAGTATGGCAAAGGAAAAAAAAATTAAGAAGGACTGTAATAAATGATAAGGATGGTTGAGAAAGACTGTTAAGTAGGAGAAGGACTATGAAAAAGGGGAAGGATTGGATGGAGAACCATGGCAAATGAGAAGGACATTTATAAAAGACTTTGATGAAGGAGAAGGGCTATGACCAGAGACTTTGGAAAAGTATCAGGACAAAAACTGTGAGGAAGGACTATAATGAAGGATTGAACTGTGATGATGAACATTGAGATTTGGGAAGGACTGCAACAAAGGACTATGACAACTTAGAAGGTCAGTGACAAAAGTGATTGCTCATCTCTATGACTGCGAAAACAGAGAAGAACTGTGGTGAAGGACAAGGACGGCTGTGAAGGAATGATTCAGGAGAAGGACTGTGATGAAGAAGAAAGACTGATGAAGGTCGAGGACTGTGAATATGGGGAAGGAATGAAGAAGTTCTATGATGAAGAGTGAATGTGATGAAGAAGGACCGACGATGAAGAAGAATTGTGACAAAGGATTAGTTTGAAGGACTGTGATGAAGGAAAAGTACTTAAGTTGCGCTACTAAAAACCTATGAAATTCAGTGAAAAAATGATGTTATGGTTCCAAGTAAAACCGAAAAACCCTTGAAATTCGGCAGTTATGGTAAGCTAAGCAACCATAACTCGCGCCACCACCGGGCACTGCTAAGACTAACACCCAGGACATCAAAGATGACATCACAAATGTCATTGATGACATCACTGATGACATCACATGTGTATGTACTTCTCATGGAATATGTGTAGAAGGGATTCTTATTATGTTGCAAAAAAAGTGTCAAGAATCATTGCAAGAAATACACCCTAATAAGTGCATTGAACGATGCATTGATATAAATAGCATCCTACTATGGGGTTCTATCTAGTATACTGAGCTACTCATACAGAAACATAACATTGTGTTCAGCGTAC
Organism: Ambystoma mexicanum; assembly: GCF_040938575.1. Lineage (NCBI taxonomy): Eukaryota > Metazoa > Chordata > Amphibia > Caudata > Ambystomatidae > Ambystoma > Ambystoma mexicanum. Next base: position 1,143,580,379 of record NC_090933.1, read on the forward strand.
AAGATGAAGGTATGATATTCGTAATGTTAATATGTTGAATAATGAAATGATAATTGTTTTCTTAATAGATTTTTGTGTACTGTGAAATATGTAATAAGTAGCTAATAAAACCCATGTATTACATAATTGCATTACTATAGACAAAACACAAAGACACAAGAACACATACCAATATGGGTCTATACAGGGAAAGTGAAGTTAGCAAAAAAGCACAAGTAGTAGCAGAAACAATTCATAACTTAACTGATTAGTTTCATGCAAATAAATGATTGCTCTGTTTGAAAGCTGCTATTTACCCTATGTATATGTATCACTTGATGTGATTGGACCCTAAGGAAATTAGTGTGAGTACAATGTATACAAATATGACCATATACAGGGAAAGTACAGCCATAAAAAAAAAACAGAACTATCAGAAAGTGCTCATAAGTCTAGTGATTATCTTTATGCACAAAAAGGATTGCTGTCTTTCAAGCTTGTGTTTTCCCATATGTATATGTTTCATATGATGTGACTGTACTCTAAGAGAATTACTGTAAGAACCTATTAGAAGGATACGTCTACAAATAAAATATAATTCTTAGTTTCTGACTGTTACTGAAGAAAACCATGTGGCCTAGATATGTCAGCAAAAGAAGAAATAGTGAGGCAGACATGTGATGTCATCAGTGATGTCATCAATGACATTTGTGATGTCATCTTTGATGTCCTGGGTGTTAGTCGTAGCAGTGCACGGTGGTGGCGCGAGTTATGGTTGCTTAGCTTACCATAACTGCCGAATTTCAAGGGTTTTTCGGTTTTACTTGGAACCATAACATCCCTTTAACAAAGTTTTTTCACTGAATTTCATAGGTTTTTAGTAGCGCAACTTAACCATAACGTCCCTTTAACAAAGTTTTTTTCACTGAATTTCATAGGTTTTTAGTAGCGCAACTTAACCATAACATCCCTTTAACAAAGTTTTTTCACTGAATTTCATAGTTTTTTATTAGCACAACTTAACAATAATGACTTTGACTTTATATACATGTCATATGGAACTGACTAGATCTCTTCTTATGAACTTGATGTCCGCAAACTTATTTAATGTTCGCGGACATGTTCGGAGAACAGTACCACCACCTAAAAACTCTGGGGAGGTATTTGTAATAGTTATATCATAACATAGGAACATTTAACAAATTCACAAAGCAGCACACATACAAAGTATATGTAGTAATACTTAAAAAATGTTACCCATACATGTAACACACTAACCATTCATGTAAATACAATATGTTTTAAAATGGAATATACCAAAAGAAGATAAAGTGGCTTCCACCATAATTACCTCACAGACGCTCCACAACCAACAGCAAGACCAGACGTATACACTACTGATTACATATCTCACCAGACATAGTAAGTGCACTTCTTTTTACTCATATATTTATAAACTTTCTATATTAGAAAAAAAAAAAACATATTACTTCTTTGTTTTCTCACAGAAATGTGTAGTACTCTGGACTGGCTAGAGGAGCATTTCCCACGAGACGAAATGTTAGAAGATAGTCCACCTAATGGTACACACTTTACTGTATAAACCAATTGATAAATATTATTTTGTATACATTCAACATATACATTCTTTTTTTACAGACCCTACAAAGATTGCAACTACCAAAGAAAAAGAAGTGGTGGCTAACACTCTTGAACACATTACCCACAAAATGGACCAACTTATGGCAAATTTTATGGATTTAAAGAACTTTGTGGAAGATCACCTAAAACCACCAACAACATACCATTGTCCCACCTGTACTTGTCCCCCCTCACCATATCCCATTCATTTATCCCCAAACTCACTCCATGGACCACAACGTTTTGATGAGATTTGCATCCCTTCTTCACCTGATCCCACTAATATTAAAAACCCTAATTCTCCTGTTTTTGTTTCCGTTAATGCCCCACCTTCTCAGTCATAAATTGTTTATATATGTTAAATAAAGTTACTTTTCTTATATTGTGTTGTAATTACTTTCAGTTCCTTGTAATAAAACCAATTTAGGTGTCCACGGACACCGCGGTTGTTTGGAAATGTTCATAAAGAAACGAAAATGTAACTGTCCTGAGGACACTACATCTGTCCGTAATGTTCTCATGCAAGTTCAAAATGTTCTAAGAACACTCGTAGTGTCCTGAAATGTTCGTAAAGAAACAAAAATTAAAGTGTTCTAAAGAACACTATATCGGTCCGTAATGTTTGCTATCAACTTAAAACTGTCCGAAGAACACAATTGCTGTCCTGAAATGTTCGTAAATAAACGAAAATGATGTGTCCTGAACAACAGTTCAACTGTTCGTAGTGTTCGCTACCCAATTGAAAGTGTTCTAAGAACACAATTGGTGTCCTGAAATGTTCGTACATAAACTAAAGTACACGTGTCCTGAAGAACACTATATCTGTCCTTACTGTTCGCTACCAAGTTTAAACTGTTCTAAGAACACACGCGGTGTCCTGAAATGTTTGTTTCACGTGTGACGCACTTTTAATTACTTCAGAACCCGAACAGTGTCCGTAGGACATCAATGCGCATGCGCTAACCAATCTCCGTGCACTTGGTGTCCTGCGGACAGGCGCTTCCTTCACAGACTAGTTCGCAAACAGATCATATGACCGCGCCCACGCTCATCGTGTGTCCTGAAATGCGGACACTGTTCGTGTCCCCGAACAATTTAAAAGTACATTTTCAGTTAATCCATAATATTTTTCAATAAAATCTCACCATGCCACAAGTCCCACATAGCAATCTTGAGTTTCTATATACCTTTTGAAACTTTCCGATCCTTTTTTTGTGTTCGATCTGTCCGTGCACAGTGCGCATGTCCGCGGACCACGCACAAGCACCCCTATAAAAGACCACGCCCAAGAGCTTATTCCCATTGTGTTTCTGGCTATTCTTCAGAACACAGTGATTTTTGCTGCCACCTGCAGACTACACCATCAACGACATGGCATCCTTGGCTGCTGAACTGCCACTTGGTGCTGCACCTGCTTCAGCACCACCACCACCCCCTCCACACCACCACCTCTCCAAGGGCCTGAAGAGGGGAACAGGAGTGAGGATGCGGACGAGGAAGAAGAGGATGATGAGAATGAGGTAGAGGAAATCCCTACTACCCGCACTAGGCGTGAGTCTTGGGTGTGGCGGTTATTTACCATTCATGGGAATGGTCCTAAGGCTCGTGCGAACCATGTCACCTGCAATGAGTGCAAAATGATACTCAGTCGCGGGAAGCACGGTAACTACAGCTTTGGGACCACTACTATGAGGCGACACCTGAGGTCATTTCACTCTGGGGCTATTCGCAGGGTTGTACCTTGCGAAGAACGTAGCAGGTTGATTTCCTCTACTTCATCCTCTGTTTCTTATCCTGTCACCACAAGGACCACCTCTGTGGGACAGCGTCTTTCTCAAGCTGCCTCACAGGCCATACAGAATGCTGATGACCCTTACCTTTCAAGGGACACAGTTGTATGTATGTACTGTGACACAGTACTCTGCAGGGGGGAGTGACTTTGGAGTGCTTTTGAGACTATCGTCTCAGAGCACGAGAAGACCTGCTCACTACCCAAATAAAACCCACTCTACATCTTCCTCTCTCAGCTCGCCCTTTCTTATCCCTGTGGTTGGTGTCCCCCCCTTTACCCTCCTTTACCCTCCTCTCCTAGTGTGTCGTGTCTGAAAAACCAAAAAAATACAAAATTACAAAAATCAAAAAAAAATAAGGCTCTTTTCAGAGCCGCCTTTCCCAGTTAAAAAATAGAAGTGAAAATAAATGAAGCAGGGCTCTTTGTATTTTTTAGAAGTCCGCGGACAGTCTGCGAACATTAAAAAAATTGGGTTACTACTCCATCACAAACATTGTAATTTTCTCTGGAAAGAAGTGGTGGCTCTGAAAAGAGCCTTTGGGTGGTGTTTGTAAGTCAAAAATTGTAAATGCTTAACATCTACTTCAAAATCGTTGTTGTAATTCCAAAAAAGGTCGCAATGCATTTTGTACATTTCTCAGAAAAATCTGATTGCCAGCATAAGTAAGATGGACTCCATCTCTGCAAAAAATGTATGTACTACAAAACATAATATTTTCATTGTGAAAAGAAGACATGCCAAAATCTCTTAGAAAGCCACAAACAGCCTTATTAACATTGCGCCTTGCTTTTTCCATTTGTGGACCAAATGAAGAAGAACGAAGCCACATTTGTCTCTGCGCAATCCGTGAAAATATCACTTGCGAATTAGGAAACATGTCCATAACCTTCTTCAGTCCTTCTTTCATAGCAAATTGCAAAAAAATTCCAGTCACATGCCCTAAACTGTTCCCTCCACAATGAATTACAATTATGTCTGGATGTTGCTCTGTCTCCAAAGTAGCACAGAGAGGTAGCAAGTCCAACCACTTAATTCCACGTACTCCATGCCAGTGTACTTCCGCATGTGGGAATCCAAGATCTACAGCTACTCCACAGCTTTCTGCATGCACCTTCAACCAATGTATCCACAAATCTCCTAAAATCCAAACAATCTGTTTTCTGAAACACACAGCCATAGCTATCGTTTGTTCTCTCAGCAAACAGAGTATCTCAAAAAATCTCTCCTGGCACAACACACCCACCAAACTTTCCTGACCAATCCCTTTCAGTGCTTATTCTCATTTGCATGACTTCTGAACCCAAAAATCCCCGGATGTAACTCCCGATGTCCTGGAACTACCGCCATGTCCGCGGACATATCGTAACATGAACAGCCCTTCTACCATTTCCACTACACTCTCTCTGCCATTCCCTCATTGGATGTACCTCAAAAATCACATGACCATGCACCAATCACATTCAAGACCTCTACATATAACTGCATCATCATAGATCAGCACTGCAAATGTACTCTGAATCTCTCTGAGTACAAGTGTCATATCATTGGCAAGCAGCATCTACCAGAAATACTGTACAAGTCTTCAAGATTTCTACTTGCAACTCCACGCATATCCATATGCATGAACACAAACTTCAGGTATGCATATTTTCTGTATAGTACATGACATAGCTCTCAACCATTTTTGTTTTACAGGCGGGTGAAATCACCCGATTTTGTTTTTAGCGGGTGAGACGCCCATTGGAATGAATGGGCGTCCAGGAGGCTTGGCGGGTGAGTCTGCCCTTTACAAGGCGTGTGACACCCGCCAAAACCGTGTCACTTGAGAGCTATGGTAGATGAACACATTTTCAAACAGACTTTTACCTTGTAAAATCTGTTAAATGAATTTACTGTACTTTTTTCAATTTCCTAAAATCAACTACCACTTATACACCTTTATACTTTTTACTTTCTTTAAACACACACACTCAAATCATGTTAAACTAACATTTTTTAAATGAAATATATAGACTACATATATTCAAACAAAATTGCATGCAAACACAATCTATGTTTAAACCTTTATAAAAATACTTATACAAATTCATATTTTTTGTTTTTATTTATTTATTGACTTAATTACTTTAAATTAGACATGACATTGAGGCGCTATTACCTAGAACAGTTTACTTACAGAAATAGTGGTATTCACTAATATATTATAAATTTCACAAGACATAGTAAAGATATTTTATTTTTGCTACAGTTAGTCATTCAATACAATTTGTTCATTAAGTACATATCATATACACTGAACTAATGCAATGTATCTTATGTAAATAAATTAGTTTAATGGTTTTACAGAAGGCACTGAGGATTTCAATTAAAAAAATCAATATCTAAATTAAAAACAGTGCTATATACAAACAAAGTTACTAATTTGAAGCTTTTACAGTTGCAGTGAAGACCAGTTTCCTGAAAAGAAGCAGCCGAATTCGAAGAAGAAAGAAAAACTAAGAAGTTACCTGTTAATTAAAAAAAAAAAGTAAGTAAAATATCACCATAATATTTATATTATTAATCGAATATACTATAACATTAATACCAGCTATTTTGGTTTCTTAAAATAGAGATTTAGTACCATTTTGTCCAAAAATGTCCATGTCGTAAACAGCGATTTACAACCAGAATGGCACACAAATTTCTATTTTTGGACACACAAATTAGCCAACTGAACCACTACAATTTTCATATTATAGAACAAACAACTGTTTTAATTGTATACATTAGATTTACTATTTGTACTTTTCCACACCACTAGCTTACTTTTTTTTGTCATCTGAACCCCAGTTTAGTGACACATAAATTCAAGAATACCTATCCCTACTAGTTTTAGTTCCCAATAAACAATCACACACCATTACATACATCTTTATCATCTTACTCAAACACTCATGCACACAGCACACATACATTCCAGAACACCCCAACCCATATCTTCTTTATTTTTTTCAACAGACCCTAAAGAATGCCTACCAAAAGACAACTCCGTAGAAAGCAACGCAAAATTAGAGCAAATGAAAATAAAGGAGTCCAACATAAGCATCCATCTCTAGCAGAATTTGTAAAAAAAGTTGAAACAAAACAGCTAATACAATCATTTAATGAAACACAAGAAGTTTCAAGTACACCAACTTCTCTTCCTCTATCAAAATGTAAAACAAACCAAAAAACAATTAACAGAAAATCAGCTATCAGTACAGATAAAACTACTTCTTCAAATTTGAATATAGTGCAAAGTAAGCATATCAAGAAAAGTATTTTAGCCAAAATATACCGCCACAAAGTCCTTCAAAATCTTATAAAAACAGGAGAGAAATCAGGTTCAAAGCTTAAAACCTATCGTAGGAAATTAATCTTAGAAGCATTGATGGACAGTGCAATTCTTCTCAAAAGAAATGTATTTATTTTACTGTTAAACAAATTGAAACCACTAACAAAACTAATAACTAAATTACAAAAAAGACTTCTCAATAAGCGAAATGTCAACAGAAAGAACTTCTTAAGTATCTGCGGAGGTGAATGGAATCACACTACGAGCACAGAACCATATTTTAATGAAGAAGCATACAAACAAAAGCAAACTAATACAATTGCCATAAATAGCAGTGGTCGAGGTTATGAAAAAGTGAATAATAACATAATAGAACACAAAGTACTCCTTACAAAAATATGCCCTGAAAACTTAGAATTACCCCTCCATTCAACTGAATCAGAACGTCTAGTGTACAAATGGCCATGCACGTCAGTGTGTAACATTCTCAAACAATGTTTCAAATCTTTACACCAATTCCTCAATAAATATGTAAAAAGCAAAGACAAAATCAAAATTAAATTACTGCAAAATATAGATACCTGTCCAGTGCGCAAGTACACAGGACTACAAGGACATTCATTGGCCTGCATTACAGGACCTACTTGTAAAACCACTTTCCATGATATCAAAAGGATATCAACACATCATTCAACTATAAGAAATCTAGTCTATAAACTGTACTATGCTAAAAGTCCTGCTTTAGCACTAGCAAAGTTAAATAACATCCTTCCTCATGGTACAGCAAAAGACCTACTTGAAGAAATTCACTATATCCAGAAAAAATATTTTGGAAGTGAAAGCCATTTACAGAATGAAATAGCTTTAAACCAATTAAGCAACAATTCTACACATGGCAACCTTTTGCTAAACACATACAAAAAAGAAATACTAACATTTAAAAGTACATCAGCTGAAGTACCAAACCATGTATGTGTATGTTGCCGTAGAATTTTTTATAAAAGTAACACAAAAACTGTGGACCTATCATACAAAATAGAAGACAATGAAGATTCTAAATGGTTTGAATTAGCTCTCTACCTTCTAGCAGAAAACAAATATGAAATAACTGAGCCCTTAATACTTTGCAGTTATTGCACCACAAAACTTGACAACAACCAAACTCCTTCACGTTCTATCACAAATAATTTGGAATTATACCAAGTACCAAAACCTCTACAACAACTTAATTTATATGAGAACATCATAATTCAAACAGGACACCCATTTCAAGCAATAATACGCCTTCAACCAAAAACAGCAAAATTACCTCCCTCTGAATTGGTAAAAGGCATTCGTGGAAAAGTAGTTTATTTACCATTAAATCTAAAAGAAAATGTCCATACTCTAGGAGTGCAACGTCCAATGCACCAATCTTTAATTATATTAGTAAATGGAGTACCTACAAAAGACAAAAAAATATGGCAACAGCTGGTAGATTTATATAAAGTTAGACAAGCCTTCCAATATCTCAAAGAGAATAATGAATATTACAAAGAAATTAATATTGAAGAAAACTTGAAAGATACAACTGAAATAATTCAAGAAACACAAGAAGCTGGTCAATTTGAGCTACTAGATCCTGCTACAATATCAAATACTTTAGACCAGTATACAATTCATCCTTTGCACTGTAATGACACCGTACAAGATGTACTGGAAACTTACCAAATGGGTCAAACAAAAGGATCTCCAATCAGTATATGGGAAAAAAGTATAGAAGCACATGCTTTTCCTCTATTCTTTCCTACTGGCAAAGGAGGAAGGTATGATGATAGACCTATTCAAATATCAGCTTCAGTATACCGCTCATTACGGATGTATTCTGAAGATCCCAGATTTAGACAAAATGTGGAATACATATTCCACCTACTCTTTGAAAGTGAACTAGCAACTTTATGTTACGGAGCTGCACACATATTAAAATCAGGATCACACTTTCAAAATATGACAGCTACACACTTATTAGAGAAAGTGCAACAAAAGGATGAGGTTTTACAATCAAATATTACTAATCTATTAGCAAATATGCGTGGTACTAAAGAGTACTGGTTTCAACGTCATGGAGATGTACGTTGTATGATCAGAAATCTTGGCCCACCCACTTGGTTTGTTACATTAAGTTGTGCAGAATATGTGTGGGAAGATTTACATGATTTCCTACGCATATCAAATAAAAACAAAACAAACATAGATATTCTAACACCTGGAGAACTTTGTTCTTTGGATCCTGTTAATGTTTCAAGATATTTTCACCATCGCTTCATTGCTATGCTACATTTTATTTGTAATACAACTGTTCCTCCCCTTGGAGAAGTGCAACACTTCTTTTGGAGAAAAGAATACCAAGCCAGAGGAGCCCCACATATCCACATGCTTTTATGGATTAAAGATGCTCCTAAATTTGGTCAAGACAGTGATGCCACTGTTTTACAGTTTATTGAAAAATATGTCACTTGTGAAATTCCATCAGAAGCCACAAATAGTGATCTTTGTGCACAAATTTTACAATTTCAAAGACACAAATGTGGAAAATATTGTCGTCGCAAATACAAAAACAAAGGCAAATACTACACCAAATGCCGATTTGGTTTCCCTAGACCAGTTACAAATACAGGTCAAGTAAACAACCTCATGTCTTCAGTTAGACATACTGTTAAAGCAAAGTCACCTAAAAATACATATTACATAAAAAGAAAAGAAGAAGAAAAATATATCAATGATTATAATGCAATCATTGCCCACTTATGGAATGCAAACATAGATGTGCAGTACATTGCAGACAATTCTACTGCAGTTGCACGATATGTCACAGCATACTTAACTAAAGCAGAAAAAACAGAGCTCCAAGACCTCTGGAATGACCTGTCATCAGATAAAACAGTATCTCAGAAATTATACAGCTTGGGCATAAAAATGCTCACCCATAGAGAATGTGGATCTTATGAAGCAGCTGATCGTTTAACTGGTACTTCATTGTATGGTAAATCTGAAAATATAGTATGGCTAAGTCTTGGTCCAGCTAAATCTAGAAAAAGAGTTCTAAAATCATATGAAGATATAGAAACAATAGCCAAACATGATCCCAACAGCCAAGACATTTTAAAAAACAATTTATTGGACACATACTACCCAAACAGAAGTAATACTTTGGAAAACATGTGTCTATGCCAAATAGCCCAAAACTACACATACAAAAATAATATGAAACCTGATGAAAAAAAAGGTAAATATAGAGTGACAAACTGTGAAGGCAGCTTAGTTAAACTCACTAAACCAAATTTAATTAATCATATCAAATTGTCATTGAAGACTCCTCAACATAAAGAAGTATATTACATGTCCCTGCTACAACTCTTCAAACCATGGAGAAAAGAAGAACAATTACTAGATAACTATGACTCATATGAGGATGCTTTTAAAGCAAATGAAAGCACTATAACTGATGTAAACTTTACACAGTACAAAACAATGTTGCACAATGAACAGCAACACGAAGAAGAACTCCAAGCCCAACTAGATAAGGATACTCCTGACAGTAGTCAACCTTCTGTAACAGGAAGCCAAGAACCACTGGGAGAACCACTAATAACAAATGAGGCAGAATTAGCTATGATAGAAGTAGAAAACACCATGTGTCAGTATCAACATAAGGAAGACTTAACTATACTACAATCAAAACTAAACAATGAGCAAAGTAGCATTTTTCAAGAAGTAACAAAACAAATTGCACATGGTGTAAAACATGAAAATAAAGAATGTTCCTGCCATAATTATAAACCTATACTACTGCACGTCAGTGTTGAAGCTGGTTCTGGCAAAACATTCCTAATCAAAATCATTAGTAAGTTCCTTCAACAATTGACAAACAACAAACAGTCAGCTGTTGTCACTGCCCCCGCAGGTTTAGCTGCCTACAACATAGGTGGTGTTACATTACACCGATTACTACTATTACCAGTAGAACACCAGAACAAATTAGACTATTACAAACTTTCTGCAGAAGCTGCAATGGAATTACGCAGAGTATTGAAACAAATGAAAATGCTACTAATAGATGAAGTGAGCATGGTCTCCAACCTGATGTTAGCTTTGATTCACCTCAGATTACAAGAAGTACTCAAAACAGACTATGAAGAGCTCTTTGCAGGAAAACACATTATTGTTTTTGGAGATCTGCTTCAATTAACACCAGTAAAAGGTGAACCTATTTTTAAAACATTAGGGCACAAACTCTGTCGTAAAACTGTTGGCAGCATTGGAAATGTCAACCTTTGGCAACATTTCCAATACAGAGAATTAACAGAAAACATGCGCCAATCTGCAGATCTCACTTATGCCAACATTTTAAAAAGTTTGAGAGTTGGTATACTTTCTAAAGAAGCAGAAGCAACATTGAAAACCCGGCACATTAATGCACTTTATGGCGATAATGCATGTGCTACAGATGTTATGGAACAATTAGCCCACAAAAATGTCAATTGTATGGCCTTAATGCCAACTCTTGCAAGCTGTTTCAAATTCAATGAAATCATGCTAAGTAAAGAAATGCAACCAATAATGGAAATTAGCGCCACAGACAAACTAGATGTACATGGTATGACACTACCCATGTGTGACCAAGCCACAACAAGACTAAATAATTTAGAAAAATCAATCTCAAACACAGCAGACTTAGAAAAGATGTTAAAATTATCCTTAAATTGCAGATAATGCTTAAACGTAACCTTGACGTGGACCAAGGACTAGTTAATGGAGCACTGGGTACAGTTGTTGGCTTTCAAACATACCCACGTGACAACAAAATTCAGTTTGTCAATATACTCTTTGACAAACTTTCAGAAGTAAAATGGATAGGACGCTCAACAGCTAGATTCCTTCTCTTCAAAGATATGTATGTACGCAGAGAACAATTTTCTCTAACTCTTGCATACGCAGTCACGGTTCATAAATCACAAGGTCTTACCCTAGACAAAGCAATGATAGATATTGGTAACACAGTCTTTAAAGAAGGCATGAGCTACGTAGCACTATCACCTTACGTACACTTGACGGTCTATTTCTAATCAACTTTGATGCAAGTAAAGTAAATGCTGATATTCCTTGCATTTTAGAATATAATAGACTTCGCTCACTATACACTCCCCATCTAAACACATATTCTGTTCCACAAAAACTAAAACGTTGTAAAAGAAAACTAAATCAAACTGAAATGCAACAGGACGTCACTGGAAATCCTCCAAAGAAAGTAAAAGAAACTAATACTCCATCAAGTACCACAAACAAAAAAGAATCAATTAGAGAAAGTAAACCAGGTACTTCTTTAAAGAAGGAAGACAAACTCCAAAAAAGCAGTTAGATACAGAACTACCTGGACCATTTAAATTCTCAAATATAGTTGGTGTAAGTTGCTATGCAAATGTAGCAATGAATATTCTATTTCAATTACCACCAATTGTTGACAACATTTACTCACACAGTACAAACCCATTGTGTTTGCAAATGTTAGTACTTCACAGAAATGCAGCAAACAATCCTGACAACACATATAGTGTTTTTGGAATAAGACGACAATTGGACTACTCTGCTGGAATGGTGAAATTCACTATAAACTCACAGGAAGATCCACAAGAATTTCTAATGTACTTACTACAAGTACTGGAAAACAAAAACATACCTATAAATGAAATCTTTCAGATTTCATACATGTGGAAACATACATGCACTCTCTGCAACAATGTGACACAAGAAGAAATCCCCAATGAACGCTTCATATATATATCAATACCAAATTGTGAATCCATTCCATTTGAGCAACTTGTACAAAATGCAAACCATGGTAGATTATGCTCTACCTGCAATTCAGATAATCGCTCCACGTTAGTAATACAAACACATAGTAAATACGTAATACTAATGCTTCTACGTTACAATGCAGATGGTACCAAAAACAACTGCAAGCTGACTGGATTCACACATGGTCAAATATCACTTGGTAAGAAAACCTTCACAACAATAGGTATAATCTACCACGCAGGAGCCACAACCAATTCAGGGCACTACACTGCATACATAAAAAAGAAATGTGGATTGTTTGAATGTAATGATAGTACCATTACTCTAAAGCAGAGATTACCAGCAAATCTTACAAACGCTTATTTGATGTTCTTAAAACCAAAATTTGATAAATAAACTGTATTTAAACCTTTCAGTATATTTGTGTTACAAAAATATAAACTGTTAGAATACTCCAAAACCTATCTAACTGCTCAAAGATTCTACAACAACTAATCAGATAAATGAATACCACTAAATTAGACCAAAAATACACAGTTAGAATACGCCAATTGGTATCTAACTGTCCCAAAATTATAAATGTGTTTTAAAGTAATATAAACTGTTAGAATACACCGAAAGCTATCTAACACTCAAAGATTCTACAACAAATAATCAGATAAATGAATACCACTAAATTAGGCCAAAAAATACACAGTTAGAATACGCCAATTGGTATCTAACTGTCCCAAAATTTAACAATATCCAAATAGGTAAATGAAAACCACTACTATATATTAAAAAAATAGACAGTTAGAATACGCCAATTGGTATCTAACTGGTCCAAAATTTTATAATATCAAAACAAATGAAGAATCTTTTACTGTTCCAAAAGAAATACAACAAAGCAAAGTATAAAGCATTAGCCAGAAACAACAAGTGAACACTGAAAACAAACAAACAAATAAACTGTAGCATAACAGAAAAAGGGTTTTTTTAAAATCCAACATGGATTTTTTTTTCTCCCACATACCCAATGATTTTAGCAACAAATACAGAAACTGAGCAAATTGCACAGTACTCTGATTTGTACTCTACTAAATATGAGGGTCAAAAAAAAATAAAAGTATATTGCTTATACAATGTAATAAGTCATTACAAAATACTAATACTAATATGCTATTTTCTTTTATCACAGAAATGAAGAAAAAAAACATGGACTCCCATTACTAGACCAAACAGTAAGTATACAATAATAAGGACAACCATAGCAGCACATCACATCCATAGTATCTAATACCTTTGTTCCTTATACATTTGTTTTTCACCCAAACTTATAAACAAATATGAATGTGATATGCTGCGGTGGTTGTTGTCAGGGCATAGAGTCTTGGGTGCATGGCCAAATGGCCATGCACCCAAGACTCTATGCCCTGGCAACAACCACCGCAGCATATCACATCCATAGAGTCAAACATTTCAACTATGATCTATGGGAAACTATTAATGTCCGCGAACAATGTGAGTGTTCTTAGAACACTTTGAACTTGCCAGCGAATAATACGGACACCGTTTTCAGGACACCCCCTACGAACATTTCAGAACAACGCGATAGTTCTTAGAACACTTTCAACTTAACAACGAACAATACGGACACCGTCCTAAGGACACCCCCTACGAACATTCCAGGACACCGGGAGTGTTCTCAAAAACGTCTTCAGAACACCCCCATCTTGTTTATTTGCGAACAATTCAGGACACCGCGAGTGTTCTTAGGACACATTCAACTTGACAGAGAACAATATGGACAGCGTCCTCAGGACACCCCCTACGAACATTCCAGGACACCGGGAGTGTTCTCAAAAACGTCTTTAGAACACCCCCATCTTGTTTATTTGTGAACATTTCAGGACACCGCGAGTGTTCCTAGGACACATTCAACTTGACAAAGAACAATACGGACAGCGTCCTCAGGACACCCCCTACGAACACTCCCCGGACACCGGGAGTGTTCTTAGAAGCGTCTTCAGAACACCACCATCTTGTTTATTTGCGAACATTTCAGGACACCGCAAGTGTTCTTAGGACAGACTCAACTTGACAGAGAACAATACGGACAGCCTCCTCAGGACACCCCCTACGAACACTCCCCAGACACCGTGAGTGTTCTTAGAAGCGTCTTCATAACACCCCCATTTTGTTTATTTGCAAACATTTCAGGACACCGCGCGTGTTCTTAGAACACATTCAACTTGACAGAGAACAATACGGACAGCGTCCTCAGTACACCACCTACGAACACTCCCCGGACACCGCAAGTGTTCTTAGAACAGTTTCACTTTGCTTGCGAACAAAACGGACACATTTTGACTCCTTAAAACACCCCCTAGTCAGTTTATTTAGAAAATTTCAGAACACCCGTGATGTCCGCAAACAAATCGAACACAAAAAAAACGTCTAACACATAAAAAACACAACTTTCATCCTATCTCACACACTCCCACCCTCCCCAAACACTCCTACACACCAACACACTCTACAAAATACACATTTTGAACAAAGTTTCACCGCGCTGTCCGGGACGTCCGCGAATCCAATATGGCGGGCGCTACCGAAAAATCTGACGCGCTTCACGCTCCACGCCGTCCAATCAGCGAACACTTTGCATGTCCGCGAACATCACGCAAGACGATTGGCCAATCAGGACACTTTCCGCGGAGCGAACAGGGAAGTGTATCCGCAAACCGAACACAGATATCACTCATTTTTTTTAACGTACTTTTTACTCATTTTAAAAAAAAACTACTGGCCGAATTTTCACCAAATTTGCAAAAGCACGCTTTCGGGACCAAGCCGCTGATCCTGGTCCAAATTTGGTGGAAATCCCTCCAGCGGTTTGGGCTGTAGACGCGAGCAAACATTTGTTCCCATTCACTCTATGGAGAGTGACTATAATGTATACAAATATGAGCATATAGAGGGAAGGTAGAGTAATAAAAACTAAAACTATGACAAAGTGCTGATACCATAATGATTATCTTCATGCACAGAAAGGATTCCTCTCTTTCAAGCCTGTATCTTCCGCTACGTACATGTTTCATATATGATGTGACAGGAACCCAAGTCTACAAATATAGTACCTTTTCAACTTTTACTTCCTGACTGTTACTGCAGAAAACTATGTGGCTTCGATATGTCAGTAAAGGATAAAAAGGGAAAGCCAGCCATGTGATGTCATCAGTTATGTCATCAATGACATTTGTGATGTCATCTTCGATGTCCTGGGTGTTAGTGTTAGCAGTGCACGGTGGCGCGAGTTATGGTTGCTTATGTTACCATAACTGGCGAATTTCAAGGGTTTTTCGGTTTTACTTGGAGCCATAACGTCCCTTTAACAAAGTTTTTTCACTAAATTTCATAGGTTTTTAGTAACACAACTTAACCATAATATCCCTGACATGTAACATAGAACATACTAACCCCCTCGTAGTGATTTTCATGTCCGCGGACTACTGCCATGTCCGCGGACACATCGAAAATCTGAGCGTGTTGAATGTAAATTTAAATAGTGTGCCCCATTTCCCCTTTGAAGTTGGCTCTGAAAAGAGCCGTTTTTTAAATTTTTTTTACAGATGCTTGACAGACACCTGTTATTTTATATTTTTTTTCTTGTTTTTTTTTCTTACTTTACTCCTAAAATCTTCACATAACCTTCTCCAAAGCAACCCTTACATTCCAAAATAAAAAGGCATTTCCGGTAAAAGAAAAAGAAATGCCATCTTCTTTAAAATTAACAGCATTACTGGCATCAACATTCTCATTGTTACAGGAGAACATACCAGCTCTAAGCATGAAGGCACACATGCCTCGGTTGATGACACACCTAGCAATGTTTTGCTGAGGACAAAAAACTGAACTATTGTCCCATATTGCCCTAGGTAGTAATCCAGAAAAAATTACGTTCGCATTTGCAAGGATCTTCACTACTGCTTGAACCAAGCATTCCAAATCAGCCAACAAAGTAGGGGCACTGACGTTGCCCAAATGGAAAGCACCATAGTGCAAAACTACCACATGCGGACTGTTCATCGTGGCCATATCCGCACAAACTTGTACAATTCCCTGTATTTTGCAATCAGGCACAGTGCTCCACACCACCTCCACTCCTTTGACATCAAAGTTCTTTGCAACATGCCTGCATTCAGCGTACTGCTGTAAACCATACACAAACATATCTCCGAGCACCAACACCCTGACTTTCTCCACTTCTGCCATCTTCACCATACACAGTCTCTTTCAACACAAATCCACAACCTCGACATTTGATTGGCTGATCCGTACAGTCTTCTTTCCATGTTGGATTTCCTGGAAAAACCCGGATTTACCACACCCTGTCCACGAACAGCCGCAGTGTCCGCGGACGGTGTCCACTTTACTCTCTGTACCATTCCCTCATTGCA
Organism: Ambystoma mexicanum; assembly: GCF_040938575.1. Taxonomy (NCBI): domain Eukaryota; kingdom Metazoa; phylum Chordata; class Amphibia; order Caudata; family Ambystomatidae; genus Ambystoma; species Ambystoma mexicanum. The sequence goes on from NC_090933.1 coordinate 1,143,597,382, forward strand.
TACAGCTAAGCAATCACACAATACGAATAACATCCTCAGAACACCCCCATTTTGTGAATTTTCTAACATTTCAGGACAATTATCATTTCATTATTCTACATATTAACATTACAAATATTATACTTTTATCTTGTACTCTGCACACAATGCTATCTTTCTCCATTAGCAGCTCAGTATACTACATAGAATCCCATAATACAATGCTATTTATTGATGTAAATGCATCGTGCAAAGCACTAATAACGGTATGATATTTATTGCAATATCCTTGACACTTTTTTCGGAACATTATAATGAAAATCCCTAGTACACAAATTCCATGAAAAGTACATACACATGTGATGTCATTAGTGATTTCATCAATGACATTTGCGATGTCATCTTTGATGTCCTGGGTGTTAGTCTTAGCAGTGCATGGTGTTGGCGCGAGTTATTTTTCATAGCTTACCATAACTTGCTATTTTCAGGGGTCTTTCGGCTGTACTTAGAACCATAACGTCCTTTAAACAAACTTTTTTTAATATCACGCAAACAATATACAAACATGGCGTGCAAAAACCAACTTCTACAGATGGCTTTACACAGAATGTTGCAAAGTAAGAATTTATGCTCGTTCACAGTGAAGGTCAGGTGCTTCATTTTTTTCTCAGGCCCCGGAGAGGCTCACGAAGCAGACTATAAGGTTGTATTGTGTTTTGACCTTGACAGACAGAGATTGTGATGAAAGACTTCTCTTGAAGGAGTGTTGCTAAAACGTAAGAGAAGATAAATATGAAATTTCTGAAACGAAACCACTTTTACATATTATATCACTATGCGAAAGATCGTTGGCACACGCAGAGTCGTATTTTCGGACTGCACCACTCGTAGACAATGGAAATTGCAATTGTACTGTAAGTAACCCTTTACATTACTTTATACCAAATATAATTACAATAGCGTAGCATTAAAGACCACTGAAGTTGAACTTGTTCGTTGAAAGTGGCATAATGTTTTCTACTGCGTACTATAACCGCCGAATTGATCCCCTGTCGTTTAGAGGGCTCTGAAAAAGGCAGACGACACAGAGTGGATTAATAGAAATAATTTAACCGGTCTATAGGCGGTCAAACGCTCTACTCGCTGTGCCACTTTACTGTAGCCTGTCAAGTGGCACAGCGAGTACAGCGCTCGCTTTGACATCCGTGCACAGCTTGCTAACGCAAGTTTGAATCCAGGCAAACCCAAACTCAGCCTTTCATCCTTCCGTGGTCGATAAATGAGCACCACACACTGTGGTTAATAATAAGCACCGCTTAGATACCTCACATTTCTTAGCGCTATATGAATGGGAAAATATTATTTTTTTATTATTAACATACTCTATTGCACTATCTTCGATAGCAAATAGTTTCACGCCCTAATAAATAAAATGATGATTTTTAATGAAGATCGGCTGGTGAGACTAATTTATGTTTTTTAAAACAGGTACGTGGCCCCGTTTTGTCTATGTCACAATTTACAGACTCCAGCGGATGGGGTCTTCAACTGCCATGTGCAGGTCCAAATATGCAACTTCATGACCCTCACCATTTTATGGGACAATCGAAAAGGACCAATATGCCCTTACGCAGTACTAGCGGCTACAAACAACATATCAACCAATACGGTGGTCTAATGGCTCGTTGTTGGAGCAACCTTCCGATTATCAGAGAGACCATTTACTGCTTTTATCATAAACCAACAGCCTATGTACCGCAAAGGAACAACGCGCGGCTCCAAATAAACTTTTGCTGATCGACAGCAAAGACAATAGTAAATCGCTGAATATTCACTAAACATTTCATGTGAAATAAATATACTTTACCAAGTGTACAATCCTGCTGTTTACTTTTAAACCACAGTTTAATATTCGGAATTGTTACGCACTGAGTTGTAACCTGATCTAACACGCTCTGTACCGCAAAGGAACATCGCGTGTCTCAACATGAACTTTTGTGGATCGACAACAAAGACAAATGCAAATTGCTGAATATTCTCTAAACATTTGATGTCAAATAAATGTACTTTACAACATTTACAATCTTGCTCTTTGCTTTTAAATCACAGTTTCATATTCTGAATTGTGGCGCGCTGTGTTGTGACATAATGTGTGTTGTCTTCCGGGTTCTGTGTAAAGTCGCGTAGTACTGGAGACGACTGGGCGCGTTTCATTATGCACCCTGTAACGTCACGGAGAGAGGCGGGGAATATGAATGCTTTGATAATATCAGGCTTAGGGGCGGGAGATATGATTTAGTGTCGCAAAAGCAAGTCAGCCAGGTCAATAGCGCCAGTCATAGGATTATCACATAATGTCGACGCACACCAGCCGGATTTATCGTTTCTTTAGTGGAAAAAATGTCGGTTCACGCCCCTAGGAAATTGTACTATTAGCGGACAAAAGGAGTGCTCTTAAAACACTTTCACCCTCACAACGAACAATACAAACAACGTTCTCAGAACACCCCCATTTTGTGTAATTGCAACCATTTTGGGACACTGCGAGTGTTCTTAGAACACATTCAACTAGACAAATTACAATACGGACAGCGTCCTAAGGACACCCCCAGTTTGTGTATTTACGAACAATTAAGTACGCCGGGAGTGTTCATAGCTCATTTTTACCTTCCTTGCGAACAAATATGACACATACTCCGTCCTCTAAACACCCCACCATTTAGTTTATTTACAAAATGTCAGAACAGCCGTGTTCTCCGCGGACAAATCGAACGCAACAAAAACGTCTAGCACATAAAAAAACAAAGCATTGAACCTATCTCATACTCCCCCACCCTCCCCAAACACTCTTACACACCAACACACGGCACTAAATACAATTTTTTATCCACGTTTCACTGCGCTGTACGCGGTCGACTGCGAATACAAGATGGCGGGCGCCACAGAAAATCGGACGCGCTCCACGCCCCTCGCCGTCCAATCAGCGAACACGTCGCATGTCCGCGGACATGACGCAAGCCCACGGGCCAATCGGGGTGCTGTCCGCGGAGCGAACAGGGAAGTCCGTCCGCGAAGCGAACACAGATATCACTAATTTTTTTGCCTTACATTTTAGTCATTTTTAAAAAAACTACTGGACGGATTTACACCAAATTTACAAAAGCACGCTTTTTGGACCAGGCCGCCGCTCCTGCCGCAAATTTGGTGTAAATCCGTCCAGCGGTTCGGGCTGTAGCTGTGCGCAAAGTTTTTTCCCATTCAGTCTATGGGAAAAAAAAAGTTTTGGGACCCCCCCTATAACTTTGCCCCCCCTGGACGAATCCTCACCAAACTTTGCAAAAAATTCAGAGTGACCCAACTACTTTTTTTGCATAGTTTGGTGAGGATCCGTCCAGGGAGAGCGAAGTTATAAGCCGCCCAAAAAGTGCTCTTCCTATGGAAACAGCAACTTAACCATAACTACATGGCCACTACTGTGGCCATGTAATATATATATATATATATATATAGCTAACAATTATTTGCTTTTCAGGATGTTTTTATGGATTTGTGGGTGGCGGACTGGTTTTGGAAATTGTCCTATGTTCTAATAATCTTGGGTTTATATTGCATTTTCTCTGACAGGTGACACGTCAACTTGTGGGAGGTGGTTTTCTTGTAGTCCTAATATGTTGATGACCATTCAGGTGACGCGTTTGGACTTGTGGGTGGTGGTGGTTTGCTGGTGGGGTGGTACATCAAAATGACAGTGTAATATTGTTATGATTTTTACAGTGATGTTTTCTTCAAGGTTTAACAATTTTACTTCGCAGCGCATTATCATCTTTCGTATGGTATCTGTTACGCTCACCTGGTATCCACAGGGACGCCACCCAGCCGGGTTACTCGCTGGTATGCTTCTCAGCTTTGCCCTGATGTGGTCTGCGGGGAAGGTTCAGCCTTGTGGTAGAATTAGGCGTGCTCTCCGTCCTGCCTTCTTTGCAGGGGCGCGTTGTCTTTCATGGGCGAGTGCGGTCCAGTTACTTCACTGACGCCGGCCTGTTTGATATTGTTCAGGTAGGTCTTATTGCTGTTCTTTAGTTTTGTTGCTATCATGCATTCCTTTCTTCGTTTAAAATGTCTCTTTTTTCCCCTTAGGTATGCGTAGCTTCAGCGTGGCAAACTGGCTTGGTTGAGCCCCACTGGTAAATGATGGCGCATTAAGAGCGCTATGATGCGGTAAGTAAGCGCTATGAGCAGCGCTGCAAAGTCTTGCCTTTGCTAACCTGTGTTTTCCTTCCTTGTAGGTCGCGGTGTAGTTCAGCGCGAGTGGAATGTCCGGAGTGGTGCCAGCCGAGAGGCGACCAGCCAGGTAAGCCTTTTGAGCAGTTCGTAATCTGTAAATGTCTCTACTGCTTTCTTTAATGTTGCCTCTATCTTCCTCTTTCAGGTCGTTCTGTACGGAAGGCATGCAGATTCGAGGAAGCTGTTCTCAGCAGCTGCGAGTGTTTAAAGATGAAGACTGCAGGTAAGATGCTGCTGTTAATGATGTTCCTTTTCTCTCCTTTCAGCTTCTACGAGGTTCAAGGGAATAGCTGGACACGGTGAGTGTCACGTTGCAAGCTGCAAAGTAACGCAAAGCGTGTTGTCTTGCTCGGGTGTGGCTTAAATAGCCCCAACAAAATAGCCCAGGTCAAGTAGTCCCTAGGCTACCACACCCAAAACACTAGACCGCATAGCTTGGTTCTTCGGAACCAAGCTATGGGGATGCCTCCATGTTGGCTGACAATAAAATAAAGTAGTTCCCAAGCACATTGTTTTTCATGGTGTATGAGCCTGGCGCCATAGGCACCAGGACTGGCCCCATGAGGGCTTTTGAAGAGGATGCCAGGCTCTAGAGGCCCGAGTCCTGACTCCACCTGGCCAATGGGTTTGCCAGAGAGGGTTTTGGGTGAGGGTCGTGACAGCACTCCCTCCTAAGGCCCCTCCCATGGTGTTCCTTCTGTCTGGCCCAGGTTTGGTGGGAAGTTCTGATGGCATGTCCTGATTAGACGTGGTGTGTGGATATTCTCACTGGGCTCCCAGGATCTATCTTGTGGTCCAAATCCTTTCCAATCGATGAGATAATATAGCTTGGTCCTAGAGTATTTAGAGTCCAAGATATCTTTGACTTTGAATTCTGGTTCTCCGTCAACAAGTATGGGCTTGGGTGATGTCCCAATCCGTGTGCCGGGTTGCATTGGTTTCAGCAGTGACACATGGAATACCGGGTGGATGTGTAGATTAGGTGGTAAATCCAGTTTCACGGCTGCTGGGTTGATAATTGCCTTAATGGAATAGGGTCCTAAGAATCTGGGATGAAAGGTCCGGGTTCCCTTGATGGGTACGAATTAAGCGGCTAACCAAACTTTGTCTCCTACTTGATATTCAGGGGCCTTTTTCCGGTGTTGGTCGTCAAATCTCTTTTGTTTTTCTTTGGCATGAATAAGGTGTTCCTTTGCCCTTTTGAAAGCTTGAGTAATGGTTGTGTGTAGAGTCTTTACCGCTGGCATTTCCAAGCTGGCTTGAAGGTCTAGTTCAGAGGTACGTGGATGTCTGCCATAAAGGGTATAGAAGGGCGTTTGTTCCATGCTTGAATGCAAAGAATTGTTATATGCATATTCGGCTATCGATAGTAGGTCTTTCCAATTCCTTTGTTCGTGGTGCACAAGGTAGATGCCATTTTATACCAGGAAGGCTCTGAACGCATGGGTTTGAATCCCATCTTCATCGCCAGTGTTATAATTGAAGAATGGAGGTCCGGTAGGTTACAGATAACGTTTTATTGTCCTTGGCTCAGTCGACACTCTGGGTTAATAAAACAAGAAAACGATGGGACGACAGAGACACCGGCTCCCCACACCCCTGAAGCCACCTCCGCTCACTCTAACTGCCAACCGTCTCTCTCCTGACATTCCGCTCCAAGCACCATGACCTCACCGGCACACACACGACCAGAACACATGCGACAAGCACATTACACATGCGCTTAACACAACACACACCATTATGACACGGACTAAGACATAGGAGGACTATGATGAAGGACTGTGATGAAGGTGAAGGACTGTGAAAAAAACATATTTTGCTTTATAACACACTTCATGACAGTCTCTGCACTGGACCGGGATTCAAAGCCCTACTGCTCAGAGATGTCTTGTTTCCAAGATAAGCTCATTGCCCCTGAGCTATCATCCTGGCTCATGAAAGAGAAGGGCTGTAATGAAGGAGAACGACTGACAAAGAAGAACAAATATGATGAAGGAGAAGGTCTATAATAAACGAGTGGGATTATGATGAAGGAAATTGATGACAGAGGAAAATTTGATGAAAGAGAAGGACTGTGACTAAGGAGAAGGTCTATGACAAAGGTGAAGGGCTATCGTTAAAGATAAAGACTATGATGAAGGATAAGGACTGTAAAGAAAGGAAAGGACTGCAATGAAGGTGAATGATTGTGATGAAGATGAAGGGGTAAGAAAGGCTATGATGAAAGTCTGACAAAGAAGAATGTCGGTGATGAAGTTCTGGCAGGAGGTAGATGTATTGATGAAGGACAAAGACTTTTAATAAGCAGAACAGGTGATGAACGTTGCGGCAAAGGAGAAGGATTGCGATGAAGGACTTTTACGAAATAGAGGGCTGTTGATGAAAGGAGTATGAAAAAACATGCAGAGGTTGATGAAGGACTGTGATAAAGGAAAAGGATGGTGATGAAGGAAAAGGCCTTTGACAAAGGGCATGGACTGTGATGAAAAAAATCTGTGATGAAGGAGAAAGAAGGGATATGATAATGGACTGTAGTGAATTAGAAGGAATATGATAAAGGACTGCAATAAAGAGGAAGGACTGTGATGAAGGAGAACTGTGATGATGGAGTTTGACAAAGGCCAATTGTAACAAATGAGAAGGGCTGTGAAGGAGGATGGCTACAATGAAGGAGACGGAGGCTACAATGAAGGAGACGGACTGTGATGAAGGTCCGTGAAGAAGGAGAAAGGCTGTTATAAATGAAAAGGACTCTGAGGAAGGAGGATCGTAATGGAGAAGGAAGGATTGTGTTAAAGGACTGACAAATTAGAAGGAATGTGAGAAAGACTGTTAAGAAGGACTGCCAAATGAAAACTGTTACAGTGGAGGACTATGAAGGGGTACTGTGACAAAAAGGACTGTGATGAAGGAGAATGACTGTGATGAAGGACTGTTGTAGAAGAACTAATTCTCAACACGTGGCTCTTCTCTCCACTGTAGCGATGTGTTGGCCACGCAGTGGCACTTATTTTTGCCAAAACCAAAAACCGAAAGACAGGATGTACACTGTAAGCTTGGACGCATGGTCCCAAGATAGAAAAAGATAATAGAAACACAATGTGTCATTGCAATAATACAAAAGCCCATATACAAATACGTTGGCAAAGTTGACTTTTCCAACTTTCAACCAAAACAAATAATAATCTATGGTTTCCTATCAAAGTTTGTACAGGAAGAAAATCACAACTGTATATTTTTAATAGTGGCAGGTCTTGCCCCCACAAGAACTGTTTTGAAACAGAGGAACCAATATGCATTTTTTAGCATATTTTACCAGATGTATTGGCAGGCGAGCCATGTTTTAGAAGCAGGTATAAAGGGAAAATCACAAAGCAGCACAATAATTCATGGTCTGCCACAAGACACAGGAGAATTTTCCACAGCACATGAATTGGTTGTTCCCATTCTAAAAATACCTTCCAGGAGAAACGGTGTCTCAAATACATCACGCTTCATCAACATACATCCTTAACATAAATCTTGTAGTACGATAAATAAAAGACATCGGTCAGTAAGAGAGTTTATGAGGGGGTATTCCTCTATTAAAACTTTGGGAAAGGGTACATTTTTAATGGCATGGTACCAAGAGCAATGGTCAGAAAGTGATAGTATATAAGAATTCTTAATTAATAAGGTAATTATGTAGGTGTACTTTTAATAAGTTATGACCTCACCAGGAAATATCAGAAATTATGAGCCCCATAAGGAAGTGTAGGTAATCATTGTGTATTTATGTATTTATAAAGTTTGCTAGCATGCCGTCTAGGCCCTGCCAATCATCCAAGCGCTTCACGGTGAAGTCAAGAAGGAAGTCTTGGGTGTCTGTGTAACACATTGTAGTGAAATCTCAATAACAACCAGACAGTGAAGATGAGGGCCAAAGGCAGGGCGTACTTTTCAGTCGGGCGTTTTCTAAAATGCATGCATAAAAGGCATACATACAACATTTATGCATACATTGCATGAGACTTTTCAAATTATTTTTATGGTGGAGCAGGGCCAGTGCTTAATTTGTGGGGGTGGTTGCCAGTGCCCAACACCGGCACTCTTTTTTGGGCACCGGAACTCATGCGGGGCCAGCGCACGTGCCATTGCTTATTTTGTTCTTCCACTTCGCTTTGCTTTGATTATAAATCATTAGGATTTGTCATTCTGATCTCGATCTCTCTCATGCCTGCAGGTTGCAGGCCATCGCTGGCTGGGCCTGGGAGGGGCCAGCAATAGCAATGAACAACAAACTGTTACAAACAGCCAATGAAAACTACCATTCTGTTGTTACTATGCAGTATGAGCGCTTTAAAAATGAAAATAAATAAAAAAGCATTCTGTTTCAGTCACTGTTGCACTGTATTTGTCTCTACCCCTTCTGCCCCATCTGACAGTCTGTTAAAGTACACCAAGTATTGTTAATCGGTTACCTCCAGGAAGAGCAGCCTCCCCTCAGCCCGTTCTTCAGTCACCTCATCCAGGTGTTTCGTGTAATCAATTTACTCTCAAGCCGTTATCAGTCATCACATCTCATAAATGCATCCCCCTTCATCCTTCCTTCAAGCACGAGCATGGTGTTGTATAACTTGGAAAAAGTCATTTCTGCAATACATTGTTGTGAAATCAGTGGCCTGTGCTACTTCTGCTTTAGGGCCTCTTTCCACCTTAACACATATTAAAAAAACGAAATATGTTTTGTCACCCAATATTCAGGAGCCAGAGGAGAATGCATATTCGGATATCTCCTTCCACTGACATGTTCTTCACAAAACTGCATATTGTAACAGACACCCACCTCCCTATCTGAAGATTCCTATCTGAGGATTGCATGTGCTCTCATTTGGAGCACATGCTCGGAGCGTATTGTACCCAGGTTAAGGGGCCACATCAGGTGTATAAACCACACATCAGGATAGGAAACATGCGCTGGAATTATGTAAAAAAATGACTGCAAAAGACAGTTGAGAATTATACACGAATACTCAATTAGTGCTTTTATTTATAATGACAGATTAGTGGGCACGTGCACCATGTTTATCCCCATCTAGTTTCCATGTGTGTATCTTTAAGGCTGAAATGACATTTCAGAAGTTTGTCTTTGCATAGGCTTTTCTCGCGAAGTGCAGCTGGCCCAATACGTGCACCGTTCCGGGTCCCCTCGCTGAAGCTCGTTTGTGAACTAATGAGGCCGATAACATTAAAAGGAAGAATGGAAACACCCAGGCAAAAATTCACAGTTCATGTTTTGCTTAGATGAATGCCATCCAGGGTCGGACTGGGGCATTCAATTGTCTCGAGTTAGGCTCGGCACCAATGAAAAAGTGGGCAAAGTTGCAAATGACAATTCATTCCTTTTGTGACAGACACAAGTGGGACCACGCTGCCGGCCGTGCCCCGCACGGTCCCGGGCTTTGCCCTGGCTTGCCTCAATCACTTAGGTTACCTTCCGTGGGGCCACCACCGCCACGGCCATGCTAAGCCTGATGATGACAAAAATAAGTGCGCGGCCCCACTGAAGGTAAGATTTTAAAAGAAAAAATGTATATTTGGGTTGGTGGGGACCATCACTTTCGAAGTGATGGGCCACAGCCGGCACTCAAAATAAGTTATTTCTTTTAAAACCTACCTTCGGTGGGGTGGGGCCCCGGCCACCGGCCCCACGGAAGGTCCGGTTTTCAAAGAAAAAAGTAAAAAACATACTTTTGGGCAAAATCCACGGGCTCGGCGGCCCGCTGCAGATTTATCCGACTCAGTCTGTGGCAGCCGGCAGACCCTTGTCACCAAAATTGGCATGGGCCTGGCACTGACTGCAGTCAGCAGCACACTGCACACAGGTCACACAGACAGAAGCCCGGGTGCGGAGGGCCCCTCGTGGGGTCCTGACTCCTGGACAGTCAAGACACCACCAGGGGACCGTGCCGCCACCCGGGCCACGACCTGGACCTTCCTTGCCTGATCACTTGACTGTGACAAGCTCAGGATGCACCGCACGCAACAACAAGTGACTTGACTTACCTGCTTTGCCGGCTGGGACTTGGTCTCCTGTCGGGGCCTCAGTGTGGGGGGGCAGGTGCGCACATGGCACCCACACAAATGAAAAAGCAAGCAGAGGGGGCCCCAGGAAGCAACTAGGCTGCAACACGCAGCGCAGCAGGGCAAGCTCTCTCTCACAAGTCGGGACCGACGACACCACGCCTCGACACCTTCACTTCACAGTAAGTCGTGAAATGAAGGTGGCGCCGCGCTGCATCCTGTGGTAACAACAACACACACCATGTAATTTCACTGGCTCAGAAGAACAGCCAATGAAAACTGCAGAATGTATCAAATACTGCATAGTAACAACAGAATGGTAGTTTTTATTGGCTGTTTGTAACAGTTTGTTGTTCATTGCTATTGCTGGCCCCTCCCAGGCCCAGCCAGCGATGGCCTGCAACCTGCAGGCACGAGAGAGATCGAGATCAGAATGACAAATCCTAATGATTTATAATCAAAGCAAAGCGAAGTGGAAGAACAAAATAAGCAATGGCACGTGCGCTGGCCCCGCATGAGTTCCGGTGCCCAAAAAAGAGTGCCGGTGTTGGGCACTGGCAACCACCCCCACAAATTAAGCACTGGGGGAGACCTCATTGTGAAGATATACCTTAAAGACGCTGTGCTAATATGCAGAGCGGCAGAGGCTCCTTCAGAGTGGGGAAGCACTTGCTGTGGGATTTCTCAGTGCTCTGAAAAGTGATGAAAAAAGGTTTCAAAGAATAGCTTTAACAGTAGAGGCGGCTTGCTGTGGACAGAAAGTATAGCCATGTTCTTGCAGAGCTCACCGGTCATGCAACTCGCTGTGGACACATTTTGATTAATAGTGAGATAAGAACAGCTGTTTACCCGCAGTTTTAAAGCTGTATAGCTCTCTTAATGAATATTTGGACAACAGATTTAGTAAATACATAATGTTTCTAAATAGGAGCATGCATTTGTAAGAAATAAGCGCAAATGAAGTATTAGGAAAGGTAACACAAGTCGATAAGTGCATATGTATATTTTTTTCCACGTCAGGTCTCAAATACGTTCACAAAGGTGTTATTTTTTTTAATCATGTATTAATATGTAAAAGTATATCTGTAACGTAAATTGAGAGCCTAATTAGGTTTTTTGTGCTCCTGTTTCTTTTTCTTTTTCTTCATATTTATGTCTCATTTTCCATATTTTGATGACATATTTGGTCACATTTAGGGGGTAATTCATAGAATTCGGCACACAAGTGGCGCACGCGGCTGGTGCACAGTGTGCGCATGCGGAAGTCTGCACCAGCCGCGTGCGCCAAAACCCATTTCAGCGCACATGGTATTTATGGATTTTAACATCCATAAACAGCCGTAGCGCAGAGTGGTGCAGCGAACCTGCAGCAGTGCCAGTTACGCCCCCAACCCCGCCCCGTGCGCCATGAACAGCGCACAAATCCAGTACATGGCGCAAAGGCCAGTGGACCAGCATACAGCCCTTCAACCATGAAAACGCGTGTAAAACTCCCCGCGGACCCCTCAGAATACACATACCCCTCTCGCGGTAGCGAAATCGCATATAAAACTCCCAGCGCACCCCTTAGAATACACGTACCCCTCTCACGCTAGCGAAATCGCATGTAAAACTCCACACGCACCCCTCAGAATACACGCATGCAGCCCATCCACCCTCCGCATGCCCAACAGGCAGCCCAACCCCCCAGTGCATGCCCGACAGGCAGCCCATCACCCCAGTGCATGCCCCACAGGCAGCCCGAACCACAGGGGGGACTATTCCCACGCGATTTCGGAAGCGAGAGGGGTATGTGTATTCTGAGGGGTGCACGGGGAGTTTTACACGTGATAGGCCCTGTGCGAGCGGGGTACGTGTATTTGTGGGGTACGTGGGGAGTTTCACACGTGATAGGCCCTGTGTGAGCGTGGTACGTGTATTTGTGGGGTACGCAGGGAGTTTCACATGCGATAGGCCCTGTGTGAGCAGGGTACGTGTATTTATGGGTTACGCGGGGAGTTTTACACACGATAGTCCCTGTGCGAGCGGGGTACGTGTATTTGTGGGTTACGCAGGGAGTTTTACACGCGATAGGCCCTGTGCGAGCGGGGTAGGTGTATTTGTGGGTTACGCAGGGAGTTTCACACGCGATAGGCCCAGTGCGAGAGGGGTACGTGTATTTGTGGCTTACACAGGGAGTTTTACACGTGATAGGCCCTGTGCGAGCGGGCTATGTGTATTTGTGGGTTACGTGTGGAGTTTCACACGCGATAGGCCCTGTGCGAGTGGGGTACGTGTATTTTTGGGGTACGCGGGGAGTGTCACACGCGATAGGCCCTGTGCGAGCGGGATCCGTGTATTTGTGGGGTATGCAGGGAGTTTCACACGCGATAGGCACTGTGCGAGCAGGGTATGGGTATGTGTATTTGTGGGGTACGCGGGGAGTTCTGTGCGAGCGGGGTACGTATATTCTGAGGGGTGCACAGGGAGTTTTACACGCGATTTCGCTAGCGCGAGAATGGTACGTGTATATTGAGGGGTGCGCAGGGAGTTTTACACGTGATTTCACTAGCGCGAGAGGTGTACGTGTATACTGAGGGGTGCGCGGGGAGTCCGACACGTGATTTCGCTAGCGCGAGAGGTGTACGTGTATGGATGGTCATGAACCATGGTGCTTTAGGGCTGGGACTGCCCCCCAATTTTGTTGTATGCTCCAATAAACTGTGATCTGTGTTTCCAAAATGTAAAAGGTTGTTGGACTGTTATTCACTGCCTGCTCAGGTTTGGTTACCAAGATATGTCATCTGTACACAACAGGGGGGGGCGCCAATGGGGGCTGACACCGCTATGCTCGGTGCCCCTCCTCTGCCTTGGCTGGAGCTGGAAATGGAGGTTTAAAAATGCATTATTTCCTAGTTCCACCCTTTACAAAATGGCCCCCCAGTGTCTTCATGTCTTTGCCGCTAGAATAGGCAGCACTCAGTGCATAAGGAGTCTGTCAATCCCCAACTCTGCTGCCAAAGCAGACTGATAGCTTCATTGCAAGGAGCCACATGGATGGATAAATGGAACAGCCCCGCACTGATTCCATGAATTTGGGAGGTGTTGCAGCCAATACAGTATTACGGTAGGTGTCAAGGATTGATCACAGGAAGACCTGGAAATGACATGTGCTCGCCGCCAACTCTCTCATCCTGTTGTGATTCCTAGCTAGTAACTTGCAGACTTTCTGACCATAGAAGACATAAACGCTTCTTTGAAAGACCAACATAAATATTTACTTCCATCTAATTTAAAAGTGCAACCATACAGCACATTAAATGGGCCTCATTACGAGTTTGGTGATATCTGCGAGGTAAACCCACCCTGATACCACCAAACTGAATTACCATTACCGCCACTTGGTCCGGTGTATTAAAAGTGGCGGTGGCGGTGTAAGTCTCCATTTTTCTTCAGTCCGTGGGACTCAGTTGGGCTTTTGGGAGGAATTACTGCAGCAGTAATTCTGCTGGGGTAATTATACCGATTTTTCTGATTTTACAGGCGAGCACTAACATTGGCGGTAATTCCGTTACCACCAATTCTTTCCCGCTCCGCCATACTTGTCATGAGACCGATTGTTTATAGCATACTATACTGTGTATCAACTTTTTAATTGATGATCAACCTCATCATCAAAATGTATTAGATCACGCTCTCAAAAAGTAAACATGACACACACCCTATGTACTTTCTCTGCTTTGGTACAACGCGGAAATCAAATAAATAACATGTTGTGGAAACAAGGGAACATCAAAGAATATCAACATCACGTCAGGTTATAATCGATCATGATTGAAATCTAGTAGTGATTGACGCCCTGTTCATAGTTTCTACAAAGACGTTATCTAGGCCAGTGCTCGCTCGGGTCTGGGATGGAATCTCTGTTTCCTCAGCTAATCAGCAGCATTAGTAGATAGTTCACTATAGCACATTATATGTCTGCAGTGTTTACTGTATCAGCATGGATTTCGTTTTGTAGTTGTTTTGGTGTGTCTTACATGTATGTTTACATTGATATGATGTTTGTGGGGAAAATATAAAGCAATAAAAAAGGGTTAGGATATTTGGAGTTAGTGAATCTTCAATGGGTTAAGAGGACTGTGACAGCCTTTGAGAGAGCAGCGCTCTGTGCTTTCTGGGAAGGCACGTGCTTAGTAAATAGGAAACAAGGTCAGCAGGATGGACTCTGTCCAAAGTGAATGATCAGACATCACAACCCTGCTGCCGGCTGTAGCAGACCCCTGGTGCAAACAACCATTTGAATCCAAAAAGATCCATTCATGTCCAAGAACAGATGTTTTAAGAATTGACACAGCTATAAACCACCTGTCTCCAATTGGCCACCTAATGCTGAGTGCTAGAGGCCAACTTGTCCTGAGAAACCTGATCTGAGCAGACTGGTTCAGCTGCAATCCTGCACTGTTGCAAGCGCATTCTCCCAGGCTGGCTCTCCCTAGCATCGAGGAGGCATTCTGCATTCTCCAGTCCCTGGAATATCTTGCGAGTCACAGTGGGGAAAGGCTGCTTTCTACAGGCTGCACAGTGTTTTCATGTATTCTTCACCTGCTTGAAAAGCACCGTTCGGCGAACACTTGGGACTTTCCCATTCAAAAACGCTTTTGTAAATCAGGCCCTTGGCTTGTTGCACTGTCCCTCATTTTGAGGCCCCAAAAACCCTATTTCTGTTTTGTTGTCTTGTGATCAGGACTTACCCTCTACTTTCATGCAGTGCTTAATTTGTTAATGGGCTTGCCAGGGCCCCGGCACTTGTTTCTGACACGAGCTTGATTATGTTGTGGTGTTTTGGCAACTTTATTTTTTTAACTGTCAGTTATCTCTTCTCTATATATAAGTAGAAAATCAGTTTGCTCCTTATACAATTCCACACCGTTCACCAATCTACACCAAGTTTGCATAGTTACCTGTTAGGACTCTCCAGACATTACTGGCTACATGGCATTTGGACACCCCACCCATTTACCCGGGTTTCAGTCCCTTCAGACATGAGGCGGTTGCCTTAAATCGGCAAAACATCAATGCGGCCATAGAAAGACTGGCCAAAGCTAATTTTAAGCGTCTCGATGCGAGGAACCTTAAAACGATGTTTGAAGGTCCTAGGCTGCACCGGTTACGAGATATTTGCAATGCATCACAACACACTGCCCTGCGCTGGGGTGAAGCGACAGATGGGGAGAATGCACAGAAGGTCCCACTATGCTGCAGCACGCCAACTCTCACCAACCCTCCTTGTCTGCTCGGGGGTATGCAAGGCAGCCACAAGCACCCATATCTGTGCAGGCTACTTCAGAGTGCAAAGCTCATTAAGCGATAATCGACTCAGAACTGTGACTGACAGCATGATTGATTTTCAACAATTGATGAGAGTGTTATTATGCCTGTCTACAGTACCAAAAGGAGTATGGGTACTTTTTGATAGTAATAATATAAAAACAACAGTGTGCACTGACCTGGGTCTCTTCATCGTGGGCTTGCTCAATGTTGTACTTGATAACCCAGGATGTCATGGCATGGCTATTTATCCATTTTCATAAATAACAATGAGTTAGAAAGTGACAATGTTGGGCACTGAAGTTGGCCATGTCCGAGACATTTCTCCAATCAACCTGCTTGACTTTGCTGCAAATTCTCTACTGTGATAACCAGCAAAGTGGGTTGACAACAACAGTACAGAGTCGCCCTCTGCACACCAAATCCGTTTGTAAAGACAAACAATAGTTTGGGTAAAATACGTTTTTAGAGCAAACAGTTTTAGGAACAATGTTTCAAGAAAAGATAATTCAAGCATAGACTTTTGGAATCCAAAGTAATGTTATTAAGAGGATGAGCATAACATATAATGGATTATAGGTATTCTTTCAATCATAACAAATGTTTCAATACAGTGCAAGAGTGACTGAAACAGAATGCTTTTTTATTATTTGCATTTTTAAAGCGCTCACACAGCCCGGGGGCATCGAGACGCAGTTACAGGAGGAGCACGTCTTAGTTGCGTATTTCTACTAGCCTGTGCGAGCAGTTGCTGCAGTGCCAAACATGTGACATGGGGAAGCAGCAGTGTGATGGGCTGGTGTTGGGCCGATCTAGGTAGGTCTAGCACTGAACTGGCGTGGCCGGCGCGCCCATGCTGAGGGCAGCGGCGCTGCGCCGAGCATTATGGGGCCAATATATTTTGGGCACTGGCACTTATTTTTTTTCAAATTAAGCACTGGTCTCCCCTCTGTCTACCTTTGGACTAACAGTCTATCAACATAGCCATGTCCTTCTATTACTGACCAGTTTCCACTTCAAGCTACACGGGTGGTAGACCTGACAGCCCAAACCCATAAAATTGGATCTCCAGGTAGGGACTGATCTGTTTTTAGCTTCCTTTCCTCATGCACATTCAGCAGCTCCTTTCTAATTCATGTTTTCACATACCTATTCTCGGTTGTGTTATACAAGAAAGACTCTCATCGTATGTAACCTACCCAGACACGCAGCCCCCCCTTCACTAATCAACAGATCTCCGACTGGTGAGTGGCCAAGATGCACACATTAGAGTTAACATAATTATTTTGAACTTGTTATGTAAAAAGAAGTACAAATGAGCTAATAACCTTTATTTGTATTTCTTTGCCTTGCAATATAGATCAGATTGAATGTTGATTTACGAAAACCCAATGGAATTTATGCTCCTGATTAAGGGAATCCAGTCCCGAAATGCATAGAGCTAATTGCTATACAAGTTATACACTGTATAATGATATTATATATTATTTGATGGAATACCATGTGCGCTGAAATGAGTTTTGGCGCACGCGGCTGGTGCAGACTGCCGCATGCGCACACTGTGCGCCAGCCGCGTGCGCCACTTGTGTGCCAGCCGCGTGCGCCACTTGTGTGCCGAATTCTATGAATTACCCCCTAAGTGTGACCAAATATGTCATCAAAATATGGAAAATGAGACATAAATATGAAGAAAAAGAAAAAGAAACAGGAGCACAAAAAACCTAATTAGGCTCTCAATTTAGGTTACAGATATACTTTTACATATAAATACATGATTCAAAAAAATAACACCTTTGTGAACGTATTTGAGACCTGACGCGGAAAAAAATATACATATGCACTTATCAACTTGTGTTACTTTTCTTAATACTTCATTTGCGCTTATTTCTTACAAATGCATGCTCCTATTTAGAAAAATGATGTATTTACTAAATCTGTTGTCCAAATATTCATTAAGAGAGCTATACAGCTGTAAAACTGCGGGTAAACCGCTGTTCTTATCTCACTATTAATCAAAATGTGTCCACAGCGAGTTGCGTGACCGGTGAGCTCTGCAAGAACATGGCTACACTTTCTGTCCAGGGCAAGCCGCCTCTACTGTTAAAGCTATTCTTTGAAACCTTTTTTCGTCACTTTTCAGAGCACGGAGAAATCCCACAGCAAGTGCTTCCCCACTCTGAAGGAGCCTCTGCCGCTCTGCATATTAGCACAGCGCCTTTAAGGTATATCTTCGCAATGAGGTCTCCCCCAGTGCTTAATTTGTGGGGGTGGTTGCCAGTGCCCAACACCGGCACCCTTTTTGGGCACCGGAACTCATGCGGGGCCACCGCACGTGCCATTGCTTATTTTGTTCTTCCACTTCGCTTTGCTTTGATTATAAATCATTAGGATTTGTCATTCTGATCTCGATCTCTCTCATGCCTGCAGGTTGCAGGCCATCGCTGGCTGGGCCTGGGAGGGGCCAGCAATAGCAATGAACAACAAACTGTTACAAACAGCCAATGAAAACTACCATTCTGTTGTTACTATGCAGTATGAGCGCTTTAAAAATCCAAATAAATAAAAAAGCATTCTGTTTCAGTCACTGTTGCATTGTATTTGTCTCTACCCCTTCTGCCCCATCTGATAGTCTGTTAAAATACACCAAGTATTGTTAATCGGTTACCTCCAGGAAGAGCACCCTCCCCTCAGCCCGTTCTTCAGTCACCTCATCTAGGTGTTTCGTGTAATCAATTTACTCTCAAGCCGTTATCAGTCATCACATCTCATAAATGCATCCCCCTTCATCCTTCCTTCAAGCACGAGCATGGTGTTGTATAACTTGGAAAAAGTCATTTCTGCAAGACATTGTTGTGAAATCAGCGGCCTGTGCTACTTCTGCTTTAGGGCCTCTTTCCACCTTAACACATATTAAAAAAACTAAATATGTTTTGTCACCCAATATTCAGGAGCCAGAGGAGAATGCATATTCGGATATCTCCTTCCACTGACATGTTCTTCACTAAACTGCAGATTGTAACAGACACCCACCTCCCTATCTGAGGATTCCTATCTGAGGATTGCATGTGCTCTCATTTGGAGCACATGCTCAGAGCGTACTGTACCCAGGTTAAGGGGCCACATCAGGTGTATAAACCACACATCAGGATAGAAAACATGCGCTGGAATTATGTAAAAAAATGACTGCAAAAGACAGTTGAGAATTATACACGAATACTCAACTAGTGCTTTTATTTATGACGACAGATTAGTGGGCACGTGCACCATGTTTATCCCCATCTAGTTTCCATGTGTGTATCTTTAAGGCTGAAATGACATTTCAGAAGTTTGTCTTTGCATAGGCTTTTCTCGCAAAGTGCAGCTGGCCCAATATGTGCACCGTTCCGGGTCCCCTCGCTGAAGCTCGTTTGTGAACTAATGAGGCCGATAACATTAAAAGGAAGAAAGGAAACACCCAGGCAAAAATTCACAGTTCATGTTTTGCTTAGATGAAAGCCATCCAGGGTCGGACTGGGGCATTCACTTGTCTCGAGTTAGGCTCGGCACCAATGAAAAAGTGGGCAAAGTTGCAAATGACAATTCATTCCTTTTGTGACAGACACAAGTGGGACCACGCTGCCGGCCGTGCCCCGCACGGTCCCGGGCTTTGCCCTGGCTTGCCTCAATCACTTAGGTTACCTTCCGTGGGGCCACCACTGCCACGGCCATGCTGAGCCTGATGATGACAAAAATAAGTGCGCGGCCCCACGGAAGGTAAGATTTTAAAAGAAAAAATGTATATTTGGGTGGGTGGGGACCATCACTTTCGAAGTGATGGGCCACAGCCGGCACTCAAAATAAGTTATTTCTTTTAAAATCTACCTTCGGTGGGGTGGGGCCCCGGCCACCGGCCCCACGGAAGGTCCGGTTTTCAAAGAAAAAAGTAAAAAACATACTTTTGGGCAAAATCCACTGGCTCGGCGGCCCGCGGCAGAGTTATCCGACTCAGTCTGTGGCAGCCGGCAGACCCTTGTCACCGAAATTGGCATGGGCCTGGCACTGACTGCAGTCAGCAGCACACTGCACACAGGTCACACAGACAGAAGCCCGGGTGCGGACGGGCCCCTGGTGGGGTCCTGACTCCTGGACAGTCAAGACACCACCAGGGGACCGTGCCGCCACCCGGGCCACGACCTGGGCCTTCCTTGCCTGATCACTTGACTGTGACAAGCTCAGGATGCACCGCACGCAACAACAAGTGACTTGACTTACCTGCTTTGCCGGCTGGGACTTGGTCTCCTGTCGGGGCCTCAGGGTGGGGGGGCAGGTGCGCACATGGCACCCGCACAAATGAAAAAGCAGGCAGAGGGGGCCCCAGGAAGCAACTAGGCTGCAACACGCAGCGCAGCAGGGCAAGCTCTCTCTCTCACAAGTCGGGACCGACGACACCACGTCTCGACACCTTCACTTCACAGTAACTCGTGAAATGAAGGTGGCGCCGCGCTGCCTCCTGTGGTAACAACAACACATCACCATGTAATTTCACTGGCTCAGAAGAACAGCCAATGAAAACTGCAGAATGTATCAAATACTGCATAGTAACAACAGAATGGTAGTTTTCATTGGCTGTTTGTAACAGTTTGTTGTTCATTGCTATTGCTGGCCCCTCCCAGGCCCAGCCAGCGATGGCCTGCAACCTGCAGGCACGAGAGAGATCGAGATCAGAAAGACAAATCCTAATGATTTATAATCTAAGCAAAGCGAAGTGGAAGAACAAAATAAGCAATGGCACGTGCGCTGGCCCCGCATGAGTTCCGGTGCCCAAAAAAGAGTGCCGGTGTTGGGCACTGGCAACCACTCCCACAAATTAAGCACTGGGGGAGACCTCATTGCGAAGATATACCTTAAAGGCGCTGTGCTAATATGCAGAGCGGCAGAGGCTCCTTCAGAGTGGGGAAGCACTTGCTGTGGGATTTCTCCGTGCTCTGAAAAGTGACGAAAAAAGGTTTCAAAGAATAGCTTTAACAGTAGAGGCGGCTTGCCGTGGACAGAAAGTGTAGCCATGTTCTTGCAGAGCTCACCGGTCACGCAACTCGCTGTGGACACATTTTGATTAATAGTGAGATAAGAACAGCGGTTTACCCACAGTTTTACAGCTGTATAGCTCTCTTAATGAATATTTGGACAACATATTTAGTAAATACATCATTTTTCTAAATAGGAGCATGCATTTGTAAGAAATAAGCGCAAATGAAGTATTAAGAAAGGTAACACAAGTTGATAAGTGCATATGTATATTTTTTTCCACGTCAGGTCTCAAATACGTTCACAAAGGTGTTATTTTTTTTAATCATGTATTAATATGTAAAAGTATATCTGTAACCTAAATTGAGAGCCTAATTAGGTTTTTTGTGCTCCTGTTTCTTTTTCTTTTTCTTCATATTTATGTCTCATTTTCCATATTTTGATGACATATTTGGTCACATTTAGGGGGTAATTCATAGAATTCGGCACACAAGTGGCGCACGCGGCTGGCGCACAGTGTGCGCATGCGGCAGTCTGCACCAGCCGTGTGCGCCAAAACTCATTTCAGCGCACATGGTATTCATGGATTTTAACATCCATAACCAGCCGTGGTGCAGAGTGGTGCAGCGAACTTGCAGCAGCACCAGTTACACCCCCAACCCCGCCCCATGCACCATGAACAGCGCACAAATCCAGTACATGGCGCAAAGGCCAGTGGACCAGCATACAGCCCCCCAACCACATAAAACGCGTGTAAAACTCCCCGCGGACCCCTCAGAATACACGTACCTCTCTCGCGCTAGTGAAATCGCATATAAAACTACCCGCGCACCCCTTAGAATACACGTACCCCTCTCACGCTAGCTAAATCGCATGTAAAACTCCACGCACACCCCTCAGAATACACGCATGCAGCCCATCCACCCTCCGCATGCCCCACAGGCAGCCCATCCCCCCAGTCCATGCCCGAAAGGCAGCCCATCACCCCAGTGCATGCCCCACAGGCAGCCCACACCACAGGGGGGACTATTCCCACGCGATTACGGTAGCACAAGAGGGGTATGTGTATTCTGAGGGGTGCGTGGGGAGTTTTACACGTGATAGGCCCTGTGCGAGTGGGGTACGTGTATTTGTGGGGTACGTGGGGAGTTTCACATGCAATACGCCCTGTGCGAGCGTGGTACGTGCATTTGTGGGGTACGCGGGGAGTTTCACATGCGATAGGCCCTGTGCGAGCAGGGTACGTGTATTTGTGGGTTACACAGGGAGTTTTACACGTGATAGGCCCTGTGCGAGCGGGGTACGTGTATTTGTGGGTTATGTGTGGAGTTTCACACGCGATAGGCCCTGTGCGAGTGGGCTACGTGTATTTTTGGGGTATGCGGGGAGTTTCACACGCGATAGGCCCTGTGCGAGCGGGGTACGTGTATTTGAGGGGTACGCGGGGAGTTTCACACGCGATAGGCCATGTGCGAGCGGGGTACATGTATTCTGAGGGGTGCGCAGGGAGTTTTACACGCAATTACACTAGCGCGAGAATGGTACGTGTATATTGAGGGGTGCACGGGGAGTTTTACACGTGATTTCACTAGCGCGAGAGGGGTACGTGTATACTGAGGGGTGCGCGGGGAGTCCTACACGTGATTTCGCTAGCGCAAGAGGGGTACGTGTATTCAGAGGGGTGTGCGGGGAGTTTTACATGCAATTTCGCTAGCGCAAGAGAGGTATGTGTATTCTGAGTGGTGCGCGGGGAGTTTTACACGCGATGTGCCCTCCCGGGTGTGCGGTTTCCCTCCTCCCCATGCCCTACTGGCAGCCCACACCACAGGGGACTACCCTACAACCCTCACCATGCACTTGTGAGCACACGTGTGAGCCCCGACTCACGTCCCCCACCCATCCACCCACCTCCCTCCAGTGATGGGCACCTGCTAGCAGGCCCCGACTCATGTCCCCCTGCACCTCCACCCACCCAGCATTGACGGGCACTTGCCAGCAGGCCCTGACGCATGTCCCCCCCAACACGTCATCACGATCCACACGCATGGCCCTTATGGCCAACCAAATCCCACCCCACGCCACCCCAGTCCAAACACCCAACGAAGTATTCCATCCACCCCACATTGAAATCCCCATTACATCATACATCCCAAATGGCAAGTATGCACATCAATACATGTCCGTCACACACACACAATGGGTGCAAGTGAATAAGAAAACCCACATCGTGACATGCATGAAACCAATGAGAGAATACCACACAAATGAAGTATGACAGTAAAATGTATTAAAAATAAAACCAAGGCAATGAAAGAAAATCACACAATAATAGAAATAATAACAAAAGGCTGCATGTCCAAAATAAATTAAATAAAATATATGAATGCTGCATCAAAATAAATCCAAATGAAAATGTCTCCAAAGTGTTCGTCCGTCAAACAAAATCCAAATGAAAAAATAAATCCATTGCTCCATGGTAAAAAATGAAAAAAATGAAGTCTAATCCAGTCTTCAACTATATACAATTTCCAAATCCAGGGTCCATGAACCCAAGAATCCAAATGAAACCTCCAAAAAACCCTACCTAATAAACAACTATATACAAAAAGGTGGGGCATAGTCCATGCGCCCCAAATGAAATAAAAATATAAAGGAAACCTAACACTAATTAACTATATACAATGGCGGCGGGCAAGTCCTACGGCTCACTTGTTGATTTCCCGGGCCATGGCATCATCAAACTCCTATTCTACGTCCTGGAGGCGGGCCTGTTCCATGGCCCGAGGTTTCGCAGGGATAATGCCATGTCCACCTCAAACTCTCTGCGAATTTCCTCGAGGCACTCAGCCTGCCTCAGCGGCCTGCGCATGGAGTTCTCCGCCCTGACCATAGTGAGCCGTGCTTCTTCCACCCGCCGCTGCTCCACATCTATTTGCTAGCCCAACCGCTGATGCCTGCCCCTCTGATGTTGATGGCCCCGAGCCATCATCCCTCCCACCTTGAGCCTGCTGCTGCCGTGCATGTGCCCTGCCTCCTGATGCCTACACGTCCTCCTCCTGCTGCGGTCCAGTTGTTGGGGTGGCCACCCCTGCTGGACCTCTGACTCCCGACTGTGGCAGGGATGTGTCCTCCACCAGCTTGGCCGCTGGGTCAGAGGCAGCTCCACAGGGTACCCAGGTGATACTTGGGCCAGAAGATGGCACGGAGGACGACTGGCACATAGGGGGTTCAGTTGAGGAGGGGGTCGGTACAAGGTCCAGCAGACGGAGGAACCCAGCACTGGTGGCCCGTCCTAGTAGGTCGATGCGGTCAATGAGGCATCCCAAATAACGCGCAGTCCTCACGAAAACCCTGCACGTCATCCCGGATGCCCCATTGACTCAATGCCACCCCATCCAGGACAGGCTCAACACAGTTGTGGATTGCCACATCCGCAGGGAGAGGAAGGCCAGGTGTTGTTTGCGCATCCCCTCCCTGCGAACGGGTCTGGACGAAGGAATCCCTGCTGGTGCGGGATGATGCAGTCACAGGATCGGGGACAGGATTACACACAGGCACCTCCGCGGCCGCCTGTGCTGCCTCCTGTCCCTGCTCCTGGACTGCACCACTAGCACCAGTGGAATCCCCCCTCCAGACCCTGTGTGTGGCCCTGCCACAGCCTCCTCCTCAACCAAACCCACCACCAACCTGGATGACTCTGTGTCATCTTCCTCCATCAGACCTTGTGGGGTCTCAGCTGCCCCTTCTGCTGCCGAGGAGTCCACCTCTGACATCAGCCTCTTGGACCTATCCTCGGCAGCTGCGGCCACAGACGCGGCACCAGACTCCTCACTCCCAGACGAGATGACAACCCGGGATGGGAGCTGGGCCTTGCATCTCTGGCTGGCGGTGCGATCCCTGCGGCTGTGCTCCACAGTACCGTCTCTGCCCTCTTCATCAGTTGACGCTGCAGACAGGGAGAGATAGAACACAGGCATCAGGGCACTGTACAATGGTCTGATACACACATGACAGTTGCACATGAGTGGCAGTGTCAAATTTCCCACATGGCATCACACTCCCCAACACACATATCATTTGAACACACACACATGCGCAAATCAACAGGAATGTTGCAGCAGGCAGCACCATCCATACACATACAACAGCATGACCATCCGAAGGTGAGCCTGACGTCACATGCAACACGGGGAGTGCAGAACACATGCACACACGCCATCAGACATACATGCATCTGTACATCTCCACCACCTGTCGCAGTGATATCATCACCATCCATGTCACATCTGCCAATCAGCCTACTACATGTCAGTGTCACATGCATCCATGGTGTATCACAGTCGCACACTTGTCAAATACATGCACATGTACATAGTGCAGATACATGAAGGTGGAACCAGCATCCATGTGTGACACCACAACCATGCCACAGTACATACACAGAAATCTAAACATGTGTGCACCCACACATGCATTCAGCCACCATGCATTTGAACACATACACCATTGATGTGCCTCACACATGACAGGACTCACATGCGGCAGGCTCATGTCCCTGTACAATGTCCCTGTACATACACATCCATACATGGGCCTACAAAGACATATATCCAACCTGCACACTCCTGGCACACCTCAACATGCACAGCATCCAATCAGTATGCATGTACACTTACCGCTCGACTACAGACGGGCCTGCCTCTCAAGGACCTGGAGGTGGAGTGCTGGGCGTATATGTTCCAGGACCCTCATCTGGTTGTTGGTAAGGCAGACCCGGCACCCCTCAGCATCCGCTGCCTTCAAGAGGCGCCGGGTCTTGTTGAGGGTCCTGGACCTGAAGTCCTCCCAGCAGTTCCGGACGTGTTGAATGTCGCGGGCTGCCACCCCCTCCACGTTGATGGCAGCCACAATGTCCATCCAGATCCTCTTCCGTCCTTCATTGTCGGCGCGTGAACTTCCAAAGAGGGCATCATAATGCCCCAGGACTTGCTCCACCAGGATGCCAACTTTATTGGCACTGAAGCTGGCAGCCCTCTGCCTCTCTGCTGGGGGGTTGCCACTGGTGCCAGATGGTGTTGTGTCGGACATGGCAACCCCCGAGGCAGGTGTGGGTGGGCAACTGGTTCCTGAGGCTGGGCTGTGGAGCGATGGAATCCCAGTCGGGAGTCTTCTGTTCCAGCAGGGGTGGTCACAGCAACTGGACCCCTGCAGATGGCTGACGTGCAGGCACCAAACAGCAGGGCATGTGGCCTGCAGGCAGGCAGGCAGCACCAGATGGCAGGTGGGAGCGGGCTCGGGGCTCTAGGGGACAGGAAAATGGCCTTCTGGGCAGGAGCGTAGTCTTCCGTGTGTTGTCGCGTGGCCAGCTTGATACGGAGTGATTTGGCACGTGAAAAAACTGCACGTCAGCGTATAATTCGAGGAAAGGCCCTTACCGTGTAAGCGCGTCTGTGAAGATACACGCGCAGGCGTTTCCCTCGTGACGGGTGCATAGTGATTCAGCATGTGAAAAAACAGCACGTTCGCATGTTAATGTGTGTAATCCGAGGAAAGGGCCTAAGCGCGTAAGTGACGTGACGCCCACGGGTGTTTCCCTCAGCACGGGTTAAGGGTGAGCAGGGCCAGCAGTGTGCTGTACGTGCCTTTCATGGAGACCGATGTGTGTGTTGCTACTTTGAGTTGTTTTGCGCGCCATCACAACTTCACAGCGGATCATGGAGGTATCTCTTCTTTTGGCGGGGGTATTGGCTACGTGTGTTTTTCATTATCACGTTAGTCTGATGGTGAGTCGCGCATGCAATTTTTACCACTGCGGGTGCCCCTTTGTATTGCGTCGTACCCATTTTCGAGGTCATAGTAGCCTGCATGTCCCATGCGTACATGTTTTTCGTGTCCCTGGGTGCCACCGTGTACTGCGGGAGGTTCATTCCACACACGTGGGCTACCAGGGGTTGCGTGCACGGTTTTACTGCAGTTTTGGGGTGCCTGAGCGTTGCGTGACCCGTCACTTTATCACCAGGGTCACATACAGCCTTGCAGGTGCAGGGTTTCTGTTAACATCTTGTATCCCACCCCCTTCACCCGAATTGCCCAGGGCAATTGTCATGGACACCTCCCATTGGCACTACTACATCTGTGCCGGCCCTACTCCATCTGTGCCATGGCTGGGAGGCCACGAAAGGTGACGGGTCCCTCAGCTGGGTGTACCTCACTTGGCGGGCGTGGTCAGGGATGTGGCTGGGGTGTCCAGGGAGTAGGGGGACTCCAGGGTGTCCAAGGTGGCTGCAGAGGGGGAAGAGGCAGTGGTGCACCAGCTCGGCACGATGTTGTGCCACGCGTTGGTACAATCATGCCACCACCCCCTGCGGCTGCGGGAGATGCAGTTCTTGCATCTGGCATTGGTGCCCATGTGACCCGGCAATCCGTTTCATCGACTGCCATGGGCCCAAGGGTAGTGGTAGCTGCAGGTGCAGCTGTGGACACCACCACCCAGGCTCAGGGTCTGCCAGCGCAGGCAGCGTTGGCACTTGAAGAGTCCATGGAAGATTTCCAGGAGGTCAGGAGGCACACCGTAGGTGCACGCACGGCTGCCCTGACCGAGGCACATGTCCCTGGGGCAGTAATGTCATCTGCTGCCCCGACCAGCCGGGTGTTGGCAAGTGCATGGGAAGATGCAGCCAACACCACCCCGGTTGTGAGTCTACCAACCAGGACAGCGGATGTTGCTGCGCAGGGTCCATTCCATGGCACCCAGCAGCCACTGACGCAAGTCAGGGCTTCCGTCTATGTTCCACCTGCCACTCCCTCGGCTCATTCCACCAGCACCACTGCCCATCCTGATCAGGGTGGCATTTGCCAGCCAGAGTCTGGACCAGCATCCAAGAGGAGGAAGGTTGCACCTGCAGTACAGGCTGGGACCCCAGACACAGCTATGGCCTCCGGCACGTCGAGGAAGAAGCCTTTCTGCATGCAGGAACTGGACTTCCTTGTGGACTACGTGCGGGAACGCAACCGTGACATGCTAGTGGGGCCGAATTGTCAAACTATGGCTGCCCATCGTAATACCCACTGGAAGCAAGTTGCGGATCATGTGAGTGCATTCGGCAATGAGGTGCGCACAGCTCAAGAGTGCAAAAAGCATTGGGATGACCTCAAACGCAGCACTGAGGTGAAGCGTGCCTCTAGTTACAACATGACTCTGGTGACTGGCAGTGGGCACCACCTGAGGAGGAAGACCTCACTCCGCACGAGGCAGTCGTTGCGGAGTTCATACCGACAGGAATGGTCGGAGTGGGAGGGATGCTGGACTTTGATGCCCCATCCAGTGAGTGTTGTCGAATGTTTGTCGAGGCCATGTGTGTTTTGCTTGTGTGATGTGTTGTGCTTGACTGCCACTACATGTCATGTGTACATGGTTCTCATGTGCAAGTCATGCAATGCTTCACTGATGTGTGCCTGCTGTGCAGGATAGTGGACATGTAGAGCAGACTGCTTCTGCATGTAGCCAGGGGTGTCTTTCCTCTCAGCACTGGGCCTATGTCATTGCATGACTGATGTGCATGGGTGTTCGGCCTGCATGCGGGTACTTCATGTAGGCATGCTCCCTTGCCCCTCCACCACCATTTCACCATGGCACTGGTGTGCATCATGTCAGCGTACTGCAATGGCCTGTTCAAGGCTCCGGTGTACATGCAAACTTTCACCAGCCAACCTGCCCGACACATGCAGTGGGGTACATCCTCTGTCCTTGATGCAGGGTGTCTCACTTGTACTGTGCAGGTGGCAGATGCTCCGCAGGGACATGAGTATCCATTCATGCTCCATGCATGCCCCTATGTGTCCTTGACAGGATTATCATAGTAGTACGTGCCCAGGGTGACCTACATTTCATGGCATTTGATCAACAATTCCATGCCCACTCTGGCTCAGGCCAGCATCACACACATGTTTAGCGTGTCACAGTCTGTGTGGGGCACAGGCCTCACCCTGTTTCTGGCCCACTGACTCTGTTCAACTGGTGTAGTGGCTTCTACAGATATGGGTGTACTACTGAGGGTTCATCGTGTGTCCTGCTTACTGTCCCATCATCATCTGCTTTGTTGTCAGTTGACTCTGATGATGCAATTGACGCTAGTCAACACTGTCTGGCAATACAAAGGTCTCTGGTCACCCTTTCGCTGCCATGCAATGCCTCCCTGCATTTTCACTTAGGTGGGTGGGGGGGGTTTGCCTGTAACCATGCAACCAATTGCATGCACATTGCACGTGATGCCTGAACTTGCACTGTCTACACATGTATTGGTAGACTTCATAATGTACTTGTTCATGTAGATAGTGAGGCACGTACACATTTTCTGCACTGCATCAACCGACTTCTGAGCCAGGTTACACCCTTCTACATGACTACTCACTGATGCTATGTCAAAGTCACCTGGCATGTATGGACTGTTTTTCATCCCTTCTCTGTCATGTATGCGACGGGCACAGGTGCATCCTGTGACACATGTACTCAGTGTTAGGACTACCTGGTGGTTGTTTATATTAGTTTATTGGTCAATGGGCGGTTTATACCAACTGGCATAGGGCACTGATTGGAGGTAGCCTGCCAATTGGGTTGTGATGACTGTGGAGCATCCTTCATGTGTGTATGTGTGCACTTCCACATACATCTAAGCAAGCAGAGTTATAGCTGCTTGCTTTGGTGTATTGGATGCTGGTCATGTTCACAAAACAGGTGTATGGGGAAATGTGTGTTTCTGAACGCTTCCACGTGTACATATGCAAGCAGCTTCAACGTTGTGTGGTGCAACATTGCGAGTACTCACTTATGTGTTTGTGAAAGTGTCCATTTATACATGTGTCTTCCGCAGCTTTATTGTTGACTGACTAATATGTAGTTGATAGACGTTTATGCTGGTGACATTTCGGCATTGCGCACGGTATGTGGAATTGGCATGATCCCAAAGGTTCACTGTTGTGCAGTATGTTTATGCCCAGGCCCATTTAGCTACTATGGTGGGTCCTGGGCATGTACATCTCCACAGGGAATGATGTAATAGGGCACATTCATAGCCCAATGTGGACAATCATGCCCTGAGGGATGTTGTGGAGGCCTCATGTCCTGCAGCTCGGACTTTACAGGGCGTTATTGTCCCTCATGTGTGGTTGCATGCCCTTGCTTTGCTTGTGACATTCACTATTTCTACATGGCCCATGCCACCTGGTACGGGGCGAGCTGCAGATGGACTTAGATGTATTGATGATGATGCTTCATTGATGCATGGCTACATGCATGTTACCTGTGTCATTGTGCGTTTGGATTCGCTTGCAGCAGTGGTCAATTTGCAGTTCAGGCATGCTTATGGAGTGTTGCATCTCTTAATTGCCATCTGTCTTTTCTGCCTGTGACATGTGCCTGACAGAGGTGATGTCTGATGGAGTTCATATAGTACATTTTGTAATAGTGTAGGCTTTGCTATTTACACACATCCATTTCTGCTTTTGGGATGTGTTTGCATATCAAGCCCACTGGATGCATGCCAGGTTCTCATTTGTGTGTGACATGTCTGCTTCATGTGTTGGCTGTGTATGTGATGTCTATGTGTGTGTGTTTCATGTGCTACTGACATGTGTACTAATGTTCATCTTTCTCCCCTTTCCAGATGAGGTCGCAATGGAGCCAGAGATGGTGTTGTCATGCCAGACACAGGGTTGCTATCACACCAGCAATCCAGCACAAGTGGGGGTTATGGGGTGGTAGGCCACGAGAACCCACTTGTGTTCCAGACCATCTTGTCTAGGGCTGGCAATGAGTCTAGCTCGGATGATCACTCTGACGACAATGTTGAGTTGGATGTGCATCGGGTCCATTCGTCAGAGGTGAGTGATTCTGATGTGGACACTCCTCTGTCCACAACACCTGCACTGAGGGGGCAGACGGTGGTGGGACCTCCGCCTGTGGTGGATCAGGACGTAGGGTCACCCTCCACTCAAGTTGCTGATGTGCCTGGGGCATCAGGTCAAAAGAGGAATGTAGTCCTGCAGCCGCGGGCAGTGTCAACCCAACAAGGAGGTCGGCTCCTTGGGCCCCTCAGGTGTCAAGCCCAGCAACGCGGTGGAGGTGCGCCACTGGGGTATACTGAGTGGGAGCAAGCCATGGTTGCCAATTCATAACACCAGGGGGCAGCAATTGATAACATCGCTGAGAGCATGGAGCATATGGCCCAATCCATGCTACCCCCTGCTAGGCAGGTGGAACTCCAGCAGCGGGCGGCACAGTCCACGGCCCGCTCGCTCAGGCTGGGCATGGCGGCCTCAGACAGGGCATACCAGGCAGAAATGGTGTCTTTGCATCAAGCAATTTCTGCTCATGCACAGGCACACATGGAGGCCATGAGGGTTGAGTATGATTCCCTCAGATCTACTCGGGGTGTGTTCTTGATGTTCCAGAGGAAGCAGTCAGAGGAGAGGTTGGAGCAGCTAGAGAGTACCATCTCGGCTGAGCTACATGCTTGCCGGGAGGTATACCAGTTGTCCAGCCAGGACATGGAGGAAGAACTCTGTGTTACACGTGCTACCTTGCAAGAGGAAGCACGCTTATCACGCGAGGGTCTTCATGCTGACCTATGTGTCATCGCCGCACAGAACCAGGCTCACCCGACCCGCAGACTTGCTGCTGATGAGGGGCAAGCTGCACCTAGGCATGGTCAGGGTACTGTGCCACGTCAACCTTTTCAGTCAAAGGTTGATTCGGACGACGAGATATTTCCCACACAGGTCGAGCTGTGCAGGCGTTGAGCCCATGGAGAATTTTATTTTTGTCTCAACATCATCGCATGTGGGTGTTTAGGTGCACCCTGTACCTCCCCACTCTTGGCTACCTCCCCCTGGGTCGTATGTGGCCATTTTTGATTTTTCTTCTTAGTTTAGTTAGTTAATATGGTTTTTGATAGTTAGTTTAATTAGGTAATGTAGGTTTTTTATAGTTAGTTTAATTAGTTAATATAGTTTAAAATTGCTTGTCTATTGTGCATTCATGTGACGGTGTGGTGCTTTGTGGCTTTTGAAAGCATCCACTGCCTGTTCCAGCTGGGCCCTTCAAGCTTGTCTCGTGTATGTGTTTGCAGCTTGGGGTCCTGACTCACATAGGTCATTTTTACCGGGCTTGCAAGGATGGTTCGGTGTCACAAACATTTACACAAGGGCTTTGGACTGTCATATCTGTGGCCTGTCTGCTGCTGTACTACTTGTGTTAACACCCCTAGCGGGGATTGTGGGAGTTTTATCGATGGCATGTCTGTAATCAATTTGGGTGGGTTCATGATTGTTGTGTCCATTAATTGATCTAGATTGTGATGTATGTTTTTTTTTTCTTTGCTGTATATGTGCTTGATGCAATTCATGCTGTGGACAGTATCCTGCACCCTTTGCCTGTCAAAGTCACAATGATGGTGGGAGGAGTTCTGATGTAGGTCTCCAACATGGCCCAGTGACAACCAGCATGAAGACACACACACAGGGAACTTTCCACCGTTAATTGTATGTTTTGTGCCCTTTCTGCAGGAGAATGAGCCTCCAGACCATCTTTGCCAGCAGCCATAGGGCGTAGTACTACAGAAACCTGGCCACGTTCGGTGGTGCAGACATGCGCATGTGTGCGCAAGCAGTAGCACAGGGCTTGTGCTCAGACGACCAACAGAAGCAGACGTGTTTCCAGGAGCTCCAAGCAAGGTGAGCAGCACAAGGGGGCCACACCGCAACCAAACTTCCACCAGGCCACTTGCACATGCATGCTAAGTAGCGCCACTGATGGGGAGCTTGGACAGATATTGTTGCAGAAGCTCACAGTACAGCTAAGATGTGTTGGGGGACAAATGGCAAGTTGCTTTACAAGTTGTCAGGGGCACACGCAGGGGCAGTCGCACATATCCTCCGGTCCCCACGGCTCCATAGAAGCTGAGTTATTAGCGCAGTAGCGTTCCTAGCCAGATACTTTTACAGCGCACAGGGACACCCAGCGAGGCACAGACTTGTGTGCAGTGCATATCATTTGCATGTGCTAATTGCCACTTGCACTGCATATTGTAATCCACGGCTAGCAGAACACGACTTGTACTGAAGTCGCACCTCGCTATACACGTCTAGCAGCTCACCCAGGGACCATTCTATCATGTGTGATTATTGAGGCATTGGTCTTCCATTGGTCTTACCGCGTGCCCACGTGCGCCGGCCTTACTGCATTGACAGTGTATGAACCATCAAGGTGGCAAGCTAACATATACATACATAGCACCAGACAAGAGTGTTTGTTTGTGTAGAAGTCACTCACTTGGGGGCATTAATGGTATTGTGTGTGTGTGTTGTAAACGCACACAGATTAGTGACTCACGCTCTCTTTGCAGCATGGAACGGCTCCTGTTACCGGACCTGAGAGTGCGCAGGCAGGAGGCCAGCACTCACCCCAGAGATAAGTCTCTATTTGTCCTGCATTTGACTCATTTAGTACAATGTGCATGTAGAACATGGTTTCTCTGTTTGAGTATGTGTTATTGTCAATAGTTTTATTTTGTATTTTGCCTACTTTCCCTTGCCAATCCTACTCCCCTCTCCTGCCCCTCTTTCCGGTATCCTGAATACCAATGCCTGTCCAAGCAACGGATCCCTGACCCTCTTTCTCCGCCAGGGTCTCGGAGGCCTGTGTAAGTTTTACCTTGCAGGCACCCAGACCACGGAGGGAGTGGTTGGTTTGTGCCACTCCTGCGCCAGGAGACCGGAGCTGTGACACTACCCATCAGTTGTTGCATCCTCATTGTATGTTTTTTCCAGAAAAAGGTACCCATCCTGTTGAACCATTGTTCAACTGTGCTACCTTGGTAGTTGTATCATTCTGCTTGTACATGTGCCTGTTCTTATTTTTCCACTTCGAGTAATCTGGAGACTCTTCGAGGGTTTTTTGGTGCCTATGGCCTTTTTCCGTTGTTTTGGGGTTTGGGTCATTTGAGTTCTCTGCGATTTGGTATTTTTACCAGTCAAGGAGGCCTCTGAGGGGGCTATACCCTATTTACACGCAAGGTGTGACATGAAGACCAAGGGGTAGGGGGATCCTGTAGCCAGGTAGACTAAAAGGGAGAAGGCTACATACCCCAGACACAGTTGTTCAGAAGGTCATGGTGATGTGTAAATGAGGGAGGGCCTTTTGTTGTTGGACAGTAAGCATGGCCTACGGTGTTTGGGTACTCTCTGACAATGTCATTGTGGGGTACAATGTACATGATGTGTTGTGCTGGTCAATGGCTGTTCCTGTGTTGTATTTACTTTTCAGGTGTCAGGGGATTGTTGTGCTTTGACATGCTGGGGTGTACACATGGGCAGTGTTTACATGTGATGTGTACAGGACACTGAGGGTCACTTGATTTCACATGCATATATTGAGTGCATATCCCTACTGACACACAGTTGCACAATGCTCGACCACACGTACAACCACCCTTCCATGCCCACGGGTGCACACATATTGCCTTCTCGGGCACGCTTTGTCCCTGCAGTGCATGATCAATTACCATTTGAGGATCCTGTACATGCGTCAATAGGTTATTTATTTTCTTTGTCCTTTTCATGTGATGCTCAAGGTGTATCCCCAACACAATGGATGCTCGCTGTGCTGTGTGCTGAGCAGTGTGTAGCAGGAGAGACACACAGCACACAGGTTGGGGAGTAGCGATTTTGCCTTGCCTAATGTGCATGTGAACAGGCATTCAGTGCTGTGTTGGAGCTACCACTGGTGGAAGGCATTTGTGAATGACTTGGTATGTGTGGGAGGTTGTTGGTCAGTCATTTCATCTGATTCCGTGTAAGGCGTCATTGTCTCGGGCCACTTTCCATTTCTCACATGTCACTCCGTATCTTGTTGGTCATGTGTTTGGCTTTTGCTGTTGCATGCCATGTCATGGTGTGGCAGACACGGGTGATGTGGTTTGGAAGGGTTTGGGTGACATACCAGGGATTGTCATGGCCTGTTTTGTGGGGTGGGGGTGTGATGCAAACCTTGCATGGGTTCCTTTTTATCACACAGGATTGGTTATGTTTAAGTGGCTAGGGATGCACTCAATGTAGCACTTCCATGGAAACATTCTCAGGGTGGTAAGGTTGTGACAGTTGACTGTCTCTTTGTCATCATCGGTTGTGACCTGGTATGTGCCAGGCATGTGTGCACTCCGCAGGGGTGGGAGTTTAGGTAAAAAATGTGGCCACAAGCTAGGTCTGGGCTGCCTCGCCACTTGCCCTTTCCCCTCCCATGGGCAGTGCTTGTGTGTGTGGTTGGGGATGTGGGGGCACCACCATGTCCACCGGTACGCCCTGCCATGTTGCAATATTGTGCAGGACACATGCTGCCACAATGATCCTGCACACTACTGGGTATGCATATAGTAGCTGGCCACCAGAGCGGTCAAGGGAGCGGAAGCGTGACTTGAGCACTCCAAATGTGCGCTCCACTATGCCCCTGGTTGCAATATGGGCAGCGTTGTATCTTACCTGGGGTGGTGTGATGGGGTTCCGGATTGGCGTCATCATGTGGTTGCTTAGAGGGTAGGCACTGTCCAATGGGGAGGTGATAATGGTTGTGATTAGTTGGGTTTGTGTATTTGTCTGTGTGTGACATGCATGCATGTGCACAGGCATTTGTACTCTCCTAGGAGCCATGTGTTGCCATGCTTCCCAGCTTCCAGGGCCCGGCTCAGCGTGGACATTGTGTATATGAAACTGTCATGGGTTGAGCCAGGGTAGTTTGCATAGACAGAGGTGATGATTCCCTTTGAATTGCATAGAACCTGCACGTTGATGGAATGCCAGTGCTTGCTGTTTCAATAGATATGCTCAGTGGCCCTAGGTGGACGTAGGGCCACATGGGTGCAATCTATGGCACCAAGCACTTTGGGGAAGTGTGCCACCCTGTAGAAGTCCAGGACCATGGCCTGCCTTTTTGCGGGTGTTCTGGGCATGTATATGTGCCTGCGGACTGAGGGGCGCGCAGTCATGATTGCCAACACCTGGTGTAGGCAGCGTGACTGCGTGGGCTGTGAGACCCCCTCCACCATGGCAGTTGTTCGCTGAAATGACCCAGTGGGCAAAAAATGCAGGACATTGAGCACCTTCTCCAAGGGGCTCAATGCTTGGGAGCACAGGGTGGGTGATGTAAGTTCATCTTCCCACTCCCTGACCAGGTCTAGGATGATATGAGGTGGGAACCTATACCCGCCATAGACCCGGTCGTCAGGCATCCCAAAAAGGCTGGTCTGGGGCAAAAAAATGCCGGGCCTGGCTATTCTCCTCCTCCTGCGGTGTCCCACGATCAGTGCTGCGACAAATGGGGCATTCATCGTAGCTGTGTATACGTGTTTGTTATTGCGCACACTTTTATACTGTGCGCGGGGATGCTTCTGCCTGCCTTCGTGTGGCGGACATGTTGATGCCTGTGCGCGTCTTTAGCGTGCGCAGGTTTCCCGTATTCGATTCCATGAATACGTGTTGTTTGCGTGCGAGTGGGCGTTCCGTGTATTTCCCTGCAGTACTTCCCTAGTTACGCCTTCTTTTTCACGCATTGTTTCCCATTCCACGTGTTACGCCCCGTGTCCCACCCCATTTTTGGTGTGTGCGCCGACGTTGAGCGCTTTCGCTGTGCACGTCGCGCACAGCGTTCGGGATGTTGCTGTGACGTGTGCGCCTGTGCGCGCCACACTTGGATTTGGTACACATCCTGCTGTAAACACACGCAGGCCCTTCCATGAATCGCACGCGTGCGGGTGCGCTTGCTTTTTCACACTTGCGCCGGCTTGATTTTCAGCGCACATTTGTTCTATGAATTGGCCCCTTAATTTTCAGTTGTTTTTGATAATGGGCCTCATTACAAGTTTGGCGGTAGCCTTGCCAGTAAAACCGGCAGGCTGTCGCTAAACTTGCAAATTTTTCCGGCACCCGCAAATGGGCAATTACCGGGTCATTACGGCCCTACCGGATCCGGTAATTGCCCATTTGCGAACGCCGGAAAAAAGATGCTCCCCATTCCCATTCAGCCCCATAGTCCTGAATGGGAGTGGTGAGATTGGATGCACCGGCACCGTCTATAACGGTGCCGGTGCATCCGATATGCTGTGCTCCCGGCAGGCAGAAAGGCACCCGCGAGCACAACTCGTAGTTTGCCGGGCCAGGAACTATGGTACCGGCATGCTTACTGGTACCGTAGTTCCCGGACCAGCAAACCTATAATGAGGTCCAATGTTACATAAAGGGTGGAGCCCTGAATCCAGAGGAGTCAGAAATGCATTGGCTATACATGACCTGTGATTGTGAATGACTGCTTCTTATCAATATGTGCTTGGTTTATGAACACAACATACTTTGTGAATTGTAAAAATTATTAAGAGGAATGAGAGCATGATAAAACCAATAACTACATAACAGAACTAAATGGCCTTGTTGCTCAGCAGAGCAAATACGCGAACACATGGACTCCTAAACCAAACTTGGAGCAGTATGGTAAATAGGTTTCTGCAGTATATAAAAGGTACGGTTGAATACGGAAGTGTCTTGTTGAAAGAAAATGTCCCTGGATATTGCATTGTTGTTCCCCTTTCTGCTTTTGGACACTGAATGTTCAGAACGCAGTCAACACCAGTAGTTATTGACTGCATTCTGAACATTCTGATTGGCTGTCAGGACCCCAATAATGATCCCCATGTGCTAATACATGTTTCGTTCCACTTGTTGGATATGTTGATGTGCCTACAATGTCTTCTTTATTCTTCCTTTGCATATTATTGAGGGATTATCCAGCCAACTAGATTTCAAGGATAGCACGGTGCAGGTAGCCTTCCCATGGTACTAATTCAGGTGCTGTATTCAATATTACTGCAGGCCAACCAATATATACACTGTGGCAACGCAATGAAGGTAGACATCTGTGCCAGAGTGGGATTCACCAACGTAGTGTCCGTGACTGCCTGCCCATCCCAGGTGGGATTTCACAGGCAAGAAAACAGATATCAAACTCATTGTTGGTCATGTTTTTCAGGGTCGCCAAATAACTCCCAATATTGCAGAACACTGGCCTCTCTAGCGGCCTCACGTTGGTGGCGCAGAAAGGGACTCAAAGGTACCATGTGCAACAAGGCATATGGGCCTGGGAACATAGCAGGCACGAGTGACATGGGTGCATTTCCTTACTTGCCCTGGTGCATGCCTCGTGCAAATGATGGAATCCCTACTGCCTGCGGGCATGTTTTGTAGTAAGAAAGCATGCACACAGGTAATCGGAACATGGATGTCTGAAATGTGTTTCTGCCACCTGCACATTCAAAGCACAGAGGACACACGCATTTGGTGATCTTTGGGTGGAGCAAAGGGCAATCCTAGGGGGCCATCGCGGGGTGCCCTTCCACAGGGGATTCCCCATGCAGTCCCATGCATAAAGGTTTGCCCCCTGCCAAACAAGGACTGTGTGCTCCCACGATATCAGTGACAGCACACAATGACTGAGCCACAATGCCAGTAGCAGGATGGCTCACAAATGCAGAATATTTAACAGAGCAGGTGGTGCACCGCCTCTCTACTGTGTGCGTGGCTCAGCCTCTGAGTGCTGCAGCAGGTGGAACCTGGGGAGTGCAGAGTGAGCCCCTAGAGATCTTTGGATGTGCAGTGTCTTCCCGCTCGCCTCTTGCGTAACGGGATTACAGACACTTTAACTGTGGCATTAGCATAGTTGACCTAAAAACATTTGACCTAACGCATTTGATCGAATTTTTTTATCTTTTGTTCAGTCAAATTTAATTAAATGTATATCTATATGGGCTGGGTAAAGGTATAAATTAGGTTGAGGGGAAGTGTGGGAGGGTGCTGTAGGGGGTCTCCACCTGCATTTTAGACCAAAGAAAAGGTCAATTAATTCGATCCAAACCTTTACTGCACCACCAAATTAAGAATTTGTGCAGAAATCCACTATAATGCACACGGTTCTGTCCGCCACACAAAACCATTGGTGCATGATCCGTTACCACATGTGGTAATTATTGCATGCAGTAAAAGGGGATCCCTAATGGGTGTGCACATTGGAGAATAACAGAAGGGTCCTCCTGACTCTAGTTCAACCCTGCGCTGTAACAGTAATTGCATGTGGCAGTATTACTGCAATTGGTATTGCTACACTCTTAATGAGAGAATTGTTGTAATGCTGTACAAGAGGAATTTACCGCTGATTGTGAATGTTTACATATTAGTAGTGTTATATAAATGGCGCTCGCTGGGAGGTTGGCGTGCAGTGATTTGTTGGAAATGTGCTTGTGTTTTGCTGTACTCCCTCTGAATATTGCCTCACACAAAGCAGCACATTAAACCCATGCTATTTTAAATAAAGCTGCAGCTCAAGCAGCTGAGCCAACTCACATTTTTCCTGGGATTGCTTGGCTTTCCTGTGACATGTCTTTGAGTGCAGGTATTAAATGGGGGCGCGCCTCCGATACCCTGAGAGGATCCGTCATTAGGGATGGTGGTCTCTAATCCAGAGTGCTTAACATTAGAACTGCAGGGCTCAGCGAGGAGTCAAGCAGACACAAATAGCTCATCTCTGCTCTGACCTTGGTCTGAAATGAACTGGTCCATGTGGGGAACCCTGCCTATTTTTTACTTGTGCCATCAGGCTGGGTAGTAGATACACATCAAATGGGAGGAATATGCTGGATTCGTGTTACCTGCCATGTGGCAGATTCCAGCCCATGTCAGACAAGCACGTTTTTAAAACTAATGTATTGGTGATGTACATCACGCTTAATGCCAGACTCTGCGAGCTTCTAAGCGCCAGACCAGGGATTGAACACATGGTGAACGGCATGGTCTTGTTCCCAAGGCAAGTGCGTAGCCTCTCCCTGCCTAACTTTCAACAAAGGAATGCATTGCTCGCCAACAATAGATGAAGCCAGTAAATGCAATAATCTTTAAACATGTACAGATGATAATACATCCACATAGAGCATGTTAAGAGCTATCTAAAAAAGGTAACATCACAAGCCAATCAGGTGTCCTTGTATCTTGCGCAGCAGTGCTTAATTTGTGGTGGTGGTTGCCAGTGCCCAACACCGGCACTCTTTTTTGGGCACCGGAACTCATGCGGGGCCAGCGCACGTGCCATTGCTTATTTTGTTCTTCCACTTTGCTTTGCTTCGATTATAAATCATTAGGATTTGTCATTCTGATCTCGATCTCTCTCGTGCCTGCAGGTTGCAGGCCATCGCTGGCTGGGCCTGGGAGGTGCCAGCAATAGCAATGAACAACAAACTGTTACAAACAGCCAATGAAAACTACCATTCTGTTGTTACTATGCAGTATTTGATACATTCTGCAGTTTTCATTGGCTGTTCTTCTGAGCCAGTGAAATTACATGGTGATGTGTTGTTGTTACCACAGGAGGCAGCGCGGCGCCACCTTCATTTCACGAGTTACTGTGAAGTGAAGGTGTCGAGGCGTGGTGTCGTCGGTCCCGACTTGTGAGAAAGAGAGCTTGCCCTGCTGCGCTGCGTGTTGCAGCCTAGTTGCTTCCTGGGGCCCCCTCTGCCTGCTTTTTCATTTGTGCGGGTGCCATGTGCGCACCTGCCCCCCCACCCTGAGGCCCCGACAGGAGACCAAGTCCCAGCCGGCAAAGCAGGTAAGTCAAGTCACTTGTTGTTGCGTGCGGTGCATCCTGAGCTTGTCACAGTCAAGTGATCAGGCAAGGAAGGCCCAGGTCGTGGCCCGGGTGGCGGCACGGTCCCCTGGTGGTGTCTTGACTGTCCAGGAGTCAGGACCCCACCAGGGGCCCGTCCGCACCCGGGCTTCTGTCTGTGTGACCTGTGTGCAGTGTGCTGCTGACTGCAGTCAGTGCCAGGCCCATGCCAATTTCGGTGACAAGGGTCTGCCGGCTGCCACAGACTGAGTCGGATAACTCTGCCCCGGGCCGCCGAGCTGTGGATTTTGCCCAAAAGTATGTTTTTTACTTTTTTCTTTGAAAACCGGACATTCCGTGGGGCCGGTGGCCGGGGCCCCACCCCACCGAAGGTAGATTTTAAAAGAAATAACTTATTTTGAGTGCCGGCTGTGGCCCATCACTTCGAAAGTGATGGTCCACACCCACCCAAATATACATTTTTTCTTTTAAAATCTTACCTTCCGTGGGGCTGCGCACTTATTTTTGTTATCATCAGGCTCAGCATGGCCGTGGCGGTGGTGGCCCCACGGAAGGTAACCTAAGTGATTGAGGCAAGCCAGGGCAAAGCCCGGGACCATGCGGGGCACGGCCGGCAGCGTGGTCCCACTTGTGTCTGTCACAAAAGGAATGAATTGTCATTTGCAACTTTGCCCACTTTTTCATTGGTGCCGAGCCTAACTCGAGACAATTGAATGCCCCAGTCCGACCCTGGATGGCATTCATCTAAGCAAAACATGAACTGTGAATTTTTGCCTGGGTGTTTCCAT
Organism: Ambystoma mexicanum; assembly: GCF_040938575.1. Taxonomy (NCBI): domain Eukaryota; kingdom Metazoa; phylum Chordata; class Amphibia; order Caudata; family Ambystomatidae; genus Ambystoma; species Ambystoma mexicanum. The sequence continues at coordinate 1,143,638,521 of NC_090933.1, forward strand.
TCTTCCTTTTAATGTTATCGGCCTCATTAGTTCATAAACGAGCTTCAGCGAGGGGACCCGGAACGGTGCACGTATTGGGGCAGCTGCACTTCGCGAGAAAAGCCTATGCAAAGACAAACTTCTGAAATGTCATTTCAGCCTTAAAGATACACACATGGAAACTAGATGGGGATAAACATGGTGCACGTGCCCACTAATCTGTCGTCATAAATAAAAGCACTAGTTGAGTATTCGTGTATAATTCTCAACTGTCTTATGCAGTCATTTTTTTACATAATTCCAGAACATGTTTTCTATCCTGATGTGTGGTTTATACACCTGATGTGGCCCCTTAACCTGGGTACAGTACGCTCCGAGCATGTGCTCCAAATGAGAGCACATGCAATCCTCAGATAGGAATCCTCAGATAGGGAGGTGGGTGTCTGTTACATCCCGCAGTTTAGTGAAGAACATGTCAGTGGAAGGAGATATCCGAATATGCATTCTCCTCTGGCTCCTGAATATTGGGTGACAAAAAATAATTAGTTTTTTTAATATGTGTTAAGGTGGAAAGAGGCCCTAAAGCAGAAGTAGCACAGGCCGCTGATTTCACAACAATGTCTTGCAGAAATGACTTTTTCCAAGTTATACAACACCATGCTCGTGCTTGAAGGAAGGATGAAGGGGGATGCATTAATGAGATGTGATGACTGATAACGGCTTGAGAGTAAATTGATTACACGAAACACCTGGATGAGGTGACTGAAGAACGGGCTGAGGGGAGGGTGCTCTTCCTGGAGGTAACCGATTAACAATACTTGGTGTACTTTAACAGACTGTCAGATGGGGCAGAAGGGGTAGAGACAAATACAGTGCAACAGTGACTGAAACAGAATGCTTTTTTATTTATTTGCATTTTTAAAGCGCTCACACAGCCCGGGGGCATCGAGACACAGTTACAGGAGGAGCACGTCTTAGTTGCGTATTTACTACTAGCCTGTGCCAGCAGTTGCTGCAGTGCCAAACATGTGACATGGGGAAGCAGCAGTGTGATGGGCTGGTGTTGGGCCGATCTAGGTAGGTCTAGCACTGAACTGGCGTGGCCGGCGCGCCCATGCTGAGGGCAGCGGCGCCGCGCCAAGCATTATGGGGCCAATATATTTTGGGCACTGGCACTTATTTTTTTTCAAATTAAGCACTGTTGCGCAGTAATTAAGAGGGGCTAAATCAACTTCCCTGATCGTAGCTTGCACATTAATTAAGAGGGGCTAAATCAACTTCCCTGATCGTAGCTTGCACATTAATTAAGAGGGGCTAAATCAACTTCCCTGATCGTAGCTTGCACATTAATTAAGAGGGGCTAAATCAACTTCCCTGATCGTAGCTTGCACATTAATTAAGAGGGGCTAAATCAACTTCACTGATCGTAGCTTGCACATTAATGAAGAGGGGCTAAATCAACTTCACTGATCGTAGCTTGCACATTAATGAAGAGGGGCTAAATCAACTTCCCTGATCGTAGCTTGCACATTAATGAAGAGGGGCTAAATCAACTTCCCTGATCGTAGCTTGCACATTAATTAAGAGGGGCTAAATCAACTTCCCTGATCGTAGCTTGCACATTAATTAAGAGGGGCTAAATCAGCTTCCCTGATCGTAGCTTGCACATTAATTAAGAGGGGCTAAATCAACTTCACTGATCGTAGCTTGCACATTAATTAAGAGGGGCTAAATCAACTTCACTGATCGTAGCTTGCACATTAATTAAGAGGGGCTAAATCAACTTCCCTGATCGTAGCTTGCACATTAATTAAGAGGGGCTAAATCAACTTCCCTGAGCGTAGCTTGCACATTAATTAAGAGGGGCTAAATCAACTTCACTGAGCGTAGCTTGCACATTAATTAAGAGGGGCTAAATCAACTTCACTGATCGTAGCTTGCACATTAATTAAGAGGGGCTAAATCAACTTCACTGATCGTAGCTTGCACATTAATTAAGAGGGGCTAAATCAACTTCACTGATCGTAGCTTGCACATTAATTAAGAGGGGCTAAATCAACTTCCCTGATCGTAGCTTGCACATTAATTAAGAGGGGCTAAATCAACTTCCCTGATCGTAGCTTGCACATTAATTAAGAGGGGCTAAATCAACTTCCCTGATCGTAGCTTGCACATTAATTAAGAGGGGCTAAATCAACTTCACTGATCGTAGCTTGCACATTAATTAAGAGGGGCTAAATCAACTTCCCTGATCGTAGCTTGCACATTAATTAAGAGGGGCTAAATCAACTTCACTGATCGTAGCTTGCACATTAATTAAGAGGGGCTAAATCAACTTCACTGATCGTAGCTTGCACATTAATTAAGAGGGGCTAAATCAACTTCACTGATCGTAGCTTGCACATTAATTAAGAGGGGCTAAATCAACTTCCCTGATCGTAGCTTGCACATTAATTAAGAGGGGCTAAATCAACTTCACTGATCGTAGCTTGCACATTAATTAAGAGGGGCTAAATCAACTTCCCTGATCGTAGCTTGCACATTAATTAAGAGGGGCTAAATCAACTTCACTGATCCACTACTTCATTTCATCTCTCCCTTTCCCATGTTCCAGTCCACCATTTATTAGAAAGGGATAATGAACGGATGTGATTTTTATTTAGACTTTCAACGTAATGAGTTTTTCGTGACAACAAACATAAAATAATCAGATAATTAAACTATGAAAAGAAAACGATATTAAAAATGAATTACTTCCAATCACTGTCAGCATTTGCAGGCATTCCCCAGGTGACATTGTATGGATACTGTTGAAATACATGTGTCATTTGAACGATTTCAAATTTGAAAAAAGAAATTCTGCTTGTCTGGTTCAGCAAGAAAGTACCTCTGCCTCTTCTTCTGCTCCAAAGAGGAACACAACCAGCGGATTACAGGTAATAACAAACACATTATTGGGAATTATCCATGCACAACCCTGGCAGCCTTTGTGTCCCCACTTGTTTCCACAATGTCCCTGCTTTCATCAGGTAAGTGTCTCTCATGACGAGTCTCGGAGCTGGACGGAAATCTGTGGCAAAATTGCCGATTTTCGGTGCTCAAAGCCCACACTTTGGGCACATTGATGATTAAATGGACTTTTCTGAACACACTACGTGAGTTGTTTCATTCAAAGCAGAATTTAGGCAATTAGCCTGATTACTTGTGTGGTGTGACCAGCGCCAATCCAGGATACCAGATTCAATCTACCAATAATATAAGACTGAGTTAAGCTATTTGGCTGCATGTCTTTGTAGAGACCCTAGCCCTCTACTCAGCTCTAGGGACAGGAGTAGAACTCTGATGATGATTACATTGACAGACATTTCTAAAACGACTTTTTAATTTTACATTTTAATTGTAATTACTTGTAATCATGGAATTTCAATTTTTCTAGATTTTATTGCATGGCCATCATAGCATGAAGTAGTCACATGTTTATACAGATTCGTCAGAGAATGCATATAGTATAGATTGTTTTGTATTTTGAAAATAACTTTATATAAATGATTGAACCTTGTATGACTGAGGCCAAAGGGAACAGAAAAGGCTCTGGTAAATAATGATATAGAAATAATCTAACACCATTCTAAGATGGCTGCTGCGCTTGCATTGATTGGTCACATGACAGTAACAGGAAGTAATCATATATTTTAAATTGAACAATATGCACTACTCAGGAAACTCTGGGGAGCTAGGAAAAAGCATTGGGTGTCTAACTCTCACCCCCATTCACCCCACAATTATGATCAGTGTTTTCTCATGAGACAGATTTGATCATTAGGATGTATTCAATAAAGTATAACTTGTTTAAACTGCTTGACCACGTGAGGGCTTCTCAAAATGTTGTGTTTTTGCCATTTTGTTGAAGAGAAATTATGAAAGCAGGCACCGACTCTCATAGAAATATAAGGTAAATAAAGTAATACTGAGTTAATGCTCTAAATATGTGGAACACGCTGGAAAGCCACATTGCACTAGGTCGGTATAAATCACAGAAAAGCAGGACTGAGGAAGAAATCCCCCGTAACAGGTGCACCCAGGTAGCACAAAGGTACATCAGTTATGTACATACATTTAAATGAATACAATGTGCCAAAGTAAAACAAAGTCCTTTTAATGCAAAAAGATGTTTTTTTCTTCACACATATACTTAAAAGAGGCTTATTAAATATTGGCCAATGCATTTCATGCACACAGTCCTTCCTCAGGGCAACATCAGGCTCAAAGATGTGAAAGTATCATGAAAGTGTTTTACAGTAGCAGTTATGACATGCATTGTGGATGCTAGCTCTAGGAAAGTTATTTACAGAAGGCATGATGACGTACATCCTGGGCACAGTCATTTAAACCACAGGTTAGGTTATGCTATTAGGATCTGTACCTGCACAGCTGCCATTTGCTTGGTATATGTGCTGACACATTTTGTGTTCACAGGCATCTTGAAAATGTGTTGTACATGTTCCCGTGTGCTGTTGGTTACCTAGCATCTATTGGATTTGTTCATGTGTCACCCTACAGAACTGACTGTAAATTGTATGGTACTTTGCCCAATTTTCTGCAAAGAAAGTGCTTTAGAAGTGCGCCATTTCGACCTGTTATGTGAACATTTGTCTCAGATTGGTTTGGGCTCCCTTGACATGCTTGGTGACTCATATACATTTCTAGGAAATATCTGCACTCATCCACTGTAACATGCCACCAGCCACCAGTGTGCATGAGGCACATAGAACCATAGACGGGCATCAGCACACACTTATGCATTACCATGCACTCTTGCAAAGCCTTGGGCAACACTGTGGAGAAAGCAGAGAGGGCCCTTTATCCTTAGACCTATTGGCAATGGGGAACTAGAAATACATTAACAAGTGGTTACTCCCCACGAGAATGGATATCGCACCGGGGAAAATGGTGCACCGTGCGCCAGCCCATATATCACATGCGAATAACTGGTAGTATAGCGGGGAGCAAAGGAGCACTCCATGTACTGGGCACAACCAGGGCTGCTGCCAATCCCAGTATGATTGAAGTTTGTGGAATCTGCGTAGTACCTTTTTTAGTTTTGGCTATTGGGTGGCAGAGCCAGCTATAAGCCGCAACTATTGCATTGGAGTACAGACAAGGAGTAATAGCCTATGAGTAGGGACACACAGCTTCTAAGTGTTGTTTGGTTATTTGCCCACCCATGGCCATGCTAATTCCTATGGCCATTCCCAACCAGCTCCTGGCCTCCCCACCCAAAACACTTCCTCGTCGGAAATCTTTGACCTCGCTTTAATCAAGAATTACTATCAAACATTGGAAGTGCCTACAAGTGTTTTTTCAAAGCAGCCTTCTGAGGGGTAAGGTAATAAAAATGTCTAAACCAGGTCTGCCTTCGGCTACTCGATTTATAAGCACTATGCGTGTCCTTCAAAGAAGTCTGGCTAATAGCAAGCATTGTCAAAGCCAACAGTTTTGCTTGTGTATACGTTTTCGGCATGTGCCAGGCACTGCTATTAGATGCCCAGGTACTCTCCCCATTTTGCGCATGCTACCATCAATGGACAGTTACAACCACTACGCCTGTGCCCGGCAAATGCCTTTTCCATGCCTACACAAAAGCCCAAACTATTGGCAGTGCCAATGCTTGTTTTTCTTCTTGTTAAAGGAAGGCAAATCGACAATCATTAGCAGCATGCTCTTTTATTTCTGTGTTTCGACGGAAGTGCAAAATGCTATCTTCCTCATAAGATAGGCGTAACTTGTATACGCCTGGAGAGCATGCAAACGGCAGCGGCGCACGGTACATATCAACATAACATACATACACGTGTACGATGTCTGCATCTTTATAATAGTGTGTTGTCTTTGTGGCTATGTTCACATGGGTTTGCACGCTCAGGTGAAGTCCTTCCGGGCTGCCTGGTATTGCTACACTTGCTCTGCTATCTTCCTACGTTTCCCACGTGCAGCAAGAGTTTTATCTGATGGGTGGTTCCCTTCGGGCGATTTCCTAATAATAAAATGTCGTCTGTCAAGAGCACCCCCGCGAGTAATGTCACATTCCACCCTGGAGAGCATATTTAACATTCCTTGTTAGCTTGAGCAGAGGCTGCGACGCTGTAGCCGGATAAAGAAATACCTTTAATAGCACTGAAATGTACACAGGTGCATGGAAAAACACAGACGCTGCGGTGTGCCAGGGAAATAGCCAATATAATCATATGAGCGTCGATGTTTGCTAAAAATAAGCTAGAGTTATGAAGATACACGTGCTTTACAATTCTGATGTGAAATATTCCGAATGTAACTTCTGATTTTCTATTCAAAACACCTCGGTTGAAATGTCATTTTAGCAAACGCAATAAGACTACTATCAACAAATGCAAATCTAGCTTGTGGGTCAGAGTATATCGATTGCGTAGAAAAAACAATCATTGTTGAAGTGTTGAAGCCAATAATTTGGGCTTTTTATTTTTCACTTATAACGCACTTAATACCAGTAAGTGGCTTGTAAGCAAGAACGGGATTCGAACCTGTGTTGGGCTGCGTTGTTTTGTTTTCAAGACAAACTCATTGCCCCTGAGCTATCCTTCCTCTCCTTCTATACGGCATTCATGTCATTTCTTTCATGCCATTCGCCCTGATATCCCCAAGTAGTTCCGCTATTGGTCAGCTGGTGACATGTATGCTATGGTCCTCACATGCATGGGTGCTGACTTTTCATTTTCACTGTGACCACAAAAGTGATGGGTGGAAGGGTTTGAATGAATCTGTACCACTGGCGTTGCTCTGGGCAACCTTCCACACCAACGTTTTTTAGCCTGTCTGCGCCATTGCAAAAGGGGTCCAGCCATATGCAAATCAGTCTGGTACTGCCACCAATGGTAGCAGCCCAGCCCGAACTGCTAGGCCAGGTCTCCTCTGCACGGAAACACAAGAAACCCCAGACATGTTTCGGCCTTGTTGGGCCTCCTCAGTGAGGTGCAGCTTGGTTCCCTATGGCGCAGCGAGCAAGGGTCCCACGTCTGGGCAAACCTTCTCTCACATAGTGAGACAAACTGTAACCACAAAAGTGATGGGTGGAAGGTTTTGAATGAATCTGTACCACTGGCGTTGCTCTGGGCAACCTTCCACACCACCGTTTTTTAGCCCGTCTGTGCCATTGCAAAAGGGGTCCAGCCATATGCAAATCAGTCTGGTACTGCCACCAATGGTAGCAGCCCAGCCCGAACTGCTAGGCCAGGTCCCCTCTGCACGGAAACACAAGCTACCCCAGACATGTTTCGGCCTTGTTGGGCCTCCTCAGTGAGGTGCAGCTTGATTCCCTATGGCGCAGCGAGCAAGGGACCCACGTCTGGGCATACCCTCTCTCACATAAGGTCTTTCCCCTTTTGTAATGGCTTGGCAGGCAAAGAACGATGGTCTGGAGGGTTGCCCAGAGCGATGCCAGAAGTTAAGATTCATTCTAAACCTTCCAGCCATCACCTCTTTTGTTTTGCTATTGTCACCCCAGTGGGACGGGTATGCCCAGACGTGGGTCCCGTGCCTGCTAGGCCTAGAGACCCAAGCTACTCCTCACTGATGATGCCCAACAAGGCTGAAACATGTCTGGGGATGCTTGTGGCCTTGTGCAGAAGGGATGTGACCTAGCAGTTCAGGCTGGACTACCCCTTTGTGGGCGGGACCAAGCCTGATTTGCATATGGTCTTTCCCCTTTTGTAATGGCTTGGCAGGCAAAGAACGATGGTCTGGAGGGTTGCCCAGAGCGATGCCAGAGGTTTAGATTCATTCTAAACCTTCCAGACATCACCTCTTTTGTTTTGCTATTGTCACCCCGAGTGGGACGGGTATGCCCAGACGTGGGTCCCGTGCCTGCTGGGCCTAGAGACCCAAGCTACTCCTCACTGATGACGCCCAACAAGGCTGAAACATGTCTGGGGATGCTTGTGGTCTTGTGCAGAAGGGATGTGACCTAGCAGTTCAGGCTGGACTACCCCTTTGGGGGCGGGACCAAGCCTGTTTTGCATATGGTCTTTCCCCTTTCATAATGGCTTGGCAGGCAAAGAACGATGGTCTGGAGGGTTGCCCAGAGCGATGCCAGAGGTTAAGATTCATTCTAAACCTTCCAGCCATCACCTCTTTTGTTTTGCTATTGTCACCCCAGTGGGACGGGTATGCCCAGACGTGGGTCCCGTGCCTGCTAGGCCTAGAGACCCAAGCTACTCCTCACTGATGATGCCCAACAATGCTGAAACATGTCTGGGGATGCTTGTGGCCTTGTGCAGAAGGGATGTGACCTAGCAGTTCAGGCTGGACTACCCCTTTGGGGGCGGGACCAAGCCTGATTTGCATATGGTCTTTCCCCTTTTGTAATGGCTTGGCAGGCAAAGAACGATGGTCTGGAGGGTTGCCCAGAGCGATGCCAGAGGTTTAGATTCATTCTAAACCTTCCAGACATCACCTCTTTTGTTTTGCTATTGTCACCCCGAGTGGGACGGGTATGCCCAGACGTGGGTCCCGTGCCTGCTGGGCCTAGAGACCCAAGCTACTCCTCACTGATGACGCCCAACAAGGCTGAAACATGTCTGGGGATGCTTGTGGTCTTGTGCAGAAGGGATGTGACCTAGCAGTTCAGGCTAGACTACCCCTTTGGGGGCGGGACCAAGCCTGTTTTGCATATGGTCTTTCCCCTTTCATAATGGCTTGGCAGGCAAAGAACGATGGTCTGGAGGGTTGCCCAGAGCGATGCCAGAGGTTAAGATTCATTCTAAACCTTCCAGCCATCACCTCTTTTGTTTTGCTATTTTCATTTTCACTACCAGAGAGGATTTTTAATTGTGCACTTACTAAATCCTAAACGCTAATGTGGTAAAACACAATTGCAACACAATTTAGTAAACCCTTAAAGCAGCTAAAACATGTGATTAGTTTGTAAGGTGTCTAAAGGAGCACGCAGGTACATTGTTTTGTAGCACGGTGTCGCCATCACAAAAGTCTGCCCCTTCAGAATTCTAACATACGTACACGTTGCGCAGGCTCCTGGAGATCGACATATAGGTGTACCTGACAGCCCTGCAATTGACCAGCTTGCTTAGGAGACCAAAATATTGTCACATCAACTGCACATTAGTGATCTAAACATAAAACGGCGACTGGTCAGTTTCTGTAAATGTTTCATGAGCGACTGAGCATAGCGAGAGCCCCCAAACCAATCAACAGGTGCTTTCTCCACCTGAATTTTATTTGAAAAGATGTGGGTTCAAATTGAGCATTTTACAGCACACGTTATCTGAAAAATTGGTCAAAAAGTCACAAAGTTTGCAATCGGTTTTGTAGGGTAACGCATGACATAATCCAATAGATGCACAGTTCAAAACAGTGCAGAGGACCATCTTCATGATACATTTGCCTAAAATATATATCAGTATAAAAAAATCATTTTCAAACTGGCTATGCCTATACATATCACTGCTGGATGCTTGTTGCCCCACATAAGAACATACTTCTGTTGGCTTTGCCAGTAAAACATGTCATACAGTTAAAAGAATACATGTCCAGACTGGCTGCACCAATGTATTTATGAATGTTCACATTTGTTGCAGCGATTTCAGCCCTTGGGCATCCAGGGGCTAGTTGCATTATCAAGTACATAAACAGTGCATTCAAGTCAATTAGTTGTAAGTATATTGGGAGCAGACCAGGTCACACTATGTGAAGAGCAGAGTTTTCAATCGTCTATGGAAGGCCCAGTAGGATTTCTTTGCTCTCGGGACTGGTGGTAGTGAGTTCTCACTTCTGTCTCACTAAGTTGAAGACTGAGATACACTCCCTGAAGAGTCCTTATGATCATCCAAGCTGCTTATATTCACAGTTTGATCAAGGCATCTAGTTGTGTAGAGCATGCACAACATTTACACAGCAAACAATCTACTGCAACATTTCAGGCTCCATGTGACTGCTAAACCGAGTTTACAGCGCCGGCCGAAAATGCTAACTTTTTTTTCCGACCCCCTTTTAACAGCATAAATATATGGGGGGAGACCCCCATAACTCCCCATACACTCCCCGACCTTAATTATTTACTGTACCCCATATAAATGCCGAGAAAGGGCGGTAAAAAAAAATCTTCATTTTCGGCAGGCGCAGTAAACTTTGCATAGTAATTGCATGATCCCACATTTAAGACGAGCTGCGATATTTTTGTTTTTAACAAGTTTATTTTAAACCGGCAGCACAACAAGAGAAAATATAAGCAGACATGACATACATTATGACTGAAAATCATTGGTAATGAAGCCTAAGTAATTATTGCCCGGATGCAAGAACTATGATTTTTTTTTTAAAGGTAAATGCAACTATGAAGCTGTTCAGACTGTTTTCTGCAGCCATTAATTAAACTGCTGTTCAATAGCGGGGCATTTCTTTAAAAAATGCTGTGAATAAGAAATGGTTTGCTACACAAGGGGCTTGATGCATGAGTGACTGGGAGCTTTCTAACACGTGCAGAGCCTTCCTGATGGGTTTCCCTGAAGCAGCACCTGGAAAACAATGCCCCACGCATGTCTGCAAAAGGGCCAAAGGGCACGTCTCTCCTCAGTGTCAACTCGAGCCTGTTCGGGATACCTTGCCAGAACCTTCAAGTGACATTACTGCCCTTTTGCTCTAGAGCGATGGGGGCAGTTGTCCCCTTTCCCCCCTTGTATTTGGCACCCATTCTCGTATGTCAGGTATTGGTGCAATATTCCAGGCAATGGTATCAAAGGCCTGGTATTCACAACATTTAAGAGTCAGAGAGCATGTTGTAAGTGATGTTTATGATTGTGAGGCAATACTAGGATTCACAAAGTACTTACAGATTAGACAATGGTGTGTGCTAATTCAGATTGGATATGACAAGGACTCATGCCATTGCCATCACAATCTAAGCATTTTCACCATTGCCATCCAATTCTCATGTACTGAAACCTTTGTCAATGATTATAATTATAATATGTGTAATTACCAGGCAACACCAACATCCACCAAGCCTAGCTAGCCTAGCAGTGCCCGATTCTTTTATGTGTGGTGTAGTGGGTGGATGCGCCTTGTGAGAGAATTTGTGCCCTCTATTGCAGGCTTTCCTTGGACCAATCTCCTGTGACCCTTTGTCTTCATAAACAAGAGAAACCCTCTACTGTTGTATCGTTGGACCTTTCAAGAAGTAGAAAGATTCACTGAAACTCTGTTGGAAATATTCCTATGCCAATGTCCTCTGCTATGGGGTGAAAGCAGAAGGCATCTAAGGCAAAAGCAGGCTCTGATCTCTTTCAATCCCCAGGAAACTGTAGGGGTGACACTGCTGTCGACCAAGACCCTCCTGCTGCCTATGCTCTGGAACCAGGTTCACACTACTGGAGGTGAAGGACTCCCTGTAGGTGCTAGACAAAGTCCTGGACTGGATGTGCAGAACTAATAACTCATCTTGTTTCTGGAGACCCTTTATTGGGCCTCCCAGCATCAGAAGGGGCAGCAACCCTTGGAGCTAGTTTGACCATGATCGAAGCACTCTGGGCCCCTGTAGGACCCGTGTAGATGCTTTTGACACTCAACTCATCTTCAAACTGCTAATCTGTCTTTTGAGCCACCCAGATACGTACACGACCCATCACAGCAGATGGCACTGAGCCCAACAAATCGTCAGCTCGGTTCTGTAAAAGCAACTGATTTGAAAGCCAACTTGACATGCTGGAGGGAATTAATGAAACCCAGCAAGAAGCATTCAACTGCTGTGTCAAACAGTTGGAAACCATTGATGCAACTGTTCCCAACACTGACTCGCCACAACGGGAGACCACACATCACACCGATTGGCGGTTGACTCATCAGCGGGACTGCATGACTTGAACATCTCAACAGCTGCTCAATCACAATCAATGCGTCTACAAGCCTGGCTTGATTCTGTCGAGCTAATAGGACAAAAAACAAATGGTTTTTTGAAGAGTCCCTGTTCCACTTTAAGGGACCATAGTAACATTTAAGACCTCATTTGTATTTTAAAGATGCCTACTTGAACGCTGACAATGTTACTGATATCATTTTGCCTGAACATCTGCGTTTCTCTTACAGGGGTTGGACTTGTGTTTTCTATTAGCTGTTTGTAGTGATTTTTTTAATTAAAGTCCCTATTTTTATAGAACATTTAGTGGACATTGTTTTATTTTGGAACCATTGTACTAACGTGGTTTGGACTGCTACTGCTTTCAGCTTACACACCTCCTGAAGATCATAGCCTGCCATTGGCCCACATCGCCCAAAGAGGTGAAGGAGTTATAGCTGTCAGGCCTGCCTGCTTTATGATTGGGATCACTGCTGGTTAAGTAGAAGTATGCGTTATGAGTGGGCAGCTTAGCCACTACTCATTCCTATACTCCTGCAGAGCAGTAGTATTTTCATCACATCTTAGTGGGTGATTGGACCCTGTAAGAGAACCTGAGATCCTTAAGGGTTGGCTGCACCTTGTGAGAGAACCCAAGAACTTTGGTAGGTGGGTGCAGCCGGTGAAAGGACCCAAGAATTGTTGTGGGTGTCTAGGAGAGAACCCAAGAACCTTATGGGTGGGTGCATTCTGTGAGAAGTGCTAAAGAACTTTAAAAACGGCTGTGTTCTGGACAAACTTTATTAACAATAGCGGGAACACTGAGAACTTTAGTCGGTGACAGCACCTGGTGGGAGAACCAGACAACATTTTGTTAGTGGTGTTTGTTATTGTGAGGCAATACTAGGTCTCACAAAGTACTTACACAATAGATAATGGTGTGTGCTAATTCAGAAACTGGTCAGAGACTCTCAGCCATACCTATATCTATCCATTTCTCAATAACACAAACATAACATGAAACAACTCCTCTCCACTTTTAGGTGTGTGACATGTACCGGGTAACAAATCATTGTCATCATCAGGTTGTTGGCTTAGGCTAGATGTTGTTTCATATGCAGTCATACATTGTCCCTGGATGCACTAAAAGTCTCTAAGACTGCACACTGGAGGGCAGGCTGCGGAGGGATTCAGTTGTAACTCTGCGAGCTGAGGTGCTTGCTGTAACAGTACTGCACTGAGTCAATGCCCTTTACCACTGGCGCAAAGACGGAGGATAGCTCCCTCTTGAAGTGTGTTTTGTCTCGGGAGGATAGCTCAGGGGCAACATGCTTGCCTTGGAAGCAAGAAGCAAGATGACATGGAGCAACACAGGTTTGATCCCCGCGCTTAGAAACCTCTGGGTATTAAGTATGTTATAAATAACCTATAATATCATTTTAAGAGTGCAGTAAATAGGAATCAAGCATCTGTGCAGCTGATGGTCCACAGTCTATTTTTATTGATCACCTGTATCTATTCAAGATGCCTGAGTCACTGAGGAGCATGTCCCACCGCATAATGTAAGCCGTAGGCATTTATTGTTACCTTAAGATCTAAGTACCTCTGGATTACCACACAAAGTTGAAAGCAGGGGCCTCACCATCTGTGGCGGATCACATCACCTGCCAAGGTACATGCCCTCAATATTTTGGTCAGGTTGAGCTAAAGCATGTGCACCAAACAGAAAACTTCTGTTAGGGATGTATTGTGATGGCTGACCCGCTTGGTGGCCTTCTTATAATGTGGCAGTGCAGAGCATACATGAGACAGAAAATAACACTGACATGGGTGTCATAAATGCCCCATCCAGAGCTTTGCTAGGAGTTTTGTGGTAATCTGTGTTGGCATTTCACTGATGACATAAACTGTCAAACATGTGCAAAGTAGAGTTCCAAAGGATGGCCCCTGGAGTCTTCAGGTTGTGCAGTAGCAAATTGAGGTGCACCTTCATGTGGCCAAATGCATTTTTATTATGGTAAGTCCTGCTGAAATTAATCAGGTCTTTTGGTCCACAGCAAACATTTGCTTAACAAGATAACAATTGCCAATACAGTGTGTGCCTGTGAGGTGAAGGACATTAGCAAGGCAGGAGATGTGCATTGTCTTGCAAATCGGTAAGCCTGATCTAACATCCATTGTCAGCAGTAACAAATCCCATATGCAAAGTACAAGCTGTTAGTCACTGTGCCCACTCCTCCTCCATCTCCTCCCGATGTCAATTACTGTGTGGCTTCTGCCCTGAAAATCATGGCTGGTAGCGAACTGCATTTAGCTGCTGTCTGCTAGCATTAATCCAGATCCACTCTGAGCCGATAGATAAAGGAGAAAATTACATCCAACATGCTGTTATGGCCATGTACTCAATGCCCTGTCTATGTTCAAATGTGTTTTTGTCCTACTGGCGGGTGTTGTCCATGCCCACTATAACTATATGACAACCCTACTGCAGTCTCTACCTCTCCTGTCCCATCCCTGGCCCTCTGCACGGCCCTTGTCTCTCATTTCATCTAAAAAAAACAGGACTGCCTGTCCACCCTCTCATCCTCTCCTCTTCCCCCTTCTCTCTCCACTACCTCTTGGCCCCCTGCAGCCGTCTCTCCTCCCTCTTTCTCATCTTGTCCTCTGTTCTCCCATGACGAGATTTCCAGACAAGTCTGATTAATGAAAGTCTCGTCAAAACAGGTTCCTCCCTGTTCATCCAAAGACATCAAGGAACACATTGACACCCTTGTTCCTGCTCTGGCGGACTTCTGCGACCACTCCTTCGCCTCTGGAGCCTTCCCCTCCCCTCTGAAGCACTTTCTTCTCAAGAAACCCACATCCAACCTCTCCTGCCCGGCTAACTATTGCCCGATCTCTATCACTCTTTTCTTGGGCAAACTCCTAGAAAAACTGGCCATCTCCCAGCTTAATCTTCACGCCAATTCTGTTGGTTGTCTCCATGACCATCAGTTTGCAGAAGCATGGAAACTGCTCTCCTGAACATCCATGAAGACCTTCTCTCCAACCTTGATTCTAATATCCCATCTGTCCTCATCCTACTCGATCTTTTTCTGCCTTCGACATGGTCAAACGTGTCATCTTGTTCAATCTCCTCAGTGACAACCTGGTTATCACTGATCAGGCCCTGGCCTGGCTGACCTCTTTCCGTTCCAACCGACCCTCCCAGGTCCAACTTGGGTCTTTCCATTCCTCTATCTCACTTTATACATATGGTGTTCCCCAGGGGTCTAACCTCTCTTCCTGGCTTTTTAAGCAATACCTGGCACCGCTCGCCCACTGCATTGATGTTCTCTGCTCAAACTTTCAGTGCTATGCGGATGACACCCAACTAGTCTCAGCTTCCCCTCTGCCACCTCTTCTCCCTCTCTCATCTCTGAAAGTCTGTCTGCAATCCAGGAGTGGTGCGCCGCCAATGAAATCTGCCTTAAGGCCACTTAGACAGAGATCCTCCTCATCGGCAAACCTGGACCTTCCTTTCCTGTCACTCTATAGCTGGCCTCCTTCGTCCCTCTCCCTGCTCCCACTTGCGAGGCTAAGAACCTCAAGGTAATTTTCGACTCCACACTTTCCTTTGCTCCCCACATCTCTGAAGTCTCAAAAAAGTCAAACTACCAAGTGCACCTCCTCAGAGGTATTCTTCCTTTCCTCTCCTTCTCCCAGAAGCTCATTGTCTCTAGAGCTCTGGATCTCCTTACACGGGACTACTGCAACAGCCTCTTTCTAAATACTCCTGCAACCACTCTCCTCCCTCTGCAGCTCATCCAGAACAGGACTGCGAGATTTGTCCTTTGCCTCAAGCCCTGGGATTGTATCTCTCCAGCCCTGAAATCTCTGCATTGGCTCCCAGTGGTTGCAAGGATTACGTTCAAGACCCTCTGCATTGTCCACAAGGCCTTCTGGGGCCTGGGGCCTCAATACCTCCAACTCTCCCTCTGTAAATACCTTCCTACTCGAGCGCTTCGCTTCTCCACCTCCAAATCCCTCAGGGTCAGTCGCTTCTCCAAGCAACGAGTTGCGGGTAGATCTCTTTCCTTAGCTGGGGCATCCCTCTGTAACAGCCTCCCTGGCTCTCTGAAACCTGCGGAGATCCATCTTCGGTTACGGAAGCACCTCAAGACCCTCCTCTTTGCTCTTCCTTTTCCCTGCTGATCTGTCTGTTTCTGGAGAGGGCACCTGGTTTCCAATCTGATTTGGGGCCAGATCCCTACCCACACAGCCACACACCCTCACTGCCTCCTGACAACCCTTGCACTTGGGTCTGTATCTGCTACCCTACAGTCCCCTTCCTGCACTTATTGGCACCTGTTGTCTACACCTTATTCTTGCACTTGCCACCTGCTGGCCACACTACCTGTCATTGTTCTTTCACGTGTTCCTCACTTTCCACTCCTCCCCTGCTCCTTGCAATTTCCCCCTTCCCTCCCCCCTGCACTTGCACATTCTTAATGTAACTGGGCCTAGTAAGATTGTTGTTTTGTCCTCCCTTGCTCCCCTCCCATGCCTCGTCGCACCCTGAAACACTTGTGTATGGGTGCGATACAAATAAAATATCATATCATATAGACTTGTCCTACAATTCCTGTAACTCCTTCTAGGAGGAAAAAAGCTGGTGAGAACTATCCAGCAGTGAATGACTTTTCCCATAAGCCACCAGTATCCAGAATTATTTTTAAAAAAGAGTATGACAATAGGTTCATGACCAACATTATAGGGGGATTAGCATCAAGCAGGTGCTCTTGGTCATGTGACTTGTGATATTTTTGGCCACACTCGAGTGAGTCCACAAAACTAGCCTGACACAATGAGGGATCACTGTAATGTATTGCTGATGCATTGGGCATAATGATAATGGCTTGTTAGTTATATAGTACTTTTGCCAAATCGATGTACTTAGAACATTTACATACAATTATCAAACAACTGAAGTTAGGACTCATTTATCAACCTCAGAAAGATGAAAGACTGACTTGGCCTTGACGAGATTTTAACCTGAGACCTGAAGATCATACACACATTGTAGCAGCGAGTGCTCAACCCGCTGAGCTGTCTCACTGGCATTAAGCAGGATAAGCAATGAAACAGCGGCAATATTTTCAGCGATAATTGTGTGGACTGTTGGGGGTATGCTGTTTTTCTGATGGAATGGTAAGGGATGCCCTTGCGATCTTTTGACTTCTTTCCATGTCTGAGGATGGTGCGGCTGTACATGGGGCCATATAGATGGGGTGCCAAGTTGGTCTCTTCATTCCCTCTGCATATTGCTTTCCAGAAGAGTGTGTGTCTGCAAGTGGCCAGATTTAGCTGTTCCATGTGAAATCCCACTACACTTTTGACTTTCATTGTGGGCTAACAACATAGGCTGGGCTCATCTGGGTGTTATGGTGTTGGTGGCGGTGTTCTGTATGCCCTGTTATGATGGGACATCTTGTATGATCTATTTGAAGAAGTTTGCTTCATGAGGAGAATATACACAGTGTTTTGTACTAAGCATTTAGTACTATGGACGTTTATGTATCTGTGGTGTCATTCTCCTCCTCAATATCCCTGATTTCCGAAGGCAACACATGTTCCATCCTGTCTAGACACTGATGGATTGCAATACGTGTTCTTATCATCATCCTCATCATCATAATCTAACTTATCATGGGCTGGGTGGAGTGGTGATAGAAACCTAGTCATTTCAATCTCCTCCTGCTGTTCACCTATCCTGTGTGTTTTTCTTCACAGATCTTCAGTAACTACGGTCTGGATATCTTCTCCTTCTGCCCCTGAGTTGGGGTCAGGAACTGAAAGTTCAAACTCCTCTATGGGTCAAAGTACTAGGCTGAAAAACCCATTCAAGTTCTTGTACTTGTACATGTACAAGTCCTGAGAGACCTGCGGCAGTAGGTGAGGAATGTGAGTTGGGTGATAACTTGAACTGACGCAGCATGTCATCTCCTACCTCTGGGTAATCCGGACATGTTGCACCAATGTGTTGTTTACTGACTGACTGGTGTCTTACCCTCCTACATGAATTGCTTCTACTTCTTCCAATAAAAATCAAGTGATCATTCCTGACTCTCCCACTGACTGTAATGTAATGTAATGTAATGTAAGGACATTTGATAAAGCACAAACAAGACCAGTGAGGGCATCAAGGCGCTGAGGGGGAAACAAGAGGATAGAGCCAACACTGCCCTCAGGCATTCTGTGCTTTTCCTCCTTGGCATCGATACATGGAGGTGTCTCGTCCACTTAATCCACAAGTTGGAAACTGAGTGGTGTATCATCTACTTCCTTGAAACATAGCTGCTTCCTCCTACAAAAGATGTGTAAGCGTGACTCTCCCCCAAGCAGCCTGCAAGGATTCCTAGCTCCTGCTGCTCCTGCTCCCAGTTGTCACCCAATAGCAAATCCCATCCACAGGTTTCAAGAAACAGACACTCACTGGTGTATCAACTGCCTCCATGAATCTCTACTGCGTCTCCTATGAAAATGATGTGAGTGCAACTCCCCCACCAACTGATCCCAGGGATTCCCAAATCGTCCTGCTCCTCCTCTCAGGCATTAACCAATGGCTCATGAATTGTCCAATCATGACAAGAGACAGACACTGACTTGCATGCCACCTGCTATTTCAAATCGCTGCTCTTCCGACCACTGATATCCCGCAAAAATGGCACTTCCACAAGCTGCCCCCAGGATATCAAGAGGCACGTGCTTGTGTCTCTCATAGTGACCCAAACTACACCACAGAGATTCCCTCCTCCTCACTTCACACCAGATGTTCACACACTTCAAATCACTGCATATGTCACACAGAGCTGCATAAGCAAAGCCCACACAAAATCTTAATCTGAGTGCCCAGTTACTCATGAACCCTTCCATATGTGCCCACATATGCCAACAGTATCCATTCAATTTGGTTAGCCCAGTACTAGTTTTAACTTTGTATTCTGGCACCTGTAGTCCCAGATCCCCCATTATTAACCAATGACTACAAGTCCCATAATACAAAGTTACAACAAGAACTGTGCTACCGTCTCCTGAATGGAAGGTATAATGTTGGCATCTATGCTCTGTACTCCCTTCTTCCTCTTCAACAACTCCAGCCCAGTTTAGTCCCCCTTTCCTCCATTTCCAAAGCTTGCCTCAAGCAAAGTACTCCTCCCTGAAAGCTGTCAAAGATTCAAAAGTAGCTCCAACCATTAATCCTCCTTTAAGCCATGTGGCCGTACTTGGGGTGCTCTCATTTAAAAGTCCATCCGAGTTTGATTGGTTAGGAACACCTGAGATTATGGTCAATCGAGGTTCCAGTGTTAACGTTTGTCCAGGCTTTATTAACCATATGAGAGATGGTGGTTGCCAAAAAGACCAGATTAATGACATTTGAGTGCACCCCGGTATGCGTGCATATGTCAGGCCCGATTCACAATGAATAATGCAAGTCAAAAACATCACCAGAGCAAATGAGGTACTGGCTGGCACCCTTAAAACTTTGAGTGGCAGTTCTGCATTTAATCCAGCACAGATCTTTAAATAGCATTTCTATCTCTGTGGGACGAAAACGAATCTGAGTTCGAAGCAGTTCGAAGCAGTTCATATCACTGCTGCCCTGTTCTTAAAAAAGTATACAATTATACAAAAAAGGGTCTGAAATGATTCCTCTATATGGTGGTCATTTCCTTGCACCCGTTCCTATCATCCACAGTGGAAAGCTTACTGTTTTCTTGCATTTCACAAGGTATCCTCTTTGTGAATCTGGATTCTGAAGACAGAGGTCCAAATGTGGCTCTCCTAACCCCCACCCGACTCGCTGCCCGAAGGCAGAGAAATGAGAGATGTACATCACTTCTGGGCTTTTCAATTCCATCGTCGTGGTATTGCAGATGTGAGAAACGTTATTCGCTCAGACAGCCATTCAGACCATACCCGACTGACAACATGCAAGCAATAGGGTTATCATTGAACGAACAAGTCGACTGACTATAATAACCTTGAAAAGCTTATGACATCACTACCGACATCACGATGTACATGCATTTAGTCATGAAGCACACAGGCATCCATGCATGAAGCTACAATGACACTCTAGTTTATTGCTGCTAGACATGTAAAACATGTTTATGAGGCATGCAGATAGAGGACTGACACATACACCTACATACATATATCCTTTGCTAAGCGTAAACAGCAAGACGCAAATAATACATACAATCAGCTTGCACGTTCTTAATTGCGACCAAAATGGACGGCCATGCGAACAAAGGTGGAAGCCATCGGCACATTGAAGTGAATGGGGAAAGCAAGATGAATTTTGAATACATGGAGAAGCTGGCAGCCTGATTCAGCTAAAGGCAGACAGACAGAGCTTCCAACACAGATACCGTGCACAGGCTTGTCAAGGACGAGTAGAGATGGAAAGTTTCCAGTTTATCAAGGCCATAAGGCACCTGCAGGGAACCTAGCTAAAATCCCCATAGTTACAGAAAGGAGAGCTTCATTTTGTGGTCCTTACACACATGGACTGGAAGACTAGGACAGTGCCTATTCATTCACGGTAGATAGAGGAAAGATGTTCCCATCAAACCATAGGTGAAAAGATACAATGACTACACAGGTTCAAAGCAGGATGTATGCTCTCAGGGCTTAGGCGATCAGAGATGGCAACTTACTGGGAACACACAGCACCTTTTTTTAAATTTTTATTTATTTGTTTTTGGTAGCAAAAAATTAATTTTACACCTTTACAAAAATGTTGTCACTAAATACATAACATAATTCATAAGCGACATTTGAAAATCACAATGTAAAAATCACAATATGCTACTGTACACAAATCACAAAATACAAATCTAAACAACACAAGCTATAGATCCATCAAAGCTTGTAATCCACAAAACATCAAACACATAGTAGAATAAGATCAATAAAAGAGTATCTATTTCCAGATCATATTTCACATTGTCCTTGCAAATTAAAGCACCACTCACAATACTCATTACCTTTGATGTTGATTACTCGTCAACATGAGAGGGAAAGCCTATTTATATTACAAAAGGGTGACATCCATGTACGTCAATTGGAATCATCAGACAAGACTAGATTGCTTCTCCTTTTCTAGTGATAGCTCTCATTAGAGCCGATTATGGAACATTTGTTGGTGTGAGTAAATTCTATATATGCACCGGAGTGGCTTCTGTGGCCTTCATCATATACATTGATTTATTTAATGGCATAAGAACTTTCTCAATCATGTTCACAAGTCTCACTGTTGCTAACATGATGGAATTAGACTGCCCCACATACAACGCAACCAAACCAGCTGACGCTCATTACTAGAATTCGAGACAAAAAAAGGTCCCAAACAACAGAGCCTATTAAGATCGAAGTGGGTACAATACATGAACAGGTGTTCCAAGGTTTCACATTCCCCTCCCCTAGAGCAAAACCTACAACAGTACCGCTGCCCCAACTCTTTGTATCCTGTCCAATTGCCAATACGAGAACCCGTGTGGATAAGATCCATCCGAAATCTCATGTATGTCCTTCTTGCGTGATGGTCAGGAAAACACAGAAGGTAGGGCAAACGGGGCAAGACAGCCTGCCTGAATTTTGCGTAGGTGTGAAATGATGAATAACCTGAAATTAAATCTGCATTGCGTTCCCATGCATTCCTAAAAAATCTAGCTTTGACTTTCCGCAGAGAGTCAATAAGGTCATGTTGCGTCATATTCACAGATCTTAAAATCGCCAGCATGTGTAGCTTAAATTCCAGGATAGAGGCAGGATGTTCTTCAATTAGCATTGAGCTAAAGTCCTCATACAGGGAGTTAACTGGGGGCAAGGTCATTTTACTAAAGGAATTTAACATAGACCAGTCTTGTTTGTCTGCTAGAGAATATAGTCCCAATTCATGGATAAGAATTGGATTCGGCAAGTAACCAGGAGGGCCTAATACCCTTTTCCAAATCCTACCTTGGAGGAGATTTAATGAAGGGCCCAGATTTTCTAAGCAAGCATTCAAGGAGTAAAGTAAAATGGGCTCTACTTTTATGGTATAATAGTGAAGCAGAGGCAATAACGAGTATCTGCAGTACCTAGAGAAGAGGATCCTCATTTGTGCAGACAACTGGTCAAGCTTTGTCGCCAACACAAGATGCCACTTGCCGACAGACATGCCATTTGACATATAGTACCCCAGGTACGTGATCTCTTACCTCATCATAATAGGATGGGAATTGACAACATACATAAATCTCAAGTTTTTTCTTCTTAGGTGAAAAAGCTATTATATGAGATTTATCTGAGTTAATAGTTAAGTTGTTCTGAGTACAATAGTCATAAAAGATGTTGAGTTTGTTTTGTAGCCCGAAGGGGACTTTGTCAAATAGAATGACATCATCGGCGAATGCCAACCAGTGAAGACGCAACTTGCCTAGGTTTACCGGAAATGTATTTGTTCCCTCCCATAGCTGCTCTATGTCAGCCAGATATAGATTAAAAAGTATCGCAGCCAAGTTGCAACCTTGCTTCATGCCAATTCTTGTCGGGATGCTTTCAGAGAGCAGACCCTCTGCATTGATGCGCACCCTATAAGAGGTGTTTTGGTGAAGAGCCGCTATGATCGCAACCAGCTCAGAAGGGATGCCATAGGACAGCATCTTCTGCCAAAGACGATTTTGAAAACACTATCGAACGCTGCTGATAAATCTACAGATGCCATGTAAATCGTCCCATTTGGCTGAGCGCGTGTTGCTGACAATAGGTGGGCGAGAATTGATGCATTAAGCTGCGTGCCCATTTCTCTGTGGAAATCGACCTGGACTTTTGAAAGAATCTTGGCAGTGTTAACGTAAGACTCCAATTCACACAGGACCAACCGTGCAAAGTTTTTTGCGGAAGTGTCAATTAAGGCTATTGGCCTGAAGTTTGACGGGACATTTAGAGCACCCTTTTTGTGAATTGGGATTACAATTGCCATAAGCCAGGAGGGAGGAATTTTCCCAGATTGGTATATTGACTGATACCAATAGAGCAAATACCTGGCCCAAAACTGGAGGTCGTCCTTATATGCGCAGGGCGGCAGCCCATCTGGCCCAGCCACTTTAGAAAACTTCAAGGCTGAAATTGCCCAAACGATGTCCTTGAGTTCCCACGGACAAACGGAAGGGAATTCCAACTGTAAGTTCAAAGACTCAAGCCTTCAATGTTTTTCCGGTAGATTGTATTGCTTAAAAAAGAAAGACCACCATTCAGTGCCCGAAATGGATGCCACCATGCGGTTGTCCGCATTACCCAAAGGGTTTTGTAGAATAGACCATTGCTCCTTCATATTTTTCTAACATAGCAGTTCAATCATTTGTTGATTGGCAAGGTTGTAGGCAGCGTAGCGCAGGAAATTCAGCTTTGACTTGAAACAAGCAACAATAACGTTTTTTTTCTCTTTTCAAGTCTTCTAAGCTCAAAAAAAGATGTTTTAAGTTCCGCAACTCGCTGTTTCTTTGAGTTTTTAAATTAGCCACCTCTGCCAAATAAGGGCGTGCAGCTTTTAGGCGGCTATTTTCACTACATTCTTTAGATAGGCACGCCAAATGCGAGCGAATCATCTTCAGATTTATCTCAATGATTCTTTCCCTGTGCCACGGCGCTAGGTGCTTGTCATGAGACACAACAAGATCTCGATTTACACGAAACACCATTTTGCGACAGATAGTGGGATTCCATCTTACAGACAAGGTGTGCCTGTCGCTTTCCACTAGAACGGCAGATTCCAAATGTTCGTATGCTTCAAACCTCGTGTAGATAAGTGATCAACATCCGATGATCACTCAGTCCCACACTCAAAACTGTAATGGGGTCAAGCTGACCAGAGCATGCCACTGATGCAAGCACATAGTCGATAAGAGACGAAGAGGTCCCACGTTTCCAAGAAATATTGGTGGCATCAGGGGCAAGTTGAATGGGATAAATGCCCCACGCTTCAAAGAAGCTGGCCCATCGCTTGCCTCTACTAAAAGCTTGCAGTACATAAGGGGAGGAGTCGTCAGAAGGTCGAGAGGCGCCTTCTAATTCCAAGTACGAGTTTAAATCGTGATTAGGGCAATAAAGCGCTACGTGGCCCAGGATTCGATTCAGCTCCTCTAAGGTCAAGTCCAAGGAGGCAATATATTGACATCAGGAATAGGGAGTGGATTTTACAGTCCTCAAAGGTTAACTCCACCAGAATGCATGAATCTGTTTTTTCCAAAATGCATGAGGCCACCTTAAGGGCGTTGTAGAAAAGTATGGCAGTACCTCCAGATGGACGTCCAAAGCAGGAACGTCGTGCGGGGGCACTAAAACATATATACCTGTCCAGCACGAGAGCCTCTAGCGCCATCGTTTCTTGTAACATTAAATTTTCGATCCTTTGCTGTGAGTCTACCTGCCGATGCCATGTCTTCAGGTTAGTCACACCACAGCAATTCCAGGATGCAATTGCAATCCCCTGTTGTTGTGATTCCAAAGGTGGAGGTTTCATAGATGCTGCCACTTTGATCAGTGGCTCAAGCCATGACAAACCACTTAGCGCTTGCATAAGTGAGGCAAGTTGAAGAGATAGTTGATTGGCATTGGACTCAAGCGGGGCCACTATAGAACCCTCTGTTCTTACAATGGGTACAATGGGTACTGGCATGACAAATTCCAGAAAAGCCCAAGCACACTCCATATCCCTAAACAGGCAAGGAGTGAGACCCAATAATTCAAGTCGTCGGTGAAGTCCAAAATCAATTTCGTTATAATCTGTGATTGGACTCTACACAACACTCTGTACTTGTTATGGGAGGCAAACTTGACCCAATCCAGGTCCTTTGATGGTAAATTTCTTAATGATTGAAACTGAAAAGAATGAGTTCATCAAAAAGGACCTGTTAATCCTAGCGAGACCGTTTATGTCCGGGTTGCTAACCCAGCCAAGTATGACTTTGTTAACCTTGGGGGTTTCCGAAAAGGACAGGGTATTTGCAGTTGGCTCACCCAGGTGAGTCTCGCGTGCCAGCTCCTCGTCACAGGGCATAATTCGTGGCAGAACCAAGGATGCCTGCCCGTCCTCTCGACTCAGAGCAACTTCCTCTTGACTCCCCTGGATGGCCTGGTCCTGGCCTATAAGATCGGAGGGCTGGTCCACAAGATTTGCTCCCACGGGCGGCATCTCAATATCCAGTTTTGGATTGGTTGCAGATTTTGATTTGCCCGTGGACCGCATAACCACTTTTTTGCTTTCAATATTAGGAAAAAAGCAGTGAAGTTGCGGTTGAGACTTGGCAGCTGGAGTCCTTGGGGGTTGGAGGCAGGCACCTGCACATTGCCACATTTTATGGCATTGATCTGGAGGTGTTTTTTACTTTCCTCGTTCAATTCGCGAAGATCTAAGGCCTGGTCGTCATGACTATTCCCGGAACTCAGTTCAGGAGAGATTGTTTTACCAGTTTAAGTACCCGGAGCACTGAGCACTTTCTTTGCCACTTTCTTCTGTGTGGCCTTTGTGAGATTTAGGTGTTTTTGGGCTCTCAGGAATGACTTCTTTGCATTGCGAGACGGGAAATACTTTCCCTCTTGTTCTGAGTCAGTCACCACTAGCTCACGTGGCACTAAGGGACCAACAGGTTTAGAGGTAATCTGACTATCGATGATAGCTGTCAATGCAGAAGGGCTATCAGGTGTGGGCTCAGCCCTATTGGCAGTCTCCATTCCTCCAGATAGGTAGGCAAGATCATCCAAGGGTTGAGACTTTGCAGCCAGTTTGATCAATATATGCTCAACCTGGAGGAGACGATTATGTTGGAGTTTGGCTACTTCCAGAAAATCTATGGCTTCAACGTCAGGATGTTCCGACCCAGCCCTGTGGTCCCCTTGCCCTTTGTGATTGTTCCCATTGCCTTGAACAGTCTCACCTACCCCGGTAGCTGTCCAGGGCCCCAAGGCTGGGAAGACACGTTCTATCCAATACTTAGCTACCTTTCACGTTAATCACACTATGTTGCAGTGGCCAATAATTTCCCTGGTAACCTGCAACTTTGTAATTGTAACATTTAGAGGTGGTCCTAGGAGGAGCCACCAGATATGGCGATCCAATAACCAAACTAACACCTATGTATTACATATATAGTTTTCCTAAACTGACCAATCCCCATCCCTGTTAAAACAGTGTGACACACGTTTGGAGGATCCCTGTCACTGTGTTTGATAAAGACAGTAAGTGTTGCCCTATGGTTGGGTCTTCCGTTCTTGCGGCGGGATTTTGTTGGCGCCCAAGTACCAAGTTGCTAGTAATAGGGGTAACTGCTAAGAGTGCCCCTGACGCTCATTTACAATGTTTTTTTGAAATGCAAGTAAACATCACCTTCTACAAAACTATGGTTCACACAAGTTCACACAGCTGGGAAAAAGGTCATTTTGATGTGTGCACAAATTCAGATGCAAGTTTGGAATGGACTTAAGGTCTGCCTATGTATGATTGGAATGTTAGTGCGGTGCAGCTCCAGACAAGCATACAGTACACATGCATACAATATGTTAATGTTAAAGGTATGTGCTTAAACAAATCCTGTGAGACTAAAATGCAAAGCTTTGGTATGGATGCATGATGACAGTTGTTAACATGTCTTGCCATTAGTGTTGCTCCAGGAATTGGAGTGCAAAGCATCTGGAGAGTCGTATGTTGCAGAACCGTGCCCTCTATCTAACGTTCAAAACACCAAGGTTGAAGCTCACTTAGGTGTTGCTGGTTGAACCTCCCTTTATTCTAGAGTGTAATGAGTCAGCCCATAAAGAAATGCCCAGATGCATTCATTACAGATATATGTTGACAGGGCGTGCACATATCATGCATAAAGCAGTGGAGTCTGCTGTACAATATGGTCCTGCACATTTTGTGGGGGTCAGATTCTCTGTGCAATTGCTTCCACAAGTGAAATTCAGGAACCAGTGACGGTCGTTAGTTTCCGGGTCACTTGCACGTTCCCTTCCACCCAGTAAGCCTTATCGACAGAGGAGTTTGAGGAATAGTAGCCTTGGATTTATTTTTATTTTCATTAATTTATAAAATGATGCAGGTAATTCCATTTCAGAAACAATGATTGGCTCACCAGATCCCCTTTCATAAGCTCCATACCAAAAGCATAGTTTACACCCATTCACTCCAGCGTCACAGAGCAGGCTCAGGGGTCAAAGGCACCCATTTGACAGCTGCAATGACAGCCAAATCACTTCAGCACAGGGGCTGCATTCACCACATGCACCCCTCTTCCCAAACCACATAAATGTGAGAGTCTCTACCCTGGTGGCCTCCAATGCTGCCTTGAGCCGCCTAACTCAAACTGCGATCCAGCCACTGGCATCTTTGCCATCGAACCAATAGTTGAAAAGACCATTGTGGAACCAACTGCATAGAACAGCACATTCAGTCTCCAATATCATTGCAGTCAAACCAACTGTCAAACTGACCCTACTGGCCCTCACAATCCACCTTTCTTCAAACATTGTTTTGAGAAGCAATGAACCTCAGCTCAACCACTGCTTGACACCGCTCAATATATGGAACAATGTGACCGCTGCATCTGAGCTGCTTTGAACTGCACAGGCAGCACCTAGAAGCCCTGTTCACTGTTGTTGAACTGTCAAAACCCACGAAAGGAAGCATTCACAGATCACTTCCCCCTTGGTCCATCTTAGAGACTGACTAGGTCACCATTCATCCCTTTTCATACCAGAACATATCCTTTTTGAACTCATTGTGGTTAACCATTGCCTTTTCTCACCCTGCTTCGTTACCCAGAGTCCTGCATCTTTCTCTCTGTGCATATACTCTGTTCTTTCCACAGTTTTTTATTTTTTTTTACAATGCTTTGCTAGTTAGTTATTATTGCACATGGGGTGTTTAATTAAAGTATGTATATTTTTATAGAACATTGCTGGGACTTGCCCTTTACTTTGGACTGTTATCCTTTGCATTTAGGTTGTTACTGGATCGCATTCACAACACCTTCCCCCGGGCCCACGTTCACACTAAAGGTCAACATCTTAACCGTGCCTTTTCAACGTTTATGATTGGGATCACTCTTGTTTTGTTGACGTGTGAAGGCTGAGTAGACAGTTTAGCAACTCATCCTTGTACTCGTGCAGGGCAGAAGTCATTTCGTCACAAGATGTATGGGTGCAGTGAGGTCAGGTGCCACTCAATCCGACTATCGCAATCAGGATCACTCTCTTTCACCTTGAAGGTGCACACTTGATAAACAGTGCACATCTTCAGGCGCCTTCCCATAGATGCCCTTCATGAATTCTTGTTGTGTTCAGTTTGCACAAGTGCACATTTGCACCTGTGAAAAGGTGTTCCGCACAAGCCACCTTTGCGCAGGTACACATCTGATCAGGGTTGGACCATACCACATCTTAAGGTATAAGTGAGCCAGTGGTAGAAGTTTCCAGATCCAATCTAACCCTAGTCCGGAGAAGTGC
This sequence comes from Ambystoma mexicanum, assembly GCF_040938575.1. Taxonomy (NCBI): domain Eukaryota; kingdom Metazoa; phylum Chordata; class Amphibia; order Caudata; family Ambystomatidae; genus Ambystoma; species Ambystoma mexicanum. The sequence goes on from NC_090933.1 coordinate 1,143,666,908, forward strand.
ATTCTGGGTAGCTGCACCGCAGAGCCGGAATGCCCTGACCATGGACCTCAGAAGCTGTGAGTCATTCGAAAGCTGTAAGCAAAAAACTAAAAACTCACTTATTCAGGTAGGCCGCTATTTAGCCCATATGTCTACTTGTAGGGCTGATTGATTTTGTCTATTACCATCTTTGCTGGGATTCCAGTTCCATGTGCCCATATGCCTCCGGGCCTTTTCGTTGTGCAGGAATAAATGAATTAAAGTAAAGTAAAGTAAAGTAAAGTAAAGCAAAGTGTCATAATCAGTTTACCAGGTGACAACTGCTAATTATGTACAAAAGTTAATATGTTTCTGCCCCATTTGTATTAATATTACTCCTATCAGGATTGATTGAGTTGCATGCGATGGGCCCACATCACATAGTCATGTGATTTGATCTAGTAGAAATTAACTGTCGGCAGAGTTAATAAACAATTGATTCGGCATTTATCATGACAGATCGAGCACCTTTGAAAACAAGCGGATAGTTTGGGTTTAGTGTGATCAACCTTAACCTTCATTTCTCGATTGGTTACTTATTAAGAGCTGATACACAATCTTGAACCTGGCGCTGGTGTGATGGGTGATAAGGGTGCTTGTCACTTATTAATCCACCTCGGTGTTTTCTGCAGACTTAGCTGTTCTCCTGGAAGTTCTCTTGCAGATCTGAGGCAAGACGCCGCCCGGGCGTGGCTGGCAGCATCGAACTGGTTCTTCCATGGCTGCTGCTATCATAAATCAAAGATCCCTTTGCTTTCCAACGCAAATATTTGTTTACAGCTAGAGTACTGTGCGTGCCAGTGTACTGGTAAGTCTGGGGCGTGGAATGGAGATCAACAGACACATTCTATTGGATTCTCGAAGTCTGCTTTTATTTCCTCTTACAAATGACACGTTGCTCTTTATCACAATAATTTAAAAAAAAACACATCAATGGGTTTGTGCACTAGGGTGATAGACCGGGACTAAGCTAAATATTGCCTGCTTGCAGAAATGCATTGGTAGAAAATGTTTTTTACATTAGGGCACTAGATGCACACGTGCTCTTTGCACTTGTATGCATCAGTGCAAGTTCATTTAACACTAAAGCAAAACTTGCGACAGTGCACAACACATATTTAATCAATGCATTTTCACATCAGGATTATGCTTGCCCTAGTCTTAGTCCTTTCCCCTGGTGAAAACATGCTTTGGAAGAATAGTGTGTTGCTAGATTTTTGTCCTAGTGTTAATTGCACTTGCACTGATGCAAAAGGTCTGTAGTACGCCTTCTTTTCCAGCTTATGTTGTTAAGTAAAGAAAATGTGCCATTTGTTTGCAGATCACAAGCATGCATATATTTCCAGGCAAACAGTTGGACAGAATCATTAGCTCTTCCACTATGCCACAACAGGATACTGACTAATCATCATTGACGTAAGTTAAGTCATAGGGGCAAGCAAACATACAAACCAATGTCTTCCGCCACCTCGCCAGCCCCCCCTCCCAAAGCCCCACTTAGCATGATCCCATGAGATTGAGTCGCAGCATCTGCAATATTTGAAATATTCCCCCCGGTGGTATACGGCAGATCACGGGTTTGGCGGAACAGTAATTCCCCATTCCCCATTGAGCCCAATGGGGAATTTTCAGAGCTACTACTGTCGGCGATATTAGCGTGCCGTAATAGTACCGAAAATCAACAAATTTGCGGTGGATTTACACCCAGCTGGTAAATCCTGCCAAAGCCGTGATTTGGCGGACCCTTAAATGCGGCGGTAATAGCGTAGCTGCCGCATTTAAGGGTTACCGCCAAATTGATGATGAGGCAGTTAATGTCATGACTTAGGTTTTAGATAGTGGCTTGGAACATACACTGTCAATTCAGGGCACAGATTTATTTGTATGTCTGTGCACTGCACTCTTTAGTCCATTACCAGTCGACTTTTCTGTAGTCTGTCATCTGTTTGTCTTGAGTGAGCCAGTGTGCGCCATCTTGCCTTGGGCTGACCTTTAGCATTTGGGTCATGTGACTATAGAAGCAGCAGCACTGATCTCATATCAGCAGCAATGCTCTGTCCATGGTCTTTAGGTCTCTGATGTTCATGCTCCAGTCTCAATGCTTGACATTTTAAACAGTTTTATGTTGGGTTTTTAGAGTAGGGCTTTTAGCAAGGCCTCTACATCTAAGACCCAGAGGCTTGTATGTAATGTTCCTAGTAGTTTGCTCTTTAATGGTTCCTGGTTGACTGAGATACAGTCTGTTGTCTATTTCCATATCGATGTACACGTCTGCTGAAGTTGGCATTTGTCCATTGGTTAATGTGATCGTTGATATGAGAATATCCCATAAAAGCAGAAATGCCTTTTACACGTTTCATAGACCTCCGGAGTCCACGCTCAAGAAACATAGAGCAAGAAGTGCTAATTCCTCCATTCTTCTCCCCCCTCAGTAAAAGGTCAAATGCACTTTCCCTTAAAGGACTCATCTTTTCCCCAAAAATGTTTAAAAATAATATGTGTAATTCAGCAAGTGCTACCCATGGCTTGCTCTTCCCTATTATGCTCTCGGAGAAGACATCACCAACTGCCTCTCAGCCATTCACCATTGGTAGGCCTTTAGATGAATGCCCCCAAGCAAGAGATGGTGCAGTCGCTTCATGTGTCTTGGTTCTGCCTAGTGTTACCTTTGCTTTGCCTGTGGATATCGGCACCTTCTTGGTTCCCGACCTGTTTTTCTCAGTGAAGAATGTAGAATTCGTCATCTGCTCCAACCCCATTCCTACCTCTGTTATCGCCAAACACCACTAAAATAGATTTTACGTTTATGAACAATGGAGGAGAATTTGCACTCACTGACCTTTGCTCACCAAACTCAGGTAACAATCCTGCCAAGACTGCATTCTGTTGAATTGCGTACCATTAGTTGGGTGTTACAATCATGTGATATCTGCCAAACATGATTCATGATGTATAATTGTACTAGTTGTACATGGCCAATCATATACCAATCTAGTGATCTTCCTCTCTCTCTCTCTCTATCTCTCTCTCTCTCTCTCTCTCTCTCTCTCACATACACACACACACACACACACATACTCTCTCTCTCTCTCTCTCCCTCTCTCTCTCTCTCTCTGTCTCTCTCTGTCTGTGCGCTCTTTCTTTCTACCTCACAATGTCTCTTTCTATTTGGTTGAAAGTCATGTTGGCAGGCTCATGTTTGCTGATGACACCTCAGCAGTTGTTGGCAGCTGTTAGTCCAGAAGAAATAAGAAAAAAAACCTTTAGGGATTGATGTTGTGGGGCTGTGTATTTTTGTTGCAAAACCCGGTAGTTAAAACAAATAAGACATAGGGCCTCATTACGACTCAGGCAGTAAGGGTTTTACGACGGCGTAAACAGCGCCGACCCTTACCGCCTGAGTACGAGGTCCCTTAGCGCCATGGCGGATTTAACACCTGCTTTTAGCAGGTGTTAAAATCCATGGCGCTAAGGGACCATGGAGTTAATTACGCCACCGTAATTTACGGTGGCGTAATTAACGCCTTCCCCACTCCCATTATGCCCTATGGGGCAAAAATGGGAATGGGGAAGGGTAAATGGGGATTGGGGACTTACCGCCCCACCAACCTCGGAATGGGGCGGTAAATCCGCCAACCACCATGGCGTAAACGTAGTTTACGCCATGGTGGTAAAGTCACGGCCCAGGCGGTAACTTACCGCCTGGGTCGTAATGAGGCCCATAGTTCAGTTGCATTAACATTGTACATTGGTATGTTTTAAAATTGTGCACTCTAGTCATAAAAAGGCTCATTATGAAACATATTCATATACAAATATTTAGTGTTAGGAAGCTATCATTCTAATAAAGGCATTGGGCCTCATTTTAAGTTTGCTGGTCCCGTAGTAATGGCTCTGGTAAGCTACTGGCACTGTTATTACCGGACCGGCAAACTATGAGTTGTGCTCGCGGATGCCTTTCTGCCCGCGAGGTCTGACCTGGCGGGCAGAGCCGCACCCGCAAACACAACTCGTTGGATGCACCGGCACCATTCGTAAATGGTGCCGGTGCATCCGACCTTCCCATTCCAATGGGAATGTGGAGTAATGAATACCGGCACCCGGCAATGGGGACGGACCGGATCTGCCGGGGTCAGAATGCCCCCGTACGTCCTCATTGCCGGGTGCCAGTAATTTCTCGAGGTTTTACTGGCACCGCTACCGCTAAACTCGTAATGAGGCCCATTGTTCTGTATTTCTATTCCACTCTTTCGAAAATACCCTTGTGAGAAAAGGGGAGGGGACATTTGATACCAGTGAGATTACTAGCCTGCTTTTAAGGCCAACGAGGGGTCAAGCCTGCTCTCAATATAATTAAAGAGCATTTAGGGGATATAAGAATGTCCCCAGATCTTTATGCTTAAGAAATATGTCTGTGAAAAAAAGTTTGTTTGCTTGTATAACTAAGCACATAATTCACATGGTGCCCATTTCTTGTTTCAGAATGCTCACCGTAACAGTAACATGTTTGTACCATTTAATCATACATATTGCCTCAGAGTATGGATGTGAGTATCCAATGGCTGGGACCGCAGTCAGCCCAGTGGGAGACAGAGTCCATAGGGTGAGAATGGTTCCTTTCACTTCACAGAATTATAGTGGTGCCTCAAGGTAAGAATGGCTGTGCGCATGCTCAGTTCTCAATGAACAGATATCCTAAAATAATGTTATATATTTTTCCACTTTTTAAAAGAACACCCAAACAGCTTTGGTGGGTTTAAAAAGGCTCGGAAAAAAAATCTGTGACCTGAAAGGATAATCCATTTGAGGCAAGTTGCACATGTCACCACGCCACCTAGTGGCCATCACTGGAAGTTCATCTCTAGTTCAGAGTCACATCACCAAGGCATTGTGGGTGTGAACATTAGCCCGAATGTAATCCTTTTGTTCCAGGAAATTGCCTTTGTCTTACAAGGGAGGTATTACTTTATATCAAGCTTTATCAACCCAAGTCAGACATGTCTCTCCAGTCCTCTCTGTGGTATTTTGATTTTCTCTTTATGGGTGTATATGCAGTCCATGAAACTTAGGCGGATGCAGGGTTTAATGCTGTTTTACACCCAATCATGGATATTCTCCTAAGTACTACCCACCATGCCTTTACATGGTAAATAGCATTTACATGAATCCCTAGAGATTCCGCCTAGTATTTAAAAGGTCAAAAAATAGATGGAATCCATAGGGACTTTTCCATTTCCTCCCACGGACAGAGGAGAATGCATATTCCTTGCATAGAGCAGATAGGGCAGATGGACGCAGTCTTTGCACTTTGTCACCCAGATCCTTGTATGAACTACAGAAGCATTCAAACAGATTGTAATCTACTGGTGGATACCGTATTCTCACCAGTAAATTAGGATCTGCTTTCTCATCAGCCATGTACACAATTGTTATAGATATACTTCCAAAAGTTTCAAAAAGATCACGTTGTTTTTGTAAAAGGGGACTTGGGGCCTCATTCCGAGATTGGTGGTAGTCATGGCGCTATTTGCGCCATGACTGCCTCCAATAACGGGTCCAGCACCGGTGTTGTTCAATGTGGACTTACCGGTGCAGCCCGACCCTGGCGGGACCGGTAATTCCCCATTGAACAAACCATTCCTTATTCCCATTTGAGCCCCCATAGGGAATGGGGAGGGTGCTAATAACGGGCTGGTGACTTGCAAGCCCGTTATTAGCGCCCTGGTCCCTTAGCGGGACCTGTAAGGGACGTGTGGTCAGACCACACGTTCCTTACAGTCCCCGCCAAGGGACCTTAGAATAGGGCGGTAAGGGATTACCGGCACCAGTCTCCTTACCGGTGCCCGGTATCCCTTACCACCCACCTTGTAATGACCCCCTTGGTGTTTTAAAGTTATAAATACCCTCTGAGCAGTTAATTTAGCATAATGAGCTAAATATTTGCTTCAGAGATAAATGTGTGACTTGATTCCAATCCAATGTATGGTTTTCAGCACAGGGTCTACTCATATACATCATCCCTCTGAGGTAGATATATTGTGTATCATCAAACTGAATAAGAAGTAAGAGATAATACCCAGTTTGAAGGACTGTACCAGGTGGTAAAGCCCTGGGGACCAGGCCAATAAGCTTGAGCACAGCGAGGACTGCTAAGAAGCCCTGACTGTTATCACCTGGTGCAGTCTTTCATCACAGGTATTAATACTGTTAGGATGCTGGAGATGTGTGCCAGGGTTACTAGGAGCAATGTTTTTGTGTAAAGTAATAAACTGGTATGCCCACACAAAGACTTCTCTAAGATGGCTGCCATAGAAATGGAGGCTTCGACACCATGCAGAACCCCTCTTGTATTTCTTTAGCTGGCCATGATGTGGAGCAGTGGCATGAGGTAGTCGGCAGGTATAAACAGGGTATAGCTTGTCCATAAGCCGGCATTAGATAAGTTGATTCAGTCTAGGTTTTGAGCAACCTGAATGTGGATGCACCCACCCTGTGTGCTAATAACACATTTTAAAAGTGGTTAGAAGTGGATTGTGCATAAAGTAATATGGTAATGTGACATTTAATTAGGATTCAACCCCAAATGATAGTGTTCATCAAAGAAAACATATGGTTTTACTAATATTATTAGGGAGTGAAATATGGTAATTCATGATAATAGTAGATGTGTTCTTTTACCTCTTGCAAATGTTTCAATTTTGTAGGACCGTGGGAAGTTAAAGGCCTTTACTTCTGCACACTTCATGATGCTGGATGCAGAACTGCTCAAACTTCATAAACTTGCAAAGCTTTCACCTGCAGATGCAAAACTAGATTTTGTGGACATATTAATACGCATGTGTGACTAATTGCACGGTACATGGTGATCTAGAGGTGTTGCCTTTATCCCGTTCCACAAACAGCTGTAACCAAAGACAGACGTCACCAACTTCACCTGCATGATCAAGGAAGTGAGTGCAGGGGAAAAGTCCAAAAAACCCTTTATGCTGAAATTAATTCTCACAAACCAATGTCTTCCAGGTCAAATAAAGATGGCCGATGTGAGCCTGCTCAGCTATTTCAGGCAACAATCAGCACAGACTGCAGCCTGCGCTACTTTCACGTACTGTTGCATTCTGGCTGCTGTCCTGGGAGTGAGATTGACTACATATCCATCACCTGGAGTATCTGGCTATATCCTTTGGTTTGTAGTGTGATCCTCACATTTCCTTCATACAGGTGATACTTTCAGTGAAGCTAATGAAATTCTAAAATAGGGTTGTGCTTCTCGATTCTTCAGCACAACTGTACTATTTTGACACACTTCACGCACATACAACAGTGAAATGATTTTAGCCGCAAACAACATTTGTGTTAGTTTTTATCTGCTACATGAATGGCATGGGCAAAAACTCTTGCCACTGGGGTAGGTAAAAAAAAGGGCACGCTTTGCAACTTCTTATCTTCACTTAGCAGCACATTTGGGAAGAAGATAGAAAAACAAACATGAAAAAGCATTGCAATGTTATTTACACTGGGTGCCCTCACAAAAATGTTCTCTTTAAACATATAATCTGAGTATTTAAAGTCCCTTCTGGAAGAAGACAAAGCATGCAACTTTAATGCGATAACCTAAATGTCCTCCTTATTCTGTCTCCTTATCTTCTCCTCTGTCATAAACTTTATCTAGACAGCTAGGAATACGTTATACACATTCTTTATATGTTGGTAGTAATAGTCCTACCTAACGGGGAAGAGGGGATAGCTCAGGGGCTATGTACCGGTGCTAAACATCATGGGGTATATATGCGGTTCCTCGCTTCAAGGCTGGACTCCGGAATGAAGCGTTGTGTAACAACCCAATTTCATTTTTTTGTATTGCTGACACTCTTATAGACATGGCATGTTCTCTTCACGCGCCTCTGATCTCTATGTTTCAGGTCAACAATTATAGAGTGTAATCTGTTTAACCTATATTTATGAATACACCTGGGTGACCATTTGAACAAAATGACAAATCAGTTCTTTTGTTTTCATAACAGTATGTAAGCAAGTTTCACCTGTGATCAATTGAAAGAGGACACATCATAGAGCACTTGTGAAATATCAACCTTAAAGACGTGTGCTTGTATAATAATAATAATTGCACTTTTATATAACGCCATGAGCGCTGCTTATTATTACCCATTTCTCGACCTCGCAAGGATGAAAGGCTGAGTTTGGCCCTACCAGTATTCAAACCCACGTGGCCTGGCTCTGTATGGATGTCACTCTCTACTCACTGTGCTATCTGACCGGTTTATCTGTATAGGTCTGTATACTCCGTGCCTTTTGGTGAGTCCTAGGCAGGTGTACTGCCCTTGGGTGGACTGGGTCTGCCAATCCAGTTGGGTCCGTGGTTAGCCCAGTGCAGTGCCCTGGGCTTTGGTAACCTCGGGGCCTTATCTTTGAATTTTTGTGTTGTGGTAGCGAGGTGAGCAAGGAGAGTGCACAAGCCCATTTGGGTAATACCCATTTGCTTTGGTGCTGTCACCTACTTCCCCTTATACAGCCCCGCTTACCTACCTCTCCCCTTATTTCACAACTGGTAATGGCAGGAAAAGCTTCTAGGGGAAAAAAAACCTATGCACTACGCTCCACTAAACAGACTGATGAAGTTTGCACTGAGCTGCAGAAAAGCGGCAAGGATGGGGATACAGGACCGAAAGTACCTGCTGAGGAATTTAACAAAAAAAAAGGCCCACTGGATGCTATTTCCCTGTTAAAACCTCTGCCCAGATAACCTCTCGACCAGCATCAGACGTGATCCTTCCTCTAGTTGAGGTAGATGGCAGCTACCTACCGCTGGAATTGGATAATGATTCCTTACTCCAGTTATGTTACGCTTTACAAGATCGTACCTCCCCTGCAGTAAGGGGCAGGAGAGTAGAGGCTGCAGTAATAGTTTCCTCACAGCTGCAGGCCTCCTTGCCGGATCCTCCATCAGCAGAGGAGTCTAAAGTCCCGTTACCATCAAGGGAGGAGATTACACTGGGTCCCGCGCCCCCTAAGGGGGCGGCAGCGGGCCCTCCAGTGGTTATGGAGATAAGGAAACTCTCCTGCCTGTACAGTCTAACACAGGGGGGCAGCTAGACTATCTGCCAGCCCCAACATGTTTTATGGCACTGCTTTACCCTCAAGAACACTTACTGAGGAGGAGTATAGTTCCCAAGAGACTTCTATAAATCACAATAAGAGTATTTTGAATTTTGCAATAAAAATACTCTTAAAACTTTGTGGCACTATACACGAAGATCTGAAGCTTCAGGGGGTCGCAATTGCAAGTATATCCGAACATTTATCAACTCACACCGAATTTAAAGAAAGGTCATGTAACGATCGGCGGGAGATCATCAGTCAGAAATCTTCTGCTGGAAAAGGCCCGTCACAGGATTGCACCATTGTGGAACCGAGTGCAGTAAATCTGGATACGACCCTATCACCGTCTCTGGCAGACCTAATAAGGGATACATCTGGCCTGGGGTCTGTTACGAAACAGCAGGGGAAGCAGATAAAACAGAAAACCCAGATGATAAAAAAGAAGATTAATGTTGAACTGCTGGATAATCAGGATGTGAACCGCTCTGTATTAAACTCCACAATAAAGCCCTGTAGTGCCAACATGCCAAAAAAGCAACGAAAAAGAGCTGCAAGATGCAAAAGACGTTCGGCGCAAACCGTGGGTAATCTTACTAGCTGGCTTATAGAGGAAGACCCGGCCTGTGCCACGTCTTTCCAGGAGGAGGATATAGCCCCAAAACAGGTCCATGTAGACCTCAATTCAGTAGTCAGATCTAATGTACCTTTGCATGAGACCCAGATTCTTCCGACTGTCACCAATATAGCCCCTAGTAACACTGCTGCCCCTTCCCTCGATCCCCCTGCTGTGTGTCCAACCCTATTATACCTGTGATGTTACCTCAGAGAACTTTAACCATTGCACCTAAAACAGCTGTAAATGGGCAGTCGTTGAATCGTGCTACACTTTTGTCATTGCTTAACAAGGTCCCTTCTCTAAGGATACTTAATTTTGGAGACTTTGATTTAGTGGAGCCACTAAGACCTTTGAATACTATGATTACTAAAGTACACTGTAGCCTACCGGAAACCACTGCCCTAATCAGATTACACTCAGCATCCTTGGGATATTTGGGATATGCCTTAGATATATTGCCAAAAATGGATGTGCCTGAGGAAGGATGTACTAATTGTAATTGTAAAAAGACACAAACAATAGTCTCTAAAGCTGGACCAAAGTCATTAGCTAAATGCAATGACAAACAAGGCTGGGAATGGTTAAAGAATATGATGGCTACTAAAAGTTGCTCAGAATGAAATTGGTCAGTGGTGAGCTGGAATACTAGGGTATTTAACCACTGGCTTATTGGGGGCAGCGCAAGGGAAGTATTGTTTTCTCATGAAATGTTTGTACTACAAGAGACCTGGATCACATTTGTGGTGGAATTTGATGGATATGTGAATTTCCAAGCAGAGGCTACTAAGGGGGAGAGTGGTCGCCCTAAGGGCAGCCTGTTAATAGGTATAAAGTCAACATATAGTCCAAGACTGGTAAATGACCCTATACCCGGTAGTAATGTTTTAGCTGTGGCTGTGACTATAAGGTAGAATGATCTGTTAATTATTGATATTTACGACCCTCCGGGTACTTCGAAGACTGAGTCTATCCTCGAGCAACTGGATACCATATTAATGAATTGGGATGCCGATTATGAAAGTAACCCGATATTTTATGTGGGGATCTGAATGCGAGATGTGTGGACTTAGAAGGTTGTGGTAAATATGACAATGTATCTGATTTTAGCCAAATCCCACAAGCAACCTCCAATTCCAAAGGCAAGGCATGGGTTGATTACTTAAATGAATGGAGGTGTTCAATCTTGAATGGTCGCACAACCGGTGATATTCCCGGCCAATCTACCTGGCATATGGGCACAAAGAGGGCAGTCTTGGACTACATGGTGGTTTCCGAAGGTGTCTTGGGTACTGTCGCGGGTATTCACATTGCCCCCAACACTTATAGTGACCATGCACCAGTTGTCTTGACCTTAAGTGGTGGTGGGGGAAAGAGCTTTGGGAATGTGTGTAGCGATGTGACTACAACAAATCAAGGCAATCGGATCTGCTGGTCCCAGACTAATATTAATAGAATGAGGTCCTTGACTTTCCCTGAGGGCTGTTGTGTGAAGAGTGAAGTAAGGGGGAAATCCCCGGAGGGGATAGAGGTATGGATACAATCTCTCACTCAGTCCCTGTTCAAGTATACCCAGGTACCTAAATGAAATGGAAAGCTGTTGAAAGGGGTAAGTTTGATATCAAGATTCGAGATCGTAAAAGGTTAATGAGATGAGAAATTCGAGCTTGTAGACTCTCCACTATTAACACCAGGAATTCGCTGGAGAGGCGGACTGTGATTAAGCATATAAAGCGGCAGTATTGTATATGGCTCTAACATTACCGTAAGTTACAAAAACGTGAAAAATGGGAGGGCTTCATTCAGACCTTAATGAGCAGAAATACTCGCCGCATTTGGCAATTATTAGGTGAGGCAGGAGGGGCCCAGGGATTAAGAATAGTTAATCCTATTGGTGAGGAACAGTGGGTAGCACATATTAAACATAAGTTCTTTAATGCAAACATACCCGCTTCTACCATGGTATTAAATACATCCCCTTGGCCCTTGCCTTTAAGCCACAAGGCAATAAAGCAGGTTATTTTAGCCCTCAAATCCTCCAAAGCCCCTGGCCCGAATGGGCTGGCAAATGTGGTATTAAAACATGATCTGGACAATTGGGCACATGTACTTCTAACACTCTTCGCACGTATTTGTAGATCGGCTTTAATACCATCCTCATGGAAAAGGTTGGTGTTTATACCAGTGCATAAAAAGGGAGATCGAGGCAATGCTGGCAATTACCGACTTCTCTCCATGTTGGATGTAACTAGTAAAGTCTTCATGACACTTGTCCTTAAGGAACTTGAATCTTGGGTCACTAGTAATAACATCTTGAATTATGCTCAGACAGGGTTTACACCTGGTTCTGGGACAGCCCACAATATCAGGGTTCTGGACCTATTGATTAACAATACCCTGAGCAATAAAAACGCTACCTTGTACATGCTTTTTGTTGATTTTTGTAGTGCATTTGACCAAGTTAAGAGGGAGACCCAGTGGGGCAAATTAAGGAACTTGAAGTGCCCTGGTTGGATACTTCATGCTTTGATGAGCTTACATAATGACAACAGTGCCAGAGTCAGGCTCAACAATGAGGGAGAAGCCACCAACCCCATTAGTATCAACATGGGAGTAAAACAGGGTTGTGTCGGCGCACCTATGTGCTATAATTTGTATATAGCTGACCTGTTACCCCGGATGGCAGCTAAAGCAAATTGCCCCCCAAAATTGGGGTACACCCCTATTGTAGGGATGTTATATGCAGCTGATCTAATACTGTTCGACCGAACACTGACTGGACTAAGGAGCATGCTGGAGAAGCTGTCTCTTTATTCAGCGGAGTTGGGACTTACCATTAATCTAAGGAAAACTAAGATAATGGTAATCGCCAAAAGTGGCCCTTGTCGGTCAGAAGTTGTGACAAGCCTAGGGAGTATAAGTATTGATCAATCATATCCATATTTGGGACTTGAATTCGACACCCAACCCAGCTATAATCTGATCATCTCGCAAAAAAAGAGGCAGGCGAAACTCCTTACACTGCAGGCTTGTAAATTTTCCAAAGGAACAGCTGGGTTTAGTATTGCAGGGATTATTAGAGTCTACCAACAGTGCTTTGTCCCCGCTATCTTGTATGGCTTTGAGGCCTTAGCTATACAAGATATGAACTGGCTTAATATACTTGAGGGCCAGTATTGGCGAGCATTCTTGGGTTTGGGCCCAGCTTGTTCTGTCCAGTATCTTAGGTTGGAATTGGGCTTGACATCCTTGAAAGGCATGGCATTGAGAGCTTGTGGCGTGTTCTACTTGAAAGCTATTTCCTCCTTATCCTGCAAACTGCTTAGTCTGGCCGGTGCCAACTTTGATAACGAAAGGTCACCTCAAGGAATAAGCTATAAACAGTTAAATGAATCTCTCTTTGTTGACATAGACTGGTCCCATAATATGAAGCGGCTAATGCCATTTATCCATTAAAAAAAATCTTTTATGCAAAAAATCAATAGATGGGACTGGACCTAAAACTACATACACCTGTCAACTTCGAAGGGGTACGAAGCTGTATCTCATGTAATCCATAGATACAGAAGCCCCAACAATACCTGTTACTATGCCCAGATCCGGAGGTACGACATTTTATGTTAAAATTGCGGACGAATCAGTTACAGGTATTAGCAGTTATTGGGCCACGATTATGTATTCTACCGAAGGACAGGAGTTGTCGCTTTTGTGAGAAGGGAGAAAATGTAGAAACTACTAGGCATGTCCTGATTATGTGCCCTCGTTTGGGCTCACTGTATATGTGCATGCTTGGAAAGCTGGTAAACAACTATGAGGCCATTAAGGGAGACTCCTTTTGGGATTATTTTTTAAATTCCGATTCAATTAGGACTCAATTGGCACTATAGAGGGTATGTGTTAAAGTCAAAAGTTTATTACCGAACCATCCGGTATCAGTAGAATCGTGCTGGGCTGCTTTGGAACCGATGGAACCTTAGGAATCAGTCCCTATGTTCAAACTCAGAAGTTTGAGGTCGGATTATTATGATTATGATTGATCCCCGGTACTTAGTTGTATGTTTCCTTCCGTGCCAGGCATCCCGTGTGTAGTGTTGTATATGGTATGTTTGGGACCGTGTCATACTTACCTTTTATATTCTACCTTTATATTGTATTGTATTCATTTTGTATTGTACTGTGTTTGATTATGCATATATGTATAATAATTTCTTTTTAAAATTTTATATTTAATGTATTGATTGTAATATGTTTGGATTAAGTCATTTTATGTACTTGTATTTTGTGTCTTAAGTTCAAATTTGAACTATGTCACAATACATTTATTATTATTATTATTATTATTATTATTATTATTATTATTATTATTATTATTATTATTATTATTATTATTATTATTATGTATAGGTCTGTATGGCGAGAGCCTTAGCTTGTTGCCAAAGCTCATGGAAATGTCAGCTATTCTTTGATGCAGAACACGTATATACAAGCTATATAAAAGCAACAGCCATTGTGTAGGAGTGGGTGGCACTGTCTCTACTGAAGAATTAGCATATTCTGTTTGCGTAACTTGCGTACAAGTATTAAATGGATATTTGACATTGCAGTTTACTAAACAGGCAACAGATTTCCTCACTAGGAATAACTCTGAGTTAAGTTTACCAGGTACATTTTGACGTGGGCTGCAGTTCTCCAAAGAGCCCACTGAGGTCCTCAAGATGCATACGGTTACCTTTGCTATATTTTTGTGTACTTAATTTCAATAAATGGTAGCCATATGACTGCTATATGATGTACCCTTTGATAATAACGATCACATATCCCACATGCATAGATACAAGAGCAAGTTGAATTTCCATGTTGTTTGTACACTGATGTTTTTCACTTGTGTGCTGCATTATAATTGGGTTTGATAATAAAATACCTATGGTCCAAATCCATAACATTCATTTAAAACAGTATTTCTCAAAGACACCGCCTTAGAATGATAACTTTCAACAGTTATTCTCCAGCTGACTTGTGCAGAGTATGCAAAACTTGCACCAAAGGATTACATAGATGTCTTTGGCTGTGGTTTACCAAACAGTCAACAGATGCCCTCAGAGTGGATAAAAGTTAACATTTTTAGTGGACTTAGTACAAGTTAAGGGAGTCACTAAGCACTGATCATATGACTGCTGAATGATGACCCCCTTCTTCCTCTATGAAAATCAAACATAACACCTGTGCACAGATGTGCACGGATTAGAAAGAAAACATAACGTAGCAGAAAAAGGGATGACGTGACAAAAATGAATCTGTGGGAACTCAGGGCAGGAAAGGGGTCAAAGAACTCTAAGAACACCTCAGGGTTTCAATAAAGATGTGCTCATTTCATGTTGATGGCCACCGGAGAGACGGAAATCACCTGGGCGATTTTTAATGGGCATAGACCAGCTGCTGAAAAACACACCTCCCAGTGGAACCCAATCAAACGAATCGAGTCTACATTCTGTCCAGTTTCCCAGACCAGAGGACCATGTCCATGAACAGCCCTGTACATGAGTAAGATGGCCCATTTTTTAAGGTGTTTCTTGATGAGTTCACATATCCCAGTTTTGAGAAACAGTCCCCCTGTCCTTTGTGCTGGCTCTTGTTCAAGAATATTTAACACAACATCTATTTATATCTTTACAGCAGATTTTGGACCCATAACTTGCCTATGTTAAGAGGCCTTTACTAATAACAGTTGTCCATGTTTATATAACAGAGTCAAGGTGCTGCCAGTTCTATACATGTTTTTAAAACTCCAAGAGGATAATAAGATCAAACACATTTCAAAAATTGGGATTTGGCAGTGAATAGAAATCTTGTTATGCAAAATACAGAATGATGTTTTTCAGTGGCATTCCACTGGTACTTCCTATAATTTCTCCATAGAGCAAATGGTGCTTTGGAGGGCGTATCCCAATTTGACATCTTTTAAAATCTCATACTATAGAATGTGTATATTAGGTAATGACTCAAATTACTACAAAGACTACAAATAACTTAAACTATTGTTTTAGCCCAGACTTTCCTACATAAGTACCATTCCTATAGCCCTGAGTCCAATAACTGTCTTACTTGAACCTATCGCCCTGTACCTGCGACCTGCTACGTTATCTGCCTTACACTAATTGACTAGTCAGTCCAATCACCCAGACCTAGTATACTTCCCACATCATACAATGTACCTAATAATGTCCAACCTAGCATACCTGGGCACCTTACTCACACTAGAGTTATTGCACACTATGTCGTCCCCTGCAGGAGTTACAATAGACACCTTCAATAACCTCCTATCGCCTCCTACACTAGCTAGCCATCAGCATAATCCACAACAGCTGACTACTCAATGCAATATAGCCTTGAGAAATGCTAGACTACGCGCACGACTACCTAGAATCTTTGATCCTCTTATCAAATATGAAACTAACACCCGCCGAACTAAAATTCCATTAGAAACTACTCCCAAATCTAACTCTTACAACTATAAAAGGAATAATAACCCTCAAATAAATAGAGACAAAAGTACTAGCCCTACAGTGCCAACAAGTTTCATCTCACTCCCTCCAACCAAATCTATACCTAAACTCAAAGGCGCCCTAATAAATGCCAGATCTCTAGTTGCCCATGCTATAGAAATATCTGAAATTATCTCCACTGACGGCTATGACTTTCTAGCCATCACTGAAACATGGTTCCATGAGGCATCAGGCCCAGCACTGTCCCTAGCAGTTCCAAACAACTACACTATCCTTAGAATGGATAGATGCGAAGCTTGAGGCGGCGGTCTAGCCATCGTTGTCAAAACTAAGCTTGGCATGAGACTTTCTCCTTCACCTGCCACTGAATCTTGTGAAATAATGTCTACTAAAATACCCACAGCCAACTCTCAAACACTCAACATCCACTTGATATACAGACTTCCTGGTCCCATCAAGACATTCATAGAAGACTTATCTACCATCCTCTCAGAAAACTTAAAAGACACTACCCAAACATTACTACTTGGTAACCTTAATATAGGTTTTAATTACATTAATGAACCACAAGCAACAGCAGCATCTAACATCCTGACAGAACTGGGCTTCTCCCAAAGAGTGAATGAGCCCACTCACATTAAAGGGAGAATCCTAGACTGGGTTGCTGACCATACCTGCAACAACTCTACCCTAACTATCTAACCTCAAATATGGACAGAACACCATCTGATATCATTCACATTAGATACAAAAAGACCTAAACCACAACAACTCTGTGCACCACCCGCACTCACCAGGAATTAAAAAAAATATGACGTTAGACAAACTACTCCCTGGTATCCTGCCTACTTTAAATGCTCTACCAGAGAATGTCCTAGTTGAAGAATTCAACAAAATCATAATCAAAACCCTTTATAATATTGCCCCGCTAAAGCTTAGAAATAGCAAACCACATAGCCATCTGAACAATTGGTTCACCTCTCTCCTAAAAAGCCTTAGACTAGAAAAAAGAAAATGCAAAAACACTTGGGAACTTCACCCTACTCCGGAAAACAAATTGAAACTAATCAACATTTCATCCCAATATAAAAAAGGGATCCTCTAAGCAAAGCAAGAGACTTACAATAACAGAATTACACAAGATAATTCAAGCATGAAAGATTTGTTCTCTATACTTAGAGAACTAGAAAATCCCATAACTCCTCAAGACAACTGTCTTAAAGATAAAAAATGGTGCTCTGAAATCCAATATGCATTATCCAACAAAGTCCTTAACCTCCAAAAGAAAATAGAATTAAAGAGAGAGGCACTAGCCACTTCCTACTTCTCTAAAGAGATGGAGAAAGTAATACTTGGACTGAAACCTTCAAACTGCAAAGGAGATCTTTGCCCAGCACAACTGATCAAAGAAGCTGATTAATGCATCCTTTACCACCGGCACCATCCCGAGCAACCTCAAGGAATCATGGGTGCTCCCACTCCTCAAAAAGCAAACCTTAGACCCGGCTATACCTACCAATTATAGAATGATCACAACTGTGCCATACCTCCTGAAGATCCTGGACAAGGTGGCATACACCCGAATCCAGAACTTCCTTGAACTGAACCAGTTACTAGGCTCTTGTCAATCCGGTTTCCGACCATTACACAGCACAGAAACCGCACTTATCGATCTTAAAGCCCAAATTGATAAACTACGAGACATTGTAAAACCAGCACTACTCCTTCTCTTAGACCTATCTGCCGCATTCCACTTAGTGGATCACAAGGTGCTCTGTAACCACTTAGCTACAGCAGCACACTTCTCTACTGAGGCAATAGTGTGGATCCAATCATTCCTTAGTGACCGCACCATGAGGGTCTTCTCACCAACAGCAGCAGCGGACCCCATCCCTATCACATGCGGCGTGCCTCAGGGCTCATGAGTTTCACCAACATTATATAACATCTTCACTAAGCCAATATTTGATGACTTGGACCATCTGGGTATCACCTACACCAATTATGCAGACGATACCCAGATCCTCCTCCCACTCACCGGGGACTATGATGAGGACCTAGCAATGGAGAACAGAATCTACAGCATCGTTCAGGCATGGATGGCCACCCATGCCCTTTGCCTGAACGATGACAAAACAGAGCTTCTCATCCTGGGCACCACCTCCCTCATCAACAAATTAAGTATGAATTACTCTTCCTTCATCAACGATGAGAATTGCATCCAAGTAGCTAAGGAAGTAAAAACATTAGGCATATACCTTGACTCTACCCTATCATTTACGAAACAGGTAAATACACTAGCCTCATCAACAGCTTACACATGTAAACTAATTAGAGTGGGGAAATAATTCCTATCTCAGAACAGCTGCCTAACTTTAGCCAGAGCTTTAATAATCACTAAAATAGACTATTTTAATGCCCTGTACATTGGAGCTACTAAATCCACCATCAACAAAATTCAGATATAGCAAAACAATGCGCTTCGAGCTGCACTGAACATTCCTAAGAGAGAACATATCTCGGAAACAAGAAGGAAAAATAAATGGCTTACCACTATGAGAAAATTAGACTTAAGACTGCATCCCTCACACACAAATCCCTAAACAACAAAGCCTCTCAATACTTAGGCGACAGATTCTCCGAATGTACTCTATAAAACAAACAAGACTAGCTAACACCAATCACCTCCAAGTACCGCGATTTAAACTCACCACCATAGGCGGAACTAGCTTCCCAGTAAAAGCTGCTCAATTGTGGAACAAGTTACCCATCACATTGAGAACAGAACAATCCTTTACCAAATTCAGGCAAAATGTGATCAGCTGGTTGATAGCGACAAATGTTAAATGAATGAATGAACCTGCTCCCGCCTGTTTATCTATATGCCTGAAATATCTGTTATCTCCTGACTGCTGTTTTTTTCAAATTATTAACCTGGTAACCCTTCACATGTATGACATTCTGTAACCTGTAACCTTGCACCAAGCTGTACGTTTTCTTATCCCTGCGCCCTTATACCCCAGGGTCCGGTGCGCATAATAAGTACTAAACAAACAAACAAACAAACAAACAAATCTGCCAGAAGTTATATTTACCCAATTACTTTTGTAGAGGTGGAGCCAAGTTACCCCACCCAAAGCTACTCCCCCATGTTGCCTACATGTTCAGAGCCAGAGTGTGAGACACGTGCAATGCCAGTGAGAATACCTATACCAAAGAGAATCCTGGAAGTAAGATTCCCATTGAGAAAGCCATATATGCATTCACGACACTAAGATGGCCATTTGATTGAAATCCCAGAATAAGTGTGAAACTGAGCAACAGAGAAGATTGGTGGCATCATGAAGAACAGAGCTGATGCACCCAGAAGAGATGCATAGATGAGAGAATATAAACACTCTGTAGGCACTCTAAGGAGGAGGTGCCAAAGATGAACAACATTTTGAGCTTGAGATGATGATGTTCATCCTGCAGAAATAATGAAGAAGATATCAAGTCATTTTACAATTGTACAGATGAAGCAACACAAGTAGACAAAGTATTCTTAAAGGCTGGAATAGCTTGCGGTGATGCGCCAACATATATGCATAGGAAACCTATGAACGTATGAACTATGGATGATTCCACAACACACTTTAGCAGAGCTAGATTCAGTGAAAAGGAAGGTTTTCAGTATGTCGCAGTTAGAAATTGGAAAACCTAACCATGGTGGTGAACTGGGCTTGGCTGGCTCACCACCAAGAAGTCAAGGCCACCTTGGGCCTGAATGTTCGCACAGTGGTTACAGAACATATGAAAATAACAAACCTTCTGTCTTAGGTGAGGAGTGAGAACATTGAAGATATCAGAGGTTCAAATATAATAGTATTTTAAATGCACATAAGACTTGAAAACATGGTCTGCAGTCATGTGGTTGGATGAAAATAGACACTAGGACGAGTTGTATCCAAACCGAGAAGACAGAGTATGCCTATACTGCCTGATATTCTCGAGCTCAGAGAACATTTCCAAGGCTAAATTCAATGTTAGCCTGCATGCTGCTTACGTAGTTGGAATATTACAAAGGGGTACAAGAGTGCCAACCAATTATAGAGGGCCACATAATAGAGAGCCCTATAGTTTGTATAACCAATGGGACATTGGCCCTCATTACAACTCTGGCAGTAGCGGCTGCCGTTGGAATTGTAATTTTTCTGGCACCCATGAATGGGCAAGAACCGGGTCATGCCGAGTTCTGCAGACCCGGTAATTGCCCATTTTCGGGTGCCAGAATCAAGGGTCTCCAAATCCCCATTCTGCCCAATAGGGCTGAATGGAGATGGGGACATCGGATGCACCGGGACATTCAGGGTTGTGCCGGTGCATCCAACGTGCTCAGTTACACCCGCCAGGAAAAACTTGGCGGGTGAAACGGCACCCGGAAGCAGAGCTTGTAGTATGGTGGTCCAGGAACTACAGTATCAGCATGCTTACCAGTACCGTACTTCCCGGACCGCCATGCTCGTAATGAGGCCCATTGTGTATTAGATGACGTTTGTAGAAACTTGCACTAGACAAGGGCTTAGTTACCCCACTTGATGTTAGAGACACAATCACCTTCCCAACAAGTATGGAACGTATACCTAGATGTTCCCTGTAATCCTATCACCTTCCCAAATGTGGGATATATTGACCCACTCAACAGCATTTTACCACATCACCAAGCTGCATTTGCGCAAGAAACAGCAACATGGCTGAGCAGGCTCCTGTGCACACCAGGACCTCAAAACTGCATTTTGGCAGCAACAAAAGATGGCTGCACCATCCTACCTAGCACACTTCAGGCAAAATGGAACAAGGGGATACAGTGAAAAAGTATGCCAGTGTGTTCTGAGACATATACATATGGAATCAAGTAGAAAGGCAGCAATGCTTTGTTGCAAAAGCCAAAAATCCCCTTCGAAATGAAAAATGTTCTCCCTTTAAAAATGCTGCTTTGATGCTAATTCCATCTGTTCATTTTGAAACCACTGTGATTAAAAAGGCCCTGTCATGCCCAGGATATTTCACTGTGCTTCACCAAAACCAGGCATAATTCCTGAATGACAGGCCCAGTCAAACCAACTCTGAGAGAAATCAATAAGCAACTTTACTTCACTCGCATGGGAACACGCATTTATTTCTTGACAAAAAGTATCCAGGCTCAGCAGTTCAAAGAGAATCTAACTCTCTGAGCCAGGTCAAGTGTATCTATTCTTTAGATAAAACTCCTGCATGCAAGGAAATGACTACAGCTGCAAGGACAGTATG
This sequence comes from Ambystoma mexicanum, assembly GCF_040938575.1. Classification (NCBI taxonomy): domain Eukaryota; kingdom Metazoa; phylum Chordata; class Amphibia; order Caudata; family Ambystomatidae; genus Ambystoma; species Ambystoma mexicanum. The sequence continues at coordinate 1,143,688,448 of NC_090933.1, forward strand.
GGCATCTGAGGGAGCTGCCAAACCGAATTTAAAGAAAGAAATGCTAGCAGTTTTTAACACATGTGGAAAAATAGGCTTTGCTGACTGAAGGAAAAAAATGGCCTGTTTGAAAATAAATTGTTAATGAAAGCCTGCTTACTTAGCAATGTAAAGGGATTATGTTAGTGGTGGTAATACGGACATAGGCTATCTTCTTCCACATGTTTGTTTAATTCAGGACCCAAAATAAGAAATGAAAGAGTTTAAAACACATGGGCTGGATTTGCAAGCTCTCAAAAAAACAGTCATACCAGTTGCCAGCCATGGAACATCCCCAGGATCCAGGACACGTAAGTGAAAATTGCCAGCTTGAAAAACCTTGAATGGGACAGGACAAAGAAAGTTCACATGCTCACCAAACATTCGTCTGTGCTCCAGGCCTGGATAATAGCAGTCCTGGGACACCAACCTGTCAAGTGTGAAGCGGCAATAAAACCTTGAATTAAACTGTAAACCCCCACTTTGCCTTGAAGGAAATGACAGTTGAAAGTAGTGGGAGGAAACAAAAAAAAATGACTCAACAAAGAAACTTCCTTTTTGATGGCAAAGACTATTTTATAAAGAAACTTTAAAGACTTTTATTTTATTTTTGCAGCAAGAATTAGTAAAAATGTTCAAAATGTGCAGTTTCAAATCTAATTTTATGGACTTTCTTTTAAAACCTGGTAGAGCTCATTGCCGCATGGGGAACAGAAGTTACAAAATAGGACATATTACAAGGAAAGTATTAAAGGTGAGAACATAACATTTTGTACAGACATCCCTGGGGATAATGCTCATCTGTGCATAAAGTTAGGGAATTTTAGGCCAAATCTTTCATGTGTAAAATTACCAAAATGTATCAGAAAGGCGAAACAAGGTCCCACAGACCTGAGGATTGGACTGATCAGTGCTGCACATAAAATGTAACCTGTGTGTATAATTTGCCAAGAGATTGCAATTGTAGAAATGTATGTTTTTGGCAAAATCTTATTTTCAGTAAAGTAAATGTGGGAGTTTTTGGACATTGTAAAACTCACCTCATAAACCTGACATTGTTCCCTTGGAAATCCAACCAACTGAGAGCGAGGCAGAGACTAGCACCCTTGTCCAATCAAATTGTTAGGGGTGTGTTTAGTGAAGCCTGCCCCAGTCATATACTTGGATGAGGTCACTAGGCATTATAAATAAGGGTCCCTGACAAGACTCTGGACACACATTCTTCCTGATTTCCTGTGCTGCGTTTCTGTTCCTTTTTCATCTTCCAGACTCCAGATCCCAACTTCAAGGCAAAGCATTGCTGATCCTACTCGAGGGTCCACTGCAGTACCCAAGCAGTGAGGACCCCATTCCCAGCAAGGCCATATGGCTTGCTACCACTCACTGCATGCTGTTATCCTGCTACCCTGATGACCTATATTATCCAGCGACCAGAACTGCCATTCCAGAAGTGCTACCCGGTAACCAGTCCCTGCCCAGCTGATCCTGTCCCACTGATTTTGTCCAGCTGTCCTTTGTTAGACCAGATCCTCGTGGTGACAGAACGCTGACTGTCCAAAATCCTAAACTAAAGTGGACTGTGACTATCAATGGGAACCATAGAAAACCATAGTATACCTTGCCTTGTCCTTAGTTCCCCTCTCTAATTCACCCTATCAATATCCTGATAACTTGTAATATTGTCAGAATCATTCTTGCAACCCTGCCATTGATTTCTAGAGCTAGTGCCATCTCTTTAGTAGTTTGTTTTGTAAATCCTAAACTATTAATACTATTTCGAGTGATCGGACTGGTTCCGCCAGGGTGGGTGCTGGAAAGCTAGGGTTGAATTCGCAAATCAACCGTGGAGCTTACTGTGTCCCTCTATGGTGTACTAGCCTGAATACTCTAGTGTGGCGGCAGCTGCTGACTGATTTGCACATGGCTGGTCCCCTTTTGCAACGGCGCAGATGGGCTAAAAAACGGTGGTGTGGAAGGTTGCCCAGAGCAATTGCCAGTGGTTTAGATTCATTCGAAACCTTCCACCCATCACTTTTGTGGTCAGTTTGTTTCTCCTTGTGAGAGAGGGTATGCCCAGACGTGGGTCCCTTGCTCGCTGCGCCACAGGGAACCAGGCTGCACCTCACTGAGGAGGTCCAACAAGGCCGAAACATGTCTGGGGTTGCTTGGTTTTCTGTGCAGAGGGGACCTGGCCTAGCAGTTCGGGCAGGGCTGCTACCTTCGGTGGCGGCAGCTGCTGACTGATTTGCACATGGCTGGTCCCCTTTTGCAACGGGGCAGATGGGCTAAAAAACGGTGGTGTGGAAGGTTGCCCAGAGCAATTGCCAGTGGATTAGATTCATTCGAAACCTTCCACCCATCACTTTTGTGGTCAGTTTGTTTCTCCTTGTGAGAGAGGGTATGCCCAGACGTGGGACCCTTGCTCGCTGCGCCACAGGGAACCAGGCTGCACCTCACTGAGGAGGTCCAACAAGGCCGAAACATGTCTGGGGTTGCTTGGTTTTCTGTGCAGAGGGGACCTGGCCTAGAAGTTCAGGCTGGGCTGCTACCTTCGGTGGCGGCAGCTGCTGACTGATTTGCACATGGCTGGTCCCCCTTTGCAACGGCACAGACGAGCTAAAAAACGGTGGTGTGGAAGGTTGCCCAGAGCAATTGCCAGTGGTTTAGATTCATTCGAAACCTTCCACCCATCACATTTGTGATCAGTTTGTTTCTCCTTGTGAGAGAGGGTATGCCCAGACGTGGGTCCCTTGCTCGCTGCGCCACAGGGAACCAGGCTGCACCTCACTGAGGAGGTCCAACAAGGCCGAAACATGTCTGGGGTTGCTTGGTTTTCTGTGCAGAGGGGACCTGGCCTAGCAGTTTGGGCTGGGCTGCTACCTTCGGTGGCGGCAGCTGCTGACAAATTTGCACATGGCTGGTCCCCTTTTGCAATGGCGCAGACGGGCTAAAAAACGGTGGTGCGGAAGGTTGCCCAGAGCAATTGCCAGAGGCTTACATTCATTCGAAACCTTCCACCCATCACTTTTGTGGTCAGTTTGTTTCTCCTTGGGAGAGAGGGTATGCCCAGACGTGGGTCCCTTGCTCGCTGCACCACATGGAACCAGGCTGCACCTCACTGAGGAGGTCCAACAAGGCTGAAACATATCTGGGGTTGCTTGGTTTTCTGTGCAGAGGGGACCTGGCCTAGCAGTTCGGGCTGGGCTGCTACCTTCGGTGGCGGAAGCTGCTGACTGATTTGCACATGGCTGGTCCCCTTTTGCAACGGCGCAGACGGGCTAAAAAACGGTGGTGTGGAAGGTTGCCCAGAGCAATTGCCAGTGGTTTAGATTCATTCAAAACCTTCCACCCATCACTTTTGTGGTCAGTTTGTTTCTCCTTGTGAGAGAGGGTATGCCCAGACGTGGGTCCCTTGCTCGCTGCGCCACAGGGAACCAGGCTGCACCTCACTGAGGAGGTCCAACAAGGCCGAAACATGTCTGGGGTTGCTTGGTTTTCTGTGCAGAGGGGACCTGGCCTAGCAGTTCGGGCTGGGCTGCTACCTTCGGTGGCGGCAGCTGCTGACTGATTTGCACATGGCTGGTCCCCTTTTGCAACGGCGCAGACGGGCTAAAAAACGGTGTTGTGGAAGATTGCCCAGAGCAATTGCCAGTGGTTTAGATTAATTCGAAACCTTCTACCCATCACTTTTGTGGTCAGTTTGTTTCTCCTTGTGAGAGAGGGTATGCCCAGACGTGGGTCCCTTGCTCGCTGCGCCACAGGGAACCAGGCTGCACCTCACTGAGGAGGTCCAACAAGGCCGAAACATGTCTGGGGTTGCTTGGTTTTCTGTGCAGAGGGGACCTGGCCTAGCAGTTTGGGCTGGGCTGCTACCTTCGGTGGCGGCAGCTGCTGACAAATTTGCACATGGCTGGTCCCCTTTTGCAATGGCGCAGACGGGCTAAAAAACGGTGGTGCGGAAGGTTGCCCAGAGCAATTGCCAGAGGCTTACATTCATTCGAAACCTTCCACCCATCACTTTTGTGGTCAGTTTGTTTCTCCTTGGGAGAGAGGGTATGCCCAGACGTGGGTCCCTTGCTCGCTGCACCACATGGAACCAGGCTGCACCTCACTGAGGAGGTCCAACAAGGCTGAAACATATCTGGGGTTGCTTGGTTTTCTGTGCAGAGGGGACCTGGCCTAGCAGTTCGGGCTGGGCTGCTACCTTCGGTGGCGGAAGCTGCTGACTGATTTGCACATGGCTGGTCCCCTTTTGCAACGGCGCAGACGGGCTAAAAAACGGTGGTGTGGAAGGTTGCCCAGAGCAATTGCCAGTGGTTTAGATTCATTCAAAACCTTCCACCCATCACTTTTGTGGTCAGTTTGTTTCTCCTTGTGAGAGAGGGTATGCCCAGACGTGGGACCCTTGCTCGCTGCGCCACAGGGAACCAGGCTGCACCTCACTGAGGAGGTCCAACAAGGCCGAAACATGTCTGGGGTTGCTTGGTTTTCTGTGCAGAGGGGACCTGGCCTAGCAGTTCGGGCTGGGCTGCTACCTTCGGTGGCGGCAGCTGCTGACTGATTTGCACATGGCTGGTCCCCTTTTGCAACGGCGCAGACGGGCTAAAAAACGGTGTTGTGGAAGATTGCCCAGAGCAATTGCCAGTGGTTTAGATTAATTCGAAACCTTCTACCCATCACTTTTGTGGTCAGTTTGTTTCTCCTTGTGAGAGAGGGTATGCCCAGACGTGGGTCCCTTGCTCGCTGCGCCACAGGGAACCAGGCTGCACCTCACTGAGGTGGTCCAACAAGGCCGAAACATGTCTGGGGTTGCTTGGTTTTCTGTGCAGAGGGGACCTGGCCTATCAGTTTGGGCTGGGCTGCTACCTTCGGTGGCGGCAGCTGCTGACAAATTTGCACATGGCTGGTCCCCTTTTGCAATGGCGCAGACGGGCTAAAAAACGGTGGTGCGGAAGGTTGCCCAGAGCAATTGCCAGAGGCTTACATTCATTCGAAACCTTCCACCCATCACTTTTGTGGTCAGTTTGTTTCTCCTTGGGAGAGAGGGTATGCCCAGACGTGGGTCCCTTGCTCGCTGCGCCACATGGAACCAGGCTGCACCTCACTGAGGAGGTCCAACAAGGCTGAAACATTTCTGGGGTTGCTTGGTTTTCTGTGCAGAGGGGACCTGGCCTAGCAGTTCGGGCTGGGCTGCTACCTTCGGTGGCGGAAGCTGCTGACTGATTTGCACATGGCTGGTCCCCTTTTGCAACGGCGCAGACGGGCTAAAAAACGGTGGTGTGGAAGGTTGCCCAGAGCAATTGCCAGTGGTTTAGATTCATTCAAAACCTTCCACCCATCACTTTTGTGGTCAGTTTGTTTCTCCTTGTGAGAGAGGGTATGCCCAGACGTGGGTCCCTTGCTCGCTGCGCCACAGGGAACCAGGCTGCACCTCACTGAGGAGGTCCAACAAGGCCGAAACATGTCTGGGGTTGCTTGGTTTTCTGTGCAGAGGGGACCTGGCCTAGCAGTTCGGGCTGGGCTGCTACCTTCGGTGGCGGCAGCTGCTGACTGATTTGCACATGGCTGGTCCCCTTTTGCAACGGCGCAGACGGGCTAAAAAACGGTGTTGTGGAAGATTGCCCAGAGCAATTGCCAGTGGTTTAGATTCATTCGAAACCTTCTACCCATCACGTTTGTGGTCAGTTTGTTTCTCCTTGTGAGAGAGGGTATGCCCAGACGTGGGTCCCTTGCTCGCTGCGCCACAGGGAACCAGGCTGCACCTCACTGAGGAGGTCCAACAAGGCCGAAACATGTCTGGGGTTGCTTGGTTTTCTGTGCAGAGGGGACCTGGCCTAGCAGTTCGGGCTGGGCTGCTATCTTCGGTGGCAGCAGCTGCTGACTGATTTGCACATGGCTGGTCCCCTTTTGCAACGGCGCAGATGGTCTAAAAAACGGTGGTGTGGAAGGTTGCCCAGAGAAATTGCCACTGGTTTAGATTCATTCGAAACCTTCCACCCATCACTTTTGTGGTCAGTTTGTTTCTCCTTGTGAGAGAGGGTATACCCAGACGTGGGTCCCTTGCTCGCTGCGCCACAGGGAACCAGGCTGCACCTCACTGAGGAGGTCCAACAAGGCCGAAACATGTCTGGGGTTGCTTGGTTTTCTGTGCAGAGGGGACCTGGCCTAGCAGTTCGGGCTGGGCTGCTACCTTCGGTGGTGGCAGCTGCTTACTGATTTGCACATGGCTGGTCTCCTTTTGCAACGGCGCAGACGGGCTAAAAAACGGTGGTGTGGAAGATTGCCCAGAGCAATTGCCAGTGGTTTAGATTCATTCGAAACCTTCCACCCATCACTTTTGTGGTCAGTTTGTTTCTCCTTGTGAGAGAGGGCATGCCCAGACGTGGGTCCCTTGCTCGCTGCGCCACAGGGAACCAGGCTGCACCTCACTGAGGAGGACAACAAGGCCGAAACATGTCTGGGGTTGCTTGGTTTTCTGTGCAGAGGAGACCTGGCCTAGCAGTTCGCGCTGGGCTGCTACCTTCGGTGGCGGCAGCTGCTGACTGATTTGCACATGGCTGGTCCCCTTTAGCAACGGCGCAGAGGGGCTAAAAAACGGTGTTGTGGAAGGGTGCCCAGAGCAACTGCCAGTGGTTTCGATTCATTCGAAACCTTCCACCCATCACTTTTGTGGTCAGTTTGTTTCTCCTTGTGAGAGAGGGTATGCCCAGACGTGGGTCCCTTGCTCGCTGCGCCACAGGGAACCAGGCTGCACCTTACTGAGGAGGTCCAACAAGGCCGAAACATGTCTGGGGTTGCTTGGTTTTCTGTGCAGAGGGGACCTGGCCTAGCAGTTCGGGCTGGGCTGCTATCTTCGGTGGCAGCAGCTGCTGACTGATTTGCACATGGCTGGTCCCCTTTTGCAACGGCGCAGATGACTAAAAAACGGTGGTGTGGAAGGTTGCCCAGAGAAATTGCCACTGGTTTAGATTCATTCGAAACCTTCCACCCATCACTTTTGTGGTCAGTTTGTTTCTCCTTGTGAGAGAGGGTATACCCAGACGTGGGTCCCTTGCTCGCTGCGCCACAGGGAACCAGGCTGCACCTCACTGAGGAGGTCCAACAAGGCCGAAACATGTCTGGGGTTGCTTGGTTTTCTGTGCAGAGGGGACCTGGCCTAGCAGTTCCGGCTGGGCTGCTACCTTCGGTGGTGGCAGCTGCTTACTGATTTGCACATGGCTGGTCTCCTTTTGTAACGGCGCAGACGGGCTAAAAAACGGTGGTGTGGAAGATTGCCCAGAGCAATTGCCAGTGGTTTAGATTCATTCGAAACCTTCCACCCATCACTTTTGTGGTCAGTTTGTTTCTCCTTGTGAGAGAGGGTATGCCCAGACGTGGGTCCCTTGCTCGCTGCGCCACAGGGAACCAGGCTGCACCTCACTGAGGAGGACAACAAGGCCGAAACATGTCTGGGGTTGCTTGGTTTTCTGTGCAGAGGAGACCTGGCCTAGCAGTTCGCGCTGGGCTGCTACCTTCGGTGGCGGCAGCTGCTGACTGATTTGCACATGGCTGGTCCCGTTTAGCAACGGCGCAGACGGGCTAAAAAACGGTGTTGTGGAAGGGTGCCCAGAGCAACTGCCAGTGGTTTCGATTCATTCGAAACCTTCCACCCATCACTTTTGTGGTCAGTTTGTTTCTCCTTGTGAGAGAGGGTATGCCCAGACGTGGGTCCCTTGCTCGCTGCGCCACAGGGAACCAGGCTGCACCTCACTGAGGAGGTCCAACAAGGCCGAAACATGTCTGGGGTTGCTTGGTTTTCTGTGCAGAGGGGACCTGGCCTAGCAGTTCGGGCTGGGCTGCTACCTTCGGTGGCGGCAGCTGCTGACTGATTTGCACATGGCTGGTCCCCTTTTGCAACGGCGCAGACGGGCTAAAAAACGGTGTTGTGGAAGGTTGCCCAGAGCAATTGCCAGTGGTTTAGATTAATTCAAAACCTTCCACCCATCACTTTTGTGGTCAGTTTGTTTCTCCTTGTGAGAGAGGGTATGCCCAGACGTGGGTCCCTTGCTCGCTGCGCCACAGGGGACCAGGCTGCACCTCACTGAGGAGGTCCAACAAGGCCGAAACATGTCTGGGGTTGCTTGGTTTTCTGTGCAGAGGGGACCTGGCCTAGCAGTTCGGGCTGGGCTGCTACCTTCGGTGGCGGGCTGCTGACTGATTTGCACATGGCTGGTCCCCTTTTGCAACGGCACAGACGGGATAAAAAACAGTGGTGTGGAAGGTTACCCAGAGCAATTGCCAGTGGTTTAGATTCATTCAAAACTTTCCACCCATCACTTTTGTGGTCAGTTTGTTTCTCCTTGTGAGAGAGGGTATGCCCAGACGTGGGTCCCTTGCTCGCTGCGCCACAGGGAACCAGGCTGCACCTCACTGAGGAGGTCCAACAAGGCCGAAACATGTCTGGGGTTGCTTGGTTTTCTGTGCAGAGGGGACCTGACCTAGCAGTTCGGGCTGGGCTGCTACCTTCGGTGGCGGCAGCTGCTGACTGATTTGCACATGGCTGGTCCCCTTTTGCAATGGCACAGACGGGCTGAAAAACGGTGGTGTGGAAGGTTGCCCAGAGCAATTGCCAGAGGTTTAGATTCATTCGAAACCTTCCACCCATCACTTTTGTGGTCAGTTTGTTTCACCTTGTGAGAGAGGGTATGCCCAGACGTGGGTCCCTTGCTCGCTGCGCCACAGGGAACCAGGCTGTACCTCACTGAGGAGGTCCAACAAGGCCGAAACATGTCTGGGGTTGCTTGGTTTTCTGTGCAGAGGGGACCTGGCCTAGCATTTCGGGCTGGGCTGCTACCTTCGGTGGCGGCAGCTGCTGACTGATTTGCACATGGCTGGTCCCCTTTTGCAACGGCGCAGACGGGCTAAAAAACGGTGATGTGGAAGGTTGCCCAGAGCAATTGCCAGTGGTTTAGATTCATTCGAAACCTTCCACCCATCACTTTTGTGGTCAGTTTGTTTCTCCTTGTGAGAGAGGGTATGCCCAGACGTGGGTCCCTTTCTCGCTGCGCCACAGGGAACCAGGCTGCACCTCACTGAGGGTGTCCAACAAGGCCGAAACATGTCTGGGGTTGCTTGGTTTTCTGTGCAGAGGAGACCTGGCCTAGCAGTTCGCGCTTGGCTGCTACCTTCGGTGGTGGCAGCTGCTGACTGATTTGCACATGGCTGGTCCCCTTTTGCAACGGCGCAGACGGGCTAAAAAACGGTGGTGTGGAAGATTGCCCAGAGCAATATCTAGTGGTTTAGATTCATTCGATACCTTCCACCCATCACTTTTGTGGTCAGTTTGTTTCTCCTTGTGAGAGAGGGTATGCCCAGACGTGGGTCCCTTGCTCGATGCGCCACAGTGAACCAGGCTGCACCTCACTGAGGAGGTCCAACAAGGCCGAAACATGTCTGGGATTGCTTAGTTTTCTGTGCAGAGGGGACCTGGCCTAGCAGTTCGGGCTGGGCTGTTACCTTCGGTGGCGGCAGCTGCTGACTGATTTGCACATGGCTGGTCCCCTTTTGCAACGGCGCAGACTTGCTAAAAAACGGTGGTGTGGAAGGTTGCCCAGAGCAAATGCCAGTGGTCTAGATTCATTCGAAACCTTCCACCCATCACTTTTGTGGTCAGTTTGTTTCACCTTGTGAGAGAGGGTATGCCCAGACGTGGGTCCTTTGCTCGCTGCGCCACAGTGAACCAGGCTGCACCTCACTGAGGAGGTCCAACAAGGCCGAAACATGTCTGGGGTTGCTTGGTTTTCTGTGCAGAGGGGACCTGGCCTAGCAGTGCGGGCTGGGCTGCTACCTTCGGTGGCGGCAGCTGCTGACTGATTTGCACATGGCTGGTCCCCTTTTGCAATGGCGCAGACGGGCTAAAAAACGGTGGTGCGGAAGGTTGCCCAGAGCAATTATCAGTGGTTTAGATTCATTCGAAACCTTCCACCCATCACTTTTGTGGTCAGTTTGTTTCTCCTTGTGAGAGAGGGTATGCCCAGACGTGGGTCCCTTGCTCGCTGCGCCGCAGGGAACCAGGCTGCACCTCACTGAGGAGGTCCAACAAGGCCGAAACATGTCTGGGGTTGCTTGGTTTTCTGTGCAGAGGGGACCTGGCCTAGCAGTTCGGGCTGGGCTGCTATCTTCGGTGGCAGCAGCTGCTGACTGATTTGCACATGGCTGGTCCCCTTTTGCAACGGCGCAGATGACTAAAAAACGGTGGTGTGGAAGGTTGCCCAGAGAAATTGCCACTGGTTTAGATTCATTTGAAACCTTCCACCCATCACTTTTGTGGTCAGTTTGTTTCTCCTTGTGAGAGAGGGTATACCCAGACGTGGGTCCCTTGCTCGCTGCGCCACAGGGAACCAGGCTGCACCTCACTGAGGAGGTCCAACAAGGCCGAAACATGTCTGGGGTTGCTTGGTTTTCTGTGCAGAGGGGACCTGGCCTAGCAGTTCGGGCTGGGCTGCTACCTTCGGTGGTGGCAGCTGCTTACTGATTTGCACATGGCTGGTCTCCTTTTGCAACGGCGCAGACGGGCTAAAAAACGGTGGTGTGGAAGATTGCCCAGAGCAATTGCCAGTGGTTTAGATTCATTCGAAACCTTCCACCCATCACTTTTGTGGTCAGTTTGTTTCTCCTTGTGAGAGAGGGTATGCCCAGACGTGGGTCCCTTGCTCGCTGCGCCACAGGGAACCAGGCTGCACCTCACTGAGGAGGACAACAAGGCCGAAACATGTCTGGGGTTGCTTGGTTTTCTGTGCAGAGGAGACCTGGCCTAGCAGTTCGCGCTGGGCTGCTACCTTCGGTGGCGGCAGCTGCTGACTGATTTGCACATGGCTGGTCCCGTTTAGCAACGGCGCAGACGGGCTAAAAAACGGTGTTGTGGAAGGGTGCCCAGAGCAACTGCCAGTGGTTTCGATTCATTCGAAACCTTCCACCCATCCCTTTTGTGGTCAGTTTGTTTCTCCTTGTGAGAGAGGGTATGCCCAGACGTGGGTCCCTTGCTCGCTGCGCCACAGGGAACCAGGCTGCACCTCACTGAGGAGGTCCAACAAGGCCGAAACATGTCTGGGGTTGCTTGGTTTTCTGTGCAGAGGGGACCTGGCCTAGCAGTTCGGGCTGGGCTGCTACCTTCGGTGGCGGCAGCTGCTGACTGATTTGCACATGGCTGGTCCCCTTTTGCAACGGCGCAGACGGGCTAAAAAACGGTGTTGTGGAAGGTTGCCCAGAGCAATTGCCAGTGGTTTAGATTCATTCGAAACCTTCCACCCATCACTTTTGTGGTCAGTTTGTTTCTCCTTGTGAGAGAGGGTATGCCCAGACGTGGGTCCCTTGCTCGCTGCGCCACAGGGGACCAGGCTGCACCTCACTGAGGAGGTCCAACAAGGCCGAAACATGTCTGGGGTTGCTTGGTTTTCTGTGCAGAGGGGACCTGGCCTAGCAGTTCGGGCTGGGCTGCTACCTTCGGTGGCGGGCTGCTGACTGATTTGCACATGGCTGGTCCCCTTTTGCAACGGCACAGACGGGATAAAAAACGGTGGTGTGGAAGGTTACCCAGAGCAATTGCCAGTGGTTTAGATTCATTCAAAACTTTCCACCCATCACTTTTGTGGTCAGTTTGTTTCTCCTTGTGAGAGAGGGTATGCCCAGACGTGGGTCCCTTGCTCGCTGCGCCACAGGGAACCAGGCTGCACCTCACTGAGGAGGTCCAACAAGGCCGAAACATGTCTGGGGTTGCTTGGTTTTCTGTGCAGAGGGGACCTGGCCTAGCAGTTCGGGCTGGGCTGCTACCTTCGGTGGCGGCAGCTGCTGACTGATTTGCACATGGCTGGTCCCCTTTTGCAATGGCACAGACGGGCTGAAAAACGGTGGTGTGGAAGGTTGCCCAGAGCAATTGCCAGAGGTTTAGATTCATTCGAAACCTTCCACCCATCACTTTTGTGGTCAGTTTGTTTCACCTTGTGAGAGAGGGTATGCCCAGACGTGGGTCCCTTGCTCGCTGCGCCACAGGGAACCAGGCTGTACCTCACTGAGGAGGTCCAACAAGGCCGAAACATGTCTGGGGTTGCTTGGTTTTCTGTGCAGAGGGGACCTGGCCTAGCATTTCGGGCTGGGCTGCTACCTTCGGTGGCGGCAGCTGCTGACTGATTTGCACATGGCTGGTCCCCTTTTGCAACGGCGCAGACGGGCTAAAAAACGGTGATGTGGAAGGTTGCCCAGAGCAATTGCCAGTGGTTTAGATTCATTCGAAACCTTCCACCCATCACTTTTGTGGTCAGTTTGTTTCTCCTTGTGAGAGAGGGTATGCCCAGACGTGGGTCCCTTTCTCGCTGCGCCACAGGGAACCAGGCTGCACCTCACTGAGGGTGTCCAACAAGGCCGAAACATGTCTGGGGTTGCTTGGTTTTCTGTGCAGAGGAGACCTGGCCTAGCAGTTCGCGCTTGGCTGCTACCTTCGGTGGTGGCAGCTGCTGACTGATTTGCACATGGCTGGTCCCCTTTTGCAACGGCGCAGACGGGCTAAAAAACGGTGGTGTGGAAGGTTGCCCAGAGCAATTATCAGTGGTTTAGATTCATTCGAAACCTTCCACCCATCACTTTTGTGGTCAGTTTGTTTCTCCTTGTGAGAGAGGGTATGCCCAGACGTGGGTCCCTTGCTCGCTGCGCCGCAGGGAACCAGGCTTCACCTCACTGAGGAGGTCCAACAAGGCCGAAACATGTCTGGGGTTGCTTGGTTTTCTGTGCAGAGGGGACCTGGCCTAGCAGCTCGGTCAGGGCTGCTACCTTCGGTGGCGGTAGCTGCTGACTGATTTGCACATGGCTGGTGCCCTTTTGCAACTGTGCAGACGGGCTAAAAAACAGTGGTGTGGAAGGTTGCCCAGAGCAATTGCCAGTGGTTTAGATTCATTTGAAACCTTCCACCCATCACTTTTGTGGTCAGTTGGTTTCTCCTTGTGAGAGAGGGTATGCCCAGACGTGGGTCCCTTTCTTGCTGCGCCACAGGGAACCAGCTGCACCTCACTGAGGAGGTCCAACAAGGCCAAAACATGTCTGGGGTTGCTTGGTTTTCTGTGCAGAGGAGACCTGGCCTAGCAGTTCGCGCTGGGCTGCTACCTTCGGTGGCGGCAGCTGCTGACTGATTTGCACATGGCTGATCCCCTTTTGCAATGGCGCAGACGGGCTAAAAAACAGTGGTGTGGAAGGATGCCCAGAGCAATTGCCAGTGGTTTAGTTCATTTGAAACTTTCCACCCATCACTTTTGTGGTCAGTTTGTTTCTCCTTGTGAGAGAGGGTATGCCCAGACGTGGGTCCCTTGCTTGCTGCGCCACAGGGAACCAGGCTGCACCTCACTGAGGAGGTCCAACAAGGCTGAAACATGTCTGGGATTGCTTGGTTTTCTGTGCAGAGGGGACCTGGCCTAGCAGTTCGGGCTGGGCTGCTACCTTCGGTGGCGGCAGCTGCTGACTGATTTGCACATGGCTGGTGCCCTTTTGCAACGGCACAGACAGGCTAAAAAACGGTGGTGTGGAAGGTTGCCCAGAGCAATTGCCAGTGGTTTAGATTCATTTGAAACCTTCCACCCATCACTTTTGTGGTCAGTCTAGTGTAGAGTAAAACTGTTCTTGTCAAAACTGATTTCTTTTCCTTTTTTGCGCCTTTATTTTCTCCAAGTGCATCTTCTTAGATCTTACATAGCTCTTTCAATTTACCAGCTAGAGACCTAATTTCACGTCCATATTGTACCTATGGTCTATAGCTACACCCCAACAAAAAATTCTAAATCAGTGTATTTCACCCATTTATATTAAAAACCGCATGGGTAATTTCAGGCCGGAATTGCAAAGTTTGCTAAATTTCCAATGTGTCATTTGATGCAAACTTGGTTATCCATTGCCTGTGATTGTTAGTACTTGTACATTGTTGCTGTAGTGAAGAATAATATTTGTTTCCAGGTTTTTTTACATACATTAATTAATTCATTCATCCATTTATGTGTGTAATTTTTAGCATTGCCAGGGTTAAAATCCGTTTTTATCTCTTGTTTGGGGAGGGAAGGTCAGATTTCAATTCTGTATTCCATTTGTCATTCCTGATTACCTGCTGCTTCTGTTTATACAAAATTGATTATTTGTAGGTTGAGGGAACATTGCAGGGGGAAATTCTAACTCAAGTATTATCTTACCTAAAATCAAAAAGGGCTTCTATTTCCTGGTGTTTTGTATATGTGTCAATAGAAGGCTACACTGAGTGCATTGCTTACATTCCTCTAGTTCTTATCACCCCATTGGTGCCCCATATCAAAAATTGCATGATTTCTTTTGAATTTCAAAATAAATAAATAAATATTACATTTTATCAACCAGCCTGGTTCATGGTCCATTGTGACCCGGGGTATTTGAAAAGGGGGTGTGATATGAGTGGTGTACCATCTCAATATTGAATCTAATATAAAAACATAAGCATTTCAATTGCACGCTTCCTACTAGGCTGAGACTAAGGTGTGCGTCGCCTGATTGAAATCCTTAACAAATTTGGGGGCTTGGGTCCGGGGATTGATTTGGTTGCCACCCGTGACAGTCTAAAACAGTAGACTAACCTGCAGGGTAGTAATACTTTGCGTGGTGTGAATATTGTTTTACACTGTACAAGCACCCCCGCCCCCAAAACAAATACTCTAAGCACCAGGCCTGTGTCTATAAAAGTAAAATAAAATCAACCCCCGAAATAATTAATAAAGAAAGAACATTTCCAAAATGGCTGTTCCAGTACAGATAAATATGGCTGGGGAGCACCTTCTGCACAAGCTGTTTGTCAGAGGTGAGTGGCCAGAACAGGATAAGAAAGTCTGGCTACAAGACATAACGCAACAGGTCACCATCATGGAACTGGATACATGGCAGGATGGTGGCCTACTACACCAAGCTCTGAGTGAGCTATATATGACCCCAAAAATCAAAGAGGAGCAAAGCAAAATTGCCAGAATCATGGCCTACCTGGAGGTAGTATTTGCAAACTACAGCATAAAATTAAAAGAGGATCTGGCTCTCCAACAGCACACTAATGCACAATAATGCAGATCAAGATACCCAATTAGAGGCATTGAAAGAGGAGTGTAAGGAAAAGGTTGACTCTCTGCAAGAGAGTCAACAGAAATTAAATCAACAAATACATTTGAATAGAGCCTGCACAGAGCCGATGGTTACCCTACAAGACCAGATAGACAAATTGAAAGAGGAAAATAATAAATTAATCATGAGAGACCTCCACTCTCAAGCAGAATTTGATCAGGAGTGCATAAAATTAAAAGAGGATCTGGCTCTCCAACAGCACACTAATGCACAATAATGCAGATCAAGATACCCAATTAGAGGCATTGAAAGAGGAGTGTAAGGAAAAGGTTGACTCTCTGCAAGAGAGTCAACAGAAATTAAATCAACAAATACATTTGAATAGAGCCTGCACAGAGCCGATGGTTACCCTACAAGACCAGATAGACAAATTGAAAGAGGAAAATAATAAATTAATCATGAGAGACCTCCACTCTCAAGCAGAATTTGATCAGGAGTGCCAGAAATCCAATGCCATCAAAAAACAAAGGGATGACCTGGCTGAAGAGAGGGGCTCCCTAAATCAAGAGAAAGACGGCCTAGGCCAGGAAATAAGCAAGTTAAAAACCGAGTTGCAGGGGAGTGAATTAGCCCTCCAGGAGCTAAATGAACTGACAACGGAGTATGGGAAGCTGCTGGAACATGCCAGATGGGTAGAGGGTGCTCCGGAAGAGAACACCCTGACCAAAGATGTTAAAACTCAGGAGGTGAGTCTCCTGCAGCAGAAATTGTCTCAGAATTCCCAGACCACAGAGGAAGAGCAGAGAGACAATGAGGCTCTCTGTGAAAAGAATGATGGGCTCAACAAACAAGTGGCAATGCAAGAGCGGGTCATAGAGGCCAGTAAGGCCTTGATAGCTGAACAAAATGCTCCGATCTTTGCTTCTTATCTATAAGCATGGGCTTAAAAGGAGAAGCTAGCAAGATTTGAGAAAGAGGTTGATAGATTTAATCTTAACTGGAGAGACCCTGAACAGGTAGAGAGGGTCAGGGTCACCACAGATCATAGTATAAGGACCTCTATCCTAAGGGACTCCAACTCATTTAATACTGTTAACACTGCCAGCTTCATGTCTACCGGGTCACGTGAGCCCGAAACCATGAGGCCGGCAGAATTCAATAGAGACAACACTATGGAAATAACAGGTCAGCGCCCCACAGAAAATGATGGAAGGGCGACCCTGTATAGATACCCAAACATTCAGGCTGATGTCTCTGACAGGGAATTAGATCCACCAAAATATTACTTTCCGAGGGACCCGTTGGTCCAATTTAATGAAAAACCCAA
Organism: Ambystoma mexicanum; assembly: GCF_040938575.1. Taxonomy (NCBI): domain Eukaryota; kingdom Metazoa; phylum Chordata; class Amphibia; order Caudata; family Ambystomatidae; genus Ambystoma; species Ambystoma mexicanum. The sequence goes on from NC_090933.1 coordinate 1,143,704,880, forward strand.
TGAGATGAGACCCAAAAAGTGTATCCTGAAGACCTCTACCCAATTAGGGCATTGGGGTGAATACTCTGCCAACCCTGGGAGTAGGGAGGAGTCAGAAGACTACTCTCCTGTGCCCCACAGGAGTGGAGAAACTAGACCCACCATTCTGCGAGCCCCTCTCAAGCTCGCAGAATCCGGGAGGGCCTAGATGATCATGAGGGGACCTGAGCTAGTAGCACCTCTGCGTCTGAGAGCGAGTGGACTCGGGTGACTAAGCCAAAGAAGGCAAACAAACTCAAGTGAGTTATGACTAAAGACCCCATCAGGCAGATTAAGGCCCTTAGGAGTGTCATAACCCCCTACCATAGAAATGCGAAATATTCTGTTTGGGAACACCTGGAGCTCTATGATCAGATGATGGACACTTTTCATATGAAAGACAACCAAAACTGTATCAAGTATGTAAAGTGGACATTCTCCCCTGAATACTCCAGTTTCTTTATGGGACTGGAGGACCAGAACCATTCAAGATGGTTCACCTATAGGGCGGCCATCTTGAAACACTTCTCCGCCCGCCAGAACCCCCAGGAGGCTCGCAAAGCGCCATACAATCTGCAGTGCGGAGAAAAGCAGGCCCCATGAGAGTTTGTGCAGGAGCTGAAACGCTCCTTTGCCCAGACAACTAGGTGGGTGCGCACAGATAGCAGGGAGTCTGTAACCACCTTTTCTCATGCCCTCCCCAAGTAGATTGTGACCCAGCTGGTGAGGGATTTCCATGAGAAAAGAACTCTGGACTGGGTCATAGTGCAGGCGACCTGCATTTATGAGGTCCAAAAAACTGCAGAAAATAAAAATCAGAATAAAAACCCCAAAACCAGCCAACACCCCTACTGCTGCTAAGGTGGCGGAGGTGAAGGTTGCCCCCATTTTAGACCTAGAGATGTGGGAGCCTAAAAATACACCTGCACAAAGTCAGCATAATGAAAGATCCATAAGGCATTCTGGCCAGTCACAAACAGGTGACGATCAGGGAGGTAATCCCACTAATGGGACCCCTAAGTCCCCTGATTATATCAGCCCCCGATACAAGGGCAACAGACCAATCCTGTGGTATGCCTGGACTCCACTGGCTCAAAGGGGGGGGGGTTCCAACCAGGTAAGTGCTGCCCCGGGAAACTTCCCTCCTAACTTCCCTCAGGAGGACAGGAATTCCCCAAATGCTGGGTTAAGCTTCTTTCCCTGAAACCCACAAAACCCCAACCTGCAGGACAACCCTCCCTTCATTCCCTGCTTTCAGGAACCCAGACAACCCAATCCGGGAGAGGGGAGGCCAAGGTTGGAGGGTTACCAAAATTCGCCATATCCAGGGTACTATGGGAGAAGGGATAGTTACCCTTCCCGTGATCCACCTAGGGTTGACCAGAGACCCCCATACCAGCCGGAACGGGTATCACAACTGGAGCGCCAGGTCCAGAACCTAACCCAGCATCTGGGTTGCATGTTGAGGGCTCAACAGAACTCTCAGAGAAACATGGCCGCTCAGAACCCCACAAAGCAAGGAGCTGGCACCCCAGAACAATGGCGGCGCGAGAACCCTGACAACTCACCTGTTCCAGAGGAGGAGGCACGGGGGCAAGGATGTTGTAAAGCCCTAGAGAAAGCTTCCTTCCTCACTCGTGAAAAGGCCCTGAACACCCAGCAACCAGAACCAAAATCTCCTTCCCCTGAAAACCTGCCACCCAAGGTACAGAGGGTAGATAGGAGAAATAAAGAACCCAAAAAGACCCATTTTGTGGAGGAAGCTAGTGTCCTCCAATTTGAAGGAGATGAATCCTTAGAGGATCCTGAGAAAAAGATCTTCTCCTTCAGGGAAGGGGGGACACCTCCCAAAGAAAAATGGGTCCCAAGTGATTGAAATGAAGACTGGGTGGGGGTGGGGACTGACTCTGAATCGCCCATCCTAGAACGCCAGAATGAGCATCAAGGAGACATAATATTAAAAGACGATTCCCAAACTACCCAACTCCATTCTGGAAACTGCCTCCTACAAGGGGGGGGGCAGCCCAGAACCAGCACAAAAGGAACCTCAAACCTCACCAACCAACTCCCCAAATAGCAGAGTGTAAACATTTTCTTTCAGATCCCCAAACTCCAACACAGAATTATGTCCAGACTACCCCTGTGTCGAAGTCCAAAATAAAGAAATTGACTACCCAGCTTGCCCAGAATGCCCATTACCTTTGCCCATTGGAGGAGAAGGAAGGTAGGTTCTACGCATCCGTCCAGGTGCCGAGGCAATGTGCAATTCCAGCACTGGTGGACACTGGATCCCAAACCACTCTTCTGTCAAAAAGGACCTTTGAGCAGATAAATTCAGCAAGGGGGGATCCCTCTCACCTCTCTTCCTGGACAACTCCAGAACTTTGACGGGAAGGAAATTCCTGTCGAGGGGTCTGCAGAGCTGGAAATAAAAATAGGATGACACAAGATGAAGCACCTGGTCATAGTCGTGGCTCCAGAGGGAAGCCCCTGTCTATTAGGGAATGACATCCTTCGGAGGTTGTCTCCCCTAATATACTGTGTGAATAAGGTACTCTGGACCCAGACTCACAGGCCAATAAAATTAAAATAGAGTGTCAGCCATGTTGGTCTAAATGGCACATGCCACATGGTTGAACAAAAACCAGATCAAATTAAGTTTCATCTTCAGAATAACCAAATACCTGACGTGATAGTAATTGCTGTAGGACAACAAACTGGTGATGGGAACTCCATTCTATTCCTGAAAATCAACCTTCATTCCAGTCTCAAGTGGCATTCCACACTGGAAGGGAATACTTTGACATTTTATACCAATTCACAATCTGAAAATCCCAAGTCCATAGCTAAAAGTGATGAGAAACCAGCTCAAAGTTTAGCTGACATTCAGAAAACAATTATTGATCCCTATTCAGTTCAATCAGGGGAAGGAATCGGTTCTTGGCCAAGTGTGCGTGAACAACGGTAAGAGATTCATCAGCGAAACCACGTTCCAAAGCTCCCAAAAGATCCAGCCATTCCCACATTTAAATTGGTCAATAAGTGTGAAATGGGCCTGGAAACTCCCAATTCCAGACATCTCCTGCCTAGCAGATGTATGAACAAAATTTCTATCGGAAACAAAAGCATAGTACATAATTGTTGGGTCGTGAGAGATGTCCCTGCTGCATTAATTTGGACCTGATCAATTACAAAGCCTGTTCCCGACTATGGGGAAATCCCATGTACTTTGATGATTCAGAAAAAGCATTTTGGTCAGTCCAATTGCTGCCGTATGCAGTTGAAGTTCCAATTGGAGAGGAGGTCACCATCCCAGGACATACCCGACTATTCTCACTTGAATTAAAAATTAAAAGAACAGAAACTGCAAAATGCGGACACATATCTACACCTCAATGCCCATCTTCAACAGCAGGGGTTGGGTTAAACCCAACACCATTAGTCAATGTAGAACACAACACCATTCCAATATTGATGGAACAGCGACCTTAGGAGTATCACTCTGGGTGCAGGCACCATTATTGGAATGGCGGTTGATGACCGACATTTTTCCATGGATCTAGGTAATGAACTGATATGACCAATCCCCAAAGACAGTTTGGACTACGATAATGACAATGACTTACCACCAGACAGGATCTTCACCCGGCAAGGGGGGAATTTCCTAGTGTACTCTTTCTGCCCTTATGGCGAGGTGGCTTGTGACATCAGGAAGGATGAGGTGATTTTCCAGGTCCCCAATGACAGCCTTGCCTACCTGAAACCCTCTGTCCAGGTCAATACTCTCACCAAGGACCTCTCCACCCAGCTGGAGGAGGCCGCTGAGATAGCAAAACCGGAGGTCTTTCCAGGCTTCAGGCAAATGGTTGAAGAGCGAGTCAACCTAGCTGATGCCTGTGAGATTCAGGAGCAAAAGCAAAAATTGAAACAAGTTTTCTTAGATTTTCAAGATCTCTTTGCAGTGGACTCGTATGACTGTTGTCGCACCGAAATCCATACAACGACAATTCCCACAGACCCTGGAATGACTCCATTCTTTGTGAAGCAATACCACTTGCCTCTCGCATTCATGGAGTCCCTCACAGAAATAATCAAAAACCTTGAGTCCCGTGGGATAATTTGTTCAGTCCACAGCACCTTTAATAATCTGGTGCTGGGAATTTGAAAACCGAACGGCCAGTGGAGACTCTGTGCTGACCTTAGGGAGTTGAATAAACGGGTCCACGTGTCCTGATGGCCTCTCCACTACATTGACCAGGGGCTGGCCCAGATGCAGGGGTCAAAGGTATACACTGCCATTGACCTGAACAATGGGTACTGGACTGTGTCTGTCAATAGGGAGGACCAATACAAGCTGGCCTTTACCTTCAAAATTCAACATCTTCCTACATAGGGCCATGCCCAACTTGGGTGAAAGGGATAACTTGGCCTTTGTGGATGATGTCTTGATAAAAAGCTCATCTGTGGAGAAACGCATAGCGGAAATCCGTTATGTTCTGACACAGTTGAGGGTTGCCGGAGCAAATCTCTCCTTCCAAAAGGCGCAGTGGTGCAGGACCCGTGTCAAGTTCTTGGGGCATGAGATAACTCCGGAAGGTCTTTGTCCCCAGAAAAACAAAGTGGAAGCACTTCTAAAACTGAAAGACCCCACAACTCTGCGTGAGCTAAGAAGCCTCCATGGACTGACTAACTACAGTAGGAAGTTCATCGAGGATTACGCAGAGATCACAAGACCCCTGATCCATCTGTTGAAGGGGGGGTCAAGTGGGAGTGGGGTCCAGAACAAGCCGAGGCAGTAAAGCAACTCAAAAGAAGCCTCTCACAAGTGCCTTGTCTAGCTTACCCTGTCAAAAACAAGGAGTTCTTCTTGGAGACAGGGTTCTCAAATACATGCTTGACACCAGTATTATATCAAAAGCATGACAAGGTCAATAAAGTAATCTCCTATGCAAGCAAGACTTTATCCTCTGTGGAGGAAAAATTCAACGATTGTGAGAAGGCACTCCTGGCAATGGTGTGGGCATTTATAAATTACTGCCGATTCATCCAGGAGTAACACATCATAGTGGAGACTCCCCACCAGCCTTTACAATATCTCCAAAGTGACATAGTCCGGGCCGTAAATGTGAGTAATTCCATAATTACTTCCTGAATTCTGTCAATGCAAGACTTTCCTGTGGAGGTCGGATATGGCAAAAACAAGAAGAGTCCCCTCATGCAAGGTCTGGCTGACTTGCATGATTGTGCCAGAGAAAATTGTCTCGAGGACGAAGGTCTTAAAATCCAGGACAACATGGAGGTGTACCTGAATTCCCCACACAAAGTCTATGAAGAAGACAAGTTTGACGGAATGCCCACCGTTTATGTGGATGGGTGCTCCAACCATGCTGACAACAAGGGGGAAAAGGAACTGGTGGCCGGCGTTGGGAATGCCTGGGTGAATGATGCCCCGGAACCTTCCGCTGGGTACAAATTCGGTTCCCGCAGTAGTCAGATGGCAGAGTTGATGGCTGTTCATCAGGCCATCCTAATTGCCGTCCAACACCAACTCCACGACTGGTCATAATTACTGATTCAGATTATGCCCGGAACAGGTTTGTGGAGCACCTGGTTAATTGGAAAACCAGAGGCATGCTATGTGTGAATAATAAACCACTCAAACATGGCAAACTCATTCAAAATATTGATGATCTGGTCACTTTTAGTGGGATGACCATCTATTGGAAGAAGATCAAGGGTCATTCCAGAATAGAGGGGCCAGACAAAACTGGAAACGACCTAGCTGATCAGCTGGCCAAAAGCGGAGCCACCCAGGGAGAGCTCCTCGAGATCGAGTCCCTGTTTAGGGAAATGCAGGTCACTTCCATCACTAGGTCCCAGACAAATGCTCACAGTTAACTCTCAACTGCCCAATGGATTAAGGAGACCCCAGATGCTGATTTAATTACGGCATAAAAAGGGGATCCGATTATTGGTAAGTTTTATCAACACATTGAGGACCCTTAGAACTTTCCCTTGATGGATACCAATTACATTGAGAAAGAGGACCTCAGGGTTTTGATGAAATCTCCAAAAATGTTCTGAATCCAAGACTGTTTGTTGGTAAGGAGATCCATATCTGGCTGTGACCAGTGGATGGTCCCAACCTCATTCTAAAGCCTGATGCTAAGTCATGCCCATGATGCGGCCACAGCCAGTCATCGGGTGTGTCACACTACTTGAGAAATCTTGCGAGAGGTTGCGTACTGGCCACACATGGGGCAGTATCTCGACCAATACTTGAAGGGGTGTCTTGTGTTCGCACAATTTCAGCCAACTTCCCTCACACACCAAGCTCCCCTCCAGAAGAGGCAGATGACACTGCCTTGGTCAGATTTACAAGTAGATTTCATTGGGCCCATGATTCGCTCCTCTAAGGGGAACAAGTACATGTTAACCGTAACATGCTTGTTTACCATATGGGTGGAATGTCTCCCGTCCCCAAATTGCAAGGCAGAAACAGCAGCTTCCCTGATGATCAATCACATCTTATCGCATTTTGGCCTACCCCAAAGGATTGAGTCAGACCGAGGTAGCCACTTCACCAGCGAAGTGATGACAAAGATGTGGGAGATACTTGGGGTTAAAAGGAAACTTCACATTACATACCGCCAGTCCTCTAGTGGTGGAGTTGAGAGGTACAATAAAACCATTGCGAGCATTTAAAAAAAGATTGTGGCAGATTCTGGGCCAAGTTGAGACATCCGATTACCGCTTTTCCTGATGGCCATCAGATCTACCCCTTCTTCTGAAACTAATATGTCTCCATTTGAGCTGATGACTCGAGAAAGGATGGTGCTACCTCAGCATCTGCTCTATAGAACACAGGAGCAGACACTGATTAACGCCTCCACAACTCATGAGTATGTTGAGAACCTAAGAAAACACCTTCAACATGCTTTTGCGTACGCTCACGAGAAACCTAGAAAGATCGGCAGAGGGGATGAAGACTCAGTATGATTTAAAAACAACCAAAAAGGAATACCACGTAGGAGACAGGGTCTACTTGTACAATTTGCAAAGGAACCAGACCAAAGAGTGCATATTTTTGGCCAGCTTGCGAGGACCTTTTGAAACTGTAGACACAATCTCACCTGTCGCCTACAGAATCCGCATCCCCATCCCCAAAGGCGAACTGACAGAAGAGAAATGGGTCCCTATTAATCAGCTAAAGAGTTGTCACCCTAGGCATAGTTTGCAACAAATGGAGGTGTCCAGAGAGAATCAAACAGAGGAGACATTGGAAACCTGAGAATAAGGAAAAGAAGAACCAGAAGGGAAATTATTAGGAATTATAAATATGATTATGTAACAGGGGGTATTTTCTTCGTTCTCAATTGTTATTATTGAATGTATGTGTATCCCACTGCTGTCAACCCAATTGGGGGGCAGTTAGTGGGAAATTGTCGTAACCGGTCTGTGTTCTCTTTCATAGATTCGTACTGGTTGTCCCTATCTAACAACCAAGGAGGATCGCCTGGCAACCTGGAAGGTAGAAACCAAAGGGGATCCAGATGTGTCACTCCACACTATGAAAGGAAGAGCCAAGAAAAAGCAGGGGGTGTCATTCTACGTTCTGGCCAGAGACAACAAGAGGAGCAGGATGCACCACTCTCTGATGGAAGGACTCATACCTGCCTGATCCTGTGGAGGCCCATGGAGAAATCCCACTTGCCTGACTCTCTCTCTCGACTTGGGAGCCTAGGAGATGTCGTGGGGGGGTGGTCGGATATATTGATCCACTCAACGGCATTTCACCACCTCACCAAGCTGCATTTGTGCAAGAAACAGCAAACTGGCTGCGCATGCTCCTGTGCGCACTAGGACCAAAAAAACTGCATTTTGGCAGCAACAAAAGATGGCTGCACCATCCTGCCTAGCACACTTCAGGCAAAATGGAACACGAGGATACACTGAAAAAGTATGCCAGTGTGTTCTGAGACACATATATGGAATCAAGTGGAAAGGTAGCACTGCTTTGTTGCAAAAGCCAAAAATCCCTTTCAAAATGAAACCTTGTCTCCCTTTAAAAATGCTGCTTTGATGCTAATTCCATCTGTTCATTTTGAAACCACTGTGATTAAAAGGGCCCTGTCATGCCCAGGATATTTCACTGTGCTTCACCAAAACCAGGCATAGTTCCTGAGTGACAGGTCCAGTCAAACCATAAATCCAGAAACACGTATGTGAAAATTGGCAGCTTGAAAAACTTTGATTGGGACAGGACAAAGAAAGTTCACATGCTCGTCAGACATTCGTCTGTGCTCCAGGCCGGGACAATAGCAGTCCTGGCACACTCACCTGTCAAGTGTGAAGGGGCAATACAACCTTCAATAAAACTAGAAAGCCCCACTTTGCCTTGAAGGAAATGACAGTTGGCAGCAGTGGGAGGAAAGACAAAAATAAATGACCCAACAAAGGAACTGCCTTTTGGTGCCAAAGACTATTTTATAAAGAAACTTTAAAGACTTTTATTTTTGCAGCAAGAATTAGTAAAAATGTAAAATGTTTGCAGTTTCAAATCTAATTTCATGAGCTTTCTTTTAAGTCTTGGTTAAACTCATTGCCACATGGGGAACAGAAGTTACAAAATAGGACAGATTACAATTAACGTATTAATAGTACGAACATAACATTTTGTACACACATCCCTGGGGATAAAGTGCATCTGTGTATAAAGTTACGGAATTTTAGGCCTAATCTTTCATGTGTAAAATTACCAAAATGTATCCGAAAGGCGAAACAAGGTCCCACCGACCTGAGGATTGAACTGATCTGTGCTGCACATAATATGTAACCTGTGTGTATAATTTGCCAAGAGATTGCAATTGTAGAAATGTATGTTTTTGGCAAAATTAGATTTTCTGTAAAGTAAATGTGGGAGTTTTTGGACATTGTAAAACTCACCTCATAAACTTGACATCATTCCCTTGGAAATCCAACCATTGAGAGCGAGGCGGAGTCTAGCACCCTTGTCCTATCCCTTTGTTAATGGTGTGTTTAGTGAAGCTTGCCCCAGTCATATACTTGGATGGTGTTACTAGGCATTATAAATAAGGGTCCCTGACAAGACCCTGGAAACACACTCTTCCTAATTGCCTGCGCTACGTTCCTGTTCCTGTTTCATCTTCCAGACTCCAGATCCCAACTACAAGGCCAAGCATTGCTGATCCTACTCCAGGGTCCACTGCAGTACCCAAGCAGTGCTGACCCCATTCCAGCAAGGCCTCCAATATTAAAAAAAACACTAATCTCCCATTAACAAGGAGAAAACTGTGGTACTTTTGCCATCCTGATCCAGTTTGGCTTGCTACCACTCACTGAATGCTGCCATCCTGCTATCCTGTTACCCTGATGACCTATATTATCCAGTGACCAGAATTTCCAGTCCAGAAGTGCTACCCGGTAACTAGTCTCTGCTAGAGACTTAATATCACTTCCATATTGTACCTATGATCTATAGCTAAACCCCAACACAAAAACTGCACTCTAAACCAGTGTATTTCACCTTATTAAAAACCACATGGATAATTTCAGGCGGGAATTGCAAAGTTTGCTAAATTTCCAACGTGTCATTTGCTGCAATCTGTTTTAAACCTGACACTCAATTTCAACTGTATGCTCTTGGTTATCCATTGCCTGTGATTGTTAGTACTTGTACATTGTTGCTGTAGTGAAGAATAATATTTGTTTCTAGGTTTTTACACACATTCATTAATTCAGTCATCCATTTCTGAGTGTCATTTTTAGCATTGTCAGGGTTTAAAATCCGTTTTTCTCTCTTGTTTGGGGAGGGAAGGTCGGATTTCAATTCTGTTTTCCATTTGTCATTCCTGATTACCTGCTGCTTCTGTTTATCCAAAATTGATTATCTGTGGATTGAGAGAACATTGCAGGGGGAAATTCTAACTCAAGTGCTATCTTACCTAAAATCAAAAAGGGCTCCTATTTCCTGGTGTTTTTTAGATGTGTCAATAGAAGGCTACACTAAGTGCATTGCTTACATGCCTATTGTTCTTATCACCCCATTGGTGATTGCGGACCTATATTAAAAATTGTATGATTTGTTTTGAATTTTAAAATAAATAAATAAATATTACATTTTATCAACCAGCCTGGTTCATGGTCCATTGTGACCCGGGGTATTTGAAAAGGGGGGCTGATATGAGTGGTGCACCATCTAAATATTGAATCTAATATAAAAACATAAGCATTTCAATCACACGCTGCATACTATGCCAGACAAAGGTGTGCGTTGCCTGATTGAAATCCTTAACACAAATAGGTTGTTGTAGTTTGCAATGTAGGTTGACATCAATGATGACAAGTTTTTAGTATAAAAGTTTTTTTTTTCATGACATGCATTGAGTTTGAAGATCGAGCAAATTCGTTGATGTTCATTGTAACTCACTGTTTTAGATAATTGATATTAAAACAGTTACACTTTTCCAACTTCCGGGGTTCGTTTGACTATTGATGTTTGAGTATATTGTGCATCTCCGTCCATCTCAAAATATTGCTACCTCATCCTAAAGGGCTGGATCAGACACCGCAATTCACTTTCAATGTAGAGTTGGATATAGGGCAGTACAATGTCTGTGGGCAATGCATTTAGCTTGCATACCTTCTCCCTCCACCAATTAGTTCAATATGCTTGATAGGTCGTGCTGGATTTAAAAGCTGCATGTTAAAATGTGTTAGTCAGGGGTTTTTATGGCTACCAGATGGCACCAGGAATGTCTGTAGTGGAAGACGACTGCATAATTAAAAAAGTATATTCTGCCTTTGACTTATGTTTAGACCAGATAAAGCCATGAACAATGAATGAGGTCACACCAGATTTAGTTTTTTGTAGTCTGTGGATCCCACACCTCACTTTGCATGCTCTTGTTTCACTTAGCCAGACAATTTCGGAGTCAGTTCCAGAAGTTGAGAAATTGTTTCAGATCACACATCCAGTGTAACAAGTACTTGCCACCAAAATGTGTTATATCAACTGACATGCAATTCATCCTTAACTGTGATGCAATACCCTACTCTATATCTTCGCAAGCAGCCACCCATACATGTATCCCTTCTTTTCCATCGTTGATTGACCCATAGGCAAGCTAACTACATCTCTCCTCTTTTACTCTAGTGTGCGGCTTGACACCAACTCCACTGCCCATGAATAAGGTTGTACTCATACCCAAAATATCACATTATCTACATACCAGTGTGGGCTCTAAATCCCATCCCCAAGATGGGGACGGTGGATTAGTGATGCATGTAGCTGAGCTCAAGCTTATATGTGCCAGTATGTACTACATAAGCACAGCATTGGTAGTGTAGAGGTCTGAAACAGGGAGTATCCATCAGAAACAGTTTTTAACCTCTCAGTTAATGATTTATGTTATGTTATTATTGTTTTAGCCATTATTTTTTAAAGGTGCCTGTAGCTGCATCAGCCAAAATCTTTAAACGTGTCAGCAGCGGGTCATAGCCAGCAGCGCCAAACTCACACCGCCTTGATTGCTGTGTATACTTAAAATGTGGCTGTGATTGTTGTAGCCACTATTTCTTAAAAAAGGTGACCGTATCTGCATCAGCCAGTATTTTTCATAAGTGTCAGCAGCTGGTCATAGCGTACATTCTGAAAATTACAACGCCTTAAATGCTGTGCAGTCCTCTTAAAGGTGCCTGCAGTTGCCTTAGCCAGTATTTTGTTAAAAAAAAGTGTCCGTCTATTCTTCGGTCAGGATCCTTATACTGTGTCGCCAGTTGCTCATAGCTAATCATCCTGAAAGTACACTGCCCTAGCTCGCCTAATATTCTGAAAATCTGCCCGCCGTTGCTCCGACCCAGTACCTATCACTTTCACCATTGCCCCTACTATCTCAAAAAGAAATTCACTCCTTACTCTCAGAACTGTCCGCATTTGCTCTCACCAACCAAATAACCACCAAATGATCAACAGCATTCTAGGTGCCCTAATTAACGCTAGATTTCTATCACCCCACTCACTAAACATCGCTGACATCATTACAACACATATTCTTGACTTTTTAGGCATCACATAATCTTGGCTCCATACAGCAGCAGACCCAGCTCTTGCCTTTGCTGTGCCTGATAACTACACCATCTGCAGGAGGGACAGACCTTCAGTCAAAGGCAGAGGCATGGCCATCATTGCCAAAAACTCCCTAAAGATGAGAGAAACACCTATTACTCCTATCACAGCAGAAGCACTACTCTCAGTAAAAATGGTACTGTCTGCCACTAACACACTGAATATCCACCTCATCCATAGACCTCCAGGACCAGTACTCACCTTTGAGAATGATGTAACTCAAATCCCATCGTCCAACACCAAACCAAAATCACAAACCATCACGATGGGTGATTTCAATTTAGGTCTTAATGACCCACTAGACAAAAATGCTCTATCCCTGGGCCAACAGTATGTTTGCACTCCAACTCTCGCACCGGATCGACAATCCCACACATGTCAAAGGCTGCATCCTTGACTGGCTAGCGGATATCAATTGCAACTCGACCATCATCTCAAACACTCCTTGCCCATGGTCTGACCACCATCTTATAACTTTCAATATCAATGCTACGATCAGCCGCACTAACCGCCTACAACAAGCCCCGGCTGTATCGTCAAGGAACAAACGCAATATAACAGTGACTAGCCTGCTTCCTTTGATGCAACCTATTATAACACTACAAATCCCGGACAACTCTGATCTGACAAAAATGACTAAACAATACAACAAAACTATATTGGCAGCCATAGACAAATTAGCCCCCCTTGCCATACGCAAAGCCAAACAACCTGCCCACATAAATGGATGGTTCACTCCCACCTTAAAAGTACTAAGAAATACTAAGAGAAAAGCAGAATCCAATTGGAAAAAAATCACCTACTGAACTAAACAAATGAGAATTTGACAGAGCTGCTCGTGAATACAAGCAACACATCCTCCTTAACAAAAGTTCCCTGAACAATGACAGAATCACTAAGGCTAATTCAAAAACTAAGAAACTATTCGCAATCCTTAGAGAATTAGAATCTCCGGTTCCTCCAGTGGAAAGTTGCAACAAGGATGCAAACTGGTTCCTGAACATCCAGAATGCTCTCCAAGACAGAATCCCACTGCTACAGTCTTAAACTGAAGCAAAAAAAAAACTTAACTGACCATTCCGCAACCATACGAACATCCGAACTAACAAAGAAGTGCCACAATTTAAATTTAAACAGGTCTCTAACTCAGAAGTCTTCCAAATCTAAAGCACTCAAAATGCCAGGGTGGCACTTGCCCAGCAGCAGTCATTGAGGACTGCACTCCTCAACTCTTCACTTTCATCACAAATCTGATCAATAACTCATTTAAAAACAACTGCGTTCCTACGGACCTAAAGAACGCATGGGTATTACCACTTCTAAAAAAACCTACCATCGACCCTAACATACTCACCAATTACCTCCCAATACCAACAGTACCCTTTCTTCTGAAAATTCTAGACAGGGTAGCCTACCTCCAAATACAGAGATATCTCGAAAGCAAATAATATCCTTTGCCTACGAACAGTCAGGTTTCCGCCCAAGACATGGGATGAAAACAGCACTCCGGGATTTAAAAATCCAAATGGTTGACTTAAAAGATAGAGGGCAGATAGCCTTACTTCTCCTCCTCGACCTATCGGCTGCATTTGATCTCATGGACCACAATATCTTGTGTAAACGCTTTGCTTCAGCAGCACACTTCTCCCCCAAAGTCACTCAATGGATGAAATCATTATTAACCAATAGAAAAATGAGGGTCTTCTCCCCTAGGGCCGAATCACCACCTACCATTGTCTCATGTGGAGTACCACAAGGATCGTGTGTATCTCCAGCATTGTACAACATCTTTACAAAGCCCGTTTTTGACCGTCTTGATAATTTGGGTGTCACCTGCATGAATTACTGCGATGACACCCAAATCCTCATAACTATCACTGGAAACAATGTCAGGGACACTGCCACACTCATTGCCATCTACCTAACCATTCAAGCATGGATGGCGCATCATGGGTTGTGCTTGAGCAATGAATAGACAGAGTTGCTACTCATAGGTTCGCAACTCAAGCTAGCCAAACTAAATGATGCCTTCAAATCCTTCAACATCGATGGCAACACCATCAAAGTATCTAACGAGTTCAAAAGCCTTAGTTTCTACCTGGGTTCGTCACAAACACTGACTAAACAAGTAAATGCGACTACCTCAGCTACAACCTACACCTACAAACTGATCAATGCCTGTAGACCATTCTTGTCACCGGACAGCTGCATTACGCTGGCCAGTGCCCTAGCCCTAAACCAACTTGATATGCCGGTACCACAATCCAAAAACTTCAGGTTCTGCAATGCCCTCAGAGAGGCACTTGACATCCCCAGATCCACACATATCTCCTCAACCAGACAAAACCTTCATTGGCTTCCAGTACAAGAACGGATCACATTCAAAACAATCACCCCACCGGGCATCCACTGCATACCTGGCAGATAACATTTTAAAACCTCATTCCACTAGACCTACAAGAGCAGCCTATCTGCACCTCCTCGCGACGCCGAGATACAAGCGCCAGAAAGTGGGCGGAAGCAGCTTTCCGACAATCGCTAGTAATCAATGGAACACCCTACCTGTCCAGCTCAGAGCTCAAGAGTCCTTTTGGATTTTCCTCAAACAATTGAAAACTTACCTCTTCACACAAAGCCTGAGTAACTAACTTACCTCACACATGGCTTTGTAACAAATTGAATCTTCGCAAATGTCCAACCTCCTTAACAAACTGTAGAGCACTGTTGAGAACGACTGTATTTTTGCAAATTGTAAACTTATGTAACGTTATCTGCAACCTTTATTCTGTAAGAAAAGCACCTAGATGCCTCTGGGCATGGCGCGCTATATAATCAACAAAATAAATACAAAATAAATAAATATAGAGATATTTTGCTCTCTGCCAGAGCGCTTGAAGATACATATTAGCAGGACGCGACCCTTATGTCAATCATCTGCTCCATGATGCTGAAAAAAAGAATATCAAAATGAAATCTCTGTTATAGTATCAGCCATTTTGTAGGAGCAAGAGGGATGATTTAATTTTGGGAGAGATTTTTTAAATATTGCTTTTAACAACTGTTGTTTCCATGCTATTTTCTACACATACACATGTAACACTTTTGTGCAGCATTATATTGTGTTTGTTTTTGTTATTCATATTATTGTTGTCTCTGATGAGCACTGTTCATGTGGTGAAAGCATATGCCAAGGTTCCTAGCCTGTAGTGGCTCTAATGAGCTGCAGACAATTTTACTTAGGCAGCATTTTCATAATGGTGGCAATGTTGGATTGTGAGTCTTTTACTATTAACATTTATGAGGCTCTCAGTCCATCGCAGGGAACCGGCAATGGTCCTATCCCTCCTAAAAATGCTCCGCTCCTAAAAAAAGCAGAGAAACACCCAACCTCCTCCCTCTGCCGTAAACATAGCATTGTGGATCATTGTTCATGCATGGTAGTACTCTATTGTGGGATCTCCCTGACTGATCTGAAGGAGGGTACAATATCACAGCACTATCTTTGTATAGGCACATGGAGGGACACTTAACTGCTGCTGCACCCTTTCCTTGGGTGAGCTCTAAGTAACCAGGAGGTGCCATTCCATTGATATGAAACAAACAACATGCCTTGCCATTCCCCCTGCTTAGGTAACCGACAATCACCACACCTGCAGCTCCCAATATTCACTTAACCAAGAGTGTTCATGAGTGACTAGAGCGAGTGTGTGTCTGCATTAAACAAGCACATTTTTAATTTTATTTTTAAAAGCGAAACAAAAACAATAAAGGCACATGCATCCCTTGTCAGCGAGTAATGGCTGGATGATTCTTAAAGCAAACAACAGATTTTCTTAGTGCTAAAATTAACAAAGAGAAATTGTCTATTGCTCCAGGGGTCTATCCATGAATGTGTGCCACCACAACTCGTCCAGTTGGTCTACAGCCCATCACCTGGTTTCTGTTACTGCTGCTCTGATTTGTCTAACCCATGCACCTGCTTAAAGATCAGTTATTCTTCCCGTTCCTTACAACCTTTACTGCTAGTCCCGAGGCAACTTTATTAGAAATCCCAATTGTGTGCAATTCTAACTTGATTCAGACATTTGAATGCTTATGTAGTACCCCTATCATTCTTTCATTCAATACATGTATGTTTCGTCTTCTGTGGTTTGTGGTTTATTCATTATTTGTCTGCTCCTTCTTTGGACAGTCTCCATAACAGGTTGTTTACATCCTTCTTGGGATGTTGGCAACATGCATGCACACACTACTGGAATTAATGCATCGTAATAAGAGTGTACAAGATCAGTATACATGTCGCCTGAAGAATCTAGCAGTGTGAATGCGCTACCTGCGACAGATCCGGTTATGGCCGATGTGGTAAACACGCTCAGCCAGTGCTATAAACCTAATGCGGAACTATTGCTACATAAGATGAAACTTGCAAAGGATGTGGCCACTTGGCCCGAAAGGAGAGAGTTTATTTACAAAGGCAGGGTTTTAAGGGATTCGAACCTGCACAATCTAGTACCGAGTGTTACAAACTGACACCCCACTGCTACAATAAATGCCCCATCAGCTCAAACGAGTTTATGCAGGCAGTCACTGATTTAAATATTCCGACTTCAGTTTTGGGTAATGTCGCCCAATGACGCCATCTGGAGCAGCTTAAATCTGGGGTTCCCTCAACTCCTTGCCAACAACCCAGCCTCTAATCACCCCTATAAACAGTGCCCACTCCCAGAGCCCAGAAAAGGAATGGAATATCAGCTGGATCAAGGATTGGTTATCCAACCCCCTCATGCATGACTCTGAAACGTCTAGGCCATGGCAAAGATACGACAGGCCTACATGATTATCAGAGTTATGCACATGTGCCCATTTTTTATGTATATGTTTCTTCTTTGCTATATTGTGATATAAAACATGTTCTTTTTGTATTAAATATGTTTTTTTAATAATAAATGTTTTCAATTCATAAAACTGACTGGTTGCTTATTAGGTTATATTATTTAGTATGCATAATAATGCACAATGCTTGTTTAAAAAAAAACTATTTTCTTAATACAAGTATCACTGTATAGACACTCCACATTTAAATGTTTGGCAAACTGTAAACATTTTGCGAGATCTATGCACATTGTGTAAAGTCTTGTTAACAAACCTGGTTACCATTTGTTCATTTTGCATGTGATTGCTTGAATACATTTTCAAATCAGCCTACAGCGATTTCCATTCATACATTTGACTGATAAATAATATAAAGTGTTGACCACAGGTCATGGCTTTAGAGTCTTGAACTGGTACAGTAATATAGCGTAAATACTTGCTATGCTTCTTACATAGTTTGTTAGAAGTCTGGTATATATGGGGTGCTGCGGTCACTGCGCCAAACTGTCAAAACACTGTCAGCACATCTCCCTCCAGCCACAGAGCAATCCAATGGGTTCCCACCCTGACCTGCGGATCAGTGTTCACCATCAGGCTAATCAGGTGATTTCTGGGTAGTCGTCTGGAACATGTATCGCTGGCATACACACAGTAAAATGTTTTTCGAACGTTCCTATGCACAGAGATCCATTTATCTATAGAGTATCCATTAAATATCAAAAAGTATGTTTCTTTGTGCCCTGATCTCGAGAACGCCATTGAAAACGCTCCATACTAGCAGGGAGTGCAGGGAGTGTGTAGCTGTTGGGTTTCTTTCAAACTTTATTACATCGCGTACGTTTCTGGTCCTCAAGAGTTTGGGTCTTATATCAAAGGCCAGTAGCGTATAACCGAGAGCATACTCGTTGCATGTGAATGAAACTGGTAAATCAGGCATGTGTTTTCCCTTGACAGCCACCACCCCCAAACATTCTCTGATTATGTTCGGAAGTCCAAAATTTGGCGTAAATGCTTTGGCAGGAATCAGAACACTGACCTTGAGCAGCGTTGCATAGTTTAACCTCAAATGGGTTTTTATCGTAGGTTGTCTTGAATGGTAGCACTGCTACTGGTATGAATGCGTAAGACTTTTAGAGCCACCCTCTCCACAGGACATTTTACGTTAGATAGCTGCAGCAACTCTGTATGCGCCAATCTAATAGTCGGAGAGATGCTTACTTGCATAACGAATAAACTGGCCAATATGATGACTAGTTTGTATTGCTCGGCATCCCCGCTCAAGAGGCAAAAAGCATCAGTGTTTCTTGATAGTTTCAC
This sequence comes from Ambystoma mexicanum, assembly GCF_040938575.1. Lineage (NCBI taxonomy): Eukaryota > Metazoa > Chordata > Amphibia > Caudata > Ambystomatidae > Ambystoma > Ambystoma mexicanum. The sequence goes on from NC_090933.1 coordinate 1,143,723,235, forward strand.
TTTAAGATCAACGCTGTCGATCAGACGTTTATCCTGAAAGAAAAGGTCAGCGTGTAGGTGGCCTAGAAAATCGAGTACTCTACTGGTTCTGGCATGAAGGGCACTCTTTGCGAACCCCTTGATAACGCTATCCAGAGCAGCGTTGTTAAAATGTCCTGCCTTATCGCGATAAAAGAGACCCGCCAAGAGCTGCTTATCAAGGACATTTTGGCCATAAATTTAACAAGCTCTCTATATAGGTCCTGTAGTCGGACATATTATCGCTCAGCATTATCATTTTATTGCCTAGCATCACGTCCACCTGGTTAAACATGGAAGCGATCGGGTAAGTGATGTTGCCCACTCAGGCTGTGGACACAAAGGGCCTGATCACGACTTTGGCGGTAACGCCGGTGGTATTTCCGCTGGCGGTATTAGCCCTACCGCTGAACTCCCCGGCGCTAATAGCGCCGGATCACAAGTTTGGTGGTAATGCAATTCCCCATTGAGCCCATTCGGGAATGCCCCATTCCCCATTGGGCTCAATGGGGAAAATTTGCGTTCTTACCACCGGCGGTAATAGCACTGGCGGTAATAGTGCGAATTTTCGGCGGATTTCCCCCCAGCTCAGAGCTGGGGTGAAATCCGCCGAAGTCCTGATTTGGCGGACCCTTAAATCCGGCGGTAATAGCGCTACCGCCGGATTTAAGGGTTACCGCCAAAGTCGTGATCAGGCCCAATGTCATTTCCATCCACCTTTGTTATTTTACAAGTTAGATTTAGCAATGTATCATTCAAATCCAGATACATGTCGGTCGAGCCGGATACAAAAAATTCTAGTTTCAAAAAGAAACTGTTATCGATGCTGGTCTGGGTCATGGGTATGGTAAAGAGATTGAGCTCCAATTTCACACATTCCCCCGAGGCTCCATGTAAGAAAGCCATTGGGCCTCATTACAAGTTTGCCGGTCCGGTAACAACGGTACCGGTAAGCTTGCCGGTACCGTTGTTACCAGACCGGCAAACTATGAGTTCTGCAAGTGGTTGCCTTTCAGTCCACCAGGTCTGACCTGGCGGACTGAAAGGCACTCGCTCACAGATCTTGCTTGTAGCACAGGCACCGTTATGAATGGTGCCGGTGCTACTGGCCTCCCCATTCCCATTGAGTCCCATGGGACTCAAAAGGGAATGGGGAGTAAAAAATACCGGTGCCTGGCAAGGGGGAAATATAGGGTTCACCAAGGCTGTAATAGCCCTGTATTTCCCCATTGCCAGACGCGGGTAAAATTTGCAAGTGTGGCGGCAGCATGCCTGTATTACCGGCAAGGCTACCGCCAAACTTGTAATGAGGCCCATTGTTCTTTAAAATATTTCACTGCCCTTGTATCTTTTAGAAATAACACGCTTCTTCTTCCTGTTCGCCTGTGTGTGACAAGGTTTTGATCTGCTTTTCCTGGTGGGTTTTGGGGAACCACAAAGCAGGGATGCTGACATCTTCCTCTTAACGCTCCTACATGGTTTATAAATGAGGCCCAATCTGTCCTGACCCTTCTTTTTCTGTTTGGCGAGCTGCTTAGTAACAACAGTTACTAGGACATATTTTGCAATATTGCTGGCTGCTGTTTCACATGTGGATTAGCTCATTCGAAGCCATGATGTAAATAGGACATAGCGCGTCTAAAAAGACTTTTAAAGATACCCCCGAGGCCCACCCTATACATTACTAAGGTTCTTCTGAAATATGGCTGATAGCTGTAACCGGCCTGATTCATGTAATATTCCATGTAAGCGCCTGAGTCTCCATAGTTCTTCACCACTGCCATTATAATGATGCTTGTATTAGTCTTTTAGCCGGAGCGGTCTGAAGTACAACCGCAGCCAGATTTTTCCATATTTAAATGATACAAACTGTCCCTTATCTGTATGTTGATGGTGTCAAAGTGGTTTTTGCAAACACAGAGTTAATCAGGTCTGTTTTATTGAATGTTCAAAATATCATTATTTTTCCATTTAATCTCCATGGTTCTAAGCAGCGGGGCATAGCTATCCCCACCCATTGATATTCCACAATATCGATATAAAGCAATAAGCTATAAAAAAAAAACTCAGCTAATGTCGATGCAGGTATTGTCCCACGGTTCTTTACTTCCAATGTGTTGCACAGTTTCCAATGTGTTGCATAGTCTCCCTGCTGTTGAAATGCTAACGGATGGGTCTGGGCCTAAACGTTATGCTGTGGGGCTCTAGATGTAGAGGTGTGTCCTCATATTCTAGTATATTTGATAAAACCTTGTTGATAAAGCCTTGTTGATGACTCTAACAAGTTCCTGTATATTTGAATAATGCCCCTCGGGAAATCCACCCGGCCAGAGCCTCAGAGAGTTTGTTTGTTTTATGATAAACGTAACTTTCCCTGGGAATAGAGTGACCACGATCGGACATACTGAACCTCAGTGAGTGCCACTGACCCTCCAGATTCACGAGTTTGGCCAGCTTCACAATAAAGTTGGATATTATGTTACCTGGAAATGTCTGGGCTAAAGCGTTGCTGGTTAGTATAATATAAAAAGATGCAGACTGCATTTAAAAACACTGTTACACACCGGTGGTCTCTAGGGATCCAGCGAACACCCAACAGTTGAATTCGTCAGACGACCCGTGCCATTTAACTAAATATTGTTTTCTGGATCCACACCCTTTACTTTTTACGACTTTTTCAATTCTGTAAATACGCTGCTGGTCTTTACTGACTTTCTGGATCTCCTCCCTGTAAAAAACACCTTGAACATCTTCCCCGGAACAATACATTAGTCTGTATATATAAAGACCCTTCTGATGAGCCACTCCATCTATAATAAAGATCTTGTTGCTGTAGTTCTGCTCATCCCCCTTTGTAAAGACGGCCTTGTGTTTGGAAATCCACACATGATCCCCCTTTTTAAGGGGTATAAATGTTGTCTTTTTAAAAAGTCTTTCACTGTACAGTTGTTTTCAGACCTTCAGAGAATTCAGCGGCGTTACAGTGGATGGGATGGTTTTAATAGATCTGTGATGCTTGTTGTTATACACATTTTTTGTAAATGATGGTAGCACCACCACATATCTGTAGGTGTTTTTAGCTGTATTAAATCACCATAGTTGTGTTTTAAAGGTGTGTATAAAACACTCTACAATAGAGGCTTTAACTTCAGAGTGTGTAACTAAGTGATGCAACTCGTATTGCTTTAGAGGATTCTGCATCGGCTTAAAAACTCTTTACCAGCTTCCGTCTGTAGTTTAGCAGGAACTTTGCCTTTGTTAAATATGCGCTTAAAGGCTGTCGCCACGCTATGGCCCACCTTGTTCTTTAAAGCCTCAACATAGGCGCATTTTGATAGAACAGGGATACGGCTAGAATATAGCAACACCATAATTTTCTTCATTAAACGGACTCAAATCGAGAATATCTGCCTGCCATTGTTGATCGATAGCTCCCTGCCATTGTTGATCGATGTCACTTACTACGATCATTCACAGTTTAAAATGTTTATGGGCCGGCTTATTCAGCATATAAGCCTCCCCCCCATCAAGCCACATCTTAACGGCTCCCCGTGACACATTCTAATTGCTTGGCAGTTTACAGTACAGGCTGTGAAGCCCTCCATAACTACCAACACCTCCTGCATCATAATATATTTTTGAAAGCTTCAGGTCAGACATGTTTTCCCATACAGCTCAACATAAAGACACAGGCGGTGTTTATAAACAACAGATTTTTTTCCTCACATAAAAAATTAGATTTTGTATTAAAAATATATTCACATTAAAACACTATAACAATTGGTCCTGTTATATATTTCATAATACATGCGAATACCGCACAAACACATTGCATGCCGCCGCTTCGTTAAGCAAGCATGTTACACTCCATTAGATGCTCATTTATATATACTTTATACCCACCCTTTTTGGAACTGTTTTTCAATGATGTTCTAACACCAATTGGACACGTGTCTAAACTGCTTCCTTTTCAAAAGTGGGTTAATTGCTGGTTCTATTGCCCATAATGTTTTAGCTACACATTTGTCAGTTCCTGCACCAATCCTTAGCTGTGTCAGACACATAATTTCTACAATGAGCTTAGGGCTCAACATGAAATATATTTTACGCACGGAATTATCCGCGTAGGATATTTCCAAACATTCATGAGCATCCTGACGGGGATCATGCATTTTTTGTCCGTAGCACCATCTGTAAAAGTTTTAGACACACCCCAGTCACGATGGCCGTAATCCCCTGGGTGGCAAATATATTGGCGCGAACAGGAGCTGTCGTGTCCATATCGTTCTCCATTAGCGCAACGCATTCCTTACACAAACAATTTTTTTGAACAACACACACAGTACATAATAGCCTTGTCTTTAAGGCTATCGATCTCCATCAGCGAATGGCAGGACTTACTTAGGCTACTTTCAAAATGCCAAGGGTTTTCAAGTTGGTTGGAACATCAAGCACAGTAAGTATTAATAGTCTCTGCAGCAGGCTGGTTCTCCTCACTCCTGCACACATGCACCTGTTTTTTATCAAGGCTATGGGTGGTGGAATCAGTCTCTGCATAGCTTCACAGTCCTTATCTTCAGCGCACGCATCGGCCACAGATGGCGGCTCCACATCCGCCTCGTCATTGTCCCAAAACTCTTCAGGTTCATAGTCAGCCAATAAATCCTGAGCATCTTCCATCCCATCACACACCATAAAATCCACAGGGCTTCCTTGGGGTGTTTTTTCCTCATTGTAACTGTAGCTGTGCATAATAGCTGTTTCCTGAAAAGCCCCTGTAAAGCTAAAAAAAAGTGCTGTTTTCCAGCTCACCGCAAAAAGCTATCAGGGTAATTCATAGAAATTCGCACAAAAGTGGCGCACGCGACTGGCGCACAGTGTCCCCGTGCGAATGTCTGCGCCAGCCGCGTGCGCTAAAATCGATTTCCGCGCACAGCATATTCATGGATGTTAGCCTCCAAAAGCAGCCGTGGCGCAGAGTGGTGCAGCGACCCTGCAGCAGCGCCAGTTACACCCCCAAGAACACCTTCGCGCAAGGAAAAGCCATCAAAATCGCCGTTCCAGCGCAAAGGGCTGCGCCAACCCTGCACCACCTTACCAGACTGCCAAACAGCAAATGCCAAGCGGGGAACGTGTATTACGGGTTTCGCGGTAACTTCCACGTGCGAAAGGGCCTGTGCGAGTGGGGTACGTGTATAACTGTTGTTCGCGGGAAGTTTCACACGCGATCGGCCTGTGTATGTGTATTTCAGAGGTGCGCGGGAAGTTCCACACTCGAATGGGCTGGTACGTGTATTTCAGGGGTGCGCAGGAAGTTTTACACGCGAATGGGCTGGGTACGTGTATTTCAGGGGTGCGCGGGAAGTTCCACACGCGAATGGGCTGGGTACGTGTATTTCATGGGTGCACAGGAAGTTTCACACGCGATTGGCCTGGGTACGTGTATATCAGGGGTGCGTGGGAAGTTTCACACGCGATTGGCCTGGGTATGTGTATTTCAGGGGTGCGCAGGTAGTTTCACACGCGAATGGGCTGGGTACGTGTATTTCAGGGGTGCGCGGGAAGTTTCACACGCGAATGGGCTGGGTACGTGTATTTCAGGGGTGCGCGGGAAGTTCCACACGCGAATGGGCTGGGTACGTGTATTTCAGGGGTGCGCGGGAAGTTTCACACGCGATTGGCCTGGGTGAGTGTATTTCAGGGGTGCGCAGGAAGTTTCACACGCGATCGGCCTGTTTACATGTATTTCTGGGGTGCGCGGGAAGTTCCACACGTGAATGGGCTGGGTACATGTATTTCAGGGGTGCCCGGGAAGTTTCACACGCGAATGGGCTGTGTATGTGTATTTCAGGGGTGCACGGAAAGTTTCACACGCGAATGGGCTGGGTAAGTGTATTTCAGGGGTGCGCGGGAAGTTTCACACACGATTGGCCTGGGTACGTGTATTTCAGGGGTGCGCGGGTAGTTTCACACGCGAATGGGCTGGGTACGTGGATTTCAGGGGTGCGCGGGAAGTTTCACACACGATTCGCCTGGGTACGTGTATTTCAGGGGTGCAGGGGAGTCCTACACGTGAATTGGCAGTGTGGTTCCTCCCAGGTGTTCCCTCTACACCCTCCACGGTCCCTGCAGGCAGACCACACCACAGGGGACTACCCTGCACCCCTGGTCATGTCCCGCAGGCAGCCCATCCACCATGGGCATGCCCCCCCAGCCAAGCCACATGTCACCTTGCACTAGTGATCACCAACGTATTACCCCCTTGCATCCCCACCCCCCAGCAGTGCAGGGCACCTGCCTGCAGGCCCCCACTCATGTCCCACTCATGTCCCCCAGCACCCCCACCCCCCAGCAGTCAGGGGAACCTGCCAGCAGGCCCCCACTCATGTCCCCTTGCACCCCCACCCCCCAGCAGTGCGGGGCACCTGCCAGCAGGCAGCCACACATGTCCCCTGCACCCCCACCCCCCAGCAGTGCGGGGCACATGCTAGCAGGCCCCCACTCATGTCCCACTCATGTCCCCCAGCACCCCCACCCCCCAGCAGTCAGGGGCACCTGCCAGCAGGCCCCCACTCATGTCCCACTCATGTCCCCCAGCACCCCCACCCCCCAGCAGTGCGGGGCACCTGCCAGCAGGCCCCCACTCATGTCCCACTCATGTCCCCCAGCACCCCCACCCCCCAGCAGTGCGGGGCACCTGCCAGCAGGCCCCCACTCATGTCCCACTCATGTACCCCAGCACCCCCACCCCCCAGCCAGCAGTGAGCGACACCTGCCAGCAGGCCCCCACTCATGTCCCACTCATGTCCCCCCCCAACATGTCAACATGACCCACAATCATGGTCCTCATGTCCACCAAAAGCCCACGGCATGCCACCCCTGCCCAAATAACCAACCAAGCATAACATACACCCCACATTGACATGGCCATTACATGAAACAACCCAAATGGCATGTATGTACATCAGCACATGTCTGTCACAAAAACACAATGGGTGCCAGTGAATGTGAACACCCACATCGTGACATGCATGAAACCAATGAGAGAATACCACACATTGAAGTACGGGAACAAATGTATTGAACAAAAAATGTGGTGAAAGAAAATCAAATAGCAAACAATGGACATAAGGAAAACAATGCAGAATGTCACATAATGATAAAAAAAGGAAACCAGAATCCAAAATATATGAAATAAAAAATGTCTCCAAAGTCTCCTTCCAACAAAGCAAATCCAAACAGAAATGAAAAAGTTAAATCCATTGCTCCATGGAACAATCAAAAAAGAAAAAGCCGACAAATGCACTCTCCAACTATTTACAAGGATGAAATCCTGGGTCCATGAGCCCAACTGTCCAAAGGAAACCTCCAAAAAGCCTACAGAATAAACAACTATATACAAAAATGTGGGGCATAGTCCATGCGCCCCAAAGGAAAGAAAAAAAGAAAGGAAACTTAACACTAATGAACTATATACAATGGCGGCGGGCAAGTCCAACGGATCACTGGTTGATGTCATGGGCCAGGGCATCATCGAACTCCTGTTCAATGGCTTGGAGGCGGGCATGTTCACTGGCCCTGAGGTCTCGCAGGGATAATGCGGTGTCCAGCTCCAACTCCCTGCGAATACCCTCGAGGCACTCAGCCCGCCTCAGCGCCCTGCGCATGGAGTTCTCTGCCCTGACCATTGTGAGCCGTTCCTCCTCCGCCCGCCGCCGCTCCGCACCTATCTGCTGGCCCAACCGCTGCCATACGGAAGACACTCCCATTCCAGAGTTCTCCTGCCCTCCGGCCGATGCCTGCCCCTCTGATGTAGATGGCCCCGAGCCATGATACCTCCCACGTCGAGCCTGCCGCTGCCTCCGACGCAACTGCTCTGCCAGCACGACGGCATCCAGGCTGATGGAATCCACCGACGCCGTCGTGTACGTGCCCTGACCGATGATGGACATCCCCCCTACCTGCGGACGGGCCTGGGATGGGGCATCCCTGCTGGTGCATGGTGGTGCAGTCACAGTGTCAGGGACAGTGACATGCACAGGCCCCTCCACAGTGAACTGTGCTGCCTCCTGCCCCCGGACTGCACCACTTGCACCAGTGGTACCACCCCCACCAGGCCCCATGTGCAGCTCAGTAGCGGCCTCCTCCTCCTCTGTGGAAACCACCAACCTGGATGGCTCCACACCATCTCCCGCAGTTGCAAGCCCCTGTGGGGGCTCACCCACCCCTTCCGCTGCAGCCATGGGGGCATCCCCGCCGCTTTGCTCCACAGAGCCGTCTACGCCCTCTTCTTCACTTGCCACTGTGTAGAGGGAGACATAGAACACAAGCATCAGGGTACTGTACAATGGTCCCCTAGGCAGGAAGTAATAGCAGATGAGTGGCACTGTCAAACATCACTTTCATCATGTCCCTCCACAACACATGGGTCAGTGCAGGCAAAACACATGCAGTAACAGGCATGGCACATGCTATGGACATTAGCAAACATGTCCAAGGGACTCTTGAAACATCCAATGTTGGTTTGAGACTCACGTGCATCATGGGTCATGCCTATGACATGCACACACTTCACTGTAGTTTCATCCATCTGGCCTCGTACACCCCAGACACAGTGGATACAAGGATGACTAGGCTGCATCAGTGAATCTGAACATTGTCAGACATGTGTCATGCATCCATGGCATTCATAAGTCACAGGCACGCAGGTCAGACACACAGACATGGATACCATACATGCACATGGCATCAGCACCCATCCCTCACCTCCACCCATGTCCAGGAACAGAGACTGGCATGCTCTCCTGTGTCCATTCCGCATAGAGCTCCCCATGTTGCATTTAAACACATGCACCAACCATGTGGTTCACACATTACTGGTCTCACATGCATGACCATGATGTCCCTGCACACACACATACGTACATGGCCTATGTCACACATCCAGGCAAGTATCAGACAACCAGCACACTGCAACATGCCCTGTCTCACACAGCAATGCTTGGCCACTTACCGCTCAACTCCAGACGGGTCTGCCTCTCAAGGATCTGGGCGTGGAGCGCTGGGCATACGCGTTCCAGGACCCTCAGCTGGATGGTACTCAAGCGGCCCCGGCCCCCCTCCACGAGGCGCCGGGCCTTTAAGAGGGTCCTGGACCTCAAGTCCTCCCAGCGCTTCTTGACTTGCTTGATGTTGCGGGTTGCCACCCCCTCCGCATTGATGGCAACCACAAAGTCGTCCCAGATCCTGTCCCGTCCTTCCTTGTTGGCGCGTGATGATCCGAAGAGGGCATCATAATGCCCCAGGACAAGCTCCACCAGGACACCAACTTCCTTCTGACTGAAGATGGTGGCCATCTGCCCCTCTGGCTGGGGGTCGCCAGTGGTTCAGATGGTGTTTGCCCCGACATGGCGACCCCCGAGGCAGGCGTGGTTGGGCAACTGGGTCCTGGGGCTGGGCTGTGGAGCGATGGTATACCAGTCGGGATTCTTCTGTTCCAGCAGGGGTGGACACAACAACTGGACCCCTGCAGATGGCAGATGTGCAGGCACAAAATGGCAGGGCACGATGGCAGCAGGCAGGCAGGCAGCAGCAGATGGCTCGTGGGAGGCTGCTCGGGGCTCTGGGGGGGCAGTAATTCGGCCTTTTGGGCAGGAGCGTGGTCTTCCGTGGGTTTTCGCGTGGCCAGCTTGATATGGAGTGATTTGGCACGTGAAATTCTTGCACGTCAGCGTGTAATTCGAGGAAAGGCCCTTAGCGCGTAAGTGCGTCAGCACGCATACGTGATTTCATTGGACCAAAGGCCCTCAACGCGTAAGCGCATCTGTGATGTATCGCGCACGGGCCTGTACGTGCTTTTCGTGGGGTGTGGTGCGTGTGTTTTTCAGGCGTTGAGGTTCACACGCTATTACTTCACAGCGGGTGGGTGTTGGTTACGCGTTCTTCTACACGCAAGGCAGACGGTGAGTGGTACCCCGCTCGCCCAGGCCCAATCGCGTGTGAAACTTCACGCGCACCCCTGAAATACACGTACCCAGACCAATCGCGTGTGAAACTTCATGAGCACCCCTGAAATACACGTACCCAAGACAATTGCGTGTGAAACTTCACCCGCACCCCTGAAATACACGTACCCAGACCAATTGCGTGTGAGACTTCACGCGAACCCCAGATTTACACGTACCCCGCTCGACTTAGGCCTATCGCGTGTGAAACTTCACGCGCACCCCTGAAATACACGTACCCAGACCAATCGCGTGTGAAAATTCACGCGCACCCCTGAAATACACGTACCCAGGACAATCACGTGTGAAACTTCATGCGCACCCCTGAAATACATGTACCCAGACCAATCGTGTGTGAGACTTCACTCGAACCCCAGATTTACACATACCCCGCTCGACCAAGGCCTATCGCGTGTGAAACTTCACGCGCACCCCTGAAATACACGTACCCAGGCCAATCGTGTGTGAAACTTCACGCGCACCCCTGAAATACACGTACCCAGACCAATCACGTGTGAAACTTCACGTGCACCCCTGAAATACACGTACCCAGGACAATCGCGTGTGAAACTTCATTGCGCAACCCAGAAATACACGTACCCAGACCAATCGCGTGTGAGACTTCACGTGAACCCCAGATTTACACGTACCCTGCTCGACCAAGGCATATTGCGTGTGAAACTTCACGCACACCCCTGAAATACACGTACCCAGGACTATCGCATGTGAAACTTCACGCGCACCCCTGAAATACACGTACCCAGACCAATCGCGTGTGAGACTTCACGCGAACCCCAGATTTACACGTTCCCCGCTCGACCAAAGCCTATCGCGTGTGAAACTTCACGCGCACCCCTGAAATACACGTACCCAGGCCAATCGTGTGTGAAACTTCACGCGCACCCCTGAAATACACGTACCCAGACCAATCGTGTGCGAAACTTCACGTGCACCCCTGAAATACACGTACCCAGAACAATTGCGTGTGAAACTTCACGCGCAACCCTGAAATACACGTACCCAGGCCAATCGCGTGTGAAACTTCACACGCACCCCTGAAATACACGTACCCAGACCAATCGCATGTGAAACTTCACGCACACCCCTGAAATACACGTACCCAGGACAATCGCGTGTGAAACTTCACGCGCACCCCTGAAATACACGTAACTAGACCAATCGCATGTGAGACTTCACACGAACCCCAGATTTACACGTACCCCGCTCGACCAAGGCCTATTGCGTGTGAAACTTCACGCGAACCCCTGCACGCGAACCCCTGTAATACACGTGCCCCGCTCCCCCAGGGCAAATAGCGTGTAGAACTTCCCGTGCACCCCCGAAATACACGCACATGCTATTTTTCACACAGCGGGTGTCCGAGTTTGTCGCGTACCCCTTTGCACGTCATTTGTCCTAGAGGCCCACAGTATGGGACATTCTACATAGCTGTATATACCTGCTTTTTGTGGGCGCACATTTTTTTTATGTGCAGGGACGCAACCGCCTGCCTTCGTGTGGCAGACGTGTTTAGGCCCGTGCTCGACTTTGCCCGTGCGCTGTTTTGCCCTATTCGATTCCATGAATACGTGTTGTAGGCGAGCGTGTGGGCGTTCGCGCACTTGCCTCCTGTGCTTCCCCCGTGACGCCCACATTTTCATGAGTTGTTCCCCATTCCGCGTGTCACGCCCCGTGTTCCGCCTACATTTGTTATGTGCGCTGCGCTATGTGCGCTTTCGCTGTGGCTTTAGCGCATGCCGTTAGATGACCTGTGCGCCGGCGTGCGCCGTGCACTTTTTCAGCGCACATCCCAGATTTTACTCGCGCACGGACTTCCATGAATAGATGTGCGCTGGTTTCCCTGTGATATTCGCACTTGCACTGCGATTTTCGCACTTTCACTGCGAATCGCACCTTTTTGCACGCTTGCGCCGAAATTTTCAGCGCACATTAATTCCATGAATCGGCCTGTCTATATCCGGGTTGTAAAGCCCACCCCGATGCCGTCTCAGTCTTAACCCGGGCCTTTCAATCAAATTTAGATCAACATGATAAAATGTATTCAAGGTCTTATCAAATGTCTGCCAACTTTATATAAAAATAATATAAAGTTCATAGAAACATTATTCAAAATTCTTATTAAATGTCTGCAAGCTTTATATAAAAATAATATAAAATATATTGAAAATGTATATAAAATAATTAAAGTTCTTATCAAATGTACTCCAATTTTCTATAAAAGCTTTATAAAATGATGACGTCACCCAGTTTTATATTACAGCTCTATTAAATCTACTATCAAGCCTTAAAAACCCAACCCACTCCTGTGTCATCAAAGCATCACCACCTAACACTTGCTTCTATCTCCTCACAGCTCACTTCACTCTCCACCAGGCAACAGCACACCCATGCTGCTCTCATTTTTATATAGATTTAATATAAAGTTTATATAAACTTTATAGCAAATCATCTCAACATCATATCAAAGTACACAAACACTTTATATAAAAGAAAAAATCCATTTGATATACATTGATATCAACTTTAATATCACATTTATATTAAATTTATATCAAACTCATGTTAAAATCCTATCAAAAGGGCAGGATTAATAGCGGACGCATGAGGCGTTCCCATTTGTCAAAATGTCATTGCTTTAAAAAGGAGGACCCATCTACTACTCACGTTGGAAGAGATGTGGTTTATTGTCTGCTCCATCTCTGGACAGTCTCCAGGGCATAATGTTTTCATTCTTCTTGGGATGTTGGCAACATACATGTTCTTAATACTGTAAACAATGCATCGTAATAACAAGTGTACAAGATCAGTGTTGCAAGTCATTTCCGGGACATTTTCCTAAAGGAGCTGGAATGTCTTTCAATAATGTATGTATGTTTAATCTTCTGTATCTCACGTCATAAGAGATGCAGTTTATTTATTATTTGCTCCATCTTTTGACAGTCTCAAGTGCATAATGTTATCATTCTTTTTGGCATCTTGGCAACATTCATGTACACAATACTGGAATTAATGCATCATAATAAGTGTTTATAAGATCAGTGTTGAAAGAAATTTGCAGCAACTTTTCCTAGAGGAGCTGGAATGTCTTTTCAATAATGAAATTATTTAAAAGCATTTAATCACATGAACATTAGGTCATTCACAAAATTACTGGCGTGTTTAGTATTCAGAAATAATTTGATTAACTCTCTGGGAAATATTTTTGAAAAGAATACAAGTTTTATAATGAAAGGTGTCACCATTAGTTCTTTAACATCACACATTAGGGCCGGGAAGATAGCTCAGGGGCAACACGTTTGGCTTGTAAACACGTAAATGGGCCTCATTACACGGAAGGCGGTAGGGGGTTAATGGGGCCGGTAGAGATGCTGGCCCCGGTAACCCCCTACTGCCTCATTACGAGGTCCACTCTCGGGACCCGCTAAGGATGCCTGGTTTTACCAGACGTCCTTAGCGGGTCCCGCGATCGGCCCAGCATGCTAACTACGGGCCCGTCATTAACGGGCCCGTTGTTAGCATGCTCCCCATTCCCATTGTGCCCTATGAGGGCTCAAATGGGAATGGGGATGTACCGGGTCTGGGTTCCCTGAATGGGGAAATACAGCGCCCTCCAAGGTCGGAATGGCCCGCTATTTCCCCATTCAGGGAACCCGGACCCGGTAACCGGAATGGGGGTAGCCATGCCGTAAAAAGCGGCATGGTTACCTCCAGGGTCGTAATGAGGCTCAATGCATCACAACACAGTTTTGAATCCCGCTCCCGCTCTTTAGAGACCCGTCTCTGGTGATTAGTGTGTTACAAAACTTGAATTGTTTAATACGCATTAATGAATATACATGGAAAACTTTCCTTGGAACTGTAATATGAGGATAGACAAACACGTTGTAAGAGTAAGTGGTTTTGTTATACCCACGATTTACATTTTAAAAACCATAAGTTGTAGTAGTATTACTAATTTAACAGATGGTTTGCATTTCTCATTAGAGGTAATCTCTCCTCAAAATAGGGAATTTTCATAGTCTTTGAAAAGGGAACAAGCGATCTGGACATGTGTATGCATTTGGCAGTAAGTTCAAAGCTGATGTTTACCTTGTCAGTGATGTGTAAGATATTATAGCACAAATGAGGCCTAGAATAAAGAAAATGAGAAAGGCTTTCCTGGCTGAACAAGAGGAGGATCATGCATCGATGCTCTCATTTATTTCTACCTCTTGCTTTGTCACAATTAAAGGGATGCCTGTCAGACTGTTCATTTTGCTTGTTGCCATATTTAGATAGAACGTCTTTAAAAAGTAATAAGAAATCTGAGAGCCCCTGAATTTTGTAAATATAAGAAAGTGACTTTTGGACTCCCTTTATTTTTGAAGCCGGACTTCACATGAATGCTACTATGCTTATATATATATATATTTTTGTTCAGGCCGTGTGAGAATCCAAACGAATACATTTCACGGTACAATAGACAAGCGAGTAGAGCTCTTGCTTTGACATCTGTGCAGAGCCTGCTGACGAAGGTTCGAATCCCAGCAGGGTAAACTCAGCCTTTCATCCTTCCGAGATCGATAAATGAACACCACACACCTTGGGTAATGATAAGCAGCGCTCAGATACCTGAGGGTTTGTAGCGCTACATAAATGGTAAATTATTATTATAAAGTTATGTTCAACTAAGAACTATGCCAACTCTACTGGAGTCTATTCATGCCCAAGGAATACAGCAGGCCAGAATGTATTGAAGTTACCATGATCTATGTTTGCAACTTTGTAGTAATTTTAAAGATTTGTTTTTGTTATGTATTTTGAGTTTAATGAAATGGTAAGAACATCCAAAGCCTTATGCAGCTTTAAGTATAGAAACCTGCATATGCTTCAATTGACTGTCTTCAATTAGAGTGTAAAACGAATTTATAAAAATGTGGGAAAACTTATTTAGAATTTCTCCTATTAAAAGTGCACAGAATCTGAATTACATGAACAAAACTAAAGAAGCATATAGGTTTAATTTCTGCTTTGTCTGGGATGTTGAACAGGGAACTCAAGCTAATTGTATCTTTATACTTCCAAGCTTTGCTCTGGAATTCAGAATCACAACACATAAAGAGTACAACAGACTTCAGTCAGTTGGGACCTGTTTAGAAGATTAGAGCATTTAATAGCCAGGCCAGATGGTCTTGTGTCCACTCCAAAGTGTTGATCTGTTGTATTGAAGGCTAGTTTCTAAATGAGATAAGCCCTACAGACTTACTGAATCAATAATGAAAAGACGATTTCGCTTCAAAGTAAACTTTTCACATAATTCAGTTACCATAGGCTTATACAGTTGCATCAGCATCCAAGAATTAAGTGAAAAATTGACTGAAAACCAGATGCATGGCACACAGATATTGCTTTGAACAAAACCTAAAAGTAAATATATGCAATTTCTATATGCAGACAGAAGAATCTGCTTGGGAGGAAACATGGATGGCATACGAGCTGGAACATTTAGGATATGTACCACTCCTGCCACATAATGGAAAATGTCCAGAATTGTATGATGGAAAATTGAATGAATGTACGTGAGAAAAACTCACTTTAAAACTTGTAATCACTGATTTGATTGGAGTGCATCAAAATGGTAACTCTGATTAAATGCATTTATGGACTGTTTGTAGATAAGAGTAATCTCTATCAGATTATGCAATAAGAAATAGGTGTCACCATATTTTAAATTGCCCATACATGGTAAACATGTGTACATTTGAAATCTGAAAATATATGTTTTATTATTCTGCCACATGTTAGTAAATATTCATGCCCAAAAACTAAATGAGCATCACTTCATTACGAGATGTTTTTCCCTCCCACCATTTGGCTAATAAACTACACTTTTGTGACAAGGCAGGGGTGAAAAATATGGGCTATACAATTTGCATACACACTGGAGATAGAGTAGTAAAATAATTAGAAGGAAAGAGAAGGGAGAAAAAGGAGATGATTGTGGAACTTGAGGATTTGACACCATAAGAGACTAGTGACCTAAGCAGAGAGGTGAACAGCTCATAGAAGGAAGAACAGTCTATGCTTGGTAATTGATTTCCAAATGAGCCACCTGAACTGAGGTTTTACTGAAGAAATGTGGTCCGGCTGACATGGTCTATTGATGGTACTTCCAAAACCAGAAATGACACCTGGAAAGGTAAATTAACCCCACTTTAGTCTGAATTGTCCAAATTAATCAGGGTAAATCTGGGAGGACAAAGATCAGGGAAGTGCAGTTTGAAAACCGGAACACAGGTGTTGATAAATGCATGTTCTGCGTTTCTCACCTCTATATGGAATACAAAGTAAGAGATTGTCCTTTAAATCTGAATTCAATTTGCATTGAAAAATGAAATTTAAAATTGTATACATGTTGGTGCCATTTCAAGGTGGAATTGCTTTTGTAAAGTTAAGCATTATTTGAAATATAAGGAGTGGTTTAAACCTATTCACAGCAGAGCTATAATGTTAGGAAAATCATTAGAATAAATTGGCGTTTTATCAGCTCAACTATTCCATAATCCATGTATGTTTGCGTATCGCATCAACAACTCATTAAGGAAATGGTTAATAAAAGCAGATTCTCACAAGTGTGTTGCGACTAGACCTCATAGAAAAGGAACTTACCTCTGCCTAAATTGCAAGCACTGCAATAATCCCATGAAAGGAGTGACTTTTCAACATCCATACACAGGCCAACAAATTGCCTTAAAGAATTATGCTTGTGTGACTCATCCAACATTTTGAACAATGCCCCTGTGTTATTTTCTACATGGGCATGACTACACGGAAGGCAAAAAACCATTGGACAGAACACAAATGAATTGTCAGACCAAAAAATCTTAAATCTCCAGTAGCTACTCATTTTGTTGCACAAAAAGCACAAAGGAAATGTGCATGGAGAGTATGCAACCTGAACAGACAACGGGTCCAAAAGATAATATTTTTTTAATGTGTTATTTTTGATCAAAAGTGCTTTGGTTTCATGAAAATAAACCTTCACACTACATTCAATTACAAAATATTAAAACGAGATACAAAGACTAATTATTGAATTTCTTTGTGCCTAATAAATAAATATTCTTCATCAATTCGGGTATTAGTTTAGGATTAAAGATTTAAGTTGCATAATAAATGAACTATGTACAATAAAAGGTTATACAACTCCTCAAATAACATTATTCATCATATGCATATTCATTTATTATTTTCTCAGAATACTTCCATACTAGATTCACTGCATTTAAAATAACTCTAGACTCTGCCCAGATCACTGAAGCCTAGAAATGATCATCAGGAATATCCTGCAAATGACCTTCATACTATTGATAATGTAGGGCATAGGTATAGACCGTGCTAGGGCATTGAGTGAGAAAGTACCTTGCCATTTCAAGAGAACACGTACATAGTCTGTAGATTCAATTATCCTTAGGGATTGCAGCTCTTGCACCCATCACCCCATGAGTCGGTAGCAAATTGAAACAAAGCAGCATCATACATCGTTGCAAGTTCTAGTCTATAGTTTGGATTATATACCCCTTAGGCACCAGGTCAGGAAAGGCCTGTTTAGCATATTCATTCAAGGAACTTTTACCCGACAAACATTCAACATTATTGACTCTATTCCAGTTATATGCTTTTGTATCAATATCATTTTGGCTAAATTCATATTGGGAAGTTCTTCACAATTCCAGCTAATCTGTCTGTGAAAGCTTCTCACAGGCCCTCCATGCCTCCCATGAGGTAGACAAGGCACATAGATTTAACTTAACCTCACCAAGCAGCGCAAAATGGATTCACCATTCTCATGGCTAATATGTCTGTGTATTTTTAGTAACAACATCCTACTTTTTATTTTGACACAAGCCCAATCTCTAACCCATAAATAATACCAGGTACAATGTTGATTTTGTAAGCATGTAACACGCCTTCTACAGAGAACCCTTCTTTAATTTGTATGAAAGATTTTACTAAACTAATTTACCTAGTGCTTTAGGGAAAATGTAACACTTCAAGAGTTTAGGTGACAGCGTCAGGGTTATTTACGCTCCAAGAAAATCCTTTTAGATCTACAAAATACATGCCCTTATGCCTAAGGGGTTGAATTGAGATCAAGACTGCAACTGTTTTCTCTAATGTTTTGGCTGTTGTTCACATTGAATTGGCAGACTGTATTAATTGGCATCGTCTAGTGGCTTGTAATATGCACCCAGCATCATTCACAGACAAATAATTGAGTGAAAGTATTCTCACCTTCTTTCATTCTAGTATAGTGCCTCCCGCCTTTTCAAGAGGATGTTATTCTGATTACAGTTATTCCTACATTGTTCATGTGAGCTGCGCATATAAGGCTAACTTACTGTTTGTTACTTTAGGACAGGACCATTCTTCTCATGTTTTCTCAAAATTCAGATGATTTCACGAAACAAGACGAGAGGTAGTCGCACCTCTGTACTCTTCATGAGTTTCTGTTTACATTTGATATAAAACCTGTTATTTTGGGGTTTTATTTTTAGAGATACTTAATATATCTGGTAAATAAGATCCACAGATCACTGGTGTGAATGTACACTCCCAAGATGGCTGCCAACACCAACGCATCGCAGCTAAAATCGTAACCTTTTTTATATAACACATTTTACTGGCTGCACTTGTCTGCTAATATCAGTTGTTAAATATTCGTAAAATGTGTTAGTTGTTTACTTTCTTATCTTCTAAATTATTGATGATTCACTCCATAGTTCTTTCTCGCTTAAATTGTTGTTCCTTCAATGCTGTCCTTTCCAAATTTGTGATTCTAAACTATACCACACTCATCAGTTCATATCCTTCTTCTTGAGATTATTCTGCTCATGTGTCTCCTTATTTCACCTGTTTAAATTGCCTTCCTATCATTCTCAGATTTCACTTTCATTTGCTATGCATCACATTTAAATGTACTCATGGCCTTGCCCCTTCCTATCTCGCACATCTTGTGTTACTATATCAACCTTCTAGGCCAGAGGTCTGCAACACTTGGCTCCCCAGATGTTTTTGGACTACAACACCCATCAGCACAGGCCAGTTTAGTCAATTCTGAGGGATCATGGGAGCTGTAGTCAAACACATCTGGGGAGCCGCAGGTTGCAGACCCCTGCGTCTATGCAGTTGTGTCCTTCTACTGAGTTTTTGCTATCTTCTCAGCAACCCCCTTGCGCATCCTCTCACTTCCTGCCATTTAAGCTCATTGCGCCTTACCTTTAGATATATGCTCCTGGGCTACTCTTATACTGTTAAAAATGTCTAAAAAACAAACAACTACTGAATTTACCCTATCCAAATCACTAGTGCCCGCTAATGTAAATACCAAACATGTTGATTGACATGTAATTTGTTCAAATGATCGATGCAAACTTTGAATTGGATCGCTGTCTGGCTCATGTGCAGTGCTTTGGAATAAATGGCCGATATAAATTAATCTTAATAAATAAATATACAAATAAGATAGCATAACGTTAGACATGGCTACGGAAAGATATGCCGCCATAACACTGGAAGATGTCCTATCGCTTAAGTGCCCCTAGATTTTACAAACAGGGGAACTTGCGCATAAACTTCCCTCCCTGACCCATGAGCCCCGAATCCCGACCCTGATGAATCGTCAGCCCCGGAATTTGAGATTATTGCACACTGCTCGCGCTCTTAGAAACCCTCTGGCTGATCAGAACATCAGGGCAGCTAATGAACAGGAGAGCCCGGCTTCCAGCTTGTCCTCATTCACCTGGCAGAAACTCCCCAGAAGACGTCTAGCGCTTAGAAAAAAAACCCAACCTATATGTAGAAATAAACACAATCTATTGAGGTTGTACAGCAGAAATGGTTTGGAAGACACACCATTTGCACAGAGCATATCTTTGCCACTCGGTATCTGCATTCTGATCGAGTGGAGGGATGTTCTCCACATTCACCTTACAGGTCTCTCGTCATCAGTCTAAAGGCTTTAAACAAGTTGTTATTTCAGAAATGCAAGCTTGAATTAAGTTCAATGGAGGGCATGCAGCAGTACAGTCCACCCTCTATCTGCATACATTCTTCCACTCAATCCACCTCCCGGGTCCTAGTGCCTTCCACTGTGATCCTTGCATCTCAAGGTACAGGGCAGAGTCCTTATCCTGCAGAAATGACGAATAAAACAATCAGTTACTAGGCCACAGCTGCAAAAAGACGTCCTGAGGTACCATATATTTAAAATACACATATAAATTCTCCTATTTAGAGGCTGCAATTTAGCGGCATGTTTACAGCTGTTTAGTACACAATGTCCTTTGCTGAGCTGTGCAAAAAGAACTCGGAACAACACACGCACCTGACAAACCTGGCTTGATTGATACAGATAAAGGAGCTGCTCACCCCAGGAAGGTAAGCAGGTGCGCAAGTGTTCTTGTTCTTTGACCAAAAAAAAAAACAGTTTGTACAGTATGACGACCTGCACCTGTTGGACTTTTACAGGTTATGTAGTCATCAGTAACGGGCAGCCACTGCAACAGAACACTTGCCACGAGATGCTGGGTTTTAGTGATAGAGGATCCGGAAAATCTAGTTGTGAATGTCAGCTCTCTCACATTTTAATACTATGGTTAAAGCAAACATTGACAAAGACGATAATGTGGGCTTTTCTAAAGTCATTTTTGGAAATTAATTTGCCAGATATCCAACTATTGCTAGATTTTACCAATGCACTAAAATCATTTTCCATTGAATATGGGGTCGAGGGAACGAGAGAGGGGTCTAGGGGTCTAGGGGAACGGGCAGTGTGGTAGCCAGGAGGTGACATGGATTAGAGATAGTGGCTGAAGAAAGGGTTGAAGAGGGAGGAGGGAGAGAAAGTCAGAGGAATAGAGAGAGGGGAGTAAAGAAAGAAATAGGAAGGGCTCACTGGTGAAGAGGGGAGATAGAGTGTGAGGTAGAAAAAGAGAAACAAAAAACGGTACAGAGAGGCAGGGACAGAGACGCAGAGGAGGGTAAGGAAGGGGAGAAAGATATATATATGGAGGAAAGAGGGCTATAGAGAGCAGAAAGTGAGGAAGAGTGGAGGTTAGGCAGAGGGAGGAGGGTGCAAGAAGGAAGAGATGAACAGGAGATGAGGGTAGTGAATGGGAGACAGGTTAGTGATGCAGAGGGAGAGAGGAGAGGACCAAGGTTATGTGGCATGTTTTAACCAACTAGGCTCTGCCCTGCGACATCCCTGTGTGCTGCTGAAAGAATCCTAAAAAATGGCCGCGAAAACCCCATGCGCGCCATAACCTATGAAAATTGTGCTTTGAAATATGGAAAGATGGCTGCCAAATCTACTTTGCCTGTTGTCAGTAGTGGAAAGGAGATCTCACTGCTAAAACATGTTACTGGGCTGCCCACCAAGTAAAAATGAACACTGCAGGAAAGGCAGTGCTTTATTGCAAGAAACCCACAAATTGCTCTTAAAACCCTTTTTCTTGGTTGCTTATAATACAAAATACCAGACCAAAACACTGCAAAACATCCAATATTACTGGGTGTTACCAGCCACTTCATTTAAGGAATCATTATGAACACACAATGTCAGGAAAAGCAGACTCTGTCATGAAAATATCCACAGTAGAAAGTGTGCTTGCCTGTGAAAATGTGTCAAAACATGGACACAGTACCATCGGCCGCCTGTTTGACAGCTGTCATTAGTGGCATCAGGAGCTTAAACTTGTGCAATTGAAATCAAATCGTTGGAATTAAGCAACCTGTTATCAAAAGTAATATAGGTTGTAACTATTTAATCTCCACGATTTAGAGACTGGAATCAGAGTTCTAACTGTGATTAAAAATTGCAAGTTTTATTTTAAATTAAGAAAAGGTTATACAGTGACAGTGAATTTAGCTGAATTCAGAGTCACCAAACCAGTTTTCCCCAGCTTTCCCCAACAAAAGGCATCTCTCCTGCTTCCCACCAAAGGCCAGGAACTCACATTCAGGTGTTGATGAAGAGGTGAGGAGATTTGGGCTGCTGCTCCTGGGAGAGACAAAGGACCTTCCTTGGCTGAAAGCATATGCAGATTTTAAGTGTCAAAAGAGGCCTCTCCCAGAAGGAAGGGGCGGTTTGCTTCAGACCTGCCAGAAACGTTGGAGGCGGGGTCATACGACCATTTGTGGATTCACATAGCACAGAAAACACATTTTTGAAAAAGACTGACAAATGACTGTGCAAATTTGTAAAAATTGTAAAATTACAGTATTGTTAATTTTTTTTTTTTTTAGCACTTTTTAAAAGGACCCAGAACTCTGTCCGATGTTCTGAGAAGGCGTAGTGAAAATTCTGGTTTTGTAGCAATTGTATTCATGTCCGAAGCATGAAACATCATACCATTATGCCCATATACAATGCACACATATGTATAAAATTGTGGACAAATTAGACATTGTTTCCCGGACAAAAAGTGTGACATTTTGCCAAATCCAGACCCAAGATCTCACAGCAATGAGGCTTGGAAGAGGGTGTGTTCCACAACATATGTGATCTATGTATGTCATTGGTATAAAGATTGTACACATGTAAAGATGTATTATATCAAAAATAGATTTTATGTGTAAAAAGCAAAGGGGAGGTGTTCCCTGCCTCATAAACCACTTCATCTTGATGACACTCGGTTTTCCCCTCCAATCAAGGGAGAGAACAGACTCTAGCCAATAGACTACCTAGGGGGTGCACCTAGGATAATTCAGCATACCCACCCCTTTAGCAAACACATAAATAGAGACAGCTGAGGACAGTCCACCCACCATCAACACACTGATCCACCCACCATCCTGAATTTGGCAAAGCACTCCATTCATACTGTTCCAGACTACAGAAACTCTGCAAGCAGAAAGGCTCAGAGCATAGCTGCACCACTTTCACCTGGGCTTATCTTCCAGAACCCATCCCTTAAACTTAAAGGGGAAACCAAAAAGAAGCAGCCAGGCTGTGCTGTCACTGCTTGCCTGCCAAAGAATGATCTTCATAACCAGGAGGGCAGATTAAATCCCAATCTGGTGCCCTGCCGTGCTGTGCAGACCAGACAGCCATTGCATATCCAGTCCAATCGTGCTGTGCAGGGTAGACCAGAGCGCCTTGCTGTCCAGTCCTGCCGTGCGGTGTCAAGAGGGCCTTGCTCATCGCTGACCCGTCCAGTCCGGTGTGCCCAGCAGTCTCTCCCAGAAATCTTTGACCAGAATCCCTGACGATTCCATTCAAACATTGGTAGTGAGTATCCATAGTATAGGATTGTCACTAGCCTATGTACTGTCCATAGTCATCCCTATCCAAATCAAATCTATCTTATATCCAGAACTGTATTGTTAGAAATCCTTTTTGTCTTGCCTGAACTCTCTCTCTTATCCTATAGTCCTTCTGTAATAATATTGCTAAAATCATCTTTGCGCTGATATATTTCATCTGACGAAGGCAAGCGTCTCGGCGGGCAGAACCCTGATCGGCGACGTCCTGGTCTGGTGGCTGTGCTGTCGTGTAGTTTGTTTCTTCATAGTCCATCCCTAGTGTAAAGAAAACTTGTTTGTATTTTAAAAGCGCATCCTTGTTTTACAATTTGCCTCTATCTGAAAGAAACAACCTCAACGAAACGTCCATAACTTCTTCAAACATCTCAACTCCTTATAGTTTTTCCGCGATCGCAATTCCCGCACGCGGAAAATTTTGACACAAATGTTTTGTTTGGCCAAAATCTATAACGTGTAAAATATCTTATTATTGCACCCGTCCTCAAAATTCAGTTTTATCATTGCTTATTACTCCCAACTCATTGCTAGTGTGTGTCTGAAACCATACAAAGTGGCTCCCATTAGTATTTAAACCATTTCAGTGAATTAAATCCAGATTCTGTGTTTTACCCATTCATTCAAAGCCAACTTTAAAACCATTTTTGACAAATGTGAAATCACTCCTGTTTCTCTCTTGTGTTTGCTGGGGGAAATTGGGATTGATATATTGTATTGAATTCTGTATTCCTGAAACCTGTTATCTCTCCTTCTATCTCTTTATATTGCATCTTGAGGCAATTGAGGGGTGGGCAGGGGGAAAGAGTAACCACATTGCTATTGATTTGAACAAACCCACAAAAGTATTGTGCTGCATTATTTTTCCCATCATTACTCCTCGTGATTACAGAGATTGTCTAGTGTGACATCACCCCATTGGTGATCATTGTATACCCATTAAAATAGTGTGATATATTGTGCAGTACATAAATAAATATTTGTAACTTTGCAAACCAGCCTGATTCCTGGTTCAGTGTGACTGGGGGGGGTGGGTTAAAAGAGAGGGGTGTGATATTAGTGGTACATCGTTCAGAATAAAACAATTTATAGACACAAATAAATAATGAAGGGTTTCAGCTGTGCATCACACGCTAGGCATTGACTTAGGTGAAGTTCCGGGTTGAAATCACTTACAGTTAACACGGAAGAGGGAGGCGAGGTAGGGAGAAGGATTGGGGCAAGTGAGAAAGGAGATAGAAATTAAGAGAGAGAAGAGAGGGGTAAAGGAAGCAGAGAGACAGAAAATGGGAGGATTGTAATACTATTTTGTCTAATTTACCACAGCCTTCTTGCTATGGGTGTAGGAAATGAATGGGACAGAGGGGACAAATCCCTTTCACAATTTTAAGCAGGGGTGATATAATGTCATTTATCCCCCCCACAATCTCCACAATCAGAAGCGAGGCGAGGGAAAGGCAGGTGTTATTTTTCCAACTAAAGTGAAGGCTTCGCTTGTGGTTGGCGCTGCCAAACAGTGATATTTCTTTTCTGCATGTATGCATTTGTGGGGCACACCCAGCACCAACCGGGATGGGAAGTAAACCGCACATGCCCTCTGCTGAGTGACTGCATGCCTCATCCCCTGTTCTCACATCATATGATGCAGAGTGCACTACAGTACAGCCTGGGGAATGGGGGGGGGTGACGAGTGTGTTGAGCTGGGTGACACTGTGCGTTGCGGAGGCAAGTGGAGCAGGAAGGCAGCAAAGCAAGCTCAGTCCAGCGCTTGAGTCTGCGCTGTTAGTGCCAAACCATTGATTTTGTTGCTTGACATTGATTTCAGGTGAGGACAGGACTGGTCAGTGCGGTGCGACCACGTGAATGCTTGTGTATTAGGCGTGTTGTTCTTTTTTTCCTGGAAAATCATCTTGAAATAATATTGTGTTGTCCCCTTTTCGTCCTAGCTGAATTCCAGTCACACACTCTCTGCTCAAACATGTTTAGTGCCACATAGAAGGAAAAATAGGTAATTTGCGTAGAAAACCTGCATGTGTGGAATGCAATAAACAATGTAGTGTGTGAAAACGTACTGCTCATACTCAAGTGCGTGTGGACACGAAGGGGCACAGGGTATTGAAAGGATGAGTCACAGGGGATCTGAGCAGAACGGAGTGAGAAGCAGGGGATTAGAAGTTACACCCGGAAAAGATAAAAAGTGAAGAACAGCAACAGGGATACATAGAACTTCCGGTGTAATATCCTGGGCTTTGGGGGTGAAATCAGAAGGCAGCAGGAGAGTGACTGGCATAAAGATGAAGGCATGAAGTGGAGCCATATTTGTTATGCCAGCAAAGTGACACAGATCCAAAAGCAAAGCACACTTTATGTTTTGTGGTTGTCTACAATCCCACAGATCACGCACCAACAGTGAAGTGCATTCGCCTTGTGCCAACTACACAACAGCACTCTGAGCAGCGAAAGCATGAAAGACCACACAGGTTGCCATCAGGAGATCAAGCCAATGTAATCCCATTGCCCGCGTCTCACTCAAGGGTGGCTTACATGGTTTTCAAGGCCCCACACTGGCACGGACACTTGGTGTCTGTATTGTTCGGTTCCCCTTTTCCGACAACCTTTCTGACCTGTGGGGAAATGGGCGTATGATCACTCCTGGAGTGATCCCTTTCTCATTACCTCCCACCTCCCTCTCTCTACCCCTCATTGCAAAGCCAACTCCAGCACTGCCACCTAACTACTAGGTCATTCAACCCATGAAGCGTGTGTCAGTTGAGGCTTTCGCACCTATTTTCTCTCCTCCTTCTGCACCTTTGGTTGACTCACATCCCGACACAGCCCTATCTAACCTTCATCTTTCTATCTCTAACACTGTTGATGTACTTGTCCTGTCATGAGGATCCGCTTGAAGCCCAAATCCAAGTGCAACGCTTGGTATGACTCTGACCTCGTCACCCTCAAACGCAAGTGCAGGGTGGCTGAGAGGAAGTGGGGGGCATCAGGGGCACCGTCTGACAAACTGGCCTGCTACCTCCTCCAAAGGCAATACAGACTCTCTGTCCTCACCAAGAAGAGAACCGACATCCAAGGCCGTGTCCCTGTGGCATCTAACAAATCCGCCCCATTCTTCAAATCTGCAAGCAGCTGGCCAATCCTGCTGCAGTCACTACCTCTCCTGTTCCCCCCAGGCCCTCTGTACGGCTGTGGCCTCTCGTTTGACCTCTAAAACTCAGGACATCCTGTCTACCCTCTCTTCCCCTTCCTCTTACTCCTTCCCCTCCACTCCTGGGCCACCTGTGGCTGTCTCTCCTCCTCCCTTCTCTTCCTGTCGCTTGTTCACCTAAGACGATGTTTCTAGACAAGTCTGATCTATGAAAGTCTAGTCAAAACAGGTTCACCCCTGTTCATCTACAACCATCAAGGACCACATTGACATATTTGCTCCAGCCTTGGCCAACTTCTGCAATCACTCCTTTTCCACTGGAAACTTCCACTCCCCGTTAAGAACTCCCTTTTGCACCCCCTCCTGAAGAAGCCTTCTGCCGATCCTTTCTCAGCGGCTAACTATCACCCGATCTCCAGCACTCCTTTCCTGGGCAAACTCTTGTAAAAGCTGGCCATCATCCAGCTTAATCTGCAAACTGAATCTGTTGGTTGTCTCCACAACCACCAGTCTGGCTTCAGAGCTGCCAGAAACATGGAAGCTGCTCTCCTGAAAACCTGTGAACACCTTCTCTCCAACATTGATGCTAACCTACCTTCTGTCCTCATTCTCCTTGATCTTTCTTCTGCATTTGACACAGTCAACCATGCCATCCTGCTCAATCGCCTCTGTGATAACCTGGGTATCACTGATTAGGCATTGGCCTGGCTGAACTCGTTTCTCACTGATCAACCCTCTCAGGTACAACTAGGGTCTTTCCTCTCTTCTATCTCTCTCTCTACTTGTAGTGTTCCCCAGTGGTCTAACCTTTCTCCCTGGCTGTTCAACTAATACCTGGCACCTCTTGCCCACTGCATCGCTTCTTTCTTCTCCAACTTTCAGTGTTATACGGAAGACAACCATAGCACTCTTTCAGGCTCCCCTCGGCTGCCTCTTCTCCTTCTCTCATTCCAGACTGCCTGGCTGCAATTCAGGAATGGTGTGCCACCAATGATCTCTGCCTTAATGCCAGTAAGACTGAGATCCTCCTCATCGGAACACCATATCCCTCCTTTCCTCTCTCTCTCTCTCTGGCCTCCCACTCTGGGCACTTTTCCTGCTCCTACCTGTGAGGCTAAGAACCTTGGGGTCATCTTCAACTCCACCTTTTCCTTCTCTCCTCACATCTCTGACATCCCTAAGAAGTCAAACTATCAGCTGCACCTCCTCAGAGGTATTCTTCCTTTCCTCACTGTCTCCAGAGCTATGGTCTTCTCTAGGCTGGACTACTGCAACAGCCTCTTCCTAAATCTTCCTGCCTCTACTCTCCGTCCTCTACAACTTATCCTGATCAGGACTGCAAGACTTGGCCTTGGCTTCAACCCCTGATCAAGTTAAAGACCCTTTGCATCGCCCACAAGGCTTTCTTGGGCCTGGGAATGCACTACCTCCAACTTTCTCTTCCTAAAAATCCCCCTTATCGAGCTCTCTGCTCATCCACCTCCAAGTTGGGGGAAGATCTCTATCTTCGGCTAGGGCCTCCTTCTGGAACAGCCTCCCTGCCTCTTTCAAACTTGAGCATAACCACCTCCGGTTCCGGAAGCAACTCAGGACTTTCCTTTTCACTCCTGCTTTCTCTCTTCCTCTCCCCTGCTGATGTCCCCACTGCTCCAAGCACTGGTCACATGGCCACCCTCTGAACTTGTGGTCTGTCTCACTGCCTTTTGGCTCCCCCAGCACTTGTGGTCTGTATCTGCAACCCTACAGTCCCTTCTCTCTGCACTTATGAGCTACCCATTGGCTGCACTTCTGATTACCTGCACTGAGCCACCCAATGGCTGCACATTTGAGTTACCTGCACTTCTCCCCACCCCCCCTCGGCACTTCTCCCCTTCCACTTCCCTGCGCTTGCGTGATCTGTATGACACAAGGCCTAGTAAGATCAGTGTTTTGTCCTCCCTCTGTCCCCCCTCCTTGTCTTGTCACGCCTAGAAATACTCGTGTACAGGCATGGTATAAATGCCATATCATATAATTTCATACCATATTATATCAAAGAAGACAACAGAGATGCCATGCACCGCCAATGCTGCCTTTGCTGTGCTTCCCCTGAACCACCTTCCCCTTTTACCCCAACCTCCCTGCTCTGTCAATGGAAGCAGGAGCATGCTGCACACTCTCCGCCCCATCCAACCTCTCACGCACACTGTCAGTGGCAGCAGGCAGTGCTGGCATACGGTCACATTTTCCCAGAATCCAGAGAAAAACAATTGTACCCTTTGTTTATTTTAGTGGGTGTTGGGCTGCCTTAAAAGGTGGTGCTGAGGCTAGGCTCCAAACAGTGATTGTTAGGATCAGGGGCAAGGCACCCTCAAGACCACCTGATCAAGGTCTCTGTAAAATCTCTTGCTAGGATTGTACTCTGCATGAAATATTGAAGTACTGCCTTTTAGGTTTAAAAGGTGCGCACCTTTTATATTTTGCTTGCAACATTATAAGACACACCCCTCCCTTTGTTTATTATCCAGGTGTTCATGATTATTCTTCTTAGAGGTAAATGTGTACACCCCCTCCCTGTCGCTGGTCGGATCCTACAGTAAAAAAAAAAAATCCTGCACTGGTAGTGAGGAGGCAGGCAAGGCTGGTGGAGTCCCATGACATGATGACACTTTACCTGTAGTGCTGCATGTCCTTTAATATTGGTGCAGACGAGAGGGTAAATCCGTCCTGCATAGCCTCCATCCCAGCACTTCAGACAAGATAGGTGCATGGGAAGGTAGAAAGGGCAAGTATCTGGGTAGTTGATGGCAATTATTGGCAAAGGGAAAAATATGTGTTTAGTTCATGGCAAGCGATGGCACAGGGGCATGCAGCTCAACATCTGATGTCATTCATTTGCAATGGGCAAGATATTTGAACCTTTGATGGCAGTCCTTGGTAGTGCAGCAAGTAGCTGGGCATTTGATGGCAAACCTTGGCAAAAACGGGCAAATTCTTGGGCAAGTTGCTATTTATGGAAATCATCCACAACGTTGAAAGTACCTAGGAGGTTGATAGAAGCGGGGCAAGTACCTGGGCATGTCATGCTAAACCTTGGCAAGTCGGAATCTACCTGCACAGTTGATGGCAATCATTGGCATTGATTGACGTTCCTGTGCATTTTATGGCAATTCCTGCCAATGGGGTGAGCACCTGGGTATTTTATGGCAATCTCTCACAATGATTGTTTAACTGGCCTTGTTGTGGAAATCTCTAGCAATTGGTGAATACCAGGACATTTAGTGTCAATGGCAGGACATTGAATGAATTGGAAATGTGTGTATATAGGGTGGGTAGATGTGGATTTGATGGCCGTCTTACTAACGTAAGTACCTAGACATTATATGGCGATGTTCGACAATACAGTGAGTTTGTGAATAGTTGATGCCTGTTGGCAAAAGTATGTGGGCATTTGATGCACCATCCCTAGCAATGCTATGGTATCTGGACATTTCTTGCCAATCCTTGGCAATGGGGCAGTTACTATTTCTTTCAACGAGATACGAAGCTGGGCATGTGACAGTGTTTTTGGCCATGGGTTGACGTCTTGGAAATGTGATGGCAATCTATCATGGCAGTGCCTGGCATATGATGCGAGTACCTGACTTTTGATGGAATTATCTGCCATGCAATGTGAGCGTGGGCCAGTGGAATAGAGTACCCAGTGTTGGGATATCCAGCATTTGATAGCAAGAGTGTGCAGGTGAGAACTTGACGGGATGAGCAGTTGATTGGACTGCGGGACATGTGATCCTAGTACAGGAAGTAGGAATTGTGTGGGAATACTTGACGATACAGAAAACAATGTCACTACAAACACTTAAAGTGCACACTTTTGCAATGCGTATTATATGCATCAATCCTCCACCAGAGAGGGGGTATAGCATGTTGTTGGGGCTTGGTTTGTCGTCCCGCTAAATAGTGAAATGCAGTCAGGTTTTCGTGTTTTCCATGCGATGGACTGCAGCTTCGGCACTCGGCTGGCCTTGCCTTATGTTGGTTTGAATATGGGTTGGTTTGTGTCTGTAGCAAAGCCCACAAGGCGTTTCCTGCCCCACCACCCGCAGATTGCATGTGTGTCCTTCACCTCTGCTTCTGGCTTTGGACCCAGTAAGAGACAGTGGGAGATGAGGTGGGTTGTGAGGTAGGAACCACACTACCATGCCAATAGTCACTTTAAGATATGCAATCTAAGGGGACCTAGTGATTAATGACAACTAATATATATGTATAGTTTCTTTTATTTCTCCTATATTCATCAGCGTGCCATATTTATTTAAAGCATGTCATTACAAAAGGCCTCCCACAGAGAGAGGAAGTCATTTGCCAGGTTCACACCATAATGTCAGACCGATTAACTGATTATACCAAAACCTCTCTCCAATAGAGAAGTGGCAAATTAAATAACAGACCTGCCCTCCTGCTTCACCCGGAATTACACCATTACTGTGCCGCCATCACTGCGACCTCAGAAAATGTTGACTTTATTTTATTTTGACCCCATTTACACCACATATGTATGTGGGGGTAATGGTATATAATGCATGTAGGAGGGGCTGCAGGGGGTCTCTCCCTGCATATATGTGTGGTGTAAAGGAGGTAGAAATAAAAAAAGGAAGCAGTTTCAGAGTCGCAGTATTGGGGGTCGCAGTCATCGTATAGATCCCTTCACACTACACCTGCGCATATAGACATCTATTCTGCATGGGCCCATTGCTTCATGTCTTCCTATTCACACCTCCCCCTACCTAGCAGCCCAGCATTTGCATTGCCCTGTGGATATCTCTGCCCCATATGGCAGATCCACTGACCATGCCATACTCAACCTTGGTCCCCTCTGCTCTCTATCACCCCGGCAGGATCAGGGCACTGTGGCTCTCTTGGTCCCTCACGGATAGACCCTGAAACCATTCGCTCCTCTACCATCTTCTGTCTAGTCAACTTCACTTACTTAAATACAAATACCAGCAGAGTACATTGGCACTTTCCTTGTTTTAATGGGTTACCAATGTTGGCAGATATTGGAAATGGGGTGCAGGGAGATCACTTTTTTCCGCCAGGGGTCATGCAATACGGTCAAATAGGAAAACTGGTTTTAGTCCAAATCTATAAGATCTACAACTTAGTCAGTAGAAACCTCATCCTACCCAGCATAGATGCTGGACCCTTTGTCCCTCGCAGACACCCCCACCCTCCATGCTTCACTTTTCTTCCCCTGCCACTTCACCACCACAGTACATACATGATTCTGGGTTCCATGTGTCCCACATGGACAACCCCTTTCTCTTCTTCTCCCACCATAGGCCAGTGTGTGGTCTGGGATAATATTAGTGATAACTGTCTGCATTTGCTTACCGTATTCCAAGGGGGTCTGTAGCCTTCACTGCCCATTGTTTTGACAGTCGGTGCAGGACACCTGGCAACAATGCATACATACCGCTTCTTAATATTTGCATTTCAGGTGAACTTCGGCCAAATACCCATATTATGCTGAAGATCGGTGCGCCAAAAGTTTTAATGGAATGTAAAAATGGTCCTAATGTGAAGCACAGTAAAATATCTGCCTGCTGTGAGTGTGTTGCGCAAGCTTTTCAGAAGACTCTGCAGCTGCACCAACAATCAGCACTTCAGGACCAGTGCACTGCTTGATGTTCTAATAAAAGGTGGCTATGCACTGTTGCTTTCAGGCAATTCCAGGTGAAGCAGGTGTTTGAAAGGGTTTGGTCTACTGTTTATTAAACTTGCAGGGATGTCGTTTGGGGATTGCCAGGGGTAGCCGATGCTATCCCTGGGTCCCACTCTGCTACCCCTAGACTTGTCCTTGTGACCCCTGGGCCACTGGACACAGAGGCAGTGCCAAGAGCAGATATCTATGTAGCACCTGAAAAAGGCAGTTGTGAATTCAACTAAATGTGCCACAGCTTTTTTCACCTGGATTCTAGATATTGTTAGCTGGATAAATAGCAGGAATGCGGGGAAAAACATAAAGCCGTCATCACTAACAGGTTGGCAGTGCATTAATGAAGAATGCCTTGAGTTCACAGGCGGGGCTGTCTGTACAACTCATGCCCAGTACTAGAGTATCAGGAAAGTCATGGGGGCTTGGTCTAGATAGGAATGGAGAAGAGCAACCTGCAGTACACAGTGACAGCACAGCATGAATGCAAATCTCATCATTGTTTCTCGTCATCTTCTTTGCACATACAGTGAGCCACTGGGCCTCTGATGAGAGGTGTGTGCCCAGTGGTTTTGCCACCAATCCTGCCTGGGCACTGTTTGACCTGACCCAGATCTCCCAGACAGACCTGCAGAGGCACACTGTAGATAAACCCAAGGTGAGATAATTTACATGAAGTTGCTCTCCACCTTTGAAGTAAACCATCTGTTGCTTCCTCAAGGATATTGCTCAGGAGAAGTGCATTTGCTTTGGGGAAAAAAGGATGCAGTGCAATATGGGTTCAGTTCCTGTTCCAGTGCTTAGATGCTGGAAGAGGCTGGCACTAAGCAACAAATAAAGGACCAAAGACAATAATAAAATGGGCATTTTCAATGGGTGATGCCATGGAGCTGCCACTGCAGTTTACTTTTTAAAATGTAAAAAACCTGCACTTACTGCACTTGCAACACATCCTTTCTCTCTATCTCCCATCTAACAAAAATAACTGTGGGTTACTTACCAAACAAGCAAAACAGAAAGGTGATGCCTGGAAGGTTTCAAATAATTCATAACCGCTGGCACAGTTCTGGGTTTGAGGTGTGTGCTAGAGACTCAGAGGGTAATTCATAGAATTTAGCGCACAAGTGGCGCACGCAGCTGGCGCACAGTGTGCGCGTGCGAATCTCTGCGCCAGCCGTGTGTGCTAAAATCCATTTCCGCGCACAGCGTATACATGGATTTTAGCTACCAAATCTAGCTGTCACGCACAGTGGCGCAGCGATCCTGCAGCAGCGCCAGTTAGGCCCCCAAGAACGCCCCTCGCGCAGGGAAAAGTCATCAAAATCCCCAATCCAGCACAAAGGGCTGCACTAACCCTGTACAAGTATACATGGCCGCCACACAGCACACAGAAAGCGGGGTACGTGTATTACTGGGGTTTGCGGGAATTTTCACACGCGATTGGCCCTGTGCGAGTGGGGTACATGTATCACTGGGGTTCGTGGGAAGTTTCACACGCGATTGGCCCTGTGTGAGTGGGGTACGTGTATTACTGGGGTTCGCGGGAAGTTTCACACGCGAAAGTGCCTGTGCGAGTGGGGTACATGTATTACTGGGGTTCGCGGGAAGTTTCACATGCGAAAGGGCCTGTGCGAGTGGGGTACGTGTATTACTGGGGTTCACGGGAAGTTTCACACGCGATTGGCCATGTGTGAGTGGGGTACGTGTATTACTGGGGTTCACAGGAAGTTTCACAGGCGAAAGGGCCTGTGCGAATAGGGTACGTCTATTACTGGGGTTCGTGGGAATTTTCACATGCGACTGGCCCTGTGCGAGTGGGGCATGTGTATTACTGGGGTTCGCGGGAAGTTTCACACGTGAAAGGGCCTGTGCGAGTGGGGTACGTGTATCACTGGGGTTTGCGGGAAGTTTCACGCATGATTGGCCCGGTGCGAGTGGGGTACGTGTATTACTGGGGTTCGCGGGAAGTTTCACACGCGATTTGCTCTGTGCAAGTGGGGTACATGTATTACTGGGGTTCACGGGAAGTTTCACACACGAAAGGGCCTGTGCGAGTGGGGTACGTGTATTACTGGGGTTCGTGGGAATTTTCACATGCGAAAGGGCCTGTGCGAGTGGGGTACGTGTATTACTGGGGTTCGCAGGAATTTTCACACGAGATTGGCCCTGTGCGAGTGGGGTACGTGTATTACTGGGGTTCGCGGGAAGTTTCACATGCAATTTCGCTGTCAGAGCGGGTACGTGTATCTAGTGGGGTGCACGGGGAGTCCCACACGTGAATTGGCAGTGTGGGTCCTCCCAGGTGTGCCCTCCACCCCATCCACGGCCCCTGCAGGCAACCCACAACACAGGGGACTACCCTGCACCCCTGGGCATGTCCCCCAGCCAGCACACATGTCACCTTCCACTAGTGATTACCAACTCATGTCCCCCTCCGCCCCCACCCCCCAGCAGTAACAGGCTCCTGCCAGCAGGCCCCCACTCATGTCCCACTCATGTCCCCCTGCACCCCCACCCCCCAGCAGTGAGGGGCACCCGCCAGCAGGCCCCCACTCATGTCCCACTCATGTCCCCCTGCACCCCCACCCACCAGCAGTGACAGGCACCTGCCAGCAGGCCCCCACTCATGTCCCACTCATGTCCCCCTGCACCCCCACCCCCCAGCAGAGACAGGCACCTGCCAGCAGGCCCCCACTCATGTCCCACTCATGTCCCCCTGCACCCCCACCCCCCAGCAGTGAGGGGCACCTGCCAGCAGGCCCCCACTCATGTCCCCCCTACACAAAATAAAGAAGCACAATCATGGGCCACTTCTCCACCAAAAAACCACATCACGCCACCCCATTCTTGAGACGCAATGATTTCCCAATCCACCCCACACTGACATGCCTATCTCAAGACACAAACCTAAAGTCAACTATGTACATCAACACATGTCCGTCACACACACACACTGGTTGGCATTGATTGTGTAAACCCACATTTTCACATGCATTAACCCAATGAGCGAATCCCACACATGGAAATAAAATATGAATATGTATTATGTACAAAAATAAATACATGAAATTAAATCATACAAAAATAGCAAACATGAAATGAAAAGCATGTGCAAAAGATGAGTGAATGAAAATTATAACCAATCCAAAAGAATTTGAAAGAAAAACAGTCCAAACTCTCCCTCCACCAGAGCAAATCCAAAGGAAAGGTAAAAAAAAAAATCAATTTCTTCATGTTCATAATGAAAAAAAAAATGAAATTATTCCATAGTCCAACTATTTGCAATACATTTTTCCCAAAAAAAATCCATTACTCCATGTCCATGTTGAAAAAAAATATTCTAATTAATCCATGATCAAACTATTCACAATCCATTGTCCAAAAGAAAAATCCATGAATCCATGTGCAAAATCCCAAAAATAAATCAAATCAATCCGTTGTCCAACTATGTAAAGGGTCCATGAGCCCAACCAAATGAATGAAACCTACCTAAGAAACTACATAAAAATAAAACTATACACAAATGTGTGTGGCATTGTCCATTGACCACAAATAAAAGGAAAAGGAAAAGGAAACCTAACTCTAAAAACTATTTACAATGGCAGCGGGTTAGTCTGACGGCTCACTTCCTGATTTCCCGGGCCAGGGCATCATGGAACTCCTGCTCGATGACCCGGAGGCGGTCCTCTTCCATGGCCCGAGGGTTCGCAGGGACGATGACATGTGGACCTCCAGGTCCCAGCGAATTGCCTCAAGGCACTCGGCCCGCCTCAGAGCCCTATGCATGCAGTTCTCCGCCCTGACCATTGTGAGCCGGGCCTCTTCTGCCCGCTGCCACTCTGCATCTATAGCATGGCCTAACCGCTGCCACACGGAAGACACTTCCAGTCCTGGGTCTTCCTGCCCTGTGGCGGATGCCTGCCCCTCCGATGTTGAAGGCCCCGAGCCATCATGGCTCCCACCTTGTTGCTGCTGCTGCTGTGCCTCTGCCTGTGCCCTGGCTTTTGCTGCCTGCACATCCTCCTCCGGCTGGGGTGCAGTTGTTGAGGTGGCCCCTCCTGCTGGACGTCCGACTCCCGACTGTGGCAGGGATGTGTCCTCCACCAGCCTGGTCGCAGGGTCAGAGGTAGCTCCACAGGGTACCCAGGTGATACATGGGTGGGAAGATGGCATGGAGGACGATGGCGCATAGGGGGTTCAGGTGAGTAGTGGGTCGGAACAAGGTCCAGCAAACGGAGGGATCCGGCCCTGGTGACCCGTCCCAGTAGGTCAACGCGGTCAACGAGGCCTTCGAGATGACGTGCATTGTCCTCACGAAAACACTTCAGGTCACCTTGCATGCCCCATTGACGCACCGCCATCCCATTCGGGACAGGCTCAACCCGGACCCGGATAGCCACGTCCGCAGGGAGAGGAAGGCCAGTTGTTGTAAGCGGATCCCCTCCCTGAAAACTGGTCTGGACGTAGGCATCGCTGCTGGTGCAGGCTGATGCAGTCACAGGATCGGGGACAGGATTACACACAGGCACCTATGCGGTGGCCTGTGCTGCCTGCCCCTGCACTGCACCACTAGCACCAGTGGAATCCCCACCTCCAGACCCCGTGTCTGTCCCTTGCACGGCCTCCTCCTCCACCAAACCCCCCACCAACCTGGATGACTCCATGCCATTTTCCTCCGTCGGACCCTGTGGGGTCTCAGCTGCCACTTCTGCTGCCGAGGAGTCCAACTCCGACCTCCGCCTCTTGGACCTACCCTCAGCAGCTGCGCCCTGGGACGCGGCACCGGACTCCTCACTCCCTGACGAGATGACAACCTGGGAGGGGAGCCGGGCCTTGCGCCGCCGGCTGGCAGTGCGATCCTTGCCGCTGTGCTCCAGTGCACCCTCTCCGCCCTCTTCATCAGTTGATGCTGCACGACAGGTAGAGATAGGACACAGGCATCAGGGCACTGTACAATGGACTGATACACACATGACAGTTGTACATGAGTGGCAGTGTCAAACTTCAGACATGGCATCACAATCCCCAACACACATGTCATTTCAACTCACACACATGACCAATTCCACAGCCATATCACAACAGCCAGCACCATCCATACACATACAACAGCATGAGCATCCAAAGGTGAGCCAGACATTCCCTCAGCACGGGTTAAAGGTGAGCGGGGCCAGCAGTTCGCTGTATATGCCTTTCGTGGAGACCGACGTATGTTGCTGCTTCGTGTTGTTTCGCGCGCCATCACAACTTCACAGCTATCAAGGACGTATCTCTTCTTTTGGCGGGGGTATTGGCTACGCGTGCTTTTCTGCATCGCGCTAGTCAGACGGTGAGTCACGCACGCTATTTTTCCCACTGCGGGTGCCCCTGTGTATCGCACCCGTTTTCGAGGTCATAGTAGCCTGCGTGTCCCACGCGTACGTGTTTTTCGTGTTACTGGGTGCCACTGCGTACTGCGGGAGGTTGATTCCACGCACGTAGGCTGCAGGGTTGCCTGCACGGTTTACTGGAGTTTTGGGGTGCCTGAGCGTAGCGTGACCCGTCACTACATCACCGGGGTCACATACAGCCTAGCAGTTGCAGGGGGGGTTGTTAACATCTTGCATCCCACCCCCTTCACCCCAATTGCCCAGGTCAATTGTGGTGTACACCTCCCATTGGCACTACTCCATCTGTGCCGGCACTACTACATCTGTGCCATGTTTGGGAGGCCACCAAAGGTGAGGGGCGCCTCAGCTGGGTGTACTCCATGTGGCGGGCGTGGTCGGGGACATGGCCGGGTTGACCAGGGAGTAGGGGGACTCCAGGGTGTCCAGGGTAGCCGCAGAGGGGGAAGAGGCAAGGGTGCGCCACTTGAACACAATGTTGTGCCATGTGTCGGTGCAGTCATGCCACCACCCCCTGTGGTTCCGGGAGATGCAGCTTCTGCATCTGACACTGGCGCCCGTGTGACCCGGCAGTCCGTTTCATCGACTGCCACGGGCCCAAGGGTAGTGGTAGCTGCAGGTGCAGCTGTGGACACCACCACCCAGGCTCAGGGTCTGCCAGCGCAGGCTGTGTTGGCACTTGAAGAGCCCTTGGAAGATTTCCAACAGGCCAGGTGGGAAACCGTAGGGGCACGCAGGGCTGCCTTGACCAAGACACGTGTCCCTGGGGCAGTTATGTCAACTGCTGCCCCGAACAGCCGGGTGTTAGCAAGTGCAGGGGCAGGTGCACCCAACAACACCCCGGTTGTGAGTCTGCCAACCAGGACAGTTGCGGTCAATGACCCTGCCACAGCGGATGTTGCTGCGCAGGGTCCATTAGAGGGCACCCAGCTGCCACTGACACAAGTCAGGCCTTTAGTCGTCCCTCCACCTGCCACTCCCTTGGCTCAATCCACCGAAACCACTGTCCATACTGATCAGGGCGGCATTAGCCAGCCAGGGTCTGCGCCACAATCCAAGAGGAGGAAGGTTGCACCTGCAGCACAGGCTGGCACCCCACACACAGCCACAACCTCCTGCACGTTGAGGAAGAAGCCTTTCTACGTGCGGAAACACAGCCGTGACATGCTAGTGGGTGCTAATTGTCAGACTACGGCTGGCCACCGTGATACCCATTGGAAGCAAGTTGCGGAACATGTGAGTGCATTCGGCCATGAGGTGTGCATGGCGCAAGAGTGCAAAAAGCGTTGGAATTACCTCAAACGCAGCGCTAAGGCTAAGCGTGCCTCAAATTACAACTTGACTCTGGTGACTGGCGGTGGGCCTGCACCGAAGGAGGAAGACCTCACTCCGCATGAGTCACTCGTTGCGGAGTTCATACCATCTGAATTGGTCAAAGGAATGGGAGAGATGCCGGACTTTGATGCCCAGTCCAGTGAGTGTTGATGCGTGTTTGTCAAGGACATGTGGGTTTTACTTTGGTGATGTCTTGTGCATGACTGCCACTACATGTCACGTGTACATGGTTATGATGTGCGAGTAATGCAATGTTTCCCTGATGCATGTCTACTCTGCTGGATGGTGGACATGTGGAGCAGACGGGGACTGTCGACATCACATCTTTTGCACCCTAGTCACATGCTGGTTACCAGTATGCCCCTCCGGTCCATGTTCCAGCTTACTGGCACTTCTGCATGTAGCGTGGGGTAACAGTCCTCTCAGCCCAGGAAATATGCATAGCATGACTGACGTGCATGTGTCCTCTGCCTGCAAGGGGGTAGCCAATGTAGGCATGCTCCCTTGCCCCTCAACCCCCTGCTCTGCAACCCAATTCCATTTTAGCACTGGTCTGCTACTATATTGCCCTTGGTTACTTCCCTGGTCATGCCTCCTGTGTACATTCTAACATCCAGCAGCCAATCTGCCAGACATATCCATTGAGGTACATCCTTAGTACTTGATGCAGGGTGTCTCACTTGGACTGTGCAGAGGTCAGATGCCCCGCAGGGACATGAGTGCCCATTCATGCTCCATGTGCATTTCACGCATGCCCATATGTGTCCATGACTGGATGATCACTGTTACACAAGTCCATGATGACCCAAATTGCATGGCATTTCATTTGCCTTCCCATGTCAACTGTGGCTCAGTATTGCGTTGCACACATGTTTAGGGTCTGACAATCTGTGTGGGTCACAGGCCTCAGCCTGTTTAATGGCCAATGACTCTGTCCAACTGGTGTAGTGTCTTCTTCACACGTGGGTGTACTCCAGAGGTTTCATCATCTGTCCTGCTTACTGTCCCATCATCATTTGCTGTGTTGTCACTTGACTCACATGATGCTGTTGATGCTAGTCAACACTGTCTGTCAATACACAGGTCTATGGTCAGCCTTTTGATACCATGCTAGGCATCCCTGCTTTTGCACTTGGGGGGAGGGGTGGTTTGCTTCTAGATATGCTACCCATTAAATGCACATTGCACGTGATGCCTGAAGTTGACCTTGCACTGCCTTCACATTTTCTGACACACACCATGAAGTCCTTGTACATGTAGATAGTGAGTAACATACATATTTGCAGCACTGCATAGACTCACTTCAGTGCAAACTGCCACCTTTCCACAGGTCTAATTACAGAAGCAATTTCAAGTTTACCCAGCATGCATGCCATGTTCTATTTTGTGTGTCACATGTCTGCCTGATGTGTTTGGTGTCGGTGTGTGTGTAGTGTGCTTCTAACATGTGTAGTGACCTTTTTCCTCTCTATTTTTCAGGTGATGATGCAATGGAGCTGGAGGATGGTGTTGTCATGCCAGGCACAGGGTTGTTATCACTACATCAACCCAGCACAAGTGGGGGTCTTGGGGTGGTAGGCCACGAAAACCCCCAAGTGCTACAGTCCATCTTGTCTCTGGCTGCCTATGAGTCCAGCCCTGATGAACACTCTGACGACCATGTCGAGTTGGATGAGCATGAGGTCCATATGTCAGGGGTGAGTGATTCTGATGTGGACACTCCTGTGTCCGTGACACCTGCACTGAGGGGTCAGACAGTCTAGGAACCTCCGCCCGTGGTGGATCGGGACGCAGGGTCACCCTCCACACCAGTCACTGATGTGCCTGGGACATCATGTCGACCGGGGCATGTAGTCATGCAGCCGCGGGCGGTGCCAACACAACGAGGACACCCGGTCCTTGGGTCCTGCAGGGGTCAAGCCCAGCAACGCGGTCGCCACGCGCAACCGCTGTATACTGAGTGGGAGCAAGACATGACTGCCAATTCCGACGCCAGGGGGCAGCAATGGAGAACATCGCTGAGATCATGGAGCGTGTAGCCCGATCTGTGCTCCCCCCTGCTAGGCAGGTGCTTCTCCAGCAGAAGGAGGCACGGTCCATGGCCCGCTCACTCAGGCTGGGCATGGCGGCCTCAGACAGGGCACGCCAGGCTGAAATGTTGTCTCTGCATGAAACAATTGCTGCTCACGCAGAGGCACACATTGCGGCCCTGAGGGAGGAGTATGCTTCCCTCAAATCCACTCTGGGTGTCCTTCTGATGTCCCAGAGGGAGCGGGCAGAGGAGAGGTTTGCACAGCTTGAGCGTACCATCTCGGCTGAGCTACATGCTTGCCGGGAGGTGCAGCAGTTGTCCAGCCAGGCCTTGCAGGAGGAACTCTGTGTTACACGTGCTACCTTGCAAGAGGAAGCACGTGTATCACGGGAGGTTCTGCATGCAGACCTACGTGTCATCGCCACACAGAACCAGGCTCACCCGTCCGGCAGACTTGCTGCCGACGAGGGGCAAGCTGAGGCTAAGCATGGTCATGCTCCTGTGCCACGTCCTCCTTTCCAGGAAGAGCCAGACTCGGACGACAATCTATCTCCCACATAGGTCGGGCTGTGCAGGCGTTGAGCCCATGGAGTTTTTTTTTTCCTCAGCATCATTGCATGTGGGTGTTGAGCAGCACCCTGTACCTCCCCGCTCCTGGTTGCCTCTCCCCCGGGTCGTATGGGGCCATTTTTGATTTTTATTTTAGTTTAGTTAGTTAAGTTTCTGTTTGATAGTTAGTTTAAATAGGTAATGTAGGTTTTTCATAGTTAGTGTAATTAGTTAATATAGTTTAAAATTGCTTGTCTTTTGTGCTTTCATGTGATGGTGTGGTGCTTTGTGGCTTTTGCAAGCATCCACTGTCTGTTCCAGCTGGGCCCTTCAAGCTTGTCTTGTGTATGTGTTTGCTGCTTGGGGTCCTTGACTCACATATGCCACTCCTGCTTCCCTTATCCATGGGCTTGCAAGGATGGTTCGGTGTAACAGCCTATTACACAAGGGCAATTGACTGTCATATCTGTGGCATGTCTGCTGCTGTGGAACTTGTGTTAACACCCCTAGTGGGGATGATTGGGGTGTAATTGTCCACTTTTCTTCTTTTGCTAGAAGGGGTGTTTAATGATTCATGTGTACATTCATTGCTATGCATTGTGTAGTATGTTTCTTATCTTTAATGAACATGTGCTTGTTGCAAATCATGCCGTAGATAGTGTGTTCCACACTGTTGCTGTGAAAGACGGAATGATGGTGTGATTTCTGATGTACGTCTCTGACATGGTCCAGTCATGTAATGCCTGAAGAGACACACACAGATGAATATTAAGCATTAATCATGTGTTTCATGCACTTTCTGCAGGGGGTTGAGCCTCAAGACCACCTTTGCCAGCAGACATGGGCCATTGGACGTCTGGAATCAGGACACGTTTGGTGATGCCGACATGCGCATGTGTGCGCAAGCAGAGGCACAGGGATTGCGATCATACATCTGAAAATCGATGACGTGTTTCAAGGGACTCCAGGCAAGGTGAGCAGCACAGGGGGGTCACAACACAGCACCCCTTCCACCTGGCAAGTTGAACATGCATGCTTAGTAGCAGCACTGACGGTGAACTTGGACAAATATTGGTGTAGAAGCGCACAATACAGCTCAGATGTGTTAGTGGACTGATGGCTAGTTGATGTGAAAGTTGTCTGGGGCACCTGCAGGGGCAGTGGCACATACCCTCCGGTCCACCATGGTCCATTGAGGCACTTGTATCAGCCATGTAGCGTTCCGAGACATGGAATGAAGCAGCTCACAGGGACAGACAGCAAGGGACAGACTCGGGTGCAGTGCATTTCATTTCCAAGTAGAAATTGATACATGCACTGGCTACTTTATTTTGGTCATGGTGGTATAGGACTTGTTCTGAAGTCAGACCTTGCTATATGCGTCTGTCTGCTTACACTGGGAACATTGCATGTTGTGTGAATCGTGACACATTGGTGTTCCATTTGCCACATGCCCACCGGTGCCTGACTTACTGCATTGACTGTGTATGAACCATCACAGGAGTAATGTTCCGTATGGGTATGAAGCATCCACACAAGTTTGTCTGTTTGTAGTGCATTTTGTTACTTTGGGGCATATTTGGTGGTGTGTTTGTGTGTTTTGGGCACGCACAGATTATTAACTGTGGCTCTCTTTGCAGCATTGAATTGCTCCTGTTACCGGACCTGAGAGTGCGCAGGCAGGAGGCCAGCACTCACCCCAAAGATCAGTTTCTCTTTGACTTACATTTGAGTAATTTGGTGCTATGTGCATGTGAACAAGTTTGATCTAATTGTGTATGTGTTAATGTGTTTACTACATTTTGGTGCATTCCCTACTTTCCTGTGTCAATCCTACTCCCCTCTCCTGCCCCTCATTCCAGTTATCCAGTATGCCAATGCCTGTCCCGACTGCATATCCCTGACCCTCCTTCCCCACCAGGGTCTCAGAGGCCTGTGTGAGTTAGACCTTGCAGGCACCCAGACCACGGTGGGGGTGGTTGTTTCGTGACACTCCTGCACCAGTACACGGGAGCTGTGACAGTAGATATCCATTCGTGGTGCATCATTCTATGTTATGTGCCACACATGGTTCAGATCCTGTTGTGACATTGTTTTACTGTG
The DNA here is from genome assembly GCF_040938575.1 of Ambystoma mexicanum. Taxonomy (NCBI): domain Eukaryota; kingdom Metazoa; phylum Chordata; class Amphibia; order Caudata; family Ambystomatidae; genus Ambystoma; species Ambystoma mexicanum. Next base: position 1,143,766,838 of record NC_090933.1, read on the forward strand.
CTACCTTGATTGTTAACATCATTGTGGTAGTACTTGGCCTTTGTGGCGTACTGCTACTTCAAGTCATCTACTGGAGGCTGTTCTGGTTTGTTTTACTGCCTGCAGGCTATTTGCTTTTCTTCTGTGTTGTCCTTCTTTGAGTTCTGCTGGATTTTGTGCTTTTACAAATCTAGGTGGACTCTGAGGGTGCTGGCAATTTTTTACACACAAGGTGGGAGATGGTGACAAAGGGGAAGTGTGATCCTGTGGCCAGGTGGAATTCAAGGATGTCGGATGAATAACCCAGATGCAGTTGTTCAGTGGGTCGTGGTGATTTGTGAGGGAGGGGGGTGTTTTGTTGTTGATAGTTGCCTTGTCCTGCAGTGTGATGGGCACCCTGAAATTGTAAGTGTGCTTTCCTATTTACATGATGTATTCTGCTGATCAATGCCTGTTCATGTGTTGTGTTTACCTTTCAGGTGTGAGGGGATAGTTGTGATTTTACATGCTAGGGTATACACATGGTGAATGTTCACATGTGATGTGTAGAGGACACTGACGGTCACTTGATTTCACATGCATATGTTGAGTGCATGTCCCTACTGACCCACGCACTCGCACTATGATCCACTACATGTACAACCACCCTTCCATGTCCATGTGTACACTCTGTTTGCCTTCTGGTGCCCACTGTGTCCCTGCAGCACATGTTATATATTTTATTGATCCTGTACATGCCTATTTTTGTTTTTTATGTAGTTTGTCGCTTACAAGTGATGCTCAGGGTGTGCATCACACACAATGGCTGTTCACTGTGCTGTGCACTGAGCAGTGTGTTGCAGGAGGTGGACACGGCACACAGTAGCTGCAGTGTTGATTTTGCAATGCACATTGTGCATGTGGACAGGCATTCATTGTTATGTTTAAAATACAACTTTTGGAATGCATTTGGGTATGACCTATTTTTGGTGGGAGGTTGTTGGTCAGTCATTTCATCTGATTCCATGTCAGGCATCATTGTCTGATGCCCATTTACATTTTTCACATGGCAATGTGTACCTTTTTGGTACTGTGTTGGTGTATGGCTATTGCTTGCCATGTCATGTTGTGGTTTGGGAGGGTTTGAGTGACATACCAGTGATAGTCATGTCCTGTTTTGCAGGTGTGTGTGATTCACACCTTGCATGTGTGCCTTTTGGTCACACAGGATTGCTTGTGTTTAAGTAGCTAGGGATGCACACAATGTGGCAAATCCATGGTAACAATCTCAGGGTGGTAAGGTTGTGACAGTTGACTGTCTCTTTGTCATCATCGATTGTCACCTGGTATGTGCCAGGCCTGTGTGCACTCCGGAGGGTTGGGAGTTTAGGTGAAAAATCTGGCCACAAGCTGGGTCCCGGCTTCCTCGCCACGTGCCCTATCCCCTCCCATGGGCAGCGCCTATGCCTGTGGTTGGGGATGTGGGGGCACCACCATGTCCACCGGTACGCCCTGCCGTGTTGCAACATTGTGCAGGACACATGCTGCCACAATGATCCTGCACACTACTGGGGGTGCATAGAGTAGCTGCCCGCCAGGGCGGTCAAGTGAGCAGAAGCATGACTTGAGCACTCCGAATGTGCGCTCCACTATGGCCCTGGTTGCAATATGGGCCGCATTGTATCTTACCTGGGGGGGTGTGGTGGGGTTTCGGATTGGCGTCATCATGTGGTTGCTCAGAGGGTAGGCACTGTCTCCTGGAGAGGTGATAATGGTTGTGATTATTGGGGTTTGTGTATTTGTATTTGTGTATGTGTGACATGCATGCACGTGCATGGGCATTTGTACTCACCTAGGAGCCATTTGTTGCCATGCTGCCCAGCTTCCAGGGACCGGCTCAGAGCGGACATTCTGTATATGAAACTGTCATGGGTGGAGACAGGGTAGTTTGCATAGACAGAGGTGATGATTCCCTTTGCATCGCATACCACATGTACATTGATGGAATGCGAGTGTTTGTGGTTTTGGTAGATGTGCTCAGTGGCCCTAGGTGGACGTAGGGCCACATGGGTGCAATCTATGGCACCGAGCACTTTGGGGAAGTGTACCACCCTGTAAAAGTCCTGGACAACGGCCTGCCTTTCTGCGGGTGTTCTGGGCATGTATATGTGCCTGCGGACTGAGGGGCGCGCTGTCATGATTGCCAATACCTGGTGTAGGCAGCGTGACTGCATGGCCTGTGAGACCCCCCCCCACTATGGCAGTAGTCCGCTGAAAAGACCCAGTGGCCAAAAATGCAGGACATTGAGCACCTTCTCCAAGGGGCTAAATGCTTGGGAGCAGAGGGTGGTGGATGTTAGGTCATCTTCCCACTCCCTGACCAGGTCTAGGATGATATGGGGTGGAAACCTATACCTGCCATAGACCTGTTCGTCAGGCATCCCAAAAAGGCTTGTCCGTGGTGAAAAAATGCGTGCCCTGGCTATTCTCCTTCTCTTGCGGTGTCCCACGATCAGTGCTGCGACAAATGGGGCATTCATCGTAGCTGTATGTACGTGTTTGTTGTTTACACGCACGTTGATGCTGTGCGCGGGGACGCTTCCGCCTGCCTTTGTGTGGCAGACGCATTGAAGCCTGTGCGCGTCTTTTGCCCAGCGCGGGTTTCCCGTATTCGAATCCATGAATACGGGTTGTTCGCAAGCGTGTGGGCGTTCCATGTAGTTCCCTGCAGTACTTCCCCAGTTACGTCTTCTTTTTCACACGTTATTCCCCATTCCGCCTGTTACGCCCACTGTTCCACCCACTTTGTTGTGTGCGCTGCGCTATGTGCGCTTTCGCTGTGCGCTAAGCGCACACTGTTTGGAGACATGTGCGCCAGCGTGCGCCATGCACGGATTTGGCGCACAACCAGTGGGAAAGTAGCGCAGCGCCTTCCTTGAATCGCACGCGTGCACGTGCGCTTGCTGTCTCCCGCTTGCGCCTCCTTGCGCCTGCTTGCGCTGGGATTTTTGGCACACGTTTGTTCCATGAATCGGCCCCTCAATGTTATGGAGGCTGGTGCTGTAGACTTAAGATGTTGTACTAGCGACTTACAGATGTTGGGAGAGAGTGCCTGAGACGCAATGTGTTGTAAGCGAGTTGAAATGCATTGAATGCAGATATACAATGTTTGAAGAGGGTAATTGAGACTCACACTGCTGGAGTCTTAAAGAAGGGCACTGGAGACTTAAGTTGCTAGTTTTCTTGTGGTGGTGTTGGAGAATGCTGGAAACTTGAAGGTGTTGGAGCAAGGCATTGGAGATGTAAGATGTTGGAGGGTGGGTGTGGGTGCCAGACATTTAATGGTCTTGATGGATGGTCCTTAGCAACTCGCAGTGGATTGTAGGATGCCCATGGTGAAAATGGTCGGGGGATATTCAGGGTCTAGGTGACTTGTGGGAGTGGGCTGCTGTGCAATGGTTCAAAGTGCAAGAAAATCCCTGCACGTATTGTCCAAGTGTAAAAGCATGAAGTGGTACAGCCTCTGATTGTCTTTTAGTTGGACTTGGGTTGGTCAGTTGCTGTTTTCACTCTGTGGTGAGACACTTGGCAGGCATCGGATGCCTGTGCTTCTTCGAGATGCTCTGTCTGTTAACAGTTTACCCAGAGTGATGTACAGGTTGGTGTGTTGTACGTCTGATTACATTTACAGTAATATGATAATATGGAGCTATACACACTGATATTAATGCTACGTATGGTGATCAATTCTTGTATGAAATGTATATCAGATTTCAGTGATATTGTTACCATATTTTTATGGTGTACGGAGGAACAATGCTATATGATGCCACGTCCTGTTCTGTCAAGCAGTGAAAGGTCATGTGTGATCGCTTCCCATGATGTTAATGGGGGCGGGGTGAAATGACTCCACTTCCAGTGATGTCATCAGAGGTCAAGGGTCATGTTATATCACTTCCGCAACCCCTGGCATTCTGGTGCAATGACGTCCCTATAAACCTGCCTACCTTTTATTCTGAGGCTCAGCATGTGAACATCGCTGTGCCTCTAAAGGCATGAATGTACCTTCCTTGCATCGGTTCTCACCAAACCTGAGCATATGCTCCCTATGCTTTGACTTTGCTGTTTTCCTGTCCCTGTTCCCCTATATTCCAACACTTGCTCTGAAGCACCTTGTTTGCATCCAATTTTTGGTGCCAAATTTGCAAAATTATTGGAATGGCAGGGCCATAATCATTATTGGTGAGGGCAAAAACACATGGCCAATGATGAAAATAACACCATCGAAGGTACTGTAACTGCATGGTCAGTAATCTTCTTGGTGTGCCTAATTATTTAAGCGGGCCTTAACCTTAACCCTGGGGCATTACCAGACCCGTTAATACTCCCACCTGGATGAGTTTTATTGCTACAAGTATGTTTTACAGGGATGCTAATAGGTTTTATTTCAAGTAGAGTAACAGCATGTTTTCGTTTCTCAAGTTAAAAAAACTACAAAATAGATGGCCACCATGGACTACACGTAGTTCCTTCTCCCTTTCCATGGCGCCCATTACCGTGACAGGGATGCACTGGGAACACTAAATGTTCCCGGGGGCGGTGAGGGACAAGGAAGCTGGAGGTAAGGTATTGGAGGTGAAGTTAGGGGTGGCTAAGGGATGTGACATTGGAGGTCGGAGGTGATGTTAAGGAGACACAGTGAGGCATGGGGACTCACCTACCTTGATCCCAGTGGAGAACGTGGCAGTCGCCTACTTTGGACGAGGCTCAGAATGGGGGTTTTACCATTATGTAAATACCCTGTTCTGAGCTCACTGATGGGATGGGAGGCGGTCTGACCCGCTGCTGGGTGCTAATACAATTTAATAATGCACCCACAAATGTATGCTTTGTGCTTTCCCCTGCACCTAATTTACCCAGGTGGCGAAGCAAGGATAAGGGAGCACATACCAGAATGCATCACTTTGCACATCACAGAATTGCTTATATGGGTCCTGGCCAGACCTCTTGTCCATTCTCTTAAGACATATTTTTCACCAGGTGAGTTTAATTTGTTTTCAAGCAGTGCACAGTATGCTTGGTAATGAGCATGTGCAAACAAACAGAAACACGTTTGAACAGCTCCCTTAACGAGTTTTCAATTTGTACACAGAGGCGTTTAATTCTGCTTTTTGTCATGGGCAGAGAGGAGAAGAATTCTTCCACATGGATTGGTAAATTTGTTAAGAAGTTCGATTTCCATTTTTTCAACAACAGGAAAGTGTAGTGAAAACAAAGGGAGGCCTTTTGGACCAGGCAGGACAGGTACACTAAAAGAATAAACCAACATAAAAAAACTTTCCGGCAGTAGACCCAAAGTTTCCAACTCCGGGCAAAGTCCTGTCTCGATCCTTAATAACTAGTTGGTGGACAGTCTATATGGTGTTGGTAACTTAAACTTAGGAGGGAAAAGGTCTAAACAAAATAGAGTAATGTCCTCTTAGTTTAGTCCAGGTCTTTAGCAGGAGACTTGTAAGCCAAGTGATTGCTCTGGCCATTCAGAAATCAAAACCTAAGACCCATTCTGCATCCCTTGTTGGAGTGGAACTGCATGGGTGGGTGCTATTGATGCCTGTATGGAAAACAAAGATCAGTTAAAAGGCTTTCCTTGTGAAATAGGAGGCTCTTCTTTTGGGTGTTAAGGCCCTTAATTTATCCTCACTTGAAATATGGTGGAGCACGAAATAAAGACATAAAAGTCAGGTCTAATGCATTTATGTCTCCATATGCTGCACTGATCCATTGTATTGCTTACACAAGGTAGAGGAGGGGCATGAGGGACAGAGAGCTGAGATAGGGTCTTCCCTGTGCTCGCCTTCTCCGTCCCATGGAAGCACTTTGTTTTATGCCTGCATGAGGTGTACATCAAATCAATTCCTATGAAATCTGTCTTGGTTTTGCACCTGTTTATAACCAGGAGGATTCAATAGGAATTCATTAGTAAAAGGCACCTGAGAAGTGTATTGGAAAATAGGAGAGTAAAGGCAAGTCGTTTTTTCCTTGTCCACTCCAGCTTTACAGCATGCAAGTGCTTATGTTGGGGATCCCCCACAAGCAACTGCCACCTCTTGAAAAATAAGACTGGTTGTGTCCCATTGTGGTCCAATCCTACATTCATAGCATTAGGGAGACACTCAGGGATGTTTTTTCACTAGAGCCGCAGCTCTAAACCCACTGGTTGGCTAATGACTTTTTCCATCCAGCGCTTGGTTAGTGTGTGCTCCCCTGCATCCCTGCATCCAGCGTGTGCTTTGAATTTTCTCATTCATTTGAGTTGATTTAATTACTTAATTTAACTGCTCTGCCATTTTGCCTGGCATCGTAGCATCCTCCCCAGACCGCTTCCTGGTCCCTCCTCTCTTCCCTCCCCCATCTCACCCGAACGCTGATTGGGCCATGAGGCCAGCTGTTTGCCAACATATGAGGTTGTAGCACTTCATATGCAGCCTCCAGCCACTTTTACCATCCGGTGCTTGGTAAGTGTGTGCTCCCCTGCAACCCTGCATCCAGCATGTGCTTTTGAATTTTCCTGTTCATTTGGTTTGATTTAATTATTTAAGTTAACTTTTCTGGCATTTTGCCCACAATGCTAGCATTCTCTGCAGTCTGCTTCCTGGTGTTTCCCCTCCTCCTTCCCCCATTCCGCCCCGAACGCCAACTGGGTTGTGAGATCCTTTCAGTTTATCCACTCAAGGCAGTCCTGCCTGGGCATCCCTCGGCTAAGGACCACAAGGCAAAAGGCAGCTCCTGCAGAAGCAGCAACAGTCTGTGTTTGACCATGTTCACCTGGGAAGCCGCCACAGTCAACCAGCAGTGACTGATAAGTCAAGTGTGGTCTGGGCGGAGAGTACATCCATTACTGTACTCCAGTAAAAACCCACCACTCTTACGACCTAATATCGTACACCTACACATTGAGCCTAAATTGTACTAGGTAGCCATATCTTGCATTTAGACCTCTTAGTACCAGGTACCCATATTTTGCATTTAGCCTAAATTTTATAAGGTAGCCATATCTATTAAATCTAGGCGGTCCTACTTCAGTAGCAAAGTTAAACTCAGGGAATCTATCATGCCAATGCCAAATCTGAGTGTTATCCTTTGGGGTTGCCAATATTAGACCTAGGCCTTTTCTCATTCATTCTACCAAAGTATCTAGTTGTCTGTATAGCAGTGCCAAAGTTAAATCAGAGTGTGTACTATGGTGTGCCAAAGTCATTTCTGAGTGTTTTCCTTTGCACTTGCCAATATTAGACCTAGGTATTTCTCCTTCATTCTACCAAAGTTTAATCCAGGTGTATAGCAGTGCCAAAGTTAAATCAGAGTGTGTACTCTGCTATGCCAATGATGTATCTCAGTGTTCCCTTTCATTTTGCTAATTCTAGACTTTGGCTTCCTTTCCTTCGCTCTTCCAAAGCTCAATCTGGGTGTTATATAGCAGTGCCAAAGTTAAATCATATTGTTTACTCTGATGTGCCATATTAATTTCAGAGTGTTTTCCTTTGTTGTTGCCAAAGTAATATTCTTCCCCTCGCTCCACCGAAGCTAAATCTAGGTGTATCTATTGTAGTGCTAAAGTTGAATCTAGGTGGTTTCATCTGCTCAACCCAGTTCAATCTTTCTTTACTTACTATGGAAAGTTAAATCTAGGTTAGTCCTACTGCTGTGCCAAAGTTGACTCTACAATGTTACCACTACTGTGCCAAAGTCAATCCAGAGTGTTTCCATGGTGAGGGGGGATATCTCACGGGTAAACGTGTTTGTCTTGGAAGCAAGACAATGTAGTGCAATACAGGTTTGAATCCCCGTCCCACGCTTAGAAACCAATCTCTGGTATTAAGCGCGTTATAAAATTATAATAATTCCATTGCTTGACCACAGTTTACACTTGGTAATTTTCACTGCTGTGCGTTAATTGAACCTGAGTATCTCCCTAGTGCTCTGCCAAAGCTGATTCTAGCTTTCACTCCTTGCCCTGCCATGCCGGCCCCAGGCGTATCACACTCATCCCCACTCCCTCTGCCCCAAAACCAATCCTCCCCCCTCCCTCAGAAGCACCCCCTCCAAGAGGCAGACACTTCACCGCTCTAGAGGCATTCCGGGCAGTTCACTGGCATGCCACCCTCCAGAACGCCTTAATTACTTTCCAGGTCCCTCCTCCCACAATGCACCCTGATTATCCAATCACCCCCCACCCCGACTGCTCCCCCGACTCCTCTCAGCCCCGTCCTCTCCCACACAGAAATCAAGGCAGCTCGGGCAGCTTGCTGGCCTGCAACGTCCCCAAGCTTTGTCTTGACACCCCACCATTCACCTCACACTATAAACCTGAACCCACCCTCAGCCCCACCTGTGGCAATGTTGAACTACCACTCAGTTAATACCGCAATGCCCTACAACCCACCCCCTCGGACAACTAACTCACACTTCCTGTCCCTCAGCAAAGAATGAGCCACCCTGACCAACTCAGCCCCATCAGCAAACCCTCCCATCATCTCGCACACACCTGTGCCCTTCAAGTGCCCCCCAATCCGCACAGGTCGTACTCATCGCAAACCACCAGTGACATATTGCTCTCCCATTCTCCTCCTCAGGGAGTCCCCTAATCCCCCTACCTACTCTACCCAGCCTTCCCCACCCACTCACAACCCTGTTCTACCCCTGTTTCACCTCCCCTCCAAACACCCTTCCCAGATCAATAGACCTACACACCTCTCTCCTTCTGAATGTCCCACCTTGTACCCAAACTGCTCTGCCTCTCCATTCGCAACCAGGCACCTCCCCCGATTCCATCCATACAGCATAACTCTTTCACACTATCATGCATACTCATCAACGCCACATTGGTCGCATAAAATAAACACAACATCTTCAACCTCATAATCACTGAAACCCTGACTTCCTACCCCATCGCACATGAGGCCTTCCCCCGGCTACTCCCTGCTCGTACATAACAGGCCTAACAGAGCGGGGCCTCCAGCCATCCTCCACAAACGACACCTTTCAGTCATATTCACCAAGAATCTGCAATGCGACTCTAAATGCAAATCTATTCTCACTAAGTCCACCTAAGCCCTTCCGTCACGCACAGCTTCCTCCTCCTATACAGGTCAACCCACTATGACCAAAATGTTACTAACACTCTCTGCGAGCCCCTCTCAGCCACTCTGTTCCAGCACCTTGCGCTCACTCTGTTAGGAGACTTCAACATCTACTTTGATGTTCCTCCAAACATTTATTAAACCTATCACTAAACTTTGCTTCCCTGTCAGCCGCCTTCTGCCGGGACCCTTGTGCGAGTCCTTATGGACACACCGAGATAGGTAGCGGTATGCTTGACCAATAGAAGCACACCACTTAGATATAGCAGCCTTTATTTTTCTCGGTCTGTTAGGATCTTCCGACCGGAAAGGGTGGAAAGGGTGGAACTGATATGAACGCTTATCTCCCCCATTTCAATAGAGACGGGCCCCTACAAATCGGCATGGATAGTGGGGCACTCCTTCGTGACCCGGCCAGGCAGGTGGCTGGAGGAGGTGAAGCAAGGACTGCATTTCAAAAACACAATTACATCCTGGTGGGGCCTCCCGGGGATGCACTGGGAGGACATTCACGACACGCTGTCAGACCTGATAGGTTTCAGGGACCCCCCCGAGTACCTGGTTATACACCTCGGGGGGAACGACCTGGTGAGCACAAATAGGGGAAAGTTACAGAGAAACATTTGCGAGTCGCTACATAGCATAGCCCACAGTTGGTGGAAAACCGAAATCTTCATGTCTGAGATAATACCAAGAAGAGTCTGGTATGGTGCACATAGGAGGCACGCAATCGAGATAGCCAGAAAGAAGTTAAATAAAGCAGTGGAAAAGTACTGCAAGAGCGCAGGGCTCCACTTCATAAAACATGGCCTGTACCAGAACAATCCGGAAATGTTTCAACAGGATGGGGTGCACCTATCAAGCAAGGGGATGAGGCTTTTCTCTGACAAATGCCTATTGCATTTCCATCTTCTGCTCAAACTTCCAGTGCTATGCCGATGACACCCAACTCATTTTCAGGGTTCCTTCAGCCACCTCCTCTCCTTCCCTCATCTCTGATTGTCTAATCGCCAGCGATCTCTATCTAAATGCCAACAAGACCGAGATCCTCCTAATTGGTACACTTTCACAATCCTTCGTCCTCACTCTCTGGCCGGCCTCCCTTGGCCCTCCTCCTACCCCTTCCTGCGAGGCCAAGAATATTGGGGTAATCTTTGACTCCACACTTTCCATCTCTGCACACATCTCTGACGTCTCTAAAAAGTCAAACTTCTTACTGCACCTCCTTAGAGGTAATCTGCCTTTCCTCTCCTTCCCTCAGAAGCTCACTTTCTCCCAAGCTCTGGTTCTCTCTAGGTTGGACTACTGTAACAGCCTCTTTCTAAATCTACCTGCCTCCACTCTCCGCCCGCTACAATTAATCCAAAACAGGACTGCGAGACTTGTCCTTGGCCTCAAGCCCTGGGATCGTATCTCTCCAGCCCTGAAATCCCTTCATTGGCTCCCAGTGGATGCAAGGATTAAATTTAAAACCCTCTGCATTGTCCACAAAGCTTTCTGGGGCAATTTACCTTCAACTATCTCTCCGCAAATACCTCCCCTCTCTGACCCTTCGCTCCTCTTATTCTAAATCCCTCAGGGTCAGTTGTTTTTCAAAGAAATGAGCTCGGGTCAGATCTCTGTCTTCAGCTGGGCCTCCATTTGGAACAGCCTCCCAGCCACCCTGAAACTTGAGGAGAGCCATCTCTGTTTACAGAAGCACCTGAAAACCTTTCTCTTCGCTTCTGCCTTTGCCCCTCTTCTCTCCTGCTGATCGGTTTTTCTCTCTCAGCACCGTGCACCTGGACACCCTCTGTCCTTCAGGCCCAGGTAACTGCTCACCCTGCCTACGTCCAGCACTGCCACAGGGCCACCCCTTCGACTGGGATCTGTATCTGTACCCATACAGCCCCCCGCGCTTCTTCTGCACTTATCAGATATACCCTGTCTGACTAATCATGCACTTGCCACTTGCTGGCTGTGCTGCCAATTCTCACTGCCTTTATTTATTTATGTATTTATTGCACTTATTATTTATTCTGTTCTCTCCTCTGTTCTGCACTTTCCACTTCTCCCCATTCCACGAACTTTCCCCCTTTTTCGCTTTTCCATGCACTTGCGCATTCTTATTTTCACTGGACCTTGTTTATTTTGTTCTCCCTTGTTCCCCTCCCTTTGCCCCTTTGCTAGGTCGTGCTCTGAAACACTTTTATTTGAGCACGATATAAATAAAATATCAGATCATATCATATCATAACCACCGCCTCCCTGAACTCACAACCTCTCTGCGATGAACCTACTTGGAACCTGCCTTCCACATGCCAAACTGTTACTCAAAAAAACCAACCTCAACCCCCTCTCCCCATCAAGCTACCGCCCAATCTCCAACACCCGCTTTATTGCTAAGCAAATTGACTGTGCTGCATATAAGCAACTGGGCCTCTTCACAGAAGTCAATAGACTCTCCGACCCAGCCCAATCGGGGTTCCAATTGCTCTGTGGAATGGAATCCTCACTGGTCTCTATCTGGGACAACCTAAAGAGAGCAGCTGATTCAGAAGTTTGTGCTGCTCTCATCTTCCTATCCGCAGTCACTGATACCATCGACAACTCATTAGTCAGGAACAGGCTACTCACCATAGGCACCTAAGACACTGCCCTTAATTGGATCACCTAATTTATTTCCAAATGCATGCAAATCATCCTCCCTCCTTTCTCCTCCACCCCTCGCCCTGTCACAAAAGGGGTGCCACAAAGAGCCTCTCTTCACACCTCCTCAACCTCTACCTAAACCCACTGCCATTTCTCACACAATCTTATCTGCTACAACTACGCAGATGACACCCAGATTATTTTAAAAAACCACAAGACTTCAACCTCGCCACTTCCCAACCCCAACCTATATCGACCTATGTAGGACTACCAACCACCTAATCCTCAACCCAGGGAAATCAGAAATCCTAATATTTCCCATGGCCAATTGCTCAGGGAGCCCCGCTGGCTGCCTCTGCCACCGTTACAAATCTGGCATGTACCATGGACACATACCTATCTCTCTCCAAACACATCAACTCCATATCCAGAACCTGACACTTCCATATCCTAAAACAAATCTTTCCCTACCTCTCTTATCCCCAAAGATTCTCCTCAATACTAGCCATCATCATCTCCCGCCAATACTAGGCCAACTCCCTCTATCTCAGCATCCCAGCATCCCAGCATGCCAGCTCAGGAAACTTGAATGAATCCAAAACTCAGCAACCCGACTGCTTCTTGCCCTCTCACCAAGAGAACACATGCCCCCTGCATTTAGAATTTTGCACCGTGTCCCTGTTAGCCTAAGTACAACCTTTAAAGCCATGTGCATCACACACAGAGCCCTCCATTATACAGGACATGAGTTCCTTCAAAACAAAAGCATCCACTAACATCCCTCCAGAAAACGCTGATCAGGCTCAGATCTCCTCCTCGCTATTCCCCTTACACTCTGCATCATCCTGAAACCCCTACTAACTCCCTTTCTGAAATTAGAAACACTAAACAGGCAGTGTTGCCTGCATTTGCGGCAACCTCAACCTCTCAGCAACTGACGGCGCCGGTTGCTTTCACGGCGACCCAAACAATACACACATCACCTTACACCAATCATGACCCTTGTTTGCCTTAAGCAGCACTTACTGATGACAGTCCTTCATATATGAAATATCACAGGATTGATGAATCACTGCACCTGGCATGTACGTTAAAACAGACAAGGTTCACTCACAGTAGGCTGTGATAGAACCACCACTATCGCAATCGGACAGATTAGGATGCACTACGGGGGAATCATCAGGAGAGGACGTGTGTCGTGGCCATGCAGCTCCCTTGTTGGCCAGGTGGGGGTTCCACATGCAATACTCCAGGATGTATGAATTATAGGATGGGCCACCACGGTAAAGGTAAAACCTGAAAAGGTTCAGTAAGCACTCGATAGCGGGGTAGACATGCCACATTATCTGCCAGTAGAACCTGGAAGTGCAACCCTTGCCCCTCTTTTTACAAATATTTTGAGCATAGACTGTTGCTAATTGTTTTATTGCAGACACAATTATCGACAGAAGAAACCAATTACCGGAGCAGGCACATAAACAGGAAGTCACCACCAAATCCCGTCAGGTACGTATAATGCACCACTCCAGTGGAAACTGGCCGCAGACATGGCTACACGTACACATCAGAATACAGCAAGGACTATGCCAAAATTCGTTCATGCTGTTCACATAACTCTCCACCTACTAACACCAGACTACGCCTCAACCCCTCTGATATCAGAGTGCTGCACAGACAAATTGGGGGCATGCTGGACACATAGCGAGTCTATAGCTCTCACGCCATCTCCAGACTCCTCTCAGCACCCACCCACATGCTTGTCCACATGGGTTGTTCTCTACCGGAGCCTGGCCGGCCCTGCTAAGCTTTATTTGGCCAAATGCAAACACGCATCCTAATGTTACTCCTTGACCTCCAACACTCTGGACTTCGGTCCTCCCGTCATTTCCCACTAACAGCACATTGAGACTATAACAATGGTAAAAGGCACTAAATAAATGATAACTAGAATACAATACAATATTAGGTATGACCTGACCTGAGCAAGTTCTTGGCTGGCCCAATTGTGCTTGTAAAAGGGGACAGTATAGTTACTGTGCTTGGAGGAATCATCAGGCCTTACTGACTATTGAATCAGGTTTGCTGGTAGATAACCACGTGTTTCTATATCAGACAGTGCTGTTTTTGTGGAATTAGGCAATACTGTCATTCACATAGTCTGGATATTTACTAGACCACAAAAAGATGGCCATTAGGATCTGTTGGGCTATGTTACTTATCTTCCCAAAGGTACGACAGCTGTGGTACCATTGCCAGGAATCGGAGGAGAAGGCTGTCCACGCCTCACTATCTGTGTCCCTTATGTTAGGAGGGGTGCTTGTCTATGGTGTTCAGTAGTTAGTACGGGCATGAGACCGGTATGAATGCCCACAACTGGTTGCACCTGGTAGAGTTTTCATAGGGCTACCCTCTAGTAGCCCGCTGGTCGCCACTGGTGCTATGAATGTGCTGTTCCAGCATTAAGTATTTTCTTTACTTGCTCAGTGGGGGCACGCCACCATGGAGTTGGAGTGCTGTAAAAGGACCAGAATCTCCTTGGTGCTTTCTTAAGCCTTCCCCCATTATCGTATAGTAATGATATGTTTAATGTGGTGCACAATTTGACGATGGATCTCAGTTAACAAAAGACAGATCACCCTGAGTTTGTGCCAATAAAACTCAGAGTGGTGCCCCATGAGCACTGATTAATGTTGGCATAATGCCATCTCACTGCTGGTTCAAGATCTGGTAGGCAGCTTGGAGTTTTCCTGGAATGAGAGGTTCAAAGTATCTTCCCTACAAATCACCTGCAGTGGAAGGCCTGTATGTCGGAAAATGTAAAATAAAAAAAACACCGACTAATACATGTTCCACCTCTGGGAGATCATATGGAAATCCACACATGTGAAACCAAGAACACAGTAGCCACACGAAGACACACCCATCGTTTATTCGAACAATTTTACACCATAAGCCAACCGACCTGGTTGTTGTTCTTGCTTTAAATAATTTACTACTCCAACATGTTACCCTTGTCTCCATGTTATGAAGTGACCTCCTGGTACAGATGTCACTGGAGTCTCAGGTAGGTGATGAAAGCCTTTACTAAGTCACTATTTACAAGCAGTTAGCCACAGGTACACTAGCGACACAGGTAGGACACATACATCAGAAGACTTCCACCGGCATCCTCTCTCTCAGTCCAGTTCCACTTCAACTGACACTCCTGGAACCCACTGCACCCAACATTCTCTCAGCACTCAGTATTCAGACATTCATAACATTCCAAGCTCACATGACAACAGGAGTGGGGGCACATCCAAGATATAAGACTGCACTTCAGCAATAACTAGGGGGGCTGGCTTTATCCTGCAGTGAAGACCCCCCCTCGAGGTATTTAAGGCTTACACGACCAACGACACAGAGAGTACTATTAGCCATCATCCAATGGCATTGGTGCATTAGGATTTAACTTTTTTGATTTGGATAAATAGCCAGTCCAATTTGCATTCACTTAATACAAACAATTAGCTGAACCCCATGTGTATAGCGAGAGATTTCATAACAAAGAATAGCATGCGGGCAAACTGCATATTTGTAAAAGAAAACAAAGATTAAACATGAGTTATCGTCTGCATAATGCACTCATATTCTGGAGCAAAACAGGTGATCCCTATTTTCTTGTTTCATTGTCAAAAAGCATTTTCCTCGCCATTGCTTTCCATTAATGAATCACAAAATTAAACCAGAGACTGAGGTCCATCGTCAGATGCCCCGGATAGACCACAAGCAATAAAACAAAGCTGCTGTGTCAGCACCACCATGTGCCAAGGTAAGTAATCTTCCAAGCAGGGAGTTTCATCTGCAAAATGCTTGGGAAAGAACCGAGAAAAGCTGCAATGCGGGAAGCAGGTCATTAAGAAATGTGCGTGTTGATAGACTACATTGGGCCATCACATAACCAGCAGGGTTACCACTTGGGCAAGCAGGAAGAGTGGATGTGATGAACCATCAACTGTAAACACAACAAAAGTGGGACTTGAGAACATTACAACCTCTTGTATATAAAAACGCTGAAAACGTGACTACTGCGGGAGAGCAATACACACATTAGAAGTCTTATATCTTACTTATGTTATGTTTCTGTTGACTATATCATCCATCCAATATGAATGTCCATTATCATTGAAGTTATGACCTAGACTTGGTTATCTATATCAATTCACAATAACACATAAACGACCTTTAAAAAGTAGTGCAACTTAACAAAATACAGCCACATTCTCAAGTAGATGCTAACAGTTTTGGTTCAGCCAATTGCCAGCTCTTAAACAATGCAAAATAGTCCTCCCACTTACTCATCGCTGGCAACAAATTCTTCTTTATCCATTCAGAATCATGAACACACTTTTGCAAATGACAAATATATGTATTTCCTAGTGTGAGACAGATTGTTGTTAGATATCTGTTCGTTTCCAATTTCCTTGGAAATCTACATAATCTGCACACCTTGTTTGTCCGTGCAATACCCATTCTAGGGCCTCAAACAGAGGAAGTCAGCAACTGGCTGAGTCTCATGAAGAGTACAAACCTCTGAGCTAGTGGAGAGGGAGTTATCACCAAACATTTCTCTGAACGCATATAGCATCAAGTACTATTGGAATATTCTGTTGCATGATTCTTGTTCCAATCCCATAGTCTTTTCTTTTTAATATGCATTTTCCTGAGCGCAAAATAATCCATCTCCCAGTCAAGTGTCCAGCCAATGGACCCCATTATGAGTTTGGTGTAAGGAATTATCGTTACTGGCACTCCGTCTGCTGGAATTATCGGCAGAATCTGAGTGCCAGCAAGGGTAGGTTAATCACCATTCCATGGAGTCCTATAGGACTCCATGAGGGAACTGCCAGAATTACAGGCACCAGTTATACCGGTGCCGGCAATACCAGGTTTTTTTGCTGGTGGGGTGGAGGAATTACCTCTGGCTGGAGGTAATTCTGACAACCCCGACCAGCAAACTTGTAGTATGCTGGTCCAGAAACATGCCGGTAAACGTTATTACCGGCACGTTAATTCCAGACCGGCAAACCTATAATGAAGCACAATATCATCAAACACCTTTAGGTTAAATTTTTTTCATTCACTTAGTGGGTACCCTGTTCGTGTCACGGTTGTATCCAATAGTTTTGAGAAGGGGCAACTCACCTCACCAACTGACATCCTTTCTTCAAATCAAAACCTTCCTTAGATTTCTCTCGCACCTGCACTGGAATCCCCTCCAAAGTAATTCCTTCTGCCAGTCACCACCAGATCGCAACGACAGGAGGATACCATCCATCATGTTCTGTTAAAGTGTTCCATACACCCATTCCTCTGCAGGTGATACACGTATGTCCACTTATGCTAGACAAAATTCTCTTCAAGCCACTTCTAAACCTCTCTCTGTAGAAATTGAGGTCCATTGTCAATGAAAAAGCAGGCAGGCCAACCCCCTCTCCAAACTATATCCTCCAAAAATGGTATTACATTCTTAGACGTGATATCCTTACTCACCCCTACTCCTGGCCACTGAATGAGCAAATCCATAACTACAATGTAATAAGAGTCTCTACTCCCTTGAAAATTTAACAGCCCAAGTAAATCAATGGCAATTGTGTCTCACAGAACTTTAGGAGCATCCGGTACCACCATGGGCGGGGTCATTGTCACTAACACTTTGTTGCTGTCCTTACACTCCACACACTCCTTGATTCTCATTTCAACACATGTATCCATGCCAGGCCACCAGAAGTCTATCCTTATGAGGGCTTTCATCCTGCACACTCCCATATGGGCACTGTGACCAATGTCCACTACCTTCTCTTGCATCCCCACTGGGACTAGCAATCTCTGACTCCTCTGACACCAGACCATCTGAAAGACTCAATTCTTCCTTCGCCCTCCTGGACTCCTTGAGCTGACCACCCAAATCTTGATCACTTTACAGACTCATTCTGGCTTCTGTCAAACCCTTGACCTTTTGATATAGCTCATCCTAGCTACACGCCTCATGCCAGTCTTTCTCATTCAATGACTCTTATACCACAAATACATCTTTAATTCCTTCATCCAAAAGAAAATCAAATGAATCATTTTCACAAATGGGATTCCTGGACAATGTATCCGCCACCACATTATCCTTCCCATTGACATGCTGAACCACAAATTCCAAACCCTGCAGTCTTGTTATCCACTTGGAAATTCATCTCGAAACTCCATAGAGTCCTTTCCTGTTAAAAATGGCAACCAAACGTTTGTGATCCATTCTCACTGTGAACCCTATTCCATATAGAAAACCTCTGAACCTGATTATCACCCACAACACAGCAAGGGCCTCCTGCTCTATCACAGAATATCACTTTTTGACCTCCTTGAGTGCCCTAGAGGCATATGCTATGGTATGCATACCATTTGTATCTTCCTGCATGAGATCACTCCTTAATCCTAGTTCAGAAGCATCAGTGAACACAATTGTGCCTGCATTGACCCTGAAACTCTGCAAGATGGGAGCCTTTGTAATTTCCTCTTTGACACTCTTGAATTCCTCTTGACACCTCATGTCCCATTCAAACATCACACCTTTTCTGGTCAGCCTCATGCTCACCATATTTCTAACAAATTTAGCATAATATTCAGTAATTCCCAAGAAAGATGACACTTCTGCTTTGTTCCTGGGTGAGCGCATTTCAAGTGTCGTTCTCACAGTGCTCAGTTTGGGCTGACCACCTTCCCCAGACAAGCTCTACCAAAAATAGTCTGTTAACCCCGCAATGTACATTTATCGAGGGTCAGAGTCATCTCAGCTTCTTCCAATTTCTTCAGCACTCCTCGTAACCTATTGTTATGTTTATACCTATCCTTTCCCCAGACCACCATATCATCTTGGTAAAATTTCACACCATCCATACCTCCTGGGAGCTGGGGAGCAGGTGTAAGTGGATCTAGGTCACCTGGCCTAAGCCCCGCCTACCTTGTGCTTCCTGCTTGCCGCTCTTTTTCACCACTTAGCAAGCCCTGCCCACCTGGTGCCTTCCTGCTTGCCGCTCTTTTCCCTACTTGAGGAGCCCTCCATCCTCTTTTCCTTTGCAGCTGGGGAGCAGGTGTAAGTGGATCTAGGTCACCTGGCCTAAGCACCACCCACCTTCTTAGCCCTGCCTCTTCCTTCCTGCTCTTAACTCGTAGATCAAGGGCGTCTCTCGCCCGGGCATCCAAAGCGCAGGGCAGTCAAAGAAAAGGGCAATTCCTGTTTGGACCTGTTCAGACCAGGAGGATACAGGACCCGGTCCCCTGCTAAAACAGCAGGTAAGCATGCACCAACATGTGTTTACACCCTCTGTCCCCACAGGTCATCCCGACCCTCTCTGGTTCCCCCTGTGTTGTTCCCTTGTGCCCCTCCCTTCCACACACAGGAGTCTGTCCTGGTGAATTCTGGTTTCACCATCACCGTCTTGTGGCCAATGCTGGATTTTACTTTTATGGACTTCATTGATTCACGGTGCGTTACCCTTTCCCAACTCTCATGCTGGACTTCCTTTGCATCTTGTACTCATGGTGACCCTGAATCATGCTGTTCCCATTTTCATCTTTTATCTTAGCTTGCAACATTATGGGCCTCATTACAATTTTGGTGGTAGCCATGCCGCGAAAAATCGGGTCCGGGTCAGCGTTCCCAGAATGGGTAATTACCGGGCCATTCTGAGTTCGGAGGGCCTGGTAATTCCTCCCTCCAGGAACCCGGGCCCAGACCTTCCCCATTGGCATTTCAGCCCCTATAGGGCTGCATGGGAATGGGGGAGGGAGTAAACAACTTGCCGATTACGAGCGGCCCGTTGTTTGCTCCCTCTTCCCCTCGTGGGACCCGGTAAGCACACCTGGTTTGACAAGGCGCTACTTACCGGGTCCCACGAGGGGAGCTTGTAATGAGGTGGAACAGGTTTAACGGGTCCGCCTACTTTAGCGGGTCCCGTTAACCCATTCCGCCTCACTCGTAATGAGGCCCCATGTGTTACTGCTGACTTCTGCAGTTGTATTCGCTCTCCCCTCTTGCTTCTCCACTCTTTTTGACTGCTTACTTTCTGTTCTCTCCTCCCCTCTCCCTTTTTCCTATCTCCTCCCCTCCTCTCCATACTTTTTTCTACGCACTTACTCTGTCAGAATTGTCCATGGACCTAGTATGATAGTGACCTCGTCTGTCACTCCCCCATCCCCTTACTGTCCCCCCCTCCAGCACTATCTGAAACGTTGTCAGGCCTAGTACGATAGTCGCTTGTTTTGTTCCTCCCCTCCCTTTCTGCACCCCTCTCCCTTACCTTTTGTTTTCCTCCGGCTCTACCAGGAATGTCATCAGGCCTAGTACGGTAGTTGCCTGTGTGTTTCCATTTCCTTCCCACTCTACCCCCCCCTTCCTTATATATGTCTTAGTGTCATGATCACTGCTTCCAAGGAGCCAGGACCAGCCCAACGTCCTTGGAAGCAGGCCCCTAATCCTAAGCCTAGGCACCAGCCGGTCCCTACTGGGACCTTTTGGACCTTGTCCTGGCGCCGGTGGCACCAGGCTCATCAAAGCCATCGGTCCCGGCACTTGAAGCGCCGGGCTCATAATATGCGTGAAGATGCTTGGGTGGACTTACCTGCAGCAGACCATGCTGCTTATTTACCAGCTACATAGGAATCCTCTGTAAGCCGGAACTATTTTCTTACCTGGGTGGGGCAAGCTCCACGCCCTGGATACAACACTGGAACTCTTCTGGAACAGGAACTCTTTTCTTACCTAGGCGGGGCCGTGGAGGAAGACGCCTCATCACTCCTAGGCTATTTAAACCACACCCGATTGATGAAGCGTGCTTCGCGTTATTCTGCATCTGCAGCAGAACGCTCACCGAGTCTGTTCCAGCTTTTCTTCTTCCGATCCTGTACCTGCAAGAACAATACTTACCATTCCAGTATCCAGTCTTCAGCAGCGCCTGTAAAAGACAAGAAACAACAGGTTAGCACGACGACCTCACATGCAACGCATTCCTTACCTGGTCCATCGGCAGCGACCATTTCTTCACGCTGCACCTCCGCCTGTGGAGACAAAAGCATAGTTATTACTTACCGGCAATCCGCGAATTCCGGATGTTTTCAACACTGCAACCCAGCATCTGAAAGACAAAAGAAGAGACATTAGACAGGTATTTACTTACGCCCATCGTGCTCTCCACAATAGAGCGCCTGCAACTACTCCGGCGTTTTCCATCACCTCTTCAGCACGAACTCACAGCTGTGAAGGAAAGAGACAGTTAAAGCGCTTGCATTTACTCACACATTTCCAAGCGCTTCTTTCCAAGGCTCTGGCTCCAGCTTTGGCTCTCTTCATTCCATCTTCTAACGCTAGAGCCCTGCAAAACAAATAGAACAAAGCATCATTCCGAGCCCTGTTCAATACTTACGTGTCCACGCACCTAAAGACTATATGGACTAAAAGGTGTCCGGAAACTCACCGCTCGTGCTGTTAACGGCGGTTGCAATCCTCTGATGTTAAGAGGCCTACGTTTCACCCAGTGAAGGAACTGGCAACGGCACCCTGCACCAGACGCAGATGGAGAGCCCAGCATTCACCTATCTAAGGTGAGCACGTTGACCTGGGGGCTCTACGGAGAAGCTTAGACGAGAGAGAGAGAGAGAGAGAGAGAGAGAAGGACACTCAATTGCCCAGATCTTTAACCCCATATATTCTTTCATCTGCAGAAATCTCACCCTTCGAGTTCGACACACAGTGCGAAGAGGCTCAGCCCCAGAAGCCAATCGAGTCCTGCACATCACTTTTCGAGTCACAGACGCCTTCCTGCCTAGACCAGCGCCTCCGTGGGAATCAGGTGAGCGTTACAGAACGCGAAGCCCACCACAAAACTCCTACCCAGGCGCAATGGAAACCTCGGACACAGACCAACTGGCCCGATTGCTTGGGGAACTAAGAGCAGAGGTACATGCAGCTCGTCAGGAAACAAACTCTTTGAGAAGAGAGCTGATAATATCCAAGGAGCGAACGGAGGACCTCGCTAGGCAATTACTACAAACGCAGGCAGGACAGACTCCTTTGCCCGCTCCAGGAGTAAGTTACCCTTCAGCATCCTCAAATCCAGTGCAAATCAATCTACCCGGTAATGTGCCTTTGGCTCCACCCGAACGCTTTTCTGGTGACCCAAAGAAATTTGCAGTGTTTATCAACCAGTGCCGCCTACACTTCTTATGTCGCCCAGCTGCCTTTCCAACAGACCAGACCAAGGTGGCTTTCGTGCTTTCTTATCTCAGTGGTAGTGCCGCAGATTGGTCGATCCCTTTGGTCACTCAGGATGATCCGGTCCTTCACGATTTTCAGGCCTTCCAGTCCAGCATGGAGAAACTGTTCGCAAGACATGCCCAGGGGCAGGCCTTGGACAATGAACTCCTTTTGTTACGACAGGGTAATCAAGACCTCTTGACTTATATTGCCTCATTCAATAGACTTATAGTGGAAACTCAATGGCCGGAGGATAAAAGAATAACGCTTTTCTACAGAGGCCTGCGTGGAGAGCTCAAGGATGTGTTAGCTCAAATTGTGAATCCTCCACAAGAATGCTCAGACTATATTGACTTAGTTGTCCAATTAGACCACCGATTACAGAACAGGAAGGCTGATCGTTCCAAATTTGATACCCGAGTATTTTCTAAACCACAGACCTCTACTAGGGGAGCCGACACCGTGGAACCCATGCAACTAGTGGGCATGAAAGGACCTTTAACTCAAAAGGAGCGGGAAAGAAGAAGACAGCTGCAATTATGCCTCTATTGCGGAAACTCGGGGCACTTTCTTCGAGACTGCCCAGTGAAACCAGCTAAGAAGGCTGTAGGAGCCGCAGATACCTGTACCCAAAATTCTGAGCAGGGAAACGACCTAGCCCGACAAGTGTAGAGGTCCTCTTGCCGAGCGTTAAAATCTGTCCCGTGACCTCGCATTTCGTGGTGCCTATGGTCCTCATTAGCCCAGAACGTCCGGATCGTTTGCATGCAATCGAAGCATACATCGACAGCGGAGCAATCGGTAATTATGTGGACCGTGAAATGGTATCAAGGATGAATCTACCTCTTGTCCCTAAGGCAGTAAAAGACGTCATTACTACAGTGGATGGCACGGAGATAGCCTCCGGACCAGTAACGCATGCCACCCAAGAAGTGACGTTAGTGAGCCAAGATGGACACCGGGAGAAAATCGTGTTCGATGTGATCAAGGCCCCTCAGTTCCAGATCATTCTGGGAATTCCTTGGTTAGAGAGGCACAATCCTCAGATCGATTGGCGAGCAAAGACGGTTCAGTTTCCAGAATGTTTTACCACTTGTCATCCTCGGCCTGATGTTTCACTGGCAGCGATCTCTTCCGAGGTTCCCAAATTACCTCCCGAATACCAGGAATTCCAAGACGTCTTTCGGAAGGACCAAGCTAACACCCTGCCTCCTCATAGGTCCTACGACTGTCAAATAGACCTGATACCCGGAACAACTCCTCCTTGTAGTAGGATTTATGCCCTCACCGAGCCAGAGAATCTTCACCTCAGACAATATCTGGACCAATACCTAGCTAACGGGTTTATCCGTCCTTCAAAATCTCCAGCTTCCTCGGCTTTGTTCTTCGTTCCGAAAAAGGAAGGAGACCTTAGGACTTGCATAGATTACCGTGCCCTGAATCAAATCACTGTTAAAAACAGATACCCGTTACCTTTGATCCCTGAACTCCTGGACCAAGTCAAAGACGCATGTATTTATACAAAGTTGGATCTCAGAGGAGCCTACTACTTGGTACGAATAAAAGAGGGCGATGAATGGAAGACGGCATTCCGCACCAAGTATGGGCTGTTCGAATATCAAGTGATGCCCTTTGGACTTTGTAACGCTCCTGCCGCTTTCCAGTATTTTATGAACAATGTCCTTAGAGAACTCATAGATGTGTGTGTTGTTGTCTACATTGATGACATCCTCGTCTATTCATCATCTGAAGAGGAACACCAGAGACACGTCAAAGAGGTTCTCGAGAAATTGCGTCAACATAACCTTTTTGCTAAGCTTGAAAAATGCGTTTTCAACGTAACTGAAGTTGAGTTCCTGGGATTCATATTGTCACCTGACGGAGTCCATATGGATTCAAAGAAAGTCGATGCAATCATTAAGTGGCCATCACCAACCTCTGTAAAAGGAGTTCAAAGCATGTTAGGCTTTTCTAACTTTTACCGCAGATTCATTCCTGAATTCTCTCGGATAGTCCAGCCCATCACCGCTCTGTTAAAGAAGAACAAACGTTTTGAGTGGTCTACTGAAGCAGAACAAGCTTTTCAGGACTTAAAAGCTAAATTCATTTCTGCACCTGTTATAAAACATCCTCGCCCAGAACTCCCCTACATCGTGGAAACGGATGCTTCTAGTCTTGCTATGGGGGCAGTTTTATCACAAAGAGATCCGGTCACACACCAATTACATCCTGTAGCCTTTTGGTCCCGCAAATTCTCGGCTCCCGAGATCAACTATTCAATTACAGACAAGGAACTTTTAGCCATCAGATCGGCCTTTAAGGCCTGGCGGCATTATCTTTTGGGAGCCAGACACACAGTCACCGTAATGACTGATCACCGCAATTTACAATATCTGAAGACAGCCAAAGCTCAGTCTTCCAGACAGCTTCGCTGGGCTCTGTTTCTGGCTGAGTTTGACTTTATAATTACTTATCGACCAGGCAGTAAAAACGGAAAAGCAGATGCTCTCTCCCGGATGGGAGTAGATGAACATTTGACCAATCCAGAACCAATACCCATAATCCCAGAACAAAGGATTTTGGGTTTGGTCAGCGCTCAATCCTTTGAAGACATCAAGACTACAGTCAAATCACTCCTAAATCCGGCTGATTTGCAGGACTGGCAATTAAAGGGAAAAGAATTCTCAGTGGATCAAGACCTACCATATTTCTGAGGACGATTGTACTTGCCCTGTGAGAAAATACAAAAACAAGTAATCTCCTGTTATCACTACTCTCTAATGGAGGGTCACCCTGGCATTACCAAAACCATGGAAAAGATCAAAAGACATTTCTGGTGGCCATCATGGAAGAAGGATATTAGAGACTTTGTAATCTCCTGCGGTGTGTGTGCCCAGAATAAAAGTCAGAAGGAGAAACCAGCCGGCCTATTACACCCATTAGACATCCCTCCCTGACCATGGCATACCCTGTCCATGGATTTCATCATGGACTTACCTCCATGCTCAGGGTATAATACCATTTTAGTAGTCGTGGATCTATTCTCCAAGATGGCTCACTTCATTCCCCTGAAGGGCCTACCTTCAGCTTCAGTATTGGCCCGAGAATTCTTAGAAAACATCGTTCGGTTACACGGTTTTCCCTCGGTTTTGGTCTCCGATAGGGGAAGTCAATTCATCTCCCACTTTTGGCGAAGTTGCTGTCGTCTAGCCCAAATTGATGTAAGACTTTCAACCAGTCACCATCCCCAAACTGACGGACAAACCGAGAAGACAAATCAGACTTTAGAGCAATATCTACGTTGCATGCTCCAACAAACTGAAAACCCTTGGAAGGATATTCTTTGGATCGCTGAATACGCTTACAACAATTCGACTCATTCTGGAACCGGGAAGACACCCTTCTTCCTATTATACGGACACCATCCTAGAATCTTTAACCTGGATCCTCCCCAAGAATTCGAAACACCTGCTGTGGATTACTTGCACTCAGAGATTACTCGTGCTTTTAAGGAAGCCACTGCCCATCTGCAAAGAGCTAAAGCTCAATTCAAAAAAGGAGGAGATCGACACCGTAAAGAGGCCCCTCACTACGCAGTAGGAGACCAGGTCTGGTTATCCACTAAGCACCTGCCTCTAAAAGGACCCCGCACCTTCATCCCAAGATACCTTGGACCCTATCTCATCTCTGCCATAGTTAATCCGGTGGCTGTCAAATTGGAATTACCTGCGCATATGAAAATACATCCAGTCTTTCATGTCTCCTTATTAAAACCAGTACAACCAGAAACCCGATTGACTAAACTCCCAGAACCTGTTTTGGTAGAAGGAGAACTTGAATTCGAAGTAAAGAACATCCTAGACTCCAAAATCGCCAAATCTAAATTATATTACCTGATTGATTGGAAAGGATACGGCCCCCAGGAAAGATCTTGGGAACCCTCAGAATATGTCCACGCACCTCGTCTGGTCAAGAAATTCCATCTGAATCACCCCGACAAGGCAAAACCCCCGGAGAAGACACGCTTAGGAGGGGCCTTGAGGGGTGGTGCTGTCATGATCACTGCTTCCAAGGAGCCAGGATCAGCCCAACGTCCTTGGAAGCAGGCCCCTAATCCTAAGCCTAGGCACCAGCCGGTCCCCACTGGGACCTTTTGGACCTTGTCCTGACGCCGGTGGCACCAGGCTCATCAAAGCCATCGGTCCCGGCACTGGAAGCGCCGGGCTCATAATATGCGTGAAGATGCTTGGGTGGACTTACCTGCAGAAGACCATGCTGCTTACTTACCAGCTACATAGGAATCCTCTGTAAGCCGGAACTATTTTCTTACCTGGGTGGGGCAAGCTCCACGCCCTGGATACAACACTGGAACTCTTCTGGAACAGGAACTCTTTTCTTACCTAGGCGGGGCCGTGGAGGAAGACGCCTCATCACTCCTAGGCTATTTAAACCACACCCGATTGATGACGCGTGCTTCGCGTTATTCTGCATCTGCAGCAGAACGCTCACCGAGTCTGTTCCAGCTTTTCTTCTTCCGATCCTGTACCTGCAAGAACAATACTTACCATTCCAGTATCCAGTCTTCAGCAGCGCCTGTAAAAGACAAGAAACAACAGGTTAGCACGACGACTTCACATGCAACGCATTCCTTACCTGGTCCATCGGCAGCGACCATTTCTTCACGCTGCACCTCCGCCTGTGGAGACAAAAGCATAGTTATTACTTACCGGCAATCCGCGAATTCCGGATGTTTTCAACACTGCAACCCAGCATCTGAAAGACAAAAGAAGAGACATTAGAAAGGTATTTACTTACGCCCATCGCGCTCTCCACAATAGAGCGCCTGCAACTATTCCGGCGTTTTCCATCACCTCTTCAGCACGAACTCACAGCTGTGAAGAAAAGAGACAGTTAAAGCGCTTGCATTTACTCACGCATTTCCAAGCGCTTCTTTCCAAGGCTCTGGCTCCAGCTTTGGCTCTCTTCATTCCATCTTCTAACGCTAGAGCCCTGCAAAACAAATAGAACAAAGCATCATTCCGAGCCCTGTTCAATACTTACGTGTCCACGCACCTAAAGACTATATGGACTAAAAGGTGTCCGGAAACTCACCGCTCGTGCTGTTAACGGCGGTTGCGATCCTAAGATGTTAAGAGGCCTACGTTTCACCCAGTGAAGGAACTGGCAACGGCACCCTGCACCAGACGCAGATGGAGAGCCCAGCATTCACCTATCTAAGGTGAGCACGTTGACCTGGGGGCTCTACGGAGAAGCTTAGACGAGAGAGAGAGAGAGAGAGAGAGAGAGAGAAGGACACTCAATTGCCCAGATCTTTAACCCCATATATTCTTTCATCTGCAGAAATCTCACCCTTCGAGTTCCACACACAGTGCGAAGAGGCTCAGCCCCAGAAGCCAATCGAGTCCTGCACATCACTTTTCGAGTCACAGACTCCTTCCTGCCTAGACCAGCGCCTCCGTGGGAATCAGGTGAGCGTTACACTTAGCTCTTGCACTATCTGAAATGTTGTCAGGCTGAGTACGATAGTTAATTTCACATCCTTACTGTTCATGGCCTGTAAGAATGTCATTGTATTTTCCCTTGTTCCCTCCCATGCCTTGAAGCACTTTGAAACACATTGTGTATAGGCACTATATTAATAAACTATCATATCATATCCTAAGATATTGTACATTATTCGTTGGAAGACACTAGATGCTGAAATCAAACCAAACAGCATTCTGACACATATAAATATTCCAACATGTGTAATGAAGGTAAGGATGTCATTAGAGGCAGAATGCATCTGAATCTGATGATGTGCAGGTTTTAGATCCAATAGAGAGAGAACTTTGGCCCCACTTAAATCTGTGATCATCTCGTCAATCTTGGGCAAAGGGAATCTCTCTGCCAAAAACCCCTTTTTGACCTTTCTGAGATCAATGCATAACCTTATGGATCCATTGGGCTTCTTTACAACCACTATGGGACTAACCCATTCAGATGCCTGTGCCCTCTCAATGACTCCTTCATTCAGCATTCTCCACCCCACCCTCCCTCTTGCATGCTATGGGGACAGGCCTAAACTTGGCAACAAATGGAACAACATCCTTTTTGAGCTGGATTTTGTAAATACACCCTTTTAGACACCCAACATCTGGCCTGAAAACATTAGGCAACCACTTTGCTAGCTCATCATCACACAATTCGCCATTCTCTTTTATTAACACACTCCGATGAAATCAAAGTGTCTGCGTTACACCAATTATGCACCTGTTCCAGGCTATTGGGATGTAGCTTAATTTTGAGTGCGGCTGGCAGCTCCATGACAACAAATTCCCTCTCCCCCCACACTGGTCACATATATCTTGCTTTTGGTGACCTCATTTTTAAACGATAATGTGGCATCTAACTTATCAATTATTGTAATAGGATTTTCTCCATATGCATTGGCATTCATCCTGGCCTCCTTCAATGTACATTTATTTAAACTCTCTTACCAGGATTTCCTGCTAATCAAGGTGTAGTTAACACCATTGTCAACCAGCATCCCAATGGGTGTGCCATTTACTCCAATTAATGTCTTGGGTTTTTTGATCTTCACCTCACATACCGCATTCACTACTTGTATAATACTCAACCCTTCATGCACATCATCACAATCATCACCATCATCTTCAATAATTTCTACATTTGGATAAGTGTCCACATTTTCCACATCGCCTACATTCAACATACTGCACGGTACACTCTCCGTCTCTCGCAAAAGTATCAGACTTCCCACATTTATAGCAGCCCCTAAATGATAGTCTTCCATGACCACCAAACGCTTCTCTTCTGTTGCCTGGAGAACCTCTTCCTCTCCCTTTGCCTCTGTTTCTGCCTCTGCTCCTGTATCCCCAATCATTGGGTTTGTTAAATGTCATCTCTCCGTCCACTGCAATTCTACTTCCAGGTTTGTCTCTCTTCACTACACTAGTACAGCTTGCTCGAGTGTATTTTTGGGATGGATAATCTAATCCCAACTTGTTTTCCTTTACCAGTTCCTTGATGCATGATGTATGTTCCACTTTGTTTGCTATTTCTATGGCTCTGTCAAGTGTGCAATCCTTTTCCTTCCAGAGTTCCTCTCTCAACTTATCTTCTGGCCACTTGATAACCAATTGGCAGCATGATCTGAACCAACACTTAACAGCCAATCATTTAGGACTGTCACATCTCTTAAATATTTTCCCCTTTGTGTTGATCTCTTGTGAAAACCTATATCTTGCAAGTATTATGTTTTCTTTTACCTCATTATGTTCATCTAGTTTTAAAATACTTTGGTCAAATGAACTTAATTTGAACCCCTCTTCAGTCATTGGATCAAGAAGTCTTTTCAGCACTTCCTGGCTTCCATGTCCCAAACAGTGGTATAATAAGGCATCTTTTCATTCTAAAGGGTAATTAGGACCATACACTGCAAAACAAACTCAGGAAGTCCTCCTTCCAATCCTTCTATCTGAAAATGGGGTCACCACATGCTTTAGGGAGAAAGAATCCGGGGTCAAACATATTTGCCATTGTCCAATTCACTTGTGTGGGAGTGACTCTTGTTGTTTGTCACTTAAGATGTCCCACTCCGATGAATGTTTCGGGAACAGCATATTTGGCACACTTTTGTGTCCTTTATTTATTCCCCCTTTTTTCTTTTTTATTACAACTTTAAGCTTGTGTGAGAGCGCTACTTTTGATTTCAGCGAGATAAGCTTTTCCTTTGTTTGGCATGTAGCTAGGCAGTAATGAATGCGCCCGCTTTCAGTCAGTCAATCAGAGTTTCGACATAGGGTTCAAAGGGGAGAGTCAAAGCAACCAGGGTCTGTCCTGAACTTATACTTGCACGTTCTCAATCAATTGAGGACCCTGTGCAGTGCTGGTCCACCGCTGTCCTTCCCAGCTGCATCCCTCAGACAGCGGTCTTCATCGCAGAAATGAAGTAAACACCAACTCTGGACATGAGGTGTGAGAAAGTCTTAAGAAAGACCTTACGACAGGTGAGATGCCAATGGCATGTTTATTGAGAGACGAACCCCAACACCCAGCCGCTGTCCCCTCAAGCAGTAACTGAAACGTATGTCAGCAATCCATTACAACAAAGTCTTTATTGATTTCAGAGCTACAGGACTGCAGTCATTCTTCCTCGCCAGCAGCTTTCAACTCTCTCATTTAAAACACAACTTTCTTTGAACTCTTGGCCATTCTTAACCTCTCTGTGTCATCAACAGGTGATGTAGGATTCTACACATGGGTGAGCAACTATGTACAAGAATGACCCTTTAACCATGTACACTATATAACACTTCCCTGTCAGCATCCCAGGCATTCCTGGGGTCATCAGAACATCCAGGTCTTAAGTGCTGTAATGGATAACATTTAACAGTTTGATGTTTTGTGACTGCTAATGTTGCTGCCGACTCTTCAGTATGTTACAGCACCAGGAAGGATTAATTGATGGTTAAATTCCCATTATTGTACGGTGTGTTGTGAGTTGTTATCTTGCTTGATTTTTGACTGCACAACATGTAAGTATCACTTGACAGTACACAGAATCTTGCCTTGAGACTGTTGCTTGATTGTTAGTCAACTTTCAGCTTGGAATGCTGTTATGTTGTCTTCACTTTCGTCTAGGAATAGCTATAGCAGGGTAACACAAGCTTTTTAGTTTGTTACCTCTCTCAATATATTGTTTTAAAGGCCTTGTACACTGTTTATAGACCAGTTTCAAGTAGGCCTATGAAATTACTGTGAGTGTTCTCTTGTGGGAAGGTGCGGAAAGACAAGCCCTGCAGTGTGTAAGAACTACACCCTTGCTAGGTTGGTTCTGGAGCACTGCATTTACATATGTTGACCATATAATGGTCTGGTGGAGATCTGGCTGGTTTACTGGAATTCAGAAGTTGCGTAACGTCTCTTGTAGTTTGTCCTATGATGTTTGTTTGTTTGTTTGTTTGTTTCTTTATTTGTAATGCGCTCCAGACCCAAAGGTTACCGGGCGCAGCAGAAAGTATGTGCGAAGCTTACAATGTTACATAAAACGAATTTGCTATGAATAAAACATTTACAGTATTGAACACAACATTTACAGTATTACATAATTGTATAGTTACAAATTTACAGTGTGTTTAAGTCATTACCGTGTGCACTCAGAAATGTGCAGGAACAATATATACAATATAAGACAGTTATAAGTATAATACAGGTAGCTAATAGTCTCTATATACAATTGAAAAAGGTTGGGCGTGCAGTGGAGAGGAATCATATACAGTGTCTAGGCATTGTTATCATTGATATGTTTAATGAAGTTTCTTCTGAAGTGTGAGAAAGGTTGGTCTGCTCTTAGGTTAGGTGGCAAAGCGTTCCACAAATTGGCAGCTCTCACAGGGAAGCTAGTACCGCCAATTTTGGCAAGTCTGAATCTAGGTACTACCAGGCAGTTGGAGTTAGCAGTTCTTGTAGGTCTGATGGATGTTTTTCTTATTATTTTGTCCGTCAAGTAGCTAGGGGCAGCATTATTGAGAGCCTTATGAGTTAAGGATATCATTGTTAGATGGATTTTATTGTCGGGAGAGATACATTTCTGTAGCCGTCTAATAGAGGAGATATGCTCCCCCTTTGTTATGCCTAATGCAGCTCTAAGAGCATTATTTTGTAGTGTTTGGAGTCTTTGGGTAGTGGCTTTGTTGGCACCACTATAGAGGGCATTGCAGTAATCGAGTCGGGAGAGTATTAAGGCTCTCGCCAGGATTAGACAACTGTTGTTAGATAAGAAGGGCTTACCTGCTCTTATCAATTTACAGGTGTAGGCTGTGGTAGAGGCGAGGGAGTTAACCTGTTTAGTGAAAGACATGGTAGAATCGAGGTAAAAACCAAGTGTTTTTACTTCCCTCGAGACTTTGATCACCTTTCCATCAATACTGAACGCAGAGTAGTCTGGGCCCAGTTTGTTGATGTTGGCTTGTGTGCCCAGAATGATCAGCTCTGTCTTGTCATCATTCAGGCAGATACCATGGGTTGTCATCCATGCCTGAATGATGATATTCACCAACTCCCTGTCCTTGCTATGATGCCCAGAAAGCGGGTGTTAATAGCAAGTAAGGGCTCCTTAACAAGCCACTCACATATTCATGGATGTGTCTTATTTTATGGATCCACTTCCAACCTTCTGCTCCATGTTCCTGTTAGCACCTACCATCGGAAGTGTCCTCAAATGAACTTGTTGTCAGCAAACATTTGGCTGACAACGTGATATAGCGTATGTCGCTTGCAGTGTGACCTGTATTTCTTTTGCTATTTATTATGTTCTGTGATTCCATTTTCAACCCTTAGTGCTTTACAAATCACACCAGGAGGAAACCCTAGTGTGGTGAATCTATGTGGAGTACTCTGTGATAGTAACCTCTGTCGTGTGAGTGTAGCAAATTTGCTGGATGGCCATAGAGTATTCTTGACTTTTTGTTGACTAGGAGTAACATATGTGTGGACCTTCAATTTCCAGAATAGGCCTTGTGTATGTGAAAATGAAATGCCACCACCTGAAAGGGCTGAAAAAAGCACTCTCCATGTTCCCAGGGGGAGGAAGAATAGCTCAGGGGTAATGCGTTTGTCTTGGAAGCAAGACAACGCAGCACAACACTGGTTGGAATCCTTCTCCGTGCTTAGAAACCACTCGCTGGTATTAATCACATTATAATGAACAATAAAATAAATACATTCCCTCATTTAGACAGAGCAGGTGACAATCAAAATTCACAATAATACAGTTTTTTCACAAGAAAGAATGATCAATTCAAAGATAGAGATTTCAAACCCTGGCCTGCCATAATATCGATTGTAGAAGCATTGTGGCTTCAACAATGTTTATATTATCAAACTAAACACCTTCCTATCATATTCTAGGACTAGAACAGTTATATAAACAAACAAGTCCTAGAACTTGTGATGAAAGTGCTGGATATAGGGAGAAATACATAGTTCACTTTGACCGGGCCGGCCAACTACACCTTTGCCGGTAGGGATGGAGGATTTACCTCCAGCTAAGAGTCGGAGATAAATCCGACCCCTCCTGGCAAAAGATTGCTGGTAATACCGTTGTCGGTAAAACCGGCAAAATCCCACCATAGAGTCCTATGGGACTCCATGGAATGGGGATTCACCGGCGTTCTGCCACTTGGAATCTGCCGGAAATTCTGGCAGACCTAGTGGTGCAAATGCTTATTCCATTTGGTGGTATCCTACCGGTATTACAGATGGGATACAATCAAACATGGAATGATGTTATGCTATGAGGATTTTTGAAGCGCACTACCGCCATAAGTCATCTTGGTGCTAGGACAACATCAATATGGACCACACACTCTAGTCTAAAAAAGAAAAGTTTTCAAGGACCCTCTAAATACAAGATGATCCGAAACCTGTGTTAATCCAGGGGGCAGGGAATTCCGCAGTCGGGTTGCTGCCACCGAGAAGGCCCAGCCCCCCATCCTGGCACGTAGGGACCACCAGAAGGCTAGCTTTGTGTGAGGTCAGATCGCGCACAGGAAAATAACAAACACATTTTTCCTGCAGATAACCGGCCCCCAGACCCTGCAAGGCACGGTGAACCAGACACAATGATTTAAAGTCAATTTGCTTGGACACCGGAAGCCAATGCAGGCACTATAGGGTGTAGGGTGTGGGTAATTTGGGCTCCATATTTGGAGCCAGTGGCCCCCCAGGCTGCTAGATTTTGCAGCAGCTGGAAACGCTGGATCAGGCCCTTCGGCAATAGTCAATAGTCAATTTGACTGAGAATAATGCCAGCTACTAGTTGTTGGGTGTCTTGACCCACGTTCAAGTTATTATGCTACAACATTTGGTGCTGTGGGCTTAGAAAATCCAAGATGGCGGAAAAACCCACATTTGCGCCAAAATCCAGGAAAACCGCGCAGTCTTTACGCACAACAAAATGGTCGCCTGACCTGCCACCCACCAGTGTGTGTGAGGAGCCAGAAGCGCCATGAGCGAAATCAGTGCTAAGGAATATGGTGCTGTTCAAAATCTGTTGTTATTAATGTCAAAAATGGGTGCAATACTGGTGCTCACCACTACCAGAAAGCCGGCGTTTTAAAACCACCAGACACTTGTGTAAAACTGAACAAATGAACCAAACCAGGCCAAAGAAAGACTTGCTAAGAGGTGGATACAATGTAAATCTATATTCTGAAATGACTTGAAGGAAGTAATTGTTTAATGTATGTATTAAAAATAGCTGGGGATGTCAGCAGCTTAAGTGAATTTGGGTTTAAAGCCACTAAAATCAAAAGGTTTAGAATAAATGAGTGACCTACATTTGAGTGTCACATAAGTTGCAATTGTTTAAATGTCATAGTTTTGAACTTAGAATCAGTGTTCTAGCTGCATGTGTAAAAATTGTAAGTTTGGTTTGAATGTAGAAAACTGAAGCCTGGCTTAAAGAGATTGAATTCTGCCTGACAACTACCCCCGACAAGAGTTGAAACTTGATCAGCAGCTGTGTTCCCAGGCCTGGATGCATTCTGCTGCCCCTGCCAAAAGGAGATGACACCTCTCTGATTGAATTAGGGGAGTGGCACTTGGGGATTGCAGGAAACTGAACAATGAGCCTTCCTTGGACCAGGCAAATGTTACATTAGGGGGGTCGTAAATGGCTTCCTCTTGGAAGGAAATGGGAGGGGCGCTGCATCTGTGAGCAACTGAGCTTGCAGGCGGGGACAAACAGAAGTTCCCCCATGTGCTTTGAGAACCAAACCACCCCCCTCTGGGCCAGGGCATAATTTTAAAAAGATGGATAATTCATAGTGCGGACCTGTAAAAATTATATAAATAATATCATCATTCTTGCGATTTTTCTGTGCTATGTTCTGGGGAGTAGTAGCGGAAAATAAGGTTGTTACTCCAAATGTATGCATGTTAAAAATCTGACACTTTATCATCTGAAACCCATATCCCTTGTGCACATTTGTGTAAAATCTGGAAAAGTTTAGAGGTCGTTATCTGGATGAAAAGGGCAGAATTATGTCAAAAGTGGACACAACATCTTACAAAGACAGGGATCGGATGGTTTGGTGCTACAGAAAATATGTTAACTGGACATATAATATTAGAAAAATGGTGCACAGATAAATGTGTATTTGGATCAAATATAGGTTTGTGTGCAATTTGACAAGGGGAGGACCCTCTGGCCCATAAACCTACCTCATCACTCTGACACAACTCAGTTCCCCCAATCAAGGGAGAGAGGAGGAATTGGCCAATGATAAGTTGAGAGGGTTGGGCATGCAGAATGAGCCGACCCACCCACTTTCAAAACACATAAAAGGAGACTGCTTTGGACAGGCAGGAGATTCACTTTCCACTTCCTTGCGAAGCGCTCTGCCGGACCGGAACCAGACAACATCCACAAGGACCATATCCAGAACTTAAAGCAGAGAGGCCTAGTCCATAAATTGAATCCTTTTCAGAGGCCTCAGCATCCAGCAAACCTAACCAAACTATTCAACTGCCGGGCTGTGCGGTTTGCTGCTTGCTAAGAATCCGGTGTATCCAGAACAGAACCAGTACCCAGAGAGCAGTGCGGTATCCAGAGACCAGCAGAACCAGAGATCCGTGCAGTGTCGAGACCAGACCCAGACCGCTGTGAGCAGAACCGGTGCCTGATTGACCCGCAGAGCAAAGATAAACCGCCCGGAGTCCAGTCCAAACCTGACCAGACAGTGACGAGGCCCAGTCCTTCCAATATTAGGAGTGAGTATCCTGAGGCCTGTGCAAAACCAATCTCTTAGTTTAAAATAATCTAATTCTAACTATTTTAATCTATTGAGAACTGCATCATAGGAATCGTGTGTTCATTCTGTTGTTTCAAATCTGCAAAACTGTCATCTGTCATTCTGAGTGTTACTTTTATTTTATTTTGAGAATCTACCTTCACAAAATCGTCCGTCTCTTGAACCGTTTGTGATAGAAGCGAGATTTAACTTTTATTCTAAAGCAGAGATTCGAAGCTTTCCAACAAGCACTGAACCGACTTGCTACTCCTTATACTTCCTCCGTAATTGCGCTCGACGCACGCGACTAAATTGCAGCGATTTGACATTTTGCTCCATTCCAACCACGTGTAAAAAGATCTGTCCTTTGCTTCCATTCCTGAAATCCGTTTTTCAACCTGATAATCCCTCATTAATCATTGTAGTGTGGACCTGAACTCATTCAAAGTATCTCTCACCTACCCTGAACCTTCTATAGGGAATTAAAATCAATTTGAGCATATTTCACTCCCTTGCAAACCACCTGAAAGTCTTGGGCCTGTGTTTAAAAATCATCCCTGGTGCTCTCAGCTTGCTAGGGGGAAATGGAAATTTGTATTGCATTTTTGTTGGTATTCTTGAAGACTGTGTGCTCTCCTTCCATTTCCTTACATTGCATAGGAGGGGAGTGAATTGTCAGAGAAAAAGTGATCATATTATCTTTTGCAGAAATCATATCAAGTTTATTTCTGTACTGCATTTTATTCATCTTTGCATCTCCTTGAACCATATAAAGCATTCTCAGTTACCTCATCCTCTATACTACTCCTAAGTAATTAAATCAGTGTGCTAGTATAACATTATCCATTGTTGATCACTGTCATATTCTTAAGTGTGATATCAAATATCAATTTATTTCTAAAAGTGTGATATATATATATATATATATATATATATATATATATATATATATATATATATATATATATATAGTTTAATTTTCGAATAAACCTTTTAAATTTGCAAAACAAACCTACTTCATGGCTCAGTGGGGTCAGGGGGATTCTAAGAGAGGGGTGTTATATAAGGGTTATCATCCAGAATAAACGAACTGGACATAAAAATATATCAATAAGGGTTTCCATCAGCATCCCAGACTAGGCATTGACTTAGCTGTAGTGTTGAATTGAAGCCGCTTACATAGTACTGGACGAAGATAGAGAGGGATACATGGAAGCACCTTCCACAGAATCCTACGCTGGAAGTGCCCAGCTGTACAGACTGCTGCCACTTGCTGGGCCATAGACAGAGTAGCCAAAACCCTCATGGCCAGATTTTTCACTACAAGCGGACACCCGAAGTGACAAACCCGCAGAAGCACCCACGACAAGCACTTCTGTCTTGTCCCTGTTAAGCTTCAATAAGTTCTGGTTCATCCAAACCCCCACAGCCTACAGGGACTGACACAGGCACAACATCATCTCTGCCTGGTCAAGATCTAAACGGAGCAGGACCTGTGTGTCATCAGCATATGAATAGCACTTGAGCCCATAGGATCGATGAGACCCAGAAGAGGCTGAATATAAATATTAAAAAGAAGAAAAAAGGACAGAAGAGGAGAATCCCGTGCTTCAAACAACTTCATAAAGAAAGGTAGAAGAGAAATAGGCTGAAAACTAAAGGGAAGTGAAGGGGCAAGCGGTGGCTTCTTGAGCAGTGGAATGACAGTAGCTTACTTTAACTCAGTAGGAATATACCCTGACTGGCAGGAAATATTAACCACTTGACAGATCCAAGGCAGAATGCCATATGAGATATCTTCCAGAACCAGTAAAGGGACAGAATCAGAAGGAGACGCTGATTTCAGATGCTCAATGGCCTTACTAATGGACTCTTCAGAAAACAAAGGAAACTGCGTTCTAAAGTTATCCCTGTGGTGATGTATGGTCTAGACAAAGTGTGCCTCCATTACATTTATTCACTTTGAATTGGGTTTGAATTCTTTCCTGTCCATTGCTCAGTTGAGGTTTACTCTGCTATTTTGCAAGAGGCCGGTGAGCTGAGAAAATTCGATCTATAATGCACTATTGAGTGAAATGGAATGTGAAAGTGCGAGAGGCTCACTTGTAGAATTTAAGCGACAGTGCAAAGGTATATTGGAGCAGTATGAGGTGCCCTTTGAATTACTGTGCAAAAATGTAGGTCAGGCCAAACAGAAAATGATGGAAAAAGATTGGATTGTGACCTGTGATAAAAAGGGCTCAATATAGCCTGAGTAAAGAAACAAACCCTAATTTAAAAAGAAAGGAACAATACAAAAATATCTGTCACGGTCTGCGGATAGTCAGTACAGGGACATTGGGGCTCATTACGAGTCTGGCGGTAGCTGTGCCAGTAAAAACTGTCAGGCTGCCGCTGGACCTGTAGTGAATTAACAGCACCTGACTTGCCGGACTTACCGGGGCATTACAGCCCCGGTGGTCCGGTAAATCCGACGCCAGCAATTCTGTTAATCCCTGTTAATGGGGACTGGGGAAACACTGGCACCATGTCATCATGGTGCTGGTGTTTCCGTGCATCTCTGCGGATGGGTGCTGTATGGCACCCGACTGCAGAACTCACAGTTTTCCGGAAAAAGGTACCGGTATGGTTTTACAAGCACCGTTAATTCCGGACCGGCAAACTTTTAATGAGGGCCATTGTCCTAAGGTTTCGACTTAACATCCTCGTAATCGGAGAGATCAAATCAATACGAGAAATCCAGGAAACTGCTCACTGTCGACATTGTGGAACAGAGGTCGAAACCCTTAAGCATTTAATGATCGATTGTGGGGCCCTCCAGAAGTTAAGAGATGAGCTCTTCTCCCAATTTGTATATTCCATTGACTCATTGAATTTAGTGAAAGTCTGGAGATATATTCTACTTCTTCCTTGGTAATGAGATTAGTCAACGTTTTGAAAACTGAATTAATGAATGGTTAAATTGATGAGTGATGAATGCAGAATGTAAAATGTTAGAAGAATTTTAGCAGGACTCTTATGCAATTGTAAATTTATGAGCACATTTTATGAATGTATAATTCTTAATGATGTTAAGTTATATGATTGCATGGATTCTTTCTTTTGAGTAAAATGTATAAGGTTTGCAATAAACAATTTTTACAATTAAAAAAGGAAACTGCTCCAAAGTAGGGCAGGGCTCAACTATCACCCAAGCTGGGGTGAACCAGAAGGTCAACACCTACACAGTTGATTGAATGTTAGAACGAATAGTCTCAATTTTAGTGGTAAAAGAAATTAGCCAATACATCACAGAATTCCCGAGTTGGAATCACTGGGTTGGTTGAATCCGATATTGATGAAGGCGATTTTACCACTGCAAAAAAGCTCTCTAGGTTGGCTAAACACTTTATCGATTTTCTTAGTGAAAAAAACTGTTTTAGTTTCCTTAATTAGGACATGACAATCCCTGGTGCACTGTTTGAAGTGTATGGTTTCTGTCTTCCCATAGGCACTACTTCATTTTCGCTCCGCCTGCCTCATCACATGGCGGGCAGCTTTAAGGTCAGTGGAAAACCACGGTTCAGATTTACGCTTACGAGTCTGAACAGTCTTCAGAGGAGCTACTAAATCTGCTGCTCTTTGCAAGGACCTAATCAGAATAGAGAAGTCAACTACCAGCATGGAGCTACAGCTAATATCAGCAAGGCCAACCAGTGTCTCCAAGTTAGCACCACAGCACTTCCATTGAGGGGAGGGAGATCTCAGGAGGTGCCTCAGGGAGATGAAACTGAAATGAGACCAAATATAGATCGGACCATAAAATAGGCTCAATGGACAAAACCGTCAAGTCCATATCTTTAGTAAACAACAGGTCTAAAATGTTTACTAATCTATGAGTAGGATCTTTCACACATTGATGAAGGCCCATATATAACAAGCCATCAAAAAAGTGGTTGACAATCAGTGTTTGCAGAGAGTTACATTTGATGTTAAAATCAACCAAAATAAAAAGGCAGACATATTGTACCTGAAATTCAGCAGCAAGACTCATAAATGGATCAAGATATCCAGCAAAAGACCCTTGTGGTCTGTAACTAATCAGAAAATACCATAAACAAGATGCTGAGGCCATACATCATAGCAGTAATGTCTCCATGGGAACTATATGAGGTAGATCAATCTTCAACACCCTGTATTTAGCTTTGAAGATCATTGCCACCCCTCCACAGGATGCAATGAGGGACGATCATGGTGAAGTATCGTATACTCAGGCGGGAGAGCTTACACCAGTGTAGGGGCTGATGAATCCGTCAGCCATGATTCCATCAAAAATAAAAAGTCTGGCTAGCGGTTGCTCTGCAAAATATTGACAGAGGCTGCATGCGCCTGAAGTGATCTAGTATTCAGCAACATGGCTTTCAAACCGCAATCATCTTCTCCAACATACTTAAGGCTGATGGGTGGCAGATCCCACCCCTAAGGAAATACCCTGTTTAGGGGAGATAGATCCAGTATAGTTTGCCGTGTAAGCACAGGCCTCTGCGCACGCCCGTCCGTGGCCCGGACGGGCACCGACGGGCTTAACTTTCGCGTGACTTCGTCGGTGCGTGAGGCCCGCTCACGGATGATCATTCTGGTTAAGGGGCACTTGTTACTCGAGTTAAGGGGCGCCTGATATTACCTTTGATAATCCGCTGTTTTACCTGATAGAACTAGAAGGCAGACACAGGAAGTCACTGCGTGCGTCAGAAAGAAAGGAAACCAACAGCACCACCTGAGCCGAGCCTCGTAGTGCCCTGAGGCCAGGCACCCTCAGCCAGCAATTCTGGCTACAAGGAACATAAAAAGAATGAAAACAAAAAATTAAAATAAAACAATTGTTTAAAAAATAAAAATGCTTGTGAGTGAGGGGGCGCCCAGTAATGCTCCAAAGCAGTGACTAGATCCATTGCCTAAAAGGAACAAAAAAAATGCTTTCTACATAAAAATATTATAATGAATAAAAGGCAGGAGTTTGGCGCACAGTACCGAAGTATGATGGCCTATGTTCCTTAGCACAAATCGCTCCAGGTCCCAATGTACAGCTCCCTAACACTTAACCCTATATAAAAGCAAACACGGAAAAATAAAAATGTAAATGTTAGGATGCCCAAAAAAAAAAAATACAATATTTAAGCAGGTTTACCAGTCCATCGGCCATATAACCTGGCTTGCAAGAGGGTAGCTGGATGCTGCAGCAGGCTAGTTAGGATGAATGGTGGTGGAGTTGGAATGTACGTCTCCCTACTACTTTCTTGTGGCATGAACTGGGATTATATGTCCAGATACACAGGGCATAATGTTCCTTCCTTCTTTTAATTTAATGATAAAGAGGTTCACTAGAGTCCGAGATATTGGGCCTGCTAACTTGCAATGTTTCCTATGAATGGCTGGTAGGCTTCCCCCTTTTAGTGGCCTTGCATTGTTTTTCTTTTTCTTATTGGGAGCAGAGTAGGGGCCAGGAACCCCAAGGGACACTGTTGGTTAGCACTGTCCTGGTTAGTATCCTTCTTAGCAGACTCTTTCCCTGGGAAATGATGGATTTGGGCTAGCAAGGGGCCTGTAGGGCAGAACACATACTAGTGGCTCAATCTGGAACATGCATAGGGACATGTAATCCTCCACTAAATTCCTTGTTAAAATATTAACCTGGGCCACAGGTACAGTTATCAGATGGGTGCTTGTGCTGCATTTCACTACTTGGACCTTTCACCAGCATGCAATAATGGCTCTTGTAGAGGGAAACCAAAATATGTATCGGTGCTTATGAGGTTGGTGCTTTCATGTGTGGTTGGTATTAATATTGTGGTAATGTGTATTGTGTCTGTTTTTATTTTTTTTTTTAAATTTCCGTATTGTCTGGGTTTATGTCCATTTTGATGTATTTGTTAACATAAGCACATGTTCCTCCATTTTGCGTTATTAAGGGCTGGTGACAGCCATTTTTGTAATGGTGGGAAATGGTTTGTTCCACCGCTAGGTGGACCATTTGCATTCCTGTGGAGAAAGTTTAGTTTGCTGACAGGTACTCCCCCTCCTGGGGTTTGGCATTGGTCTGGGCCCAGGGAAGGTAAAAGCCCAGGAGTTCGGCGGACAAAAGAAGCGAAGTGAAGTGAGGAAAAAAACAGAGGTCGATTGTGCCCTTTGTGTGGTGCCAGTTCCGTGTCAGCTAGGCCTTTCTGCCCTGTCCTTTTTCACTCTCTTTTTCGGGGATGAGTTAATCGAGCAGGGACAGGATTTCCAGTAGGCAGCGGGTGTGGCATTCGCTGCATGCCTTGTGTTGGTCTCCCAATAAGGTCTTGCACTTCCCAGTCAGTTTCCCTCCATTCTGTGTTGAACAGGGAGATGGGAGGGGGAAATCTGGTGGGAGGAGGGACTGCGGTCAATAACAGTGTTGTCTCATGTGATCAGCAATTTC
Source organism: Ambystoma mexicanum (assembly GCF_040938575.1). Classification (NCBI taxonomy): domain Eukaryota; kingdom Metazoa; phylum Chordata; class Amphibia; order Caudata; family Ambystomatidae; genus Ambystoma; species Ambystoma mexicanum. Next base: position 1,143,809,105 of record NC_090933.1, read on the forward strand.
TCAACGAGTAAGTTACACTGATACATATAAACAGAGGCCTAATCTCTTGAGAGAAAAGAAAACCTGCAGACGGATGTTTGCTCCACGTGTCTGTAGAACAAGGGACAGAAAACTTGTCTTTGTCCTAGTGACTTACAGGACAAAGCTTTTGGCGGGGAGTGTGTCCATTATATTTGTAGAAGGTTGACGGGTAGAGGGTGAAAGGAGGAGTGATTTTTGGTTTTGAACCCAGGCACCTCCCACCCATATTTTGCAAAAAGTATGTAGGTTTTTGTTTTGTGCAACCCTCTGGTAAAGTGGACCTCTCGTTCCCTGTAGCACATCATTATATTCATGTCAGTGTCTGTATGGGGCCATGTGTTAGGGACGGCGTGTTGATTCAGCGAGCTCTGTTCAAGAGAAAAGTAAAGAGGGTCAAAGGGACCTTGCAGTTTATGGGAATCAGGTAATGTGACAGTATACGTTTGTGATTTTATTGTATTATCATCACTACATCCTCAGTTATTCAGAATAGGACTAAAACATACAAAGGTAGTCTAACACAGTGCCAGCCTTTATCTCAGAGGGTTTATCTGTTCCTCTTGAATATTGAGATCATTCGGTTTTAGGGAAGAGTTCATTTGTAGCAATTAACAGCAAATAAATCATCTCAGGTTAAAGAGTGGTGATCTATTGCTATTATGTACGTGGTGATGAAGTATAGCGAACATTTTATATTAATGTTATATTCATTGTCCCCCTTATTAAAACTATCATTGAGCCATAACCTATTCTGCACACTGAGCTGCTGAGAGACTAAAGCTTCTTTTGTTGCATTTATTTTTCCCAGTGAATTCTAACAGTGCAATTTCCAACTATTTAATACTGGACAAGAGCTTTAAACAGCCAATAAATCAAAAATAAAGAATTAGGGGCAGGAATCATTATTTTCAGATAAGGAGATAACCTGTTCCATTACACTTCTGCCTGCATTGAAACAAGGACCAGCACTAACCTAATAATAATAACAGGAACCCATTGTGGTAAATGAAAAAAAAAAGCTCAGCGGCACAATTTCCATTCGACCAATGACCAAAGAACGTTTGCAATTGAAATTCAACTCCATATAGCAGAGCCGGTATAACGTTTACTTTGTAGAATTTAATTATAGGTTTTAGAGAACATTTGGCAGACTTGTGATTCGATCTTCCCATCTGAGCTGCAAAAGCTACAATATGATGAGTTATATCTTTTAAATTCATATTGTTGTTATACTTTTGTTTAATCAGGAAAAAAAACTTTATATATATATCCAATTGATTACCATCTAAAGGTCACATTGTTAAAATACCATTTTAATTTTTTTGGTTATCTTTTATTTTAAGCATAAATTATGATTTTCGATTCATGAGAATCATTTTTAGATCCGTGCTCTTGCCAAAGGTTGCTAGAGAATTAAGGGAATGCTCTAACCATACCGGAGAACGGTCCAGACATTGTTGGATAGGACCTAGCATGCCCTTAACATCAGTATCCTAGCCTGCACCTGGATGCCCATTGGTGGATAGGACCTAGCATGCCCTTAACATCAGTATCCTAGTTAGCACCGGGATGCCCATTGGTGGATAGGACCTAGCATGCCCTTAACATCAGTATCCTAGCTAGCACCTGGATGCCCATTGTTGGATAGGACCTAGCATGCCCTTAACATCAGTATCCTAGCTAGCACCTGGATGCCCATTGGTGGATAGGACCTAGCATGCCCTTAACATCAGTATCCTAGCTAGCACCTGGATGCCCATTGTTGGATAGGACCTAGCATGCCCTTAACATCAGTATCCTAGCTAGCACCTGGATGCCCATTGTTGGATAGGACCTAGCATGCCCTTAACATCAGTATCCTAGCTAGCACCTGGATGCCCATTGGTGGATAGGACCTTGCATGCCCTTAACATCAGTATCCTAGCTAGCACCTGGATGCCCATTGGTGGATAGGACCTAGCATGCCCTTAACATCAGTATCCTAGCTAGCACCTGGATGCCCATTGGTGGATAGGACCTTGCATGCCCTTAACATCAGTATCCTAGCTAGCACTTGGATGCCCATTGGTGGATAGGACCTAGCATGCCCTTAACATCAGTATCCTAGCTAGCACCTGGATGCCCATTGGTGGATAGGACCTAGCATGCCCTTAACATCGGTATCCTAGCTAGCACCTGGATGCCCATTGTTGGATAGGACCTAGCATGCCCTTAACATCGGTATCCTAGCTAGCACCTGGATGCCCATTGTTGGATAGGACCTAGCATGCCCTTAACATCGGTATCCTAGCTAGCACCTGGATGCCCATTGTTGGATAGGACCTAGCATGCCCTTAACATCGGTATCCTAGCTAGCACCTGGATGCCCATTGGTGGATAGGACCTAGCATGCCCTTAACATCGGTATCCTAGCTAGCACCTGGATGCCCATTGTTGGATAGGACCTAGCATGCCCTTAACATCGGTATCCTAGCTAGCACCTGGATGCCCATTGGTGGATAGGACCTAGCATGCCCTTAACATCGGTATCCTAGCTAGCACCTGGATGCCCATTGTTGGATAGGACCTAGCATGCCCTTAACATCGGTATCCTAGCTAACACCTGGATGCCCATTGTTGGATAGGACCTAGCATGCCCTTATCATCAGTATCCTAGCTAGCACCTGGATGCCCATTGGTGGATAGGACCTAGCATGCCCTTAACATCAGTATCCTAGCTAGCACCTGGATGCCCATTGTTGGATAGGACCTAGCATGCCCTTAACATCAGTATCCTAGCTAGCACCTGGATGCCCATTGTTGGATACGACCTAGCATGCCCTTAACATCAGTATCCTAGCTAGCACCTGGATGCCCATTGTTGGATAGGACCTAGCATGCCCTTAACATCAGTATCCTAGCTAGCACCTGGATGCCCATTGTTGGATAGGACCTAGCATGCCCTTAACATCAGTATCCTAGCTAGCACCTGGATGCCCATTGTTGGATAGGACCTAGCATGCCCTTAACATCAGTATCCTAGCCTGCACCTGGATGCCCATTGTTGGATAGGACCTAGCATGCCCTTAACATCAGTATCCTAGCTAGCACCTGGTTGCCCATTGTTGGATAGGACCTAGCATGCCCTTAACATCAGTATCCTAGCTAGCACCTGGATGCCCATTGTTGGATAGGACCTAGCATGCCCTTAACATCAGTATCCTAGCTAGCACCTGGATGCCCATTGGTGGATAGGACCTAGCATGCCCTTAACATCAGTATCCTAGCTAGCACCTGGATGCCCATTGGTGGATAGGACCTAGCATGCCCTTAACATCAGTATCCTAGCTAGCACCTGGATGCCCATTGGTGGATAGGACCTAGCATGCCCTTAACATCAGTATCCTAGCTAGCACCTGGATGCCCATTGGTGGATAGGACCTAGCATGCCCTTAACATCAGTATCCTAGCCTGCACCTGGATGCCCATTGTTGGATAGGACCTAGCATGCCCTTAACATCAGTATCCTAGCTAGCACCTGGTTGCCCATTGTTGGATAGGACCTAGCATGCCCTTAACATCAGTATCCTAGCTAGCACCTGGATGCCCATTGTTGGATAGGACCTAGCATGCCCTTAACATCAGTATCCTAGCTAGCACCTGGATGCCCATTGGTGGATAGGACCTAGCATGCCCTTAACATCAGTATCCTAGCTAGCACCTGGATGCCCATTGGTGGATAGGACCTAGCATGCCCTTAACATCAGTATCCTAGCTAGCACCTGGATGCCCATTGGTGGATAGGACCTAGCATGCCCTTAACATCAGTATCCTAGCTAGCACCTGGATGCCCATTGGTGGATAGGACCTAGCATGCCCTTAACATCAGTATCCTAGCTAGCACCTGGATGCCCATTGGTGGATAGGACCTTGCATGCCCTTAACAACAGTATCCTAGCTAGCACCTGGATGGCCATTGTTGGATAGGACCTAGCATGCCCTTAACATCAGTATCCTAGCCTGCACCTGGATGCCCATTGTTGGATAGGACCTAGCATGCCCTTAACATCAGTATCCTAGCCATCACCTGGATGCCCATTGTTGGATAGGACCTAGCATGCCCTTAACATCAGTATCCTAGCCAGCACCTGGATGCCCATTGGTGGATAGGACCTAGCATGCCCTTAACATCAGTATCCTAGCCAGCACCTGGATGCCCATTGTTGGATAGGACCTAGCATGCCCTTAACATCAGTATCCTAGCCAGCACCTGGATGCCCATTGTTGGATAGGACCTAGCATGCCCTTAACATCAGTATCCTAGCTAGCACCTGGATGCCCATTCTTGGATAGGACCTAGCATGTCCTTAACATCAGTATCCTAGCCTGCAACTGGATGCCCTTGGGCTTATGTGCTGCTATAAATGTTCTAAAAAATACTATTTTAATTTCTTTGGGATCTTTTATTTTAAGCTGAAACTATGACTTGCGATTCATGGGAATCCATTTTTTGATCCACATTCTTGCCAAAGGTTGCCAGAGAATTAAGGGACTGCTGGATTAAGGGACTGCTGGAATCCTATCGGAGAACGGTCCAGAAAATTGAAATCTTTTGATAGGTAAGATGTTGACTCGATAGAGGCCCAAGCTGAGGAGAATGGACATTATTCTCTTCAAGGCTGCCTGACTATAACAAGATTAAACTGCAAAAGATCAAGAGGGTCCTGTTTCAGCGTCGGTGCGTCTTGCCTCTGGAACAACCTCCCCCCTCACTTGTGAGCTGACTTTTTATATCCGTTGTTCAGAAAGAAACGTAAAACACATCTCTTCAACTAACTTCTGCACCATTTCTTCTCCATGATCTTAACCTCTGTATCCTGGCTAGCGCCTCGATGCCCATGGGCTACGTGCGCCGACACACATTTATTAATAAATACAATACATACATAGGGTGATCAGAACATGTCTGCCATTTACAAATTAAATAAGGGCAGAGGCAGGACTTTTACTGTGAAATACTGAGGCATTTTGTCCCTAAAATCATTATATTTGTCCCATTGTAAGTCCATCTTATTTTATTAATAGTGCTTTTAATTACTTATAAGTAGTTCTATGTTTTGCAGTTAAGACAGAGTGAAAACAAATGATTTGCCTGGGATAACAGACTTTGGTTACACAGTGAAGCAGGGATTGTAGCCCACTCTGCAATTTAGGCATGACGTCACTCCAAACCTTCCTAATTTTACTTGGGTCAAATATTTAAGTTTTTGATTTCCAGACCTCCAATAACTCTGACTTACTTGCAAAGTACACAAATTGCTGCAACCTGACAACATGTGCATTCTTAAAGAAACATGTTAGGCCAAAATAATATTATATTTGAAGTGTTATTTTCCACAGCCTGAAAGGAAAACTGTAAGCAGCATAATGTGAAAAACTGCAAGCCTGGAACATCCCCCATTTAACACCAGTGTATGTTCAGTACTTTAAGAAACACACTAAAAGACATTGGCCCTCATTACGACCCTGGCGGAGTGGGTCTACGCCAGCGTTATTCGCGGCGGACCCGTCCGCCCTACTACGAGATCCCGTAGCGCCATGGTGAGTTTTCCGCCCGTTTTTTCCGGGCGGAAAAATCCATGGCGCTACGGGACCTCGTCGTTAATTACGCCACCGTAATTTACGGTGGCGTAATTAACTCCTTCCCCACTCCCATTATACCCTATGGGGCAAAAATGGGAATGGGGAAGGGTAAAATGGGGATTGGGGATTTACCGCCCCACCAAGGTCGGAATGGGGCGGTAAATCCGCCAACCCCCATGGCGGTATCGGCAGCTTTCCGCCGTGCTCCATGGTGCATTTTGCACCACGATCTCCGCCAGGGTCGTAATGAGGGCCATTGTGTATGGGGAGCCTGTGTCACAAACGTCGAGCTCGTTGGTATGCATTATGTTAAGAACACTTGACAGTGGACCTAAGCGCAAGCCTTTTTTGGCATGTCAGGCTAATAGACACTATGGATTTAAACTAATCTCAAAATCTCTAAAAGGGGGCTTTATTGTGTCACTTTTTCTGTCATGGATTTGCTAGGTAACTGGCGCTGTGGGGTTTCTGTACAGAATGCCCCATCTGGATAAGAAAGACGCTGCTGATAACAAAGAAATGTAGAAATACAGAGCCACGGACGCTGGACGCTGTGGCTTTGCTGTTGTTCTTTTCCTGTGTGAGTTTCCGCTGTTAGGGTTTGTTTTGTTGATAATGTAACGGAGGTTGAGCTGCAGTGGTTTCATGTTTCTGGCTGCCAGGCTGCAGGTGAAGGCCAGTGATGTTAACGTGCTGTAAGGTCAGAATGGAATGTTTGGTGTGTGTGACAGAGTCAGGGGTCCCGGGAGTGACAGCTACACCTTGAGCTGGCTGGGCATAAATAGCCAGTGGTCTGTGTCCTTGTACCCAGGGCCCAAGTCCAGGGTACGCGCAGGTGGACGGCATCCTCCCACGTTTGCAGAGTTTCCTCAGGTTATTTAAGAGGCTGTGTGTGTAAAACAAGACTCTTTGGCCCTCATTACGAGTTTGCCGGTATCCCACCGGCATCCCGCCGGTATTACAGGCAAACTCTATTACTGTTTCCGCCACTTGGTCTGACAGGTTCCAAGTGGCGAAACACAGGTAAATCCCCATTGCATGGAGTCCCATAGAAGTGCATGGGGGATTTACCTGTATTGCCGACACCAGTATTACCGGGCAGGTAATACCGGCAGTATTTTGCCAGTAGTGTGGTGGACTTACCTCCAGCTCCTAGCTGAAGGTAAATACTCAACCCTACCAGCAGACTTATAGTTGGCCGGTCTGGAAGAGTGCTGGTACATGCCATAACCAGCACTTTATTTTTTTACACCAGCCTTCTTATTATTGGGCTGAATGTATTTTTAGAAATTATGATTTTAAGCAAAACACTGGTGTTTTCAATCGTGGTCACCAGGTTCACAGGTCAGGCACTTCCCCACTGCACCATATAATCTGGTGCAAAACAAGGAACAACTAAAGGTGAAATGTCACATTTTGAGACTGCACTTTCCAGGTAAAACATTGACATTGATTCTTGGGGATTCAAACGTACACACTTTTTAAAAAAAAAACATTTTCACACTCTATTAGAAGAAAATATCCTCTGTTGGTTTTTGGTGTATGTTGATTTTATGAAAAGCAAATGCCCATGTGTCCTGTGCAACGTGTATGTTTATGCAAAGCAATGGAATGAAATGTGCACATTTCCCCTTTATCTGCTCATTTCTAGTGATGTCGAATCCCATTGCGTATGTTAATGAGTCCCCACCTCTTTTTTAGGACTGGCCCCCTAACATACTTGCTATGAACTGTTAACTCACCATATGTCTCTAAATGACGCACCTGGGGTCCTGACTTACATTAGATATACTTATACCCACATGATTGCTCTTATGACTATGTTATATTTTGTTAAGTGTATGTTACCCGGTCTAGTTGATGTACCACTGGATTACGAGTGGGGCTGAAGTAGATGTTCATGACTGTCGTTGGAATCCACAGGGCTGCATGAGGGATTTAGACTAATTATGCAGGAAACCATTCCCCCAGCAATTATTCCTCCATTTTTGGCTATAAAGCGGAATGAAGACCTCCATCTCCTCTCCCACCAAGGTCGGCATTGAGAGGTGCAGGAAAATACAAGTACAGAGACAGTCCACCCATTATCTGGCAGCCATGATGACCTGCCGCGACATCTGAGTGCATCGCTGGTGTGAGTTTGTCAATTTCTGTGTACTACACGGAGTGATTTCATTGGCTCACAGAGAGAGAGAGCTTGGGTATTCTGCGACTCTTGTGTGCTGTAGTGATGGTACCGGGTGCTACAGGTGTGGCCTCCGGTAACTATAGGGCAGTGCAGCCCCCAGGTCTGCCAGCTCCCTGTGTGAGATTTGTGCACCCCCACACCACCCTGCTGCCCCATTCACCACAACAGTAAAACAGTAGGGGGCTCATTACTATTGTTCAGCAGATACTAGAACAATTATCAGCCGAACAACAGAACTGAGCCTCCAGTTGTTCTTGGGAAGTGTGTTGAAGGGTGCCCTGCCTCCAGCTTAGGGTCATGTAAACAGTGCCTCAGAATCACGCCGTCCAGGGGCCAGATTACAGAAACTTTGCACCAGTCCAAGTGCAACGTTGCACGGTATTAGCACTAGGGCAAAGTTTGCCCTACTTTTTAAAACACTGGTACTCATTAGAAAACCATTGCACCATGACAAGTGCAGTTTGGCCTATAAAAAGCACCAGGTCAAAATTTGCCCTCGTGCACAAAGTATGTATTTTCACTGCATTTTTGCACCAAGGCAAAGTTTGCCCTAGTGCTAATATGGAATGGTATGAGCACTCAGACAAACTTTGCCCGGGTGCAGAAAATGCATCACAAATGTATCTTTTTGCCCTGGTGCTTTTGATATACCAAACGGCACTTGTCGCAGTGCAGTTGTTTTCGAATGTGTCCCAGTGTTTTAAAAAGCCCTAGTGCTAATACCATGCAACTTTGCACTTGCACCGGTGCAAAGATTCTTTAATCTGGCCCCAGGAGTGAAGGTAAGTTTCTGCACAAGTATTTCTTTTCCTAAGAGAAAGCAGCCCTCCCGCTGCAGGTGGATATCGGCATTGGGAGAGTTGGTCACACATATAATATATACAGCACAATGGGACCTTGAGAAGGTTGGATGTCTCCTGGGAGACTACAAAACAAGTTTGTTCTGATTTGTTACAGACCTGGCAACAACAGCAAGATGCGCCTTCACATATGGCATGAGGGCAAAACACGTTTACACATACAGTCGGTGTAAGAACACAGTATGTTTATTTACCAGATTCTGCGTGCCCATGTTGGTAATGGCATCATGAGAAGTTTATTTACATCAGTTACACATCTTGAGGTGCATTTCAGTTAACAGACACCCATGTCAATATAAGGTAGAAGAGTCTGTATCTTAATATGTTGCTTAATATTAAAAATACAATAAGGATGAAAACTCTAATATTCTTTAATAGGCGCTGATTACATGACACTGAGCTGGAGGCAAGGCGCCCTTTGGTCATGTGCTGTTGGGGCGCCCTTGTGCTGCAGCACCCTATGAGCGCACCTTGAGCCGGCGCTGCTTAGGGTATTAGTGCGTATGTTGAGGGCAGGGCCAATTTAAGGGGCGATCGGGCAGTGCGGCCACACAGGGGCACAAGCCATAAGGTTGCACGACTCTGCAGCCATCTCCCCTCAAGCCGCCCCTGATGAGTCATTTAATTCGACTGTGCAAATTATTTTGCTGAACGTGGGGAGTAAACTAGCGTTGGCCTGCCAAGTACGTGCACGTCTACACGGTTTTCTACAGTGCTGCCTTTTATGTTTGCCTTGGTGGCTATCTTTAAGGAAGCACCCTGCGAATACTGGAACACCAGGCCTTCCAAGTAGGGGCAAATAACATGACTAATTGGATAATATCATTTTTCTTTTTGCATTTATATCGATTGCATTAATAGGCACTCTTACCATCAACCTAAAAAGTTATTTAAATGAATGCGAGGTTTCCTCTCAATAGATGTGTTCGTGCTTCTACGTATTACATAACAGTGGTTGCCCCGCATCATTTGCCATGTACCAGCAAAGAACGGGCGACTAGGCCTAAGTGCTGACAGTAAACTGAAGTGCCTACTTGGAGAGGAAGGAGTTAAATCTGAGCGCATGCACTGTGACAGCAGAAAGAAGTCAGATCATTTTTTAAAGAAATTATCTGACTTCAGGGCTCAAGTCAAGGGTACACGCGGGGGACTCAGTCCCGCCCCCTCCCAGCGAAAATGAGAAACATTGAATGTCCTCTTCGAATGTATGAATTAAAGCGACCTCAGCGATCGCAGTTGTCAGGTTTGCAGGCCAGACACTTCCCCACTGCACTGTATAACCTGATGCAAAATAACAAACAACTGAAGGTGTCACATTTCGGGACTGCATGTTCCAAGGAAAATATTTGTATTGATTCATGGAGTTTAAAACATGCACACCTTTTAACATTTTCCAAAAAGCTGTTAGAAGAAAATATCTTCTCTTGGTTTTGTGTGCGTGATGATTTTATGAAAGGCAAATGCCATTCGTCCTGTGCAAATTAGGTGGTTCACCTCGATATGCTACTTGCTGGCGACGACACATCCCATTGCGTTTGTTGAAGAGTGCCCCCACTTTTTTAGGACTTGACCCCCATCTGACGTCTTTCTGAAGTCAAGGTGCATGCGCTCTAAGTAACGTTGTAAGTGCAGAACAGCGCTCCCAGCACGGCGTTCTGGAGCGCTGCGCTTCAACTCAAATCTTCCTTTCTGTTAGGCCTCTCTGTGCGGTAAGTGTCTGCGTAGTAGAGACTGGAGCATGGGGGTCGGCTGTCTGGAGCCGACTCCTGGCGAAGACGGGTGGATTGGATCCTGAGCAGCTTGGAGCAGGTAAGAAAAAATTATGTTTACTTTTGTGTGCATTTATGCTGTGTGTATGCAAGGGTGTGTGTTGTAATTGTGTGAATGAGTGAGTGTATGATGTATGTGGGTGTCTGTAAGTAGTTGGCTCGACTGGCATTTTGGGGTAGCCAGTCTAGCCCTTTATCACTGTGGCAAGACTTTTATTCTGAGCATTTATAATAAATCAAGCATGGTCGTGTTATTACTTGGCTAGACTGGCATTTTGTCCGAAAATGCCAGTTTAGCTAAGTAATGGCACATGCTATGATTGATCTATCAAAAATGCCCAGAAAACAAGTCATGCCACAGTAAGAATGGGCGAGCTACCTCAACATGCGAATCTAAGTAAAAACCGGTACCATGCTTGATTTATCAGGTATTGAATGTGTTATTACCTGGCTAGGCTGGCATTTTGGGGAAGCAAGTCTAGCCCTTCCTTACTGTGGCATGATTTGATTTGCATTGTAATGCATCCCGTCCAGCTGTTGATTGTGGCATGGCATTTTTTTCTGTTCCTACTATGCGCACACAGGGCCAGAACTGTGTTGGTGGCGCTGCCAAAGATCTTGCACTAGGAGACTGAGGTCCGGCACTAGGTGAGGGAGTGTGTTCAATTGCTCTTTTACTGGAGCAGTGTTAATTGAAAGGTCAAGCAGAGGGTAAAGGTCAAAAAGGGAATGGCCACACCACTGTCAACACATTTACAGTTCTGCAGTAGTTGCTTCAGAAAATCTCAATTAACAGTAAGGGGCGTTTTTTATTTTTATTTTTTAAATCGCAATGTCGATATGTTCCCATGAACTCTTGTCACTTGTTGTCATGGTACTTAAAACATTGATGCAGTCATCCTGCAGCAGAGCATGGGGTCGGCTGTCTGGAGCAGGTAAGAAAAAAATATGTTTACTTTTGTGTACATTTATGCTGTGTGTATGCAAGGGTGTGTGTTGTAATTGTGTGAATGAGTGTATGATGTATGTGGGTGTCTGTGAGTACTTGGCTTGACTGGCATTTTGGGGTAGCCAGTCTAGCCCTTTATCACTGTGGCATGTCTTTTATTCTGAGCATTTATAATAGATCAAGCATGGTATGTGTTATTACTTGGCTAGACTGGCATTTTGTCCGAAAATGCCAGTCTAGCTAAGTAATGGCACATGCTATGATTGATCTATCATAGATGCCCAGAAAACAGTCATGCCACTCGTGCAGTGTAGAAAGCACGTGCCTATCTATTTTCAGTCTTTTCTAAGATGGTGGCGGACATCTTGAATCGGAGAGCTAAATAAAGTTTAATTCGGTGCACCTAATAACGTAGGCACATGTGCAGAAAAAGGTGTTTGAGACCAAGATCTACGTAACAGCGTGGATAGGGAACACTGACGTGGGACTTTGCCGCCATCTAGTGGGTAATATGCGCTGCTTAGTTTTAGAAACGAAATAATTCATGCACACTAGTTAACAGCGTGGCTTACAAGTTCGTGATTACTGATAAACAACCAGAGATTTAATAACTATACACAGATGAGAACTGTTGGTTTAGCCAGTGCTTGTTGTTCACATGAGGTCAGTAAATGATACCTATACTGCTTATAAATCAAGTGGCAGAAGGCAGACCTGGTTAAGACATTTTTACTATACCAGTAAAGCTCTTACAGCTCCAATGAAAGCATTAACTCCTAGAAGACTGCTTTGAAAACAAAACACTGGCAGGCACCTCAAGTGCATTCTTTGAGGCTATGGCTCAATTAAGCTAGCTCAAAGAGGAAGGTGTGTTTGCGAGGGGCGGTGCAGGAAGTAGGTAGGAATGGCCATAGGGATTACCAGGCCAGCGTTAAAGAACCGTTTTGACCTTCTCACCACAGTTGAAAACATTCCCTGTGACAGAGTAAAGGAGTTACTTGCTCCAGTAATTTTAGCAGGGCCAAATCAAGACAACAGTGGCCCTCCAGGTGCCCGAGTGTCCCCAGTCTCAGCCTTTTATAGACTTAACTACTACAAGCTTACTGCATCATACTACCAGGGACTGTGGTTCCTCATCAAAGGCATATTGCAGTGGATGCATTATGGACTCAGCTCTTCTTCATTCTTTCAGGGATAAGACCCCCACATCCCCAACTCCCCCTGACATTCATTATATACTGTATCCATCCCCCTATATATATATGGGGGTCGAAATAAAACATTTTTTTTGGTGATTGCCGTAAAAACGGCACAGTAAATGTATGATCCCGAATGTTATAGGATCATAACCTAAACATTTCTTGTTAAACATAATGTTTTTTATGATGAACGTTCGTAAGTAGTGCTCCTGGACAAAGCACCAAGATTCTTTGATTAATAAAGTGGCCCACTGGATCTGTCGTTTCAAGGGCGTTGAACTATAATAATCCGAGGGTATAAAGTGGGATCCACAAGGTTTCAGGAACCAGATCACCCTTTGTCTGATGTTATAAGAGTAACATTAACTGATTCCAATCTAGTGGAGGGGTTGTTGATGTTTGATTGTATGTCCCTTCATCTATATACCTTAAACCTTCCTCTTTGCTTCTGCTTTCTCTCCCCCTCTCCCCTGCTGAATTCCTGGCTGATACTGAGACTGCACTGGTTACCTGGCCAACCTTCTGTTTTCGGGCCCAAGCCCTGCCTTTTGCATGCCTGCACTGCCTCCCTGGCAGCTCCTGCATCTGGGGACTGTTTTTCTGTATCCCTACAGTCCCCCCCGCCAGCACTTATGTTTATGTCTGCACACACCCTGCACTTGCCACCAGTAGGCCGTTTTTTTATTCATCTCGTTATTTTATTATCCCATGTACTGCACTTTTCCCTCCCCCCACACTTTTCCTTTTCCCCCTTCCCTTGCACTTGCGCGATCTGAATGACACCTGGCCTAGTAAGATCGTTGTCTGTCTTCCCTCTGTTCCCCCTCCCTTGCCTTGTCGCGCCTTGAAATACTTGTGGATAGGCGCGTTATAAATGCCATATCATACCATATATGTTAGGAAACATTTACTGACAAGCAGTATGGGCAGAACTGCGTGCTGATTTTCCTAGTCCAGAGGTTTTCCCTGAATCAAATGATGCCTGCGCTGCCCCTCTGGCAGCTGCCCACACACCACTTTATCAGATGTTCCAAACTGATTTAGTTTTCCCCCACCTGTTCCTCTCGGCTGTAATGTAAGTTCTTATGAAATAACTTGTTTTGACACCTTACTAATGTCTTGGAATGTGGCAGGTCTCTATTAGAAGATAGAGGACGCTGATCTGGTTACTCTTATAGAAAATGATCACATTATTTCTCTCTAGGGAAAATGGGCCATAAACCAGATTTCCATCACAGGTTACAGCTGTTTTAATAATCCTGCAATTAAAGGTTGAGACGTAAACCAAGCGGGAGTTTACCTATTTGGGAAACAAATTCTCTGAAGGTTAACATGAAACATGGGAGACAAATAACCCAGATCTGCTTTGCCTAATAATATCATCACCCTCTGCTCCAGATATGGCTCTGCTTGATATGTATGTAAGAACAAAAGAGGTTAGAGTTTATTTTAGTATACCGATCACACTGGACAATCTGCTCAAGGAATTCAGAGAAAAACATAAGTCTGTCATGATCATTGTAACAGTGGATATGAATGTCAGTCAGTTTCAAACCTTTGGAGTGCCATTATTTATTTATTTATTTTGTCATTTGTATAGCGCACATAGCCTGGAGGTATCTAGGCCCTTAGTTATGGCAAACGGATGAAGAGCATGAAATCTGGAACATACCTAGTCTATCAGCCCCTGTTCCTACAAGAACTTACACCAAGGCTGTATGGCTGGCTAATATATTCACAGAGTTAGATTGTAGAGCTGGTAATGGAAAGATTAACAGGAGATCACCCTGCCGGAAGTACATTCCATAGCGGTCCTTTTATTTCCCACATAGACTATATTCTTATTGACCTGGATAGTTGGACCTATGTTAAAGATAGCAAGGTTGTTTGCAGAGCTGAAAGTGATCATGACCTGGTAATACTCCATGCCAGAATAAATATAAATGGTAATATTAACCAGGTTGCGACCAAGAATGAGAACAGAGGAAAGCTTAGAGTGCAGAGCAGTGAGAAGAGAGTTGGAAACATGAAGAAGGGCAGTCTTAGTGGGGTGCGAGGGACGGAAAACAGATTGAAGTGGAGGCAGAAGGGAGTAAAAGTTAAGATATGTAGAGACCTGTGAGTTACAGCATGCTCTAGGAGTTTAGACAGAAAAGGAAGACGTGAAATAGGCCAGAAAATGGCCAGTAAAGAAGGATTAAGAGAGGGGTGTTCAAAGATGGGAAGAATGAGTGCACGTTTGAAAGGTGATGCAAAAACTATCAAGAGAAGTTTTGATGAGGGAAGTGTGGTATGGGATAAGATGTGGATAGATTTGTGGAATGAGTGCAGAGGGGAGAGGGCCAGAAGGGGAAGCATTTGGATGGGCACGTGCAGGAAGGGCTGTGGTATTAAGGTCAGAAAGAGGGGTGAAAGAAGATAATGAGTGGGGAGGCAAAATGGAGGGAGAAGAATGCGGAGGGATAAGAGTAGGAGGGACGGAGGAGTTAAGAGTGACAACATTAGAAGTAAAGTAATTGGGAAAATCAGAGGACAAGAGGGATGAGAGAAGAGCAGGATCAGAAGGTCGAGGGGATTGAATTGTGCACAGGAGCTGGAAGAGATGACGGGGGTGGTGGGAAACGAGAGCGTGAGTTCAGAGAAGTAGGAATGAGTTTGGTCATAGGAGGAGTGCAGAGAGGAGTGAGGGGAAAGGTCAGAGAGGGACTGGGACTTTTTCCAATGCTGTTCAGCCCTCCAGAGTCTAGAGCAGAGGGAGGTGAGAGCAGGAGTAAGCTAAGGCTGGGGCGTTTGCGGGAAGGGGAGAAGGTGTGACTAGAATCAAGAGAAGAAGAGAGGGAAGAGGGAATGGAGTTTGCAGCATCCAGATAGATATTCAGTTTCCCATTCCTGCAGCCACTGCTGCTGCATGGCTAAAAAATGCTAGTTGGCAGCGTGACAATTATATAAAAGCAATGCAATAAATACATCCCTTGATACATTGTATGACCACCTAGATACAGAGTGACACTGCCTGACAAATTATGTGAGCAGCTGGGCATACAGTGGTTTTACCTGTTGTATGCTAGTTACAGTTTGTTCATTATGTGACTGCCAGGGCATATCATGGCATTATCTGCCAGGTGATGTGTGTTCATGGCACATGATAGCAATACCTGGTGTATGATGGCAATGCTTAACAAATGAGGGAGGGTACCTGGTTATTTTATGGCAAATTATGGCAGATGGTTGGCATATAAATGCATTGTTAACAGCGCCTGACAACTGATGTCACAGCCTGTGCACATTTTGGCAATATCAGGACATAATTTTGGCAAGCGGGAGTTTGATGGCACTATCTGTTATATGATGTGAGTACTTGATCATAAAATGCAATATCTGGGAAATGGTTTAAGTACCTGGGCGTATGGTGCCAGTGCCTGGCAAATGGTGTCGCTACCACTATCTATGATAGCAATACCAGTTGTTGTTATTTTTGTTTTGTCTTCTATTTGCATGTTTTGGAGATATATTTATTGATCGAAATGTACTGCATTTATGTTTTGCAGGTATTACAAAACAATGGTTTCCTATGTAGCATTATGCCAATTTTACTGGGTTGTATAACGGATTAAGAGGCTGCTGCACAAGTTAAAGGTCACAAACAAAAGGTGTAGTCCTGTAACAAGGGTGGCAGTCATCTGTCCCTGCTAAAACAGGATCTAACTCTATTAGACAAAGCTCCAATAATATAAAAGTGCAAAGAGCACTTCCTTCTTTACTCCTCAAAGAAGCATTAAAGTCTGTATGCAAGTTTTTGAACTTGCACCATTCGTCACCCAGGATTTTCAGAACCTGTGTTATTCTGACAATGTTCCTGTGGAACAATGTGCAGTGCATTCAAAGGCCCCAAACTGAAGTCCCTTTCACATGAAACACAGGATTTTTCAACACTGACACAAAAACGTCTTTGCAGTTTAATTGTGAAAATGTACCACTGCTAACAGAAAAATGTCAGGGAAAGGACATGGTGCGCGTTGACAAAAAGTAATGTATATTATGTTTTGCATGCAAAATACCAGCAGGCATTTGAAAGGAAAGGCCACTTTGTTTTTATGAAAAAGTATCTCTAAGCCAGAGGCAAACCCTTTTTGCTGGCTGTGGGACACTCCACAAAGAAATCCAAGACTACCCGTCTGGATTTTACATGTCCCAGCTAACTGCAAACTGCAACAAAGCGTCCTGCTAAAGGTGTGGAAAACCCAGTGTTCCCCGACTTGCTGGCTCTGAAGGCAGTTACTGCAGGACAAGTTCCCCTTGGCTGGAGCATGACTAAAAGGTGTGAAGACTAGCGTCTACAACTTCAAACAAGCAACAAACTTCTAAGAGCAAGCTGCAAACACAAAGTAAATAATAAAAACTATGGTTACAGGCTGGCCCAGGCTGGTCCAGGCTGGCCCAGGCTGGCCCAGTGAGACCATATGGCCCGAAGGCAAGAATTGTTCCACATGAAGATTTACTACTAATTTAACAGGACTATTATCATTTAGGCCTTTTTCCCAGCAACCATAAGGCAGATTTTCTTCATTTATGCACCATTTTCTAGGTAATTTAAAGATAACTTTGGAGATATAAACATCATGCACCTACGATTTAGGGTATTAATTGTAATTGTAGTTAAACTAGGTTTCTAGCTGATCAGAAAATGTTCCAAGAGTTGGTAAACGGGTGGAGGATAGAATGAGGAATATGTGTAACAACTTACATATTCATAGATTGTATACTTTTTACGGAAACAGCATAAAATCGCCAAATGGCCATGCAACATGTTGCGGACCTGACCGTTGTCTTATTTAATTACCCATGATTAGCTGAAGCAGAAAATATGTATATTATGGCAGTTATTAATACAATTATGAAATGTTTCCACATATGATATGATATGGAATTTATAATGCGCCTATACACAAGTGTTTCAAGGCTCGACGAGGCAAGGAAGAGGAAACAAAGGGAGGACAAAGACAACGATCTTACTAGGCCTAGTGACATGAGATTGTGCCAGTGCAGGGAAGATTTTTTGCCAAAAATTTGACATGAGAACAAATGGGGTTTGTAAATTAATCTACAATATGTTTGCTCCAGACTCTTAAACAAATCAGTAGAAAGCAGCTGGAGTAGGGAGGAGAGAGAAGTGTAACTGTCCAATCCTATTTGCGTGACCCCTTGCAGGGTGCTCCGCAAGATTGTAAAATTGGTGGTTTCATTGCTGCTATATAAGGGGGACTGTACTATGAGGAAGGGACAGAGCTGCTAACATTTACCATCAAAGAGCACTGATGAAACTTACCATCTGACAGCTGGAAGGAAACACCAGAGGAGGTTGCTGAGAATGCATCTGGGTGGAGCTGTCTATTTTTAGGCAGGCCTAAGAGCTGTCTGGGTCCTATGGTGGAGAGAGGGAGGCCATCCTTGAGAATGGATTGACAAGACCCTTCCCATGCAGCTGACTTTCCTGAACTTTACCCAGAGGCTGATCTCTGGGAAACCAAAAGGTGGGGGTCTGCTTGCCTTAAATCCTTTTCCCTTTAAAGTAGGGCTGGGGGGCACAACTGTGCAGATCCTTAGCTTACTTTACTAAAAGGATTAATTTAATTAATTCCCCATTTCTTGGGACACTACGGGTGATTTTTGTTTAAATTTGAAATTAACAAAGCTCCCTTCCCAGTCTGCACTGAAAAACTATAGCCTATAATTTAATTGGGTAATCCTTTTTGTCCCGTTGACCTCGACGTCTTTAAGGAAGAGGGGTGTCTTTGTTCATAAATCAGTCCAATAGTTTTGTCCAACTTTCCCCAAATACAGGCTTTTTTAGTGGAAGGGGGTCCTAAATCCAAAATTTGCCAAATCATTCCAATTATTTTGTCCAACTTCCCTATCACAGGCCTTTCAGTGAAGGGTGGCCAAAATCCAAAATTCCCCAAATCATTCCAATTATTCTCTCCATCTTCCCCAACACAGACCCAAGTAGGGGGGTCCAAAAAACAAAAAAATGAAATCATCTTGTCTTTATTTTAAACCAAAAGTGTGAGTGGAATCATAATTGCCATGTGTAGTTGTACCCATCTTGAAAAACTACTGCTAGACTTTTAAGCCCACGGCAAAATCAAAATTCCACAGCACTACATTTATACATGTTTTGGTTTTAGATCAGTTTAATTATTTCTTGAAGTGAAATAAAGAATTGCGATTTGTGTTTTTTAACTAATTTGTGAACCACAAAGAAGGTGGTGTGTGTAGTTCAGGGTGATTTCTATTACTTTTATTTTAAATAAATAAACATATAGTTCCTGTACAACGGCCTGGTCCTTGGCTCATTGTTAGCTCAGTGGGAGGGACTCAAGGGGCATTGTATTTGTCTCAAGTAGGGATGAATAAAAGAATCTGTTAAACAGCTTGTTGCGTCACACTTTGTGTGGGCAGGGAACGAACTCCCTGTGTTGAGGGAGGCTTCTCAACAAACCGTTACAACACCAATCCTCTGCTTATCAGCAGAAAACTGGGCTTGAGGGATGACTGTGCACCCCCAAACCAGGTGGACAACACCATTGGGAAAATTGAGCCTTAGCCCATTTAAAACTAAATCTAGACCCTCAGAGTAGTTATGAGGGCACAATGCAGATGATTTACAGCATCCGTGGCTCCATGGCCAAAACCATAACAGTGGTCTAGCAATTATTATCAGCTGCGCCTTTCTTATGCAATTTTAGGCAACTGGCAAAGTGATGGGATATTTCTGACTGAAAGAATCCACACAGCTCTTGTTTCTTACCAAATCTGTGTCTGCCTCCAAAAGTAAGATAATAAATATCTATTTTAAAGTATAGTTTATATCAGTGTTGGATTGTGGCACAAAACATTTCCCTGGCCAAAGAAATAAATGACCCAAAATTCATGACTTTTCGAAAGAGAAAAGTATGTGGTAGCACATTTTGTGTGAGCATAGTTTTGAAATAGGTGTTTTAAAATATATTTGGCCAGTGATATTGTTTAAAACTACTAGCTGCACCGTGTACTAAGTAAATAGTTTGTCCTACATATGCCCAGATAACTGGCCCATAAAGGAATGTTGGGCCAGCCTTGTGGGTATTGCTCTATTGTCTATTGGACATTATGATACTGGTTTGTATCCTTGATGTGTACTACCATGAGATGAAAAAGATTATGTGTTTTTATTTGACTTGTGAAACGTTCTTGACATCAGCATAAAAGCAAATTGGAAGTTATTGACAAAACATCTCTGTACCCAGGTGAATGCTTATGCAATAATTCAATCTTGCATTTGTTATGCATTGTAGGACTTGTATATAAGGCAACAGTCATATTATTTTGGCTTAACAAGTTTATATAACAATTTACATATTTCCAGGTTGCTTTACTATTTGATTTGTGTATTTTGTAAGTAAACTCTATAAGACAATATTTTTGTTGTCCTTGAAAGCCAAAACATAAACATCTGTACCAAGTAGAGCTCAGACAGTTTATGGTAAAGTGTTTAAATTACAGAGTGAGCTAAAATACCAACTTAACTGCTTTGCCAAGTGTGTGATCCTGAGCAAATATCGTGCTTGCAGGGTTGGGTGGGCAAAGGTAAGGTTGCTTTATTGTAATGGTTATGTGCACAGATCTGAAAACATAGCACGCTGTGGTGTGTAAGTTTCAGACATTCTGTGGCTGTCTCGAGCAGCGTTTAATAAGTGCTACAGGGAAGTAATGTAAATTGCTTGCATTTTTTCTATTATCTGTCGGATCGGTGTTTGGCGAGTGTGGAGAGATGTGTTGGTGTGTCCAAGATGGGCTAGTATGGTCGTCAAGGGAATTTAGTGTAGACACGTGCCTTCAGGTGGTGTAACCTGTGTTTTTCGGTGCTAGAGTTGTATTGTTAGTTATTGCGGGTGGTAAACAATGTTGAGGTGGTTATGATTGCCATACCTTGCACAGCAGGCCGACCAAATAACAACTGGAGACAACCTTTTTCAATTTGGAAACATTACCCTTGGTCGCATTTGCTCATATATATCCATGAAAAAAGCTTTTACGCCAGACATTTCACCCACACAAGGGGCCTCATTCCGAGTAGGGCGCAAAGGGATACCGGGCACCGTTAAGGACTTCGGTGCTGGTAATCCCTTTGCGCCCTATTCTGAGTTCCCTTAGCGGGTCCCTTCCTTAACGTCTGGTTTTACCAGGCGTTAAGTATGGGACCCGCTAAGCGAAATTAGAGCCAATAACAGTACTGCAAATTGCGGTACCATTATTAGCTACTTCCCCCTTCCCATTGAGCCCTATGGGGGCTCAAATGGGAAGGGGAATGGTTTGGTGAATGGGGAGTTACCGTTCCCGCAAAGGTCGGACTGGACCGGTAAGTCCCCATCTCACCAAACCGGACACAGTACCTGTATGGGAGGTAGTCTTGGCGCAAATAGCGCCATGACTACCTCCATACTCGGAATGAGGCTCAATGTCTCTGAGGGTAGCCCTTCCCCCAACTTTTGAAAGGTTATCCCTTTCCCTTCCCCAAGCTTCCGCGCAGGTTTTGGTCTTGCAATAAGCAATCTATCGTCTAATAATTTGCTGCACCCGCTGTATGGTCTACACACGCAGGAGCTCCAAGCACCCTACGAATGTGGGGTTCATGTTCTAAGCCGCACGTCCCACCTTGGCATTTGTCCGTGGTATCTGTCATCGAATCAACTGTCCCAACAAAGACAATAAACAAACCGCGCTTAATTGGAATGCTTCCCAGATGGCCTTCTACTGGTGCATTCCACGTTTCTTGCATTGCCTTCCTTGCAACAGGGAAACAGTTAAACTCTTTCTTCAATGGTCGGTTTCCTTTCTGACCGTTAGATGGCAGCAGCCACCATGTTATTGAATTGTTTTCAAGCAAATAATCAGACATTATTGTTTTCTACAAACTACTTCTCATTCTAGATTTTACAATATTCATGAGCTTTTGAGGATCCACAAATTAAACACGGTTTATTCATTTTACTTAATTTTGGTTTTCTGTTATAACATTATTGTTAAACTGATTAAAAAAAACAAGGCCTTTAGACGCACAGCGTCCTCTGGTGGCCTCCCATGGGTATCTGCAAATGAACCGAATGCTACAATGCACGAGGAGGGATAAGAAATGCATGTTGGATGTGTTTTATTTGCTATTGTACACTTTTGTATTATAGTGGAGAGCAGTTGACCAATGGTGAAACATGGGTTTTTCACGCCTCCGATAATGTATTTTGTTGTTAATTCGGGCCCATTTGATACGGAAGGTGGGGGTACCGTATATGGCGCCATACAAAATGAAAAGTCAATTTCACTTTCCTTCAGTTTTGGTAGCAACAGGATAGTGAGGCAATTGATAAATATTATATTTATTTCAGAATAACCCTTGTATTATTGTATGCTCGAAAAAAAGACCTACCATCATCCAGAAACCGCTAAAGTGATTACAAAGATAAAGACTGCCCTTTTTGGGGACATTCGTAGTAGTATGGAATCTAGTATAAGTCTCCTGGCCCCACAGTCCTTTCTTTGGGGCGGCTGTGCACATGATACACTGTTGCTTTTGCTAACCTGCGGTAACACCCTGCAGTAATTACTGCATGGCGCTGCTTCATTTCCCTGCAATATTTTTGATGGTCCTTTCGGTGAATGCTGCATATTTTGCTTCGATCGTCCATATCATCATGTTTCTGTTTCATCACCACCCCATTCCATTCCTGGATGGATTTTCTTACTGTTTTTAGTTTCAATTTATTTTGCGCGGGTTGTTTTCACTTGTGTTTCAATGGTTGTTTGGGCTCATTGGTAGGGCGTCCATCCTATCTGCCTGTGTACTTGTTTGGTGGGAAGGATGCTTGAGTGTTCTTTATTTGATCTTCGTGCTGGCCGCAAGTGGATTGTGTGAGAAGCTTTTTTGGTTGCTCTAGTTGTCTTTTCCTTTTTGTTTCATCATTAGGGAGGGAGAACTGTTATAGCTTAGCTCATTGGTGCGATGTGCAGAATGTTGTGATGTCACTTGGAGCATTGGTGGGTGACGGTGTCTTTGGGCTCTATAAGTGCCACTTTAGATCTAGAGGCTGGCTGGACTGAATGTGCCAGTGTCTGTGTCTTTACATCTTATCAACTGGTCATTGAAAAAACAAACTCATCAACTTACCAGATGTCTCTAGCATAGTGTGTAGCAAGAAGAGCCACAGATCATTTCACAGTCCTGGATGATCCATTCTGTTTGTGATGTGCAGTCCTGGATTATCCGTCCTTTTTGCAACTTGCAGTCCGGATGATGTTGGGAAGGGGGCAGCCCCGTCCCACCCCCCTAGGTGCTTTAGAGTGAGGTGAGGTGCATTTGAAGCACTGTGATGGGCTAGGGAGGAGTGGCGACAGTGAGAGGGACACCTCGCACTGTAGCGGGACCCCAATCCGATATAACCAAATATATTCTATCCACAGAGTACAGCATAAGGCGCGAGCAGCATAACTATTTTGCATAGATATTAGTAACCATAGGTAGAAGGGAAGGTCTGTGCGGTAAATTCAGCATTGCATGCACTAGGCCCAAATTCACAAGACCAGAGAAATCCCCAGGCATGCCCGAGCTCCTATGAGGACAGCCCGCACTCCCCACGCCACAACGCCTATTCATTGTTCTAACAATGTTGCAAAGATGTTTGAGTGAAATGTGCCCTACAAGGCCGCAATCAGAGACCAGCGCCTGGGGTGCATGATATCTCACACTGGCCAAAGTATGACCAGGGCCCATCCCCAGGTGCCCATATAACTGACTGAAACTTGAGATCTCTGAATTCCATGGCACCAGGTTGCATTTGACCACCAACCCCAAAGTAACAAGTCCTGAGATGTTCAAAGAGTTTGGACAGGGCGTATCATTGAAGCAACAATCATGTGAGTTCTATTGAAAGGTGCTGGGAGGGATACATTATAGTTCAAAAGGAGGGTGGAGACCTTGGACTCGGATGGTGCGGAGTGCAGTGAGTGAAATATGTGTGTGAAGGTTAGAGTGCCCCCAGAACCTCCTGTGTGTCTGTTTTAAGGGCTGCCAAGTGCACAGTATGAGTGATAAAACTAGTTGTTTAATAGGCGTATAATTAATTTGTTTTCTGACCTTCGATGTTAGAAGACGATGGGGCCTGCAGGACCCACGTGATGGAAGATGGACGAAATGAGTTGGGACTAATAGACCGGCATTCCTCATGGATAAAGGTGGAACATGTATAGGGTCCATCCAATCAGCCGTGCAGGTTTTTAATGTATGTTGTTGCGCCATTATGATGCTGTGTACCATTAAATGTTTCTGCATCTGCGTGTGAGATTAAAACTTGTTATCCTTACAAGATCGACTTGGGCTTTTCTTCCCTAGTGGGTTGTATTCTCTCTGGTGTGAGAGTTTAGGGGCGTGCCTTTAGTGATCCCTCATTTTTGTGACTTGAGAGTCCTGGATGATCCGTCCTTTTTGTGACTTGCGGTGCTGGATAATCTGTTATTTTTGTGATGTACAGTCCCTGATGATCACATTTTTTCGAGACTAGCTGTCCTGGGTGATCTGTTCTTTTTACAACGTGCAGTCCTGGATGATATATTCTTTTGAGAATTACAATCCTGAATGTTTTGGATCGTTGTGTGATGTGGAGTCCTGGATGATCCGTCCTTTTTGTGACTTGCAGTACTGGATGATCTGTTCTCTTTGTGACTTGCAGTACTGGATGATCTGTTCTCTTTGTGACTTGCAGTACTGGATGATCTGTTCTCTTTTTGATGTGCAGTTCTGGATAATCCGTTCTTTTTGTGACTTGCAGTCTTGGATGATCTGTTCTTTTTACAGCGTGCTGTCCTGGATGATCAGTTCTTTTTGCAGAGTGTAGTCCTGAATGATCTGTTCTTTTCAAAGCTTGCAGTCCTGGATGATCCTTTCCCTTTGTGACTTGCAGATCGGGATAACCTGTTCCTTTTGTGATGTACAGTCCTGAGATGATCTGTCCTTTGTGTGACTTGCAGTCCTGGATGATCTGCCCTTTTTGTGACTTGCAGTCTTTGATGGTCTGTTGTTTGTGCATCTTGCAGTCCTGGATGACCTGCACTGT
This sequence comes from Ambystoma mexicanum, assembly GCF_040938575.1. Lineage (NCBI taxonomy): Eukaryota > Metazoa > Chordata > Amphibia > Caudata > Ambystomatidae > Ambystoma > Ambystoma mexicanum. The sequence continues at coordinate 1,143,833,856 of NC_090933.1, forward strand.
ACCTATTTTTCTGGGTTTGGCATGGCGCAGGTGCCAACCAATGTTCGTTGTTGAGAATGAACAGTGTCAATAAACTTTCCTCGAACCTGCTTTCCATTCACATGAAAAACTGTTTATTTTATTTTAATTTGTGTCCAGCGCTAGCTCCACTCAGAGGGTACAAAGTTCAAAAGGGAGGGGTTGAAAATTAGTTTAAAATAGTTTCAGGGCAGGATAGGAAGATCAGGATAGAGGGAGGAAGCCAGGAGAGGAAATTCGATGTGTGGGGAAAGAATGTATTGAGGCTTTTGCAGAAAATGAAAATGGAGGGTCTGATATGGATGTGGAGTGGTAGGGTGTTCCAGGACCTGGGTGCCCACTAGGTGAATGCTTGTTTTTGTGTGCGTGTTAGTTTGCATAGTGGAACGCAAGGGAGATTTTGGCTGGCATGTCTGGTGTTTCTATGGGTGATAGGTTTGAGTTTGTTGTGGTGTGGTATGAGGTGGATGGTAAAGGGTCTGAAGGGTCAAATGGGTGTTAAGAGACACTGTGGCATCTAGGCACACATCCACTGGACTGGCTTTCTGAAAAGGCAAGCAATTACCTGTGAAACTGGCCCTGTAAGCAGGTGCTAAATCAGGCAGAATTGGTGCTATAAGCCAGATGCAACTTGCAGCCATCTTTGGTAGAGCTGCAACTGCTTCTAGAGCACAACCAACTACCATCCTTTCTGCTGCGTCGGAAGGTGTGCTTTTGTCCAAGACATTCAGTAGAGTTAGTAAACAAGAGTATACACTAAACGAATGACTTCATGAAATAAACCATAGTATGGCAAAACTCATGGGGGTCATTATATGTTTGGTGGTGCAGGAGACGTGCTGATAAAGGTGGTGGTAATTGCGCTACTGCCACTTTTCCCACACCGCCAAACTATAGGTTTGCTGGTGTTGGTTACCTGATTTACCTCCAGCCAAGATCTGGAGGAAAAAACCGACCCCCACTGGCAATCCCCTCCATGGAGTTGCCCTTTCCACATTGGAATTTGTGTCGTTATTTGTTGAAGAGAAATCAGAGGGGACTAAGATGAAGGTGCCCCTCATTGCTGCAGAGATGGAAGACTAAAAAGAAATACTAAACCTTGTCTCCAGCCTTGGCAATGTAAACAAAATAATAATAATCACATGAAAGGAACAGCATCTACCTGGCCAAACACAATTATTTCTGCAGCATAAACACTCTTCATGTTCTGAATGTTGGCAAGTTAAGTGGATATTTGGAACATTATCTTCAAGCCAGCCGCATTATTACATTTGGCACTAACAGTCAACGCACCATTAAGTCTGCATTTTCCAGAGCAACCATTCATTTTGTAATAATTGTCTCATTGATTTATTTTATTTCCCTACCAGACTAAAAGCTGAGTGTGAAGACACCCTCTTATTCGGCTGCATGTTCCAGTTGAGTTCCTCTCCTGTTAGTAGTGCCATACTACTATTCATTAACTGTAAGCAAGCATCTCATGAAACCAAATACACTCAGGCGTCTTAACATTTGGCAGCCCCTTCCCTTCTTCCCTTTCTGGCCTACTTCCATTCAATGAAGGCAGACACTTCACACTTTTCCATGAGTCTGCAAACATGCTTGTCTCTATTAGATACAAAAAAGACATTAGGCCTCATTATGAGGCTGGCGGTCCCGTAATGAACGGTGCCAGTGCAGGACTGGTACCGTTCATTACGGGATGCCTGATTACGAGGTCCCCTAGCGGGACCCGGAACAGATGTCTGGTAAAACCAGACGTCCCTTGCGGGTCCCGCAAGGGGACCAAGGAGCTAATAACGGGCCCGTTGTTAACAGGCCTGTTATTAGCTCCATCCCCATTCCCATTGAGCCCTATGGGGGCTCAAATGGGAATGGGGAATGGTTCTGTGCATGAGGAATTGCCGGGTCCTCCAAGGTCGGAATGACCCGGTAATTCCCCATTGAAGGAACCCAGTATTGGAGCCCGGGATGGAGGCAGCCATGGCGCTAATAGCACCATGGCTACCTCCATACTCATAATGAGCACATTGATGTAACCACTTCATTGCGAGTTATGATGTGTGACTATGGGCCTCATTAGGACCCAGGCGGATTTCGCGGTGCTAAATGCACCGCGAAGCATGGCGGAAAGCCGCCGATAGCGCCATGGGGGTTGGCGGATTTACCGCCCCATTCCGACCTTGGCGGGGCGGTAAATCCCCAATCCCCATTCTGCCCTTCCCCATTCCCATTTTTGCCCCATAGGGTATAATGGGAGTGGGGAAGGAGTTAATTACGCCACCGTAAAATACGGTGGCGTAATTAACAACGAGGTCCCGTAGCGCCATGGTTTTCTCCGCCTGGTAAAACCAGGCGGAAAAGGCCGCCATGGCGCTACGGGAACTCGTAGTATGGCGGAGAGGTACGCCATGCACTACGCTGGCGTAAAACCCTCTCCGCCAGGGTCCTAATGAGGCCCTATGTTTCCTTGGGCTCAACACCGGAACCTATTTCACAGCACTGATCCTTGCTCTTTATTACACACGACCTATGCATTGCCTTCACACAATTCCGACAATACATCAAGGGATCGCAGTAACTTCTCTCTTACACAAGTGCCTGTTAAGTAGGAGTCCCTGCTTCCACAATAAGAGAAATGTTGGGCTCCACAGAAAACAAATGATATAATAAATAAGGTGAGACACTGTATAAAACAAATGATTTTTTTGGTTTTTGTAGTTTTGTGCATTGTTGGTAAAATCAGAAGAAAAAGTACACAACCACTTGTTTCCATGCGGTCTTTAAGATCCCATCAGCTCACACTTTCCTCTTCATAGGTATTTCCTGTTTCATGTATGTAAGTGTGCAAAGTAAGCCAGTCGGCGTGGGTGCCGTTTGCAGAGATCTGGGCTAAACCAGCCTTTTTCGCACAGCGGTCAGTGGTGAAGAAACTCACATTCACCAAAACTTACATTCAATCTAAGTGAATCTCTTACTTGCTTTGCATATTCTTTCATTATTGTTTATTTCAGAATTCATTAATAACCCCCGGCTACCTTTTACTTTAAAATTGTGACCCAAAACATAGGTTACCTTTCATTTCTCCTTCACATAATGGATGCATGTCTGCCATTTCAGTTGGGAAACCTTTTTTTAATTGTGCTAGAGTTTATACACATCTTTTAACAAACAAATAACTTACCCGTAAAACACAATTCATAGAAAATGCAAGTTGAATCCAAAAATGTGTGGACAATTTGAGAGCATTCACATCCACCTGAAGTAAAATTTCACAAATAAATGCGTTCTCACAGACAAACATAAAGAGAATAATAAAACAATTGATTAGGGCAATAATTAGGCCGTTGTGAAACCCGTTCATTAGTCGGTTCAAGAAAGAGATGAAATAGTTTGGATTAGAAAAATATCAACCAAAACAATCTTGTTTAAGATCGAAAGTTGCGGGACGATAGTTTAGTTTAGTTTATTTATCTCTAGAGCGCACTTAATCCTGAGGTATCTAAGTACTTAAACTTGAGTACATAGTTACAGAAACAAGACAGATAGCACTTGAATTGTATTACATACAGTTAAAGAGAAGATGCAAATAGCAGTTGACTTGAGTTACATAGTGTGATGCTGGAAATGCATTGGAGGGACAGGGCCTCCCTATTCCTGTCCTTTAGTCCTTTTTCATTGTGTTCTGTGTTGTTTTCTGCCCAGGAGTCTGTGTGGGACTCCTGGCAGTGCCGCTCTTAATGTTTTTGGTTTGGTGTACAGACCCATGGGATACCCTTATGGCACCCATGGGTGGGGGTACAACCCTGTGCCCCTAGTGTGTGGGTGGCCCACAGAGCAGGTTATTGGCTGGTGGCAGCTCCATGCTGAATTTGACAGGTGCCCTGAATATCCTCCATTTTGGCATACCCAGGCCCTGCCATTGGAATCAGTTGATTCCTGATGGAAAACAAGATGGCCCCTGTGGCCTCTTGCTTTCTATTGCCTGTTACCTTGTTTTCCCAAAGTCCTGGAAAGCCCTGACTCTGTCCCTTCCCCTGACTGGCTGTTGGGTGGAAGTTCCAATTATGATGTTGTTGTGAAGTCCAGTCCAGACTGGCTGGAGCCTTCCCAGTGACTGTATGTTGTGGGTACACCCTGTGGGTGGGACCTGGGTGAATGGAGTGTGCGACCAATATGCACTTCTTGTTGTGGCTGTCTGGTTTCTGGTATGAGAGACAAAGACCGAGACATCCCTGCCCGAAACTGGCCTGAATGTAGTGTGTAGTGTTGAATGGCTGGCTACTTGTCCCAATCCACATTCCTTGATGTGAGTGTCTGAGAGGGAGGAGGATGGCCTGAATGCACTGTGTGCCTGATTGGCTGACTGACTGCATGAATGCCCTTCTGTATAATTGGATGCTGAGTGTGACCCAGCAGTGTGGATCAGAGACAGGATAGTATATCTGGGGACCTCTCACCACTGGAAATTGTTCAGAAGCTGTGTCTACACTCGAAGAGTAACTGGAACTGCTGATCCTCGACGCCCAGCTAGAAGAAGAAGACTTGCTGTTGCATTTGCTTCGACCTGATCTGAAAGCTGCCGAATTCGTCAAAGACTGATCCGAGAGAGGACCTGGTAAGGCGCCCTCTTCCCGTGCTCAAGGGACCATCGAGCACCGCTAACCTTTGCTGAAGCTCCCTGGAAGTCAGACCCTCGAAAGGATGCCGACCGGAGACAGGGACCGCTGAGGAGAACGAAGTGAAGCACCAGGACTTCACCGCTGACAAAGTCCATTGCCGTCGACCAGGTTTGTGTAACCGCTGGAGGTCCATCAAAGTCGTGATGTCCCAGAAGAAGGGACCGCTTGACGCCGTGCTGCCGACGACCAGAGCCACCCGCTCCTTTGCCTAAGAACATTTGAATCGAAGGAGACTCCCTTGCCCGCAACGTCGGCCGCTTTGTCCTGCCGGAGAAAGTCAAGGCCGGCGACGCGCCGAGGAGAATCCGCCAGTGGGTTTCCCCCCACCTGAAGGCCACAAAGACTTCGACAACTCGATGCCCTTGCTTGGCCACAGTTCTTCTGAAACTCTTTGCGGTCCAGAACTATCAAACGCCGAGGTGCCCCGCACACCTCATCCTCGCAGGATGTTGCCGACGAGCACCGCCTGGATCGATGCCGTGGTCTCGGCACCCTCGAATTTCTCATTGATGTCGTCGACGCCAAGTTCACCTACTTCGACGCCTCTCGACGATCCGTGGCTTCTGCTTTAAAGGGAGTCACTCAAGAAGGATCCCTCGACGCAGATTCGAAGAACTCTACTCCACCAGGTACATTGTGGGGGTAAAAACCTTATAGGAGAGAATAAGACTATTGATCAATATATGGACTGGGGTTGTGCTATATCTTTATTTTAAAGGTTGCACAGGTGGGGAGATCTCCACACAGAGTAGTATGACAATTGTGTCAACCATCTTTCTTTCCTTCCTATCTCTATTGCTGGTTTCCTTGTTATTGATCTGTGTGACATTATAACGGTATAGTTGATGCACTTTAATGAGATCAGATAATATTGGTGTTACCACTTTAGAATTGTATATATTTACCATTGCTGATTTCTGAGTACAAAGTGCGTTATTGTGATAGTGTACATACCTTTGAATATTAATTATATAAAGACTGTGTTTTCAGTAATTCAGTGTGTGGACATTCCTTTGTGGGGACTTGGGGAATACACTGTACTTAAGAACCAGCCTGCATCACCTCCTGAGAAGCTAGGCCTTGATTGCTCGACTACGTTACCAATAATAGAGAATCTTGGCTGGGGTCCTCTGTGCCTCTCCTCTACCATATAGAGAGCAGAAGTACAGACACCCCCTCCAGTCTTTACAGATAGCAAGTCTGAGAATCAGGTGGCAGGATTAGGGAGACAGGAAAGGTGAGACGATGCTTTAAAGTTTCAACGAGCTTGCACGGAGAGCATAGCTGACAGACCCTACCTTCCATTTGGAGTCCTCTAATGGATCCCCATCTCTGTAGAGTACCCAACAAGTTGAAGTGCAAGCGTATAGAAATGTTAGGGAATTTGGGATCTGAAAAGTGCCTCAAGTAATTTGGAAGAATAGAATAATGGTGATTAATTTTTGCATATTCTGTGTAAACTTAATATTTCCCAATACCATCATGGTCTCTAGACGCTACCAGTGCTCTGAATGTTTTTTGTATATTCATAGGGTTAGATAGGAGGGTCTGGTGATTACTGCCCACGACCTGCAACAAATTGTCAACACTCTTAATAAATTGATTTAATGGATGACACAATTGATTTGAGACTGCGTTGTGTAAAAACACGTATATCAAATGCTTCGGGGAGCTAATATTTTATGGAATGGAACAGACTAGAAAAGAATAGTATAGAATAGAAAGCAAAACACCTGTCCACATGCCAGGAATCCAACATTATGGAGGTCTAGCTTTCTTGTTCTACAGTTTGAGTCTAATGTTAAAAATACTCCAAGGGCCAGAAAACTCATATTTTGCTACAGGCTTTTGGGGGCTGCTAGAGAGACCTGTCTTGCTGAACGGTTATTTTTATGTATTTATTTGTATAGTGCGTTTTGCCTAAGTGCTGAACAGACTAAAAGAAAAAGCGGTAAATCAAAGAAATGAGTAATACATTCCGGGAAAAAACAATGAAAACATGGCAGTTAATTGGGAAGCTGGGATAGGAGGCAGTTCATCAGATTAGTTTGAATGATAACGGCGAAATAAATCAAAGGAAGGGAAAGCATCCCAACTGGCAGTTGAAAAGCAGGAAGCCATTCCCTCTAATAAGGTTGGACACTGAAAAGACCATGGGAAGGGTAAACATCCTGCCTGGCAACTATGCATGAACTTTGAAGAAACCCAGCAGTCCAGAGGAGAAGATCATCCTTCTGTATTGACTTTATAATTAGTTACGTTTCAGTCTTAGGAGCAGAGCTAGGATTTGACATGACGGTGGACATTTATGTTTTTTGTCATCCTGACTGGTTCCTTCGACTTTTAGTTGAGGCAAGAAAACCACTGTTAGTGTTAGGCAGCGACAGGTCTCTAGACCTTTCTGTTACAATAAAAGTATATAGCAACCACAATACCATCTTTGTGTCAGTAAGATACTTCTACACCCTTATATCATGCTTACAAAGTATTCATAGGGCCTAGGAAGAACCTCCTTTATATAGAGACCCTTTTCGCCACCATTTATTGACTCAAGATGTATGTGTTAAGGTAGACCCTGAAAAACATCTTGCAGAAATGAGTTGATGAAGACGCCAGGAACTGGGACACATTTCTACTGAAAGAAAAACTCCCGTAGCCTCCAATAGCATTGCACCCTTTTTGAGTTGTCTTCAGATGAGAACGCTAAGATGTTTTGCATATGCTCCAGTAAGGTGGGGAGAGTCCAGTAAACACTGAACAGAATACCACAAGATTCATCCAGCCTACACAAGAAAGGTTGCAGTTGGTGTGAGATGCCTTAAACCAGCACCCACAGAACAGGCAGAAGAATCTGAAGTGCCAAGAGAACCACAAGGTTCACCTGACGATGCTCCAAGCAGATGACTCGGTCCCATTTCTCTTTGACACATCAGGGATGAAACTTCACACCAAGTGGCACAGACACTCCTGAATCACTGAGAACCTCAGTGAACTCAATTATTGCTTTAAACAGGAAGACTTGCAAAAGATTTCTAAGCTTTACCACGTCACATAGGTGATAAAGATAATGACTAGACAAACACAGAAAGCATAAGTTCATAAGTTACTATAACAGTCCCCTTCTCCGTCATCTGACATATGAAGCTTGTGTCAGTTGCTGCTTTTGCCGCCACCTTCACTTTCCCTCCTACTCCTGCCATTGACTCTCACTCTAACACAGCCCTTACTAATCTACAACTCATCATCTCTGATACTCTTGACATCCTTGCCCCTGTCATGAGGATCTACATGAAACCTGCCTCCAAATGCAACTCCTGATACGACTCCGACCTGGCCTTTTGGAAATGCAAGTGCAGAGAAGCTGAGCGGAAGTGGCAGGCTTCAAGCACAACCTTTGACAAACTTGCCTGGCACCTTCTCCAAAGACAATACAGATTCTCTATCTGTGCTAAGAAGAGGTCCTATACCCAAGATGAACTCACCAATCCTACTGCAGTCACCATTTTTCCTCTGCCTTCCGTGGCCCTCTGCACCTCTCTGGCCTCTCACTATATTATTAAGACTCAGGCCATCCTTTCCTATCTCTCCTCTACATCCCACCCTTCTCCCTCACCCACTTTACAGCCTCCTTTGGGTCCCCTCCACACTTCCAGCTTACTCTCCTCTTTCTCTCCCATATCACTTGATGAGGTTTCTAGACAAGTCTGCGCTATGAACGTCACATCCAAACTGGTGCACCCTTGCTCATCCCGAAGAATCAAGGAAAACATTGTCTCCCTTGCTCCAGCATTGGCTGATTTCTGCAATCACTCCTTTGCCACTGGATGTTTCCCATCACTCCTCAAGAAATCCCTGGTGCACCCTCTTCTCAAAAAGCCTTCTGTCGACCCTCCTTTCCAGCTAACTACTGCTCTATATCCATCACCCCTTTCCTGGGCAAACTCTTGGAAAAGCTGGCCATCTCCCAGTCTATCCACCACACTGAATCTGTTGTTTGTCTCCACGACCACCAGTCTCACTTCAGAGTTGCCTGAGACATGGATCTGCACTCATGAACACCCATGAAGTCTTGCTCTCTAATCTCGACTCCAACTCTCCTTCCAGTCTCATCCTTCTTGACCACTCCTCTGCCTTTGATATGGTCAATCATGCCACCTTATAAATCGGCTCCGTGATATACTTGGGATCACTGATCTGGCTCTGGACTGGCTAACCTCCTTCCTCTCTGAACGACCTTCCCAGATTCAGCTGGACCCTTTTCTCTCATCCATCTCAATCTCCACCTGTGGTGTGCCCCAGTGCTCTATTCTCTCACCTTGGCTGTTCAACCTCTACCTTTCCCCCCAAGCCATCTGGTTTCTGCCTTCTCTCCTAAATTCCTGTGTTATGCGTACGGCACACAACTTTCATTCAAGCTTCCCACCTCTGCCTCTTCCTCTCTCATACCTGACTGTCTATCTGCTATCCAGGGATGGTGCACTTCTAAAAACCTTGGGACTCCTGCTCCCTCCATTCCCCCTACACTCTGGCTGCCCTCCATGGGGCCCTCCCCTTACCCTTCTGTGAGGCAGAAAACCTATGTGTCATCTTCCACTCCTCTAACTCCTTCTCTCCTCCCATCATGGACCTTGCCAAGAAAGTCCACTTTTAGCTTCACCTCTTCAGAGACATCCTTTGCCCCCTTCAAATAATCTAGAATAGGACTGTGAGACTTATCTTTGGCCTCAAGCCCAGGGACCGCATCTCTCCAGCCCTAAAATCTCTCCACTGGCTCCCGGTTGCCGCGAAGATCAAGTCCAAAACCCTCTGAATCATCTACAAGGCTTTCTGGGGCCTGTGGCCCTGCTACATCCAACTCTCTCTCCCTAATTACCTTTCTGCTAGAGCCCTTCGGTCTTTTAGCTTCAGATTTCTGCAGATCTGATGCTTCTCCAACCATACCATGTAATTTATTTTAGTTTTTGCTTTATTTATTGGGTTTTTATAATGTGCCTATACACAATGTGTTTCAAGGTGCAACAAGACACAGTGGGTAAGGGGATGAAAATGGTCCTACTAGGCCTTGTGACATTTGGATTGTGCAGTGCAGTAATAGAAGTGCGGAGGAGAGTGTTATGTTAGTTCCCAGGAAGGCCAGGTGGACAGAGCCCAGGAAGAAGAGAGTGCAGGGGCAGAAAGTCCCTTCAGCCACCTCAGTCCTGATTCACTTCCAGGTGGTTGTGGTCTCTCATCCAGCTTTCTCCAAATCACCTTCTGTCTTCTGTCTCCAGTCTTCAGCTTATACTTTTGAGTTCCACCTCCCAGATTTTGTCAGATGAAAGGAAACTTAGGTTTTGTTAATGGGATGGTGATTGGTTCACAGGTTCTGCTCCACAGGATGGTTTAAGGCTTTGGTTTAGGACTTGTGATTGGTATTTTCCCACACCCTGGGTGGTCTTTTTTCTGCCTGCAATTCACTGGCAGTGACGTCTTGCCTTTCTCTGTATTATGGGAAGTCTGGTATGAGGGCCTGGTATATGCAACGTGGGAGTCGGAGTTCGCGGGAGCAGGGGGCGGATCTCTAGTGTCTGCTGAGCTGCAACTTCACGAATTGCACCCACCATCTTGTAGTTCCTACCTTCCACTTCCTATTTAGGTTGATGGTATAAGAACTAGCTTGTGATTCCCCCTCCATCGAATGACTTCTACTTCTAAATGGCACTTGGGGCTTGCAAGTACTTCTTTTTGGGTGGTCCGTTTTCTGGCTGTCACCGGCAGGCCATGCTGTCAGGGTCGATTTGCTTATCCTATCTGCCCTCAACTGTGTATGATCTGGCAGATTGATTCTGGGAATCCCTGGAATAGCTCTAGTTCCCCTCTTTATCTGGAAAGATTTAAAAGTGGTGTCTGGGGGAATGTCACCCCTTACTTCCCTTAAAAGGGCAGGGGCATATATGGTAGCTGCAGCATCACCAGTATTAGTGGAAGCAAAATCCCTGTGCTTTGAGCTTGGAGGGAGCCTGATCTCCCTGATCCCCAATTGTTTCTTGTTCTCTTGACCCTGCCCTGAGTTAGCACCATATCACTGTCCCCTGACCTGAGACTAGAACTGGACGTGTGGTTGCCCAGGTGAGCCTCCCCCATACCACCCCAGGACCATAATCCAGTTGCTTGGCTAGAGCAACATGCCCCCTTGGTCATCTCACTGTAGGTCATCACACATTAATTAGATGAAAAGGTGGAAGGGCCCCCAACTAATGGCCAGCACTGAAATCTACCCAGTAACAGTGTCTACTGACAAGGCAAAGAATATGGTATTGGAAAACCTGAAGTCACATCAGGCTGCTGACCTGTGCGATTATCTAGACTACTTTAAGGATGTCTTTGTGAAGAAGTACAGAAGACCTTCTGGGTTTTTGCACTGGATAGAGAACAGGCAAATAGGTCCCCAACAGACCTGGTCCCCACCAGATGCTTAAGACTTGCAAAAAGCAGACAGAAAGGCGTGCAGAAAGAAGGTCAAGATGCGATTGCCCATTGTCCTTGTGGCATGGCGGATGGTTCCTGGAGGTTTTCCATTACTTTCGAAAAGTCGAAAAAATGTCGAGTTATGGTGCATATCGAATTCTCTGAATTAAAAAGATGTTTGAGGAGGTTGGCACAGACAAGTACAATATTACCCTTTTTCTAATCAAGCATTATTTTCAAATACCCCTGGCTCTGGAGGACATTTAAAAGATTGCATTCATGAGTCCTGCGGGGCTCTTTCACTTTACAGTGTTTCCATTTAGGCTACACAGAGCACTACCCACTTTTTAAAGGGTCCTGGCCTGCGCCTTGCAATGCCACCAAGCTTACAATGTTACCTACCTCGATGATATTGTGTTATACCCTAAATCTTTGAAAGAACATATACAGCATCAATACCTTGTTACAAAGAGCCTTTGGAAAGCACAATTGAAGGTTAATCCAAATAGAGTTTATCTTTCTCTAACCAGTGTAAATTACCTTGCCTTTAAAGTCAGCAGTGGGATCGTACCGTGATAGGAGGCTGAGATAAGATTCTCCTTCCAAAGTGCAAAAAGAATTGGGAGACCTCTTGATGGATTTGAGATACTACGGATGCTTCATTCGAAACTTCTCAACAATGGCAGGACGCCTTGTGGATCAACCACAGTCAATTGCCTGAGAGACTGGAGAAGGCATTCTGGGAATTAAGAATCCCAATGTGTCATCCACATCTCCTCATTATGTCTGATTTGTAGAAGACATGATGAGGGGAGATTAGGGAACATGTAGAAAACACGAATGCACCTTTGTGCTCATTCCTAAATGCATATTGGCTCACAGGGTTGCTTGTATAGTACAGGTTGGCCTGGAGAATTAAAAAATATCTCTGGGTAGTTTTTTGTGTCAAGTTAATGAGGCTTATTTAGGCTAGATACAAGGAAATAAATACCTACCAGCAATGTCCATCCCTGGAAAGAGTTTGTAAAGATACAGTAGTTTTAAGTTAAATGGTAAGCCCTACTGAAAAACGTATGTTTCAAGGGATTAGTCAGGACCTTTCTTTTACTGGGGATACAAAAGGTGCTAGCATCAAAAGACACATACCAGAAACCAATATTGCCATTATTATTTTTAAGCCCTTTGTCTCCTAGGATAAAGCCCAAATTAACCCCTCTTTACCGGTATAATTTGGGTGAAGCGGTCTGTCCAAGGTCACACTTCTGAAGGTAGTTTTCTTGGTGAAAAGATACCTCTACTGACACTTTCAGTATAAAAGTCAAGTAGAACCAGATGTTTATCTCAGGGAGATATAGGAAATGAGTATTTTTGTATTAATTTATTTAATGAAGATTAAGGGAAAAACATGCATTTCTGACACAAAAATGCTTACGAAACCTGTTAACATTGATTTACAGAGCAGAGGACCAGTGTCATTAACAATGGTTGAGGGGTTTTGGATATAGGAGCAGGTGATGCAGGAGAGATAGAAGCATGAACCAAGCAAAAGGACAGAAGGGCATAATATAGAAACGGGATAGTGGAGGAAGTGCTAGATTTTAGGATGCTGGGGTGAAGGCTAAGTCCCATGGTCTTGTCGTAGAGAAGTAGGGGGGAGGAGAAAAGGGAGATGTATGGGTTGAATGCTGTGCAAGTGGTTCTTCAGAAAGGAGTAGAGCTAGGAGGTTGGATTTAAATTGAGATGAGTGAGGTTAGTACGGCGAGGGAGAGGAAGAGAATTCCAGAGTAAGGGACCGAGGAGAGGAGAGGAAGAGAGCAGAAATGAGAGGGAGCGTAAGGGCTACGAAAGGTGGCGAGGAGGTGAGCCTAGGATGATTGTAGGGAGTGAGGGGGAGAGTAGGGAGTGAGGGGCTGATAGGTAAGCTGGGGCAAGTCTATAGTTTGGAAGATGAGAATGAGATTATACTTTGCCCTGTGTCTCATAGAAAGCCTGCCTAACTGCTGATGGCTACGGACTTGGAGTTGAAGCCAGGAAGGTTGAAGAGCATACGGACAGCAAAGTTGAGGACTTTGTCGAGAGGGGGAAAAGCATGAGAGTAACAACAGGGGCTGGACATGGCCTTTGTCTTTGACAATGTTCTACAATGTTCTACAACCCAGAGGTGTTGCAGAAAAGTGTCACTGCAAGTAGAGGTCTCTGATAGTAGAATTATCTGTCAAAAATATGGATGCTTAATACAGCCACCAGTCTTCCCCAATGCCTAGACCCATACATATTTCTTTTACAAATGCGCAATACACAATAAATGCTATCCTCTAATATGCTGCCATAACCTTTCTCATACCTTTAGTGTCCAACCTGACCTCTCAGTATTGTCCTGCCTTGGATCTCTGGGAACTAGTCCAATACTGAAGCAGCTATATGGGTTTTGTGCACTAGGTGGCTAAGCATCTAAGTAATAACAGAATTAACACATTGTCAGGGAAGTGATGTAGCGCTGTGAACACCCACTAAAGGCTAATACTAGAAAGTATGTCAGAGATACTGGGGAAGTGGAATTGACATGTGTCTTCTTTGAACCATCTTATACCAGAACAGGAAGTCACGTCACCTGAGTTTTGCTGGTGCATTACATCTCAAAATGTAACATCAGGATATAAGCCAGCCTTTGGCATTGGAGAAATCACAGGAAGTGCTTAAGAAAAGAATAAATAACTATATATGCAGGTTGTGACTGTGAACTCTGGAAACTCTAAAAAGTGCCCATGCACTCATTATTTTGACCTTCCCTCCCTATACTTTGACAATTCTTTGAAGAATATAAAGAAATGTATACATTTTCATGCGTTCCAGTGACGTGAAGACACACTACCAGTTGACATCATATTATGTTACATAGTTTTTAATTTTTCTAAGGAAATAACCTTTTAGTTACCACAGATCTTGAACACCATAAATACAAAATAAAATAAAAATCTCCTTGCAAAATTTGAAATCTTCAACAATTGTAATATCATTAGTGACAGAGTACAGTGCAACAATACAAACTACAGAAAAAGCATCCTCTCTTCAGTTCTTCAATGTATAGGTCAACATCAACAACTTATACAAGCTATAAAAACATATTTCAATAAAAAAACATGAATAACGTAGATTGTTTCCAAAAGCATCTTCATTAAAAGTGCACTAAAGATAGTGATGCTGACAAGTGCAATAAAACAATTTCATTTCTACTTTTCTGGTTGGAAGGTTAACTTTTTCTGGATCTCCTATGAACAATGGTTTGCAGGAGATTGAAATTTAAAGCAATAATGGTAGTTACATTTTTTAGGTTTGCAACTACCCTAAAAAATATGTACACTTATCACAACAGAGGTGTGGCAATAAGTGGACCTGTGAAAATTGCATTCTTCATGTGAAAACTCATAAATAATATAATTATTATAATTTTGTTTGCAATATCTTCAATACAAGTCTTCCCATTTCCTTTTCTAAAAAAAACACAGCTCGACAGCCCTAATGTGGACACTCCCTAAATGTCACTGTGCTATTATAGTAAGCTGACAAGAATTAGGAATGTAACACTTGACCCTAAGTATGGTAGGGCAGAAGCTGGACAGGGTCATTAACTAACTCATTAAGTAATTGTGGAGTGTTGGATGGGGAGTTTCACCATGAAGAATTCGCCCAAAAGTGGCTTGGTTTGGAGTTAGAATAGCCAGTCTTAAATTGTCTGGAGTCTGAATGGTGGTGGGCGTTACCATCCAACACTTGATACCAAAAATGCCTGAGCTAAAAAAAGGAATTAACCCACCAAGTGAATCTCAAGCACTTGCCCCAAATATACAGGACTGGAGTTAGAACGTTCAGTTACACTTGCAGCAGGTGTGCGTGTCAGTCCCTGCACACACTCGTGTGCGACAGGGGCATGACAGCGCGGTTTAGAAAGACCGCTCTGTGCAGTCACAAAGTGGTCTTTCTAAATCGGGCTTTGTAAATGTTGTTTCGTTTAAAACAGCATGTTCATTTAGTACCAAAACCTCCAATCAGATATGAACAGATGACATTGCCATATTTTGTTTATTTTTTCTATATTGTGATTTCACTGCTGATATGCATTTTCACTTTCCAGGCACAGTAGAGATGTCGATTCCAGCACTTTCGATGGCATAGCTTCCAGCTCTACCCATATGATGTGAGCCCCCTCCTTTCCATCTTGCCTTTTTAGCCACAAGCACTGTGCATGCTAGGAATTGTAGTTCTGCTTTCCCAGTCATTACTTATCACCATAACATGGGCTGTTCCCCAAAAAGTATGAACTAGATGAATGTGATCCTTGTGACATGGTGCCAGTTGACATCCATGTCAAGGACACAGTTAAACTGATTCAGTACATGTCTGCCGCTGAGCTGATAGCGGTATCATGCAATATGTCTCCTAAACCTCTATCTCATATAGAGCAAAAAAGAGCGTTGCTCACTTTAACCCTGATCACATTGATTAACTATTTTGGGTAATTGCACAGGAAGGTGCCAGTATCATTTCTCTCTCAATGGCATAACACCAATAACCCTGGACTCTGGTATCTGAGTGCTACAATCGATCAGCATTATGATGACCGCAATAAAGTCAGATTCTGCAATCTGGAATCTGTCAGCATAACAATGACCCCAATGAGCGTAGACTCTGATATTCGAGTGCATTGTTCTGTCAGCATTACAATGATACTAATAAACTCAGACTCAGATATCTGAGTGCTGAAATCTGTCAACATTACAATAATGGGAATAATCTTGTATTCCGTTATATAACTGCTGGAATCTGAAAATGTAACAATGATACCTTTAAACCCCATCTCTGAAATCTGAGTGCTGAAATCTGTCAGAATTTGATACCCGAGTGCTGTAATCGCTTAATATTAGAATCATACCAATTACCTTAGAAACTGATATCCAAGCACTGGATTATCCAAGGAGCATTAAATTAATATCAACAAAACTAAAACTCTGAAATCTGAGTGGTGTAATCTGCCTGATGATGATAGCAAACTCAGATTTTGATGCAAATCAGTGCTGGAAATGGTAAATATAACAATGATGTCAATAAATCCAGATTTTAATATATACGTATTGGAATCTGTCAACATCGTGATGATACCAACAACTTTCGACTCCTATCTCTGAGTGTTTGTATTTGTTAGCATTACAATAATACCAACAAACTAAGACTCTGAAATCTGCCTGTGTCTGTGCTGGAAAACCACTCTTTGAACATCTCGACTCTTTGGGCATATTGTACTTGACCTATGCCATTGATACCCAAATCCTCATCCCCACTTTGGGAAATATGAACAAAACTCTAGCAACATCAACAGAATCTATGACACTATTCAAGCTTGGACGGCCACTCACCATCTTTGTCTTAATGATGCAAGACAGAAATCCTGATTCTTGGCCTCCCCTCACATTTAGGCAAACTCGGCTGAGCCTTTTGAACCTTCAACATTGATGCCTTCACCATTCCTGTTTCCTCCTCCGTCATAATGCTAGGTCTCCAGCCTCAGCATGCCCTACCATGCCAAGGCAATCACCTCATCAGCATGCCACACCACTAAACTCTTGAATGCGACTAAACCTTTCCTCTCCTCACAAGACCACCTGGCCATAGCCAGAGCAGTAATTGGATCCCGGCTTGACTACTGTAACTCCCTTCTCGATGGCACTTCATATCATAACCTTAACAAGCTCCAGACTATCTAAAAGAATGCCATCCAGGCTGCTATGAACCTAACCTGACCACGTTTCAGTCCACAGAAAAGCTGCACACTGTTTACCAGTCAGAGAACGTATCAACATTACTCATTGTTGTCTCCCTAATTCTGCTCCACCCACCCTTTTGCAGAGGATCAACAAGAACGGCTCCCCCAGACCCACAACACCAATCTACAGCCGCAGACTGACCACCCCGTGCTTCAGACACAACAGAGCTGGCGTGTTCTAGTTTCTCAGTCATTGCCGCCCACTTGTGTAACCGATCTGCCTCCTCATCTGCGCTCAGAACCTTCATACTGGCCTCTCAGGAAACAACTAAAAAACTGCTTCTTCCATTGACTATGAAGCATTCCTGTAACAAACTATCAGCCCTCCTGTTGCTTTCCCCTTCCCTCCCACGCTCTCCCCGCCCTTCCCCATGCAACCAGTGGCTGGATGCCTGTGAGTTTTGTGCGCTCTACAAATGTAAAACTAAATGAATCAACCAAAAAGTTACTAATCATGTGACCTACCAATGTAAAGTCCACAGTATAACTATATTTCCTCAGTGAGTAAGTCCAAACTACAACTACAATGCTGGAAGGAAAACATAACCATAACAAGCACTGATTTCTCATTTTGGGTACAGCAGTAATTCTGCAATATATTTTGAAGAGCTTTTGTGTCAGGAGAAAGACTTGTTTACACTTTTTCTTGATGTAATACAAATTTCTCACAAACACAATGGCATATGTAAACAACGAAACAAGAAAAACCTGATCTCTGCATTCAAATTGATATGATTCAAAAGCAAAAACATGTTTGTAGAATACAATCTAAATAATGTAAATGGTTTCCATAGCATCCTGCATGCTGTACTTTGCTTATGGAATGCCAAGCGGAACATAGAACCTGGGGTCCCTACATTCTAGGCGTGACCGTGGGTGGGGACTTCAGGACAGAAGCTTAGACTGGATGGATGTAAATTGCCAGCTCGCCTGCTTATCACCTATTGTTGTAACCTGAAACCAATAAAGTACATTCTTTTTGTACTCGCCTAGTCCTGCGTGGTTTCTGCTTCCTTCCTGCTTTTCCTGAGACCCAGGGCACTAGAGTTACTTTCGAAGAAAAGGAGCGACTGCAAAGGCCACTACGGTCCACATTTCTTTGATGACATTGATTTCTCTTTTTACATTATGACTGCACAATGCAGTAACAATGGTCAGCAGCAATATTCGACCTACGGACTACTTGGACAAATGTGATCCTCTTGTTGGATGACGGACACCTAACCCATGACCAGTTGGCTAGGATGATGATATCAATTTCTAATTCATGTACTAGATCTCATTTCTTCTCTTGCCACTGGAAATAATCAAAAAGGGTTGTCGCCATCAAACATGGCTTTCAGAGTAAAGCATCACCATCAAACCTAGCCGAAAGAGAAAGGCTTCACCATAAAACCGGCTCCAAGAAGAAGAGTCTAATTTCACAGCTGGCTGCAAGTTGAAGGGGTCACCCCCAAACCTGACTCTAAGAGCAAGAGCCTCACCACCCCTACCTAAGTTGACTGAGGTAATTGCAGTACGCACAGATCGCTTCATCAGACAGTGTCTCCCCTCCCCATCCCTTGGCACTTCTCCCCTTCCACTTCCCTGCACTTGTGCGATCTGAATGACACAGGGCCTCAGAAGATTGTTGTTTTGTCCTCCCTCTAGTTCCCCCTTCTTGTCGTGCCTAGACACACTTGTGTACAGGCGCGTTATAAATGCCATATCATATCATATAATAAATGTTCACTTCCTCTACAAATAACCAGTGGATTTTGTATTCATCGCAACTGGTTGGTACGCCACAATTGTGCTTGAGATAGTTACGGTATTTCTAAATGTTGTAAGGTAATCAGCTCTTCACATTGGCCTCTGAATGAATTGTCAACCTAACACCCAAAGCATGACAATGTTGTGTGGCACATAAAAGCTTACTGGGAGTGGACTGTAAACAGCCACTCAGGCAGCAATATATGTTGATGTGTGTTTGTGTGTGCACAGCAGGTATCGCTTCCTTTTCGTCCTCATACAGTCTGCCTCTTGGTTCTCTCCTTAATCTTTTTGAAGTACCTTCGTCCCCGGATCTCTAGTCCATCCTCGACTCGCTCTTGGCAGCCCTTCCTAGGGGCTGCACTTAACAGACAACCGAGTTTGTAGTGTGTCCACAATAAGCAAATAATAAAACATAAGGTTCTCTCTTTAAGTTTTCTTTCTGCTTCTATTTCTTTTTGTTCCCGTGCAGAGGTTCACAGCAGTTTGAAAGAAGCTGGCACGAAAGTTTATAGGCCTAGTTTCTGCTCCCCAATATTCTTCATCCCTCGTTCTTCTCCAGCTCCTCCTGCCCCAATTCTGTACCGGCACAATGTGTAAAGCACCCATAATATTATTATTATCATGTTTACCATTATCTTGATCTCATGGTACTGAGCCAGATGCAGAGAGAGCGGATGGATGAACAGGTACCAGCTCCTGGATCAAATTCAAAATAGGGGGAATTTCTCTAGGATTTTGGCCAAGAAGGGCAACGCTTTTGGGCCGGGGGGGGGATCAATGGAAAGTTATTCTTTTAAGATAATGTACAAATAGAATGAGGGGTTATGCACATGTGGGTTTGGATGTAGCATACAGAGTCCATTATTTTAAAGAGGGAGGGGTCAAGGTGCAAGGGAGATCCAGTGTTGGTAAAAGAGATGAGAGAAATTGTGATGTTCAGGTTTGGGGTTTCGGGTTTGGGGTTC
Source organism: Ambystoma mexicanum (assembly GCF_040938575.1). Lineage (NCBI taxonomy): Eukaryota > Metazoa > Chordata > Amphibia > Caudata > Ambystomatidae > Ambystoma > Ambystoma mexicanum. Next base: position 1,143,853,542 of record NC_090933.1, read on the forward strand.
GGGTTTGGGGTTAAGTTAAGAAAGAAATAGAGAATTAGAAGGTTACAAGTTGGAGAAGGCATACAGGGTGCATTAGATAGGAAAGTAAGGATACTTGGCTGAGTGGTGGAGATATCAAGGTGGTTTGGTAGAATCTCGGTAACGAAGAGGCACTAAAGTTCATTGCAGAATGAAGCGGTGGAGAGAAGATGGGATGTGGTCCTTAACTGTGGCATAAACACTATACAAGCAAGTTGCATGACATCAAAAACATTGTAAGCTAAGGAAACTAAAAGGTTCGAACAGCACACTTGATTTTCACAGGGAATGTGGTCCGGCTTAGACTCAAATGGCACATCAGGCACACATATGATGAGCAAACCTAATAGCTGAGTCAGAAATGAATCTCAGAAGAGCAGGAATCGGGCTCTCTGGATGCAGGCATATGCCGCACTCCTGATTGGCCTATTGGCATAAGGCATATGAAGGCTGTGCCAACCACAGATATGATGTGCGTGCCTATAAGGGAACAATGACTTATTGTCACGTGTTGTTTAGGTCAATTGTACTTTGTTCTCCGTACCCTTTGCAATTCACTACATGCACCCACCTATCCTTGTGCCAAAACTGTTTAGAGTGTGACAGGAGGCAGAGTGCTAGAACCATTCAACAGATAACAAAAGCACAGAAAATATAAGATTTCCATCAACAGACAAACCCTACATATTAACTGACTGCAATTCTGAGGTAATGCGTGAAGATTTGCCATATTTAAAGCTGCAAACCCTATTTGCTACATTTTTGGCATTGCTTGCAGAAAGCATAAAGTGTACAGCACAGATATAGTGATCGCAGACAAAAACCATTTTTTCGATGAACAAGACATGTTAGCAAATGTTGGCACACGCAGAGAAGCTCTCTTGTCCCCATACCACTCTCATTTTACTGTTAAATCCCGCCTGCAGAGCAGCAAGAGATTATGGTTTACAAAAGGGAGAGAGGATTATTTATCTGGAATACAAAAAATAGCTGTCTGGCATATTTCTTCTGAAAATAATTTACAGTGACCTCAGCACACTGGTAGCTCAACGCTCCAAGTCCTCGAAAACTCAATGCAAAGTGTATGTACCAATGTATTGTTTTTCCTTCATTCTCTTAGGAACAGCGCTGGAAACTTCCTTGCGTGGCGTGTTCATTATGACGATGGCTCATGTGTCCGAGATAGCTATTTTCTTGTTGGGTCCAGGCTTTATTTCATGCCGCATGGTGTGGTCACTGAACGGGCCCATCTGAGAACATATTGGAGAAACCCTTCTCAGTTGAAGTCATTCTTTTCAGTCTATCGTTATGATCGAGGTCCTCCTGCTTCGTGGAGCTTTTGGAAGTCTCTCAACAGCTTTTCCTTGAGCCACTTGCAAACAAAGGAATGTGTCCAGCACTCACATTAATGAATATCTAGAGTCAGGGTGTCTTGGCTGCTCCCTTATACTACCTGGGTCATCTGCCCGTGAAAAAATTGATTTTGTTTATAGAACTTAGGTTTTCTGTGATATTTGCCTGAAAATCTGCATCATGGACTCCAGACTTTCGAAAACCGCTTGGCTTAGTGGTGTTTTCGAAGTAGTGATGCCAGTTTCCATTGGCGTCTGCACCAAATCCATAAACGTCAACCTGTCAATAAAGAAAAAACAGGATGGATTTCCATTCAAGACAGAAAGCTGCACAATGAATCCGAGGCAATATCTGAAGCAGAGCCTATGGCCCGCCCACCTTATGAAAGGCCAATAGAAATTCAACAACAGACCAACACCAACCAACTGCTTTCTTCTCAAGAATCATTGACTGATGTTAAAAAGGAATGACAACGGGGGCTCACAATGTCCTAGGAGCCAACCAGATAGAAAACTCTACATTCCAAAATTGTATCAAAAAATGGAGGACAGGTTTGTTTTACAAGATAAGGCAAAGCAACACAGGTTCGAATCCCAGTGCCCTGCTAAGATTAATTAAAAAGGAACATGCCATCCCTCTCAATATCTCCACTACCAGGCTCTGAGAATGTGTAGCAAACCCGTTAGAGAACTGGGGCCAGATTTCAGAATCTTTGCACTGGTGCAAGTGCAAAGATTTCACGGTATTAGGACAAGGGCACATTTTGCCCTATTTTTAATAACACTTGGAAATATTAGGAAATATTAGAAAACCATTGCAACATGGCAAGTACATTTTGGCATGTTATGAGCATTAGGGCAAAAATTGCCCTAGTGCGAAAAAGATACATTTTCACTGTATTTTTGCACCATGGCCAAGTTTGCCCTAGTGCTAATACAGAATGGTATTAGCACTAGGACAAACTTTGCCCCAGTGCAAATATGCATTGAAAATGTATCTTTTTCGCACTAGGACAACGTTTGCCTTGGTACTTATACCATGCCAAACTACACTTTTCATGGTGCAATAGTTTTTTAATATTTACAAGTGTTTTTAGAAATAGGGCAACGTTTGCCCTAGTGCAATACCGTGCATACTTTGCACAGTTTCGGTACTCTGGCCCCTGTTTGGCATCCAAAAGCTCGATAAAGGCGCAACTGTTTAGTACAAAGATAGTATAATCTTTCCTATGCACTGACAATCTCATTTTATGCCACGCTTGCTGAATGTCCCTGTTAAACATGTAAGCATTCTACAATCATAACCCATAAACATTTACAATCACCAACATGCTTCAATAATGCACCAACCCAATACCTACAGTGGTTCATTGCAATTTAAAGTCTTATCTGCAACTTCACAAAAAGGTCAAATAAAATAGAATATTCAGAATTAAAGTTTGTCAACTTTGAGTAGAGAACGTTTCTGCAGAGGTAAATTTCCTGGGTCTGGACATGACGGCAAACACAGTATGAATTACTCCTGCCGTTGAACTCCAACCACTGACCATCCCTCCCCCAGAATCTCTAAATTAGAGGGCAATTGCATCATTAGAAGCTGGGCAGTGCAGATAAAACTTTCAGTAATGCTTACCGCCGCATTACCACACAGTCCAACTATGGTTCATGTGGATGGGTGGAGAAAAAACCTCCAGCGAAATGCTGAAGGTAATTCCGCAACCCAAATGCCAAAATGCGGCCATTTCATCAGAATTACCGTTGGTGGTGGTCATTCTTCCGAAATCCTCATGGAGTCCTATGAACTCCATAAATGGGAACTAACATTGCCATTCTGCCACTGGTAATTCAGTGGTAACTCCGCCAGACCACGTGGCGCAACAGTAAATTCGTTTGGTGGAATTTCAGTGAATTTACTGCTGAAATACGGCCAGACTTGTAATGAGGTCTATGGTAGGGCCTGATTACAAGTCTAAAAGTATCTTCTATGGTGAAATGTCATGTTACCACATGTAACCTTACATTAAAAACATATGTTCATGATTTTGCGTGGGAGTGTTAATTCCACACAAAAACAGGTCGCATCCAAAAGCTTCACAAAGGAAAATTATAGTTTGGAAGCAGTAAATCATGCAGTAATTGGAAATACTGCATTTTTTACCTTTACTGCCAAACTTTTAATGACCCAGACTGGCTGTATTTATAAAAAATGTAACACTTGCCAGCACAATTCTGCTGTTTTCTTGGACAACAGTCATACTCTGGTGTGCATCCAATGGGATTATACTAGCTCATGATAGCTTTTTCATTGGGTGTCATTGTTGTGGGGGTACCATATATTCTGCTATTTCCTTCCGAATTTGGATGAAATATTTGGGATGGTTTAAAAGCATTTTGAAACTTTCTACAGCTATTGTTGGGATGCACGTACAGGCCACCGCCCCACCTAAATGATTTAGATTGTGAAAAATGTATTCAAATATGGAAATGAGCACGGGATGGTGCAGGGGGGAGGAAGGTGTGTCATGGGTGCGGATAATTGGGAGGATTGGGAAATCATATAGGGGAAAGTTATTCAGTAAGGTTGCAACTCAATTATGTAGGATGTGGGATACATGTTACAGGGCCTGTGGTAGCAGCCCTGTAGTTATGGTTAAGTTTCTCAACCCATAGAAGAGTAATTTTTTGGGTGGCTTATAACTTCGCCGCCCCTGGACAAATCTTACCAAACTTTGCAACTTTGATTCTGTGAAGTTTGGTGAGGATTCATCAAGGGGGGGCAAAGTTATTGGGCAGTCCCAAAACTTCTGTTTTTTCCATAGATGCAATGGAAAAAGAATTCTGCTCACGTCTATAGCCCATACTGATGAACGAATGTTCACCACATTTGTGGCAGGAGCAGTGGTTGGTCCCAAAAGCATGCTTTTGTAAATTTGGTGTACATCCGTCCAGTAGTTTTATTTAAATGGCCCAAACAAAAGTGATATCTGAGTTCAGTCCATGGACTCACTTCCCCATTTGGTCCGCGGAGGCCCCCGTGATTGGTCCGAAGGGTGACGTGAGGTCCATGGACATCAGATGAGCCCACTGATTGGTCAGGTGCATCATATTTTCCAAAACACCCGCCATGTTGGATCCGCGGATAGTCTCAACTGACCGTGGATGGGTCGGTGGGGAAAAAGTCTGGAAACACATTTTGGGTCATTTGGTGCTGGGAAGAGGGGCTGGGAAGGGTGGGAAGTGGACAAAAGATGATATGGGCTCTTTGTATAGGTGGAAAAAGAGCACACGGGTGGCATGGCAGACCGCGGACACCGCGGTAGTCCGTGAACAGAGTCCTAGGTAGACAGCTTGACAAACACATTTGGGGTTATTTGGTGACTGAAAGAGGGCTAGGTCAGGGCAGGGGAGTGGAATATAGATGATATGGGGATGTTGCCATAGGTGAAAAATAGGGTTGGCGGTGTTCAGTGTGAGTTGTGTTATTCCAATATATTTTCTATGTCCTTCATATGTATGGTTCAATTATGCATTGTGGACAGTGGCCAGATTCTAGGGTGCTTGACTGTAGGCTATGCACCCAAGAATCTAAGTTTCTTTTAAAAATGTTAGCTTTTTGAGGAATAGCATACATATCTAGATGGGATGTGTATAGTGTACATAGTCGGTTGTACTCTAGGATGCCTGGAATGTCAGCCTTGCCTTTGTTTGCATCAAAATTGACTAGGAATAGTCCTTTGAATGTACGTAGAGGTGAAAGTGCTACATAAATCATACCTTCTTTATAGACTGTGCTGCCAATGTAATGAATGCTTGATCTAGGGCTAGACCTTGTGATTTGTGAATAGTGACAGCATATGCAAGCGACAGAGAGAATTGTTCTCTGCATACACAAATGTCTTCGAAAAGAAGGAATTGTGTTGTTAAGCACTCTATTCTTTTAATTTCTGCAAGTTTGTCAAAGTGGATGTTGACAAACTGAATGCTGTCATGTGGATATGTCTGGAAGCCAACAAATGTACCAATTGCTCCATTGACTAACCCTTGTTCTATGTCAAGGTTACATTTAAGAATGACTGTAGTTTAGATATAAAATCAATATTTTCACCAAACCAGTTGTGTTTTTCTATGCTATTTACTCGTGCTATTGCTTGTTGACACATAGGAAGGGTCATGCTGTGTACTTCCAGTTTATCTGTGGAGATAATATGCAGGATTGGTTGCCTTTCATTTTTTAACATGGTCATGTTGAATTGACTACAGCTTGCTAGGGTTGGCATTAAGGACGTGAGTTAATTGCTCCATAACATCAGGTGCAGACGTGTTATGCCCACACAGCTCATGTATTAGTCTACTATTTAAGATGTATTTGTTAAGCAGGTCAGTTCTAATGCTTTTTAAAATATTAGCATAGGTGAGGGCTGCAGACTGATGCATGTTTTGAGTTAGTTCTTTGTACTAATAATTTTGGCTGAGATTTACATGTCCTATGCTGCTGAGTGTGTTGTGGCATTGTTTGTGTCCTAATGTTTTAAAATATGTTCACCTTTTACTGGTGTTAACTGTATGAGGTCTCTGAAAACAATAATGTGTTTTCCTCCAAATAGTTCTTCTTCGTAGGATTTCTTGCATTCTGAGGTGAATAAAAGCCAACATGAGGTTGGAAACCATGTTTACCTTATCTCTTAGGACCACTTTCATATGTTTCAGAATTCTGCATACTTCAGTAGCAACTTCTGCTGATAATGTGTAGTATTCTAATTTGTTTTGGTGTTCTACTGGAAGACACAGTAGTATGTGTAACGTTACACCTCCTATATTGTAGGCAGCTAAACCTGTGGGGGCTGTTACAACAACCAAAAGGTTGTTGTTTGTTAAGTTTTGTCCAAATTTGCTGATGGTTTTAATTAAGAATGTTTTTCCAGAACCAGCTTCGCCACTTGCATAGAGGATCAGTGGTTTATAATTTTTACAGCTACAAGTTTTAATTTCATGTTTAAAACCATGTTCAATTTCTTCAAAGACTTTTAGATAAATAGTGAGTTGCTCATCATTTACTTGTGATTTCAGCACTGACAAGTCTTCTTCTGATAGTTTATTATTTTCTACTTTAATCATGGCTATTTCTGCTTCATTTAGAATGGGTGGTTCTACAAGTATTTCTTGACTTCCTGTAAGTCAAGGTTGCCTGCCTTTAGGAGCGTCTTTATCTTAGTTCAGCTTCAATGCCTTCCTCTTTTTGGCCTTCATTGTCCAACATTTCTTTGCATTGTTTGAAATTAACATTTGTTATGCTGCTTTCATTTGCATTGAATGCAGTTTCGAATGAGTCATGGTTACCTAATAATTCTTCTTCCTTTCTCCATGGTTTAAAGAGCTGTACTAGGGCCATGTAATAAAGTTCTGCATGTTGTGGAGTTTTTAAATGATAATTTTATGTGATTAATTAGGCTGGGTGTGGTTGGTTTGACTCGGCTTCCTTCACAAGTTGAGACAACATATTTGCCAGCTGCTTTGATATTATTTTTATAGTAGTAGTTTTGTGCTATATGGTACAGGCACATGTTTTCCAAAGCAGTACTTCTGTTTGAATAGTATGTGTCCAGTAAATTGTTTTTTAAAATGTCCTGGTTGTTGGTATCATTTGTGGCTATTGTTTCTATCTCTTGGTAGGATTTGAGTACTATTTTTCTGGATGAAGCTGGACCAAGGTTTAGCCAGACAATGTGTTCAGATTTGCCATATAAGGCTGTATCTGTAAAAGGGCATGCAGGGTCTGCAGCTTCCTAGCACCTGCATTTTTATACTGAAGCTGTACAATTTTTGTGACAGTGTTTTGTCAGATGATATGTCATCCCAGGGGTCTTTTAGCTCTGATTCCTCAGCTTTGGTGAGATAGGCTGTGACATATCTTGCAACAGCAGTGGAATTGTCTGTAATGTATTGTATTCCTATATTTGCATTCCAGAAGAAGGCAATTATTGAATTGTAATTATTGATGTACTTGGATGCTTCGTCCCTTTTAATGTTGTATGTGTTGTTAGGCAATTTTCCTTTTACACTGTGTCTTACAGAGGACATGAAGCTATTTACTTTGCGCAAACTGATCTAGGGAAGCCAAAGTGACATTTGGTATAGTATTTCCCTTAGATTTTATATCTCCGTCGGCAGTATTTGCCACGCTTATGCTTTTAGAAGCCTAAGATTTGTGTACGTAGCTCACTATGTGTGGTTTCTGAAAGAATGTTGCAGGTTATGTATTTTTCTATAAATGGTAAAATGGTGGTATCACTGTTAAGGCCAAATATGTGAGCATATTTTATCCACAAAAGCATGTGGATGTGTGGTGCTCCTCTAGATTGATATTCCTTTCTTCAAAAGTAGTGTTCTACTTCCCCGAGTGGAGGGGTAATTTTACGGCAGATTAAGTGCTGCATGGCAATAAAGCAATGGTGAAAGTACCTTGACACATTGACACGGTCAAGAGAACAAACAGAGTTCTCCTGGTGTTTTTATATCTATTCCTTCTTCATTTTGGTTTGCTACACGTAAGAAGTCGTGCAAGTCATCCCATGCACATTCTGCACAACTTAATGTAACCAACCATTTGGGTGGGCCTAGGTTTCTTAGCATACAACGTACATCAGCGTGACGTCGGAGTCGTATTCTTTTGTTCCACACATATTTGCCATAGAGATTTGTGTTACTTTGTGCAAAACCTCATCTTTTATCTTTTGAAGCAGTTGGGTACATGTTTAAAACATTGGAGCCTGTTTTTAATGTGTGTGCAACTCCATAGTTCACTTTCAAAATAGGAGGTGGAAAATGTATTCTATGTTTTGTTTGAGTCTGGGGTTTTCAGAATACATTTGTAAAGAGTGATATTCTGATGCACTAATTTGTGTGGGTTTTTCATCATATCTTCCTCCTCGTCCTGTAGGAAAGACTAGAGGAAAGAAACGTGCTTCAACACTTTTCTCTCATATGCTCATTGGAGATCCTTTGGCTTGACACGTTTGATAGGTTTCTAATGCATTGTCTATGTTGTCTTTGGAGTACAGTGGGTGAATTGTTTACTGGTCCAAAATGGTGGCTGCAGTAATAGGATCTACAAGTTCAAATTGGCCAGTTGCTGGTGAATCCTCAATGAATTGGGTGGTTGCTCTTATGTTCTTCTCTATGTTTATGTCTTTGTAGTATTCATTGTTTTCTTTAAGATATTGAAGGGCTTGTCTAACCTGGTTTAAGTTGACTAGTTGTTGCCAATTTTTTTGTCTTTTGTTGGTACACCATTCACTAGGATAATCAAAGATTGATCTATTGGCTGTTGTATTCCCAGAGTTTGTACATGCCTTTTAGTAACTCATAAGGAGGCAAATTGGCTGTTTTGGGTTGAAGACGTATTATAGCTTGAAATGGGTGTATGTTTGGATTAAAATGCTCTCATACAAGTTAAGTTGTTGGAGAATCTTTGGAAGTAGGAATATTTCTAAGTTATTAGTGACAGCACGTGATGGCATTTGGTTATTGTCAAGCTTTGTATTGCAGTATGTGCAAACTATTGAGGGGTCAGTTATTTTGTATTTATTTTCTGTTGTTAAATATAAAGCTAATTGGAACCATTGGAATTCCTCATTGTCAACTATTTTGCAGGCCATATCTACTATTTTTGTTCTCTTTTTATAAAAAAAGTTCTGAAACAACAGACACATATACTTGGTCCGGTATTTCAGCAGATGTGTTTTGAAATTTTGATTTTTGTATGTGTTTGTTAGGAGTTTGATGTTTGTAAGGTTTTCACTCATGTTTTCCAAAGTTACCGAATTTTCTAAGTGATCTTCACTTCCAAAATATTTGCTTTGGATGTGCTGTATTTGTTGAAGGAGTTCTTTGGCTGCTCCATGTAGGAGTATGTTATTTAAATGTTGCCGTTTTAAAGCAGGACTTTTAGCATAGTATAGTCCCTGCACAAGATTCCGTATAGTAGATTGGTGTGACATTTATGATGTCATCTTTGATGTCCTGGGTGATAGTGTTAGTAGTGCATGGTAGTGGTGCTAGCTATGGTTGCTTAGTTTACCACAACTGGTGAATTTCTGAGGTTTTTCAGTTTTACCTGTAACCATAACGTCCCTTTAACAAAGTGTTTTCACTGGAATTGATAGGTTTTTATTAGTGCAACTTAACAATAACTTCCCTTTAACAATGTTTTTTCACTGATATATATATATATATATATATATATACATACTGTTGTGTATATATATATATATATATATATACACACACAACAGTCCACGAGTAGACCTGAATCCCTGCAGGCCGTGTTTTCACAGAAACACACAACAACCAGGATGTATCCCTCGTCTCACCATTGAATCCCTATTTTCAGTTGTGACAAGGGAACACACACATATGCCACCATATCAGTTAGGCCTTTGAACTAATTAGGTAGTGAGCATAGAGCCCTTTGGGTAGTCATACATACAATGGAATGGATGCAGAATAAATCTGAGTCCAAATAATCAAACCGACTCAGGACGATGCCAAAGGCTGCTTTTTTATTAAAAAATTTCTAAAATAGGGAGGTTACAATGGACATCAACGGACGTTCGCTCAAGCTCTCAGTGCATATCACATAAAAACAGAATTTTCTACAAAAAATACATCAGATGTGACGTCATATTACGTGGCAAATGAGAAAATTGTAAGAGGGATTGTGATACGCTCAAGGGGAACATCTAAGTATACTTTCTATAAGGGGTGAGTCTGTGATAGGATCTCTACTGTCAGGTGGACAATTTATGCCTACCTCTAAAACATGTCATCTTCAACATTATTAAGTACACAATATATCACTGGCTCTCGAACTATAAAACTCTTCATTATATTGCTCTCTACAATTGGTTGGCACGCTCGTACCATTTCTGGAACATTTGGTTCACTTAGCAGAACGTAAACTCAGATCCAGGTGCCAGAGGTGGATTTGACTTTACCTCCGCGCCTAATTAGCCCAACTTCTCTCATCACCCATGCCTTCTGCCATGAAGATTGTCTTTGAACTTGGCCTTGCAGTGTATTCTTGTCTCTGGAATATAAGGGAGTATGAGCACTCGCTATTGTTGTTCTAGAATGCCAAGTTCAACATCATTACCATCCTTGGCTCACGTGACTGGAGATCTGGTCTATTTTGGAGCATTTGCATGTCTTAATTGAATAAAGACTTGGCAAGCTTGGTGTTCTTTCTTTGCACCTTAACAAGGGATGATTCAGCTTCTCACATTCACTGCCTTTGAGAATAGATAACATGCCTTGGCTGCTTCAGTTTTGACACCAGGCCAGAGAGCCTCGCTGTGCTTGTCCACGATCCTCAGCTAATTCTTGCTGCAACACAGCACTTAGCCTTTCTTCTCCATGAGCCCTGGCTTGCTAAAATTCATTCATTCACTAGATATAGCCAGCGTCATTGATTGCTTAGTCTACTTGCGTTACAGCATCTGTACAGTTATTGAATGGCTTGCATTTTCTGCAGTGCATCACACACGTGCAATCTTCTCTTTGTATATGAAAGTTTATTCAATTCTTAAGTTCCTCATTAGTTTCTATAAGGTCCATGCATTCTCTTCAGCCAGTATCTTGAAGGCATCACACTCATCTCTTGTGGTGTCATTGGCTCCTCTTTTACTCTATTTCATATTCCATCAGGGAGTTCCTCCCTCAGATTGTCACCTCTTCAGGGATACATTTGATAAGGTTTTCTCAGTGGATATCTTCTTTCGAACACTTGTGTTATGGTCACAACAGCTGGTGTCAAGCATGGCACAATCTCAGGTTTGCAACATACAGGAGGTAAGGGGGCAGGATATCCTGCAGAGGCATGCAGCTGCTCCTCTAAAGTAGGAATGTGTGCAGCTGAAGAAGTTAAGGGTTGCAGCCTAGCACCAAGGTCATATTCCTGGGAGCAAAGGCAGAGCTCACAGGATGCTAAAACATGAACCAAGATTTAAGACACCAACGCCCTCCAGAAAGATGTTCAATCTATTTGAACTAACAGATGTGCAATGAAATGGGCTCTAAAACCTCCGAGAACTGGATTGATTAGTGGGACATTAGGTTCACCCCTGGGTAGGGGAACTGATAAAGCGAAAAACAGGGAACAACATGATCTATGTTTTGTGCAGGGAGAGCCAGGAATGACACCCATACAGTGGGGAGGGCATGATGGGGGTGCCAACGTGTCTGGGATGAGAAAGAGCTGCTTTGTTTATAAGGACCAGGCTGACCTCGAAGTTACCACCTGAGTTCACATTTGATAACCAGGTGCATGTCACGTGGTCAGAATTGAAGGTAGGGTGGTGCCAATTGATATTAACCAATTGCCTTTTTAGCATTCCATGATGGACAAAGACATTACCCACATGTGGCGAAGAGCAGCAAGAAGACAGCAGAACCAATCGGAAGAGGGGCCATATCTAATCATTAGAATGTATATGGGCGGTAACCAGTGAGGGTGGGGAACACTGTATATCGATTGCATCATGCGTAACGATTTGTGTGCTTATAAAAGACATCAGAGAGCTCTTCAATAGTGGATTTGAAATACCCTGTCACCTTTTCCTTTTTGTACACAAAATAAAATTCTTGTCTTTCTCAAAAAAGGGTGCAACTAGCTTTTTTCCCTAGTGGGTTGTATTTTCTAGATCTGATCACTGGGAGTTGCCCTACACTATCATTAAAAGTGATTGGAAAAGCTAGCATCTGGCAGCCAAAACAAAATCAATGGGCCTCATCAGGAGTCTGGTGGTATCCCGGCAGTAATACCGATGGGATACCACCAGCGCAAATATACCGCTATTCAGTCCGGCGCTATTGGAGCCAGATCATGAATAGTGGTACAGAGATTAGTACCATTCCCCATTGGGTCCCCGCTATTACCGTCAGTGGTAATTGCACCAGTGGTAATATCACGGAAAATGGGAAGCCAGCAGGATTTTACCTCCAGCAAAAATATGGCGGTAAAACTCCAAACTTTCCACCCAACTCATAATAGGACCTACCCTTAATTGTGGCGGTAATTGTGTTTCCCGCTGCATTTAAGGGCTACCGGCCAACTCATGATAGATCCTATTTCAATGTAAGCACATAATGTAGTACAATAGAAATAATTTAGTTATGTGAGGAATCATTGCTTCTGCTCTTGCAGTTGTAAACTAGCACACCATTTATGCATGCCTTTACCAGCAGTGCTACTTGCCAATGAGAACTAAAACCTATGCCAAACTTTTGATTTGGTAGAGGAGTAAATTAAAGATTTAAAGAGATTATGGAATGCGGTAACACAAATTTCACAGAGGCCACAATACTATTTCGGGAATTGCTCTCTGGTCCCTGACAACCACTACCATTTCTGGAGAACCACTGTCTCTGTAAAACACACATTTTTGTATTCATTGTATTCAAATATATTTGGTGTGCATATCCTGAAAACATGGGGTGGATTTGACTCTTGAGGACTGGGCTTGGTGATATCTGTGCTATAACTATTCTTCTTCTTCATAAAGTCTTACAGAAGTACGGTATGGGTTCTGGTTATTTTTAAAGTGGCCCTACACCATCATTATGCAACCATCTGGCAATAAAACCATATGCACTTAATTTAGTTTAGTTTAGTTTAGTTTATTTGCTTACATAGCGCACTGAACCCAGAGGTATCTAGGCGCTTAACTTGGTGGACAACAGTTGTTACAATCATGGCATTTAGATTACATGAACACACAGTGTTCTAAAACCTATACAGATATGGATACAGATTTTTATCCTGCTACTTTGTTGACCAAAAAATCCCAACAAACAACATGTGGAGTAGGGATGTCCTGTTCTGGTTCTGGAGATGCTGAAATACACCAGGTTTTCAACATAACCACTGTATATGTAGTTAACTCCCATTTAAACTCACAGTACTCAAATGTATTGTGCATAGATATTATGAAACCCTGGAACAGATTTCGCTCTTCAGTACAGGATTTGGAGACTTCTGTAGAGATCATCACCCACATCACAGAATAACTGAGGCAAAATACATTCTGCATGTTGTAATCCTCCGAAGATGCTTGAGAACGAACAGAGGCACATTTGGGGCATACCTATATTAACTTAGTAAATGGGTAAAATTGAGCAGCATCGGTTTAATGCACTACGTATGTGCATTTAACAGAAATTGACCTAGATGATTTCATTTAGTAGGGACGTAGGTGACTAAATAGGAAGTTAGCAGTTACATTATAAGGTTTACACATTACATGCAATCTGATTGGCCCTCTCCTGGCCTTTTCCTAACCAGGAATCCCTCTTCCAGTGTTCCTTTAATTTGTCCACAGTGGAGGGGGGTGTGGCAGTCCCTCAGCCAATGAGGAGGCTCGGAATGGGGTAATTCCCCGCTTCGAGCTACCACATGGCTGGAGGCTGCCATCTTCCCCGCTGGCGATTCAGGTAAGTGTCCCCCCCAATACAAACAATTTCCTCCCCACACTCCCATCCCCACTTACCTGTTTTTTGGTCCATTTCAGGAGCAAACACATTGGGAACACCTCTGTCCCCAGCGCGTTCCCTCCCGATCCACAACAGTCCATCATGGAAAGGAGAGAAGGGTAATAGCCCCGTCTCTCCTTTCCATGGCAGCCACTTTCTTTATTTAAGTTTTTCTTACATTTTTTAATGGCCACCATGGAAATGGAGAATGGACTACTTCTTGTCCATTCTCCCTTTTCATGGTGGCCATTTCATTTGTTTACCTTTTTCCATTCAGTATCAATGGCTGCCATGGAAAGGGAAAACAGAATCCATTTTCCCATCCCCGGTGGCCATTCTTTTGAACGTTTCGGAACAGAAAAACACTGCTGTTAGTACACCGGTCTTGCGGGCCGGGGTACTAAAAGCAATTTGCCTGTCACAGGCCCAGGCCTTCACTTGGGCCTGCAACTATGGGCCCTGGCCATTACCTGACTCGGTATGCCCCCGCAGTTCACGGCTTGTTGCTGAAGCGGTGTACGGCAAGACCAAAATCCATTGGACAAAAGTCATTATGAAATGTGATATAGATTTCTGATTGGCATTTTCTTTGGGAGGTGCTAAGTGGCATCATAGGCATGGAAACAAAGCACAAGTTGTCTGTAATGTTCCCCACTTTATATGCCTATCAATGTAAATGACACTGGTGTAAACAGCCCTCCCTGTCTATTTCCCAACCGCTGAGATGTTGGCATGGTGCAGTGGTGCACAGGAACAAGTGGAGACTCTTGAGTGAAACAACACATAATAGGTGCCTTCCTACAACTACTGGAAATTTCTAAATGAAATTGCTGTCTGCCCTGCTGCTCTGTGCCATCTTCATAAAGTCTGTTTTATTGACCAAATAAAACATCTTACCTGTCCGCTTCTATCCACCCCAGGCGCATTAATTAATTCTCTGCTCCTTCAGTATTACAGAAAAATGACCCCCTTCTTATTAGGCTTAGACTGGGCAATATGGGAATAGGGCAGCAACTGAAGGTCTAACCTGATCGGCCAGTTTGTGAACCACTTTAATGGACTCTCCGGACCTGTAAAATGCCCTTTTGAGACAACTTTTCACTAAAAAGCTAACCCAAATGACATATACTATAGTACACAAAATCATGGATTGAGATGTGTTTATGTGGGCCACTGTTGTTTGCTTTCTAGGAAATTTTCTGTCAGACCGTGCGTCCTCTGACACTCCCCACCTCCCTTAGATTTCCCTCTGCTACATGAAACCACGCTTCTTAGACAGCAGTGCCTTGTTTTGCAGAAGGTTAGTCACAGTGAAATGACTACTGCTGAACATGATACAATAGGATAAGTGCCAAGCTCAGCTGCAGGTATGTCCATTTCACAGGCCTGCCTCTAAGTGCAACACCGATCTGCAAGTAGAATAACCTTCTTCCTTTGGGCCTGAACACACCCACGGGAAGAATGTAAAATGGGTTGTAGGTGAGTTTGCCAAATTAAATTACAGGAAATGATTTTACAATGAAACTTTTATAACGAAAAAATATCGATTTTTAAAAACAGTTATTTGGGGGTCCCTTCCCTAAGGCCACTGTTTCCCTATGATTATAAAACCACCCCACACCCCCTCATCCGTTTTAACCCCCTTACCCCACCCCATATATATATATTTCTTTCAAATTCGATACTTTTTCATTATTATTGTTTCAATATCAGAGTCATTCTCTGTTTTTTTTATTCGTTAAAACACTGGATACCATAAAATGATTGTCTGTACTATGACATCCCCCAATGAATTATGATTTTCATTGTCAGTCACAACCGTGAATTACAGCATCCAGAACTGTTTTGCCTTCAATAGCAGAAATACACAAAACACAACAGTAAATTACAGCATTTTGAGGTAACGTGTCTTCAAAATGCTTAGACAATTGTATATGCCTAGCTCCAGTTTATCATAGAATGTATATGTATGGGGTGTACCGATCTGTATGATGTATATGTTTATTAGGGTCTGCCCACTTATGAGCAGCGCCAAATGGAATATGTAAGCTGGTACTTACCAATACTAGTATTTCTGCTGATTGATCCGAAGCAGGACGTTTTGGCACCGCCCTTTCGTCGTGGGTCAATTCGGTGCAGCACTTTGGCCAGAAGTCCCTTTTGGGTGACCCTGTTTTTTTTGCGGCCCGCAGGGAGCAGAAACCCATCCATGCAGGCATGTTGTTTGCTTACATATGTTGTCCTAAGCACTAATAAATGCAGTGTTTTGGATGACAGTATTTTGAAAGAAAACACTATGTGCAGTGAAGCAACTAGTAAAAGTCAAGTGAGGAAATGTGAGACTGAATGGCTTAAAAATGGTATTCAGGCACATTAACTTTCATACAAACAAGCCAGAAAAAACACCTTTCAAACACCTTTGAAGACATTGTTGATGTTAAGAAACCATTTTCTATCTTTAAGAATACTGTACTCTGTCAACACTTCCAAACAACGTTGACACACTATTTCCCTTCTTACTTCATTGTCCTGCATGACAAGACTTCTCTCTCCCAGAATCTTTGCAACTACCTAGAATTCATATACAATAATAGAAGCAACATTGTGACAGAGATCTCTTCTCCCCCCGCAATAACCATTCTGTAATCCAGGTGCCTATGCTTTCTCCTTCAAGACCATAACCACCAAAGATGTTCTGCTGCTAATCAAAAGGCTCACACCTGCCAGTGAATCTAATGACATGTTTCCAGCTGCACTAACTATTCTCATCACTCCTGTAACCAAATTCATTAAAACAAGGATCCTGATACAGTGAAGAGCTCTTTCATCACACTTCTAAAATACCTCATTGGTATATGCTCATGCTTTCAAAGTATCGACCCTAGCTGGCCTCCTTTGGATCACTAAGAACATTACTAAACAATTACATGCCCATGTGAAATGCAACATGTTCTTGGACAACCGCCAGCCCAGGTTCACTCCCAAACACAGCACAGAACATACACTGCTTAATGCCTGGCATCACATATTTCCTTGTCCTGTTTAAATTGACTTGCCCATGCTCATCCTACTACATCTATCAGCTGCTTTCATCACATTCAGCCAAGAATGCCTCCAGGAATGGTTGAAACAGATCACTGTTGCCTTAAGATTTCACCATGTGATGGTTCCAAAGTTTTCTGACAAATCATCGACAAAGAAATCAGACTTAGTCACCTTGATTCACTTTCCTCACCTGTATCTTCTGGTGTTTCTCAGGGCTCCTCCTTTTCCTTCAACTATTCAATGCATAACTCCTGTGACTCTGCTATGCAGTAACCACATCAACTTGTACCAATATGCTTATGACACATACATCTATCTTTGCATAACGAATGCTGAAAACCCCTAAAAACATCTCCAAAGCCCTTCAGGGTGTCAAAGAATAGATGCACTCCAACAGCCCAAAACTTAATATTGAGAAAATGGAAATCCTCTTTCTTGGTCAAAAATACCTTCTAAAGAGGAACCTGGCATCCATCACACAAATCTGTTTTTTCAATTAAAAAAATCCAAATTGTCACTAAAGTAAAACAAACTCAGAATCTAATGGCATATATGGACCTCAGTTTGAAATATTAAACATATTTTTCCACCTTAGGTCATTCAAGAAAAGCCTGTCGTTTACTCCCCCAAGACCATCATGACCCTTCAGTCGGATCCCTCATACCCTCCCACCTTGATCACGCCGGTTCACTGCATGACAACCTAACTCATTTTCAAACCTAGAGAATCCAGTCTGTTCATAATGCTGCTTTTCAACTCATGCAAAATATCTGTCTATATCCTTTTCCCTTAAAGAACTTAATTGTCAATCTGTAAAGAAGCTCAACATTCTTTTTACCAACTTCATTTAAAATAGGTTGTGATCATAGAGCAAATTCCAACAACAGGACTCTTACGTATATTAACGCATGATACAACGTCTTCTTTGGCCAATCCCACACTACCTGCCCATCAATATCCAGCCCCATCCCTGTTCTCTCCTGAGACCCGGCAAGACCCAGTGTGGCCCACATAAAATTAATGATTGCGTATGAATAACACCGCTTGATGTGGCTTGTGTGCCTACGACAGAAGGTTCTCCAGGATGGGGGACCAAATATCTGTGAACCGGTGCAGCATCTCTTCTTTTGCCACTGTGACGTTCTTTGCCATCAGAATGTCCCAGATTTTCACCCACCACAGAGGTAACAGCGGACCTTCGAGAGATTTCCAAGCCCGTGCAATTATGATTCTTGAAGCTAACAGGAGCTGGGTAATTAGTTTAGCTGTCACCACAGACATCGGTA
This sequence comes from Ambystoma mexicanum, assembly GCF_040938575.1. NCBI lineage: Eukaryota > Metazoa > Chordata > Amphibia > Caudata > Ambystomatidae > Ambystoma > Ambystoma mexicanum. The sequence continues at coordinate 1,143,871,768 of NC_090933.1, forward strand.
TATCCTGTGGAGTACATTTAATCACCCACCAGAATTCCCCTCGATCACCAATCTGCACTTCAGCAGTTACCAGCAAAATGGCTGTACTGGCACTGTTGATCACTATCGCCTTGCCTTAAAACTGCGTTTTACAAAATAATGGCTGCGCTGTCTTTGCCAAGATGGAACCGGGAACACACGAAGAAAGGCTGCCAGTGTGTTTCTGGATGTGCACCAAAGAAGAGAGTTGAAAAGCAGCGCTGCTTTGCTGCTAGCTCAGAAATTCCCATTGAAAAGGGAAATATTGTCCATTTAAAATGATGCCGCCCTGATTGCCTTTTTTATCTGTTCAACAGTACACGGTCCTAATCCAGTGAGACACAGCTTGCCCAGCCATATTCAGGTTGTGCCCCAGCTAAAGATAGCATTTCTCACTGAATGATAGCCTGTGTCAGGAAGAATCTGTGAAATCACAAACAACTTTACTCCCAAAAGTACGTAAAAACACTTGACTTTTTACTACAAAATATCCCAGATAAACTCTTCAAAAGAAACCCTATCTCTCTGTGCATATGTCGGTTTCAAGGGATCTTTATTTTGACAGATGCTTGTGCGTTGGAAACATGACTGGGGCTTTGGAAAGATTCAGAAAATGAATGTCAGAAGGCTGCATTTGAAAATGACATCCCAGCAGAATCAACCATGTGTAAAAATGGATGCTTTTGCAAACAAAAAACGTATGTTTAAAGGTGTAATGTTGAATAAGGCCCTGTCCTTGCCTAGCAATGTAAAGGGGGGTTTGTTTGAAATGTAATATAATGTTTTATTCCAACAGCCTTGCTTCTGGCCCAGGGAAAACATATAAATAAATAAATAAATGCATATGCTGTACTGGGAAACCAGCAAAACATGTTTTCTTGCTTGGCTTCAAAGAACATTTGTTTGCTGGGAACAGGTGTTGCCTTCCCCCAAAAGGGACCACCCCCTTGGAAACTCTGAATGGACCAAGAGGAAGCATATCACACACTCGTCAGACTTTGTGTCTGGACTTGGGCCTGCGACAATAGATTCCAGGACACTTAGGTGTGAAATTGCGAATAACCCTCCCCTCAACTTCAACTGGGGGGCTTCAAAGCCAACTCCAGAGCAGCCTTGGAGTTTATGCCCTTATTTTTTTATTTTTTATTTTATTGCATCAATTAGTTACCAAAGGAAACTTTAAATGCATAGTGGAGGTAAGGAAAGAGAATTAAAAAAAAACACAATTACTTCAATTATATATAGGGGAGAAAACAGTATAACTAAGGAACAATAACTAAATATCCAGAATTGAAGAGATTTCTCTCACGAAATTCAACAAAGCCAAAGTCATAGATACTTTTTCTCCCCTTCTCAGGATTAACCACCTATCCTGCAAGGTTAAAGTACTTAAATTTAAAAGGTGCGACCCCAACCATTTCTCTCTGTGCTTAGATAAGGTAACGCAGTTCATTACCAGATGCTGTAAGGTTTCAGCCTCCTGCCCACAGCCTCGACACAGCAAACTGGGTTTTTCCTCTTTTTTGTTTCTTCTCCCTAGGACTTCTCTTGTGTGGAAAAGGTTTAATCTAAATTTTAGAAACCGCTGCCTTTCCGTATTTGAGGGAAATTTATCCAAGTACGGGTGAACGGTATCTCTGCAGTAGTGCTCGTCCATACCTTGGGTTATTGATGGCAAAACACTAAGCCTGTCCAGAGTGACTGTCCAATCCCAATCCAAGAGTTTCCTCTTTACCATGAGCGGGTTTAACATAAGATTGTCTAGTTTTAATGCTATGGTATTCAGAATTTCTGAGCAGATTAATTGCCACTTGGTTAGAACCGGAATCAGTTTTCTTTTGATTGCTTCATTAATTGCCACAAATCTGTTTCTTTCCTGTGGGTGCAGACATTTGCCAAGGAGTGTTAAGGATTTCCAGACCATGGATATGTAATGGGAGGATAGGCCCAGTTCTTTACGCACACTCTCCATTGGAATTTCCATTGGAATTGATGTCGGTAAGCCCAATACTCTTTTCCAGAATAGGCCCTCCAACAGTTTCCAAACGTCTGAATTAATGAAGAAATTCGCCTCCGCCGCGTAAGTGAGAATAGGCACAACTTTCAGTTTGTAAAAATCTATCAGAGGACGAAGGGAGAAGGAACAGTATCATTGCTTAATTAACAAAGTTCGTAACTTTACTTCTAAGCCTTACAATACCCGGACCATCTTGGATGCTGTTGTTTAAAGTTACTCCAAGGTATACCATGGTCGAGACCACTGGTACCTCTTCCCCCGATAGGAGCCACCTTAGATTTTTCATGCCAATGATAGGTGCTAGCCTCAAGATCTTTTTTTTTGGATTTATACGGAGGCCGTTTCCTTGTATGTATAACTCAAGTGCCTTTAGTTGCCGCTGTAATCCGACAGCCGTCTGGTCTAGCAACAGGAGGTCGTCCGCAAACAACAGCCTAACCACGGTGGTCTCTGCGATTTTTTGGGGGAAACATCTCACTGCTTCGAAAGCTTCCTGCATATCGGATATGAAAAGACAAAAATCGGCAGGAGCCAACCGACAGCCCTGTTTCAGACCATTCAAGGCCTCCACATTGTTTGATAGGTTGCCCTGTCTGTCCAACCTCACTTTGAGGGTTGTCCCAGTGTGCAGTGCTTCCAGAGGTCCTCCCAGGTTGTTCGGACAACCCCATTTCCTCATTTTTTGCCATAGAATTCCGCGGTCAACAGAATCAAACGCCTGTTCCAAGTCTATTGATGCGATGTAGATGTTCTTGTATTTCTTGTCCTTAACCATACATTTAATTATATTTATGATTAGAACATTTCGGGATGTTCCAATGCCCTTTCGAAAGCCTGATTGCCAAGGGTCCAAATGCTCTGCCAACCAACTCCGATTATTCAGATGTTTCAAGATTATTGCTGCAAATATTTTGCCGACGACATCCAAAAGGGCGATCGGTCTGTAGTTCGTGGGCGCGGACCTGTCTCCCTTCTTAAAAATCGGCACAATTATGGACGTCGTCCAAGATTTAGGTAACTTTTTTAGTCTTGTTATGTCGTTGAACAAAACCAACATAAATGAAGCCCATTTTTCCGGGTCCCTTTTAAGGATGACCATCTGGTCCTGCAGCCCTTGAAGAATTGGAGTGTTTAATGAGGTCTAGGATATCTTTCCATTCGATGGTAAGAATGAGGCGGGAACACAGATTTTCCCCATAGAATAAAGGTTCCGAAAGTGAGTTTCCCAAACTTCTGAGGCTATGGGGTTCACCATTTTTGAATCAGAAGGGATGTTTATTTCATTAATCAATTTCCAAATACCAGTGATGTTTTTGGTAGATAGTAGATGAAGCATCTTCTCACTGTCTTGTTGCATTATTTGATGTTTATGTTGCTTAAGCCAGTTCCTGTAGTTGTTTCTAGCTTTATTATACAGGACTAGGTCAGCCGGTGCACTGGTTTTGACGTATAACCTCCTGGCTTTTCTTACCAATTTTTTTTTTGTCACTACTTGATGGTCGTAACAGTGCCGCTTGCATTGATGGATTTCCTTGGCAACTACCTTTGGGCGAAAGATCTTCAGTGCTTCAGCATATTCTATCAAATTGGGACCTTGGTCCTTGATTAAGAAATCCAGTGCCAGGACCGTCTCTTTTCTACCCATACGTAGTCTATTGCCCCCAGAAGATAACTCAAGAAGCTGGTTTGGTAGATGTTTACCTGGTGCAAACGACAACTTATCCCAGGCCTCAGATTTGAGTTCCAGAATATTATGGTCACTCTGGATCGTGGGGATCACTTCCAACAATGTTAGTTTTCCAAAGAGGTTTTCTGATGCAAAAATGTAGTCCAATGTGCTCGTTTGGGCAGCCCGTTTCCATGTAGGGGTGGCCGGTTTGTCACCAGCCAAGTTCCCGTTTACCATGTGTATGTTCCTGGCTATTAGTTCCTTCTCCATGGTCACTCCTCTCGTTATATTTTTTGAGGCATTCAGAGGCAGGAGCTCTATTTTCCTCTGCTTCTTATCGTAGCATTCCATGTTAAAGTCTGCACATAGCAGAATTTCGAGTGACGAGCAATCGATCCTCGCATCATCTATGGCTTCCAGTAGAACTTCCATGAATTTGTCCACTTCTCGAGCTGTCGGGCCCCAATATACATTGCATAAGAGCAACTGCCAATCAGGAATAAGTGCACTTGGTCTCTTCTACTGTCAACCTCTTGGGTCCCCCTACCACTATTTCCCACTTTCATCACCTGTTCCTTATTGGGTTTGGTAGTGGAGATTGAGGAGTTACTTAGTGGATGTTTCAGATCCTTTGGAACTTCACGATCAGTTCTAATTTCCTCCTCCAACTCCTTAAGCACAAATCCACATAAGTTGAGTTTTGGACCCAGCTCTAAGAGTGAGTTTTTGGTGTTTTGATCACCTGTGTGGAGAATCACACTGTCGTGTCGCTGTTCATTGTGGAATTCAATCCTATCTAAATCCCTTGATTTTAATTTCTCAGGACGGTCCAGGGATTGTAAGAGCCTCATAACATTTGCCCGATTCATAGTTAAGTTGTGTTCATAACCTAGAGTTCTTTCCAGTAGAACTCTGTAATGTTCCTTGGCATTATTTGCCCCAGATCCTTTGTGAGCATTCTGGTTGGTAGGCCCACGTACCGGCTTACTCTCAATCGTTTCTGCCCATGACACTGTTCTTTTAATTTCCTTTTTCGCGTCAGGGCTGACTCCTTTGCTACTGTTAGTTTCCAAGGATCTCTGGACAAGGAAGTTCCTTCTGTCTTCCAGTGTTGTGTAAACCAAGGCATTGAATGGACTTATGTCTGTCCTTTCTTTTTCTGTGGGGCTGGCCGATTCTTCTCTACCAGAGTGCACTCTGGTTTTCCACTTGAATGTTTTGTCGAAGTCCGGGTTCAGGATCGACAACATGGGCATTAAGGGCTTTTTGAAAGACACTTGCCGCTCCACCCTGTCTTTAGCCATCTGACCCTTCGTCTCCCCTTTAGAATCGACACCTTTGGTCTTGTTGTATATTTCTGGGTCTTCGTCCTCGGTACCACTTTCTGTTTCAGAAGTGTTAGATCCCGACTTCCCCTCCCATGAGGTGTTTATGTGCGAATAAACAGATAAGTCCATAAGAGAAATATCCATATTTTCATTCGCTGTCTTGATGTCCAGAGGGCGAGGGGACACGTCAGGACTCACTTTTGGGCGGGCGGCGGAAGCATTATCTGTTTTTTTTAATGGTCTCTCGTGAATCGGCGGTTTGCAGGGAAATGCCAAGTTCCTTGGAAGGTGTAGACCAGTAGCAATTTTGGATATCATTGTGGGTTTCCTAATAGGCAAAGGCCTCTGTCCTATAGGTTTTTTCCGTTAATGTAACCATTTTCCCATAGTTTTTGTCCCCTTTCTTGTTTACTTTGAGTAAACCTTCCTTCAAAGGGGATAGACCTGATTTTGGTTTCCTAAATAAGTCAAACAATTTGATGTTGTTAGTTGGCACTGGAGCCTCGGGCTGATCCAGTGTAACCTGGGGCAAAGTATTTGTTGCAATGGAAGTCACTGAACATCCTTCTTTCGGTGCTCGCCTACCCTCCTTCATTGCAGGGCTAGTTGCCCACACAGAAGGGTCCGTGTTGGTAGAAGTGTCCATGTATTTAGTAGTGGAAATTTCCTCAAGAGTACTCTTTGTAGGCAAAACCACCTGTGGGTTTTGAGACAGCTCCAGAGTTGACAAACCACTCTCTGGGCCACCTGCACTCCCTAACCGAAGACTTGACCTTTCCGATCTCCTTATTTCTTTTTCTTTTATAATCGGCTCGATGATACTTTTCAAAATTTCAGTCGTATGTTCGTCGTTTTTTTCGAGTTTCGACTGAATTGCAGAGACGAAGCCTTCTATAAAGATCATTTTAGAAAATAGCATTGCAATTGTTGTCGTATGGTCCCGAAGCTGATCACTTTGTGACTCTATAAGTTTCAGAAAGGGGGCCATTACAAGAGCAAATGCTGTAATCATTCCAGGATCGATTTGAGGATCCTTTTTAGAAGGGGCATCTCCTTGGGTAGATTCCAAGACAGACAAGAGATCCTCGTCTGTAGGAGAGGGTTGTCTTCGTTGCCGTTTACTTGGAAATGGCGCTTGCTGGGGGAATACTCCTTTGTGGAATCTTTGTGAGGGTCCCCGAGGTAGAGTTTTATTAACTGAGTCAAGAGGCCCCCCCCATTTATTTGATGATGACCCCTTACGCTCGGGGATGAATGTATAAGGCCCTAAAATGTTAATTTGTTGGGGTCTGGGCCGTGACGTAAAGGGATCCGGAAGACATTCTCGAGTGGTCACCCTGTTATGCTGGTTCACACTAGAGTAGTTCGTGTGGAAATCAGTGTTCAGCAAGGAAATCCCGAAGGGTTTCCAGCCATTATCCGGCTTTTTTGCAAGGGGCTGATCTCTTTTGGTCCCATTTAAAGAACCAAAGACAAAGGGGTTCACATCTGAAGAGGGGGTTGGCCTTGGGGAGCCCGTCTCATCATCATAAGTTTCACCCAAGTCCTTTGGAGAGGAGGGAGTAGAATATAAGGGAGTCAAGTTAGGGGAAACCTCCCGCACTGTATCCTTAGGGGACGGTCCCATTTGTGGTTCCATACTCTGACCCATGTCTTCAATGGCCACCATACTATTTGAAAGTCCACAAATTCCAGTTTCTTTGGGTGGCGCCGATATTTCCGGGATCTGTAAAGGCTGTTGGGGCTGTGAGTGAAGCTGTGTATGGGAGCCTTCCCCTGCTCCTGAACTAGTTCCTTTCACCACCACCTCAGCCGTTTCCACATTTATTTGTAAAATGTTTTCATACGAAGCAGTACTGCATGTAATGGCTACCTCGGGGTAGCAACCCGCCACTGTCCTGTGTGGCGAAGGCTTTGTAACCGGGGAGTCAACCATTGTAAGCAGTTAGTCAATAAAACCTGGCCAAATTTACTGGAATTTCAGAGGTACCAGGTCGATATGCAAGTCTTTAAAAAAAAAGGGGTCTCAAAATTACCTTGCTGCCTTCGTGCCTTCCTGCCGCAGACTGCCAGAGACTGCACTTAGCCGCACTTTGCGTCCCTTCGTGAAGGAAGAAGGCTTAAGAGCAGTAGAGGTTTCAAGAGAGGCGGAGCGCCCGCTTCCACGCCAGTTTTCTTAAAGCAGCAGTAATGATATTTCTCACGCTGCAGACCTCCGCACAATGTTTCACACAGTAAGGTCCTTCACGTTGCAAGGGGAACACAGTCTTGTCCAGCAGCTTTAAACAATCCAATAGCACAGCAAAATAGCATGGAGCAGACTGCCAGAGACTGCACTTCGCGTCTCTTCGCGAAGGAAGAAGGCTTAAGAGCAGTAGAGGTTTCAACCCGCTTCCACGCCAGTTTTCTTAAAGCAGCAGTAATGATATTTCTCACGCTGCAGACCTCCGCACAATGTTTCACACAGTAAGGTCTTTCACGTTGCAAGGGTAACACAGTCTTGTCCAGCAACTTTAAACAATCCAAAAGCACAGCAAAATAGCATGGAGCAGACTGCCAGAGACTGCACTTAGCCGCACTTCGCGTCGCTTCGCGTCGCGAAGGAAGAAGGCTTAAGAGCAGTAGAGGTTTCAAGAGAGGCGGAGCGCCCGCTTCCACGCCAGTTTTCTTAAAGCAGCCGTAATGATATTTCTCACGCTGCAGACCTCCGCACAATGTTTCACACAGTAAGGTCTTTCACGTTGCAAGGGTAACACAGTCTTGTCCAGCAACTTTAAACAATCCAAAAGCACAGCAAAATAGCACGGAGCAGACTGCCAGAGACTACACTTAGCCGCACTTCGCGTCGCTTTACGAAGGAAGAAGGCTTAAGAGCAGTAGAGGTTTCAAGAGAGGCGGAGCGCTCGCTTCCACGCCAGTTTTCTTAAAGCAGCAGTAATGATATTTCTCACGCTGCAGACCTCCGCACAATGTTTCACACAGTAAGGTCCTTCACGTTGCAAGGGCAACACAGTCTTGTCCAGCAGCTTTAAACAATCCAAAGCACAGCAAAATAGCACGGAGAATGCACTTAGCCGCACCTCGCCCTTATTTGCGAGACAATGCTGGCCATCTGGCTCAAAAGACTATTTTAATTAATAAACTTTAAGACTGTTATTGAACAACACAGTAATGCAAGGGTTTTACAGTTTAAATGCAATTTTGGTGGCTTTAAATTAAGACATGGTAGCCTTCACTAGGATATTGGGGACGGAAATGATGGAAAACTCTATATTCTGGGGAAAGTGTATATGGTGCCACTTTGCATCCAATACCTACATGCCTTATGATAATATGTAAACATGTATACAGTTAATGAATTGTAAGTGAAATATTTCCCACTGAAAATCCTGAAAAATTATTAGAAGGACGAAAAAAAATCCTACAAACTTGGGAGTTGGCCTGCCATGCTCTTTGTGAAATATGTAATCTGCCTATGTAAGTTTCAAAAGTGCCACAACTGTAAAAAGGTGCATGTTTGTGGCATAACTGGTTTTAGCATAAGCAACTGTGGGATGATCCTATGCATTGTAAAGCACACATCATAAATCTGATGTCATGACCCTGAAACCCAACTGGCTGACAACAAGGTGGTAACAATCACCCCTGACAAATCCAGTTGTAAGAGGTATGCCCATCCTAAACCTGCCCCACCGTATAATCCTGTGATGTCATCCGCCTTATAAAAAGGGGGAGCTCACAGAGACAAAGGACTCTCGTTTGAATTTTCCAGTGCCTGCGTACTCAGACATTTTATATTCATCCTGCAAGATTCCACACTGCACTGCCAGAAAAGGGATAATTGATCCAGGCCCTCTTATCCAGGCAGAACCACCCTTCAGAACTAAACCCCATACCAAAATTCCACTAACTCAGGGATAAAAGGGGAAAAGCTGTGGTACCCTTTTGGAGAGTATCCTGTGACCAGACCGGCTTTTTGCCTCTCTACCTGCATACCACTGTGACCAGACAGGTCCAGCTGTTTTCTGCTAGGAGAGTTCCCCCATTGTGCCGTGACCAGATCCATTGAGTTCAGAAACCCGGTTGGCCGTACCAAAATCCCAAACTCTAGAGCTGATTGTGAGTCTTACCCCTTCCCATTGCCACACATAGCCTACAACATCTTGATCCCTTGTCTTTGTTCCACCTTCTGAGTAATCCCATCCATACCCTGATAACTTGTTGAAGATAGTCTGAATCCTCTGTGTATTCTGTTCCTTGATTTTCTAGTGTTAGCACAATTCTTCCATTCATTTCTGTCTTGCATAAGTCCTTAGTCATATTTTGAATAATTGAATTAACTCCCACATAGAGCTGAACACCAGGTGAAAAGGTTAACCTTGCAAATTAACCTTGAGTGCTCCGTGTCTTTCTTTAACAATCTAGCCATTAAATCTAGTTTTTGTAAGATGTGTCCTTTCCTTTTTTAAACTGATTTTCTCTTTTAACTGCTTTTATTTTTAAAAACAAATTTCCTTTCACCTTCAAATCTCATCCAGTTCTTCAGCTAGAGTCACCCTTTGACTTTCCTACTATCCCTGTGATGTGCATCTATCACCCATCCTAAAAACCGCATTCCGATTCTGTCTATTTCACCCGTTTATCAAACCTTTTTTGACATTTAAACCCGTGTAATTTAGTTTAGCAAATTCAAATTCTGTGCATGTGTTTCTAGCTGCACTGTGTTGTCACTTCAAAGTTGATTTTTGAATTGTATGCCCTTTGTTGGTACCCTGCTTTGTAGTTAGTTGCTAGTTTTATTACATCCTTGATACTGTGCTAACTCATATTTAACTCATTCATTCAACCGCACATTTAAATTAATTATTTACTAATTCCTAGTGTCATTTACATCATTGCAAAGGTTTTCAAACCTGATTTTACCTCCCATTTTGTGAGGGAAGGTCATTATTTGGGGTTTGAGGACACATTGCAGGGGGGGAAAACTTAACTCAGGTGCTAACTACCCGAACAGTAAAATTGCTCCTATTCATCTGTGCTTTGGTTATGTTATAGTAGAATGTCAACCAAGTGTATTTCATCAGCTTACATTGTAATTATCACCCCATTGGTGGTTGCTTTCCAATATTAAAATTGTGTGTTTTTTTTAATTTAAAATAAATATTTCATTCACACCAACCGGGCTGGTTCATGGTCCATTTTGACCCAGGGTATTTGTAAAAGGGGGTGTGAGACAGGTTGGGTTCCAGCTCAATCTGAATTCTAGGAAATCCAGAAAAAGTATTCTAATTGAGCGCTACATCCTAGGCTAAGGGCAAGAGTCCTGGTCCGGTGTGTGATGCCCGATTAGAATCCTTAACAATCCCTGGGACCAGGACCCCCAAGAAGGTCACCTCCGGCTCTATCAGGAGTCTGACCCGGGTGATCGTCTCAATTGAGTTAACCACTTTCTCCCAAAAGGTTTGAGCAATGGGCACTTCCACCGCATATATAGATCTGTCCCTTGAACCCCACATTTTCTCCAGCAAGCTGGGTTCAGCGAACTCCTGAAGCAGTGCAGTCGCACCGGGGGGGGGGGGTAATAGCACCAGTATGTTAGCTTGGTGGCAAATTCTTTGTTAGTTACACAATTAGAGGAGGAATAGTTTCTTGTCCAAATGTCACCCACGTTTTGTCCTCAATAGGATGGCATACGTCCGCCTCCCAATGGGCCATGTAGTTGGGTCGAGGCATCCTCATATCATCCTGCATGAGCCTATACAGCCTTAACATTTTCCCACCTCGAGAACCCTCTATCAAGGTGAGCTCAATGGGACTTGGGTCATGCGTGGCCCCATTTCCTATCAGTGGATGCTCTATCCAGTGCCGGATTTGAGAGTAGCTGTACCTATCTGCCTCAGACAGGGAGAACCTTTCCTTGTAGTTTGTGAAGGCCAGAGGCTAATGGTTCTCAAAATGTTGTGACAAAAATTGTAATCTCCCACCACGTGTCTGTCTCCTGAATTTGGTGGGGTGAAGGCCTGGGGTAAAGTCTGGGTTGTGGAAAATTGGAGCATGAAGGGCTACACCCCTTGGGGTCCCTGCCTTTCTCATCACCAAGTCCCACGTCTTCATCATGGTTTTTGTGGAGGATAGTAGTCCAGGCCAGTGTTTTCAGGGTAGGGGGGGTTTTATGGCAAGGAGCTAATGGAAAGTGGCAATCTGGACTGTTCAATGTCTACCTATTTCAGGCGGTCATTAGGAGTGAGCCAGGTGAGAAAATGTGTTAACTGCATTACAATTTTGCAGGTTCGGGACCCCTATCCCACCCAGTCAGGCGTTGCCCACCGTCACCTTTCTAGGAATCCTAGGTTTTCTCCCTCGCCATATAAATTTGAATATCTTCTGCTGTAATCGGAGGAGGGAAGTTTGCAGGATCTCCATTGGGAGCACCGAATAGAGGTAGAGAGATTTTGGGAGAAAATTCATATTACAGGCTGTGATCTGACCCATCAAAATCAACTTCCAGCTCTCTAAAGAGGTGCGGGAAGTAAGCCTCATATAGTTCCCTCAGGAACATTGAGATGTGAGCCCCTAAATACTCCATGGCTTTTTCATCCAATTGTATCGGGAGGGGGGATGAAGGCTCCCATCTCATCTGATGTCAGCCCCATCCCAAGTGCCCAAGATTTATGATAGTTAACCTCAAAGCTTGCAAACCGTCTAAAGGAGTCTAGCTCTATGAGGGACTGTTGCAAGGAGGTTGAATATTTGTGAGGGTGAGCATCAGGTCATCCGCATTAAGGGACAACTTGTAATGTTTGCGGCCTATTCTCACCCCCTCAATAGCGGGATTGTTGCATATCCATTGGGCAAAGGGCTCCATTATCAGGGCAAAGATTAGATGGGAAAGGGTGCACCTCTGGCTCATCTTACATGTGAGTGATATGGGATAAGTTTGCTTTCGGTTCACCCGCAAGGAGGTTCTCAGTGGACTGTAATTGGCCAGGAGCATCCTACAGAACAGCGGCCCAAAGTGGAGTGCTTTGAGGGTAAGTTGCATAAAGTCCCAGTAGACTTTGTTGAGTGCCTTAGTAGCGTGTAGTGCCACCAATGCCAGCTTGCGGTGTTCTAAGGTTTCTAAGGAAAGTTGTTAGTGGCCTAAGTGCCTTTCTTCTCTGAACCATCGCTGTTGCCAAGTATTGAAAGATCTGCAGGAATGCCCCCTGGTAAAATATCTCCTCTTCTGCTCATCTCAATGCCATAATCTCCTCCTTGGCTGTGAAGAAGTTAACTTAATCTTTAGCATGAGATTTGCACAGCCTTTGGGCTTTTTGGATGCCTCTGTCAGACTGTTATTATTATAGGACTTTGATGCCTACTTCAGCATTTCATATACCTGTGGTTAAAATACATTTTCTCCACCATACAGCATATTAATGTTCCTTGCTTGAGTTTCCCCATTAAAACTTGTCACACTGAGCAATGCATAATGTTCAACCTCTAATTCAGCAGCTGCTTGTCTGGCTGCCATTTCTGCTGTTCCTAGGCTGGACTTAATTAGCATATTTGACACTAGTGTTCCCTCTTGCCGGATTCCTTATTTTTGTTGTAGAAGCTCTTTCAGGAATTGTTTCAGAATGGGTTCCAATTCATCCCATGTTGCCATTTGCTATCATGCAAGTGGTACCACGGATGCTACTGCAGTACATCCATGTCACTTCAATGTAGTAGCCCTAAGGTGACCTCATATCAGAACAGGATGTATTGGTTATAAATGCCATTTCTTTTCTACATGTGCATATGTATTCCTCACAGTTGCATGTGTCTGCATGCTTTATAGCCACTTCTTTTTTATTTGACGGGAAATATTTAGGGTATCCTCCTTTGCTCATCTAGGAGCTCTTTTAAGAAATCATCTTCTTCTTCATCTATTGGGAGACTGAGGCCAAATCGATCAATTGATCTCTGCATCCCAGCTTGGTATCTTGCCTCATCTTCACCCAATCAAGACGATAAAGGTGTATCTTTAGTATCCAGGAAATCCATGCTGTAATCATCTCACACGCACACGCTACTTCCTCCTCCTGGAGCTGTTCTTCCTCCGGTGTGTATAGATGTACTTGCTTCATCTCTCTGCCTCTTCTGTGCATTTTCTCTTTCATCATAGAGTATAGTTTTGTCGTACTTCTTATAAAGGGAATATGCATCTTTTCTGACATACTGCCCCTTTATCTGTGTCTCTGCCTTTTGTGGCATCATACATAAATGCTTTGCAATCCATATCTGTTTGTGTTGTGGACATATGCATTCCCTCTTCATGGTCACCCTCATTAACATCATTGACAAGGATACCCATGCCCTTCTGTATCTCGGTCTCTTCTTGTGACATGTAGGTATTAGTTTGGGCTTCTGTGACAAATCTTACACTTGTAGAAATGTGTTTCCCTGTGAGCATTTCGTTCAATGCCATAACACCTTTCCATGCTGCATGCTGCATGCTGTACCAGAGTCAAAATGCTTTCTGGTTTATGAAGCTCTAATGGTTTCACCTGCGCCAGCAGCTCTTTCGATCTTGGAATATGCTATGGCATCGGTGTGCCTTGTCACTCTCTTTTGTTTCTGTCCAAGCGCCATCTTGCCTCAGGTTCTTCATCACTTCAGTACCATCTTGCACATGCAGCTTTACACCACCAAGTTTGTCTCAGGTTTTAAATGGCAATGTAAGTGAGCCTTAAATTATGACCTGTTTTAGTTACTCTAAATGGGCAATTACCTTGATGTGCGATAACACAGAGTCTGTTCTCTATGTATTACATGTATTACCTGATGTATGTGTTCTTACTGACATACCCACTCACACTCAACGAAAATATTCCAGAAGCAGAAAGGTTTAGTACAGATGGTTACTTTCTTTGCTCACATGTACAAACATTGGAATTAATTGAAGCAATACTGTACCTGATCACAGACATGAAGTGCAAATACTATGCACATAATACCCGTGGAAGGATACTTTCCATGCCTATCCATCCAATTTTCATAAACATACTTCATGAAGATGGGATTGTAAACGAATATCTGCACAAAATAAATATTTTAGTTACTTCATAAATGTTAAGGCATTAATTAGTTTTAAAAAATTGATTAGCAGAGTGGGTTTATTAAAATGTTCTTGATTAGCGAACAACCTCATTTGATTAGCAATGTTGTACTAATATTTAATGCTACCAGAAGTTAGTTTCACCCAAGAACTAAAATGAGAACTAAAATGAGCAACAATACCACATATTTGTGTCCCCCTGAAGTAAGCATTAGTGACATGAGTCAGGCCTTGCAAATGTTCTAAAATTCTGCTTGACCTGCGGGATGAGTAACTTAGTTTACCTACTTTACTTTACTTTATGCTTGTTACGCGTCGAAAGCCCGCAGGCATTAGGCACCTACTCAACCTAAGATAAATGCACTCGACCCATGGCAACAGATGACAAAAAATGTAAATGTGCTTTTTGTCAAATGACTCATGCCACCACAAACCCACTTTGTTTGGCACACTGCTGCCACCCAGAGGCTAGCCATGCACAGTGACACTTGTATTTGACATTTACTATAAAGTAATTGTTAAATAAGTGTTTCATACATGGCCTGCAAATGGTACTCGCCTCGACTATGCGAGTGACTGAGTAGACTATGTGAGCCCTGGATGACTGCCTGTAAAATGTAAAAGGTTAGCTGCATGAATTAACACAAATAAATAGATATGAAAAAAAGGCTACGTAAAAAGTTTGGCCAGCTCTCACCACCAGGTGCTAATATATAATGCAATTGTTATTATAGAGCAGAGCAAGCTCTAGAGGCTAACTGCAGTGTATGGTATTGCAGTAGATCTGTAGATATATAGACTGTTTGGAACTATAGTTCAATACGTTTGGTAAACATCTAGTTAGCTTTGTGTATTCATTATGTAAGAGGAAAGAAGTAAGAGATTAAGCAGAGTGGCCTACGTAGCAGGCAGAGAACTGGGCAAACTAGATTGAATAGTGTAATATGTGACCATCTCACTTTCAGGATAGCTTGTATAAATCAACAGGGTGATAAGATAGGATGTCAAGGAGTATCGGTTCAGCTCGTGGGTTGAACACCATTTGCACGGATGGATGCAACCAGCAGGTCACAGAGCTAGGTCTTCCATCAAAACAATATGGCCATGTGATCATGGAGGTTTTAAAGAGTGTTCACTCATCAATAAGATAACATCTTCCCCAACATAATGAAATATAGTTTACACTATGAGATTTAGATACATTAACTTGAACTGTATCTGAAAGCATGGTGGTAATGCAGTGTTTTACAGTAATAATATAGTAATTATGCATTAGTTAACAACTAACATTTTTAGGAATGGAATTGCATGACTGTCTAAGCTGACATATACTGGTCTTTGCCAGACAGGATACAGGTAGCTTAATTAAAGTATCATCCCTATTACTTCTGGTGTGCAATCAATTGAAAAAGAAAAAGACATTCTTGCCTAGCAATCCAACACAGGGGTTTGACATTTAAGAGTGGATGAGATGATTACTGCTGCACTTTCTCCGAATTAGCCCCATTGAACTTGCAGTGAACAGAGAAAAGAGGGGCGAGAGAGCCCTGAGGGCAAGAGAGGAATGCAGGATGAGTTGTGCTTTCAATGAACATCATAACCTAAATAGCTAGCTTTGCTACACAGGTGTCAATTTAATTAGCAAAGCAACAGAATTTCACAATAAATTGCTATGCAACACTGCTTACTTTATGCTTTGAAAGTAGAGGGTGTTAATGTGAGTTAAGAGTTAAATAGGGGGATGCAGAACCTGAATATCTATTTTCTGCCAGATGTATAGATTGGCAGGGTGCAGCAGTTTCCCTCACTGTCTAAATAGAAGTGTGAATGCTGGGAAAGCTATCACTAACTGGGCTTTAGCGCTACCTAGGTTCTACCAATACCCATCATATTCCTGCTCGCTATGTGCCAGAACTCTGCAGCGGCTGTCTAATTCACAGTTGGATGCAGGTGGTTCATCGGTGGTGATTGGAAGAATGCAGCCCGACAGCTTTGATGTATTGTCCCTCCTCTCTTTGACCCACGTACACATCAGTGAAGATCTTTTGGCATACATATCTCCACCAGAGGGATGACCTTAGATGCTCCGCCACCTGTACTCCTGGTCTCTTTAAGACGGGTTATTAGAGTCTTAGCTTCTCAACTTTACCAGATTGTGTGGAAGGCAATTAGGAAATATATATGAAAAAATAAATATATTGCTATTTCGGTGACATAACGGATGGGTTGACTGTGATCTGTCTTTTTATTTTAAAAAAGTACTTCATCCCAAATATCTCTCCCCAGTTTTTAATTTATCTCCTTACCTCAACAGGGTTCTTTGTTCATCTATTCAAACCCTGAACAGTACAAAAAAAAAAATATTGGAAGTGGCTTCATTGTGGAAACCACCCACCCATGCTATCTCCTAAAATCCTCTAGAATGTATTTTCGCATCATCACAGGACATTTATGGCACAATGCAAAGGCAACACAGAGGCTTTTTACAAAGAATGTTTCAACATCAAATATTTCCTATAGCTATATGTTTTGACTTTTGTATAGGAATTTAACAGATAGTGTATATCTAAGGAGTGACAAGTAGAATAGAAGTAAAATAAAAAAGAGGACATGTTAATATGTTTTCCAATGGAGATCAGAACTCTCTTTGCTTAATTGTGGGCATTGGAGAAATGTTAGTGGTTGATGGAGGTGCCAATCTATAAGTGACCCATGGTATCTGTGTGCATGTCATTGTCACATGACCCTTGTAATGACTGCTATGCTTGATCTGATGCAAATTAAGCAGCTTCTCCTTTTACTTTCAGCTGTCAGAGTGGGCCTTCTTCTGCCTCTAAGGGATCGGGGATAAGCTCATCTCAAGAAAAGCACCTTTCTCCCATAGCTCCACTGTTTAGAACAGACCTACTCACCTAAGACAGCAAAAGTAGCTACTGCTGGACATGAGAGAAATTGTCTGTAGCATTGACCACACTACAGCCTTCAAGTCGAACCAGCTTGGAAATATGACACCTACATACTGGCCTGTGCAATGGAGAAGTGGAAACAGAAGAAGGGCTTCAAGAGTAACTGTGGGCTAGCCCCCCAATCGGGTCCCGAAGGATATCTGGTGGGGCAATGGGGCACTTTAAAGAGGGAATATGTTGACTGTGTAATAGGAAATATAAGCAGTTATCACTTATGAGAGACTGGAAACAATATTTGTACTCAGGATGGGCTTACTATAAATGGTCTGAATACCAATGCCATGTCAAAATGCGTGTATTCTCTAAATATTTTCATTACTAGAATAGAAACAACAGTTTGATCTTTTTTTGATAACATAACTAGTGTGGAGAAGATAGGAACATAGCCAAAACACCACAGATGTGCATCTATCTATGAATGATATCCTCTCTTCTTCACATTACATAGCATTAATTTGGACTCATATTAAGGGGCTCCAAATGTTCACCTTTGAACCAATACTAAGAAAAGTATGCAATGGCCGTGCTTAAGTGCTGCAGGTAGAAAAAGGCTTTTATTTTATCTCTGATTTCACTACTTTTTCAAAATTTGGAAACATGACAAAACTCACAAATAGTAGTAAGGGGAATGCATGATTGAAATGCAAATGGTGTTAAGCAGATTATGACAGTATGTGGTTCTCTTTAATTAGCATAAATGTTTAACTAGTCACAGCAAATATTTATTTTGATAGTATTTTACACAATATTTATTCTACCTGACACTTAACATGCTAAGCATAAATTATGGTCTTGCGTCGACTCGGTCTGGGAACCTTGGATGGAATTGTTGAGTGTTCTTGCTTGTAGTGGATAACACTAACTGAAACAACACATCATTGTTCAATATTACTTTAAAAGACAGGCACCTCCTGATTCATTTTACCTATATATTTTTTACTACATTAAATTTGACAACAACCGTCATACCTAATATGTTAGTTAGGACTTCATGATGAATATTATATGCCTATTTTTCTCTTTCACTTTTTTAGCCATTAGCATTTTTGTGTGTCTTATTTCCTATGCTGACCCTCACCTTTTCCCTGTATACACCTTATTTCTTCCTTGCTGTCCTACTCTCTATTCTTCTTTACCTTGTGACCTATTTTCATTTTCTATACCACCAGCCCTGATCTCTATCCCTAAAGATATTCCTCTTTCCGTCTCCCTGGCTCTTATTTGTCCTTTGAATGTCGGTGTATTATTTGTTATGTAAAAGGTAATTAGCCATACAAATGCCATTTAAATGTTACAAAATCAATACATTCTGATGGAGATACTCATGTAAGGTGCGGTACACCTACATCCAAGCAATACTGGTGTTTTGTAAAATAGATATTTGATGGCAGTGTGAGAGCTAGCACATGTGAAATACAATACATGGGTTTGTGACTAAAAGCAGTAAGAACAAAGTCAACCCACGTTACTTAAAATAGATGCTAGTGGTTAATACGCACCAGTACAATAATGTGCTCCCATTACATTTTTGTATTGTTAGTTATAAAATAAACATAAGGTTTTTTTTAAATCAGTATTTTATGAAAAAACAAACATAAAATACCTTGTCTCTGCTTGTTTTGATTCGTCTTGGAACCATAGCATACGTACTGTAGAAGAAATATACATGACAAATTAAAATTATAATATACAGCACACATTTCCAAAGGGAATGATCATAACACAATGTTTTTACATATATGGATACTTAAAAAGAATGACAGAAGTCAGATATATTTGATGTCTAGCATTATGAATCTTTCAGAATTCTCCTACTGAAGAAAGACTCCTCAGCTCGAACTAAAAGAACAACAGCTTTACTCCTCCTCTTTGATGCTACCCTTATTGTGCTACAAAGTATGCTTCAAATGCTGCAGCCCTAAACAGAGGATTGCAATTTACTAATTAATGCCCACAAATTGGGAATGTTCAGGTAGAATTGGTGAAGAAGTGTATTTATCTGTTTTTAATTATCCACTAATTCCAATGTGAATCTAAAAATTATAGCCAGAACACTTTTAGCATAAATGAAAACAGCGGTCTGCACATTTTTTACAATTTCATAGCTGCCCTTGATTACATTTTGTTATGAAGATAATCCCAGATTTCACTTATGGGCTTAAGGTTCGTTTTTATAGAAGCTGGGTTCAACTGTCAAAGATTGAAGGACTTATCTGTTAGAAGATATTAGGGATTAGAAATTCAGTCTCTATGGCCCTGTTCAAGTTGGAGTTTAGACTAATCTCACTCAAAGCACCTATCCCCTGGAAAAGCATAAGTGGCAAGAAGGTACTATGCTGCTCAATACTAGGTTTATGACTTTCAATGGCCTCCTGCTGGCCAAGCTTGGTTGTGAAGGTGTTTTTCTGACAACCACAGCCCTCTTTGTGAAACAGAAATCACTTGATGTACTTTGCATCACATCTAAGATTAGAATCGGAACATATGCCTTACATCGCTTTATGCACGGTAGCCACCGACATTTTTACTAATAACTGTGAGCCTGTCCCACTTCGCATACAGTTAGCAAATAACCTGTGCTGCCCACATTTAAGGCCAATCGCTTCATGCAACGCCATTTAAACAAACAAGGTGTTTATTTCTCTAAGATAGCCGCCCGTGTTTCAGGCCTGATGTGCCTTGCCCAATCCACACAGCTGAGAACAGCCTCGTGCTGATTGGCCCTTGCCCTGCCTACTACAGCCTAACGGAAGCCGGCAGGCGTCAGCCGGCCCTTCCTGGAAAGACCCTGAGGGTAAGGCCAGCAACTGTCCTGAGAATGTCGCGAGCTGTCCAGAGTCCAGGGCCTGACCCCCTGCCCGTGCGCCTACAGAAAGTGCTGCATGCTGGACACTCTATTAGAGGTAACTCTTGCTACACGCTATAAGCCATACTTGCCCACTCCAACTTCAATAAACTCCGATTCAGGCACTCTACGCAGAACATGTATTACTCTAACACTGAGTCCCCTACCCAAACTTACACTTCTTAGGTAACAAAGTGATGTGTAAACCCATGTGATTTTTGCTGTTTCTGTGATTTTCAAATTTATGTGAAACACTGCCCCCATTTAATTCATTGCAATCTAGTGTGATTTTTGCTGTTTCTGTGATTTTCGAATTTAGGTGAAACACTGCCGCCATTTTATTCAATGCAATCTAGTGTGATTTTTGCTGTTTCTGTGATTTTCGAATTTAGCTGCCCAAACCTCACTCAGACCTATCTAGTAACCAGCAGCTAGTAGACACCTGTCCGTTGCTCCTCACCTCTACCCACCAGAATGTACCTACCAGGTATCTACTCAGCATTGCTGAGAGTCATTCCCCACCTTATCCATGTATCTAGTCATCTCAGCCCCCCCCAGCCCGACGCTCATAGGTACCAACTCCCCACTCACCATGTACCCTTCTACGCCATGCAGCCTCTTTGCCAGAAACTCCAAACTACGCACCAGGCTACCCAAAATATATGAGCCTAGAGCAAGGGATACTATCCAGACCAAATTGACCAACTGGTCCATGCCGTCACTCGCGGTTACCCCTAACAACAACCTCACAGACCTACCTAAGCTTAGCCAAACTAATACTACAACTAAGCATAAGGTTTGCACATTAACCACCGCACCTACTGGTATTAAAATTACTACCCTGTCTATAAGAGGCGCATTAATTAATGCGAGATCTGTAGTAGCACATGCTACAGATATAGCAGACCTCATCCTGACAGAAGAACTAGACTTCATAGCCATCACTGAGTCCTGGCTTCACGCAGCCGCTGGCCCAGCCCTCTCGTTAGCCATCCCTGAGGATTTTACCATCCTCCGAGTGGACAGAACAGAATCTAGAGGCGGAGGCCTCGCTATAATCGCCAAAACTCACCTCAATTTCAAACTTGACACCACCAACCATAACTCATTGTGTGAATCTCCTACAGCTAAGCTCCCCACCGCCAACTCCCAAACCATTACCATCCACTTACTTTACAGACATCGGGGACCTTTAGGTTCTTTCGAGGAAGACCTTAATTCTATCCTCTCTTACAACTTAAAAAATACTTCCCAGAGCCTTCTCCTAGGAGATTTTAACCTTGGCTTCAATGACCCCAAAGACCCCCAAGCGACCGCAATCAACAATACCTTGTTAGAATTAGGCTTCACCCAAAAAGTGTCCACCCCCACACACAACAAAGGGAGCACCCTTATCTGGATAGCCGACCATAACTGTGTGGCTTCCATTACCGCCATCACCCCGCAACCATGGTCTAACCACCACCTCCTCACTTTTACATTTGAAGCATCAAGCCCCATCACTAATAACTCATTAGCCATAGCTATCCCGACGAGAAGCAAGAAAAACATAACTGTGGAAAAACTCATCCCCCTCATTCTCCCAACCTTGAACCAACTCTCAGCCGACTCCAAACCCCACCACCTTGTTGAAAGTTATAACAATAGTATGCGCTCAGCCTTAGACGCTATTGCACCGCTAAAACTGAGAAAGTGTAAACCGATAAAAGACCTGAACACCTGGTTCTCTGCCCACCTAAAAGCTCTCAGATTAGAGAAACGTAAAAAGGAACAAACTTGGAGACAATCCCCACAGACAATAACAAGCTGATCCTTAACAAAATAGTTTCCACTTATAAAAAAGAAATTATCCTTGCCAACCAAGAATCGTACAACCAGAGAGTACTACAAGCCAAATCCAGTACTTAAGAACTGTTTACCATCTTAAAAGAGCTGGAATTACCTATCTTATCTCCAGACACCTGTGTGAAAGATAAACAATGGTGCACCAGTGTCCAAAATGCCCTCTCCAATAAAGTTGCAGGGCTTCAAATCAAAATTAACAACAAGAAAGAGGCACTAACCAACTCCTCTAACTCTACCAACATCCCCCGCGCCCCACTCATCAGCACCCTACCCCCAACCCATTCACCCGCTTCAGCTTTTCCAAAGTCTCCACACTAGAAGTGGAAAAAATCATACTCAGCCTTAAACAATCAAATTGCCAAGGCAACCTTTGCCCATCACAAATCATCAAAGATGCGGCAAGAGACCTCTCACCATTCATTACCAAACTCATCAACGCCTCCTTTTCATCAGGTACTATCCCCAACAACCTTAAAGAATCCTGGGTCCTCCCCTTACTAAAAAAAACCTTCCCTAGACCCCTCTATACCCACGAATTACAGACCCATCACCACCGTCCCCTTCCTGCTTAAAATCCTAGACAAGAAAGCCTATCTACAAATACAAAAATACCTCGAACAAAACCATCTCCTAGGTATCCGGCAATCAGGCTTTAGACCCCAACACGGAACAGAAACTGCTCTCATCGATCTCAAGGCCCAAATTGACACTTTGAGAGATAATGGGTAAAACTGCCTTACTGCTTCTCCTAGACCTCTCGGCAGCATTCGATCTTGTTGATCGCAAAATCCTATGCAACCACTTAGACTCGGATGCCCACTTTTCCCAAGAAGCCATTGGTTGGATTAAGTCATTCCCGAGTAACAGATCCATGCGTGTCTTTTCTACTTCGGCTTCTGCTGACCCCATCCCCATCACATGTGGGGTCCCTCAGGGGTCATGCGTCTTCCCCACACTGTACAACGTGTTCACTAAGCCCCTGTTTGACGATCTCAATGGTCTGGGTATCACCTACACTAACTATGCCGATGATACCCAGATCCTCATCCCGCTGACGGGAGATTACAACATGGATTTGGCCTTGGTGAACAAGGTGTACCTCATCATCCAGGCATGGATGGGTTCCCATAGCCTATGCCTGAATGATGACAAGACTGAACTCATCATCCTGGGATCCACCACTAACCTACACAAATTGAACCATAACTACACCAGTTTAACCATAGATGGCAACTCTATCAAGGTAGCCAAGGAAGTGAAAACCCTTGGTATTTACCTTGACTCTACCCTCTCCTTCCATAAACAGGTCAGCTCTATGGCCTCCTTCACACCTTACACATTCAAGCTTACAAGATCAGCCAAACCCTTCCTATCTACCCAGAGCTGCATTACTCTAGCCAGAGCCCTTGTACTATCTAAACTGGATTATTGCAATGCCCTCTATGTAGGTGCCAATAAATAGGTTATCAATACAATCCTGATCCTACAAAATAATGCTCTCAGAGCAGCAATCAGCTTCCCTAAGAGAGAACACATCTCTAATATTAGGAGAACCCACAACTGGCTTTCTACCACCGACAAAATCTTGCTCAAGGTAGGCCCCCTAACTCACAAATGCCTCAACAATGCAGCCCCCTGTTACCTAGCCGACACAATAACTAGATACACTGCCAATAGACACACTAGGAATAGCAATGCAAACCTGCTCTCCGTTCCTAGATTCAAGCGAACGAAAATGGGCGGCAACAGCTTCCAGGTGAAAGTAGCCCAACATTGGAATTCCTTACCACCTTCCGTAAGAGAACAACAAACCTACCACCACTTTAGACGTAATTACATCCAGTGGTTAAAGAACAAAGACCAATAACTGACATCTCTGTTGTCAATTTTGTAAATATGTATACATTGTAATTGTACTTCACTGCTTCCTTCGCAACTGTATTAACCTATGTACACTTTGTAAATTAATGTACAGCACTGTAACTAAGCTGAGAATATCATTGTTACGCCTGCGCCCTCATACCTTCTGGTCTGGTGGGCCATATAAATGAATAAACAAGCAAACAAACAAACATCAAGAATATGCTAGTATGTAGAAAAGCTGTAATTCAATTTCTGCATAGTATTAAGCTTTCCCTCACCCCAATACAGGTTGGTGTACCTCCAATTTCATCTAAATGTATTACTTACTTAGAGCTGGTCAGGCAGAGGCAAACTAGAGAGACTTAAACGCATGCATTGATTGTGAATCTGAGCAATCAAATTTAGATGGATTTTCTTTCTTTACAAACATGTATATAGTGTGTTTCCACTGTCAATGTAGTCCTTTTGGAACTGCTAGTTGGCAGGAGATCAATTATCATTAATAAATCCACTAGTTAAAGCAAAACTCTTTCATACAGAGAATAGTGCATGTAACCTTGCCTTTCTTTGAAATCTTGGTTAGACCTGCCTAATGTATTTCATTGATTATTAGAAATATTTGAATAAAATTGTATTTGTAATTTGTATATTAAATGTTTGCACATAAAGTAATACATATTGAAAGAAAACACAACACAATAAAAAATGAAAAAAGAGCATAATGAACATTTCTTCTAGGATTTCTGGTAGTTTATACTGTCACCAGATTAGGCACTCATCACATAATAAGCACTGGCGGATTCGAGGACATAATGGAGATCTTGCACTGAAATTCTATCCTTGAAATAGAGGAAAAGCAGCAGTAGCTGTTGGCATTATGCTGCTAGCAGGGCTTGTTGCCACCATGTCCTCTTTGGTGACAAACATAATGGAAATCAGGAAGACCCATGAACGTGTACTGTATGTTCCTACTGTGATAGCGTGGAAGGTTTGCCAGGCGAATCATCAGATAAGACCACTCATTTACTGACTTTCTCCAGGGTTGGGCTATTGAAACTAATGCTGTGATTTCACCAGGTATGGATTGCCTCTTGTTAAACCCCGATGTTCCTGCCTCAAAGATGAAAAGCTTAGTCAACAAAGCAAAAATGTATGTTTCTTTTCCAATGTAGATAAACATCTGGATTGCATGACAGAAAATCAAACTACTGAGCAAAAAGAAATTATGAGTCTTTGAGTAATGCCTGCTACAGGCAGGACTAAGTGGTGATGCACTCCGACCTGGGGTGCATGGTTGTGTTCCAAACTGTTTATATAATGTATTCATTAAAACCAATTAAAATATGCCAACCAGTGAAGGATGAATACCCACACTGCCCTGATTCATAAACAATGTATCATTACTTTTTGGGGGGCTCTATGTCATGAAGTTCATGTGACCTTAAGAAAGCTCTAAGAGAGATTGGAATGTGTGAGATGATATGATATGATATTTTATTTATATCGCGCTCATACACAGGTGTTTCAGAGCGCGACCAGGCAAAGGGAGGGGAACAGTGGAGAACAAACACAAGGATCTTACTAGGCCCTGTGACATTGAGAACGTGCAAGTGCATGGGGGAAGGGAAAAAGGGGGAAAGTGCATGGGAGGGGGGAGAAATTGGAAAGTGCAGAAGCATAAGAGAGGACAAGATAAATAATAATTAAATAAATAAATAAATATGGTGATCAGAAACAGTGGTAGTGCAAGCCTGTGCGGGCCAGGTGCAAGGTTAGTCAGATAGGGAGTATCTGATCAGTGCAGACGAAGAGTGGGGGGGCCTGTATGGGTACAGATACAGGCCCAAGAGCAAGGGGTGGCCAGAGGCAGTGCAGGAGGGCGACAGGGTGAGCAGGGACCTGGGCACGAAGGGCAGATGGTGGCCAGGTGCAGCATTGCTGATAGAGAAAGCAGATCAGCAAGGGAGAGGAGAGGGAAAGGCAGAGGCGAAGAGGATGATCTTGAGGAGCTTCCGGAACCGTAGGTGGTTCTCCTCAAGTTTCAAGGTGGCAGGTAGGCAGTTCCAGAGGGAGACCCCCGCAGAAGGCAAAGATCTACCATCAGCTCGTTTCTTTGAAAAACGACTGACCCTGAGGGAGTTGGAGGTAGAGGAGCGAAGGGCTCTAGAGGGGAGGTATTTAAGGAGGGATAGTTGAAGGTAATTTGGACCCAGGCCCCAGAAAACCTAGTGGACAATGCAGAGGGTTTTAAATTTAATCCTAGCAGCCACAGGGAGCCAATTAAGGGATTTCAGAGCTGGAGAGATACGATCCCAGGGCTTGAGGCCAAGGACAAGTCTCGCAGTCCTGTTCTGGATTAGTTGTAAAGGGCGGAGAGTGGAGGCAGGTAGATTTAGAAAAAGGCTGTTACAGTGGTCCAACCTAGAGAGAATCAGAGCTTGGGAGACAAGGAGCTTCTGAGGGAAGGAGAGGAAAGGAAGAGTACCTTTAAGGAGGTGCAGTAAGAAGTTAGACTTTTTGGAGACATCAGAGATGTGTGCGGAGAAGGAAAGTGTGGAGTCAAAGATGACCCCAAGGTTCTTAGCTTCACTGGTAGGGGCAGGAGGAGGGCCAAGGGAGGTTGGCCAGAGAGTGAGGGGAAAGGATGGAAGGGGTGTACCAATGAGGAGGATGTCAGTCTTGTTGGCGTTTAAACAAAGATCATTTGCAGCACACCAATTTTGAATGGCGATTAGACTGTCAGAGATGAGGGAAGGAGAGGAGGTCGCCGAGGAAAGCCTGAAAATGAGTTGGGTGTTGTCAGCATAGCACTGGAAATTTGAGCAGAAAATGGAAATGCAGTAGGCAAGAGTTGCCAGAAATTGATTGAAAAGCCAGGGTGAGAGGTTAGACCCCTGGGGAACACCGCAGGTAGAAAGGGAGATGGAGGATAGGAAGGACCCAAGTTGTACCTGGGAGGGTCGATCAGAGAGAAAAGAGGTCAGCCAGGCCAGAGCCTGATCTGTGATACCCAGGTTGTCACGGAGATGATTTAGCAGGGTGGTATGTTTGACCGTGTCAAAAGCAGAGGAGAGATCAAGTAGGATGAGGACAGAGGGAATGTTAGAGTCAAGGTTGGAGAGCTGGTCTTCACGGATGTTCAGGAGAGCAGTTTCCGTACTTCTGGCAGCTCTGAAGCCAGATTGGTGGTCATGGAGAGAGCCAACTGAGTCAGAGTGAAGGTTAAGCTGAGAGATGGCACACTTTTCCAAGAGCTTACCCAAAAAGGGAGTAACAGAAATTGGGCGATAGTTAGCTGGACAAGAGGGATCAGCTGTGGGTTTCTTGAGGACAGGATGTACAAGTGAGTGCTTGAGAGGGGAGGGGAAAGTTCCAGAGGCAAAGGAGAGGTTGCAGAAGTCGGCAAGGGCTGGAGCAAGGGTATCAATGTGGTCCTTAAGAGTTTTGGAGGAGCAGGGATGGACCTGTCTTGAGGAGGCTTTCATGGATCAGACTTGTCTAGCGACCTCATCGGGGGAGAAAAGAGGAAAGGCAGAGAAAGAGGGAGGAGGGGTAGCTGAGGGTGGGTCAGCACGCAGAGAGGGAGAGGGGAGAGGAGCAGGGGAGGAGGAGAGATGTCCTAGGTTTTAGAGATAAAGTGTGAGGCAAGGTCATTGCAAAGAGCCTGAGAGGCGAGAGGAGGGGTGGATACTGTGTCGGGATGGCCTGCTCCTCGCAGATTTTAAAGAGTTTGGCCGAGTTGTTATATGCCGCAGAGATACGGGCTTGAATATGGACTCGCTTCTTGGTACGTACAGAGAGACGGTATTGCCGTTGGAGTAGGCGGCAGGCCAGTTTGTCAGAGGATGAGCAAGAGGCCCTCCATTTCCTCTCGGTCGCCCTACACTTGCTTTTGAGTGTAGCTAGGTCGGAGTCAAACCAAGAATTACACTTCGTTTTGGGCTTCAAGTGGATCCTCATGACAGGGGCAAGAGCATCAAGAGTATCAGAAATAGAGGAGTGGAGGAGAGACAGGGCTGTGTCAGGGTGTGAGTCAGCCATGAGTGGAGGAGGGGGTGAGAAGGTGGCAGCGAAAGCCTCGATTGACACACGTTTCATGGGCCGGATGTCCAAGAAGGTGGTTGGCAGTCTTGGGGTAGGCTTGGCTTGAGGGGAGGAGATGGGAAGATGAGAGGAGAGGAGGCAGTGATCACTCCGGGAAAGAGGAGTGGTGAGGGTAGTAGATAGGGGGAGGCCAGAGGAGATCAAGACATCCAGTGTGTGGCCAGCAGAGTGAGTCGGTCCGGAGGGGAGGATAGAAAGGGAGAGTGAATCGCAGAGGTCGCAAAAGAGCACAGATGAGGAACAGGGAGAATCAAGATGGATGTTAAGGTCACCAAGGAGGAGGAGTTGAGAGGTAGAGGCCAGGAGGCCGGAGGAGAGATCTGCCCACTCAGAGAGAAAAGAGGTGAACTGACCAGGTAGCCGGTAGAGTGTAGCAACAGTAAGGGAGTGGCTCGGAGAGAGGGAGAGCCTAGAGACAAGGCATTCGAAAGAGGAGTAAGTCTGAGTGGGGATGATAGAGGCAGGAATCCACTCAGGGAAGATCAGGGCTACACCACCTCCAGGCCGGGTGGATCTGGGGGCGGAGAGGATCTTGTAGCCATCTGGGAGGAGGGTGTCAAAACTCGTGACAGAGCTGGCCGTGAACCATGTCTCAGTAAGACCGAGGACATCAAGGTCAAGTTCTTGGAGGAGGTGGCAGATGTCAGAGGAGTGTTTGACAGTGGAGCAAGGATTGAGGGTGGCAAGATGAAGAAGGTTACCAGCCTTAAAGACCTTCCGGGGAGGAGTACATATTAGAGGTACGCCCTGCGGAGGTGTGGAAGGAGTATGAGATGGGGCAGAGGATGAAGGAGAAAAGGGCAAGGTAGCCAAGGGAGAGGAGTAGGGTACAGCAGGAGATGAGAGGAAGTTGATGAGGCAAGGGAATTGCCTATCAAATAGACAGAGATTGGCCTGAGGGCCTTGCACCATGACAGTGCCATTTAGGTAGACATTTATGATGACTCTGGAGGAGTCGAAGGAATCCATACGCACTTCCCAGCGGGTGCCACCCTTAATGGGAGAGGAGGAGAAAGGACAGAGCACAGAGATCATATGAGGGGTCCATAGATCTGGCGAAGGAACGACAAAGAGGATGTCGGTAAGGGTTTGTCTGGCAGAAGCGCTGGAATAGGTATCAGCAATGGGGAGTCCTGGGTTGGAGGCCAGGATATCTTTTTTGAATTTCTTCTTACCAGACTTAGTGAGAAGGGAGGGATAGTTGATAATGTAGCAGTTTGAGTAGATGGGAGAGACAGATGGTCAGGTAGAGAGGGGGCAGTGGGAGAGAAATGCAAGTACAACGGTAGGGAACAGTCACTGGGCTAGCAGGTTACATTTAAGGTCCAAAAATGGGATTAAGCAAAAATGAAAACACACCCAAATTTGCTTACAAAAACACACCCAGATTTGACTTTTTAAACACACCCAGATTTGCTTTACAAAAACACACCCAGATATGACCTTTTAAACAAACCCAAATTTGCTTACAAAAACACGCCCAAATTTGCTTACAAAAACACACCCAGATTTGCTTACAAAAACACACCCAGATTTGACTTTTTAAACACACCCAGATTTGCTTACAAAAACACACCCAGATTTGACTTTTTAAACACACCCAGATTTGCTTACAAAAATACACCCAGATTTGCTTACAAAAACACACCCAGATTTGACATTCAATGGCATAGGCTGGGGTAACAAAGGTGAGTGAGATGATTTAATAGTAGAGGAGAGTGTTGGAATGAGCATTAAAGAGCATAGCAGATAGAAAGGTTGGAGAAGGCAGAGGGGAGAGTGAAGGTTCAAGAAGGGAAGAGAAAGGGTAGGCAGAAGGAAGAGGGAGTTAAGCCAAGGAGAGGAAAGTATGAGTGACTTGGTAGTCCAGTTACATAGCTGAGAAAGATGGCAGCGCCGGGAAAGGGTCCGGCTGGTGTAGTGGCAGCATCGTGCGTCCCGGTAAGCAGACATGGAAGCTGACAGGGCCCTTAGAAGTGGTCCTTGGAACAGGGGCCAGCTCACGCCTCTCGGTACCTCATTGGCCGAAGTAAGCAGCAGCCCAGCCAATGATGGAGCAGGATGTAGGCAGGCAGCTTGCACACACTGCCTCAATGTACATTTGTGTTCAGGCGGCCATGATAGAAGCACCACATGGTGACTATTAGTGCTGGCCAAAAATCAAAGAAACATCAAGAAAACGAGATGTGGCAGGCAGCAGGATGTTTTGCCAACAAATGTACAGAAGCACACTGACAAGCGCTGAAATTACTGCCTTCCCGCACCAAAACGAAAATAATGTTTGCTTCTTTAAAATATTTTCGGAAATGCACTGCAATTCGTGGCAAGTACAGGGGTGCATGATTGATGGATTGATTTTTCTTTTTTTAGATAGAACACTCAATTGTCCACAAGGGGTCTCTGTTCTTAAAGGAAGATGTACAATGCTGTACAGAATTTGGCAGCTAAAACAAACAGGTTCCATGCAAACATTTTCAACGGGGTCGGGGACACACCCGCAACCTCCGCTCCCCTTGACCCCATATATATGGTCACCGTATATAATGTCATCACAAACCTTTCCCGCCGATATTATGTATGGAGACCATATAAATGGGGAAAATACACCGGATACAGGTGAACAAAGACTTTGGCTTGTACGATTATATTTCTGAGTACATAATGCAGACTGAGTTTGATGCTCATTTTATTTTCACATCATTCACCCTAACATTAAAGTATTTGCATCTATGAACCATATATCTCATTCATAAAGCTTCATCATTTGGATTTGAGGCTAAAATTACTGTGACATCTGTCACTTCATTTGGGTGTGGGTGTTGCCCTCCTTCTGGTTTGCGGCAATCATTTTAGAATGCACAGATATCCTCAGGGAATTTCATATTTAGGATGGTTATTTAGTGCACTGCTGAGTTTAATATAGGACAGCTGTGACTCACCTACATGTTATCACTTACTTATAAACCACAAAAATGGCAAACAAATCATTTAATTAAATCTGTTTACAAAAAATGTATGCAACACATTGAAAACTGCCTGCATTTTGGTGTTTTTGACAACTGAAGCCACGCCCCTGAATGCTCACACCAGAGAGAATAAAATCCGCTAGGGAAGAAAGGCCCAAGTCGATCTTGTAAGGATAACAAGCTTAATCTCACATGCAGATTAGAGCAACAGCCAAGAATTCTGCTGCTAAGAACATTATGCCGAAAAGTAGTACAAGCAGAATCTTATAAATCAAAACATTGTTATAAATAATGCAATACATGCCGTAAAAACTGACACAACTGATTGGATGGACACTATACAGGTACCACTTTTATCCATAAGCGATGGCAGTTTATTGGTCCCAGCGCAGTCCGTCTGTCTTTCATCACGTGGGTGCTGTGGGGCTCATCTTCTTCTCACGTTGAAAGTCCAAAATTAATAATACTCATATACAGCTTGTTTTATCACTCATACTGTGCCTTGGAAGGCCTCAAGACGGACACACAGGAGGTTCTGGGGCACTCTAACCTTCACACACACATTTCACTCACTCCCTCTGCACCATCCGGCTCCAAGGTTCCACCCTTGTTTTGAATTATAATGTATTCCTCCCAGCACCTCGCAATACAAATTGCACGATTGTCACTCAACAATGTGCCCTGTCCATCCTCTTTGAACATTTCAGGACTTGTTACTTTGGGGTTGGTGGTCAGAGGGCATCTAGTATCATGCAATTTGAGGATCATAGGGTTTAGTCAGTTATATGGGCTATAACTCATGGTCACCCGGGAATGGGCCGGGTCAAGCTTTGGCCAATGTGGGATAACATGCACACCAGGCACCGGTCTCTGATCATGGCCTTATAGGGCACATTTCTCTTGGGTGAAAAACACATTGCTGCCACACTTTCAAGAACAATGAATAAACAGTGTGGCGGGTGGGTGTACGAACAGTCCTCATAGAAGCTCGGGCATGACTGAAGATTTCTGTGACCTCGTGAATTTGGGCCTAGAGCATGTAATGCCACATTTGTCACACTTCCCTTCTACCTAGGATTACTAATATCTATACAAAATGGTGATGCCGCCTGCTCCATGGACCACACCATGTAGTTAAACTATAATTGGTTATATTACCAGGGGTCCTGCTGGATGGGAAGGTGTCCCTCTCACTGTCCCCTCTGCCCCCTGGCTCATCACAGTGCCTCAAATGTATCTCATCTTACTTTTAAAGCGCCTAGAGCGGGGGACAAGGCTGCCCCCTTCCAAGCATTCCTCCCTTTTGTTACTTCTACAGTAACACATTCTGGAATGCTTCTGCACTCACGCTCCCCCGTTTCTACATCCACATATGGCTTACTCATTTTTACTGGCACCAACACCCTGCACACTGATCGCAAACTCTCCCCATACGCGCATACTCTTCAGGTCCACCAAACCTCTTTTTAATTTTGTGGATCAGGGGGTGGGGAAATGATAGTGTTCATCTCCATATAGGATGTGGAACATTTCATATTTCGGGCCACCCTGTGGGATATCGGTTTGCATTTCAATGTTTTTTGTTTCGCAAGGTGCTTTTGAACCCCCAATTGATACCATAATTCTTGCACTAACAGGTGCCACAGAGGCACAGCATCGAAGAACCAGCTGACAAGTGCAGAAAATGACCAGAATGAACACAATGAGGGTCACAATGGAGGTGCAAGTAAGCTTGTCAGCCACTAATGTTTATTTTGGCCAATGAAGATGTTTATTTTTTCATATCTGTCATCAAGAGAGTTTTATAACAATGTTCGTTTGTGCCAACAAAGCCTATCCCCTTGCTGCAGAAATAGACGTCCTTGCTGCAGAAATAGACTTTAAATTCTTCTTCCTTGTGCACTCTCACCGGCTTTTCATCATTGCAATCCACGTCAGCTTTGTGATATGATCTGTCCAGATTAACCAGTTAACCATGCATGCTATCCTTTCCTTGCTATATTTTACCAGCCCTTCCGTCAGGCAAGGTAGTCTGCTATCTGCCAGTTATTATTGATGTACTTGTGCCCTTTCACCATCAGATAAGATAACTCCACACACTTGATGTTTCTCGGGTCTTCGGTGCATTTTAGAAAATCTGGGCCCACCATTTGCAGTTTCTCACTGCGTGCCTGGAATGTTCCTTGTATTCTGCACAGCGCAAGATGAACCAGGCATTGTGCCTCTATAATTTGCACTGCTTGTGGTACTAACACCTTTGGAGCCCCTGATGTGTGTGGAATGAGTGAACACACACAGCAGCTCCCATTCATAGTTTTTCCCTACACCACCCATATCAGATTACCATGAACTTGAGGTGATGATTATCCTCAATCACATCAAAACCCAGCCCTAGATACATATCATATTTTTTTTGTACTTCTCTTTCCATTCTGCAATATACATTCTCAAGGATGGGCGCTTTAGTTGTACTGTCAGAAATAATATTATACATTTCCATAGTAGACAATACCCTACTTATTGTAAACAACCTGTTATCTACTTCCTTCACAGACGTAACCTGCACATTAGAGTCTTTCAATCCATTTCCATTATTATTATTAGTGTTCACATTAGTACTGATACATGTAAATCGACTCATATTATTAACATTTATATTTATTGTTCCATTTGGTAAAATGCAATCCTATTTCCCCCACCCCCATCTTTATAAAACCTCCCCCTATAATAATCTCCCAAATACACTCCCAGTAGTACTAGCAATATCACATACACTATACTCCAGCAATTACTGACCCACTATAATAGATATTTGTCCACAATCTCTCATTTGTAGGTCCTTAGTTAACAAACTATGTACATTAGTTGTGTTCATCTTCTTCTATCCTGAAATAAAAGCACAGCCACACGAAACAACGCAAAAGAGGAAAATGTACAAGACATACTCTAAACACAAAGAAAGAAGGAACAAGTGGGGGCGGTGGTAGAAAGAGTGAGAGAGAAAGAGAGGAAGAGAGAGAAAGAAGAAAGGAAAACAGAGAAAAAAAATGCTCCCTGAAAAAGAAAAATGCAGATCTAGCAGCTGAGCTTTGGCCTGCCACTTGGACATGCCACCACACCTGTATCACACATGGACAGGCTGGTGAGGTAATCGGAGTACACATACTATTAAGCCTTGTTTTTAAGAGAACTGATGCACCACTGTGGTCTCAGGAAGTGCTCTACGAACATCAGAGAGGTGAACCCAGTAGCATAATTCTTTAACTTTCACAGCAAGGGTAGTACAAAACACCACCTCATACGGGCTCTGGTACCGAGGTTTGTTCCACCTGTGCACAACATTGCAAACGTAGATATAGTACCACGGAAGCAGTGGTCGGGTCATTATATGCTCAGGATCTGTCCCTGTTGTCTGTGCAGCATCAAGCGTTTCTATAGTCACAATCCTGGGTGCAATCAGTCAGGAGACACATTTAATGACCCGAGTTAGTGTTGTCAAATATTCCCTGAATTCCTCTCCTAACACTGCTGCAGCCCTGTGTGTATCAGAACCCTTCTTACGGGGGTCATGGGGGTATGCATATGCCGGCCAGTGACCTCCTCGCGGGGTGACAAATGATGATCTTTACTTGGCTCTGTACGTAAACTGAAAAGGGCCAGTGGCAAACAGTACACCGAGTTTTTCGTCAATGTGGTGCACAACTTAGAAAACTTACTCTTGAGGAGGCCACTTATTCTTTCCACAACGCCATTGGCCTGTGGGTGATAAATTGAACACATCCGATGTTTGATGACAAGAAGTGCTGTAATGTGTTAGAATAACGCACTGAAGAAATGTGTGCCATTGTCTGACCTTAAAACCTTGCATACGCCCCAGCACAGGAAAACATTCTGAACTTCAGACCTTGCAGCACACCTGGCAACAGGGTACGCATATGGCCGTGCTTCCACCAGCCTTGAGAAAGGACAGACCACCACAATGAGATACTTGGATCCATTACAAGGCTCACCCATATCAGCATAGTCTATGTGTAATACACGGAATGGCCCAGTAGGGTGGGCAAGATGCCCTGTAATGTTCGAGGTGTCATCCCTGTACTAAAACATTGACATGTAGAGCAATGTAGGACCATATCTGTAATGCTTTCCTGGATGTTTGGTGTGAACCACTCCTCCTGCATGTCTGCTGCTATTTGTTGTTTCGAACTGTGAGACAGGTAGTGCAATTGATCAAATGCTACTGCTAGAAGTTCCTGGGGCAACCCTGTCTTCCTAGACCTCTCTTGCCTCCATAACAGATGTGTCAGGGATTGCTTAAACCCTCTCCATAACCAAAACACCTTCTTCCTCTCTGGTGCCCTTCCTTGTAGTTCAATAATCTGGGAGATGGGCAATGCTGTGTAAGGCAATGGATGCTCAATTTCCTGTGGGACAATTACAACTTACTCAGCAGGTACTTAATTTGGCAGATACGCTGCCATTTTGACTGCACGTCGGCGGCTGCGTTCTCCCTCAAGATTTTGTCTGTTCAGTGAGTATGGGCAGTGCACTTGATGACCACCACAACAGATGGCTGCGATAATGCTTCTATCAGCATTTCTAACAGCAATACATGCTACAATGGGGATCCATCCACCCGCCAAAACCCCCTCTACTTCCAATGGGAGGGTCCATTATGTACCAATGTTGTAATGGACGCGAGTCAGAATATATTGTGACATGACACCCTTGCGACGCTCTCAATGGTCTGATGAGCACCACGAGTTGTGTCGTTTGTGCAGAATAACGCGTAGGCAACCTTTTCATGACCACCGTCTTGTACTCTTCTCCCTCAAGGCGTACCACGGCTGCCCCTGTCCATCTCTGCCGATCCTCCTGATCAACTGTGGATGACCCATCAATGAAAAGTACCTCACCTTCTGCTAATGCACAGTGCCTCGCTTTAGGAGTGTCATCCTCTTCCCCCTCGTATGTGGCACAGTCATGTGCAATTAGGCCCTCTGTAGTAGGCATGTCTGTTGAAAAGGGGGCAGGATTCACTGTCTTACACCTAAACACATGGATATGGGGTTTAGAGATGATTATCTCATATGCTGACAACCTTTGCATAGTCAGTGTAGATTTTGACCTTTCCAGAATAGCAAACAAAGAATGTTCCACATACAATGTTAATGAACACCCCATTACGATCGTAGGACATTTCTCTTTGGCAAAGGGAGCAGCTGTTAATGCTTGTTCACTGCATCCAGAATACCACTATAATAGGCCAATGGCTTATGGCCCATAGTGCTTTTTTGCATCAACACTGCTGTCATACGTTGACCATCAGAATAGGAAAACAAATACAATTCCTGTGTATAATCTGGGTGGCCAGTAAGGGTGCCGAAATAAAGACTTCTTTTAAGTCGTCAAACAGTTTGATCATGTCTGCCTGTCCACTGTAAATTGTGGTCCTTTGTTTTTTGTGCTTCCATAAGGGCCTGTAGAAGTGGCCTTGTGTATGACACGTAATGTAGAATCCAGGCCCTGCAGTAGTTACACAGGCCAAGGAACTTCTGCATTTCTTTAACTTAGGCGGGTCTGGTGGTGGCCTGTACTAATGCTACCCTGTCAGGTAGTATCCTTTTCCCATTTGCTGATATGAACTGTGCCAAATAGATTACTTTTTGCTGGCAATATTGTAATTTGGTCTTATCGACCTTGTATCCCTTACAGGCCAACAATTGTAGCAGTGCAGTAGAGTCCCTTCGGCAATGCTGTTCAATGTCACTACACAAGGGCAGATCATCCACGTACAGGATAATTGAATATTCCCAAAATAGGCATGCAGTATTTGGTTGAATATACTCGGTCTCTCACAGTGCCCCTTGGGTAATCTAGTGTTTTCAAACCGCCTCTGGCCTTGCATAAATGCAGTGAAGTACCTCAACGGCAGATGGAGTGGAATCGGGAGGAATGCATTTTTCAAATCCACTACAGTAAAATATGTGGCTTCTTTGGGGATGCTGCATAAAATTTTCGCAGGATTCGGGACTATTGGAAGCTCTTTCTGCACCAAATCATTTAGAGGGTGCAAATCCTGGATCCTTCTCCAATTGTCCTGTTCATTTTTTAACAGAATATATTGCCATGTTACATGGGGTCGTAGATGGCACGATAATCCTCTGGTCCATTAGGGCCTGTATTGCTTTTCTAATGAATTCCTCTGCTGGGCAACACCACACTTGGCTTCAATATTATATGCAGAGGTGTTACCTCTTTAAGTAATTCTATATCATGTGGATTTGTAGTCCACAACTGTGAATGCACGTGCTGTAAATCTTCATCAAAGAATTGGGATGGAGTTAATGCTGCAATTAAGGGACACTGCACTCTTCGGTACTGTATCATTATTTCCCCCTCTTTGTCGTTATTCCCAAACAGCTCATCATCCATCATCTCCTTTAGCTGCACTGTTGATTCTACACAGAGCACTGTGCACCACTCACACTCATCCCAATCCATTCGCAATAGGACAACCCTTTTGTCCGAAACCAGCAACCCCTGTAGGTCCAGCGATACTATTGTTCCTGCCACCACCTCAGGCGACACAGCGGGTCAAAAATAAAATCAGTGGGTACTCGCCAGCATTGCTTGGCAATCTGGAGCGCAGCCTTCATGAGTACTGTAATACCATATTTGAACATGTCTGGATCTACGGGAATCCCGCTTACTACCATTTCCCTTGTCATTATGTCTTTTATCAACATCGTCCTTACAGAGCACATCCAGGCGTGGAACAGACTACTCCATGATCTGTAAAGTAAATAGTCAAGTTTAACTTACTGAGCAGGTCCCTATCCAGTAAATTGATGCGGAAAACCTCAGAATATAGGACGAGTGCCAATACTACTTTCTCTCCCACCTTTACATCCAACTCCTCAGTGTATGGAACCTTGGCAATAGCCCCAGAGAATCACTGTGCATCAAGATTTTTTCCTGATAGTGGAATGTTTCCTTCCATGACACATGATTTAGTTGCATCAGAGTACACCATAAATATGCTTATTTCCTATCTCTGCCCCCACCAACGGTTCCTCTTCAGGATGTGTAGTCATCGATAAGACCGGACACGCGAGTGCTTTCTGTGGGATGTCCTAATCAGGTAATGTGTAAGTTCCAGGGAAAGAAAACATGCTGCATCCTCCCACTGTTGCTCAGCCCCACCTGACACCATATTCACTGGGGCATTAACCCCCCTGCTGTTGCTGAGGCAGGTGCCTTGCTTGTGTGTCCAGCATTTGGGGCTGATTATGAGGTTGGTATTGGCCCTGTGGATACTTCTGACTCTTGTAACGTTGACCCTGTTGCTGGCACCCTAATCCTTGGGGTCCTTTGGGCCCTGTTGCTGTAACCCATAAATATACCCCACTGCAGACCTGATCCTTCATTTGGTTGTGAAATGCCCCCACCTTAAACAATTCCAACATTGTCCAAACCCACCTCCCCTGGGCCCAAACCCTCCTCGTATTGCTTCTCGAAATGCCCTGCTTACTCACTGTGGTCCCCTTGCTGCCACTGTGGGCCAGGGTACTGTTGGCCCCCGCCCCACTGTGCTCGTCCTTCTTTGACCCAGAGCGCCGCAATAGTGGCACTCACAACTTGCTGGGTAGTCTCTGTTCCTTCTACCTGTATAGGCATTGGCACAGGCCCCTGAACTGCTACATTTGCCAATTATTTGTCCACCAATTTCGCTTCATGCCCCTAACGCCTTTGTGATGTTTCCCTCTCCCGCTCCTTAATCCTTTTACAATGAAGCACTATTATACTCTGTATTTCCGGCCATCCCTTTGCCTCAATACCCACAATCTTATCCAGCACCTTCTTCACTTCCTTTGTTATGTTATGTTATGTTATTTTGCATTTATATAGCGCCTTATATACCATTGTTATGGTCTGAAGGCGCTGGTAGGTTGAACGCCCTTGGGAACCAAAATTCAGGTCAGTAGAGAGAGTAGAGGGAGTCCAAAAGTGCGTGTGTGCACCAGGTATGTGTGCAGCTGGTGCGGAAATCGAGTGGTAGCTGCTTCTTAGCTGTAGGTGTGGTGGTTGAGAGGTAAGGAGTATGTGTTCGCTCTGGTCGGTTTTACCCAGAACGAGTGTGGCTGCGTTAGGCCTGAGGAGAACGCCTGGCTGGGGGGTGTGCAACCAGCAATGATTACTTAGAGTGATGTGGAGTAAGCGGGAGATGTAGATATGAGAACAGTTATACCGAATGGTGTCATAGTATCTCTGTGTTCTAGATGAGTGGTGGTGTAAGGGGGAGAGTAAGCGTGGGGTGTGGTATGATGTATGTTTTCAAGTGTTTCCTTCATTCCAAAGCATATTAAGTATCGTCCGTTGCACATATTCGTCCGTTCCTCATACTCGTCCGCTTCACAGATTCGTCAGTCATTATCATCGTCTAGTTCACACCCTCGTCCAGTCCGCACACTTGTCCGGTCCGCACACTCGCCCAGTCTGCACACTCGTCCAGTTCGCACACTCGTCCAGTCCGCACACTCGTCCAGTCCGCACACTCGTCCAGTCCGCACACTCTTGTAGTTTATACTCGTCTAGTCTGGATACCGGCTCCAGATAGGGCACTCGTTCAGTCCACAATGGTCGTCCGGTCCATCCACTCATCGGAAAAGCCAACTACTCGTCTGCTCTCTCTATTCATCCATTCCATACACTCATATGCTCTATGTTTTTTGTCCGCTCCATGGATTCATCTGTTAGGCACACTCGTCCGCACCACACATTTACCTGCTTCACCCAATATCCGTTCCATATATACATCCGCATCCGACACTCGTTCGTTCCATGTACACATCCGTTCCATACGCCCATCCATGCTACACATTTACTTTTTCACTCTCCTCATTCATCCGCTCTCCACAATCATCCGCTTCGCACTAATCTGCTCTCCACACTCGTCCCTTCCCCACGCTCCTCAGCTCTCTTTTGGTCCCCACGCTTGACCGCTCTCCGCACTCAACCGCTCTCCGCACTCAACCGCTCTCCGCACTCGTCCGCCATCTGCTCTCCACACTCATCCGCTCTCCACACTCATCCGCTCTCCACACTCATCCGCTCTCCACACTCATCGGCCATCCGCTCTCCACTCTCATCCGCTCTCCATTCTCATCCGCCATCCGCTCTCTATTCTCATCTGCCACCCGCTCTCCACACTCACCCGCTCTCCACACTCATCCGCTCCCCACACTCATCTATTCTCCATTCTCAAACGCCATCCGCTCTCCACACTCATCCGCTCTCCACACTCGTCCGCCCTCTGCACTCGGCCGCTCTCCGCACTCGGCCGCTCTCCGCACTCGTCCGCTCTCCACTCTCATCCGTTCTCCACTCTCATCCGCTCTCCACTCTCATCCGCTCTCCACTCTCATCCGCTTTCTACACTGACCCGCTCTCTGCACTCATCCGCTCTCTACAACTCATCCGCTCTCTACACTCATCCGCTCTCTACACTCATCCGCACTCCACACTCATCCGCACTCCACACTCATCCGCACTCCACACTCATCGCTCTCCACACTCATCCGCTCTCCACACTCATCCGCTCTCCACCCTCATCCGCTTTCCACAACTCATCCGCTTTCCACAACTCATCTGCTCTCCAGTCTTAACCGCACGCTTCCGTTTAGTGTATTTGTCTGTTCTGTACGCTTCATCCATTCTAACTGTTTCATTCATGTCAATCACTGTATTCCCTTCTCATTCATTATGTCCCTTTCATCGGTTCAGATCTCCAAGTTTCTCAATGATTTATTCCTATTTTCTGTTTCACTGTTTTGATCTACTTTACTCGTTTAGGCCTGTTTTGTGTTTCTAGTTTACATTCGAGTTTATTTAGCTGTCATTTCTCTCTTCATGTAGTTTGATGGGTCGGTATTATTGTGATGATGCTAGATTGGTTTTATGGGAAGAGCCAGGTTTTCAGTAGTTTGCGGAAGGACATTATGTCCTCAGTTAGGCGGATGTGGGGTGGGAGTGAGTTCCACAGGGTTGGTGCCAGGGCAGAGAATGATGATCCGCCTAGCCTGACTGAGTTTGTCTTGGGAATTACTAGGAGGCCGGCTGAGCTTGATCTTAGTGTGCGGGTGGGATGATAAGGTATTAGTTTGTCTTGAAGATATTGCGGTCCAGTTTTATGCAGTGCTCGATGGGAGAGGCATAAGGTTTTGAAAGCTACCCTACGGGCTACTGGAAGCCAGTACAGTGTTTTAAGGGCTGGGGATATGTGGTCACTTGGATTGAGCGCAAGTAGCATTTTGGCCGCCGCGTTTTGTGCTCTTTGGAGTTTATTCAGTTGGTAGGCATTGATTCCGAGGTATAGGGGGTTTCCGTAGTCCAGTCTGGATATAACGATTGATTGGACAGCGGAGACTCTGTTGGGAAATGAGAGGTATGGAAAGACGCGCCTAAGGTTTTTAAGGTGGAGACATTGTTGACTTGGCGCGAGAGTGTTAGGTCGGAGTCTAGGGTGCATTCGAGATTTTTTACTGTTTTGGAGGGTGTAGGTGAGTTGCCCATGGCGGGTGGCCAGGGTAGTGGGCGCGGAAGAAGGTCGGAGTTGCCGCAAACCATGATTTCTGTTTTGGAGGGGTTTAACAAGAGGTGGCTTTGGGTCATCCAGCGCTCTATGTTTACAAGGCAGGATGCCAGGTCGGGTTGGGAGTTGGGTTTCGAGTTCAGGAATTTTAGAATTAGTTGAGTGTCATCAGCGTAGTTGTAACATAGGATGTTGTGTGAATGAATTATTGGTGGGAGGGTGGTCAGGTAGAGGTTGAACAAGAGGGCGGATAGACATGCTCCTTGAGGGACTCCCGTGTCGACTGTTCAAGCTTGGGAGGTAAAGCTGGAGAGTGTTGTTATTTGGTGCCTGTCTTTGAGGAATGAAGCTATGCATTTAATTCCTAGGGAGTGGAGGTGGTCTAGGAGGATTGAGTGATTGATCGTGTCAAAGGCAGCGGATAGGTCGAGAAGGATTAGAGCGGCACATCCTGCGGAGTCTGCTGTCATTTTAAGGTCGTCCCAGATCAAGGTTATGGTTGTTTCGGTTCCGTGCCGAGTTCTGAAACCTGATTGGGCGGGGTCAAGGAGATTGTTGGCTTCGACAAAGGCGTTTAGTTGGGAGTAGGCAGTTCGGTCAATGAGTTTGGCAAGGAATCTGGTGTTTGAGATTGGGCGGTAGTTTTTGGGCTCCAGAGGGTCGAGCGAGGGTTTTTTAATTAGAGGTTTGATGTGTACCATTTTGAATGCTTCGAGAAAAATACCAGAGGAAAGGGAGGCAATTTATGATAGATCTTGCGTGTTCTCCAGCGCTGGTGGAAGCAAAGATTTATTTAAGGGTTGTGGCTGGGCAGGGGTCCAGAGGGGATCCAGATGGTTTGCGGGCAGATAGAAGTTTGAGAAATTGTTCTGGTGATATTGGACTAAAGGATTCGAACGCTGGTTGAGTAGAGGTTGCATTTGACGGGCTGGCCGGTATGGGAGGGGGATTGTTAATTGGTTGTATGAGAGCCAGTTTGGTGTTTAGAGTTTTTGTCCTTTCAATAGCTGTGGTGTAAAAGTGGAGGGAGAGTGAGTCACACAGTTATTGTGACGGGGTCAGGACGGTTGTATTACAAGTTGGGTTGGTGAATTTAGAGATGATTTTGTGGAGTTCTTTGCTTGGGTTTTTGCAGTTTAGGATTCGGGTGTTGTAGTGGGCTTTTTTAGCTTTCCGGATTTCAGCCTTGTAACGGTACAAGTGTCGGGCCAAGGTGGTCCTGCTCTCGAGGGTTTTCTCTTTTTGCCAATTGCGTTCTAGGTATTTGTAGTGTCGTTTACTGGTCTTCAGCTCAGGAGTGAACCATCTGGGGAACGGGACACGGCGGGTTGATGGTTTGCATGGAGGGGTGAGTCGCATCAGAGATGTGTTGAGCCATGAGTCAAAGGCCTCAGGTGTTAGTTGGTTGTTAGGGTGGCAGGTAGGTGGTGGAGGCTGGAGGAGTGCCTCGGCTAGGTCCGGGGTGATTATTCGTTTTTTCCAGCATTTTCGTAGGTTAGGAGGTTCAGATGCGGGTACGGGTAGGGGGCCGGGTGCGGGGATGGCAAACGAGAGAATGAAGTGGTCGGACCAGATGATAGGAGTGGGGGGCATTAACCGAATCTGGTTGTTGGAGCTAAAGATGGCGTCGAGAGTGTGTCCTTTAAAATGAGTCGGTCCGTTTATGTGGGGTTGGAGATTAATTGCATCTAGACCATCAATCAGGGCGTATGTCATAGGATTGGTGGGGATGTCGAGCCATATGTTGAAGTCTCCGAGAAGGGTGAGGTTGGGATGGTTTATTTGGAGGGTGGCAATAGAGTCGCAAAGGTTGTTTGCGAAATGTCTATCGTAGCCAGGGGGCCTGTAGATTATTAGGAAGGTGTGTGAGAGCGACGGGGAGAGGGATAGTTTAACGAGGAGGGATTTGCAGGATGGAATGGAGGGTTGGTTGTCCATGATTGAGGCGCGGAAGAGAGATTTGAAGACAAATGCTACCCCCCCTCCTCTGGATGGACGGTTCAGTGGGATGAGGCAGTAGTTGGGCGGAAAGGCTTCATTTGCGATTGGGCTGAAATCATCAGAGAACCAGGTTTCGG
This sequence comes from Ambystoma mexicanum, assembly GCF_040938575.1. Taxonomy (NCBI): domain Eukaryota; kingdom Metazoa; phylum Chordata; class Amphibia; order Caudata; family Ambystomatidae; genus Ambystoma; species Ambystoma mexicanum. The sequence goes on from NC_090933.1 coordinate 1,143,915,143, forward strand.
TGATGAAAACTAGGTCTGGTTTGACGGAGGTGAGGAGGTCAAAGATGCAGTGTCTGTTTTTGCTACAGAGCGGGCGTTAAATAGGATACAGTTCACATTGGCAGGGAAGGTTGGTCTTGGTGCTGGAGCAGGATTGGGCGGAGGGGGAGAGAGTGGAGGGAGAGGGGTAGGGTAGGTGATGCTAGGGAAAAGAGGGCGAGTCGGGAGTTTTGCTGGCTTACGGCGGGGTTGGGTGGATGTGTGTTGTGGGATGATCGGGTTTGGGGAGGGGGATTTGAGGACGGGGGAGGGCAGTTGGGAGTTTCGGTTGCGGTTGAGGAGAAATCGAGGGGGAGGGGTTTCAGGAAGGGAGAGGCCACGGGGGAGGGGGGAGATTGTGGGGGAGAGGTGGTGGGTCGAGACAAGGGAGGCGAGGAGAGCAGAGAGGTTGAGGGGGACCAGGAACGCTTCCTCTTTATTTTCTTTGCTGCGATTGGTGTGAGAGAGAGGGTAGGGGGGTCAGAGGGGGAGACGGAGGCAGCTTCGGTTCTCGCTAGGGCTAGGCGCGCAGTTTTTAGGGAGGGGAAAGGGTGCAGTCGGGGGTGGGAAGGTGGCAGGGGTATGATGGCAAGGCGGGGGTGGGTGACTGCAGGGTGGGGTGTGGTAGTGGGGGGAGCGGGCATGGGCAGTGCTGGCGGGTCGCAGTGGGGTTCAGGAGATGAGCGGTCTTGGGGTGGGTGGCACGCTATCGTGCCCCCCTGGCTTGGTGTTTGGTGAGGGTGCTGGCAGGGATTGCGGAGGATGATGGGTTGTCTTGGGAGGGGGGGAAAGGAGGGCAGATCGGAGAGTGGAGGGGGTCCATGGGAGTCGTTTCTGACGGGCACTGGTGGAGTTGGTGCACTCATGATTGGTGTGAGCTTTGGGTTGATTTAGGAGGGTTTTCTGATTGTGATTCTAGGGTCGGTGACTCACACTTATAGGTACACTTCTGGGCTCAACTAGTCAAGGACTAATTGGTGCTTCTAAGCAATTGTGTATGCTTCTAAGTGCAACTTGGTACGGTTCTAAATGCAATTGGGTACACTTTCTAAATGCAGTTGGGTATACTACTGAGTTGAGCAACTTTTCAGAGACGCTAATGAGCGCAACTTCAAATGTAGTTGGGTATACTTCTAAATGCAGGTGGGAACAGTCCTAAATTCAACTTTCTCAGAGAGGCTATAGGGTGCAATTTTTAAATGCAATTGGGTACACTTCTAAATGTTGGTGGGAACAATTCTAAATTCAACTTTCTCAGAGAGGGTGCAGGGTACAGTTCTAGAATGCAGGTGGGAACAGTTCTTAATTCGACTTTCTCAGCGAGGCAATTGGGCGCAGCTTCTAAATAAAATGGAATATTTCTAATGCAGGTGGGAACAATTCTGAATTCAACTTTCACAGAGAGGCTATTGGGTGCAACTTTCAAGTGCAACTGGGTACACTTCTAAAATGCTGTTGGGCACATTTCTAAATGCAGGTGGGAACAGTTCTAAATTCAACTTTCAGAGAAACTATTGGGTGCAGCTTCTAAATGCAATTGGGTACACTTCTAAAATGCTGTTGGATACACTTCTAATTGCAAGAGGGAACAATTCTAAATTCAACTTTCACAGAGAGGCTGTTGGGCGCAGCTTCTAAATGCAATTGGGTACACTTCTAAATGCAGGTGGGAACAATTCTAATGCAGGTGGGGACAATTCTAATGCAGGTGGAGACAATTCTAAAATCAACTTTCTCAGGGAGGCTATTGGGGGTGCTTCAGAATGTGAGTGGGGACAATTCTAATTCAACTTTCTCAGAGAGGCTATCTGGCGCAACTTCCAACTGCAATTGGGTACACTTCTAAATGCAGGTGGGCACAGTTCTAATGCGGGTGGTAACAGATCTGAATTCAACTTTCACAGAGAGGCTATCGGGCGCAGCCTCTAAATGCAACTGAGTACACTTCTAAATGCAATTGGGTACACTTCTAAATGCAGGTGGGAACAATTCTAATGCAGGTGGGGACAATTCTAAATTCAACTTTCACAGAGAGGCTAATTGGGCGCAGCTTCTAAATGCAATTGGGTACACGTCTAATGCAGGTGGGGACAATTCTGAATCCAACTTTCACAGAGAGACTGTTGGGCACAGCTTCTAAATGCAATTGGGTACCATTCTAAAGCAGGTGGGGACAATTCTAAATTCAACTTTCTCAGGGAGGCTATTTGGTGCAACTTCTAAATGCAATTGGGTATACTTCTAATGCAGGTGGGAACAATTCTAAAATCAACTTTCACAGAGAGGCTATTGGGTGCAAGATTCAGGTGCAACTGGGTACACTTCTAAATGCAAGTGGGAACAGTTCTAAGTTCAGCTTTCACAGAGAGGCTATTGGGTGCAGCTTCTAAATGCAATTGGGTACACTTCTAAATGGAGGTGGGAACAGTTCTAATGCGGGTGGTAACAGATCTAAATTCAACTTTCACAGAGAGGCTACCCGGCGCAGTCTCCAAATGCAACTTTGGCAAACCCTTCTTTACAATAAAATAGAATAATGGTATCAGTTGATCCCACGCCCTCCTGTCTCAGCTCTCCACTTCCCTTCCATTTTAAGAATAAATCTAGCTGTGTCCTCATCATCACCTACGGTATACTGCCTCAAGGACTGTACATCGGGAGTATTCGGGAAGGCCCTACGTAGTGTGACCCATATCAATGCCCTAAGTTCATTAAATGATGCTCCATCATGTCCATCTTCTCCCAGAGTTACTCCCGGGAATCTGGCCTTAACCCACACGTCCCAAGCCTGATCCCAAATTACGGTAACCAACAGCCTCTTAAGATGCCCTATTGCTAGGGGCAACCCTGCTATTTGCTTTTCAAACTCATATATCCACTTGCTCATCCCTGATGTGAGCTGTTGGAGGGCCTTAATTCAGTTATTCGTATCCATTTGGGGTCAGGTCACATACTGTTTCCTCCCTGCCCCTTATGGATGAGAGGCATCTGCATCTTTGTTCTACTTCCCACACCCTTCCTCGTAATTCCTCGTCTCTTTACCAACACCATCCGGCCAGCCCTATTTCTCAACCTGTCTCCACCCATAAACCTCCTCCTTGGGGGATATTTTCAGCCTCCTCTTCAACCCTCCCTTCTCATTCGCTCTGATCCGCTGGGAACGTACCAGCATCCCCTTCCTCCACATCCTCTCCAAACACTGTATTCTCCTCTCCCAAGATAATCCACCCACCCAGATTCCTTTCTTTCTCAACACCTACACGTCTTATACCTTCAGTATCCATCTTAAGCAGCACTTCCCCTGACTTCCACTCTCCCGATCCTTCTCTCAACGCACTTATATACGTCACTGTTCCTGGGGATGTCTGTATCCTTTTTAGTTCTGTTAGTAATCCTGTCAACCTATCCTCAAACTCCCTAGACCTGAAACCTGCCGATGCCGGTACTTTGGGTGGATTGTGATATGGGGGTTGGGGAGCAGTAGCCTGTGGTGTTACTGATTCTGCGGGAGACCCTACCACAGCAGAAGGGATCCCTATCGGAGCAGGTACATAACTTGGATTAGTGTATCCTTCTGCAGGATATGTTGTCACCTACACCTCACTCGCGTACCGCTAGCTCCATCTCCCCACCTTTCTTCCTTCTGCACTTCTCATCTTTCTGTCTCTGCTCACTCCATTCCGTTGATCTTCTGCATCTTCAAACATATGCCAAAGATCGAGAATCTCTTTTCGCTTCTCTATCTGCTTCCCCTTCTATTTTGCTTCAAGAAATGTGGACATGCGTTCCAAAATGCTCTTGTTGCATGATGCCTCCCCTGGCCCTGGGAAGGGCATTCCCCCTCCTGCTGTCTCTGCGCTCCACTGCTTATATTTCTCCACCCTGTCATGATACAGTGGCGGGCCTTGCACATGTGCTCTATTGGTTATCATCCCCATACTAGTGACGTCTATCTCTTACGAATCCCGCAAAAACCCTCTAACATGCTGCACACACTGGTGCTTGTTTGTAACCACAAAAACAAGAAAATCACCTACCCTTCTCTATCACTCTTCCCTGCACGCACACACCACTCCACAAGATCATCCAACACCACACTGCGACGCACACAATTACCGCCCCTTCGAGGGCCTGTTCCCTACCCAAAAAGCAGAAATACAATACATTAAAACAATACGCTAAACCAGCAACCATTGCTTGTTCCAGGCCTACTACATATACAAGACCACTACTCTTATTTTTATATTCCTACTTGAAATAATATAATATCCTGTGGTACCACCTTACTGTACAGACTGGAGGGGGGTGTCTGTACTTCCGCTCTCTATATGGTAGAGGAGAGGCACAGAGGACCCCAGCCAAGATTCTCTATTATTGGTAACGTAGTCGAGCAATCAAGGCCTAGCTTCTCAGGAGGTGATGCAGGCTGGTTCTTAAGTACAGTGTCGTCCCCGAACCCCCACAAAGGAATGTCCACACACTGTATTACCGAAAACACAGTCTTTATATAATTAATATTCAAAGGTAGGTACACGATCACAATAACGCACTTTGTACTCGGAAATCAGCAATGATAAATATATACAATTCTAAAGTCATACCACCAATGTTATCAAATCTCATTAAAGTGCATCAACTGTAAGGTTAAAATGTCACACAGATCAATAACGAGGACACCAGCAATAGAGATAGGAAGGAACGTAAGATGGTTGAAACGATAGGCAGAATGCGGGCCTATACCGATAGACACAGTTCTGTGTGGAGGTCCCTCCACCTGGGCAACCTGTAAAATAAAGATATATAGCACAAGCCCAGTCCATATATTGTTCAATAGCCTTATTTCCTCCTATTAAGGTTTTACCCCCCCAATGTACCTGGTGGAGTAGAGTTCTTCGAAGACGCGTCGAAGGATCCTTCTTGAGCGACTCCCTTTAAAGCAGGAGCCACGGATCGTCGAGAGGCGTTGAAGATGGTGAACTTGTTGTCGACGGCGGCGATGAGAATTTCAAGGGTGCCAAGACCCCGATGTCAATCCAGAGGGTGCTCATCAGCGACGTCCTGCGAGGATGAGGTGTGCTGGGCACCTCGGCGACGGATTGTTCAGGACCGCAAAGAGTTTCAGAAGAACTGTGGCCCAACAAGGGCGTCGAGGCGTCGAAGTCTTTGTGGCCTTCAGGTGGCGGGAAACCCACCGGCGGATTCTCCTTGGCGCGTTGGTCGTCCTCGGCTTTCTCCGGTGGGACAAAGCGGTCGACGTTGCAGACAAGGGAGTCCTTGGATTCAAAATTTTCTAAGGCAAAGGAGCGGGCGGCTCCGGTCGGCGGCGGCACGGCGTCAAGTGGTCCCCACGGCTGGACAACACAACTTTGACGGGCTTCCAGCGGTTACACAAGCCTGCGAACCCTGGTCAATGGCAATAGACTTTGACAGGGGTGAAGTCCGGGTGCTTTGCTTCGTTCTCCTTAGCGGTACCGTCTCGGTTAGGCAGCCTTTCGAGGGACTGACTTCCAGGGAGCTTCGGCGAAGGTTAGCGGTGCTCGATGGTCCCTCGGAGCACGGGAAGAGGCCGCCTTGCCAGGTCCTCTCTCGGATCAGTCTTTGACGGGTTTGGCAGCTTTCAGATCAGGTCGAAGCAAATGCAACAGCAAGTCTTCTTCTTCCAGCTGGACGTCGAGGATCAGCAGTTCCAGTTACTCCTCAAGTGTAGACACAGCTTCTGAACAATTTCCAGTGGTGAGATATACTATCTTGTCTCTCATCCACACTGCTGGGTCACTCTCAGCAGCCAATCAAACAGAAGGGCATTCATGCATTCAGTCAGCCAATCAGGCACACTGTGCATTCAAGCCATCCTCCTCCCTCTCAGACACTCACAACAAGGAATGTGGATTGGGACAAGTACCCAGCCATTCAACACTACACACTGCATTCAGGCCAGTTTCGGGCAGGGCTGTCTCAGTCTTTGTCTCTCATACCAAAAACCAGACAACCACAACAAGAAGTGCATATTGGTCACACACTCCATTCACCCAGGTCCCACCCACAGGAACAACTCACAACATACCGTCACTGGGAAGGCTCCAGTCAGTCTCGACTGGACTTCACAACAACACCATATATGGAACTTCTTCCCAACGGCCGGTCAGGGGGAAGGGACAGAGCCAGGGCTTCCCAGGACTTTGGGAAAACAAGGTAATAGGTAATAGAAAGCAAGAGGCCACAGGGGCCATCTTGTTTTCCATCAGGAATCAACGGGTTCCAATGGCACGGCCTGGGTACCCCAAAAAGGAGGATACCCAGTGCACCTGTCAAATTCATCATGGAGCTGCCACCAGCCCATACCCTGCTCTGCGTGCCACCCACAGGTGCCCAAAAACATACACTAGTGGCACAGGGTTGTACCCCCACCCATGGGTGCCGTAAGGGTATCTCACGGTCTGTTCACCAAACCAAAAGAGAGAGAGCTGCACCGCCAGGAGTCCCACATGAACTCCTGCACGGAAAATATGACAAAACACATGATAAAAGGGCAGTAAAGGACAAGGATACGGAGGCTCTGTCCCTCTGATGCATTTCCAGCATCACAGTTGCCCCCCCCCCAGAATGAGGTGGAGGGTGCCTAATCTCCCACGGGATAGACACCCTCATCCAGACGGTCAACATACCTTCTGGAAAGGCCATCTGCATTATCGTGACTCTTCCCTGGTCTGTGCTCTATGGTGAAGTCTAGCCCTTGCAGGCTAATGGACCACCTGAGCATAAGCCACTTCAGGGGTATATGATCTGTTTGGACCTTGAAGGTAGACCCCGTAAGGTAGGGCCTAAAATGCCTAGGGCTCCAAACTATACTGAAACACTCCTTCTCAACAGTAGCCCACCTAAGTTCTCTACCCTTAAGTTGTCTACTGATGAAGATGATGGGATGTTCCCTCCCTTTGTCATCAAACTGGGACAAGACAGCTCCAATTCCGGTGTCACAGGCATCCGCCTGGACGATAAAGGGTCGGCTGTAGTCAGGCGCACACAACACAAGTGCCCTACACAGACTTTCTTTCAAGCCATCAAAGGCCCTCTGACAGTCTTCTGTCCAATTAACCTTCCTAGGCTGTTTGGGGGAAGTCAGAGCTGTCAGTGGTGCAGCTATGGTTCCATAGTCCACCATGAAATTGCGATAATACCCAGTGAGGCCCAAAAAGGCTCTCACCTGGTTTTGAGTAGTGGGAGTCTCCCAGTCCTGTACATCCTGTACCTTACTGGGGAGAGGTTGGATTTGACCCCCTCCTACCTCATGACCAAGATATGTGACTTTCCTCTGAGCTATCTGGCACTTGGTGGCCTTGATAGTGAGGTTAGCCATTTTCAATGCCTGCCACACCTTACCCAGATGTGTCAAATGCTCTTCCCAAGTGGAACTGTAGACGGCAATGTCCTCTAAATAAGCCAAACAAAAGGCTTCCAGCCCATTGAGAGCATGATTGACCAATCTCTGGAAGGTGGCAGGGGCATTCTTCAACCCAAAAGGCATGACCCTAAACTGGTAGAGTCCCTCTGGTGTTGAGAACGCCGTCTTTTCCTTTGCATGGCCCGTCAGAGCTCTTTGCCAATAGCCTGAGGTGAGGTCAAAGGTGCTCACAAATTTGGCAGCACCTATGGTGTCCACGAACTCATCAGCCCTGGGCAATGGGTGTGCGTCAGTTTTGGTGACGGCATTGACTCCTCGGTAGTCCACACAGAACCTCCAACCCTTGGTACCTGCCTGGGAACTTGCCTTGGGGACAAGGACCACAGGACTGGACCAGGGACTGGTTGAGGTTTCAATAACACCCAGATCCAACATATTGGCGACCTCAGCCTGGATGTGGTTCTTAACAGTGTCTGACATACGGTAGCTCTTGCTTTTGACAGGCACGCTGTCACCAGTGTCAATCTCGTGCTTACACCACAGTGTAAGGCCTGGCGTCAGCGAAAACAGTGAGGCATACTGCTGGAGCAAAGTCCTGCAGGGCCTCTGCTGCTCTGTTGTCAAATCTGGAGAGAGATACACTCCCTCCACTGAGCCATCCTGAGGGTTGCTATACAGCAAATCAGGAAGGGGCTCACTCTCATCCTCTTCTTGCTCTGAAGCTAGCAAGAGACATGAGACTTCTGCTCGCCTGTGGAAAGGCTTGAGCCGATTAACATGGAATACCTGAGGGGCTACCCCTGGGATTCCCATGTCAACCAGATAATTGACCTCGCCCATCTTGGAGATTATCCTGAAGGGTCCAGTCCATTTATGTGCCAATGCCCGAGGCTTGGTAGGCTCCATCACGAGGACCTCCTGTCCCGGAGTCCAATCCATTTGCGATGCTTTAAGGTCATGCCAGTAGTTGTTCAATTCCTGGCTGGCCTTGAGATTCGCTGTTGCCCTACCCATCATCTGTGTCATCTTCCTTCTGAGGTCTAACACATAGTCCCCCACTTGCTTGGCGGGACCTGGAGGGGTGGCCTCCAAACCTTCTCTGATCAAGGCAAGGGGCCCCCTCACGGGATGTCCAAAGAGTAACTCAAAGGGGCTGAAACCAACACCCTCTTGAGGTACCACCCTGTAAGCAAACAACAGGCATGGCAGGAGGAGATCCCATTTCCTCCTTAGGGGCTCGTCCAAAGCACCTATCATGCCCTTGAGAGTTTTATTAAATCTCTCAACCAGACCATTGGTCTGGGGGTGGTAAGAGGTGGAGAACTTATAGGTTACTCCGCACTCTTCCACATGGTCTTCATGTAACTAGACATGAAGTTGGATCCTCTGTCAGAGACAACCTCCTTGGGGAATCCAACATGGGTGAAAATGCCCAAGCGAGCCCGGGCCACCACCTTGGCAGGTACAGTCCGAATGGGTATAGCCTCAGGGTACCTGGTGGCATGATATACCAAAACCAGGATGAACCGATGTCCACCTGAAGTGGGAGGGTCCAGGGGACCGACGATGTCGATGCCCACCCTCTCAAATGGTGTGCCAACCACTGGTAATGGCTGCAGTGGGGCAATGACACTGCCTCCAGTCTTTCCAGACAACTGACAAGTTGGGCAGGTCCTGCAGTGGGACTCCACTTCTACTCCTATCCGAGGCCTGTAGAAATGGGCAGAGAGCCTCTGCTTAGTCTTCTTGGTAACAAGATGACCAGCTAAGGGCACCTCATGCGCCAACTGCAGTAGGAAGGGCCTGTAAACCTGGGGTACCACCAACCTCTTGAAGGCACCAGGATCAGGCGTAGTGGGCTCACTAACAAGGACCTCACCCTCCCAATAAATCCGGAATGTCCTAGGCACTTCTCCTTGTGCCTGGGTCAGGGCCTGTTTCCTCAGACCCTCGAGAGAGTGGCACTCTCCCCGTCCTTTACAGAAGTCTGCCCGGGCGGGTCCCGTTTCAGCTAACAAGCATTGAAGATCGGGATGATCCTCCGGGTTCAGAACCTCTCCCACAGGAGAGTCTTCTGGCTCTTCTTCCACAGGAGTTGAGACGGGCTTTACCACTGGATCCAGCCCGTCTGGAGCATGGATCCCAATGGGTGCTGTAGGAACAGCAGGAAGAGAAGGAGCTCTGTCCACAGAGGTGGCCTTCTTGCTCTTCCTTCGTCTTGCCTTAGGCCGCGACTTTGGCTCGGGTACCTGACTCACAGCTAGACCCGGGGTCACCTGTGACCTAGTGACCGCAGCCGCAGTCATGGGAAGAACATCAGAGATCAATCCCAACTCTACTAGATCATTACCTAACAGAATGTTAGCAGGGACATTGTCCTGAACCAGGACAGGAAGCTTTGTTGTCTTGTCTCCAATTACGAGTGTGACTAAGGCTACAGGCGATAATTTGGGAGGTTCACCAGCTAACCTGGTGGTTCTCAGAGGAGCACCTACATAGTCCTCTGGCTTGAGCAGGGTCCTGTCCACCACTGTCATGCTTGCCCCAGTGTCCCTCAAACCAGTAGAAGGCTGGCCATTCAGGAGGACACTTCTCAAAAATCTACGGGTGTTCTGTGAGATAGTCGCCAGTACTTCTGCGTACTGGTGCCAGTCCCCAAGGGACACTAAGGAAATCTCTACAGGAGCACCAAATGTGATCCCTGTAGAGGAGGGGAGGACAGTGGCCTCCACCTCAGACATGGGGTAAGGGTAGGTCAGGCTGACAGCCTGTACTCCAAGTGCCTTACCTTTACACTTGGAGTCACCCCTCTCATGATCCAGTGCCCCACAATCCCAAAAAGTGCTGGGAGTATGGGGTACGGTACTGGAACCACTGGGAGCCTGCTTTGCAGCAGGTGGACCACTACTCTTATTCCCACCCACAGATGACTTATCCCCACTATATTTTTGGGTCTTCGGAGAGGAGGGTTTAGGTTTACCCGACTGTGACTGCTTTTGGGACTCCTCAGCTCTCTGAGAGGCCCCCTTTTCTTTGTCCTTGTCCTTCCCACTGGAGTCCTTAGTTGCTGGGACCTGACACTCTCACTGGGTTTTGCTGAAGTCTCCACTCTAGCTTTCTCTAGCTGGATTCTCTGACATTCAGTGTCCTGGTTCTTGAGTTCAAGATCCTTATTTTTGAGTTCAAGATCCCTATTCTTGAGCTCCACTTGTTGAGCCAACTCCTCCTTCTTAAACTCAGCATCTATTTCCAACTTGCGATATTCAAAGGTTAATTTCATCCTTAATAACTCAAGCTCCAAGGAATTGCTGGGGTTCGGAACAGAGGCAGCAGGAATGGTGGCATTCCCAGAAACAGATACAATAGAACCCCCAGGGGCAGAGTCCTCATTGGTTGCATTCCCCCCTCATCAAGAGTTTCACCATCAGTCTGGTAGTCCACCAGGGCAGCTATCAGCTCAGCCCTAGGTTTATCCACAAAGTCTAACTCCCTGGCTTCACAGGCACTCTGAAGAGCCTCTAAGCTCATCCTAGTCAATTTACCATTTGCAATAGACTCCATTGCTTGTAATGCAGTTATTTTGTACACACCCAAACCTAATTTAATAAAGTGCAGATATTTTGTAAGTGGCACGGTTATACACTGATTCTTAAAACCATAAGCATCCCACCGCTGCCACCATTGTAAAGACTGGAGGGGGGTGTCTGTACTTCCGCTCTCTATATGGTAGATGAGAGGCACAGAGAACCCCAGCCAAGATTCTCTATTATTGGTAACGTAGTCGAGCAATCAAGGCCTAGCTTCTCAGGAGGTGATGCAGGCTGGTTCTTAAATACAGTGTTGTCCCCGAACCCCCACAAAGGAATGTCCACACACTGTATTACCGAAAACACAGTCTTTATATAATTAATATTCAAAGGTAGGTACACGATCACAATAACGAACTTTGTATTCGGAAATCAACAATGATAAATATATATAATTCTAAAGTGGTACCACCAATGTTATCAAATCTCATTAAAGTACATCATCTGTACGGTTCAAATGTCACACAGATCAATAACGAGGACACCAGCAATAGAGATAGGAAGGAACGTAAAATGGTTGAAACGATAGGCAGAATGCTGGCCTATACCGATAGACATAGTTCTGTGTGGAGGTCCCCCCACCTGGGCAACCTGTAAAATAAAGATATATGGCACAAGCCCACCCATCCATGGGTGCCGTAATGGTATTCCACGGGTCTGTTCACCAAACCAAATGAGAGAGAGCTGCACTGCTAAGAGTCCCACATGAACTCCTGTGTGGAAAATATGACTGTAACGCTCACCTGACTCCCACGGAGGCGCTGGCCTGGTTCGCGCTGCTGTGATCTCTTCTAAGGTGATGCGCAGGGTTCGGAAGACGGACTGGACCGGGCCCCCAAATCTGCTTGTCTGGCTTGCAGAAGTATCCTTCTGTAGGCGAAAATAGGGGATTAACTGTCTGCGGGGTAATGCAATCAGCCTCCCACTTTTCCCTCTCACCCTCCTCGAAACCCTTCTGTGATTCCTCGTAGCGTCTCACCTTAGGGTCTGGAAGGACGAGCTCTCCATCCTGCTTCTGATGCAGGGGCGCGTTGGTATCCAGTTACTTCACTGGATTTTCGGATTGGTGAGAACTAAACTTGCTTGGCTTCCAGGTAAATTTTTTGAAGAGAGGTTCCCCTTGTGTCCATGCATTAATGTACTAATGCTAGTGTCTTTTTCCCCATAGGGGCCGGGGTACGGAATGCCGGGGAACAGGCACCGACCCGAGATGAGAGGTGAAATCCTTGTAGAAATCAGGTAAGTCTTTAATGAGTGTTTTTTGGTAATGTCTTTTCATTCGCTCATTAACGCTGATGTCTCTTTTTCCCCTTAGGGGCTGGGGTCCGGAAATGCCAGGATGCGGTGCGGACCCGAAATGAAGAGGGAATGAATCAACAGGTAAGTCTTAACATTGAGATTTAGCTTTCCTTATTCCCTTCTCTCTCTCACCTTTTGTTCTGGTCTTTTTCTCCCTAGGCGCTGGGACGTGACTGCGAATCCCGATGATCGCTGCTGAACATGGAGGCGCCCTGTAAAGGTGAGTGGAATGCGGCGCTGCAGCGATCGACGCGATGAGCTTTTAAATAAAAGTCTTCCTTTTCAGGATTGTCGGCGAGATGTCTCCGGGATGCGGATTTAGCAGGTAAGGACTTTTCCTTCTTCTGTTCTCTTCTTCTCTTCCTTTGCAGGTGATCCAGGATGCTCGCAGGCGTGGCAGAAGTCAGGATGCAGGAGCAGACACGGTGAGCGTCCAGCTGCTAGATGCAGAACAACGCGAAGCACGTGTGGCTGTTCGGGTGGGGTTTAAATAGCCTTGGAAGAAGTTCCAGGTATGTATCCTTCCTCCAATCAGGTATGTATCCTTCCCCGACCAGCCCGGATGGTAAATTAGTCACCACAGGTAAAGTAGTTCCTTTCAGGCCTCAAGGAGGCCGGGATCCTGCAGCATGGTCTGCATCAGGTAAGTGCACCCAAGCACTTCCATAATGAGCCTGGCGCCTATGGCGCCAGGACACTATCCAAAGGGCCCCTATTTGGGGTTGCTGGGTCCTTCCTTGGGGACTGGATGTCCGCTTTCGGGGACGCAGGGCTTGAACCGGCTCCCCGGGAGCGGGCATCATGACAGCACTCCCCCCCAAGGCCCCTCCCAAGGTGGTTCCCTCCGGGGGTTTTGGTTTGTCTGGGAAGAGTAGGTGGAATTTCCTGACTAATCGAGGTGCATGCACATGGTCGCTGGGTTCCCACGACCTCTCCTGAGGTCCGTACCCCTTCCAATCAATTATGTAGAACAGTTTTGACCTAAACATTTATGAGTCTAAAATGTTCTTCACTTCGAATTCGGGCTCCCCATCTATTAGAATAGGTTCTGGAGGTTTGAGTAGTCGGGTTCCGGGTACCACTGGTTTCAGAAGTGACACATGAAAAACAGGGTGAATTTGCATACTAGCTGGTAAATCAAGTTTAACAGCCACTGGGTTAATTATTGCCGTAATAGAATAAGGTCCCAGATATTTTGGGTTAAAAGTTCGAGGCCCTTTGAGTGGTAAATGTCTGGTAGCTAACCACACTTGATCCCCAATCTGATACGGAGGTGCTTCACTCCGATGTAGATCAGCATTCTCCTTGTATTTTCTCTTGGCTTGTTGTAAATGCGTAGTTGCCTCTTTGAAGGCTTGGGTAATTGTAGAATGCAGATGTTCTACTGCAGGCATTCCGAGGTTCTGAGGTGAGTCAAGGTTTGAGGTTCGAGGGTGATGCCCAAACAAAGTATAAAAAGGACTGTGGCCAGTTCCAGAGTGTACCGAATTATTATATGCGTATTCGGCTATCCAAAGAATGTCTTTCCAGTTGCTTTCAGATTGCTGTAACATACACCGTAAGTATTGCTCAAGGGTCTGATTTGTCCTCTCGGTCTGACCATCGGTCTGAGGGTGGTGACTGGTCGATAATCTTAAGTCGATCTGCGCCATTTGACAACATTTGCGCCAGAAGTGGGAAATGAATTGGCTTCCCCGGTCAGAGATTAGTATAGATGGGAATCCATGTAGCCGAACAATATTTTCGAGGAATTCTTTGGCTAGGACAGAAGCTGAAGGTAAACCTTTCAAAGGAATAAAGTGGGCCATTTTGGAAAACAAATCCACATTACCAGAATAGTATTGTACCCTGAACAAGGAGGCAGGTCCTTAATAAAATCCATTGATAGGGTGTGCCAGGGTGCTGGCGGTATGTCTAGAGGTTGAAGGAGACCGGCTGGTCTTTTCTTTTGACTTTTATTTTGGGAGCAAACACCACAGGGCATCGCAAAAGATTTAACATCTTTTCGCCAAGAGGGCCACCAAAATTGTCGTTTCACCTTTTCCTCTGTCTTGGCAATACCGGGGTGTCCCTCTATTAATGCATCATGATAACCGGAAATAACTAGTTTGTGTAATTCCTTATGTGGCAGGAATAAGCGTCCTTGGAAATAAGGTAAATCATTATCTATGGTAAAGTCTGATCCCTTTTGTATCCAATCCTGTAAGGTTGTAGGGTCCAGGAGTTGTTTCACTCTGGCTTGAATGTCTTCAAGCGTCTGTAACGAAGTCATGCCTAGAATCCTCTGTTCGGGAATTATTGGTACTGGTTCTGCGTTTGTATCAGATTCTCCCAATCCAATTCGGGATAAGGCGTCTGCTTTGCCATTCTTGCAGCCAGGTCGATAGGTAATCACGAAATCAAATTCAGCGAAAAACAAAGCCCATCGGAGCTGCCGTGATGACTGAGCCTTGGCGGTTTTCAAATACTGTAAATTCCGGTGATCAGTGATCACTGTGATGGTATGTCGAGCGCCAAGCAGATAATGCCGCCAGGCTTTAAAAGCGGACTTAATGGCTAACAGTTCTTTGTCCGTGATTGCATAATTAACCTCGGGTGCCGAGAATTTTCTGGACCAAAATGCTACGGGATGCAGTTGGTTGGTTTCGGGATCTCTTTGGGACAGGACAGCTCCCATGGCTAGGCTGGATGCGTCAGTCTCGACGACATAAGGGAGATCTAGACGCGGGTGTTTCAATATAGGTGCAGAGGTAAACTTAGCTTTTAAATCCTGAAAGGCCTGCTCGGCTTCTTCAGACCATTCAAAACGTTTATTTTTCCTCAAGAGTGCAGTAATGGGTTGTACCACGCGTGAAAATTCCGGGATAAACCTGCAATAGAAATTGGCAAAGCCGAGCATGCTTTGAACCCCTTTTACAGAGCTAGGTGATGGCCATTTGAGGATGGCATCCACTTTTCTTGAGTCAATTCGGACTCCTTTGGGTGTCAGGATGAAACCTAGAAACTCGACTTCTGTGGTATGGAAAACACATTTCTCCAATTTAGCAAATAGTTTGTGTTGGCGCAGTTTTTCAAGTACTGCCCTGACGTGTTTTCTGTGATCAGATTCCGAAGAGGAGTACACCAGAATGTCATCGATATATACGACAACACAAACATCGATGAGTTCCCGAAGGACATCATTCATGAAGTATTGGAAGGCAGCCGGCGCGTTACGCAATCCGAAAGGCATCACCTGGTACTTGAATAATCCGTATTTAGTACGGAAGGCAGTTTTCCATTCGTCGCCTTCTTTAACTCGTACCAGATGATAAGCCCCCCGGAGATCTAACTTGGTGTATATGCAAGCATCCTTCACCTGGTCAAGGAGTTCAGGGATCAGAGGCAGAGGATAACGGTTTTTAACCGTTATCTGGTTCAATGCGCGGTAATCGATACAAGTTCTAAGGTCGCCTTCTTTTTTGGGCACGAAGAACAAAGCCGAGGATGCCGGGGACTTTGACGGGCGAATAAAACCATTAGCTAGGTATTGATCCAAATATTGTCTCAAATGCAGATTCTCAGGTTCGGTAAGGGCATAAATCCTGCTACAAGGGGGTTGTGCACCGGGCACCAGATCGATTTGGCAATCGTACGATCTGTGAGGAGGTAACGTGTTGGCCTGTTCCTTTTGGAAGACGTCCTGAAAGTCTTGGTATTCCGGAGGTAGTTGCATGGAGGCAGAGGTTACAGATACTAGATTAATCTTCAGGTTTTCTGGGGAGCAGGTTTTTGTACAATCCGGGAAGGTTATTCTCTTAGCGAGCTTAATCAATCAATTCGAGGATTATGTGTCTCTAACCAAGGGATTCCAAGAATAACCTGAAACTGTGAAGCCTTGATTACATCAAACACAACACCCTCCCGATGGCCGTCGGGACCAATAAGAGTCACCTCAGTAGTGGAATGTGTTACCGGTCCAGAGGCAATTTCAGTTCCATCGACTGTGGTGATGACATCTTTGCTGGTTTTAGGACGGAGAGGGAGGTTAATCCTAGAGACCAATTCACGATCCACATAGTTTCCAATAGCCCCACTATCGATGTATGCCTTTATTGCATGCAACCGCTTAGGCTGTTCTGGATCTACGAGAACCATTGGCACAATGAAATGCGAGGTCTGAGAGTTAGTTTTCAAGCTCGGCAAGCGGACCCCTACACTTGTCGGGCGGAGTCGTTTCCCGAAACAGAGTCTTCATGGTTTTTATCAGCGGCTCCTACCGCCTTTCGGGGCGGTTTTGCCGGGCAATCTCGTAGAAAGTGTCCAGAATTCCCACAATAAAGACATAATTTTAACTGCCGCCTCCTTTCAAGTTCCTTTTGAGTTAACGGTCCTTTAACCCCTCCAATTTGCATAGGCTCAGAGACATCAACTCCCTTGGGATTAGCATGGGTCTTGACCAACACCCGGGTCTCAAACCTGGACCGATCTGCTTTTCTGTTTTGAAGTCTGTGATCCAATTGGACCACTAAGTCTATATACTCTGTGCATTCTTGGGGCGGATTTACAACTTGGGCCAAGACATCTTTAAGTTCTCTGCGTAGGCCTCGATAAAACAATGTGACTCTTTTATCCTCTGGCCATCCCGTTTCCACAATTAGTCTATTAAAGGTTGCAATATAGGATAGGAGGTCCTGATTGCCCTGTCGCAGGGATAGAAGTTCGTCGTCCAGAGCCTGCCCCTGAGAGTGTCGAGCAAATAACCTTTCCATGCTTGCTTGAAACCTTTGAAAATCACAGAGAATCGGGTCATCTTGAGTAACCAGTGGAACTGACCAATCGGCAGCGCAGCCGCTGAGATATGACAATACAAAGGATACCTTGGTCTGATCATTAGGGAAGGCCCCAGGTCTGCATAGGAAGTGCAAACGACACTGATTCATGAATACGGCGAATCGTTTGGGGTCCCCAGCAAAGCGTTCGGGTGGGGCCAGCGGCATGTTTCTAGGTAGATTAATCTGCACAGGGTTACTGGAAACCACAGGAGCGGGGATTCCTCCGGAACCGGGTAGAGGAGTTTGCCCAGCTTGACCTTGCAAAAGCTGTCTGGCCAGGTCATCAGTTCTTTCCTTTGATATTATTAATACCCTCCTGAGTGCATTAGTCTCTTGACGAGCGGCATGTACTTCGGCCCGTAATTCCCCCAGTAATTGGGCCAACTGATCAGTCTCAGAACTTTCCATAGCGCCTGGGTGGGAATTTGTAGGAAGGCTTCGCGTTCTGTAACGCTCACCTGACTCACACGGAGGCGCTGGCCTGGTTCGCGCTGCTGTGACCTCTTCTAAGGTGATGCGCAGGGTTCAGAAGACGGACTGTGCCGGGCCCCCAAATCTGGTTTTTCTGGCTCGCAAAAGTATCCTTCTGTAGGCGAAAATAGGGGATTAACTGTCTGCGGGGTAATGCAATCAGCTTCCCACTTTCCACTCTCACCCTCCTCGAAACCCTTCTCTGATTCCTCGTAGCGTCTCACCTTAGGGTCTGGAAGGACAAGCTCTCCATCCTGCTTCTGATGCAGGGGCGCGTTGGTATCCAGTTACTTCACTGGATTTTCGGATTGGTGAGAACCAAACTTGCTTGGCTTCCAGGTAAGTTTTTTGAAGAGAGGTTCCCCTTGTGTCCATGCATTAATGTACTAATGCTAGTGTCTTTTCCCCATAGGGGCCAAGGTACGGAATGCCGGGGAACAGGCACCGACCCGAGATGAGAGGTGAAATCCTTGTAGAAATCAGGTAAGTCTTTAATGAGCGTTTTTTTGTAATGTCTTTTCATTCGCTCATTAACGCTGATGTCTCTTTTTCCCCTTAGGGGCTGGTGTCCGGAAATGCCAGGATGTGGCGCTGACCCGAAATGAAGAGGGAATGAATCAACAGGTAAGTCTTAATATGGAGATTTAGCTTTCCTTATTCCCTTCTCTCTCTCACCTTTTGTTCTGGTCTTTTTCTCCCTAGGCGCTGGGGCGTGACTGCGAATCCGGATGATCGTTGCTGAACATGGAGGCGCCCTGTAAAGGTGAGTGGAATGCGGCGCTGCAGCGATCGACGCGATGAGCTTTTAAATAAAAGTCTTCCTTTTCAGGATTGTCGGCGAGATGTCTCCGGGTTGCGGATTTAGCAGGTAAGGACTTTTCCTTCTTCTGTTCTCTTCTTCTCTTCCTTTGCAGGTGATCCAGGATGCTGGCAGGCGTGGCAGAATTCAGGATGCAGGAGCAGACACGGTGAGCGTCGAGCTGCTAGATGCAGAACAACGCGAAGCACGTGTGGCTCTTCGGGTGGGGTTTAAATAGCCTTGGAAGAAGTTCCAGGTATGTATCCTTCCTCCAATCAGGTATGTATCCTTCCCCGACCACGCCCGGATGGTAAATTAGTCCCACAGGTAAAGTAGTTCCTTTCAGGCCTCAAGGAGGCCGGGATCCTGCAGCATGGTCTGCATCAGGTAAGTGCACCCAAGCACTTCCATAATGAGCCTGGCGCCTATGGCGCCAGGACTGATGTCTTTTATGAGCCTGGCGCCATAGGCGCCAGGACACTGTCCAAAGGGCCCCTATATGGGGTTGCTGGGTCCTTCCTTGGGGACTGGATGTCCGCTTTCGGGGATGCAGGGCTTGAACCGGCTCCCTGGGAGCGGGCATCATGACAATGACAGAACACACGATAAACAGGCAGTAAAGGACAAGGATACGGAGGCCCTGTCCCTCTGATGCATTTCCAGCATCACACTTCCCTCCCCTTCCGAGGAGGGGCTCCCTGCCTTACCTTAAATTGCCTTATTGTATAACACCTTACTGAAACACTCCATTCATAATACAAATCTTAACAACAAATACCCCTGATCTCATCCACGTCATGTCGATTACCTCGCTCTCCACATACTCCGTCACAGGGTTCCAACACCGGCCTGCACTGTCCACTGAGCAGCACCCCGCTTCAAACAGTAGAGAGGACATTTCTTAAAATGGCTCTGGCTAAACCACTCAGAACACGTGTTTTTTCGGGGCCAGTCAGTTTAGGTGGCCGCAGCACCTTCTGGAGAAGCATCCTAGAAGCCTTGGCAGGTATGGGGGTGCTGGGATAACGTCAGCATCACCGATTGAAGGTACTCTCTTAAACGCACATACCAGAGAGAATACAACTTGCTAGGGGAGAAAGGCCCAAGTCGATCTTGTAAGGATAGCAAGTTTAATCTCACACACAGATCAGAGGAACAGCAAAGAACTCTGCTGCTAAGACTGTTCTGCTAAAAAGTAGTACAAACAGAATCTTATAAAGCAAAACAACATCATAAATGATGCAATACATACAGTAAAAACCTGTGTAGATGATTGGATGGGCCCTGTACAGTTACCACCTTTATCCATAAGGGATGGCAGTTTATTGGTCCCGCCCAGTCCATCCATCTTTCATCAAGTGGGTGCTGCAGGGCTCATCTTCTTCTCACATTGAAGGTCAGAAAACAAATTAGTTATACTCCTACAATACAGCTTTTTTTTATCACTCATACTGTGCACTTGGCAGGCCTCAAGACGAATGCAAAGGAGGTTCTGGGACATTCTAACCTTCATACAGACACATTTCACTCACTCCCTCCACGCCATCTGGCTCCAAGGTCTATGAGCCTTGGTTCCAAATATATGTCAGGATACAAGTATTTTGCCCTGAAAATCAAATCCCCTGATGGTCTTATTTGTTAAGATAGTCTGAAAGACCACCACCGCCTTCAGGAACCGCTTTCGTGCTGACAAGTTAAGTGCTTTCCATAAACAGATGCCTATAGATATCTAATAACCTGTGGCCGTGAGAAAGTATTGAGGCACCTGCCCCATTAGGCTTTAGTTACTGAAAAAGGGATTACTAAATCCTGCTTGTGTCGAGCAGAAGATGGCAGCTAATGACACTGATCAGTACAAATCTAGAACATGTTTCAGATACACAATACAAATCAACTTTAAAATGAGCACAGAAAACATAAACATTAGTCAACATATTTTCAACTTTAATTTATTTTGAACCATTGAAAAATGGACTCCTACATTGAACAGAAAAATACTATACAAACCATGAAATATACATTGAGTGCCTCCTGTACATGTGTTGATATCTCTGGTTTCATTATGCGAGTGCACTGATTTGGCAAAACAAATTGAACAGGCCTGAATGAAAATGCCCCTTTTAGAATTAAATGTTAAAATAGAATACTTCCCAAAACAATCATATTTGGGGAGGAGGAGATTGTGAAGGGAACTTTGATTTAAGAAACCTGGCATACAAATTGTTTTATATGATGCAAACTCCTTTCCCCTTTAAAATAAAGCAAAACCATTTGTAATTCAAAACCTTGTGTATTCAGAACTTACACATTCAACCACATTCCGATTTCTCGGTTTATGCGCATTAAATTGAAAACTCTCTGTGCCGGCCACAAAAAATGATACCATTTGAATTTGATGCAATTCTTTTTTCCAACACAATATTGTTTTAATAGAATTTTATTTGAACCACCAATAGAAAATTCAGTTATTATTTTCAAATGTGTGTTTGTAATTATTATTGCCAATTGCTCTTTTAAATCAATTTGGGCTCCTTCTTAAAAATAGCATTTAAATGTGAATTGTATAGAAGCATACTTGAGCATATGTTCTATATTATCCATTCATATTTGTTTTGCTGTTCATGGAGGTATGTGCAAACATGTAATGCTATTTGATAATTGTGAAGCAGCTACTGACATTGTTATGGCGCCGAGGGTTGACTGGCCCTTCAGCAGACAGTAGTCTGAACAATCATGAAAATAAAAGAGCATTCATTTGCGTGCTACGCATAAGAAGTAAGGTGACTGATTACTAGTTTCAAGACATTATAGAAGCCATGTAATGCAGAGTGTACATGCACAGGGATGGCTGCTATGTCAGTGGCAATGTGGCAGCTGAGCCGAGTTTTTCTTGGGAGTCAGCTGTATTCTGCGGTTGCAGTGCTAAAGGAAGAATACGTCATTATAAAGAGACTCTCAACCCAGAGGGCAACTGTCTACAGTTGAGGGTTCTACTGTACTTTACATGCAGATAAACAATGCAGTTGAGGGGGAATATGCGCTAATTAGCAGCAAACAATTCAGATTTAGAACCTATGTCATTGCAGGCCAATATAAAAATGGTATATAAGTAAACTATCATAAATGCTCTGGGCAGAGGGTATAGGAATCAGAATACATCACTCAGCCAGTCTCCTCCCACCGGCATGCTAACACATAAATCAGTCCACATAATCTTGACTGAGCAATTTAGCAAATAAAAAAGGAAATTCTAACTCCTCTCAAAACCTAACATATTGAGTCACGATGTGTTAAAGTTAAAGGGATAAACAAAACAGGAAACACACTTAAGAGCTTTTGCATGAAACACAAATACGGTAGATGTTGAGAGTTGCCGGCAAACCTTGTAGGATTTAAAACCAGAAAGCTTATGTGTACAAAACGGAAGTATAAACAAAGACAGTGTAGCATGGCTATACATTTCTTGAACACTAAGCAGTACTTTGTTAAATACACATGATTAAAAAAAAAAGTAGCAGTGACCTTTGTATTCTCAAATATTTATCAATATTTGGAGTCGATGGAATGTCCATTTGTATTAATTGTTGAGCAATAAAAGGTTCCTTTATGGGTAATTTGATCTTTGAACAGCTTAATTTACCAATTATCTCGTTTATGATGAGGTTGACCATCTGGCGATTTTCTTTAGTAGTGGATCCTTTTACATGCAATGAAATGTAGTGCTGCATCTGCTGGCAAAGAGCAATTAAGTACACCTTTGCTACACCCAGCATTTATCTACTGGGCAGAATGCCAAAGCAAACAACAGGCACTGAGGAAGCATACCGTTATGTGGTGCGCATAGGCAAGGGATAGGGATTTTTTAGCCACTGCCATAATGGTACTACCTGTACATATGATGTCAAGTGCTGTCAAATGGTGTTAGTGCCTAGGCATATCATTAAAAGTGCCTGGCATATGCCCATTGAATGCAAGACAAGGGGCAAAAGCGTTGGCCTTGCCAATGATTGTTTCTAACAGGAATTCAGTAAAAGGTACATACGCAAGAACACCTATTTTGCTTTTAAAATCAAGTGGTGATTTAATATGCTATTTAATTTCCATTGCGTATTCTTGGTGTGTATTTGTGTCATTACAAGATAGTACACCACGTAGTCAAATTGTATTCTTTCCTCCTAAACAAATCTGCCTTTCTTACCATTTTTAGTGTGGTTTGCTTCTCTTGAGTTAGTGAATTAATGCATGTCTACCTGCTGTTTCTCCTGGGCTGTTTGCTTCCTACAGATGAAGCTTTTCACAATGTATTTACATAAATGCTCCTATCCAAAAATGTTTATTGTTGATTTCTCTTTATTTATTTATTTTAATTATTGTGCATTTGGAAGGCGCTTATACATCAAGTAAATTGTGTTTCAAAGCGTTCACAGGGCAACAGGGAGGGAGCATGGGAATGAAAGGTAAATATAACAATGAAAGAGAGACACAGTCCTGCTAGGCCTTGTGAGCATTTAGAGCATGCAAGTGCAGAGAGAGAGAGTGGGATGGGGGTAAGTGCTAGCAGTAACAAGGAGGGAAGTTCTAGGAAGTAAGTTGCAAACTGTTAAGTGACTGGCAGAGATCACTTGGTGAGTATAGTCAACTGCCAATAAATAAGTGCAGGCCTTTGCTAGAAAAGGCCAGTGGGAGCCTACGGCAAGTAATGACAGTGGGCGGAGGATGAAGGCGAATGGGGATGGGAAGGCAGGACCAAGATGGACACATAAGGGCCCTGGTCACCAATCTCAGCGACTGTGGGGTTCAGCAAAGGAGGCGGGGAGGTGAGAATGAAAGTCTTGTCATTCAGAAATCTACACCCTCATTATATGCTGGCTTAAAATGAATCAGCAACGCCTACTTTTCTTCCACAATACTGGTGACTGCATGGCAAAGCAGGACACCCACGATGCCGCGAATGTATTGCCATTTTGTGCCATTATATTTGTTTTAGTGAGTCTGTCAGATGTAGGTGTCATATGGACGGTGGTCGGTCATTTTTTCAGGCGCCAAAGGAGGGCTTCAGCACTGAAGCCCGCCATAGGCCAACGAACAAAGGGACCAAATCTTGTGTGGCGCGCAGAGACAAACACAAGAAGGACTTTTCCTAAAAGAAATGGCAAAAAAAGTTGACCAGAGTCTGTTTTTACAGATAGGTCTTGGGCACCATATTGAAAAACATGGCTGACCCGATTTTTAGCTACCGTTGTTCACGGTCGGGAAAAATCATGGTAGCCTGATCTAAACCACTGCCACCAGTCATTTAAAGTAGGAAAGGGTAACATTTGACTGTTACATGAGTGTTTTGACTCAGGGGAAGCTAGGCAACCCCTCCAGCACTCTATAGGATGATAGTGTGTGCTGGGTGAGTAAATTTAAAAAGACTAGTAAAGTCAATTTAACTTTACATGCTCTGGGAGGCAGTAGTCAGTCCCAGAGAAGGTATTTAAACCTTGGGAAGTCTGAAAGACATCCCTGTACCACTGCACTGAAGGTGCTGTGTGACACACAGAAAAAGATGATGCCTATGTAGTTATTTTAAAACTCCATATCCAAAGAACACAAATATAAAACACATTGAAAATGAAAAGTTCCCACCAGGCGGCGCAGAGATGTTCTAACGCATCTCGGCTCGTCTCCTCCGCAGGGCACTGATCGCGGGACCTGAGCCCCCCCCGACACCTCTGGAGTGAGAAGCTGGCATCACCCCCACCCATCTCAGTGAGCCGGGCACCCCTGGCCCAAATTTGAGTCCCCGGGGGGGAACCATCCTGGAGATAAGAGCTTCCGAGTTTAGAGGGACAGAAGCCCCTCCCCCCTGCGGCGCCGCGGCTCCGCGAGAATCTACGGCGAACCCGGGCCCGAGCGAGGCCTGTGGTGGAGCTCAGCTACCCTGACTGGCGGCCCCCACCCCCCGCCTAGTGCACATCGGTAGGAGCGGGACGCATCTGGGGGCACCCGCAGCGGATCCAGGAGCCAGAGGCGGTACTACGAAAGCGCCGTGGAGTTCCAGGCCTGGGCGAGGCCTATAGTACAAGGAGAAGGAAAGTGCGTGAGGGCCCCCACAGGTGCTCGGTGAACCCGCGTAGGGCAAACTGGAGCTTCAGGAATCGGTGTCGGCAGTGCGTGGGAGGCAGGCGAAGCCCCGCACTGGCCTACACACGCAGCATACGGACTCCCACAGGCTGAGCGGCGGATCTGCGCCGAGGAGGTAAGGAGGTGCAGGCCCGGGCAGGAGGACCTCCGGGAGACTGAAGGTGAGGCTGGGGAGAGCCCCTGGCATACACCATCTCAGGCAGCAGAGTGTCCCCTGAGTACAGCGGTTCCCAGGCAGACAGAACGGGCACTCAGGGCCAGTTGGGAGAGATCGGCCTCAGCAGGCCACACCGGGGTACAGACACGAGGGCATGGAGATTGGTCCTCCCCGCGCCCAGCCTCTGGAACATTAAGTACTGCCTCTGCTCCGACGGGAGTGAAGTTATACAGTTCGATGGGTGAGAGGGGAGGTGGGAACCCGGCGGAGGTGAAACCTATCCCCGCAGGAGTGCATTAGTCGGGGACTCGGACCCCTGTTGCGGGGTCTCTGCTCCTCGCCCCTCGGCTGACATTGGCCCTCGCCCCCTGTGGCGTTGTATGCGTGTGTGATAGCGGGTCACCATGGGCACAAGCTTTCGGGGAAGGCCCCCACGGAGCAGGGATGCTTGGGGAGGGTCTATGAACTGGAAGGAATCCCTGCAGAAGTTTTGCAGCACGCCCCCCGAGCCCCTGATACCCCCTGAAATGGCAGCCCAGACGCAACAGGAATCTGCTGATACAAGCACAGTCACCAGGGGCATGGCGGCCCTACTGGAGGAAATTAGAGGCTTTAGGGCCGATATTGCTCTACGATTGGATTCCTTGGATAAAAAGTGGACAATATTGACGACAGGGTTCAGGCACTGAAGAAAAATACAGCTTCGAGCAACATCTTTGAGACACAGTTTGACATGCGCCTGTCGGAGCTCGAGAGGAGAGAAGAGAAATGATCCTTAAAAATTGATGATTTGGAGAATATGGAACGCCGCTGTAACCCACGTTTCCTAGGCTTTCCACAACACGAAGGCGAAACGCAAGCACACATCATCAAAGCTATCAATGCAGTAATAGGAGTGCTATTCGAGGGGGCCAACACCAACAAACCCACCATTGACAGGGCCCATAGACCGGGCGCATCCTCTAGAGGTCCCAGATCCGTTCTAGTTCGCTTTCATTACTTCTCTGAGAAAAGCAGGATCCTCAAACTGGCTTGCAAGAAGGGCCCGGTGGAGTGGGAAGGGGCCCAGATCTGGGTGTATCAAGACCTGTCGGCCTTCACCCTTGCAAGACGTCGCCTCTGTTCCCCATTGACGAAGATGCTCCAGTCCAGGGGAGTCCGATACAGGTGGGGATACCCATTCTCGCTCTCTTTCGAGTTCGAGGGCTACAAGTATGCCTTGATCACTGAGGACGATATCCAGAGAGTGTCGGGCGAACTTCTGGACAACTCAAACATGGAGATGGGGGAGCAGGACCGTGAGCGAACACCGACAGGCCCAAAAGGGAACAAAGCTCTAAGGGAAAGGCGCAGAGTTCGTGGCCAAAGGAAATTTAGGAGAGTGGCCCCAGCCTCCCCGGACCTTCCGAGTACCTGAAGCGTGCTCTTGGCACCAGACGGAAAAACCGGCATTTGACTTTGTGAATGGAGGGTGATGTAACGGTTTGTGAACTGCGTTGATCCT
Organism: Ambystoma mexicanum; assembly: GCF_040938575.1. Classification (NCBI taxonomy): domain Eukaryota; kingdom Metazoa; phylum Chordata; class Amphibia; order Caudata; family Ambystomatidae; genus Ambystoma; species Ambystoma mexicanum. The sequence goes on from NC_090933.1 coordinate 1,143,941,323, forward strand.
GGGGTGGGGGGGGGCTCGAGTTGTTGTTTATAAAGAGTTTATGAGCCCGGAGGGGGGAGACAATGGTGGTTTGGTCTGGCGATTGGATGAAGCCATGGAACAACCATGCGATTCGGGGGGAGGTAGGAGGGGGGGGGAAAGTTGGGTTGCTGGGGTTACAGTTATGAGGCGCCAAGTTTTCTGGTCTTTCTCGCACCCCTGGGGCTGTCTCGAGCTGCTAGGGGGTTGCGGAAGCACTGTGGGAGCAACAACGCTTGCTGTTCTAAGCATGGAGCTATGAGACTTTACCTGTGTTTTAATGGATGATTCACTCCAATTCATGACAGTGGGGTCATTAAATGTCTGCGGGCTCAACTCGCCTACAAAAAGGTCGCTAATTGTGAAGGAATTTGCGAGGCTGCGGCTTCACTTTCTCTTTGTGCAGGAGACTCATTGGGTTCGGGGAAAGGAGCCTAAGCTCAAGGCCAAGACCATTGAGCAGATGTTCACGGCTTCCTCCCAGGTAAAGAAGCGGGGGGTAGCTTTGTTGGTCTCCCCTGGGGCCCATTTTGTGTTTAAAGTCTCAAAAGCGGATCCGGATGGTCGGTACCTCATGGTAAAGGGGGAAGTGCGGGGCCGTTTGTTCACATTGGTCTGCATATATGCTCCGAATGAAGCGCAGGACACCTTCTGGGAGGGAATGAAAGGGATAATCATGTCATTTTCTGAGGGCACCCTACTGGTGGGTGGGGATTTTAACATGGTGCTTTGCCCCGAGAGGGACAGAAAGTCTGATAAACCCTGCCCCAACATCCGTCTCCACAAGAAATTGGCGTTGGCCTTCCAGGAAGTAAATGGGGAACTGGGTCTATGTGACACGTGTAAACCCGAGCGGGGTCGGAACCCCGAGTACACATACTATTCAAAGCCACATGCTGCTTTCTCTCGTATAGATTACATCTGGTTGATTCCTCGCTGCGGGAGAGGTCTCGGACTCGGGTGTGGAGATCATCCCCTGGACGGATCAAGATATGGTAAAGATTAGGATTGGCCTTCCCCCTGCCCCGGCGACCAGAACCCGGTGGAGGTGTAACGACCTCCTCCTGCAAGACAAGGAGATACGCCAATCCCTCCTAGCAGCCATAGAAGATTATTTCACCCTTAATGACAACGGGGAGGTTGGTACTATGGGAGTATGGGAGGCATTTAAGGCAACGATTAGAGGCACCCTTATTGGTATAGGGTCTGGGAGAAAAAGGGAGAGGGACCATAAGGAGAAATTGTTAAAGGAAAAGATAGAGGCTAACCAACCGGGGGGAAGTTGATGTTTCCCGGGCAATGGGAGGAACTGCAGGGGTTGCGATCTAAGTTGGCAGACCTCCAGGTGGGACGAACGGAAAGGAAGCTCTCATTTCTGAAACAGAAGTATATGGAAAAGGGGGAAAAGGCGGATAGGATATTGGCCTGGAGACTTCGAGAACTTAGGAACAGTAGGAGGGTGAATTCATTACGCACCCCGGAAGGGGACTCGACCGTGAGGGATAGCAAGATTGCAGAACAATTCAGGCTATATTATGAAAAATGGTATTGCTCGGAATATACGGGGGATGGGAATGATGTTGACAGTTTCCTAGACTCCCTTCCCATCCCGGGTCTTCTTCCTGACAAGGCTGATTCTCTCGAACACCCCATTTCCCCGGAAGAAGTAATAGACACCATATCCTCATTAAAGAGCGCCACTGCCCCGGGGGACGATGGCTTTACAGTTAAGTTTTATAAGACCTACAGATCCACGCTTGCCCCATTCATGGCTAAGATGTACAATGCTGCACTGGATCAAGGCACCCTCCCACCCACGATGATGTCTGCTTTAATCGTAGTCCTGCCTAAAGAGGGCAAGGATCCCTCCTATTGCCAATCATACCGCCCCATATCCCTCCTTAACTCTGATGTTAAAATATTGGCTAAGCTCCTAGCGAATAGACTAGCAAAGCTCCTCCCTACCCTAGTACATGGAGACCAAGTAGGCTTCATCCCCGGTCGCCAGGGATCAGATAATATAAGAAAAACTCTCGACCTTATGCATGAGGCATCTAGACAGGGAGTGGAGGGGTACCTTCTCTCGCTAGAATCAGAAAAAGCCTTCAACCGCGTCGAGAGGCCTTACATGGGCAGGGTTCTCCGAAAGATGGGTCTGGGAGACAATTTTTGTGGGTGGGTCGCAGCTCTATACAATGGTCCCTCGGCGAGAGTGCTGGTCAACGGAGGCACTTCAGAGCCTTTTTCCCTTTCTAGAGGTACCCGGGAGGGATGCCCCCTGTCGCCCCTATTGTACGCTTTGGCAATGGAGCCCCTGGCCATTGTGGTTAGGAACGACCCAGAAATCACGGGAATACGGTGTGGTGATTGTGACTTTAAGCTATCCTTATTTGCGGATGACATTCTGGGCTACCTAACAAATATTCAAGACTCCCTGCCCCGGTTATTTGATCTTGTACACTACTTCGGTTCCTTTTCTGGACTGAAAATAAACACATCCAAATCAAGCATCATGCCCACTGGTCCAGGGGATTGAGACATCGGAAGTGACGCCGACATTCTGGGGGTTAGAATTGAACGGAAATCCACTAGGTAGCTGGGCACCACCATCCCCAGAGATCTATCCCAACTATACCAGTGCAACTTCCCGGGGACCCCTTGCTCAGGTTAGCAGAGACCTCAGACGGTGGGCACCCCTCACGCTTTCCTGGCTTGGGCGCATGGTCACGGTGAAGATGAATATTTTGCCCCGCCTCCTCTACCTCTTCGCAGCGCTTCCAGTCGTGATACCCGAGACCTTTTTTGAAGTGCTTGAGTCCCGTGTCCTCCAATTCATTTGGAACGGTAAGCGGCCGAGAGTTAAAACCTCCACCCTGACCCTCCCAAAGCTTTATGGTGGTTTCGGTCTCCCCGACTTCCGGCTCTATTATAAAGCGGCCCAACTCCGGGTGATGTTGGAGCATATGCGGGACGATATGGGAACATATTGGACATATGTCGAAGACATTCACACCCACCCGAAAAAAGTTAGAGACCTTTTGTGGGCCCCTCCTAAGGCTCTCCCTTCTCAGCTCAGAACACACCCCACCCTGGCAGCCTTGTGGGCAATATGGAAGCCTAATAAAGCTAATAAACAACTGTCTTCATGGCCTTCCCCTTTGTCCTCGCTCTGGGGCCCCCCCATTGATCTGGGCTCTAGGGGTTTCCGAGACACTCAGGCCTGGTCAGACATGGGTCTGGAGAGGGTCTCTCAGCTCTCACAAGAAGAGGGCTTCATAAGTATGACAACCTGAGCGTGGCGCTGACAGATAGACCACCCACGGTCTTTGAATATTTATGTTTGAAGGGGATTTTGACCCACCGTCGCTGGGCTGACCAGCTTAGACGCTCCCTCACTCCTTTTGAAACTATCCTGGCTAAAAGTACAACTCGAAAGGGTTCTTTATCTAAGTTTTATAGTGTCTTGATAACAGCGGACCTAGAAGGTAGACAACCCTTCAAAAAAATATGGGAGGAAAGGCTGGGCATGCCATTGGATGATCAAACTTGGAGGGCTGTCTTTAAAAGTATCTTTACGTCAGCCCGTCATCCGCCATCGCCGGAACCCTGCAAAACAAGAGACATCATTACTAAAGACTTTAAAGACATTTGAATGACTCGAAACTTACCGTTCGTGCAGTAAACGACGGACAGCAGTCCTCTGAAGTCAAGAGGCCTGCTCCCCTTATCCAGTGAAGAAACTGGTTACAGCACCCTGCCCCGAGGCAGATGTAGAGCTCGGCATTCACTTACCTAAGGTGAGAGCGTTAACCTTTGGGGGTCTACAGGAGAGGAGAAGAGGAAAGAGATAGGGACACCCCAATAACCCCAGTTCATTAACCCCATATTTTCTATCTGCAGACATCTTACTCTACACGTCAGGCATACAGTGCACAGAGGTCCAGCCCAAAGAGCCAACCGGGTGCTACACATCACCTTTGAAGATACGGTAGTCGCCCAGTCAAGACCGGCGCCTCTGCGAGAATCAGGTGAGCGTTACAACGGGCTCTCTGTATACCGCTGCCATGGAACATAGCTTTAAAATCGCCCATTCGTGGCACCGTCCCCCGGCCCTGCTGTCCAAGATGTTTAGAGATGTGTCCCCCTTTTGCCGTAGGGGCTGTCACCAATGAGGAACCTGGTTTCACATGTGGTGGGGTTGTCCGGTCAGATAGGTTTACTGGTCGGAACTACTCAGCTGGATTAAAGATATCGAGAGGTTTGGCCCTTCCCTACACCCGTTGGAAATTCTACTGGGCACTCCTATGCCGGAGACAGAATCGAATGTTTATCCCAAGGTCATTGGGCCATGCTACGAGCGGGGATGCTGGCGCTAGCCCAAAAATGGAAGAGCGCCCTTGCCCCCTCCAAGGAGGAATGGCTCTGTAAACTTAGGTCGATTTTTGTATACGAAAAACTTACTGCAATAACAAACGATACTATGTCTGATTTTCTACGGGAATGGACTGCAGTTCTTCTCCATGATGATTGTATTTCTATGCGATTGTAGAATGAATACTGAGCTGCTTTGGTATGGTACATGTTCTTACACCCCCTAAGGACCCGAGATGTTTCCTGTTCAACTTTCTTTTGGTCGGACCCCACTGTCTCAAGTGGTACCTCTAACAAACATGTGGTATGCAAGTGTTCTGCCCTAAGTTTCAATAAGTTTGCAACATGGCATCTTGATCTATTGGGGGGGGTGGGAGGAGGGAAATGGGGAAGGGAGTTATTGTAAAAAAAGAGAAAATATCATTGACGATCTGGTTCATTTTGATTGTTTTGCTGGTTGGGTCGGCTGTCCCGCCCATCCTTATATGTATATTGTCAATTAAAACAAATTTAAAAAAAGAAAATGAAAAGTTCAAAGTCCCAAAATATAGCAAAAGAGCTGGAGGGCTCTAAGGTAGAGGGAATTTAGCACTTGAGTGAGAATTCTCCATAACCACTACTGTGCATCTTGCACTGCGCCACTTGCCAGGACAACAATTACCAGCCTTCCATCAGGGATGCACACTCATCCGGAAATCGAAACCTGCCATGCCCCAACTCCCACTCTCATCTGTACATTTGTTGCCGGTTGCCGTAGAACTTCGCTTGGATTTGTGAGACACCTCTGGTTCGTTTCCGTATATTTCTTCGAACTTTAATGTACATGTTTAATATACCACAATTGTAAGCATTTTCGAAGATATTGTTAACTTGGTTATGTTTACATGTCAATTTTTTCAAAGAAATCTCCAATTCGATGAATTATATTCGGGAAAATCACATACATTCATCATGAATAGCCTCCAGTGTTTTTCTAGAGCTGCTCTTTTTGGTTGTATATGAATTGTTCGTTTTACAACTGTTCGAATTACAATTGACCTTTTAGCAATTGACCGAATTGTGAAGGTCAATTGTAACATATATGTGGGGGGAAACCCCCCAGAACCCCCCACCTAACGCCAAACCCCCCAAAACCCTATATATATAAATAAATATATATTACCAAACAGATATATATATATATATATATATACTTATATATATATATACGGTCAATTGTGAAAAGGTCAATTGTGACCCTTTAAATTCGGTCAATTGTTCATTCGAACAATTGTAAACGAACAATTTGGGTAATACCCTCTTTTTTACTTACCTATTTAACATCAACGTTATCCCAATGTGGACAGTCGAACTGTTGCACATGCAGTATATATGTGATGCAAATGAATCATATTGAACAAAAGCCTCTCAAAAAAATTAAAACAATTAAGAGCTTGCTTTGAGGACTGGCAAAATAAACAACTCAACCACGCCGGCCAACAACAGGAATCTATCGTCTGCAGCATCTAGATTGCTAGGAAAGATTCAACTCAGTACAGCACATGCCAGAGACCCTCGCCAATCCCTATACGCAGCCCACATAGATAATTGTATCAAAGGTAGCTGACAGAATAAGAAAGACTGTCTCCTTTGTACAACGTGCCCAACATATGTCACATAATGCAACCTGATGTCGAGAAGAGAGGCATCCGTGCGTGTGCTGGGTGAATAGAGGCCTGCTGTGGAAGCACCCTGATGTCGAGGCGAGAGGCATCCATGAGTGTGCTGGGTGAATAGAGGCCTGCTGTGGAAGCACCCTGATTGTGGTGTGGGACCCTCCCACGAGTGTTGGCCCTTTAAGAGTATGTATCCCTCCCCTTGTGCATTGCCCTTTTAACACAGGCCATGACTGTGTCATGGCCAAAGCTAATAAAAGGGGCATCTGCAGACATGTAGACAGAACGGGTGCAGACTCCAGAAGAGGAACTCCTGAGTCTGTGTCTCATTTATGTAGGCCTGCAGGCCAACATGTGGGGGCACCGGCCTGCATGCCCTGATGCTGTGGACCCTCGTGCCAGCATGGTGGCAGAGGTCTGCATGGTCAGGGGCATGGCAAGCGCTGCTCGCATCCCCGATGGTGCTGATGTCATATAGCAGCGGCTCTCTGAGCGGGATGCTCGTGCGGCCGGGGTGGGAGTTCGCCCATGCCCCCCTGTTGTGACCTCTGCCGTTAAATGAATTATGGTGCAGTAGCCGCTGCAGGATTGATGGAGGTGAATGGTGGAGAAATGGGGAGACCTGGAACCTACTGGTGGACCCTCCCTGGCCGCGGCCCTCTGTGAAGAGGGTGCTTGTGCGGTCAGTGGAGGGTCAGCCTGCGGCATCCTATGCCGTGAAGGAAATGCAGCGTCGCACAGCCGCAGCCGTAAAAAGAAGTGGAGCGGCCGCAGCCCGGGTTCGCGTCTGGAGACACAGAGTAAAGTGAGAGGGAGGTGAGTGCCTGCCCCCCTCCTGCCTTCCCACGCGGCAACAGAGAGCCCCATGAAATCTCCAGCTGGCCGCCCGCTCGCCCGAGCCCTCATGAAGATCCCGGGCTAGACAGGTGGCGAGATGAAGAAGTTGCCCCGAGTCGCAGCGTGGATGCACAGGGACTGCCCGCTGCAACAGGCAAGGCGGACAGCACTCCACTGTGCTGGTGGCTCCACTGAAGTGGGACTGGGCCGACAGCACTGGTGGTGCAGCAGCTCTGTGTTGGAGCTAAAGTTGAAAGGTAGCCTGAGGTCGGACCAATGTAACAGAAACACCTGAGCCGCCGGAGGTGAAAGTAAGACCCGACTGCCCAGGATGGATTCTCCCAGGCCACCCTGTGGTGAAAGAAATAGAGGCAAGCGAGTGCCGGCTCCATGATGTGGGGAGTGCTCTGTGCCTGCAGACTGAGAGCAGCTAGAGCCCCCATCCAAACGTACGTCGGCAGCCCAGGTGGCTCAGTGACAGTGGGCGCATGGATCTATAATGTAACACAGAACAAACTGAACCCCATCTGCACGCGGTATGGGGCAGGTGACCAGCAGGGAGTTTCTGCATCTCTCTGCACGGTCTGTGAGACAGAGCCACCAGAAAGAGCACCTTTTCCGATGTATCCAACTCACATCATCCTAGCTCAGAACCCCTCCAGGGCCATCACCAGGACAGTTCATGAAAGTCGTAGCTACATGGCTCGAACATTTCTCGCATCCTTCAAAGAGTCCTCTGGAATATTGGAGAATGCTGTTCCAGGTCCAAGGGCATCCCCAGAAAACTGGACCTCGCCTCGCGCACATCCATCTTTGCCTCCAGAAATAAGATCAATGTTACAGTAGAAGAGTGTGGAAATCAACCAACCAGGCACAAACTTGGCAAAGTAGTGAAATAAAATGCTGCAGTGGCACAGGGGAAATTTTGGAAGAAGTCGGCTGCCCGCACCGTGGTACAACAGAGGGCAGTGCCTTACTGCACAGTGCCGCTCCAGCAAATCCCCTGCGGTGACTCTGGGGGCCACGAGCGGTGTGTGTGCCAGATCTTCACTGTGCTGTCCAACACACCCTCTGGTAATAGAGCATCGGATGCCAGAGAGTTTCTGTGAAAAATAAATAAATAAAGGAACGTGCTGTTGAAAAATGCTGGGAGGTGCTGCAAGACAACCAAAGGAACCTTAACAGCAGCTGCATGGTCACACATGGTCTTTATCCAGACATGCTAGCAGAGTTATGTGACGGGCATCGAAGAAGTCCTTGGATCCCTGTGGCCCCCCCACAAGGGTTGACCACCTCCAGATGCCCCACACTGAGGTCCCTTTGGTGAATTCCAGAGATTGGCCAGCATCTTTCCAAATGGTTTGCCACGTGACACACCTCCAAGGTGTAGTCGGTAGCTGTGCCAGCTACGGGAGGTGAGGCAGGGTGTCGGTTTGGTTCCGACACCAGGCCTTTGGGAACGGCACCGGTGGGATGAAGACTAGAGGTTGCAAGACACACTATCTCTGAGAGCGGCAGCGGAAGGAATGAGTGCCAGAGGCCATGAGCAAGAGGTAGAAGCTCTCCAGGTGCAGCACGAGAAGCACCAAAGCCTCAATAAAAAAGATTGTGTGCCCTGCCAAAATCACCCCAGAGATGGGAGAGGGCAAGAAGGCAAGAACAGAGCGGGGAACGGACTGCTGTTTTCTACTCATGAGAGGGTATGTAATGACATAAGGAAGGCAGCAAGATATGGCCCATACTACCAAGGAGGGAATAGCAGCTCAGGTCAGGGGAAACGGTTTGTGCCCGGTCAACTGAATCCGTGCATCCTTCCACACGCGTGCGAGCATGCAGTCTGGCAATAAGTGATACTTGCCATCCTGTCTCCGCAATTGTTGATGTTATTCAGCCCCGGTAAACCAATCAGCGACTTCAAAGGGGAAACCAACACTGGAAGAAAGTGCATGCCATGCCATTGCACAGGCCGGTGGCACTGAAGTAAAGGAGTGTTGCTGTTTCGGTAGTGCTGAGGGAGGTGAGCATGTTGGAGCCAGACGAGAAAGAAAGACTGGCCAGGCGTAGACTAGATATCCTGGGCACCGTGCACTGAATTGGGGAGCTCCTGTGATCTGAGCTTCAAGGACAAGAAGGCATGGAGTTTCAAAGTCACATGTCCATGCATCAACCAGCTCCTAGTTTGGAGTCCCCACATGGTGTGTATGCACAATCTAATGGAGGTGATGGGTTCCACCCCACCTTCACAAGCATGAGCATGGACAAGCAGGTGTCCCAGAGAGAGTGAGAAACTGGAACAGTAAGTGGCCCTGAGACCTGGCCATGAGTGTCGCACGACCGGGTCCTCCAATGACGGCCCAGAAACATGTTGCTCTGGGTGCAATTCCTGCCAGCCTCCAGCTCGGATGTCACAAGCTCAACTGTCTGGCCTGGAAGAAATACTGGTCGTTACTGCTTCTCCCTCAACAGCAGTGGCTCCTGCCTGGGGGAGGAAAAGAAATAGCCCAGGCACCCCTTCACCTGTGTCTGGCCAACCAACATCAGGCAGCCCTGACACCCATCATAAGGAAGAAGTGCAATGAGCAAGTGAGGGTTGCAGCTCCGCAAGAGTGCTTGTGCGCCCTCCTGTGCCACTGCAATAGGGACAATCCTGCCTCTGAGAGGGTGACAGAGGAGAAGGGGGGGGTGAGTAACATGCTGTCACCCATGCCATGTCAACATCATGTGGCACTGACTAGATGCCCTGCTGTCAGCATCTCGCTGCATTTCATAACATCAAGTAACTAAGCCGGTGTGGCCCCTTGTGTCCCCAGGTGTGGCTTTGCCGGTTTCTGTGAACTGTAATACCGACAGACCTGGACCCATGGAAATAAACATCCTGACCTGACGTTGGTGGAAAGTGAACTGGTTTCCAGCAGTCCTGCAATCGCTCAACGAGGACATTGCAAACACATGTTTTGATGCTGGGAGCCTGCACCTTATTTATATGCTTAAAGTGGTTTCAGTAAATGACAGCCAGGGGAAGAGGTGATCTCGCTGTTTCTAGGGGGTTGGCTATATGGTGCGAGCAGCTTACAATGGCATCATTCAGTGGTTGTAGTTTCCACATTCCAGGTTAATAAAGGGTTTTGAAACATGTGGTGGGACTGCCAACATTTCACCGCTGGTTCACCAATTGCGACTGTCACCCGCGAGTTGTGTGGATAGTGTGTTAGTATGTATAGTATGTCCACGACCTGGTGGGCTCTGTGTGTGAGGCCGTGGCATATCCTAGTTGTTGTTGATCCTAGCTTTCGGAAGAAGCACAAATAAGGTTGTTTGTAGTGGGGGGATGGGATCATCTAGGTTCAGGAATAGTTGTTTGTTTGTTTTGAAAAAGGAGGAGTGTGGTGTGCGACCCTCCCACGAGCGTTGTCCCTTTAAGGGGATGTATCCCTCCGCTTGTGTATTGCTCTTTTAACACGGGCCATGACTGTATCACGGCCCAAGCTAATAAAAGGGGGATCTGCAGATATGTACACAGAACGGCTGCAGACTCCAGAAGAGGAACTCCTGAGTCCATGTCTCATTTATGTAGGGCTGCAGGCCTACATGTGGGGGCATCGGCCTGCATACCCTTATGCCGTGGGAGCCTTGTGCCAGCATGGTGGCAGAGGTCCTCATGGTCAAGGGCATGGCAAGCACTGCTCCCACCCCCGATGGTGCTGGAGTCATATAACACCCTGGGACCAGGGCAGGCCCCAACCCCCACAGGCACTGGGCCTGTTGTGTGCTCATGGTTGCAGCACTATGGGGGCCTGCCGGATGTCCATGGCAGGTCACCCACAACATTGATGTCAAGGAGAGAGGCATCCGTGTGTGTGCTGGGTGAACATAGGCCTGCTGTGGAAGCACCCTGATGTCGAGAAGAGAGGCATCCGTGCGTGTGCAGAGTGAACAGCAGCCTGCTGTAGAAACATCCTGATGTCGAGAAGAGAGGCATCTGTGCGGGTGCTGGGTGAACAGCGGCCTGCTGTGGAAGCACCCCGATGTCGAGAAGAGAGGCATCCGTGCGTGTGCTGGGTAAGCAGAGGCTTGATGTGGAAGCACCCCGATGTCGAGAAGATAGGCATCCATGCGTGTGCTGGGTGAACAGCGGACTGCTGTGTAAGAACCATTGTAAGAACACAAATATCCCAAATGGCCTGCAGCCGTCATGGATGAAGTAAAGGTTTCTGGGATAATCTTTTCTGTGGAAATGTTCATCAAGAAGTAGAGGAGATTTTGTATATGATGCTAAGGCACGATTTATTCATCCTGTGTGGTAACTGTACTCTTTGAGCCCCATTAACTCCATTCAACTCAAGCCGCATGGAACCCAATAAAAGCTTGAACAACGTCCTCCTGAAGCTCTCAAATTTACATCTCTTGAGCCTCTAGTAGTCACAGGCACCACAGTGATGGTGTGTGTATGCATACCTGCTGCCCCCCACAGAAAACAATAAGAAACCGATAGCTAGGCATCTTGTGGCACAGTAACCGATGGTAATGGCATGATGTAAAAGCATGTATGTGTCTGTCATTGAAAATACTGGATGTGATTTGTAGGCTGCACACAAAGGAACAAAATTATGTTAGTTTGTTATTGAGACACGAACAACTTCAGAGTGAAAGCATCAAGCCAGGAAACCAACAGCAGAATCTGGCTCTCTCCCACCAGCTCACCTTACCACAACTGGAACTCAGAGGCGGGCCAGAATAACAGTCCTAAATGAGTCTACTGCCTGTGAAAAAATGCTGTTCAGTCTAGGGCTCTAATATTGAAACCATCACAAGATCAATACTGGGAAGGCTATGCCCCCTCTTGAAAGGAGATGAGCAGCATGTGGCAGCAGGTTCAGTTGAACTGACCCTTCCATGATTCTATGAGTGGCATGGTATTACGTCTTTATACCCACACGAGAACTTTCATCTATACTTACCGGCTGATCGTTCCTGTTGTCAGGGCACTGATCACCCACTCTATATCGAGGACTTTGAACGGGATTAGGATCAAAGTGGCATTCTCCTGCAGATTTGCTGCACTCTCTGGGTAGATGAACTGGTGGGTGGTCCTTCTTCCAACATCGGCTTCGTATCCAACAGTGGCTGCACGGTTCATTCTAAAAAAGTAAACCGAAATGAATCACCATCAGTACATATGTGCTACATTGGAATCAGACTAAAATGAACAGCTTTGCCATGCAAAACTGGTTGGGACATACGTACTCTGATGCGTGACACTGAAATTGATCATTCAAACAACATAGGCTTGATATTAATAATAGTTATTATTATTTGCTCTTTATACATTGTTTGTTCTTGTCATACTTGTCATTGTCACCATTAGCGCTTTTAATGGTACTATATTTTTGAATTTTGAAAGGATGAAAGGCTGAGTTGGCCCTGCCGAGTTTGGAACTGCTGCCTGCAGGTCACGCTCTGATATCAGAAGAGATTCCTCCTCCCAAGAAAATGGTGGCTGTGAGGGAGAGTTCTCTGAAATGTGCTAATTCTCTCTACCTTACAGACTCCTGCAACTTCGCTGAATTTTCAGGACTTGAATTTATAACCTGGAGAGAGTGAGACCTTTTTTCCCACTCTCTCATGTATTTTAATGTGATTTTCAACACTTTGTTTCTTTTGGTTGTGGACTCTGACAAACACCATAGGCATCATCTTTTACATTGTGTCACACAGCACCTTCAGTGCAGTGGCACAGGGAAGTCTTTCAGATTTCCCAAAAGGTTTAAATACCTTCTCTTGGATAAATTCCTGTTCCCAAGAGCAGTGAAGTGAAATTGACTTTACCTACATGTGTCACTTTCTAGACCCAGCACACACTATCTTACAATAGGGTGATGGAGGGGTTACCTAGTATCCACTTTGTCTAGCTTCTCATGTAACGATTTTATGTTACCCTTTTCTCCACTGAATGGCTGTTGGCAGTGGTTTACTTTTAACTACCATGGTGTGCATTTACCGCAGGCTGCGTTCGCAGCTACAGTAAAGCACCCATGGTGCCATTTTTGTAAAAATGGCCCTGGTCTTCTTTTTGCACCATTTCTTTGTGGAAAGGACCTTCTTGAGATTTATTCTGGGCGCCAAACCAGGTTTGGTCCCTTTGTTAATTTTGCCTTTGGCAGGATTCCCGAATGAATCCCGCCTCTGGTTCCAGGGTGTCTGGCGGGGGCAGGAAGCGAGGGAGGTCCCCAAAACTCCCTGTGCTTAATCTCCTAGGAGACAGGTATGCACTCTTAGGTGATTGGCTGGCTAGCTGTCCGGCAAGGACAGCCACCCTGCTGGGTGACTGACAGCTAGGCTGGAATGAATGGGAGAGACCTGCATAAAAGTCGAGGCTTTTTGGCTTGGAAGGTAGAGTCGACCACTGGACGAAGGAATCCGAAGAAGAACTTGAAGAGGACACCTGCTGCAACTCCTGGACCATTGGAGACCTGTATCGGTTGCCGCTGTAGAGTTGCCAACAGTTTATTTACCACACAAGCCTAATCAGCTTGTGGCCCTACTTTGAATGTCTTCATATTCTACAAAGACTTCTAAAACATTGTGCAAGACTTTTACTTACCTGCAAGAAGTGCTTCAGTTCACCTTGACTGTTTCTAACTTAACATTGGCTGGCCTGGCTTCCTGAATGACTCTTCTCTCCTCTACTTAGGTGTTGTGTCTTCCTTCCAGGATGGGGTTAACTATCTTTGCATTGGGGGTTACCAAAAGTACTTACCTGCTTTAGAATATTTGTGTGATCTTTTGTTTTGTTCTAATAATCATTTTCCTATGACATATTCCTCAAACTGATTATAAATGCAACAGCGATATATTAATGTCCCCAGCACCCTAACTATTGAAGTCACCTTAGGGTGTAGGTAGTGTTTGTAGGCTATCCCAAATGGGTACTTACTGATTTAGAAATCTTAGGAATGTGTATTTTTGAAGTGTATTTGAGTGCTACTGTTATATTGCCCTTCTGAAGAAGGCTTATTCTAACTGATTGATAAATAAATTAATAATTGTTGAATCTCTGTGTAACTCCCCTACAGCTCACTTTGACCCCTCTTGAGATAAGCCTGGCTGCTCAACACGCTACCAACCTCTGTAGTATAGACTTATACCAAAGGTTGGGTTCCTATTGCTACATTTCTGTCAGTTTGAATTTGTATGCATGTTGCCATTATTGCCAATCACTAATTGCTTCAGTGAACTCTAATTGTCCTCCTCTGAAACTCCTCAACCCATGCTACCCATATCCACCTTAGGTCCTCTGCTACCCCCAACCACTTTACTTTTCACCCAATCAGTGCATTCCCTATGAATCCCCAATGTAAAGTGCGTACCAGCTTGTTTGTTCATTTTTAAATTCCAAACATACATACATTCATACATACATACAATTGCCATCTTCTCATATTGTTTCGGTTGTCATAGTTTACATGCATGAGTCTCCTGAAGTACTTGGTTTGGTCGGCTAGTCTAATGTCTAGCCTAACGTGTACATATACAAGTCAAGAAAGTGACCTGTTTTCCTAATTATCTTTCATAATATGTGAGCAACCGGTAAGTAAAATACATACTATTTGTTTAAAAAAGATTTTAGAGCGTTTGTGGTAATCGTTGTCCGGTACCAGCTTCTGAGGGCTGTTATTGTGGTGAACAGCTGCTCTCAGATCAACAAAAATATAAACGGATATCCACAGATCCAAAAAGATTTCAGTTCTTAGTCAGAGAAAATAGCATCACAACAGAGTGAGGCTGAGTGTGTTCACTGAGTAGTAGGGATGAGGACAATGGGAAAGTGAAAAATAAGACATCACAGTCCAAAGGATCTGGGTCTTCTCAGTCAATGTCACTTTCAAACAGGAAACAAAAGCGTAAAACCTTAAAATCTTCACGGACTAAGAAATGTATGAAGCTGGATCGCACAAGAATTTTCATGAGTGGGCTGCCAATAGTGAATTGGGTGAAAATGGGAGTCAGTGATTTCAGCAAAAGAACTTTCAGAGAGGAAATAATTAACGAAAGAAAACAAATGTTTGGGAAATATAGATGGGGATAAAAGGTGTGGCTAGGGGGTGGAGGTGGTGTTAAAGTCATAGGGAAATGAGGGGTTGGAGGGTACCACTACAAATAGAAAAAATAAATTCATTATTTTTTAGCTGTTTTTGTTTCGTTAAAAATTCCCGTTGGAGAAATTGTTTTTGCTAAAATCACATAGAACTGTGATAATGGGATCAATGATTTTAGACTACCTCCAAGACCTGTAGCAAACTAGTGTGGTGCCTAGAGACATTCGTCACTTGGGGTCAATTGGGGTTTGGATACTAATGCTCCAACTTTACCATCTATTAAGAAAGTTGGAAATATTGATGACATTAGGGGTCGCGAGCAGTTAAGTAAAGAAATAGTTTGTACAGATTGGTAATCAGTTTTGGAAAACATGACAAATCAAAATTAATCTTTAGTATTCACAATTGATTTAAGCTTTTGTCCTGTGTGTCAACATACTTTTATCAAAGATACTCCTCTCTCTTCTGTACAAGTCAATGCAAATCAAATCTCTGCTTCTCAATCTGTAATCGTGTGTCCTAAAACCTCTTTTGATAGGGTTACAACTCTTCTAGTCCCACAGTTTTGAATATTGAAGCACTGTCCTCCTCAATACAATGTAATCATGTTTTTAATTATTATTATTATTATTATTATTATTATTATTATTATTATTATTATGTTATTTATTGAATCTAGCTTCGGGAAGCAATGGATCACTTTACAAGTAATAGAGGAAGTATACAGTGAGGGAAGAAGGTCACAAGGGATTGATACAAGAGAGTGGGGAGCTTACAATGAGGGAAAGTGGGCAATTAGGCAGAAAGTGATCTACAAGCAACCAGGGAAAGAAACAGGGCGGAGAATATCACCCTGTCTCAGGTAAATTGGGGAGAGGAGAGTGTGTGAATCTAGCTGTTAAAGAGGAGCCATTCCTTCAAGAGGAGGTCTGGTGTAGATGGGGAGCAGTTTCCAGAGTCTGGGGGTGGACATATAGAGTGTGCAATGGTTTTATATCTGTTGCAGGAAATGCCAGCATTAAGAATTGTGAAATCTAAAGCTGAGGTGGAACCTTTTTACAACTTTGGTTGGCTCACCATTGAGAATTTACATTTTAAAATTCATGCTATTATGTAATTGCTTTTAAACAAAGTAGAGTCTTTTTTGATTATGGGTTGTGATGTGTATATGTTGTGGATTACTAAACCTATGGATAAACTGGTTCCATTACAGAAGCTTGTCAGGCTACATGTAGACTTGAGGCCTCCTGGTGTGCACACAGGATAACATGATATTTCTAGAGCTAGTGAATCATTGAGGATACATTGCTCACAGGTTAGGGAAGAAAGAAGATTAATAGAAGTGGATTATGGAAGAGTCAATCTTAATGAATCCTTCAAATGATTGGCCATGGTTGGCAGTGGCTTTTTAAACACAAAAAAAGGAAATCTGACCAAAGACATGTTCTTGTTAGTCATGGAATATGAGAGGTCATAAACAATGGTTTATGGGAGGTGTAAATCAGGAACTACATGGAAGTGTTGATATATTTTCACCACAAGAGGTTTAGTTATGGATAAATATACCATAATGTTACAACCAGCTATTAGGGATCACCTTGGTTGAGCTAGTGCTGACCTTTTTAAAGGTGCAAACATAGTTTTGTAATAAGTAATATGTTTAAGGAAAATGATTTTCATTATGATTTATCTACGATTGTTACTGTGAAGACAAATCGCTTAGTCTATTCTCAAGACAGTGGAAAACCACAGTTGGGGATTGATAAACCTCTTACTCCGTGGAGTGTAGTCTAATATCTACAAAAAGAAGTTTAAGGTTTTTTCTTAAAAAAAGGAAGAAAGTGCCACCACTTACATGGGTATCCTGTCTCACAGATAAGTTTTTAGGCAAAAATAGATATAAATTTTATTAGTCATACAAAATTCATTTTAAAAATAGAAAATTCATCATAAAAAATGATCATATCACATGGAACAAACGATCAATTCTAAAACCACACAAACAATTCAGCTTCAATCGGTTCTAGTCTCAAATTTGATCTTTTGGTCAACCCGTATGACCCAATCAGACTCAGTGTGATTGGGTCATACGGGTTGACCAAAAGATCAAATTTGAGACTAGAACCGATTGAAGCTGAATTATTTGTGTGGTTTTAGAATTGATCGTTTGTTCCTTGTGATATGATCATTTTTTATGATGAATTTTCTATTTTTAAAATGAATTTTGTATGACTAATAAAATTTATATCTATTTTTGCCTAAAAACTTAGCTGTGAGACAGGATACCCATGTAAGTGGTGGCACTTTCTTCCTTTTTTTAAGAAAAAACCTTAAACTTCTTTTTGTAGATATTAGACAAATCGCTTAGAACATTTTATCAGTTAACATCTATGAACGATCACTCTTTTGAAAGTAGAATTATTGCCTCAATTTATTTCATTTTGGGATTGGCAATTTAGCTGCACTGACAATTTTCTTGGAATTTTCTTGCAAGATCTAAATGGGAAAATTCATAGTCATAACTTTTTTCTTGGAAAACCGTCTGCTTATGATGTCTTCCTTCCCATTTGAGCAAATTTGAAAGAAGACACATCTATTCAGTTTGGTGACCTGGGAATTGTTATTTTGAAGGCTTGGAAAGGCAAAAATAAGAGTGTCAGGAAACGTACCAGGTGAATATACAACGGCATTCTCGGTCAACATTGCATTATGTGCTTTTATAAAGTTCAAATCTTACCTCATTTAAAATAGTACCATAGGTCAGTAAGAACGTAGTGATCCTTCTGTTCTTTCTGTTGCTATACAACACAAACAAGAGGTTACCCCAATCAAATGCCTAGGACAAATGGGGGTCAATGAGCAAAAGACAGGATAGGTGGTCCTGTGCATACAAATTAAATAATCAGTAGCAACATATAAAAATGTATTGTAGAAAAACTGAATATGAATAAGTGTATGTATTTGAAATTAGTGTAATGCAAAGCAAATAAGACTCCAATAAACACTAAAAATATACTTTTGCAGGTAAAATGCCATTATCATAAACACAACCCTACCCAAATATAACCCACACATCAATCATACCTAAACAACAAAGCATGAGTGTATCAAAGGTTAGAACCAAATGAAACACAACTATCCACATAAAGAAATGTTTTTGATAAATATTGTAATGGACAAAAATGCCAGTCGCTAATCCTGTCTGGTTTGAGCTTGCAGAAAATAATCAAACTACAATTATATAAAACCGTGATGGCAGAACATTTTGAAACCCATCGGGCAGAGTCTGTGATAAAAAAAGAAAAATATGACAAAACAAAAACAAATGTGCTCATTTGCTGGCCAACTCGAGTTTGATTTAGGTTGTTATGTTTCCCATAGATACTGCCTTTATCAGGGCCATATACACCATTTCCAGGTAGGGGGAATTCTGTATGAAATAACCTAGAATCAAAATAAACAATACAGAATTTCCAACAGTCACATTTATAATTGCTCGAGCACCAAAAACCATGTTCACCAGTGCGTACGGCTGTTCATCTGTATGGGGCAACCTGTCCCATTAAAAAGAAATAGAAAAAAGAAGACCAGTGTGGACACTACTCACCAATCAGTGCCCACATGCCACACCAAAGGTGTACCCCCACGTACCCTACCAGGCACAAGACAGACACAAGTGGTAAAATGGGGGGTGTCCCCATCCTTTCTTACAAGACCACTCCACAGAGTGCACTCTGTATGGATGTCACCAATTAGGACTAAAGGAATTGGGAGAGAAAACATGCAGACCAGTTAGAGGATACTCATAGGAGGTGACTGGCTGAACACCACTGCCTTGCCCTATCTACAGGGAGCACTTACCCAAAGGGTACAAAACCAGAGAGATCAATTATGACTCTGTATCAAAGTCCGGGGAACCAGCTGTCAGTCATTCTGCATGTGTGTACCAAAAATGTGCAAAACTGGCAGAAGAGGAACACAAAACAAGGCCCATGTCAAGCCAGACTCTATTATTTTTAGAAGAGTGTGCTGCCTTAACGGACAAGGTTTATGTCTTTCCCCCACCTAAGTACACCAGCCCCCTGTCACTAACTCACATGTTCTTGCAGAACAACTTTCCTTAAGCTCTGCCTGCCACCGGTACATCTCTGTGTGTAGACAATAGTGCCCAGTCGCATTCACGTGTTTGAAGCTTCATTCAGGATGCTGCGTAATAAAGGTGCAGTGGTCCCGCTCCAGTGAGTCACTCCAATGAGTCCTGGAGCTCACCGCGAGTGGAAAACTGGATAATAAAAGTGCTTCAACTCAGTGTGACAAACGCAATGTGAATCACGTGATGCTGTCATATGTTTTGTGGTTTGCATGTTCTAGGTGTAGAGGGTTCATGGAGTACTATCAGTCTGACACGAAAAGGATGCTATCTCGGAGGAGTATCACCCTCCATGTTAAAAGTGAACACAGAAGCCTTGTCAGCAAATGTACAAGACAGTGAGTGGTTCAAATAGAAGGACAAATAACATCATTCTTTTTTTCATTGAGAAACCTGGGAACGCAAATCAAAATAAAGAAATTATATTGAAAGGGAAGAATTAAAAGCAAAATAAAATGTGTGGGGATATTCAGCAATGGCAGAAAGCTTGTCAAATCAATTCTGACAATAGAGCGGACCACTGAAGGACTTATTCATGAGTCCTCAGCATATGGATCCACTTTTGTTAAAGTCTGAGCAAACGACCTGTCATGGGAAAACCCTCTAAGTCAGACCTCAATTGGTTCAAAACAAACCATCTGAAATCCTCTGGACCATGGTTTTCCTCTGTGAAGTGTTGAACAAGGGGCGCAGACAGAACGTTGTTTCTAATTCTGCTGCAGTGTTTGCAAATCCTTGCAGACACTTTACTGGTGGTCATCCCGAGGTACAACAGGTTGCATTGGCACTTAATGGGATAATCAACATTGGTAGGATTGCAATTTGACCATTTGTTTTAAAGTCCAGTAGAAAGAGCTGTGAGAGAAATTGTTGTGATGGTAGTATGGGCACTGTGAGAAGCCTGAGGGTATTCCCACTCCTATCCCCATGGGTCTTCTGTGAAAATAACATTTGAGATTTATTAATAAATAATTGTCGTAACTCAAACTCCTCAGTGCTTTTTCATACAGTACTCAGTGAATTCTTTGGAGCCCCCAATTTAACCAAGGATGCATGAATGTAACAAGTACTATTTTCTGGTAGATGGCACCCATGTTTTGTTAATACGTCAATGGTTCTCTTCCATTTTGTTATGCCTGATACAAAAGCGTTGTTGGAATATAGATGGTTTTCACCAAAGTTGGCCATATATATGTCGGCCAAACTTGGGGCAAAGAATGTCCTCATGGCTGTTCCCTTCTTCTGACAATATAACCTGGATTGAAAAAAAAGAGGTTTTCACAGAGCGTGAATTGCAACAAGTCCACGATGAACGTACTAGGGGCAACCTGGGGACCCGGTCTGGTGGCCAACCAGTTCTTAATAATGGAAATAGCCTCTGTTAGGCAGAAACCTGTGCAGTTCCCTTAGGGACCACTGCAAAAGATTTAAGTCTACAGGTGTTGGCAGTAAACCCACTTGGTAGCAGTCTGTACCACCCAGATTTACCTGGTAGCTGTGGCTGAGCAGTCAGACTTCCCTCAAGAAGAGTTAGGCAGTATGCAAAGTATACACAATAGGCACTCAGATACAACAATACAAGCAAACACTGACCAGAGCTTTGCTATCAAAGTATATAATTATTTATTTAAAAACACACAGTTTGAAACACTCCAGCACTCTTATTGTAAAATATTCTAAACACAATTACTATTGTAATATATACACTCCTTTTCCCTTATCGGATAAATCACAGTAAAACACCACTTATTTTCATACAGAGGTGAGCGCTTAACTAGATTGCACTCTGATAAGTTTGTGAGAAAGGGAGGGAAAAAGACAGCATATGGAAAGGTACACCACTCTAAGATTCAGGAACACTGTTAGCAAGGCAGAAGAGCAAAAGTCACTGGTGAGCCAAAGTCCAAAGGCTGGGCCCACTCTTAGAGAGAGCAGAGCACAAATGCGCCCAAGATCACACAGTTACACTAGGCTTAGAAAGTCTTGCAGAGGGTTCAAAAAGAGTTTAGAGAGGCTTTAAGAAAGTTTAGCCCGGGTGTCCCAGACTAACCCAGGTTCGAAAGCCGGGGGCTAAATCTACCCCGTACAGTCGGTAGCAAGGGAAGCCAGGCGGGACACTTTACCTTAAGTGGGAAGGATCCTCCAGCGGTGGCAGTTGTTCCTGGTAGTGGGTGCAAGTTGCGTCGTCGTCCAGGGGAAGAGAAGATCTCGCCTTGGAAGAAAGATGAAGGTCGTTGCACTACCAATGAAGAAACCAGCCGTGGAGTTTTCCGGTTAAAGGTGGTACCTTTGTTTCGCTGTCGTGGTAAAACGTGGTATCCCGGTTGCCGGGGTGCTTGGCACAGGCAAGGCGGCCACGAGGTACGTCGGGAAGGCGAAAAGACGGTGAAACTGGTTATCCCCACCAGTCAAAGGAAGAAGACTCTCCGGCGGGAGATCTCCTCTGTCGTTGGGAAAAGTGGTGAGGCAGTCCAGCAGGGCTCCACCGGTGGTGGTGTCGTGGCAGGTCGGCTCAGCTTCTCCCTCGTCGGATTCTTAGGTCCTGTGGCGACTTCTGAAGTTCCAGTCCCCAAATCCCTGCTTTTATGCAGCAAACCCCCATTCACTCAGCCTAGCTGTCACTCAAACATGCTAAGTGGTGAGCCGTTCGGCTCACCACTTGGGCCAATCAGGATGGAGTGTGACTTGAGTTGCCTAGGCAACTCAGTCCAGGGTGCCTAAATTTCCCTCCACCCCTCCTAAGTACCCCAGACAGAGTGGCACCACTTTGTAGGGCTTCTGTGGAGAAGCCCGCCAAAAAGTGGAACAAAGGACTCGACTTGGGTTGGAGTCACAGAAGAGAACACAAACGCCATTTTAGAATCAAGTTTTGGCAAAAAATACCAACCGGAGAATTAATATTAATTAAATAAACCGGCAGTGTGTGTTCGTAGCTACCGTAAATAATTAAATAAAGATAGTAGCCTAAAACAATGGGACATCCCATAGGAAAACATTTGCGATTGAATATAAAAAGTAGTATCCACTACCACCAGCCAAAACTCGATCAGGGGGGACGGAGACGTGCCCCCTCGACTAACAGACCCCGGGGGAATTGAATTGCCCCAGCCAGTATGTCCACAATATGAAGGTTTGTACTGGTTCTGTTCTGAATTTAAGACTAGTAAAGTCAATGGTGACTTTACATGCCCTGGGAGACAGTAGTCAGTCCCAGGGTATGGAGTCTATACTGGGGGGTCACTATGACACCCCTGCGTCACTGCACTGAGGGTGCTGTGTAACACACATCACAAAAACACATGAAGCCCTATGGAGTAAAAGACCCCATAGCCCATTAAACACCTCTAGATTCAAAGAAACACACTCAAATCATGTCCAAGAGTGAGGGTAAAAGAGTCTCACTCTTGGCAGGAGAAAAAAATAAACCCCAAAAATCCAGCAAAGCTGCTGGGGGACTCACTAGGTTAGGAAATTCAGCCTAAACAGAGAATACTCCCTAACACTCGCCCCCGCGCAGACTAAGGGACAGGAGGATTTAATCCACTCCTGGATGAACCTCATACCTCTAGTCGATGACATACATCCTAGAGAGTCCATCAGCATTTTGATGGTGACACCTTGACCTATGTTCTATGGCCCAATCAAAGGTTTTCCTTTGTAAGCTATATGACCTACAAACCCTTTGAGGAACATCAGTCTTTTTAAAGTTATAGGGGATCTGGTTGACCAGTCCCTCAGAAGTTGTTACAACTTCTGAACCTGTGTTAGGCTTTTTCAAGGGGTCCTTATAAAGGATTCCCTTAGATCTAGAGGGGGCTCCAAGGTTCCACACCACCTCTCTTGTGAGAGCAGGTTGGGTCTTAGGCCTCTTGGTTGGAGGGGTTGGGGTTAGGCAATGTACCTGCTTCCCCTTCCTCTTAGATCCAACCTTACCTACTTTAGGAGTTTCCCCCCTAATATTAGGATTTGAGTTGGAGTCTTCGGTAGAAGGTCCAACAGTCTGAAGGTTTTTGGCCTTAGAATTTTCTTTCCTGGTTTTCCACCAGCATTGAGAATTACCAGTTCTCTTAGGCCTAGGTAAGGATCCAGTAGGTCTATCCTCCTCTTCCTTAGAAGCAGGGGGGGTCACAGACTCTGAAACTGGGGGAACAATGATGGAGCTTGGTTGGGGCTCCCATTTCCCTAATGTACTAGCCTGAAATGTGCCTGGATTAGAGGTCAACTTACTAACACCAGGGCTTGTAGTGGGGTTCTAGGTAGAGGTTCCCACAGGCTTAGAGCCAATTTGGTTAGGTTCTGGTTCTTCATACTGGGAGGCCTGGGGGTATGTGACACTACTCCTAGAGTTCTCTGGTCATTCCCCAACAGGACTTTCCCAGGCACCTCAGTCTGAACACTGACAGGGATCCTCACTGTCATGTTGTTACACTGAATGAGGGCTGGTAGAATAGGAACCATTTGGACAGGGCCTCCAGACATTTTAGTGGGACCTTTGGGTGCTTTTGCCACATCCTCAGGTTGAAAGAAGCTTTCATCCACTACTGTTCTGCTGGCCCCAGTGTCTCTCCGGGCAGGAGTATCCTGGCCATTGACAAGAACGCTGTCCACATAATACACCTTAGAGTTAACAGGTAGGGAGTTATACACAACCCTATTCTGGGGACTAACCAGACCCATAGGCTCTAAGTTTACAGTTGCTTGAAGACCAAAGGGTTCTTCAGCAAAGAGTTTAAAGTGGGCACTAGCCATCTGTACTTCATCCTCAGGAGTGAAGGCTAAGGAGGCTGTGCTGATCCCTGCAGGTTTACCCTTGCATCTGGGATCCCCTTTGATATGGTCAGTAGCCTTACAGATATAGCATTGTCCAAATGCTCTCTGAAAGGGTGGCTTGTTCTGACCTCCTTCTGGTGGTTGACCAGAAGGTACACTAGCCTGATTCGGTTTACCCTGGGGCTTACCCTGGTTATTTTGTTGTTTGTGGCCCTCTTTGGTATGGGAGGTATTAGAATTCTCTGGATTCACTTTAGGTGGCTGCTTTCCCTCATCCTTTTTCTGAGTTACCCCAGAATCCTTGTGAGTGGCCCTGTTGGCAACCCACAAGTCAGCAGCCTTAGCTAGCATTCGGGAATCTAATTCCTTTGAATCAGCCAAGTGCTGTCTGAGCTCAGGAGAGCAGGCATCATAAATTGACTCCAACATAAATAGATTTTTCATACCTTCATAAGTGTTCACCTTGTAACCCTTAATCCATCCCTCTAAGTTTTTCAAACATTCACTCACCCAGGTAGCCCAAGGGGTACCATCATTCTTTTTGAGGGTCCTAAACCTCTTAAGATACTGGGAAGGGGTCTTCCCAAACCTAGCTATCAAAGCTAGTTTCACACATTCATACTCTTTCCTATCCTCCTCCCCCAACTCCATTACCACATAAGTGGCAACAGGGGGAAGCCTAGAGAACAACCAGGTGAGTAAGTCATTTCCTGTGATGTTCTGGAGCCCATAATTATATTCAAACAGAGACAACCAATCCAACACATCCAACTTAGGCTCATACATACCAACCAATTCTTTAGGCATCTGGGGTCTTTTAGGACTGGAACTTCTAGAGGAGCCAGAGAGAGAAGCATTTTCGACAGATAATTTCTTCATTTCTAGCTCATGCTTGAGCTCCATTTCCCTTAGCCTTAGTTCTTGATTCATTTCCTGATGTCTCTGTTCAGCCAGAGTATTCAGTCTCTTGAACTCTAATTCAAGTTTCATTTTCTCTAATTCGAGATATTGAGGACTAAGTGTGGGACTTGGCAAAGGCCAGGTAGGTACAGCAGGTAGAGCAGACAGAGGCCTGGGGGGGACAGTCACAGCAGCCTCACCCTCCTCTTCTGACTCTTCCTCAAGATTATCAACATTTTGATCAATATCAATTTCTATACTGTTATCTACATTTTCTGGCATGGTAGGTTCCTCAGACCCATCATCCAGACTTTGGTTAGCTAACAACCTTTCTATTAATTCCATTTTCTTGCCTTTAGTCAGGAGGTTCTTATGCTTACATAATACTCTTAAACAATCAGCAGTTTTTGTAGCAAGGGACTCTTGACTATAAGTTTCCATAGTTGACATGTTAGAAAGATTACTTTTTCAGTGCTAAGCTTTGTGGTTAGTTGTACTAAGGTATCCTCAAGTACTCTGAAGTGTATACTCAATACAAATCCCACCGCTGTACACCAGTGTTAGGCAGAAACCTGTGCAGTTCCCTTAGGGACCACTGCAAAAGATTTAAGTCTACAGGTGTTGGCAGTAAACCCACTTGGTAGCAGTCTGTACCACCCAGATTTACCTGGTAGCTGTGGCTGAGCAGTCAGACCTCCCTCAAGAAGAGTTAGGCAGTATGCAAAGTATACACAATAGGCACTCAGATACAACAATACAAGCAAACACTGACCGGAGCTTTGGTATCAAAGTATATCATTATTTATTTAAAAACACACAGTTTGAAACACTCCAGCACTCTTATTGTAAAATATTCTAAACACAATTACTATTGTAATATATACACCCCTTTTCCCTTATCGGATAAATCACAGTAAAACACCACTTATTTTCATACAGAGGTGAGCGCTTAACTAGATTGCACTCTGATAAGTTTGTGAGAAAGGGAGGGAAAAAGACAGAATATGGAAAGGTACACCACTCTAAGATTCAGGAACACTGTTAGCAAGGCAGAAGAGCAAAAGTCACTGGTGAGCCAAAGTCCAAAGGCTGGGCCCACTCTTAGAGAGAGCAGAGCACAAATGCGCCCAAGATCACACAGTTACACTAGGCTTAGAAAGTCTTGCAGAGGGTTCAAAAAGAGTTTAGAGAGGCTTTAAGAAAGTTTAGCCCGGGTGTCCCAGACTAACCCAGGTTCAAAGGCTGGGGGCTAAATCTACCCCGTACAGTCGGTAGCAAGGGAAGACAGACGGGACACGGTACCTTAAGTGGGAAGGATCCTCCAGCGGTTGCGTCGTCGCCCAGGGGAAGAGAAGATCTCGACTTGGAGGAAAGATGAAGGTCGTTGCACTACCAATGAAGAAACCAGCCGTGGAGTTTTCTGGTTAAAGGTGGTACCTTTGTTTCGCGGTCGTGGTAAAACGTGGTATCTCGGTTGCCGGGGTGCTTGGCACAGGCAAGGCAGCCACGAGGTACGTCAGGAAGGCGAAAAGATGGTGAAACTGGTT
Organism: Ambystoma mexicanum; assembly: GCF_040938575.1. Taxonomy (NCBI): domain Eukaryota; kingdom Metazoa; phylum Chordata; class Amphibia; order Caudata; family Ambystomatidae; genus Ambystoma; species Ambystoma mexicanum. The sequence goes on from NC_090933.1 coordinate 1,143,967,667, forward strand.
TTCCCCACCAGTCAAAGGAAGAAGACTCTCCGGAGGGAGATCTCCTCTGTCGTTGGGAAAAGTGGTGAGGCAGTCCAGCAGGGCTCCACCGGTGGTGGTGTCGTGGCAGGTCGGCTCAGCTTCTCCCTCGTTGGATTCTTAGGTCCTGTGGCGACCTCTGAAGTTCTAGTCCCTTTCTTTATGCAGCAAACCCCCATTCACTCAGCCTAGCTGTCACTCAAACATGCTAAGTGGTGAGCCGGTCGGCTCACCACTTGGGCCAATCAGGATGGAGTGCGACTTGAGTTGCCTAGGCAACTCGGTCCAGGGTGCCTAAATTTCCCTCCACCCCTCCTAAGTACCCCAGACAGAGTGGCACCACTTTGCAGGGCTTCTGTGGAAAAGCCCGCCAAAAAGTGGAACAAAGGGCTCAACTTGGGTTGGAGTCACAGAAGAGAACACAAACGCCATTTTAGAATCAAGTTTTGGCAAAAAATACCAACTGGAGAATTAATATTAATTAAATAAACCGGCGGTATGTTCGAGGCTACCGTAAATAATTAAAGATAGTAGCCTAAAACAATGGGAAATGCCATAGGAAAATATTCGCGGTTGAATATAAAAAATTGTATCCACTGCCACCAGCCAAAACTCGATCAGGGGGGACGGAGACGTGCCCCCTCGACTAACAGACCCCGGGGCAATTGAATTGCCCCAGCCAGTACGTCCACAATATGATGGTTTGTACTGGTTCTGTTCAGAATTTAAGACTAGTAAAGTCAATGGTGACTTTACATGCCCTGGGAGACAGTAGTCAGTCCCAGGGTATGGAGTCTATACTGGGGGGTCACTATGAAACCCCTGTGTTACTGCACTGAGGGTGCTGTGTAACACACATCACAAAAACACATGAAGCCCTATGGAGTAAAAGACCCCATAGCCCATTAAAGACCTCTAGATTGAATGAAACACACTCAAATCATGTCCAAGAGTGAGGGTAAAAGAGTCTCACTCTTGGCAGGAGAAAGAAATAAACCCCAAAAATCCAGCAAAGCTGCTGGGGGACTCACTAGGTTAGGACATTCAGCCTAACCAGAGAATTCTCCCTAACAGCCTCCTCTTGAGCAATATTGGTGTATAAAGATATAATGTCCAACGTAACCAAGATGGTGTCATCTGGGTTGAATGGAGTTCCTTCTAAGATGTTAATGGCATCAGTTGTGTCCTTGATGTCTGAACTTAATTCCGTCACTAAGGGCTGTAAAAATTCATCTACATATTGACCTGTTGTTATTGGCAGGTCAGTTGAGGAGCCTACGTTATCAGCAGGGTTAGTGAGCACTGAGGCTAATCCAGCTGGAAGTTGTTTACCCAGGTCCAGCAGGCCTTTTATCCTGCTCTCTCTATAGCTAACCAAGGTTTGGAAGACCCTCAGGGCCACGATTTCCAATTATTGGGCTTTGGTTTCTGGGTCAGGTGATAACATTTCCAACGCAAACAACGCTTTGATAAGAAAATGCATACGCAACAGAGGAGGTTAAGGTAAACAATAGGGTGTTGGTGATGTCTAGCAAATTAGATCTACCTGTAACACCCACAGAGGAAAGAGGAGAAAACAGAAAAGAGGAGCAGATTAGGTTTCAATAACTGGTTGAAATGGCATAAGCAGGAGCAGTTGTGAATGAAGCAAGTACACATTCTAACCAAATTCAGTTCAATTTGATTTCCATTATGAGATTGGAAAGTTCCAACTCAGATGGTTAATGGTTATTTTCACCCTGCCTATAATGTGTACATACGGTATCTGTCAAGTAGAAGAATGCATTACTCTGTTGATGATATAAAAGAACAGCATTGCCAATTCGAAGTCTTTTAGGGCTCCCAGACCCAGAGGATTGGCAAACAATATCTTTAACGTTGCCCTGGACTTTTGGGCACAGGTTTTACAGTTTCTTTATTGAAAGGTTATTCAGCTAAATGAATCCAGCCCCCTATTGGGGGGAATCCATTTTGATTCCAATGTATAAAAACAATGGCAGAAATACTGCTGACAACTATTGCTTAAATGCATTTTGGGATGGAACATTTAACCTTTTTGTTAGTTTACTTTTATAGGAGCTAAAAACTGATCATGATTTCTTGGTAACCAGGTTTGCAAAAAAGGCTACCAGCACCCGTAATCCCTCACTCAAGGTAGCCTTTTTAGACTTCACTGCCTCTTTTGATCATGCTTACAGACAGCTGCAATGAAGGAGGGTGGATCCACAGTTGTTTAATGTAAATATATTATTACATTCAGACACACCTCAGAGTAAGGCTAGACAGCAAGGTCACCTGCACTGAAAATATACACAGAAGCCAGGGCCTGGAACAGGGTTCTGTGCTGGTGCCCTTGCTGTTTATTCTGAATATATCTTATGTGGGCAATGTTCTTAGTAAGATCAACAGCTTTCCCCCTAAATTGGGACACCAACATATTGGTTATGTGGCCTACACCAAACACATTGCCCTCCTGGCTCGCACAGCAGTGGGCCTTCATAGAAGTTTAGATGGCACTAATAGTTTTAGAGTAAATCATGGCTTACAATGATATCTAAGGAAATCAAAGATACATCATTTTACTACAACATGGAAACTCTCCTTCTCCCATTTATATGGTAAATTGGCCTTGTACACTTGGAGAGTACGGTCTCCTTTTAGGCTTTCAGTGGTTGAATTAAGTGTGCATTTGGCACTGGCAAAAGCAAGCAAATGTATAAGGGCCAATGTGATTACAATGATGTGCGGTCTTCATGGGGGTTTCTTGTTAGAGCTACTGATTAAGGCTTACAAACATAAAGTGGTCCCTGCGGTAATTTATGGTCTGGACATTCAGTTTGATAGGCTTCTGAAGGGTGGATGGCCCACCTTAAGGGGAAATTATGGAGGGCAGCCCTTAGAAGAGCAACACATTCCTTGATCGAATATGTACGCGTGGAGTTTCGGTTAACCCCATTGTTCACCTTGGCAAAGGTAAAGAGGCTAAAGAGCCACCAGTATCTGTTCCCTTTGGGGATCTGAAAGTAGGTGATGCTTCCCAAGGTAAATTTGGAGATGATATCCTTTACTAAGATAAACTAATAGTTGGTGACCTCTATTGGGGTACAATTGTACTAGTCCCAAAATAAGAATTTGATTATGCCTGAAATGAAAAAAGGAGCCTCAACTGAAGACAGGGAGATGAAAACACGGCGAGGAACTACCACGGCTACAACCAAAAAATATATTTAAGTGTTTCCTTCTTACCTGTTGAGACAACTTTATATGGGGAACCATCTTGATTCTAAACATAGAAACCTTTTTTTTATATATTTTAGTACCGCGCGACACGAGAAATTGTAGGTACTGTCAACAGGACGATCCCCTGAAAACCTCAAGACGCCTGTATATAAAATATGGAGTGGTCAGTAAGACATTTTATGCTCGTTTTAGACCATTTTAAGGCAGAAGATGATGTTAGGTGCTCATCTTACCTTAAACTTATCAGCTCATTAATGGTTACAGCTTGAACTGTTGTTTTTTAAAGAATTACTTTTAATTTTTATTTGGTAGATTTAAAGAATTGTAGAGTGTATTGTATATATCAGCTGAAGATGTATTACATTTGATAAATGTTTTTTTTGTATAATGAAATTGTACGCTTAAACTTAAATGCTTCTTTGCATTTATTAATCATGTGAGAGGTTTAATGTAAGTCATGGCAGCGCCAATAAATAAATATCTGCCCATTCGGGTTAAAGTAATGAAAACCCTACCAACACATTTTGGCATGGTTCCCTTGAAATGAGCTGAGCAAAGGCATGTGTGCTTTGTGTGACTGATATGCGACTAGTATAAATTGTGCTTGGGTGGAACAGTTGGCATTGCTATCACAATTTTTGTAGATAAAGGACTGCATTTGCTTTAAGTAGTATATGAAATATTTGAATAAATGATGAAACAATACATATATTTATTAAATTAAACAGATTCCTTAAATGTATCCCATCCAATAATCATTACCGTTATGCGTAATTTATCTAGCTGTTCGATGGCCTTTCTCTTTTTCTTTACGGAGACTGCACCTCTAAGCATTTCCATAAAACAACCTAGAACAAAGTGAGGGCTAGTTTTGATATTTCACAAGCTTAAACACAGTGTTGTGGCTGTAAGGATGACACAGGGTTTGTGAGGGTTACAGCTTTATTTACCTCATTGAGATAGCAGTGAGGCGCCACAGTTACTTCACTGTGACACCAATTGTACATTAAGGGTAAAACTATGCATAAAGCATTTAACTATCTACATGATAATGGGTCCTGTCTCTCAATGTTCCTGTAAGAGCACCAGGGTGAGTGTGCTTCTCTGCACAGCCCATGCTCTTACTGCAGCGGCATGGTTGGCTGGGTGCGCAACAACATGCGTGAGCTCGCTAGAGCCAGCGCCTGGACTCTCACGAGACCAAACCTCCACATACCTTCTTTTATAGAGCAGCTAGGTGCTACTCCATCACAAAGTCTGCAAACCTTGCAGGTCTTTTCCTCTCGTGTTCAGGCTGGTTCTATCTGCTCTCCACCTGCAGCATCATCCCCTCTTCCTCTCTCTGTTTTGTCTGTATTTCACTTGCTGAATTTTGCACCTCTCCATGACCTCTGGGACTCTCAGGAACAGCGACCTTCTCTTGTCCTAGACCATCACAACTCAAATCATTGGGTCTAGTCTGTTCGCATAGTCTCTTTTTTTCTTTGCCATGGTACACTACACCCTGCCTCAATGAGCTCAGTGGTCCTTTTCTTGAACAGGACCACCCTCTCCATGTTCCATTTCTTCCCATCTTGGGTACATAAATGGTTCATGTCTCTTTGCATTACTGTGATGGGGCTGCTGTATTTGCAATTGCAATTGCTTCCTTCACCGCTCTGTATGGGTCCATTCCTGATGCAGTTGCTAGCTGTAACACCACTTTGATGAACCTGTTGGTTCATTCTACCAGTCCATTGGCCTGGGGATGATAAAATGATGCCTTTACTTGAGTAATATTGTAATCCCTCATGAATATTTCCGTTTCTCTGGACACTAGCTGGACGCTATTGTCTGTTACTATTTCGTTGGGCAAGCCCTCTCTCTGAAATATTGCCGTGATCACACCAACCACAGTGGACGTTTTTATGTCGGGTACAGATTCGGACCACTCTGTATCTATGTTCAGGCAACATCACTTCAAGGGGACCAATGAAGTCTGACCCCAGCTTGTGCCATACTCCTTCCAGTATCTCAATTGGAATCAGAGGTGCTTGCCTAACTTTTAGACTCTTATAGCTATGTAAAAACTCATGACACCTCTCTGACATGATCCATATCTCCTGGTCCATGCCAGGCCACCAATACAATTCTCTCAAGTGTCACCTTGTCAAGTTGCGTCCCATGTGCCCTGCATTCACCGTGAACATAATGACTTTTCTCATCCCCATGGGCGGTATGACTTGATTGCCTCTCATTGCGAAGCCTTCTGTCTCAAAAATATCATAGGCCACTTTCCAGTATGGCCTTAGGTCTTCTGGAATTGTTCTCTCTTCAGGTCATACTTTCCTGGACCATTCCATCAGTTTCACAATGGTTAAGTCGCTCACCAATTATTCTTTCCAATCCCCTTCACTCATTTTGAGAAACTCTCTTTTCCTGAGATCTCCTATGGATGGCACTACACACTCATCCTTGAGAAAGTAGATTACTGCGTCTCTTGTTTCAGGTGATTAGGACATACAGTCTGCTTGGGTATTTTTCCATCCCACAATGTGAATAAATCAAAAGTGTACTCCTGTAGGTTCGTAGTAATGCAGAGAAGCCAGCCGGGCTGTGCACGTGTTTGTCACTCCTGTACTTAGCATGTGAATTAATGACTTATGGTCTGTTACCAACTGACATTTTGTGCCCCACGCATATGTTCTGAAATATTCAACTGCCCAGTGAGAGGGGTCAGAAATGGAAGACGGACACAAAAGTATAGTTTTCTCAAAAGTTGCAGTTTTATTAAATAAAAAGGCATGTGATAAATGCCTACCTTTCCCTAACCTAAAAGGGATGTCCCTGCCCAGCACACTAAAACTAAAGAAAAGGAACTAGTGTACAAAAAGTCTCTGCCCCTCACGCTATGACAGACAACAAAATTATACAAGGAATGTTTGGTTGATTTAAATTCCACACAACAGTGCAAAAACATATAAGCTTTGAAGAGTACTCCTTGTGACCAGTGTTGTGTTCCCTTCACCTGGCTCAATACGGGAACACACTTGAAAAGGTTTTGATTCAACAAAATCTTGTTCACTTCAACACAAAAGTTATTTTCTCCCCAATACTATCTTCCCTTGGATAAAGTAATGTCTCTTTCATAAACACTTATTGTAAAAATCAAAACACTTGTTATTGTACACATTATCCTTTTTTGGCAAGGGAAATGTCTTTAAACATTTGTTCCAAAAAGCAAAGCACTTGTTGTCTTCAACAATATCATCCTTGGTAAAGCCAAATGTCTTTCTCACCAACCAAAAGTTCATAAACTAAAAGAAAGTGTTTTCTTTAGGTTATAAAGCAATTATAAGCACATTACACTTTTTCTTCCAGTGGAAATGACTTACTTCCAATGTAAATGCTCTACTTTTATCAAGATAGCAAACAATATCTTCTTGTAAAGTAGCAGTTTGTCACAATAATAATAGTGGTAACACTTTCTTTCTACCACACCTTTTGCCACAAATACATTGTTTCAAAACATTGTCTTCTTTCCTGGCACACTCGCCTGCCAGGACTAACTACTATTGATCCCTTTCCTTATGTGTTCGCCTGCCAGTATTAAACGCCTACAACTACAATTGTTCCTAGTGGCAATATTTGTTCCAAGATTCTCCACACCAGTATCCCATGTGAGGCTTGAACATTTGCTGCTTCTTTCTATAGTCTCTTGACTCTTGACAATATGGGTTACAGTTTTCCCCCAACTGGTGTCTTTCTGTATAGCCACTTGGATGTTGGCAATCCAGGTTTATCCTAATTGGTGTCCCACAAAAGTGGAATTATGCCCTTGTTTCCTTTGTACTTTTCCTGTACAGCCTCTTGGTTGGTGGCATTGCGAGTTATAAATTACCACCAATTGGTATCCTATGAAGGGGGAATCTCCTCCCATGTGATCCTCCCTCCTGATACCAGCCCCAAGGTTAGGATCAGGTAGCGGCTACCTTCTCCTGGTAACATGGGAGAAGATCTTAGGCTGGGGATCAGTGATGACTCGGCAGGATTCATCACACCAGACACAGGCTAACATTTCTTTTTCTACCATTGCACGATTCATTTCCACTGCAAGACTTATCCTTGGCCTCAAGGCCAGGAACCACATCTCTCTGGCACGGAAATCCCTTCACTGGCTCACCGTAGCAGCAAGGATCAAATTCAAGACCCATTGCATTATTCACAAGGCTTTCTGGGACCTGGGGCCTACCTACCTGCAATGCTGTCTACCTAAATACTGTCCCTCATGAGCCCTCCACTCATTTACCTCCAACCTTCTGCGAGTGAGCTGGTTCTCCAAGCAGAGATTTGGAGGGAGATCCTTATCCTCAGCAGGTGCCTCTCTCCGGAATAGCCTCTCTTCCACCCTCCATCTTGAGCCAGATCGCCTTAAATTCTGGAAAACCATCAAGACTTTCCTCTTCTCCTCTTCCTCTCCCTCTACCCTGCTAACATAGCTCTCTGCTTTTATTTTCTCTCTCTCCCATCTCCTCCGTTCAGCATTGACTGGCTGCCGGTTTTACTTCAGAGTCTCACTGGTCCCCGGTTCTCCCGCCAGTCCTCCCTCGCACTTGCCTCAGGGCCCTACACCCTACCCAACTTAATGCATTGGAGATATTAACCCAAGAGAGTGTCTCTCTCTGCACTTACCCCAGTCATAACCGACCGGATGCACTTGACCCTTCCCTCCCTGTGATCCTCTTTGCACTTGCTCAATCCTTATGCACCGTGCCGGAAATTGTTGACTGTTCCCCCTTGTCACCACCCCTAAAACTGCAGAATCGCTGTCAGGCCTATTTGCTGTCCTCCACACTGTTAAATGAACTTTTTATACACTTATCGTCTCAGAAGTTCAAGGGCTCTGAATGACTGTTTGTTTTTTCCCCATGTTACCACCCTCCTTGAGCGCTTTGAAACACTTGGCTGTGTATAGGCGCTTTATAAGTAAACAATACACTACAATACAATACCTGGGACAACACCTTGGAAGCGAATGCCATTATTTGTTCCACATTGTATTTCTTCTGTGCTAGGGTATCGCCCAGGCCATATGCTTTGGTATCAGTTGTAATGATGTTCTTCCTCAAAGGACTGAACGGCCGGAGGCATGGGGCAATTATAATGCGCCCTTTGACCCTGTTGAACAACTTAATTTACTCTTGGTGCCAGCTGTAATCAGAACCTTTCTTAAGCGATTCCCACAGAGGTGCAGTGGTCTCTGAGAACCTCAGAAAAAACCTTGCGTGAGTCAAGAAAACAACCTATTCGCAGAGGCTGGAGCAATCACGATGGTCTGTAAAATGTTCCTCTTTGAGCTGATCCCCTCCCTTGAAATCTTGTAGCCCAGGTGCTCCACCTCTGTAGCTTTGATCACACACTTGTCATGGCATAGCCTCACTACAGCTTCCTGTGATTTTGTGATGACCTTCCGTAGTACAACGCCATTGGTCTCAATGTACTCGCCATCAATCAAGATGTTGTCTGGGAAATACGACACATTGCTTATATTATGCAGAAGGGAGCCCATCATCTGCTGAAAGGCTGAAGCCACTGAGAGCAACCTGAGCGGCATGCAGGTAAATTGATACGTGCTAAATGGTGTAATGAACACTGTAAGGGGCCTCGATTCCTTATATAGGCTGATATGGTGGTATGCGTCCCTCATATCCTGCTTTGCAAACAACTTGGCCTCCTTCATCATGAGAATCAGCTTGTTTAAGCTTGGGAGAGGGTAGCCGTCCATGATCACCCCTGATTCAAGCTGTGCAAATCGATGCACCCCGTGATATCACCAGAGTGCTGTTTTTTTATACGGACCACTGGACTCAACCATTCAGACGATTCTACCATCTCTGTTGTGCTGTCCTTCAACATCCTTTCCAGCTCTGCCCGTAGGGCTGTCCTTGCCATCAAGGGCACCGGTCTCACGTTGTGCTTTACTGGAATTGCATAGTGTTTCAACATGATCTTCTGGACATAGTTCTTTATTCTCCCCGGATTTTCACAGGATAACCAGGGAAATTCTTCCCTGGACACCAAACTCCTCCTGCATTCACCAACAATACCTGAACAATTGATGTTCAATTTGGACATGTCATCCCACCCTAACACAAAAGGGCCTTCTGCCGCAAAAAAAAACCCTGGTCCTCTGTCCTCGTACTGTGTCCTTGAATTCAATGGTGCTGTGGATGTATCCCACCAGACTCACGGTGGCGCCTCCAAAAACATTGGGCTTGTGCTACATCCTCTTCACTTCTACCCTGCCTCTGTCGACCATGTCCTTGTACAAGCAAATCAGCAATATCTTAACATCTGAACCTGAGTCAGCCATCACTCTCGCCTCCATCCATCCGCCTTGATTACTCAGTGTGGTTTTTCCCTTTGGGCCATCCCACTGTTTAATATTATTATTGTGGGTCGGCCATCTTCATCTGACGACTCCCTGTCTCTCACATCTTCACTAATGGACATTGTCCCCTGTGAAATGTAGTGAGTGCTTTTTTTGTGCGATGCACGCTGCGAGAAGACAGGCACATATAGAAACAGACTTAAATATAAAACAATACTTGTCAGCCATCTTTAGAAAGTTAGTCACAACATGAGCTTATTACTGAGAAGCATATTAAGTTAAGTTGATGCAATGTTGTGTATTTCCACTAAACCCTCCATCATTTAAATCAACACCATTAAATGCACCATATGGTATGATATATGATAGTTTATTTATATAGCACCTATAAACAATGTGTTTCAAAGTGCTTCAAGGCAAGAAACAAGGGAAAATACAATGACATTCTTACAGGCCATGAACAATAAAAATTTGAAATGATCGTACTCGGCCTGGTGGCATTTCAGATAGTGCAAGTGCTAAGACATTGGGCCTCATTAGGACCCTGGCGGTAGAGGGTTAATGGTGCCGGTAGAGCTGCCAGCACCATTAACCCCCTCCCGCCTCATTATGAGGTCCGCTCGCGGGACCCGCTCTGGACGCCAGGTTTTACCAGACGTCCTTAGCGGGTCCCGCGAGCGGCCCGGCATGCTAACAACGGGCCCGTCATTAACGGGCCCATTGATAGCATGCTCCCCATTCACATTGTGCCCTATGGGGGCTCGAATGGGAATGGGAATGTACCGGGTCCGGGTTCCCTGGATGGGGAAATACCGGGCCCTCCGAGGTCGGAATGGCCCAGTATTCCTCCATTTAGGGAACCCCTACCCGAGTTTGGGGGTAGCCATGCCCTTAAAAAGGGCATGGCAACCTCCGAAAAGTAATGAGGCCCATAGATAAGGAAGGAAAGAAGGGGGAGAGTGGGAAGGAAATAGAAACAGACAGGCGTCTGCCGTATTAGGCCTGACGCCATTTCTAGTAGAGCCGGAAATTAACAAAAGGTGAGGTAAAGGGGTGCATAAAGGGAGCGGAGGAACAGAACAAGCGACTAACGTACTAGGTCTGACGACATTTCATATCATTCTGAAGGGACGGGGAACAAGTAAGGGGAGGGGTATGAGACAAACAGGGTTGCTATCATACTAAATCCAGGACAATTCTGAGAGAGTAAGTGCATAGAAGAAAGTAAGGGGAGGAAGGGAGGAGATAGGAAAAGGGAGAAAGGGAGAGGAGGAGAGAACAGAGAGTAAGCAATGAAAACGAGTGTAAAAGCAAGAAAGAAGAGCAAAAACAATTGCAAAAGTCACTAGTAACACATCATGTTGTGAGAGAACAGCAAATGCAAGCCAGGATTCAAGATGAGGCTGGAAACAGCATGATTCAGGGCCACCATGAGTACAAGATGCAGGGGAAATCCAGCAGGAGAGTTGAGAAAGGGTGATGCACTGTGAATCAATGAAGTCCGTAAAAAGTCAAATCCAAAGCCTTGGCCGCAAGGCGGTGATGGTGAAACCAGAAGGTATTGTATTAGAACAAACTCCTGCAGAGGTAAGATGTTAGGGGGAGAGAGGACATGGGGGGGCAGGGTAGAAGAATTAAGCAAACACCAGTATATGAGAAGGGGGGCACAAGGAACATCACAGAGGGAACAGAGACATTAGAGGGCACAAAGGAACGTCACAGGGAGACAAGAGGGGGTGTGGGGCACAAGGGAATATCACGGGGGGACCAGAGGGGGAGGAGGGCACAAGGGACATCACAAGGGGATCAGAGGGGGAGGGGGCACAAGGGAACAACATGGGGGACCAGAGGGGGTGGGTCCATCAGGGAACATCACAGGGGGACCAGAGGGGTGGGGGGCACAAGGGAACATCACAGGGGACCAGAAGGGGTGGGGGGCAAAAAGGGAACATAATGGGGGGACCAGAGGGGTTGGGGGCAGAAGGGAACATCGCGGGGGGACCAGTGGGGAGGGGGCAAAGGGTACATCACAGGGGGACCAGAGGGAATGGGGGGCAAAGGGAACATCACAAGGGGATAAGAGGGGGTGTGGGGTACAAGGTAACATCACTGGGGGAAAATAGGGAGTGGGGGCAAAGGGAACATCACAGGGGGACCAGAAGGGGAGGGGGCAAAGGGAACATCACAGGGGACCAGATGGGGTGAGGGAAAAGGGAACATAACAGGGTACCAGAGTGGGTGGGGGGTACAAGGGAGCATCAAGGGTGGACCAGAGGGACTTGGGGGTACAAGGGAATATCACAGGGTGACGAGAGGCGGAGGGGGTAAAAGGGAACATCACAGGGGGGACAAGAGGGGGTGGGGGTACAAGGGAAAATCACAGGGTACCAGAGGGGAAGGGGGTACAAGGGAACATCATAATGGGACCAGAGGGGGGTACAAGGGAACATCACAGGGGTACCAGAGGGATGTGGGGGGTACAAGGAAGCATCACAGGGGGACCAGAAGGGGAGGGGGTATACAGAGTAATATATTTTCCCACAATTCCTGCATAAGCTGCACGGGTTAGAGAACAGCAAATTAAAAGGGAAACCAATAAGCAAGGGGTAGACAACATTGAAACACTGTGCATCACATAGGAAATAATCGTAAAGGGGGGCAGGTGTCTGCAGGGCACACACACTCAGGTCAGATGGGATGAGAACTAAAATCCAATACACATCACACTACAGGTAGGAACCTTATTTACTCACCGAAAAATAAAGTCATGGTTATCAATCCATATTCCGTAGCCTGAGTTCTTGAGGTTGCCTGAGTTGCCTACGACAGCACACCTTCGGCAGCGGTACGAGCTGGCTTCCAGGAAGTCCACTTCTCCAGAGAGGGTCTCAAACAATCTATTGACTGTCTCATTGAAAGGCTTGGGTTTAGGCTCCTTTTGCAATTTCTGTCAGGTAAAGAGAGATGTCATTGCATTTGGTTGACACAGTGATTTCTTGCAAACCTGTTTAAATCATGCTTCAATTAAATGTTTGAGTACATTGATATGCTGCCATTGTCGACGGGCATGTGTGTGCCTCTGCACTTATTCAATGCGAAGGTTTGGCGTACCGCCAGTCCCAGTCATGGGTATTTTGAATGACCGGCCCAAGGAATTAGATGTATGAATTTCATGGACAAGGAATTCAAATTATCAGCAATTTGGCTTTATGTAATGAGATGCACAGCAATTATGTATGGAGACAGTAGTTTTCATAAATAGAATTACTTGTCAGGCCTATAATAATCCTGTATAACCAATCAGAGTCAAGGAGTGCCTGCCCACATAATTAAGTCTATTACAGACTGATGGGGGGGTCATTATCAAGTGATAATGTATTGCCCAAAGTGAAGTTGAGGAATATATATAGGGAACGAGTCATTATCCCAAGCCATAATGACCCCACCTGAGATACGAAGGGTATTAGCAGATGCAGTGTTTCAACTTGAAATGAAAAACCTTTTTTATGGAGGAAAAACTAATAGCATACCCAAGATAAGCACAAGTACTGCAACTCTTAATGCTAATATGGTGATTTATTGAACATGGACCTTGTAACAATAAACTTGATGTATCGTGTATTTTACTGCTGTTTGTTAATTTGGGGAATTTAACTGCACATAATCATCTCTACCTTAATACAGCAGAAGAACATTGTTTCTATGTTCCTTGACAGGCTACTGTTTAAATCAATCTGTTTTGAATGAGGTCTCTAACAGAGAAAACGTAATTTGGAGCATTACCATAATTTGGAGCATTACCATTGGCTGAAAGGAGGTCTATAACAAAGTCCATGTGCTAATGCAAATTAAAATACACCCAACTTGAATATGTACATTTATGAAGAGAACAAATAATTTGAACTGGTGGTGTGAAATTATACCTTTCCAAACTTCTGGAATGTGCTGTCCACTCTCAGCTTTCTATCCATATTGAACATAACTCTCTTCTCTTCTCCCTTTTAATGTGGCTTTTTGTCCTCTGCACTCGACTGAGTCTGCTTTACTTGCTGTTCCATATACTCTTTGCGCCCGTCTGACATTTTAAACTATCGTCTATTCTCATTCTGTCAGATCTTTCTGCTGCCTTTGAGACTGTGGAGCCCTCTCTCCTTCGGTCCTCTGTCTTCTCTTTTGGCATTATTGGTTCTGTTCTAAACTGGTTTAGTTCTTGTCTCTCTGATCACTGTTTTGTGTGCCTTCGGCTGGTAAAGTCTCCTCTCCTGCTCCCCTCCCAATGGTGTCCCTTAAGACAACGGACAGACCTTTCTCTCTTTCTCTGCCTTTTCTGAAACTATCAACAATAACATCTCTGATTGTCTACAAATTGTCCAATCCAAGAAAAATTCACTGTTCCTTTACCTCCATCTGTCACTATTTATTCTCCCTCTCCCCCGTTCATCTCCATTCCCCCATCTCGTGACCCTCTGATTACTTTGGCTCGTAATTTAGGAGTAATTTTTCACTCTAATTTCTTCGTTGCTTCACACGTCTCTGCCACTGCTTCTTTCAGCTTTTCAACATTCATAAAATGTGGGCTCTCTTGATATTTCACATTGTCAAGCTTCTCATAACTTCGCTTGTTCTTTCCAGGTTTGACAACTGCTCATCCCTTCTTATTGGTCTCCCAGCCTATCATCTAGCTCCTTTACATTAAATCTACAACTCTGCTATTCGTACTCTATTCCATCTTCCCCCTCAAACCTCTACTTCAAATGCTTTCTTCTCTATATCCTGGCTTTCCTTTGAGACCTGCCTGTTATTCCACTTTTTGTGCATTGTCTTTAAATGAACCATTGTGTTGGCTCCTCCTTGGTTTAGTTCTATACACTTTCCCATTCTCTTTGCTCACAATCTCCCTTTCACTTGGCCCCGCATAAACCTCCTGGTGCAGCCTCTTGTTTTCAATCTTTTTCCTTATTGGCTTCTAAACTTTGGAATACTTTACCCCTCGATATTCGTTCTTCTTTCTCTTTGTATTCTTTCTGCTCCTCTCTTAAAGCACATCTGTTGGCTTCATCATAATGTAACATTGTAACATTACTTGTGCATTATATTTGTACCATTTTCTTATTTATTTTCAATCTCTTTGCCGAAAGCGCTATATAAGGCCCGGTGCCTCAGGGGGTTGCCAGGGAACACCTGGTATGAGATGGGGGCAGGGCAGACCCTACCCAGCACATGCGGACCCTTGCCACCTTGCTGGCGAGAGGGTCCCATGGCAACATGGCCTGCACTCCTGTGCTCACATGGGGACGTCCTGCAGGCCTAAATGAGAGACAGCCTCAGGCCTTCCTCTTTGGAAGTCTGCAGCCATTCTGCTGCACGTGCCTGCAGGGGGCTCCTTTTATTAGCGTGTCCGATATTAAAAGGGCAATACACATGGGAGGGGTACACACATAACTGCACATCTTAAATGGGCAATACACTTGGGTGAGTCACACATAACAGAGTGGAGAGACTAGTTGTAGGTAAGTGTTGTTTGGTGATGGGCAGGTTGTTGATGGAAAAGAAAGAGGATCATGTATTTGTGCAGGTGACTGGCAAGAGGGATACTGAACAGGCGTGTATGCCAAATATTTGAAGACAGTGTTAAGAACTCAAGAGTGAAAGTACTCCTTTGAAGTCCATATCAACTGAATTTTCAGTTATGCAGAGCTTGCTTTATCACTAAGATGTTGCAGTGATGATTTTGGCAAGAAGGTTGGCCCATGATAGTCTTGCAGGGGAGGTCATGCTGTTACCCCCCCAACCCCTGCATTGTTTTTTAGTCCGCCGTGCAACAAATAGTTGATATTTTCTGATTCTGGTCTGGGCAGGGCTAAGCCGATCTTTTGAATTGAGTGCTCATGGGTCACTCCATGTAGCATTTGAGTGGCCAAGGAGTAGTCCTGTGTAAATAGGGCTGCCAAACCTTGCGGCTCCTGGTGGGATCTGTGTGCCCATCTGCAGGCATACTAGAAAATCTCAAAGGAAGAGGTCGCATGCAGTATGGGCGCATGCATTTCCTACTGAAAATATGAGATTCTTTTGTTTTTGGGGTATTTTATTGCTGTTAACTAAGCAACACATCATTTGCACCGAGGGACATGTGCTTCATCAGGACTACAGAAAATTTGTTTTTAACAAGATGACGTTCAGTAACTTAGCAAAAAGGTCCTGCTAAATCGTGGGTCTAGTGTTCCTGGCAAGGACTATGAATTTTGTTCAGTGGCTATCAATAAAATAACAAAAATACACATTCTAGTATGGTCCCCATGCTAGAAATTGTATTTTTTACTATTGAATATTTTTCCAGCACAGACTGGCCTCTCTCCAAAGTCTCCTGCACTAGAATTGCAAACACAGCCCTACGCCAGGCGTATTTTCTTTCTATTCCTGGGCGCATGCTCACTTTCAGTACAAATTAGCTGCAAAACAGCCTTTCAACCAGTTTCAATTTTGGTATTACAGCGGCCCACAAAGTCCCATCTGTAGATGCAAAAGATTGGGCATGTGTTGTGTGCTGTCACATGTGTGGGCTGTCAGATGTGAGTGGCCTTGTAGTATCCTGTGGTGGTGATCCCCTTATTATGCCTAACCGGTGCATTTGCCATTACATGAAATGCCCAGATAAGTAAATATCACTGCTGTTACGTAACATGTTTAGAACACTCAGGAGTGGTACTTAAATAACATTCCCTTGAGTAGGTTTTGATTGGGTGTTGAAGTGTTCCATAGATTCTACGGGCCCATCTGCAAGGAACTTGCCAATCCTACTGCAGCCTCCACTTCTCTTCCTTCCCAGGCCATCTGCACAGCTCTGGCCTTCCATTTCACAACCAAAACTCAGGGCATCATATCCTCTATGGCCTCTACTCCCCTCCCTCCTCCACCTGCACACAGGACTTCCTTGGCCCCCCTCTCCTCTTCCCCCTATTCTCCTCCAACTCACTCATAGCACCGGATGTGGTCACCAAAATAGTCTGCTCTATGAAAGTCTCCTCCAAGCAGGTGCTTCCCTGCTCCTCCGGAACTCTCAAGGACAGCATTGCATCAGTTGCTCCCTCCTTGGCTGAGTTCTGCAACCACTCCTTTGCCACTGGCTGCTTCCCTTCAACCCTTAAGCACTCCCTTGTGCACCGCCTCCCAAAAAAGCTGTCTGCGGACCTTTCCTGCCTGGATAACAGTCGCCCTATCCCCACAACCGCCTTCTTTGGCAAACTCTTGGAGAAGTTGGCCCTCTCCCAACTGATCCTTCACACAGAATCTACTGGCTGTCTCCACGACCTACAGTCTGGCTTTAGAGCATCCAGAGGCCCGTAAACTGCTCTCCTGAACACCTGTGATGACTTGCGCTCAAACCTTATCTCCCCTTACGTTCTCATCCTCCTCGATTTGTCTTCTGTCTTTGACACAGTCAATCATTCCATCCTCATAAATCGACTCTGTCATACTCTGGGGATTACAGACTTGGAACTGGATTAGTTGACCTCCTTCCTTTTGGCCCTCACAAGTGCAACAAGGCCCTTTCCTCTCCTCCATCTCCCTTTCTACTTGCAGCGTCCTTCAGGGCTCTCTCCTCTCACTGTGGCTTTTCACCATTTACCTTGCCCTTCATGCCCACTTGATCTCCACTTTCTCCCCTCATTTCCAGTGTTATGCTGATGACACACAGTTCTCCTTTAAGCTCGACTGCTCTAGCTCTTCATCTGCCTCCCTTATTCCCGATTGACTGCTAATCAGGCATGGTGTGCTGCCAATGATCTCTGCCTCAATGACATTAAGGCTGGGATCCTTCTCATTGGGAATCCTGCCCCATCCTTACCTCTTACTCTCTGGCCACCCTCCTTGGGCCTCCTCCCCTTACCCTCATGTGAGGATAAAAACCACGGTGTCATCTTTGACTCCTCTCTCTCCTTTTCTCCCCACATTGCTAACCTGGTCAAAAAGGGCCACTTTCTGCTTTACCTCCATTCTTCCTTTCCTCACCTTTTCCCCGAAACTCAATGTCTCACAGCTCTGGTTCTCTCGAGGTTGGATTACTGCAACAGCTTCTTCCATAATCTGCCTCTTTCCTCCCTTTGCCATCTTCAATTAATACAGACCAGGACTGCAAGACTTATCCTCAACCTCAAGCCCAGGGACCACATCGCTCCCATCTCAAAAACTCTCCATTGGCTGCAATGATCAATTTCAAGATGGCCTGCATCATCTACGAGGCTTACTGTGGCATGGGACATCACTATATCCAACATTCTCTCCTTTAATACCTCCCTGCTAGAGCCCTTCAATACTCTACCTCAAACACTCTGCAAATCAGATGTTTCTCTAAGCAGAGAGTGTGAGGTAGAACTCTTTCCTCGGCTGGAGCCTTCCTCTTGAACGGCCTCCCTGCTCCTCTCCATCTTGAGCTGGATCTCCTTATGGTCTGGAAGCTTCTCAAGACCTTCCTTTTATCCTCCTCCTTCTCTCTCTCCTCCTGTGCTGATATCCACCTGCCATTGCAACTAGTTGTCTGTGACCCTATTAGTCTTAATGTGGTCAGGCCCTCCTTAACCAGCCTTCTCCCTCACCCCTCAGCCTTCACCTGCACTTGTCCCCGGGAACCTTCTCTGACCAGCTACTGTTTCTGGTCTACCCCCTTCTTCACACTTAGCTTGCCCCTACCTCTGAGTTTGCTGAAATGTGCCCTCCCTGCTCCCCCTAGCACTTGTTCAGCCCATTGGGCACCCACCTCGGTTACTTCCTCCTCATCTCCCTACCCCATTCCTTCTCCCTATACCCCCTCTGGCCCTCCTACCACCCTTTGCACTTCTTGTTACTGCACCTGCACAATCCGAATGTCACAAGGCCTTATAGGACCGTTATTGTTGTTTTTTCTCCCGTGTTCCCCCACTCCTCTTTTGTCTTGTGGCACCTTGAAACACTTTCTGGTGTACAGGCACCATACAAATGTTTAATAAATAAATAAATAAATGCATCTTGGAAGGACATCCTGACCGCACCCCATTATAAACATGAAGATTTCACCAAAGATTCTGTACCTCCAAGCACACTTAAACCTTGCCCTTCTGACGGTCTGACCTCTATCCTAGACTTCAAGAGACACTTGCATCCTTTCTCGGGCAAATGAGAGACCCTGAATTAAGATCAGTAAACTTCATAATCTTAAAGACAGGGAAGGTGTGAACTTTCCATGCTTTCAAGATTACCATAGGCCCTTCACTCTGTGATTTAGGGTGGAATTCATAATGCTATGACTTCTTCATTTGGTGAACCTTTATGATGATTGCATGTATGCATGGTGGTTAAGAGGGAGATTAACATTTCCTGCAATAATCCAATTTAATTTGGAGTATTCACACCTAATCCCAACAGGAGGAGGTATTTGATGTTGGGCATACATATTTGTAAGACCCGGAAGAAGGCTCCCTGGTTTAATGAGGACTGTAAAAGGCCCAGGTATGCTTGTTACAGTCCCTAAAGTCTTATGACCAAAATAGGTGGCACATAGTGCACAAACAACATGGGCATCTCTACAAATGTCCCAGATAACACATGGCAAATCACTTCTCTGTATTACATGCAGATTTCCAGATGATAGTTATCGAGGCTGATGTTGAGAGTAAGGACGACCAGTGCATTATACCACAGAAGATTGAGTCATGATTCTCACACATTCACTTGGTGAAAGCAAGCATGGGGAAAAGTCCCAGCCCGACATATCCCTGTAGACTTGTTCCACTCTCCCAAAGAATTTTGGTCCTCAGTTTTCAGACGCTCCTTCTGTTGGAACATGTTGGAACAAGGATCATTCCCAGTGTGTTGAGGTTTGCAGTAATAGTCCCCCTTTTTAAGAAGGGGAGCAGAGAATCATTGTCAGCTTACATACCTATCTCCCTCCTGGACTCCCACTTTAAAGTTTTTGGTAGGGCAGTTTTGGCCTGACAAGAAAGATTGGGTGGATAGTCAACACATCCATGTGGATAGCCAGCTGAGGTTGTGGTTGCGACTGAGTACCAATGAGCAGGCACTCAATTTATACCAGATTGCTGCCAACTCAATTTACCTGCAAAAGGAGGTCATCTGTATGGCATATATGGACCTGAGCACTGCCTTTGATAAAGTTAATAGGGCAAATATATGGCAGTGTCTCTGTAAAATGAACTGTCCATCCAACCTTATCCATAGCCTTTCTACTTTCCATGCACATAAATCCACCCTATTTTGATGGACACTGTACACTGATGTTTCCACTGAGAACTGGAGTTCACCAGGTGTGTGTACTTGCACCCCTGGTTTTTTCCCTCTACAATTATTTAAGTGATTGCTAAGGTCATTGATGTAATTAGGACATTCCTCATCTTGGTGCACAACATGTCCCTGTCCTAGCATATGGGGATGGTACCATGCTGCTGGCGAGGATTCCGTGCAGACTCCAAAAACTGCTGGATGCCTATTATGACTATAGTAGATATTTAGATATGTTGCGCAATGTTTCCAAATCTGTAATTCTGGTTTGTAAACAGAAGGGCATTCTGAAAAGGCTATATCCTTGTCCTTTTTGATAGATGTAAAAATGATGCAAATTGTGGAATCCTTAGATTATTTGGGCACCTCATTCTCTGAGGGCTCTAATGGAAATGGAAATATTGGGAACGAAGCATCTAAGATGTTACAGAGCAGTCATGGAATAAAGAGATTCACTACATCTTAAAAAGCTCAACCCATTCAAATGATGCTCCGAGTATACAGATCCAAACCAAAAGGAGTAGCTATGTATGGGGCAAGCATATGGGAGTTTGGTCATATCTCATCCTTAATAACACTTGAAAATGCATTCCTGAGACATATTCTGGCCTTCCCTCATCCATGTCCAATTATGCAGTGCATAAAGGATTGGTTGCTCCATTTCTTGAAGATTACAAAGTACTAGAAACAGTCAGGTTCTGCTTAAGTGTATGGTCTAGTGACACATTTGACCAAAGAGAAATTAACCAACACCATGCGAAGGGAAACAAATATGTTAGGAATCACATGTCAGGTACTGGAATCTCTATAGGAGGGTCATTTTGCCTCCTCTATTTTCAATTATTGGGGTATAACAAGAGTAATGGCTACCACAATTATGGCAGACTTACATTTAAGAAGAACCCTGGTTAAAGAATGCTTGGAGATTTTGACGCCTGCTAGCAGAGCACATATACCCCTGGCTGATGGTCAGCTGTCTGGTTACTTGACATGCCCCAAGACTAGGTCTGAATGGGTCCTTATCACCAGAGCAAGGTTTAATGCCATCTGCGTCAATGGGATTACAGCGAAGTAGACAGGAAACCAAGTTACTAGTAAAAGCCGTAGGATATGCAAAGGGGCAATTTAAGACTAGGCACATTTGCTATTCTTCTGCATGGCCAACGCTAAACCCTGTCAACACTTCTTAATCCCATTGCTCAAAGGTTAGAATTTTCGGCAATGTAAACCAGCTCTAGTTTCTGCAAAAGGTGGAGACACCACTAATAGAGTATGCATTGCTGAGTTTCCTTAGATCCTCATCTAGAAATAGAGAGACTCTTTTTGCTGATGATTAACGTAATTGATGTTCTTCTTAAACCTTTGTATGAAGTGGATTTTTCTTCTTTAACTCAATTTTATTCCTGGGGTTCACTGATTTTAATCTGTTTTGTATAAAAATCGATTATTGTATCATTTTAAAAAGTTTGATGGAATTTGTTTTCCGAACAAACTTTATACTGACAAAAATATATATTTGTTAGCACCACTTCCAAAACACATTTGCTCTCTGAATGAAATGAAAGTATATTTTATTTATATTGCGCTCGTACACAAGTGTTTCAGAGCACGACCAAGCAAAGGGAGGGGAACAGGGGAGAACAAAAACAATGATCTTACTAGGCCCAGTGACATTGAGAATGCTCAAGTGCATGGGAAAAGGAAAAGGGGGAAAGTGCATGGAAGGGGGAGAAATGGAAAGTGTGGAACAGAGGAGAGAACAGAATAAATAATCGTAAGTAAAATAAATAAATAAAGGTGATAAACAGTGGTAGTGCAGCCAGCAAGTGGCAAGTGCTAGGTTAGTCGGATCGGGTATATCTGATAAGTGCAGAAGAAAGGTGGGTGGGGGACTGTATGGGTACAGATCGACACCCAAGTGCAAGGGGTGGGCCGGAGGAAGTGCAGGAGGGTGGCAGGGTGGGCAGGTACTTGGGCCTGAAGACCAGCCTTTATCAATTTTAAGGACAGCACACTGCTAAGGCACATTTCTGGAATGAAAGAAAGTTCTCATGTGTTTCTCTGCTGGGACAGTATTTTCATTAATTTGATAGGAATCAAAATGCCCTGCACATGTCTGGACCTGTACTATACTATCAACAGTATGGACATGCACAGAATACATATATTCTTAACTAAGTGAGCGCCGTAATCCTACATGTAGAAGCTCTGTATGTGGAAATTAGTGAGGTGGTGGGAGCAAAGGGATGGGAAACACTAAATGAGGACTAGCCGACTGCTTCCAAACAAAACAGACTAAGGACAACCATTAAGATGTGGGTCATTAAGGATTCCATAGCTTTATGGAAATACATGGTCTGTTATCTATCACCAATGATACAAATATGAGGTCTTGCATTACCAGTGGTCCAGGATTTTCAAGTGAAAAGTGTACAAAATAATAATAATAATAATAATAATAATAATAATAATAATAATAATAATAATATTGCCAATTTAACAGACCAGGATTTTCAGCAGCAGACATGCTAATTACACTAAAAGAACATTCCAAAATGCAAAAAAGTACATATCCTTCTGCAACTTGTTCTTAGTTTTCTGAACAAGTGACTGGGCCAAGCATAAGCAGTAAATCATAATTTATGCTTTTTGAGCTTCTAGAGCCATCAACCCACTCTTTTAGTCTGAATTTGGGACTCGCCATGGTCAGTGGGTGATGTATACTTTGTGCCTGATTTAGCGAGCTAATCAAAATTTAGAGGCCAACCAGTTTATGACAGAACAAGCTCTTGTCTGTATCCATTATCACCTTGTGGGCAGAGCTACTGAGACCACATTGGATGTTTACTGATCGTAGCACTGGTAAATTAGGCAGGAACCTTCATAAGTGTCCATGGTCTTTGCTGGAAAATCTTGAATGATGGAAAGTCTGTGTCCATTCCGCTTGAGGAGGTGGCCATTCTGAGCAGAATGAAACATGTCTTTAGCCTGTATGTGCTTGAGCAGGTATAGGATGAATCATCTTGTCTTGCAAATGTTAGCTTCATTCTTTGCAGGCCTAGCTGAAAAGCTTGCTAACTATCAAACGTACCATGAAACGGCATATCAAGAATTAGGAATTTAATTTCTGAGTGGATATGATTATCTTTTTCCTTCACTGTCTTCTGGGACACTCAACGTTATTGTGGTTCCAGTTTCTGTAATTGTCTGCCTTTGAGTGTGGTGTTGTCATTTCCAAGGCCAGTTTTCCGATCTTTCAAGTTTCATCCCCATAGACAGACTATGTTCAGCCACCTCTATGTCATTGTCCAATTTATTCAAACCAACCCTTATGGCAGTGGTGTCTGCCTTGATGTGTGAGATGGTACCACATATTTGTGTAATAGCTTCGGTGAGGCAATCCCCTCCATAAATTCAGCCATCTACAGTTCATAGTTTTGTTTGAAAGTGACGTGGGGTCTGACTTCATTTTTCCTAATGCAGACTGTAGCCCTGAGATTTATCTTTTCTGCGATTTAGGGTACACATGCCAGCTGATTGTACAGTGTTTGCCAATCAAAGAGTCACTTGCGGTGTTGTAGGGTTTGAGCAATTGTGCATCTATCAATGTGGAGCTCGACACACTGTGAGCTATGGTTTCTTCCCATAGAGGTCCCTGAGGGATCTTTAGACTGTCTTGTAGACTCTGTTTTTGGTTGTCATTGTTATGACCTATACAATTTATATGATGCCCAAAGTATCTGTAGATGTAGCGTACACTTTTCGTCTCAAGCCATACTTTCATTGAGAACCCCTGTTTTAGAAAGTAAAGAGGGTCATGACAGAGAGACATGCAGACCCATGAGCTGCCATTTGGACAGGTGAAAGGCACTGAGAGTGGCAGTGGCATTCGAGCTAGTGAAAGCGCATGCATCACCGGGTGAGTTCACTAGTATTGTGGGAAAACAAGAGTGTCAGACGAGCTGCCCTCCTGAAGGAAAGCATTCAGGAGGCGAGAAGCACATTCGGCATTGCCTATGGTAATCACATGGGTGGAGCAAACAGTACCAAAGTGGTACATGTTTTCCCAGAAGAAGTATCCCATACTGAAGTTGTTGATTTTGATATTGTTGAAAGCCAAAAGACTTAGTTGTGGCAGAAGAGCAGCCCTCTTGATAGAAAGCTTTTGGGAGGAGAGGAGAAAAACCTGCATTACATGTGGCATAAACAATGCCAATGTGTCTCATGTCTTTTCAGAAGAAGTATTGATTGCTAAATTGTTTGAAGTGAACTTTACCACTGAGGTATGTGTATCAGTGTTAGAAGCTTTTAGTCCAGGCAGGCGAGTATACCAGGACAATGGACTTTGAAGTGGCGTACCTGGCAGGTGAGTGATCAGGTAGAAGTTGTTGAAGTACTGAGTTGTGGTTACAGACTGTGAAGAAGAAGAAGTGGCAAAGACCACTACATTATTTAGTGAAATCTTACTGCCTATTGCTACAATGAATTGTGGAAGTGTTTTTGTTCCTTAAGAAGAAGTTGTGTTGAACTCTTTGCTACAAGTGTAGAGACAACTAGTTGCCATTTCCAAGTGAGAGACTTTTGGAGCAAGACGAACCTTATCAACTGAACTTTGTTGTAGAATGGAAGTTTCCTAATTTTGAACTATTAATACAATTCTTGCTTTGAATCTGGGGAAGGGAACATTACCCAATTTACAAAGTGAAATAGTTATTAAGTTTATGTTGGTCATAATTTAACTTTTGTTACATTTGAATTGCCATATATTTCCATCATATGTTTGTTGTATGTATAAGTGTGAGGGACAGATTTCTTTTATTAAAGTGTTCCTTTTGTTTTATGTTGATAGGCAGGGAATTTCTTTTCAGGGTAGGGTTGGTGAGGCTTTTATCAAACCATTTTAAGTAAATAAAATGGCCTTTATTTGAGTTTTACCTACTGATGCATGGAAGCACAGCGCCTGTTTCAGGAACATGTGACGGAAAGGCTGAAAATGGAGACAAGTGGTAGACCCCACTGCCTCATAAAAATAGGGTTTTAATTAAGCTTTTGCAAGGTGGAATGGCGTCCCCTTGAACCACAATGGGTATCCTGTCAGTGCATACATCTTTTTTCATACTGAGGCATATGTAACGTTTAATAATCTATACTATTGTGAATAATATTCTCATTATGAGTCCGGCGGTAGCCGTGCTGGAGTCATTTTTTTTCAGGCGTCCGGCAATGGGGCCTACCGGGGCATTAAAGCCCTGGCTGTCCCGGTAATTCCTCATTACCAGGCGCCAGAAAATATTGCACCCCATTCCCATTCAAGTCCCATTGGACTCAATGGGAATGGGGAGGTTGGATGCACCGGCAGCATTCAAGAATGGTGCCGGTGCATCCGACAAGGTCTGTGAGTGGGAGCCTTTCCGCCCACCATGTCAGACTCGGAGGGCAGAAAGGCACCCACCCGCAGAACTCGTAGTTTGCCTGTCCGGAAACAATGGTATCAGCATGCTTATTGGTACCGTTGTTTCCGGACTGGCAACCACGTAATGACCCCCTAATGTCTTATTATGTATTGATTTTATGGAACCTTTGTTTCTTTTTCTGAAATAAAGCTAACGTTTACTATGTTATCATGCGTACTGAAGACATGATGAAATGATGGCATGTGCATCAGTAGGCAACATAATATGACACTCTGTATAGCTAATTTCTGAGATTAGGTGATAGCTAGGGTTTACCAGTAGCAAAGTCATCAACAAGAAGTCTTTGCTATTTCTGAAATGTGATATACATGAGCACATGTCTTTTGCAAATTTAAAATGAATCTGATAACAGCTAAAACTTTTTACCTATATTTTTACCTACGTGTTCATGCTTTTTAACGAACGCAGACAACAAATACATCTACAAGGCCAAATCATGATTATAGAATAGTTACTCAGGCGACTCAGGCTAGTTACTCCACGTAAGCTTGCTGAATAGGCGCAAAAACAGGTATTGCCCAATTTGTTCAAATTTAATTGATCGTATGATAATTTTGGCCATGTTATGCCAGTACTATTTGTTCAATTAAATTCGAACAAATTGGGTAATCAATACTGAACATGGGGACAAGGGGTTGCGGGGGTGTCCCCCGCTCCCCATGTTTGGTAGTGATTGCCTTGGGGGTTGCAGGGGTGTACCCCGCTTCCTGAGGACTGGAGACAGGGGATGAAAAAAAGAAAAAAAAGAAGAAAGTGGACCCTGCAGTGTCTGATCTGACCCACGTGAGAGGGATGGAACTGATGCTGCAGGGTCAGAAGGAAGCAAAAAAGCAAAAGGTAATTGTGGCGGGGTGGGAGATGTATTGGGGCTGAGGGGTCAAGGTTTTGCTGGATTTGGCCGCAGCAAGATTGTACTCACAGAAAAATTGACCACGGTCAATTCCACCGCAAACAATTCTGCCATGGTCAAATTACATATATCCCAAAAATACAGTATACAAAGTGGTAATCTGTTACATTAAGCCAAATCACCAACAGAATTGGCATGAAATAAGAATCCACCATCACAAATGTTCAACAATTCCAATATTCTATTTTCACATACAATTTTTTCATCTAAAAATATCACAGAATAGGGTACAGAATTATCACATTAAAAAGGGGGAAGGGAGGTGGGGATCAACACATAATTCAGTGTCTTGCCTCATTTGGAGTATTTATTCTAATCATAGAGAAGCAACAAAATTAAGATGTACTACTTCTCAATGCAGTTCGATGACCCAGTAACATAAACCTGTCTGACGGCTACAGCACATTAGACAGTCTGGTAACAGACCGCAAATCCTTGACATACTCCTGCCTTTAGTACCTTTCACTTACAAAATCTGAGTGGCAACACCAAAGTACACATGGAAGATGCTGCCCTGTTCAAGCATGCCATGAATGTGGAGAGGTTGGGGACATGGCTAAAGCATCAGAGCATATGTTTCCCAGCATAAATCCCATCTTTCGCCCTCCATATTCAAGAATGTGTTTTGGCTCATACGTAGGACCAAAGCTCCACTGTAAGAGTCAAAACTAAACCCCCCATGTGGAGGGTGTGCAAGTGGGGGATAATGGTTTAGTTTTTACAGGGATGGAATATCTGCTATAAAGGCTGCATAACCTGCCATTAAATCTGACAATACCAACACAGATTTTCTAAAAGCCATGAAAATGACAGCAACAACAAATGAACGATTAACCAGGGTACAACAGATGGAACTGTACGTCTCTTAATGCATTAATAACTTACCAGCCACCATTGATAGACATCTTCAGGAATTTCATTATTCTCTTTGGTCAGTAAAGTTGGGATTGTGTCATTAAATCTTTCGTCAAACCAAGGTGACAGTTTTGATTCAGAAATACACGCATCACAGCTGCATGGCCGAATCGGGATATTGACCAATCTTTTCAGTTTTTCTGAAAACCTCAAAAAATATGAATCGGATTTCCAAATGTCAATACTGTGCTTGTGTGTGTAACCTAATAAGAAAGTAGTCACTGTTATAACGAATATTGTTAGTCCAAAAGTGAATGCTTTAAGGCGTAGGTTTCGCACACCCATCTGTGTTTTCTTCTGCTTTCTTCTTCACTTGTCAAAATAGGAATTTTAATTCAACTAGATAGGCAAATGAGGCTGAACAAAATCAAATCTGAAGTGATGTACTCCATACACTTTAGTTCGGTCAGGAGTTGCTAGGGTTTGTTGGAAATTGATTTTGCCACTCACAAAACAGGTCTATAGTGGAACGATATGTCCGACACACAACTGCTGCAAACTGCTGTCCGTCCCAGATTCTTAGTAAAGTAGCAGATACATTCTGGCAATGATTTTTAAACTTAAATTGTTTTTTCTATTTACACATTTTCATAGGTAATCAGACTGCGTGTAAGAATCCTTGCAACTCAGGGATTAGATGACAAACGATGGAATTGAGAGGTCCAGTTGGGGAACCTGGCTTTCGTTTCATCGACGAGGATTCAAAGTGTTGATGAGATCTGGTGTGTTTATTTTGCCCATGCAATCAAGTGGCTTCTTCGGATCAGTTGAGCACTGAATTGACCTTGGCATCTGTGAATAAAAACCAATAAATCGAAAATGGTCAAAATCTTACAGGATTAGCTTACAGTTTTACAGTGTACAAAGTGTTCAAATTCTATACGTGCTCGATTGTTCATCTTAGAATGACGCGTCAAATCTTGCATTTCCACAGCTGACAAGCAAGCCACTAGATCACTCCTCTAAATGCTTGCAAGGTGTTCTGCTGCTTTCTTATGTTATTTGATTAGCCAAACTGCGTTTTAAATAATGCCACATCGTCTTTTTTGACATTATGTTTCCTCCACTACCCAAAGACAAGTACAAAGGCAAATGCTTCAGTAGTGTTCTTATTTGAATTAAAAAAGTGCTATTTGTTTTAAAATTGGTTTGGTTTTTGAACAAATCGAACGTGCTTTTAAAAAATGGCTTGGTTTATTTAAAAAATATTTTTTGGGTGGAAAAAACATTCATAAATAGAATGATTCATAATTTGACTGGTATAGCTAATCCAGGGGTCTTGACATTCATTCAGCACTTCATTCAACAATCATTGGTCATATTTTTTTAATCCCTTAATTGTTCGCACTCCTTTTTCTATGATTCTGAACTTTCTTCACCCGACTAAAATATACTTCTCACACATATTCATTAAATGCCAGGCATTGGTAGACACTTTGTAGCAAATATTTTCATGTTGGAGTACTTAACCAGACTTATCAAAAATTGGATGTAAAATGATGTTTTATGGTTTATTATATGGGGCTTCCATCTCATCAGATACATCTAGCAGCTCTCTCTGAGTATGAGAGACCTTTTGCCTGGCGGATAGGAGTGACATTCTATTCATCCAATCTTCTGACATGGGCCTCGTGAATGATATCTCACCCTGAGGATATCCCTCTAGGTCACAATCATTGCCTAATAGGTCCATAGTTTACACCCTTGAGGAAGGTTCAGGGAATACATAAAGCTACCCACCAATACCACCTTCCGATCCCAGGGGATGCTGTGGTCCATAACCAAGTTAACGCCATGAAGAAAATGATTCCAGAAATGTACCAATCCCTCACTATCCCAGAACATATGGACATAGGAGCAGACATATTTGTTTCACGCCAAATACATATCAGATAAGCTTAGCTTTCATAGCAAAATCACCGCTGATGACCAGTACAACCTATTAAATAACCTTTTTCTGGCACAACCTCAGATACAGGTCTATTTTCATATCTTTTAGAACATGACACAGCCCAGAGTGATTCACTGATCACCACACCCAATTCTTGCTTATAAGAACATTCAGTCACAGGAATAAAGTCCTTTGTTCCCATAAACTTATATAAGGTGGATGCAGGAAAGGGTTGTGCCAAGTTGAACTTGTAAATTGTCAGTACTCCGTGCGCCTCTGAATATTTTATTTTTCTTAAAGCGCTCACACAGTCCCGGGCATCGAGGAACTGTTACTGGAATATGTCTTAGTTGCGTATTTATAACATACTTAATACCCAGAGGTTTCTAAGCATGGACCCAGGGATCGAACCTGTGTTGCTTCGTGTCATCTTGTTTCCAAGGCGAGCATGTTGCCGCTGAGCTATCCTGCCGGGACAATACGGGAATATTAGACATTGAACCACGTATCAAAGATACAAGCAATTTCTCTGCATCAGTTTTTCACATTCCCTTAGTATATACTTAAAGTGCTGAAATTCATAGGACAATAAGGAGTCTACCTAAACATCACTAATTTTTAGAGTCCCCTCCCTTATGCATGTGCGCCAATGCAGCTGTTTGTCAAGAGCCTAACTATTCCATAGTTAAGCTTCTTCATGGAGCGGGTAACTTTCTCCCATATCTATCATTGCACTCTTGTACTGGTGAATGGTGTGCCTTAGCACTGGTAAGTGAAATGTGTTGACATTACACATACCCATTGACAAAAATGCAGCCTGTCATGTTGGGTCCATTGCATTATATATAAACTCATCCTTGGTCACCCTCCCCAGGCTGTCTGCAAACCACCACATGGAAAACATCTTATGGTAATACTTCACTGAGGGGTATGCATACCTTCCCTTATCCATTCTTATTAGAAGGATTTTCAGTGGCTTTCCCATCCCACAAGCATGTGATAAACAACGGTGTTAATGAACTGTGCAACCCTTCTATAGGCAACTGATGAGCAGCGAATCAGGTTTAAATGCTTCAGAAAGGCTTATTTCTCCTCCTCGAGTGAGAAGATGCAGGGATAGCGATCCTCTTAAGCGATACATTCCCCCTGACCAATCCCTCAGTTAAAAAGGACCCGACGGGCAGATACCTCCTCGTATGAGGGCAAATTGTGGATCAACCAATCACCATTGCTCGGATTTACGCCCCTAATGCAGGTCAGGACAAGTAACTATTGGAACTACTCCCGACGCTACTAACGTTCGTTACAGGATACCTTCTCATCGGGGAGACTTTAACACAGTCCCTGAACCCACGAGGGACAAGACCCTGCCCCAATCCAAACCGGAGTTCACCTGATCACTGGCCTTAGCTTGATTACTGAGGGAATCAGACAGCGTTGATGCCTGGAGAGTAGCTAATCCAGAGAGCCACGATTATACTTATTACTCCAATGTACAAGGGGTACACTCCAGAATCGATCTCCTCCTAACCACAAGTGCATTATTCCCCTGCCTAAGCAAGGTTGAAATTCACACACGCATGGTATTTGACCACGCCCCAGTTTCTGCCGACCTCTCGATCATGGGTGCCCCCAGCCCGCCCCCTAGATATTGGAAGCTCAATGACACCCTTCTACTAGGGGGAATGATTGACCAACTAATTTAAGGAAAATGACAACCCTGACACTTCAATAGGGACAGTACGGGAGGCTATGAAGCCGGTGATACGGGGTGTGCTCATCAGTTCTGCCGCCGAACATTTTCTGATCTCCAAACTCTACACATCAGCCCTGGAATCCAGGGTTACCACCCTTGAGAAGGAGCTAAAGGCCCATTATTCCAGGAAGGCACATAGGGAGCTGAAAAAGGCCAGGAGGGCCCTAGAGATGCACTGGGGCGATCGCCCCGCTAAGGCGCTCGCCTACACAAAACAGTTTCATTACCACAAAATAAATAAGGCAAACCATATACTAGCATATAAAATGCAGAAGATGCCCAGTCGAAATAATATTGCTCGGCTCAAGGGGTTGGACGGTAAAGTTAGATACACTTTCCAGACATAACAGAGATCCTACTGGACCACCACAGACCTATTATGGCAGGTCCGCCCTTATCTCCGGAAGAGTTAGCCCAGCAGAATCACTACCTCCAGCCCTGCCACTCACATTCAAGCACCAGCTCCCTTGAATCCCTGGAGTCCCCGATCTCCTCAGAGGAGGTCTTAGAGGCTATAAAATCCTTGAAAAGCACCACCCCAGGGCCTGACAGGCTAACGACTAAATTCTACAAAACATTCACACACCTTCTAGTCCCCAGCTAACATTCCTATTTAACTCTTTCTTGAACACTGAGAGGGTGACAAAATCCATGGTGGAATCGATTACCATCTTAATTGAAAAGCCAGGGAAGGACCCCGAGCAAGCGATCTCATACAGACCTATAACACTTACGAACACAGATAGGAAAATTTACTCCAAGGTGTAGGCATCCAAACTGGGAGGGGTTATCCCCGAACTAATATCAAAATACCAGACAGGTTTCATACCAGGCAGAAGCACACACGACAACATCAGGATAACACTAAATCTCGTTGAATCTGCCAACAGAATGGGAGTAGAACTACTGATTATCTCCCTAGAGGCACATAAAGCGTTCGATCTGGTGAACTGGAACTACATCCGAAACACCCTTGTAAGCATGGGGCTAGGCCACAACTTTATAAAATGGGCAATGGCAAATTACGCGACCATGACCACACAGCTCCGAATCAATGGGACAAGATCAGCGGCCGTTCCCATTTCTAGAGACACGCGTCAGGGCTGCCCTCTGTCTCCCCTGGTGTTTGCTCTGTCCATGGAGCCGTTCGCCGAAAGGATCCGTCAAAACCCAAATAACAGAGGGCCCACCGTGGGAGGAACAGAATATAAAGCTGCATTGTATGCTCTTAACCATCACCAGCCCGGACGCCTCCCTGCAACCCCTGCTGGAGGAGCTCAAAGCCTTTGGGGCGGTATCCGGCTTAGGGTGAACTATGATAAGTCCTCAGCCCTATCGATCAACCTAACGAAACGTCAAAGGGACGCCCTCAGCTCTGTACTCCCCATCCCGTGTGCTGGGTCCACGATTGAATATTTAGGGGTCTGCATTCCCAAATCCAGTGCCCATACCTACAAATACAATTTTCCGCAGCTCTTCAAGGACCTACATACGGACTTGAGTCACTGGAACAACCAAGAGATATCCTGGCCGGGCCCAGTTGCTGCGGTAAATATGAATCTGCTCCCCAGGCTAATCGACTAGTGCCAAGCGCTCCCAACTCATATTCCTCCATAGGAGGACCTCAACTCCCTGCAGCTGGAGATCATGAAATTTATATGCAGGGGGAATAGACCCTGCATCACAAAGAAAATCATGACCCGCAACCGTTGCCTGGGGGGCCTGGGAGCTCCGGACATATCCCGATAAAGGCGGGCGGCCCAACTGTTGCACGCTTTTACTTGGTTCCGAGCCACAGATAGTCCATGTTGGCTGCAGATAGAGGAGCCATGGTGTAAGCCACCACTATCCGACCTACCGCACATACTGTGGGATGTTTTTACCCATACATCTGAGCCCTACCTCAAAAAACTGTGCAGTACTGACATGGAAAACATCATGATGGCCAGAGCTTCCCAGAAAATGCACAGGGAAATGCATGAAGAATAGGCTGCCACTCATTTTGCCGATGTTATGGGCACAGAAGGGCACTGCCTAAAACCACCATTGGACTACCCACACAGTAGCCTGAAACCATTGGGAATGGCAATGCTGATTGCCAAAAGCAACCTAGAATTGTGGGGAATTCATTTTCTTAAATCCCAAAAATGGGTGCATTACCAGTACTCACCACTATCAGAAAGCCGGCGTTTTAAAACAACACCAGACTTTGTGTAAAACTGAATAAATGAACCCAAGGCAGGCCAAAGAAAGACTTACTGAGAGGTGGATACAATCTAAAGTTATATTCTGAAGTGACTTGAAGGTTTATAACAAGACTGGCTGAGTTGTGGATTTCAGCAGTTTAAGTAAATTTGGACTGAAAGACACTAAAAATCTAAATGTTTAAAAGAAATGAGTGACCTACTTTTGAGTGTCACATAGGTTGCAATTGTTTAAATGTCATAGTTTTAAACTTAGAATCAGCATTCTAGCTGCATATGTAAAAATGGTTCATTTTATTTGAATGCAGAAAACTGGGTAACTGAAAATGACATTAGCTGGGGCCTGGCTTAAGGAACTGAACTGAATTCTGCCCACCAGCTACCCCCGACAGGAGATGAGACTTGCACAACAGCTGTGTTCCCAGGCCTAGCTGCCATTTTGCTGCTCCCACCAAAAGGGATATGACACTTCTCTGATTGAATTACCTGGGCTCTGCAGGAAATTGAACAAAGCCCTGTCCTGACTCAGGCAAATGTTTTATTATGGGGGCCATAAATGGCTTCCTCTTGAACAATGGGCCTTCCAGGGCCCAGGCAGATGGTTTATTGCAGGGGTAATAAAAATGGCTTCCTCTTGGCAGAAACTGGGAGGGGCAGAAACTGGAGACAGAGGCTGAGCTTGAAGAAAGTGGAAAGACTGGTTTCTGTACCATGTGACCTGAAAAGACACACCCCTGTAGCCAGAATATGGTTTTAGAAAAAGATAGTACGGACTTGTCATAATTATTTAAATGATACCAGAATTCTTGTGATTTTTCTGCCCACATTTTAAGAGGTTTTTAGAACCGGTGGCATGATCTGGGGGCAAGCTAGCAGTTAAGAGGGTATTACTTAAAATGTATGCATGTTAAAAATCTGACACTTCATCAAGTAATGTCCATACTCCTTGCGCACATGTGTATAAATTTGGGGTAATGTCCGATATTGCGAAACCAGTTAAAAAGTGAAATATGTTGCCATTTCTGAATGCAAGCTCCCAGGAAGAGCAGATTTGGACAGGGTATACCTCCTGTGATATGTGATGGGTGCATGTAATTTTAAACAAATGTGTACCTGTGCAAATATCTCGTTTGGGTCAAAATATAGATTGTGTGTAATTTGACAGGGGTGGGTTCTCTGTACCATAAACAGACCTCATCATGATGACACTTCATTTCATTCCCCCAATCAAGGGGAAGAGGATGAAGTGGCCAATGACAAGTGGAGAGGGGTAGGGCCTAGTGATGCTGCACACACACCCATTTTCAAAACACATAAAAGCAGACAGTCAGGACAGATAGGGACATTCAATTCCATTTGCTGCAACGCGCTCTGCGGGACCATACCACATCCAGAGATCCAGACTTCAAATCCATCAATCTCCAGGGAAAGCTGTGCAGAAAGATCC
Source organism: Ambystoma mexicanum (assembly GCF_040938575.1). NCBI lineage: Eukaryota > Metazoa > Chordata > Amphibia > Caudata > Ambystomatidae > Ambystoma > Ambystoma mexicanum. The sequence goes on from NC_090933.1 coordinate 1,144,002,164, forward strand.
AGAGAGAGCAGAGCTGACCCAGACCACTGTTAGAAGAACCAGAGAGCTGACCCAGATCACTGTGAAGTGCCGAGACCAGACCAGAGTCCAGTCTAAAACCTGACCAGATCCGTGGCGAGGCCCATTCTATTTCTAAAGATATTGTGAGTACCTAGCGGAACTGTGCAGAACCAATCTCTTAGTTAAAATAATATAATTCAATCTATTTTAATCTAAGTAGAACTGCCTAAAAGCTGTCACCTGTCATTTTCTAGCTGCTAGCTGTCACTTGTCACTTGTCACTTTGAACTTTAAAATTTCAAATCCGAAAAACCTTCACAAAATCGTTCATAACTCCGTAACCGTTTGTCTTAGAGACTTGCAGTAACTTTCCTCTGAAAACTTAGAATCTTAGCTTTCCTACGAACCTAGAACCGCATTCCTACCCCCGATACTTTTGCCGCAATCGTGAAAATTCGCAAATTTCTCCACGTGTGAAAACAGCAGTTTCCTTGCTAAAAATTTGTTTGCCTCTTAAGAACCATCCCTGAATCATTGCTAGAGTGAGCCGGGACTAATATTAACTAGATACCACTCACCCGGAACCTCTAGAGGGAATTAAAAGCATTTTAGCATATTTTTCACTTCATTGCCAGCACATATAAAAGCATTTTGGGCCTGTGTTTCCAACTTCTGTAGTCTAAGCTTGCTGGGGTGAACTGAATTACATTTGATTGCATTTCTGAGAACTGTGTGCTTTCCTTCCATTTCCTTGCATTGCATAAAAGGGGGGAGGGGATTGCCAGAGAAAAAATATTACATTGTTTTGTTGAAATCATATTGAGTATTTTCTGTATTGCATTTTCATTCAACATTGCATCCATTTGAACCCTATAAAGCATTCTCTACCACATTATTCTTCTGTCCCTATTTACCAGTGTTGCTATCTTATCCATCCTATAACCACTCATCATTGATTATAAAGAAGTGTGCTAGTGCCGGACTATCCATTTTTGATTACTGCTCAGATTAAGTGTGATATTCAATTATTAATTTATTATAAAGTGTGATATATATATATATATATATTGTTTAAATTATCAAATAAACCTTTTAAACTTGCAAAACAGAACTACTTCTTGGCTCAGTGGGGTCAGGGGGATTCCAAGAGAGGGGTGTTATATAGGGGTAGTCATCCAGAACGCATGAACTGGACATAAAGATATATCAATAAGGGTTTCCATTCAGTATCCCAGACTAGGCATTGATTTAGCTGTAGTGTTGAATTGAATCCTCTTACAAATTGGGGGCTCGGGCCGGACGTTTGGGTTAGATCTATCACTTGTGCAGATTAATACAGTGTGCCAGCTGACCAGATACACATATCCGGTCGGATCACCACGCTGTGTTACGCTGTAAAGCACTCCTCAAAGGAACGCTCTAAGAAAAAGGTCTGTTTTGCAAAAATAAAATACTAATTTCTGTAAGTCAGGACAGAGACCAATCTCTAGAATGACGACCTTAGTAGACATGAAAATAGCCAGAGAGCACTTCTTACATAAGTTATTTGTGAGAGGTGAGTGGACTCACCAGGACCGCATGGTCTGGTTGCAGGCCATCACGCAACAGGTCACTGAAACAGGGTCAGATATATGGGGAGATCAGGGTCCCCTACATGTGGCCCTGAGTGAACTATACATGGCTCCTAAAGCTAAGGATGAACAAGACAAGATGGTTAGGATAGCGGCATACCTGTACCTATATATGGGAGACATGCAGGATAAATATACGGAAAGCCAAGATCTGGCGAACAAGCGACAGATGGCGTTAGAGAAGGTCCAATCTGACCTGGTCTCTTCTGAGCAGAGGCTGCAGGGGAGCCAGGAGTCAGAAAATGATAGTAGGCAGTATATCATTAAAATAAAAGAGGACATGGATATACTGCAACAGGAAAAGACAGACCAGGATACCAGAATTCTGGCTTTGCAGAAGGAACGGCAAGACAGTTTGGACTCCCTACTGCAGAGCCAGAAAAAGCTGGAGCAACAGATCAATTTCAACAGGGCATGCACAGAGGTAGCCACCCTGCAAATCCAACTAGAGAGAGAGAAAGAGGAGAGCAATAAACTGATCCTGAAAGACCTGGATACCCAGGCAGAGTTTGATCAGGAGCGCCAGAAAGCTGGTGCCTTCCAAAGGCAAAGGGATGACCTGGCGTCACAAATTCAAGCTCTTGGTCAGGGAAGGGACACCTTAGGCCAGGAAGTCTGCCACTTAAGGAGAAAAATGGAAGAAAATCACCTGGCCCACCAGGGACTGGGTGACCTCCAAAAAGAACACCAGGACTTGCTAGAGCACACCAGGAGGGTGGAGGAGGCTCTGGCAAGACAGGAGCAGGCCAATAGGGACACAGCTCAGGAGGTAACCCTCCTGCAGCAAAGACTGGCCCAGTGCTCCAAGACCAATCAGGAAACGCAGAGAGAGAATGAGGCTCTCTGCCAGCACAATGATAGACTAAAACAACAGGTAGCGATGCAGGAGAGACTGATAGAGTCTAGTAAGGCCTTAACTGAGGAACTGAAGGCGCAGGCTCTTGCATTGCAACAGGGAGCAGGGGCGGATAGAGATGAGGTTCGCTGGGAAAGAGAAATTCCTGAGCATAACCCCAGGAGCCCTAGTACCAGAGGCCTTTATTTCTCTCAGTCCCTGGACTCTGCCACCCCCATGTCCCCTGGCGCACATGAGCACAGGGCCACAGGGATGGCAGATTACTATCCAGCCAGAAGCATGGGGCTCATAGGCCAGTACCACCCAGGAATGGAGGGGCGGGCATCCGGGTATGGGCACCCAAGCACAGTGCAATTTGATGGGGAAACCCAGGAGAGTAGGCCCATTAAAGGGCATCCTGAAAACCTCTGCCCAGTTAGGTCAGTGGGGGGGGGTACCCATCAAATCCTGGCAGCAAGGAGGGATCTGAAGACTCCTCTGAGCGGTACAGGACACAGGAGACCAGGTCCCCACATTCTGCCAGCCATTCCCAGGCTCGCAGAATCCGGGAAAACCTGGAAGAACAGACGGGAACCTCTGGGAGCAGTGCCTCTGAGTCAGAAGATGAATGGACCAGGGTTACCCGAACCAAAAAGGCCAATAAGGCAAAAAGGGCCTTGCATAAGGACCCATTGAAACAGATTAAGGCAATCAGGAGTGTCATCATGCCTTATCATAAGAACGCCAAGTATTCTGTTTGGGAGCACTTAGAGTTGTTTGAGCAAATGATGGAGACTTTCCATTTGAAGGACAGCCAAAGCTGTATTCAATATGTAAAGTGGACCTTCTCCCCGGAATACTCCAGTTTCTTTGCGGGGCTGGAGGACCAAAATCATTTAAGATGGTCCGCCAATGAGGCAGCCATCTTGAAACATTTTTCTACTCATAGAAATCCTCAAGAGGCTCGCAAGGCAGCCTACAATTTACAATGTGGGGAGGATCAGGCCCCACAAGAATTTGTGCAGGAGTTAAAGCGTGCTTTTGCGCAGACCACCAGGAGGGTGCGCACAGACAGCAGAGAATTCGTCAATACATTTTTCAATGCCTTGCCCAAATATATAATGACCCAGCTCGTGAGAGATTTTCATGAGAAAAGATCTTTAGAATGGGTCATTGAACAAGCCACCCGCATCTACGAGGTGCAGAAACCGGTGGAAAACAAAAACCAGCCTAAAAACCCCAAAAGCAACAGCACCCCTGCTGCTGCCAAGGTGGCAGAGGTAAAGGTTGCCCCCGTTTTGGATTTGGAGATGGGGGGGCCCAAAACCCTACCTGCACCTAATAATGCTAGGCCCAGAAGGTCCTCGGGCCAGTCACAGACAGGGAGCCAAGGAGGCAGCCCCACAAATGGGGTCCCTCGCTCTCCTGATTATGTAAGTCCCCGTTACAAGGGAAATCGACCCATCCTGGGTTATGTGTGGACTCCTCCAGCCCAAGGGGGGGGGATCCAGCCAAGCACCTAACCCAGGGAACTTCCCTCCTAACTTCCCACCGGAGGGCAGAAATTCTCCAAATCCTGGGCAGAACGTTTTCCCCAGGTATCCACCCAACTTCCAGCCCCAAAATCCTCCACCCTTCTTTCCCCAATTCCCTGAGCCCAGACAACCGAATCCGGGAGAGGGGAGGCCAAGGGTGGAGGGGTATCCAAATCTTCCCAACCAGGGGTACTACCAAAGAAGGGATAGCTACCCTTCCCGGGATCAGCCCAGGGGAGAAAACAGGGCCCCGTATCAGCCTGAGCGGGTTTCCCAGTTAGAGCGCCAGGTCCAAAATATGGCACGGGATCTGGGTCAAATACTGAGGGCACAGCAGAACCCTCAGATGGGCATGCCGGCACAGAATGCCCCAAACTCTGGACCTGGTACTCCAGAACAATGACGGGGGCAGCACCCCGATAACACACCGGTTCCCAGGGAGGAGGCACAAAGGGAAGGGGGGTGTAAAGCCTTGGAGGAAGCTTCCTTCCTCACTTGTAAACAGCCCCTGGAAACCGAGGAACCGGAAACAAAATCTCTTGCCCCTGAAAGTCTGCCTCCTAAGGAGCAGAGGGGGGGTAGGAGAAACAAAAGACCCAAACAGACTCAGTTTGAGGAGGAGGTACAGATCTTCCAATTTGAGGGAGAGGGATCCTCAGAGGATCCTGGGAAAAGGATCTTCTCCTTCAGAGAGGGGGGAACTCCTCCCAAAGAAAAATGGGTCCCTAGGGATGCAAATCCAGACTGGGGAGATGTGGAGACTGAGCTACCGCCGCCCACCATCTCATCCCAGAACCAACAGCAAGAAAATCCCCTGGTTCAAACCCATCCTGGTGACTGCCTCCAAAAAGGGGGGGGCGGCCCAGAACCGGAGCCAGGGGGACCCACAATGGCTCTGATCTCCAGTTGCCAATTTTTTCTTTCAGATTCCCAAGGCTCTCCACAGAATTCTGCCCAAATCTCTTCGCTAGCGATGTCCAAAACTAGAAAGTTAGCCAACTAGTTGTCCAAAAATGTGCATTATCTGTGCCCCCTTGAGGAGAAGGAGGGAAGATACTATGCCCCGGTACAAGTACAGGGACAGGGTACAATTTTGATACTGGTGGACACGGGATCTCAAGCTACCCTTCTGTCCAGAAGGGCCTTTGATGAACTGAATGCAGGAAGGGGAGGGAATTACCAAATTCCTCTCACCTCACTTCCTGGACAACTCCAGAACTTTGACGGGAAGGAAATTCCCGTCGAGGGGACGGCAGATTTGGACATTAAAATTGGGCGACACAAGTTGAAACACCCGGTCATAGTTGTGACTCCAGAGGGCACCCCTTGTTTACTAGGGAATGACCTCCTGAGAAGGTTGTCACCACTAATAGATTGCGTAAACAAGGTCCTCTGGACCCAGACTAGCCGACCCATAAAATTAAAACAGAGTGTCAACCATGTTAGTTTAAACGGCACCTGCCACATGGTTGAACAAAAATCTGACCAAGTAGATTTCACTTCCAGAATAGCCAAATTCCAGACGTGACAGTAATAGCAGTAGGACAACAGACTGGTGATGGAGGGTCATCTCTATTTCTGAAAATCAACCTTCCTTCCAGTCTAAAGTGGTATTCCACGCTGGAAGGAAACACTCTGAAATTCTATACTAATCCACAATCAGAAACTCCCACTCCTATAGTCCAGAAAGATGTGAAATCAGCTCAGAGCCTGGCTGATATTCAGCAAATTGGAGAGCAGTTGTTCATCCCTGTTCAGTTAAATGATGGGAAGGACTCTCTTCTCGCTCGAATGTGGGTGAACAACGGTAAGAGCTTCATCAGCGAAGCCATGTTCCGCCAACTCCCAAAAGATCCAGCCATTCCCACCTTCAAACTGATAGACAAATGGGAAATGGACCTGGAAGCACCTAATTCCAAACATCTCCTGCCAAGCAGGTGTATGCTCAAAATCTCCGTTGGCAACAAGAGCATAGTCCACAATTGTTGGGTCGTGCGAGACGTCCCTGCCGCCTTTTACTTAGGCAGTGACATTCTCAATCGCTTTGCCATTAGTTTAGACCTAATAAACTTCAAAGCTTGGTCCCGATTAGCGGATAATCCCATGGGCTTTGATGATCCAGAAAAAGCATTTAGGTCAGCTCAATTGCTACCTATGCAGTTGAAATTCAGATCAAAGAGGAAGTCACCATCCCAGAAAGGACCTGACAATTCTCCCTGGAAGTGAAAGTTAAAAGAGGACAATATTTGCAAAACCCTGATGCTTACATACATCTAAACGCTTCTCTCCAACAGCAAGGGTTGGGGGTAAACCCAACACCATTAGTCAACATAGAACATGACACCATTCTAATAGAGGTGGATAACAGCGACTTAAAGAGTATTACTCTAGCCGCAGGCACCATTATTGGAATGGCGGTTGATGACCGACATTTTTCCATCGATTTAGGTAATGAACTGTTAGGACCAATCCCCAAGGACTGTTTTGACAGTGACAGTGAGGACAATACAACACCAGACAGGATTTCTACCCGGCATGGGGGGGAACTTCCTGGTGTACACTTCCTGCCCCTATGGTAAGGAAGATGTGACTTGTGACTTCAGGAGGGATGAGGTGATTTTCCAGGTCCATGAGGGCTGCCTTTCCCACCTGAAGCCTCCGGTCCAAATCAGCACTCTGACCAGGGACTTCTCCACCCAGCTGGAGGAGGCCGCTGAGATAGCCAAACCAGAAGTCTTTCCAGGCTTCAGGCAGATGGTGGAAGAGAGAGTCAACCTAGCTGATGCCTGTGTGACTCTGGAACAAAAGCAAAAGTTGAAACAAGTTTTCTTGGATTTCCAAGATCTCTTTGCGGTAGACTCATATGACTGTGGTCGCACTGACATCCACACAACAACAATCCCCAAGGACCCTGGCATGACTCCAGTGTTTGTGAAGCAATATCGCGTGCCTCTCGCATCAATGGAGTCCCTTACTGAAATAATTAAGAACCTTGAGTCCCGGGGAATAATCCGTCCTGTCCACAGCACCTTCAATAATCCGGTGCTGGGAATATTGAAGCCAAACGGCCAGTGGAGACTCTGCGCCGACCTCAGGGAGCTCAACAAACGGGTCCATACTTCCCGATGGCCTCTTCCCTACATTGACCAAGGGCTGGCCCAGATTCAGGGGTCACAGGTATTCACTGCAATAGACCTGACCAATGGATACTGGACCGTGCCTGTCAGTAGGGAGGACCAATACAAACTGGCTTTTACCTTTGGGGGCCAGCAGTACACATGGACCCGGACTCCCTTTGGATACCTCAACTCCGGCAATGAATTCAACATTTTCCTACATAAGGCCATGCCCGACCTGGGTGCGAGGGGTAACCTGGCTTATGTAGATGATGTCCTCATCAAAAGTTCATCTGTGGAGGAACACATAGCGGAGATCCGTTATGTTCTGACCCAGTTGAGGGCCGCCGGAGCAAAACTTTCCTTTCAGAAAGCACAGTGGTGTAGAACCCGTGTTATTTTCTTGGGGCATGAGATTACTCCTCAGGGTCTCTGTCCCCAGGAAAAGAAAGTGGTAGCACTTCAGAAACTGAAAGACCCCACAACTCTGCGGGAACTAAGGAGCCTCCTTGGACTGACTAATTACAGCAGAAAGTTCATTGAGGGCTACGCAGAGATCACCAGACCCCTGATTCATCTCCTGAAGGGGGGGGTCAAGTGGGAATGGGGTCCAGAACAAGCCGAGGCAGTAAAACAACTCAAAAGAAGCCTCTCACAAGTGCCTTGCCTAGTTTACCCTGTCAGAAACAAGGAGTTCTTCCTGGAGACGGGGTTCTCTAATACGTGCTTGACAGCAGTATTATACCAAAAGCATGACAAGGTCAATAAAGTAATCTCCTATGCGAGCAAAACTTTATCCTCTGTGGAGGAAAAATTCAACGATTGTGAGAAGGCACTCCTGGCAACGGTGTGGGCATTGAAGAATTACCGCCCGTTTATCCAGGGGGAACACATCATAGTGGAGACTCCACACCAGCCTCTGCAATATCTCCAAAGTGACAGAATCCGGGCCGGAAATGTGAGTAATTCCCGAATTACTTCCTGGATTCTGTCAATGCAAGGCTGACTTGCATGATTGTGCCAGAGAAAACTGTCTCGAGGACGAAAGTCTAAAAATCAAGGACAACACGGAGGCATACCTTAATTCCCCACACAAAGTCTTTGAAGAAGACAAGTGTGAGGGAATGCCCACTGTCTATGTGGATGGATGCTCGTACCATGTTGACAACCACGGGGAGAAAGAACTGGTGGCCGGCGTTGGGAATGCATGGGTGAATGAGTCCCAGAACCCTCCTCTGGATACAAAATTGGTCCCCGAAGTAGTCAGGTGGCAGAATTGATGGCCGTGCATCAGGCCATCCTCACTGCTGTCCAGCATCAACTCCACAAACTGGTCATAATCACAGATTCGGATTATGTACGGAACAGGTTCGTGGAGCACCTGGTTAATTGGAAAGCCAGAGGCATGTTATGTGCTAACAACAAACCCTTGAAACATGGGAAGTTGATCCAAAACATTGATGATCTGGTCACCTCGAATGAGATGACCATCTATTGGAAAAAGATCAAGGGTCATTCCAAAGTAGAGGGACCAGACAAAACTGGAAATGACTTAGCTGATCAGCTGGCCAAAACCGGGGCCATCCAAGGGGATCTAATTGAGATTGAGTCCCTGTTGGGGGAAATCCAGGTCACTGCTATCACTAGGTCCCAGACAAATGCTCACAACGACCTTTCAATTGCACAATGGAGCAAGGAGACCCCTGATGCTGATTTGATTACAGCTCAGAAGGGGGATCCAATTATTGGTAAGTTTTACCAACACCTTGAGGACCCGGAGAACTTTCCCCTGACGGATACCGATTACATTGGGAAAGAGGACCTAAGAGTGTTGATGAAAGGTCCAAAAATGTTCCGGATCCAAGACGGTTTGCTGGTAAGGAAATCCAAAGCTGGCCACGATCAGTGGGTGGTTCCTACCTCATTCCAAAGCCTGATGTTAAGTCACGCCCATGATGCGGCCACCGCCGGTCATAGGGGGTTTCACACAACACTGGAAATCTTAAGAGAGGTTGCATACTGGCCACACATGGGGCAGGACCTCGACCAATACTTGAAGGGGTGTCTTGTGTGTGCACAATTTCAGCCAACATCCCTCACACACCGTGCGCCTCTCCAAAAGAGGGGGATGACACTGCCATGGTCAGATTTACAAATCGACTTTGTAGGCCCCGTGATTCGCTCTGCTAGGGGGAATAAGTACATGTTGACTGTGACATGCTTGTTTACCAAGTGGGTGGAATGTCTCCCAGCCCCAAACTGCAAGGCAGAAACGGCAGCTGCCTTGATGATTAACCACATTTTTTCCCGTTTCGGTCTACCTCAAAGGATTGAGTCAGACAGGGGTAGCCACTTCACCAGTGAAGTAATGACAAAGATGTGGGAGATACTGGGGGTCAAAAGGAAGTTGCATATTGCTTACCGGCAGCTTCCTCTGGGGCAGTAGAGAGATATAACCGAACCATTGTGAGCATATTAAAGAAGTTTGTGGCAAATTCTGGGCCAAGTTGGGATATCCGATTACCTCTGGTCCTAATGGCCATCAGATCTACCCCTTCATCTGCAACCAAAATGTCACCATTTGAGTTGATGACAGGACGCAAGATGGTGCTTCCTCAGCATTTGCTCTACAGGACCCAAGAGCAGACACTGATAAATGCCTCCACAACTCATGAGTATGTGGCGAATTTAAGGAAACACCTTCAACATGCTTTTGCTTATGCTCAGCGGAATCTAGAAAGATCAGCTGATAGCATGAAGACCCACTATGACCTGAAGACTTCCAGGAAGGAATATCAGGTGGGGGACCGGGTCTATCTATACAATTTCCAAAGGAACCAGGCCAAACAGCGAAAATGTTTGCCTACATGGAAGGGACCCTTTGAGATTATAGACAAAATCTCCCCTGTGGCCTATAAGATCCGCATCCCCAAAGGCGGTTTGGCAGAGGGGGAAGACAAGTGGGTCCACATAAACCAGTTGAAGTGTTGCCATCCCAGGCACACTCTGCAACAACTGGAGGAATCCTCTGGAATCCTAGAGGGTACTGTCTCAGATTAATTTAGTTCTAACTTAAAATATCCTACATATCGCCTATCAAATTCTGAGTTTCTCAATGTGGGTGTTTTCATTTTTGAATGCAAAAAGAAATGTGCATGTTCATATGTTTTGACTATAAATTTATATGCCACCCCACTATATCAATGGTGGGGGAGAAATGTCCATCAATAGGTATTGCCGCTCTTCCTTTGTCGTCCTAGGAGAAAGAAAACCTGGAGACGGGCCAAGGAGGACGATCCGGAGACCGGGAGCAGAGACGCAAGGGGCCCAGTGTACCGCCCAATACTCCCATCAGGACCGGCGAGGAGAACCGATCGATCCGACCGGATGGAGGAAAAGATGCTGAACTGTGCCATCTATTGGAAGAAGATGAGGAAACATCCCAGGTCTTGCGAGTCCCATCAGTGAAACAGAATGGCCATCGCAAGAGGGGGGGCTTGTGGGATGTTTTTACCCATACATCCGAGCCCTACCTCAAAAACTGTGCAGTACTGACATGGAAAACATCATGATGGCCAGAGCTTCCCAGAAAATGCACAGGGAAATGCATGAAGAATAGGCTGCCACTCATTTTGCCGATGTTATGGGCACACAAGGGCACTGCCTAAAACCACCATTGGACTACCCACACAGTAGCCTGAAACCATTGGGAATGGCAATGCTGATTGCCAAAAGCAACCTAGAATTGTGGGGAATTCATTTTCTTAAATCCCAAAAATGGGTGCATTACCAGTACTCACCACTATCAGAAAGCCGGCGTTTTAAAACAACACCAGACTTTGTGTAAAACTGAATAAATGAACCCAAGGCAGGCCAAAGAAAGACTTACTGAGAGGTGGATACAATCTAAAGTTATATTCTGAAGTGACTTGAAGGTTTATAACAAGACTGGCTGAGTTGTGGATTTCAGCAGTTTAAGTAAATTTGGACTGAAAGACACTAAAAATCTAAATGTTTAAAAGAAATGAGTGACCTACTTTTGAGTGTCACATAGGTTGCAATTGTTTAAATGTCATAGTTTTAAACTTAGAATCAGCATTCTAGCTGCATATGTAAAAATGGTTCATTTTATTTGAATGCAGAAAACTGGGTAACTAAAAATGACATTAGCTGGGGCCTGGCTTAAGGAACTGAATTCTGCCCACCAGCTACCCCCGACAGGAGATGAGACTTGCACAACAGCTGTGTTCCCAGGCCTAACTGCCATTTTGCTGCTCCCACCAAAAGGGATATGACACTTCTCTGATTGAATTACCTGGGCTCTGCAGGAAATTGAACAAAGCCCTGTCCTAACTCAGGCAAATGTTTTATTATGGGGGCCATAAATGGCTTCCTCTTGAACAATGGGCCTTCCAGGGCCCAGGCAGATGGTTTATTGCAGGGGTAATAAAAATGGGTTCCTCTTGGCAGAAACTGGGAGGGGGAGAAACTGGAGACAGAGGCTGAGCTTGAAGAAAGTGGAAAGACTGGTTTCTGTACCATGTGACCTGAAAAGACACACCCCTGTAGCCAGAATATGGTTTTAGAAAAAGATGAATAACTCATAGTACGGACTTGTCATAATTATTTAAATGATACCAGAATTCTTGTGATTTTTCTGCCCACATTTTAAGAGGTTTTTAGAACCGGTGGCATGATCTGGGGGCAAGCTAGCAGTTAAGAGGGTATTACTTAAAATGTATGCATGTTAAAAATCTGACACTTCATCAAGTAATGTCCATACTCCTTGCGCACATGTGTATAAATTTGGGGTAATGTCCGATATTGCGAAACCAGTTAAAAAGTGAAATATGTTGCCATTTCTGAATGCAAGCTCCCAGGAAGAGCAGATTTGGACAGGGTATACCTCCTGTGATATGTGATGGGTGCATGTAATTTTAAACAAATGTGTACCTGTGCAAATATGTCTTTTGGGTCAAAATATAGATTGTGTGTAATTTGACAGGGGTGGGTTCTCTGTACCATAAACAGACCTCATCATGATGACACTTCATTTCATTCCCCCAATCAAGGGGAAGAGGATGAAGTGGCCAATGACAAGTGGAGATGGGTAGGGCCTAGTGATGCTGCACACACACCCATTTTCAAAACACATAAAAGCAGACAGTCAGGACAGATAGGGACATTCAATTCCATTTGCTGCAACGCGCTCTGCCGGACCATACCACATCCAGAGATCCAGACTTCAAATCCATCAATCTCCAGGGAAAGCTGTGCAGAAAGATCCAGAGAGAGCAGAGCTGACCCAGACCACTTTTAGCAGAACCAGAGATCTGACCCAGATCACTGTGAAGTGCCGAGACCAGACCAGAGTCCAGTCTAAAACCTGACCAGATCCGTGGCGAGGCCCATTCTATTTCTAAAGATATTGTGAGTACCTAGCGGAACTGTGCAGAACCAATCTCTTAGTTAAAATAATATAATTCAATCTATTTTAATCTAAGTAGAACTGCCTAAAAGCTGTCACCTGTCATTTTCTAGCTGCTAGCTGTCACTTGTCACTTTGAACTTTAAAATTTCAAATCCGAAAAACAACCTTCACAAAATCGTTCATAACTCCGTAACCGTTTGTCTTAGAGACTTGCAGTAACTTTCCTCTGAAAGCTTAGAATCTTAGCTTTCCTACGAACCTAGAACCGCATTCCTACCCCCGATACTTTGCCGCGATTTGCAAATTTCTCCACGTGTGAAAACAGCAGTTTCCTTGCTAAAAATTCGTTTGCCTCTTAAGAACCATCCCTGAATCATTGCTAGAGTGAGCCGGGACTAATATTAACTAGATACCACTCACCCGGAACCTCTAGAGGGAATTAAAAGCATTTTAGCATATTTTTCACTTCATTGCCAGCACATATAAAAGCATTTTGGGCCTGTGTTTCCAACTTCTATAGTCTAAGCTTGCTGGGGTGAACTGAATTACATTTGATTGCATTTCTGAGAACTGTGTGCTTTCCTTCCATTTCCTTGCATTGCATAAAAGGGGGGAGGGGATTGCCAGAGAAAAAATATTACATTGTTTTGTTGAAATCATATTGAGTATTTTCTGTATTGCATTTTCATTCAACATTGCATCCATTTGAACCCTATAAAGCATTCTCTACCACATTATTCTTCTGTCCCTATTTACCAGTGTTGCTATCTTATCCATCCTATAACCACTCATCATTGATTATAAAGAAGTGTGCTAGTGCCGGACTATCCATTATTGATTACTGCTCAGATTAAGTGTGATATTCAATTATTAATTTATTATAAAGTGTGATATATATATATATATTGTTTAAATTATCAAATAAACCTTTTAAACTTGCAAAACAGAACTACTTCTTGGCTCAGTGGGGTCAGGGAAATTCCAAGAGAGGGGTGTTATATAGGGGTAGTCATCCAGAACGCATGAACTGGACATAAAGATATATCAATAAGGGTTTCCATTCAGTATCCCAGACTAGGCATTGACTTAGCTGTAGTGTTGAATTGAATCCTCTTACAATACAAGCCTGGAAAGCCCCCCCTACCCTAAACCCACTGCCGGCAACATGCAACACAGTGGCTAGCTGGAGAGCAGCCTCCAGGAAATGGGGAGTCACAAGCTCGCTGGGCCTACTGACGCCAGTATGGGACAACCCAGGATTCTCCCCAGGTCTCTGCAATCGTAGCTTCACTGCCTGGAAGGCCGGTGGCCTTTGGAAGATTTTCAACTTCCTCGAGGGAGGCCATGCCCTCACGTTTGAGGACTGTAAAGCAAAGTTCAAGAACCCTGAGGAGGAAAGGTTCCACTATTCACAGATCCACCATTGGATCTCCCAGCGAGTTATCAAAGAACGGGAATCCAGAAATCTAACGTCCCTAGAACTCACACTAACAGCAGCACCCCCTAGGGAAAACATTTCCACTCTGTATAGACTCCTGGAAAAGTCAAACCCGGAAGAGAAGGAGCGATACATGACCAACTGGGAAAAGGACCTGGGGCGCCCTCTGGACCCAGCTGCATGGAACAGAGTATGGACAAGGCTTCACAAAAGCACCCAATACATCACCAACAGGGAGGTAGGGTATAAGATGTGCTACAGGTATTACATTACACCGGTGCAGCTGCATAAATTGGGCTCCTCCCCCTCCTTGAACTGCTGGAGAGGATGCCCTCTGGAGGGATCACTCTTCCACCTCCTCTGGGAATGCCCGAAAGCAACAAGCTATTGGAGGGGTGTGTTGAACCATATCCAACGATCACAGGACTCTCCATCCCATGGGACCCCGGGACAGCGTCGGATTGTGTCGTCGGCTAATCCGCCCGTGGCCGATGCAAAATCATGGCCGGAGAGCTGGGGGCTGGGGGCTGGTTCCTGAAGCCCACGTGGCCGGTTTCGGCCCAGGCGTGGGCTTGACACTTCAGGAACCAGCCCCCAGGGCCTTGGCCTCGCCGGACGGATGCAAGTTGCAAAGGACGGTAAGTAAGTAACTTACAGATCCTTTGCAATTGCAGCCCTGCGCCCACCTCCGCCGGCCTGCCGCAGATGCAGAGAAAGGTAACACTGAAGTGTTACCTTTCTTTGATAAATGCGGCGGGCCGGCGGCCAACTGGTGTGGGCCGTGACACCCTGGCGCCAGCAGCAGTCAGTGTTACAAAACACTGGGAGGGAGCGGCAGGGCTGGGTGGGGCTGCCTCAGCCCGGCCTGCTCCCTCCCAGTGTTTTGTTACAGTAACAGATTCTCTCTGCCCTTTGGCTCCAACATTGCCAGTGATTTGCCTCGGATTCATGCCACAGCAGCAGCCCCTTTTAAGGTAAGCCTTGCCCCTGTGCATTCAGTTAGGAACTTAATATACAATACACATTCGAAGGCGACCTCTGGCCTATCCATTATAGGCAAAATTATTACTAAACTCCCATGACAATTCATGCATCTTTAATCACAGCCAAGCGTTACCCACGCCTTTGCTTCTGCTTCACAAGCATCTCCTGCTGGGGTGACCCATGGGGTATATAATGAGCCCTGCTGGTAGCGTGGTTTGCCTGGCCCTCCTTTGCATGTAAATGGCAGAGGTCAGTCCGACTTTTAAAACAAGGTGATTGTAAAGTTCTGTTAGGTGGTATTTGCAGAACTTTTGTTTTTATGTACATCACTGGGAGCGCGAGTCTGTTTGTAAAAAGTGAATTTTGAAGCAACTTTATTTAAAGTGTGGCAAAAATTGGTGCAACTTTTCTAAACTCGTGGGAGGTCCGATTGCACACAATTTCACAAGACTGCCATGACACTGTCAGCTGCCCGTCATGTAAAGCAACGTTTTGTGTGTAGAAGTGTTGCGTGAGTGAGGTAAGGTTGGATTTATACTGCCATGGATGTTGTTTGTAACTAAAAAAAATTTGTATGTAACTGTAATGTTGACATTGCCAACGTTTATAAACTGTTCTTTTTATAAGTAAAACCGTAATTCCCTCTTAAAGTTAATTGATCCCTCTCTTTTTTTTTAGGTGAAGTGGGTTGTATTTTTAATAATGTCTGGATTTTTCCTTTGTTTTATATATGTTCCCGAATACAGAGTATACTTTCTGTGCTTCCTACTCCATGTCTGCGTCTTCATGCAGGTGGAAGGCTCCATCTGCACACGTGTGTTTCATATCAATATGCATAGGGTAACATAGTTCATATTTGCATGTGTTTGTGTATTGTGCATGCACACGAGTGTGTACTCGCGAATGCGCCACATGTGTCCTGGCTTATCAGACCATATGGCTGAGGCCAGGGTCGCATGTATCTGAGTGTTCGTCATACGATTTGAATGTAGCTAAACATTTGTTTGTGTGAAATGGTTAAACTATTTTGGATGAGGTCAAAATGGACCTAGAAAACCTTTTTTACATTTTCCGATCAAAACTGCCACGCCGCCTTGGCTATATTTACATTTCTGGAGCGAATACATTAGAATAAAGAAGCGGAAAAAAGCACGCTAGAAATGCAGCACCTTGTTTAACTAGAAGTCGGAGCAAGTCCTGGTTGTTTTTACAGCACTGACAGTGCATTTCGCCCAAGGGCGGGAGGGGTGGCCGATATTTGCTTCCCGCTTTCACGGTTTTAGAGCTTTCCGTCTTTCAGGAGCCATGGCCCAGCCAACAGGCTGAGGCTTAGCTTTTCGGCTGCCCATGGCCGGGTTTGTTAATTTTGTTATGTTTACAGAGCTGCAGATAAGACACATTGCGATTAAATGATTTGTCCAGGATCAAACACTTTAGTTTAATGGTGAAACAGGAATGTGGACAATTTAGCAACTGAACACATCTTCCCAGGTTTACTTGATATAGATATTTATTTAGGTTTTGCTTTACATTTTTGTTTGCTTAAATAATACTTTATTGCAATGCCTTGGAAATTACATTACATGAAGCAGCCTTTCATAATAAACTAACTTTACACTCTATACATCGTCATAGAAATATGTTGAGCAATAAGAGTCCATTCAGGAAGAAATTTGCAGGTCGATCTTTTGTGAAAATTGCCTATATTTCGCCCATGCTCTTCACATTTCTATCCCGTACATGGTAGAACACCTTGCTCTCCCTACTCATTCCACTTCCCTGTTTGCCTAGAACCCTACCTGTAAACCTATGGCTGTGTCCCCGAGTTACAGCGTTCGGATGATTCCCTGCTAAGCTTATGCTTGAAAAATTCCACACATACAAACGCAGTGGCCTCTTACAAAAGAAAAAAAAACATTGGCAAAGCCAACAGTGTGGGCCTTTCTGTAGGCATGTGATAGCCATTTGCCAGGTATTGCCATTCTGCTGCTAACTGGCTCTAAGATGGAGGCATATGATGGCAGTGCTTGGCATATACCTATCTACTAATATTCACAAGGCAAAAGTGTAGGCTTTGCCAATGCTTGATTCTAACAGGATTTCAGTGGAGGGTACACTACAGAATAATTGCAAATTTTACTATAGCTGATTTGATAGCTCAGTGGGTTGAGCGCTCACTGCTGTGATGAGTGTGTGATCTGCAGGTTGCAGGTTCGAACCATCTCAGCCTTTTATCATTCTGAGGTCGATAAATGAGTACCAACACAGGTTGAGTGATATTGTATGCATATTTGTTCTATAAAAAAGAGCTTAAGAGTAAGTGCTATTCAATAACATATTATCATTTGGCCTTGGACGTCTGCTTGCATTCACAGTAATTTGACAATATGGATCTATACACACAGATACTAATGATCCATTATATGGTGATACATGATACATAATATGGTGATCCATTCTTGCATGAAATGTATATCACATTAGTGAAATCATAACCATATTTTTCGTAGTGTACTTAGGAACAATGCTATTTGATGCCACTTCCTGTTCTGTCAAGGCGTGAAAGGTCGTGTTCATGCCACCCCTGCGCCTCCGAACTGTGGACCCTGTCACAGAACTTTATGCAAAGTTGTTATTTTATGAGCTGTGTTGTAACGTAACACACATGAACCCTCCATAAGTAGCATTTTCTGTAAATTCGTGAATTGACGCAATTCACGAATCACGGATGATGTTTTGAGGAAATTGAGGGCCACTTTTTTTGGGGTGCGGGGTGGGCCACATTTTTGAGGGGAGGGGTGGGCCACTTTTTTGAGGCATGGGGTGGGCCACTTTTTTGTGGTGTCCGGGCCTATTTCTTGTCCAAGTCCGACCTTTGTACTCATCTGCTAACAGCGGCCAAGATAATAGCCCTCGCGAGACTTTGGAAGAATCCTGAAGGACCCTCCATACCACTATGGTGGTTTAAGTGCTGGAACATTGTTACAGTGGAAAAGGTTACAGCGCTCCGTCTGGGTAACATGGGCCCCCTTTATGGACCATGCAGAATGCTTTCCCGGACTCGCATATAGGCCCCAGCTTACCTGTTGGTTGGACTGACCTACGCAACTAGAAACTGCTGTCACGCAGGGACCACATCTCCCCTGGGAGGGAGAGACCCCCTCCCCCAACTTCCAAACAGTCAGAACGCCCATGCAAATAACGAGCTGTGTCGTACTATGACTTGCAAATGCTGATGTCTGTTGTTCACTATGTTTAAAAACCCAATAAAATATCTTTGTTGAAAAAAAAAAAGAATATCTGTGGTCTCTTGTGTTCTAATAACCTTTGCCTTTTGCCAACTTTTTAAGAGTGTTCTGAATGCCAACAGTATGATATTAATGTCATCAGCAGCCTTGTTACTGAAATCACCGGTGGGTGTAGGTTGTGTCTGTGGGCCATCCCAAAAAGGTCTTGTCTGATTTAGAAACTCAAAGTGTAAAGCATTGAAGTATATGTGTGTGTTACTATTCCATTGCTCCCTTCTGAAGAAGGCTTTATAACTGACTGATAAATAAATTAATAAATATTTATGCAAGAAACCTTGAGTGTAAGAGTTTATTTGAATACCTGTTACTGTGAATCTTTATGTAACTCCACTACAGCTCACATTTCCCCTCTTGAGATAAGCCTGGCTGCTCAACACGCTACCAAAACTGTGTAGTACAAGCTTATACCAAAGGTTGGGTTGCTTATACCTGAAGTCATAGTTGTTTGTAGTGTTCCCAGAGGGTTCTGCATTCAAACTTTGCCTAACACCCTGACGGGCAGCCATTGTAGGTGGTGATGCGGGAAGGCATAAAGGGGGGCTGAGATTCATGAAGCAGGGGCGCTGGGTCTTCTCTGCTTCCCATGCCTTTTAGGCGAACTAAGGTTAAAATAAAATGAAACATCACCCTGCTGTGACATCACTAAAATTGAATATGAATTCCATAATGCGCTTCAATGATGTCACAGCAGGATAATATGACATTTTGAAAAGTAATTAGCTGTTGATGGATTCCTACAGAAGCAGTGCACAACTTACTCAGTATTCAAAAACGTAAAGGATTACAGTCCAGACATAAACTAAATATTTGATTAAAAAAAAAAGTTCTGAAAATACAGTGAAAAGGTACATGCTTTAAGAGGGGCACAGAAATGTATCTAACCTTCGCATTACATCTTTTGCATGCCTCCTCAGACAATTCTGTGATGTTAATAAACAATGCATTGCTATTTCCAAGGTACTGTGATAGTGCACTCCATGGAACTGTCATTTAATTGGCAAAAGAGTGCATGACCCATTATGCCGAGTGGGCATGTGGGATTAAAAGTAGGTTTCAGTCAAGATGGTCAAAGCGGGCGACTAGGAAGATACTTGGGGAATTGCTTTCATCTGTGGTAGAGAGAAACGTCTGCACCACCCACGAATGCTAAAGAATTAACTTTGATTTATAAAAGAAATGAATAGAGTCAGTCTTAGGAAAGAGTTCCATGTATGGGTAATTTTCCCTCCAGTTGTGTACCCTCCAACTTTTTGGTGTTGTCTGACCACCCTAGCCTGAGTTTTGCCAGTGGAGCCCAGCCTTCTATTGTACTCTGCTGGGCTTTTGCTCATTTTGTTATGGGGAAACTGACATGCCCTTAAGACAGTCAGTACTCGGAGACTTGGTTTCCACTAGTCTTTCACTTTGTGCAGGATTAAAATGTTACTAAGAAATAGCAACAAAGTACCTTACAGTACAGTACGCTGGGGTCCTCTTTTCATTTTTAAGGCCCTAAACACCCTGAAAGGATATTTCGGTGAATGGACAAGTGTGCCTTGGACAGAGCTGGTGGCAGCTGTTACTTTTCATGTGTTTTCAACAATTTTAAGGGTCCATATCGCTTTTACCATGTTTGGCACAGGACAGTGGCCAGTGCCTAAAATGTCTATGCCACGAGGTCCTGTGTTCTGTCCTTTGGCCATCTTGACCCTTTGCCTTCCCCAGGTCGAGCAGACCCGGGAAATTCCTTAATTGTTCAAGCGGACTCCTGCGCAAATCGAAGCCTTGTGTGTGTGCCTCCAGGATGTGGGCTGGAGCTCTCTAGTTCCAATACACATCCTGGGTGCCAGTATGTATGGGGTGCTAGGATGACTGGGACCACCATGGTCTGTGATTGGCCCACGTCTGGGATGCCTGTGTGTGAACAGATCTCCTACTGGTTTCTATCTGTTTTGGCACAAAAGGGGATTTTGAATAAGAGAAGGCATCTTACACCCATTCCAGTTTCATCTTCTGACTTCACACTGAACTGGAAGGTTTGGCCCCCTGAGCCCACTTTTGTCCCATCAGACCCCTGTTTCTGATCGAACCTAGAAGGCCTGCAAGGCCACTTCGACCCATTGGAATAGTGGGACCAACTATCCTCGCCAATCCAACTTAATCTGAAAACGAGCCTCTACGGAAGTGTTGCTTGACCGGCAAGTGAACTGACCAGTTTGTACAGGACCTTTGCCCTGGAACCGCCGCCGTCTCGATTTTTTACTTGATTCTTTGGAGACTGTAAACTCTGGGTATATGGCACTCTCCTGCTGAGTTTCATAGCATTCCTAGGTCTGGAATTAGGAGAGTACACCTGAACCCAAGCATACGCAGTCACTGTGTCGCCCAGCTGTGGTGACGAACTTCGTGGGTGCCTTGCTGCTGTGCCTCCCCCTGTGCCCTCAGACTTGCTGCAGCAGAATTGGCCTGATCCCTTCATCAGGAGCGGAGAAATCGCCACTGTCCCATCACAGAATCATCCCTGGAACGCAGACCCTGAAAGCCGCAGAGCCATATCACTGCAGAATTTGAACCTGCAATCAAAGTGGACTCGACAGCCGAAGTTTGGTCCATAGAGCGCCGGAGCTCGGTGAGTACTTGCAACCCTTACCGGTGTCCCCTGGTGCATCCATACATTTTTACACATGTGTCCCCTGATGGCCACTCTTATTTATCAAGGTAACCTTTGCTACCGAGCTATACCCAATTCTTGGATCCTGTACTGCCCTCTTGGAGAGACCCTCCTCAAATAGAGGGAACTTATTCTTAACTGCCTCACCCACCTTTCTGAGTCGCTACAGCCCCAGAAATAGACCCTGTTTTGACTTAACAGCGCGATCGCGTGTGCCAGAACCTTACGTACTTTTGAGTTCAAGGCTCCACTCATCTTAGGGACTGGACTGCCTCTCAAGTTTGGGTTTGAATTGTGAAGGACTGCCACAGAGATATTCACACTGTATAATCTCTTTCTTTACAGGTTGTGGAACTGTACTATGTAATATCCCTGTTGGCCATTGGTTGATGTATATATGTTTGCTAGATTATTGTTGTGTTGGTTTTGTTATTACTGCTGAATAATTACTTTGTGTTTTACTTTAAAGGCCTTTAATAAATGTATCTATATGTTTAATATACACCTGACAAGAGTAATTTGTGGTATCATTTGCTGTGGATGCTCATTTAGGGATTTCGATCACCCTCACCTCTCCTGAGACCTAGTCTTGACCGTTTCCAGTGCTATCGTGATTGGTCTGGTTTGTCCCGAAGGTTACCCTGTTTCAAGAAACTAGGCTAGCCTCCTGAACCTCTGCCCACCAGGTCAGAGTTCAGATATCCATCTTAACAGTAAGTCAACAAGAAAAAATGTTTAATAGTGTTCAACGATTGCTAACCTGAGTATTATGGTTGGTCCACATGTCCTCTAGCTCTGCATAACATGACATGTTTGTTTTTTTTCTCTTTTTTTATTGATTTGGTTGAGTTAATGTTCAATGTAATTATTGCCCCATAATGACTTCAGTTACTTACCTCTAGCATATACCAGGAGTGCTTCCTCCCAAGACACAACCCAGTATGGGCAGCTCAGGAGCGTCACCAACACTGGATCCAGTTGCTGATTTAGGGATCTTTGGGTATACACACATGTGCTATAGAGAATACTCTAGTATCATGAGTCTGCAACCTTTGGCTTCCCAGATGTTGTGGATTACAACTCCCATTGGCCCTAGACATTCTAATCAATGCTGAGAGATCTTGGGAGTTGTAGTCCAAAACATCTGGAGAGCCACAGGTTACAGACCTAGTTGATTCTGAATACATCACATACAAAATGATTGGTGCCTAATATATGGTAGCCGGCAATAATTGAATGAAGCCTGTAAATGATGCTCTTATTACAGGCTACTTGTGACGTCAATGATGGCCTGTAGTACCAAAATCACATCACTACTTGACTGTAATAATGAACTACACTTCTCTAGTGATGTTACTATGTGTGCTGCTTAAGCCAGCGCAGAGCAGAAGTCCAGCTGTCACTGGAGAACTTAAATAAAGCCACGTGACTATCCTTTCAAACTGAGACTTAGCAGACATTAATTGACAAGGAACTGCTTACGGAAGTATGCTTATTTTGTGCGCTTCTGAAGTTCAACACATGGCACAAAAAATCTATCTGTGCACGTTATTACTTATTATAAAACCCAAAATGTTTGTAGATGCAGTTTATTAAACTGCTTAACTTGTTTTTCTTCAAGACTGCATATTATTTTTTAACCCAAACCGCTTCCACACCGATTATATGTATTATCAAAGGGAACATCTCTTACGTTACATTAAGTAAGAGGCCTAGTATCAAAGGACAGTAGTGTAGGGCCATGTACGACGTTAAGGAATAAAATACCCCCTTACCATATGTAAACACGTATATTGCAAGTCCCCTGTAAGTTTGCTTGCAGTACATTAATTGACCAGGTATTAAAGGGGGTAACCGTGTAGGGTCATGTATTATAAGGAATACAATACTCCCCAATGTATGTAAAAAAACGTGTCCTTCTTAAGAAAGTCGTACTTCGGCCTAATCTCTCTATTTGGTCACAGAATGGCTTGGTGACTTGCAATATCCTAATAATGTATGCTGGGGCTACTTTACCCCATAAAAAACGTATGGCAGGGGGTGCTTTAGCCCATATATAATGCTGCCTGTTGGTTTAAATTATTATCTTTACTTAGCTAGTGAATTTCTCCTGTTCTCTCTTGGCATACACAGTTAAATAATCCAAAACCCACATGGCACAAATGGATCCAGTGAAATAAATAAACTGCAATTCATTTCCATCTGGGACGTTAGCGACCCAACCCAATATCGTCAATAAAGATGGTCGGTTTCTGCTTGGGCAAAAGGAAAGCTCTAGCTTGTTATTCAGTTAGCTGTATATTCTGCGCACCACAAAATAAAGTGCGCACCACAAAATAAAGTCAACAGCTGCAATAAGAAACAGGTATGGGAAAAAGGCAACCAAGGCACCTGAAGTGAACACATGTTCAAATGACTGTCCCCAAGCACCGCTCTCTGAAGGTGAAGGCAGGCCACCAACTCCCACGAGTCTCATGTTGACAATCTGCAGGCCCGTCAGTGAAGCAGAAATAAATACGCAGTCGTTGGCGGCAGACGGACCCGCTGCATCCTGGGCCTTTGTACATGAAACCCGCCGTTATAATCACGGGTCTGTCACGAACTGGCATTCACCCCAGGCTGACCTTGACGTCTAGCAGCTAGCCAAAGGATTTATATCCGGAAGAGCTGACCAGCACACCAGAGAGCATCAAAAGAACGCAGGCAGGCAGGCAGGCGCACCTTTCAATAGCAGCTACTCATTTTATGCTGCTTTCACAATGTTAGTTTACCTCACAAAATGAATGTGAAGTCGTGGATGGAGTGGTTCGTGTGCCCCGGTAGCGTTTACAGATCGGCAGGTATACCTTGGGCCTCATTAGGACCCAGGCGGTAAGGGGTTTACGGCGGCGTAAACAGCGCCGACCCTTACCGCCTGATTCCGAGGTCCCTTAGCGCCATGGAGGATTTAACACCTGCTTTGAGCAGGTGTTAAAATCCATGGCGCTAAGGGACCTTGTTGTTAATTACGCCACCGTAATTTACGGTGGCGTAATTAACGCCTTCCCCACTCCCATTATGCCCTACGGGGCAAAAATGGGAATGGGGAAGGGTAAATGGGGATTGAGGACTTACCGCCCCGCCAACCTCGGAATGGGGCGGTAAGTCCGCCAACCACCATGGCATAAACATAGTTTACGCCATGGTGGTAAAGGTACGACCCAGGCGGTAACTTACCGCCTGGGTCGTAATGAGGCCCCTTGTGTTGTATATTGGGCCCCGTTGATTATAATTACAGGGCGGGGAAGCGCCCACGTCTCTGCCGCTTTGACTGCGAGCCCCCAGCGTCCTATTTAGAGGTGCCGTCTGTAAGTACAGAAGGAGTTCACCTCAGGTAAACCCGTCGCCCGGTAAACAGACTTCACAAATAATGCCTACCTCTTACGCGATAAACAGAAATGTTTCCATACCTGCTCCCCTGATGTAGATGGGTTTTCTTGCGGCTCAAGGGGCTTCAGCTTGCCCTCAAGGGAAGGAAAGACCAACAGGTCAAAAGTTGAAAGAAAACCTAAGTTGGTTTAAACTAGAGATGTTTGGTTGGTAATAGCAGGGGGCAGGAGGGGGCACCAGTTGTAGTATAGGGGCTTAAATACACGGTCAATAAAAATACACATATCCGTGCATTTTACTTTTGGTTTCGAAACTTGACAAAATGGAAGGACACAAGCAGTGACTAGTTAGAATAAGACCAAATAGTCTCACGCTGATTGCCAATGGAGAAAAATGGTTAATCCAACTCACTAAGGTTTAGCTTCTATTAAAGACAGGAGGCAAGTATTATGCATAACAATCTTTACTTCTGAACCACAGTAGCAAAGAAAAACACGTTTACAACAAAAAAGTTTAAATAACAGAACTAAATAAATTCACAGTCAATGAAAGGGGGGACTCCCCAATACAACATGGAGGACAGGTCATGCCCTGCAGGTGACCAAAGGGCAGGGACCCACCTCTATATATGCCGTTAACTTTAATCTCAACTCCTCTTTCTGCAGCTGACTTGAACCAGACGTCCACTGCAACGATCCAACTGCGAAGCGAGGAGAAAAGGATCCAGTAAAACTGGAGGGATCTCAACCTCTCTGCACCCGGAAGCTGAAACAATATGAAACAGAACAGGGTGGGTGGGTATAATAAAAAACAGAAAATAGGGTGGGTGGGTGTGATAATACTTGCCTCCTGTCTTTAATAGAATCTAACCCCCCTCTCACGCTAGTGAGGAGGATTAACCATTCTATGCCCTTGCATCACATTAACCTCAACATGACTAATGCGCAGCTGCTTTGATAAATGTTTTCCCTGAGAAAATCCCCGGGAGAATGTTTTAACTGCATAGCCCCTTAACTGAAAGAACCAAAGGAGAAATTAAATCCCTCTTTCCACATCACTTACTTAATGTATCTGGTCAAAGGGGGCAAGGGACCCCGCAACAGTATTCCCCTAGGAAAAGCAGCTGCAAGGTATTAGGAACTTCTGTATTTCAACTGAAAATGGTCTTGCACCAATTGACTGACCTATATTTCTAATGGACTTTGAGTTACTAAAACAGACAGGTACAATTGAAAGATGGGCAGTCGTTACTTTACATTTTATTTCTTACAATTGATCCCATAGAAAAATGGAAAACACACAGTGATTTCTCTTTTCTCCCAGCAACCCCTACCCTCCAGGCATCAAGCAGATATAACCCCTTTGGTGTGAAGGCAAGGTACAAGGGGTGCGAGTGCAATGGGAAAATCATTTTGGCTTTTTATTTGAAAGGAAAGGTTTGGGAATAATCGCTCTGGGACAAATCGGTGTTCAACACACAAAAAAGTGAAATGCAAGGCTTTGGGGATTCTGGTTAGAGAATAAATGGGAATAAATGGGAAATTTCATTTTGCAGCACTCAGACAAGGGAAATGCAATGCTTTTGGATTATTATTTGACATGAATGGGAACATTTGTTTTACACACTCCACATTCACTTGGAAGGCAGAGTTTTAGGGTTACTTCATTTTGGAATTAAGGGCACCCCTTGGTATACAGAAGTCAGGTTTTTCAGAAAAAATAGTCACCCAAGTACTGATTGTCTATACCGGCTCTAACACACTGGGCATGAACTTTGTTTGTTTCAAACTCTAACAACACTCATACCGTGATTTTTCTATAAGGGAATTAATTGATTTAACTTTCATTAAATGTGCTAAGGGTCTACACAGTTGCACCCCCCTCCCCCACACACACACAATTTAATGCAAAGGATTAAGGCAGGCAGTTCCAAACACAATTCAATTTAAATGGATAGAGTGGTGTTCTATGGGGGAATTCATTTGAGTTATATTTAATAAATTTGCGAAGGGTCGACCCACCTTCACCCCACCTACCCACTATGCGAGAAGGGGATTATGGCTGGCTGATTCCCCCCACAATTTAGTTAGCATTTTGATTACTTACATGGGACACCTTGGTTATGGGGCATCTAGGGAAACAGTAGGGAAACGTTGAGGACAGCACCGATCTGGTCAAAGGCTTCGGTCAAGGATAGTCCCCAGCACCCAGTCCTCCTCTGGCTCCCAGAAAGGCAGAAGGCCATCCCAGGTTAACAGCTTTTATCCTGGCAAGGTTTACCCTGATGGCCGTGGTAGCTCTCTTTTCCTCTCTGCTGGTTGTTTCTCGCAAGATTCCAGAAGTAGACTACATCCAGGAATAGAGTGGAAAAAGAAAAAAGGCCCTCTTATACTGAAAACTGCTCTCTTATAGGGCTGATGACATCCACATACTATAATAATTCCCACGATACGGTATGGTTAGCTCTCTCCCTCCCCCTCTCAATGGGAATGGGGAAGGCACTAATAATGGTACCGCAAATTGCGGTACCGTTATTAGCTCCAGAGTCCCTTTGCGGGTCTCGTCCTTAACGCCTGGAAAAACCAGGCGTTAAGGGAGGACCCACAAAGGGAACTCGTAGTAGGGCGGTAAGGGATTACCAGCACCAGTGCCCTTACCGGTGCCGGTAATCCCTTACCGCCCGCCTCGTAATGAGGCCCTATCAATTTTCCAGTTCCTCTGAATTATGAGAATGCCTGAATCATAATTTTGTTAATAGCACAAATTGTATACATCACACAGAATTAATATTTACATGTTACCGGCAGGCTTCCTATCCCCTTTAATATGAGTCCAGGATGAGCTCAGTGGAACATACAATGTTCTTTTTATTAAGGGAAATGTATTCCTATGTTTACCAGCCAACGGTTCATATGTGCCCCTCAGTTTCACAATAGACCTCACCTTTTCTTAAGTTGCATTTCTCCATTGTCACATGACCAGGACATGTGCCTGGCTCATATTATTCTACCCTCCCATCCTTGGCTTCAAAAGACTCTGTTCGAGACTAATGGACAGTTAATGGGGAGGTTTGACCTTAAGGTCATTTCTGCTGGCCATGTTATTTCCAACTACTGCAATTCTGATCTCACTCCCAACATTTCTTTGTATTTTTAACTGAAACCCCGGGCCTGTCCTGCTAATGTAAAGGTTGTTGGGTCATAGTTTCAGCTTGGAGAGAAAAACAAATTACATCCACCATTCTGAAAGTCTAGCATTTTACATTAACAAAATGTGTTTACATGTAATGTTCAGTACTGCACCTGGGCATGTTATTCACAATACAATCTTTCTGTTATAGTATATTAGAACAGAGTTAAATTCATTTTTAGTCTTATTCACACATACACACCAGTTAACATTGGAACCCAGTGTTCACTTCTAGAAAACCGAATAGGCCTTTCTCTTTAAATGCTGTCATTTGATATGATGAAAATAAGTATTTTTATTAGTAACAAATGCAAAATGCTTGGATTTCTGGATCACCGCCTTGTCCTGCATTGAAGTCAATGGCACATGCTGCTATCTGTCACTTTAAGTTGAAATTTTAACTTTTCTTATTGTATGAAAATAGCATTTCCAGCCGCATGTGTCTTATTTTTCCATGCACCGGGCACATTCAGTAATTTTAAGCTCTCAGCCATATTTTCCTTCACTTGAGCGCCAGTTGAAATAGGCCCATTTTTGTTCCTTCACTAGTCCTTATGTTGGAAAACAATGTTTTAGATTGACCTGCATTTTCCAATGTGAATCAACATCAGCCAGCTTCACTGTCACAATAGGGGCCTAGCATTGCCTCTCTATCTCTGTCACTCTGGGATGCAGTTTACCCCCAAATGCCTTGATGGTGTAAGCGATATTCAATCAACACTACAGCTAAGTCAATGCCTAGTCTGGGATGCTGAGGAAAACCCTTATTATGTATTTTTATATCCAGTTCAGCACTCTGGATGACAACCCTTGTATAACACCCCCCTCTTAGAATCCCCCTGACCCCACTGAGCCAAGAAGTAGGTTTGTTTTGCAAATTAAAAGGTTTATTTGAAAATTTAAACAATATGTATATATATCACACTTCTATAAATAAATTGATAATGGATGTTACACTTGTGAATATGAGAAGTAGTCAGCAAGAGTAACTTATGAATAGGAACAGAAGAATAAGGTGGGAAAGAATGCTTTATATGGTTCAAGGAAACGCAAGGTGGAATAAAATGCAGTACAGAAATAACTTGTTATGATTTTAGCAAAAGGTAATATGATCACTTTTTCTTTTGACAATTCACTCCCCCCCCTATGCATAACAAGAAATGGAAGGAGAGCACACAGTCTTCAAGAATCCCAACAAAACACACTTTATAATGCAATACACAGTTCCAGTTCTCCCAGCAAGCTTAGGGAAAACAGGATTGAGTTTTAAACACAGGCGAATTACTTTAATGTGGTTTGCAAGGAAGTGAAAAGGTGCTAAAATTGCTTTTAATTCCCTCTAGAGGTTCAGGGTAGGTGATGGCTACTTTATATTAGTTCAGGCTCACTTCAACAATACTCTATGAATGATTAGCAGATTGCAAACGAATTTTAGCAAAGAGAAGCAAAAAGCTGCTGATTTCTACAGATGAAGAAATCGGGCCAAATCGCAAATCGCGGTAAATTTTGCGAGTGCGTGTCTTGCGATTACGGAATAAGTATAGGGCGTTGGAAGCCTGGATTCTAAGCTTTCAGATGAAAGTTAAATTTCGTTCCTAGCCCAAACGGTTCCAGAGATACGGACAATTTAATAAAGGTAGTTTTTCGGATTTAAAGTAAAACTCAAAATGACAGGTGACAGCTTGCAGCTGCAGAATTGACAGGTGACAGTTGTGCAGCTTTAAAAATGACAGGATTATTAGGAGGCAGTTCTACTTAGGTTAAAATAGTTTGGATTAGATTATTTTAACTAAGAGATTGGTTCTGCGCAGTTCTGCTAGGTACTCACAATATAAATTTGCACTAGGCCTCGTCACGGTCTGGTCAGTTTGTACGGGACTTCCGGCGGGTGGTTCTGAAGTCCCGGCTATCTGGGTCAGCTCTGCTCTCTGGGTCTGTCAAGCACCGGATCTGCTCACAATGGTCTGGTTTGTGGTTCTCTCGGGTTCCGGATACAGCACTGCTTTATGGATACTGCTACAGGTTCTTGCAAAAATTCTTGGCAAAAATTCAAACGGCTCGCCCGGCTGTTGAATAGTTTGGTTGGTTTGAAGCCTTCTGAAGAGGATTCAGCTGGTGGATTCAGGCCTCTCTGCTACAAATTCTGGAGTTCATTTCTGGCACAGGTTCTGGAGATTGATGGATTTGAAGTCTGGATCTCTGGATGTGAAGTCGTCGGTCAGCATGCTCCGGAGCAAATGGAATTGAATGTCTCTACCTGTCCTAGCAGTCTATTTTTATGTGTTTTGAAAATGGGTGTGTGCCTGGGCCTAGCTAAGCCTGCCCCTCTCTACTTGTCATTGGCCCAATTCTCCCCTCTCCCATGATTGGGGGAAGGAAATGGATTGTCATCATGATGAGGTCTGTTTATGGGTCAGAGGATCTTCCCCTGGTCAATTTGCCCACAAATCTATTTCTGATCCAAATACATATTTCCCAGGTACACAGTTGTTGACATCACATACGCACATTATATATTACTAAAGATAGTCCCTGTCCCGACTCTGCCGTTTCTAGGAGCTTGCATTCAAAAATGGCAACTTATTTTCGATTTTAGTGGGTTTTGCAACATGTGTTTTTCATCAAGAATTATACAAAGGTACATTTCCCTTCCACATATATCCCAGTAACTTTCCATGTTTCTAGCTTAAACACATTGTCTACAATAATCATAGTTAGCAGGGTTTTGCCCCAGGACATGGTACAAATTGGAGTTTGGACTCAAATCGTGAGGGCATTTTTCAAATTAAGACTCTCAAAATTGTACATTCCTGTCATTTGGTTACAATAAATTATCACTGTTTCTATAAAATATATATTTGTTGCAATTCAACCCCCCAAGTGTTTGGGTCCGCCTCCAGAAGTCTGGGTGGGTCAGTGATTACATGTCTCTCCTTGCTGGCAGAGGGCTGTTGACAGGAAACACTCAAAATTAACATACCCCATTCAACAGAAAGAGCCTTTTGTGTGGGCTCCAGCAGGCTGCCTGGAAGTCTCTCCTCAATCAATCAACAGGGTCATGTGATCCCCTGCCTCCTGGGGTGGGAATCTCTGAGGTGTTAAGGTTTCCCAGCCTCTTGGCCTCTGGGAGCAGCAGGTGGCTAAGATTTCCAATTAACTAACAAGCTTTGAAGTCCCTGCCCCTCTTGCAACTCCTAAATACAGTTTCCCTGTCAGAGTTTAGACCGCTAGTGCCACCTTGGGGAATTTGTTGGTACTGCATCCATTTTTGAGTTGTCTTGAATTGCTGCATTTCAATAAAGGGGCCTTTTGCTTGATAGTATAGGACCCTTGCTTAACATTGTTTTGATGGCTTCCTTACAGTAGAGTGGTGATGTGGAACCCCCCACAAGAAGGTTGTATCTTTGGAGTGGTCTCGTGCCAACTGCGCAGTTCTCCTATTCTGGCGGGAATGTGGGCGGCGATAGCTCATCCCCACATCCACCCAGTCTATTGATTTAGTTTGTTCTGGGATAGAATAATGGGCGGCGATAGCTCATCCCCACATCTACCCAGTTTATTGATTCAACATGGGTCAAAACCCTTGACAAATCCCCCCGCCCGACTGCACTTTGATTCAAGTCGAGGGGAAGTCGGGTGCAAAGGAGATTTTGAGCCCTTGCGCTGGTATGTCCGCATTATCTTCCTCCAATTCTGTAGATGGCACAGTTCAGCATCTTTTCCTCCACCCAGTTGGATCGATCGGTTCTCCTCGCCAGTCCTGATGGAAATATTGGGCGGTACCCCGGGCCGCTCGGGTCTCTGCTCCCTGTCCCCGGATCGCCCTCCTTGGCCAGTCTCCAGGTTTTCTTTCTCCTAGGACGACAAAGGAAAGCGGCAATACTTATTCGTAGACTTTTCTTCCCCACCATTGATATAGTGGGGTGGCATATACATTTTATAGTCAAAACATTTGCATTCTTATTTTAACAAAAAAACAAGATACACGTATAAGACATTTTTTCTTTTTCCAAATCATAATATTTTAGAGACTATATGTGGGATATTTTAGGGTTGGAATTGAATTACTCTGGAGCGTCCCCTATGGTATTGCAGAGGACTCCTCCAGTTGTTGCAAGTGTGCCTGGGATGGCAACACTTTAGCTGATTTATATGTACCCACTTGTCTTCCCCTTCCGCCAAACCCCCTTTGGGGATGTGGATCTTGTAGGCAACAGGGGAGATCTTGTCTATAATTTCAAAGGGTCCCTTCCATGTAGGCAAAAATGTTCGCTGTTTGGCCTGGTTCCTTTGGAAATTGTATAGATAGACCCGATCACCCACCTTATATTCCTTTCGGGTAGTTTTCAAATCATAGTGGGTCTTCATGCTCTTGGCTGATCTTTCTAGATTCCGCTGAGCATAGGCAAAAGCATGTTGAAGGTGTTTCCTTAAATTCTCCACATACTCATGAGTTGTGGAGGCATTTATCAACGTTTGCTCTTGGGTTCTGTAGAGCAAATGCTGGGGAAGCACCATCTTGCGTCCGGTCATCAACTCAAATGGTGACATTTTAGTTGCAGATGAGGGATAGATCTGATGGCCTTTAGGACCAGAGGTAATCGGATATCCCAACGTGGCCCAGAATCTGCCACAAACTTTTTTAATATGCTCACAATGGTTCATTTGTATCTCTCCACTGCTCCAGAAGAAGCTTGCCTGTAAGCAATATGTAACTTCCTTTTGACCCCCAGTATCTCCCACATCTTTGTCATTACTTCACTGGTGAAGTGGCTACCCCTGTCTGCCTCAATCCTTTGAGGTAGACCAAAACGGGAAAAGATGTGGTTAATCATCAGGGCAGCTGCTGTTTCTGCCTTGCAATTTGGGGCTGGGAGACATTCCACCCACTTGGTAAACAAGCATGTAACGGTCAACATGTACTTGTTTCCTCTAGACGAGCGGATTACAGGGCCTACAAAGTCGATTTGCAAATCTGACCATGGCAGTGTCATCCCCCTCTTTTGGAGAGGCGCACGGTGTGTGAGGAATGATGGCTGAAATTGTGCACACACAAGACACCCCTTCAAGTATTGGTCGAGGTCCTGCCCCATGTGTGGCCAGTATGCAACCTTTCTTAAGATTTCCAGTGTTGTGTGAAACCCCCTATGACCGGCGGTGGCCGCATCATGGGCGCGACTTAACATCAGGCTTCGGAATGAGGTACGAACCACCCACTGATCGTGGCCAGCTTTGGATTTCCTTACCAGCAAACCGTCTTGGATTCGGAACATTTTTGGACATTTCATCAACACTCTTAGGTCCTCTTTCCCAATGTAATCGGTATCCGTCAGGGGAAAGTTCTCAGGGTCCTCAAGGTGCTGGTAAAACTTACCAATAATTGGATCCCCCTTCTGAGCTGTAATTAAATCAGCATCCGGGGTCTCCTTACTCCATTGGGCAGTTGAAAGATCATTGTGAGCATTTGTCTGGGACCTAGTGATAGCAGTGACCTGGATTTCACGCAACAGGGACTCTATTTCGATTAGATCCCCTTGGATGGCCCCAGTTTTGGCCAGCTGATCAGCTAAGTCATTTCCAGTTTTGTCTGGTCCCTTTATTTTGGAATGACCCTTGATCTTCTTCCAGTAGATGGTCATCCCATTCGAGGTGACCAGATCATCAATGTTTTGGATTAACTTCCCATGTTTCAGGGGTTTGTTATTAGCACATAGCATGCCTCTGGTTTTCCAGTTTACCAGGTGCTCCACGAACCCGTTCCGTACATAATCCGAATCTGTGATTATGACCAGTTCGTGGAGTTGATGTTGGACAGCAGTGAGGATGGCCTGATGCACAGCGATCAATTATGCCACCTGACTACTTCAGGGACCAATTTTGTATCCAGCGGAGGGTTCTGGAAACTCCTTCACCCATGCATTCCCTACGCCGGCAACCAGTTCTTTCTCCCCGTTGTTGCCAACATGGTAAGAGCATCCATCCACATAGACAGTGGGCATTCCCTCACACTTGTCTTCTTCAAAGACTTTGTGTGGGGAATTAAGGTATGCCTCCATGTTGTCCTTGGTTTTTAGACTTTCGTCCTCGAGACAGTTTTCTCCGGCACAATCATGCAAGTCAGCCAGACCTTGCGCGAGGGGACTCTTCTTGTTGTGGCCATATCTGACCTCTACAGGAAAGCCTTGCATTGACAGAATCCAGGAAGTAATTTGGGAATTACTCACATTTCCGGCCTGGATCCTGTCACTTTGGAGATATTGCAGAGGCTGGTGTGGAGTCTCCACTATGATGTGTTCCCTCTGGATAAACGGGCGGTAATTCTTCAATGCCCACACCGTTGCCAGGAGTGCCTTCTAACAATCGTTGAATTTCACCTCCACAGAGGATAAAGTTTTGTTCGCATAGGAGATTACTTTATTGACCTTGTCATGCTTTTAGTATAATACTGCCGTCAAGCACGTATTAGAGAACCCTGTCTCCAGGAAGAACTCCTTGTTTCTGACAGGGTAAGCTAGGCAAGGCGCTTTTGAGAGGCTTCTCTTGAGTTGTCTTACTGCCTCGGATTGTTCTGGACCCCATTCCCACTTGACCCCCCCCTTCAAGAGATGAATCAGGGGTCTAGTGATCTCTGCGTAGCCTTCAATGAACTTTCTGCTGTAATTAGTCAGTCCAAGGAGGCTCCTTAGTTCCTGCAGAGTTGTGGGGTCTTTCAGTTTCTGAAGTGCTTACACTTTCATTTCCTGGGGACAGAGACCCTGAGGAGTAATCTCATGCCCCAAGAAATTAACACAGGTTCTACACCACTGTGCTTTCTGAAAGGAAAGTTTTGCTCCGGCGGCCCTCAACTGCGTCAGAACATAACGGATCTCCGCTATGTGTTCCTCCACAGATGAACTTTTGATGAGGACATCATCTACATAAGCCAGGTTACCCCTTGCACCCAGGTCGGGCATGGCCTTATGTAGGAAAATGTTGAAGTCATTGCCGGAGTTGAGGTATCCGAAGGGAGTCCGGGTCCAGGTGTACTGCTGGCCCCCAAATGTAAAAGCCATTTTCTATTGGTCCTCCCTACTGACAGGCACGGTCGAGTATCCATTGGTCAGGTCTATTGCTGTGAATAGCTGTGACCCCTGAATCTGGGCCAGCCCTTGGTCAATGTAGGGCAGAGGCCATCGGGAAGTATGGACCCGTTTGTTGAGCTCCGTAAGGTCGGCGCAGAGTCTCCACTGGCCGTTTGGCTTCAATATTCCCAGCACCGGATTATTGAAGGTGCTGTGTACTGGACGGATTATTCCCCGGGACTCAAGGTTCTTAATTATTTTAGTAAGGGACTCCATGGATGCGAGAGGCAAACGATATTGCTTCACAAACACTCTAGTCATTCCAGGGTCCGTGGGAATTGTTGTGGTGTGGATGTCGGTGCGACCACAGTCATATGAGTCTACCGCAAAGAGATCTTGGAAATCCAAGAAAACTTGTTTCAACTTTTGCTTCTGTTCCAGAGTCACACAGGCATCAGCTAGGTTGACTCTCTCTTCCACCATCTGCGTGAAGCCTGGAAAGACTTCTGGTTTGGCTATCTCAGCGGCCTCCTCCAGCTGGGTGGAGAAGTCCCTGGTCAGAGTGCTGATTTGGACCGCAGGCTTCAGGTGGGAAAGGCAGCCCTCATGGACCTGGAAAATCACCTCATCCCCTCTGAAGTCACAAGTCACATCTTCCTTACCATAAGGGCAAGAAGTGTACACCAGGAAGTTCCCCCCATGCCGGGTGAAAATCCTGTCTGGTGTTGTATTGTCATCACTGTCACTGTCAAAACAGTCCTTGGGGATCGGTCCTAACAGTTCATTTCCTAGATCAGTGGAGAAATGTCGGTCATCAACTGCCATTCCAATAATGGTGCCTGCGGCTAGAGTAATACTCTTTAAGTCGCTGTTATCCACCTCTACTGGAATGGTGTCATGTTCTATGTTGACTAATGGAGTTGGGTTTACCCCCAACCCTTGCTGTTGGAGAGAAGCATTTAGATGTATGTAAGCATCAGGGTTTTTCAATTTTTGTCCTCTTTTAACTTTCACTTCCAGGGAGAATTGTCGGGTCCTTTCTGGGATGGTGACTTCCTCTTTAATCTGAATTTCAACTGCATAAGGTAGCAGTTGAGCTGACCTAAATGCTTTTTCTGGATCATCAAAGCCCACAGGATTATCCGCTAATCGGGACCAAGCTTTGAAGTTTATTAGGTCCAAACTAATGGCAAAGCGATTGAGAATGTCGCTGCCTAAGTAAAAGGCGGCAGTGACGTCTCGCACGACCCAACAATTATGGACTATGCTCTTGTTGCCAATGGAGATTTTGAGCATACACCTGCTTGGCAGGAGATGTTTGGAATTAGTTGCTTCCAGGTCCATTTCCCATTTGTCTAGCAGTTTGAATGTGGGAATGGCTGGATCTTTTGGGAGTTGGTGGAACATGGCTTCGCTGATGAAGCTCTTACCGTTGTTCACACACACTCGAGTGAGAACAGAGTCCTTCCCATCATTTAACTGAACAGGGATGAACAAGTGATCTCCAATTGGCTGAATATCAGCCAGGCTCTGAGCTGATTTCACATCTTTCTGGACTATAGGAGTGGGAGTTTCTGATTGTGGATTAGTAAAGAATTTTAGGGTGTTTCCTTCCAGTGTGGAATACCACCTTAAACTGGAAGGAAGGTTGATTTTCAGAAATAGAGAGGACCCCCCATCACCAGTCTGTTGTCCTACTGCTATTACTGTCACTTCTGGAATTTGGTTGTTCTGGAAGTGAAATTCTACTTTGTCAGATTTTTGTTCAACCATGTGGCAGGAGCCGTTTAAACTAACATGGTTGACACTCTGTTTTAATTTTATTGGTCGGCTAGTCTGGGTCCAGAGGACCTTGTTTACGCAATCTATTAGGGGTGACAACCTTCTCAGGAGGTCATTCCCTAGTAAACAAGGGGTGCCCTCTGGAGTCACTACTATGACCGGGTGTTTCACCTTGTGTCGCCCAATTTTGATGTCCAAATCTGCAGTCCCCTCGACAGGAATTTCCTTCCCGTCAAAGTTCTGCAGTTGTCCAGGAAGAGAGGTGAGAGGAATACGGTAATTCTCCCCCTTCCTGCATTTAGTTCATCAAAGGCCCTTTTGGACACAAGGGTAGCTTGTGATCCAGTGTCCACCAGTGCCAAAATTGTACCCTGCCCCTGTACTTGTACCGGGGCATAGTATCTTCCCTCCTTCTCCTCAAGGGGGCACAGATAATGCAAATTTTTGGACAACTGGTGGGCTAACTTCCTGGTTTTGGACATGGCGAGAGAAGAGATTTGGGCAGAATTCTGTGGAGAGCCTTGGGAATCTGAAAGAAAAAGTTGGCAACTGGAGATCAGAGCCATTGTGGGTTCCCCTGGTTCCGGTTCTGGGCCGCCGCCCCCTTTTTAGAGGCAGTCACCAGGATGGGTTTGAACCAGGGGATTTTGGTATTGTCGGTTCTGGGATGAGATGATGGGCGGCGATAGCTCAGTCTCCACATCTCCCCAGTCTGAATTGGCATCCCTTGGGACCCATTTTTCCTTGGTAGGAGTTCCCCCATCTCTGAAGGAGAAGATCCTTTTCCCAGGATCTTCTGAGGATCCCTCTCCCTCAAATTGGAAGACCTGTACCTCCTCCATAAAGTGGGTCTGATTGGGTCCTTTGTTTCTCCTACCCCCCCTCTGCTCCTTGGGAGGCAGGCTTTCAGGGGTAGGAGATTTTGTTTCCGGTTCCTGGTTTTCCAGGGGCTGTTTACAAGTTGGGAAGGAAGCTTCCTCCAAGGCTTTACACCCCCCTTCCCCTTGTGCCTCCTCCCTGGGAACCGGTGGGTTATCGGGGTGCTGCCCCCGTCATTGTTCTGGAGCACCAGGTCCAGAGTTTGGGGCATTCTGCGGTGGCATGCTCATCTGAGGGTTCTGTTGAGCCCTCAGTATGTGACCCAGATCCCGTGCCATATTTTGGACCTGGCGCTCAAGTTGTGAAACCCGCTCAGGCTGATACGGGGCTCTATTTTCTCCCCTGGGCTGATCCCGGGAAGGGTAGCTATCCCTTCTCTGGTAGTACCCCTGGTTGGGAAGATTTTGGTACCCCTCCACCCTTGGCCTCCCCTCTCCCGGATAAGGTTGTCTGGGCTCAGGGAATTGGGGAAAGAAGGATGGATGATTTTGGGGCTGGAAGTTGGGTGGATACCTGGGGAAAAAGTTCTGCCCAGGATTTGGAGAATTTCTGCCCTCCTGATGAGTCCACTCACCTCTCACAAATAGCTTATGTAAGAAGTGCTCTCTGGCTATTTTCATATCTACCAAGGTCGTCATTCTGGAATTTGAGTTCCTTCCTGACTTACAGAAGTTTGTATTTTATTTTGCAAAACAGACCGTTTGCTTAGAGCGTTCCTTTGAGGGATGCTTTCACAGTGTAACACATGTGGTGATCTAACCGAATATGTGTATCTGGTCAGTTGGCACACTGGGCCTCATTACGACCCTGGCGGAAATCGGAAAACGATGGCGGAAATGCAATACCGCCATCGAATAGCGCTCGGTGCGACTATGACCCGTCACCGCAAAGTACGAAGCCATTAGCGACACCGTAGTGAACGCCAACGCTAACTGCACCAAGAATGCGCGCGCGCGCCATGGCAAACCGTAAATACCACCATGGCGCAAGGGTACGCGAATTCCGACCCTAGCGGACATGTACCTAACGCCATCAAGCATGGCGGAAAGCACCATTCCGCCATGGTGAGAAGTACGGCATCGCGAATCAACCGTAAACGGCCCCACTGAGTGCCTGTACACCGCTCCCTGCCCACAAAGTACAAGTCCCCGTAGGTGCAATGAAGTCACAATGCAAACAGTGAAATGTACAAGTCACCCATGCATGCCAACGAACAAAAGATTCACAAGAGGGGCCAATGGGAGCTGCAGGGCACAGATGGCACGAATACAGAAGCCATTCCAATGGACATGACCACAGTCCCCCCCCCCGAAACGCACGCAAACACAGGCACCTGTGACCAGCAATATTCCGAAAATCACACCATTCCACCAGTCCACCTGGCTGACCGGCGTCTGTTACACAAAACCCAATCCCCCGCCCCTGAGCATGACAACATTCAAACAGTCATATTGCCAGCCCCCATCCCTGACCTCACTGGGCTCCGTAGGCAAACGCGCCCAGCACAGTACCACGCGACTATACTCCGAAGCCGGAACCCAATGCAGATCTCCTCACAATACATCGCTCCCCAAATAGGAATATGCCACATCACTCGCAAAGAAGAACGCTACACGGCCCATATCAGAATAGAAATTTAATGCACAACTAAATCACCAAGCTCATAC
Organism: Ambystoma mexicanum; assembly: GCF_040938575.1. Taxonomy (NCBI): domain Eukaryota; kingdom Metazoa; phylum Chordata; class Amphibia; order Caudata; family Ambystomatidae; genus Ambystoma; species Ambystoma mexicanum. The sequence goes on from NC_090933.1 coordinate 1,144,041,039, forward strand.
AGCCATTAGTCCATGAACTCCAAAACACATATCACCATCGTGGGCTGCATCCGCAAGGAATGACCAGCTACTACTTGTGTGACGCCCTGTTCCATCATGGTACACAGAGCCACATTCACGTACGAAAAGGCAACATGGAAGCGCACAGAACCGCAGGCCCGTCCCAATGGGGAGGCACTAGTCCAGCTGAAAGGCCGAAATGTTGCTCCGAGCCACTAGTACTGCGTAAGGGCATGTGGCCCATTGGCGATCGTCCCATAAGATCGTAATGCTGCTCCACTGATTAACACGAAGCAGCAGGTGTCGGGAGTAAACGCCATCTGCAGGAGTGGCATACAGATGGCAGTGGCAAAAGGGGAGGAGATACCTGTCAACCAAAAGAAAAGAAAAAGAACAGAATGGCCATCAGAACTACATTCGAACAACTCACTTCAATGATCACACTTAATCCACAGCCATATGCATGCTAGCCCACTCCAAAGGATCATCACCACCCCAAAACCACTTGCGACTCATAACTATCTATATCGAGGTGTAAACACCATCACAAACGAGTGTACCTGTGCATGCGTCTGTCAAAACAGATTTCATCAGATGGGAATGTTAACGTGCATGGACACAAGTGTCTGAAGGCGCGTCGAGACAGGGAGGGCTCAACAAGGCCAGATAGACGATGGTCCCACTATGGCAGCCCTGCATCACATAGCGCAGGGGAGGCGGATAGATTCCAAGAAGCCCTGTACATGGCAAACCCTGTATCAAATCACCTGCCCATGCATCCATTCATCATTCCCTCATCCTGTCATGAAAACGCCTGAATATATACTCACAAAACATTCGAAATTTCCATTGAGTCTGTGCGTTATGCAGCCTGCAAAATCCACAGTGCCCCAGCCCGTAATTCCAGTGTTGTGGAGTTACATGTATTTGGGAACGTCCGGCCTCATCGGCCACGTCACTATTGCGCATCCCAAACTATTCATATCAATCATTGCTTCCTCGCCATGGCCCCTGTCTCAAGGACATTTAACAATAGAACGTTATATTTGCAGTCAGACCTGTGGGCATCTCCTCTCCGCTAGCTGAATACCGAAAGCGCCGGCCTTCGAATTCCTCATTTGCAACATCACGCCGAAAAGGCATCTGTGGCCGTTTGAAATCACAAATTATTCCAGCTAGTGCGGCTGTGTGTGAAAATGTCAACTGCCATCACCCACTAATGGGACGCCCCGCCCGTCGTTGCAACTCGGTACAGTGATGCATGAGGGCCCACCGTTACTCGAGTACTACGTACCACTGACCCATCACAAGTCTGTTCGCGACTGCAAAGATTGTATGTGAAACAATGGGACCATAGCCGAATGTACATATCAACAAATGTTACACGGCCATCGGGTACAAATACATGATTGCAATAGCAAGATGCCATTCCTCGATTCGCAGCGTTGTGTGCGGGACGTGCTCGCCCAAATGGGAGAGCAGCTTGCACAGGTGGAATGATTCACCACAGGTGGAGGCCATACAGCCTGAAAACACATAAAATGCACACCCAGTCTCCTCCCACAACCACACCCACTCCGAAATGCTAACGGCAGGACTCGCGATGTTGGCCCTGGGGGACTTGATAGCACTGCAAGTACTGCAACTCCAAGAAGAAGACGAACACCAACTACAACCGGCCGCACGGAGGAGACGCAGGAGGAGGAGGAGGCCAAGGCAGGGCCAGCAAGGGCCGCCGGCACAGCCACTACCACCACGCAGGCAGCCCGCAATCCCACGCCTCCGAGCACATCCGTTCAACCTCACTGATGAGCAGATCCACACCCTCTACCGTTTGGACCGGGACACCATAGCCGCCATTGTGGACATGACACAGGCTGACCTTGTCAGCATGATAGATAGCCCAACCGCCATCCCACCCCTACTGAAGGTGGTGTCTGTACTCCACTTCCTGGCCACAGGCACCTACCAGCACACAGTCGGACAGTTGCATGGCATTTCTCAGCCACTGTTCTCACGGACACTATCGCAAGTGCTCGATGCCCTCCTGCAGCACGCAGACGACTACATCTCTCTACCACGCTCGGAGCAGGAAATTACCAACACAAAGGTGGGATTCCATGCACTTGCCGGCATACCGGGTTGCATTGGTGCCATCGACTGCACCCATGTAGAATTGGTCGTCCCACATGCCATGGAGGCCCAGTACCGCAACCGAAAACAATTTCATTCCCTGAATGTTCAGATGGTGTGTGACTCCAACAGGATCATTACACATTGTTGTGCCAGATTCCCTGGATCAACCCATGATTCTATGGTCTTGAGGAACTCTACTATACCACGCTACATGGAGCGACACGCAGGGAACAGATCCTGGCTACTCGGTGAGTCTCTTTTCATGCATGATGATGTGGTGTATGTGATGCGGCAATGACCTGGCAGGAAGGGGGGGGGGTGTGCGTACGTAGCAATGGCATTCCACATCATACGTTTATCGTCCACATACAGGTGATGCTGGGTATCCACTGAAGAGATGGCTCCTCACACCAGTCCGGAACCCACGGGACCAGCAAGAGGAGGACTACAACCATGCCCACTCACGTACCCGTGTAGTCATTGAACAGGTATTCGGCCTACTGAAGACTCGTTTCCGCTGCCTCAGCAGGTCTGGCGGGGCACTCCTGTACCGCCATGAGAAGGTTGCTAAGATGGTCATGGCATGTGTCATGCTCCACAACATGTGTGTACGTAGAAATGTGCCCATGCCCCCTGACGCAGAACTGCAAGCACCTGATGATGGTCATGATGAGGGTGGGGATATGGCAGCACCTCAAGGAGTCTGCGAGGCACCGGAGGGCCGTGACATTCGTCAGCATCTCATTGATGCATGCTTCTAGCACTCACGCCTGGTGGCTGATACATGGACACGGGACTCGTGGCACTGTGTGTGTCTGGTACATGCACAATATGGACTGTACGCCTATGATGGCCTAGTACACTAAAATCATTGTCCACACATCTCATTGGTTGATCGTGCACTGTTTATGGCATATGTGATATCATGTTGAACACCCTATCGACCCGCCGCCCTAGTGAGCACACAACACCCCCTGCACCCTCCTACCTCCCCCCCGAACACCAGTGTCCAAAGATGCTCATTGTCAGTGGGCTGTCGCTATTGCAAGCCCCCTCTGCGGGTGTCAGGGGCACCCCTGCCTGTGGAGCGCAGGTTCCTCCCAGATCTACGTTGGGGGCTGCCCTGGACGGAACTTGCAACGGATGATGTCTCTGCCTGCTCACGTCCATGCATGTCCCTAAGGGTTTGTGAGAGCTCAGTGAGCACACGGCGCACTGCGGCAAGTTCGGCGCATACGTCTTTGGACGTCGCATGCAGTTCCCCCCTCAGGCTCTCGGTGCTACTCTCCATCTGTGCCCTTAGTGTCTCTGTGCTTCTCTCCATTTCTGCCCTGAGTGTCTCAGTTGATGTTTCTATGTCTGCCTTAGTGCGCCCACATTCATCGACATGGTCCTTGAGGAGCGTGGCCAGTTGCTGCTGTTGCACGATTAACTGGTCGAGGGACTGTTGCCTCTGCTGGGCCATGGCCATTTGCGGGGGTGTCACAGAGGGGCTGTTGACCTCATGTTGCCTTGCCACAGGGCTTGTGGGGGATGGCCAGTCGTCGTCTTGTGGGTGCCCCTGCGTGGTATCCTCATGTTGTACGGGATGGGACAGACAGGGGGATTGGGACAGGTCATGGATGGATCTGACTTCGACATCCCCGTCTTCTGTGTCGGAGCATGCTGCCATCATTGGGGTGTCACCTATGGTGCTGCTGCCACCAGAGGCAGTGCCTTCTGTGGCATCCGTTGGGGGCACCTGTGGTGGTGGTGTTGTGGGCATGCTGGCTGCTGGGGTGCCTGTTGATGTTCCCTCCTCTGTGCTGCCACCTGATTTGTGCTGCTGCCGTGTCTTGATGCGTGCAGCTGAGGTGGAGGGTCTTTGGCCGTTGGTCTTGGCCCTCTTTGCAGGTGTGCTGGTAGGGGTGTCCTGAAGCTCGTCGTTTGGATCGGACCCTGTGGTGGAGTAAAGGAGGGCGAGGGTTATTAATGGGTCTGTGGAAATTGGAATGGCATTGTATCACATGCATTGGGGTGGTACCTGAGGGTGATTTGGGTCAGGGCCTTGGAGGTGCTTTCATTTGTGTGTGGAGTGAGGGTGCAGTTGTTTGGCAGCCTGCAGTTAGGGTGTGCCTGCTGCACGTGTAGTGGGTGTTTTAGGGGTTTTTAATTATTTATGTATTTATAGTGATTTTTAAAGTGCGCTATCAGGGCGATGTGTGTGGACGTTCTCCTGGACATGTGTTTGTGTTGCACTATGTGGACACATGGTAGTTCACATGATTGGACATTGTTGATTTAACATTGTTTTATCTGGCCCACCTACCTGAATCTTCGGATGTCTGCACTCCTTTCTCCATCCCTCCGACTCCCTCTATGCTCTCCATTCCGATGGTGGAGGCACAGATTTCTTCCCAGGGTGTCAACTTGATGGGTGATTCTGGGCCTCCCCCCGTGGCTGTGGCAATGTTGCGGTTGGCAGAGAGTATGCTGCGGACGCGTATCCGCAGGTCGTCCCATCGCTTTCGGCATTGCTGTGGGGTGCGGGGTGCGGTCCCCACCGCACTTACCCGCTGTGCCACCAGAGCCCATATGGCCTTCTTGTTCGCAAGTGCCGTCCTGGTCATTTGCGTGGAGAAGACGACGGCAGCATTCTCCTGGAGGGTCTCTGTTAGCACGGTGAGTTCCTCACGGGAGAAGTGGACCTGCCGCTTGCGGTCGCACGCTTTCTTCGCTACTTTTCCCATTTTTCTTGGTTTCGCTAGGGTGGATGACGGGTTGGGGTGTGTCTCGGGGTAGTGTTTTTAGTGGTTGTGTGGTTTTTGTGGTTTTATAGGTGTACGGCGGGATGTTTCCCGTTCCGGGCCCATGTTTTTACTTCCGTTTCCGTATGTTTCCGGTCACCGTACTTTCCGGTAGGCGCCCTCTGCGGTGTCCGCTGTGATGGGTGGCGGTATTGCACCTAGGGCGACGTACGGCGGCGGTGTGGCCCGTTTTGGGGTCATTTCCGCCATCGCGGACTTTGCACTTCCGCCATGCCGTGGTGCTCGTGCCCGATGGGTCGGAATGGCCCGCACTTTGCTCCTTCGTGCAATGGCGGAAACGCTATTTACGCTGTTGCGGTCCGGTCAGTCACTTTCCGCCAGGGTCGTAATGAGGGCCACTGTATTAATCTGCACAAGTGGTAATTCTAACCCAGAATATCCCGGCTCCGAGCCCCTACTTCTGTAAGCGATATTCAATCAACACTACAGCTAAGTCAATGCCTAGTCTGGGATGCTGAGGAAAACCCTTATTGATGTATTTTTATATCCAGTTCAGTACTCTGGATGACAACCCTTGTATAACACCCCCCTCTTAGAATCCCCCTGACCCCACTGAGCCAAGAAGTAGGTTTGTTTTGCAAATTAAAAGGTTTATTTGAAAATTTAAACAATATGTATATATATCACACTTCAATAAATAAATTGATAATGGATATTACACTTGTGAATATGAGCAGTAGTCAGCAAGAGGTAACTTATGAATAGGAACAGAAGAATAAGGTGGAAAGAATGCTTTATATGGTTCAAGGAAACGCAAGGTGGAATAAAATGCAGTACAGAAATAACTTGTTATGATTTTAGCAAAAGGTAATATGATCACTTTTTCTTTTGACAATTCACTCCCCCCCTATGCAATACAAGAAATGGAAGGAGAGCACACAGTCTTCAAGAATCCCCACAACTCACACTTTATACTGCAATACACAGTTCCAGTTCCCCCAGCAAGCTTAGAGAAAACAGGGATGAGTTTTAAACACAGGTGAATTACTTTAATGTGGTTTGCAAGGAAGTGAAAAGGTGCTAAAATTGCTTTTAATTCCCTCTAGAGGTTCAGGGTAGGTGATGGCTACTTTATATTAGTTCAGGCTCACTTCAACAATACTCTATGAATGATTAGCAGATTGCAAACGAATTTTAGCAAAGAGAAGCAAAAAGCTGCTGATTTCTACAGATGAAGAACTCAACATTTACTCAACAGCTTAGAGAGGCCAGGAATGTCGCCAATGTTGCTGAGACAGTAGTTCATGGAAGCCCACATACATGAAGCTGGTTTTCCCAGTAGCACGTTGGGCTGCTTTGTAGATACCCAGGAATGCTGTGATCCTTGGAATCAGAGGCAGTGGGTTTCTGTGCAGGGGTGGAACTGGGCTTGAGACAAATTTAGATTCAATGAAGGGGGCCATATGGGTAACATACACAGTCACAATTGCAAGTAGAGGCAACATGTGAAGAGCAATTTGGTGCATTTAATCCATTGACTGAACTATTGTTCAAGATGAGGAACTTGTTCTAATATTATTTTTTTGGTTTGGCCTGCATTATAGGGAGTTTTCATTGTTACCTGTGCACTTTCTTCTACAGTACTAGCACTATGGCAAACATTGCTCATAGCGGGTGTTCAGTAGAGGACGTTCCATGATTCTGGCAGCTATAAAGCCAGACTGGTGGTTGTGGAGAAAACTTATAGATTCAGAGTGTTGGGCCAGTTGGGGGATGGCCAGCTTCTCCAGGAATCTTCCCAGGAAGGGGGAAATGGATATAGGGCTGTAGTTGGCCATGCAAGAGGGGTCAGCAGAAGGCTTTTTGAGGAGAGGATGCACCAGCGAATGCTTGAGGGGCAGCGAAGGAGTGAATACAGAAATCGGCTAGGGGTGGTACAAGGGAGGCAATGATGTCCTTGATAGCTTTGTAAGCACCTGTTTGGAGGAGACTTTCATAGAGAGGACTTGTCTAGAGATATCATCTGGTGCTATAGGCGATAAAGAGGAGAGTTTAAGGAGTGGTAGAGGGGTGATAAGGGACACCTGAGAGCTAGGGGAGGCATAAGGGGAGTAGAGGAGGGTGAGGACAAAATGTCCTATGTTTTGGTTAAGAAATATGAGGCCACTGAAGTACAGAGGGACTGGGATGGCAGGGGAGAAGTGGAGACTGCAGTAGGATTGGCAGGTTCTTGCAGATTTTGAACAGTCTGCCAGTGTTGTTAGTGGCCCTAGAGATATGGGCTTGGATATGGACCCTCTTCTTCAAGCAGATGGAAAGTCTGTATTGGCTTTAGAGCAGGCGGCAGGCCAGTCTGTCCGAGGATGTGTCTGATGCCCGCCACTTCCATTCAGCCACTCTGCGCTTGCGTTTCAGAGAGACTAGTTCCGAGTCATACCAGGTGTTGCACTTGGACAGAGGCTTCATTCGAATCCTCATGATGGAGGAAAGCATGTCAAGGGTGTTGGTGATAGAGAGGTGAAGATTAGCAAGGGCAGAGTCAGTGTGGGAGTCAGTGGAAGGAGTGAGCGGGGGGGATGAAAGTGGCAGCAAAGGCAGCAACTGACACTTGCTTCATTGGTTGAATGATGGAGAATGAGACAGGTAGTGCAGGCAGAGGCTTAGCCTGGGGGAACATATGAGATCCAGATGAGAAGACAGGAGAGCATGGTTACACCAGGAGAGAGGTGTAGTGAGAGGGCTGCTGATGGGAATGACTGAAGGTATGAGAGTATCCAAGGTATGACCGGCACAATGCGTTGCAACGGAAGGGTGAATACTGAGGGAAAGAACATCACAGAGGCAGCAGAAGAGTCCAGTGGTCGACTCGGGTGAGTCAAGGTGGATATTGAGGTCAAAGAGGTGGAGAAGCTTAGAGGTAGAGGCAAGAAGAGAAGAGGTCAGGTCAGACCACACAGAGAGGAAGAGGGTACATTCAAGATGGTAGCTTGGTGAGATTATAATATTTTAGATGAATCCCCTCTGTCTCTGTCATTCTCCCCGTCCCTTTCTGTTTCTCTCTCCTACTTCTCAACTCTCTCTCTTTCCATCTCCACACAAACATTGTCTCTCTATTTCAAGGAGGTGTCAGAGAAGCAGCAATATCTGTTAAAAGCAAAAGCTCTGACCTTATAAGGTAAACAGGCATGGTTAATAATTATGTGACCCTCAAGACATTTTGAACTACAATACCTTTCCTCCTGCTTATAATCCATAAGCCTATTACCTATTGGTGCTGGGAAGCACATAAATAATAGTTTCTTTAGAGTTAGTGATTGATTAAATCTGAGGTCTAAGTGAGCAGGAACTATCCACAACTGAGTACCACTACTTTTATGTTCTACTGTTAAAAGCCCTGCTACTTTTGTCAACCTTTATCACCATTCAGGAACTGTACATTTTGAAGAAAACCATATATTTTCGTTTTATCACCCTGTAGAAGTTACAGTAAATTGAAACTTGACTGTGTATTCACAAATCATGGATGACATCAGCCTGGGCGGATTTCAGCTCATTATACATTACCCAGACTATGTTAAATATATTTATGCAGCAAACAATGATGCCAGGAATTGTTTCCCTCCCCAATCAAACATTCCACACCAATACTCCTTTTAATTCAATAGTGCCACGTAGGTGCCACACTCCTGTGCCACAGATAAACCAAGAAGCAGGCTGGTGTACTGAAAGAATATATATTTATTAAGGAATAGTAAAATTAATATTTGTATACATCACAAATCACACCACCTCAGTCTGCGATCCAAATGCTTTTCTTTCCTAACAATTATTTTCCTTTTTACACAAATTGAAAACACTAGTTTGTTCAGGATAACACAGATCACAAACTCTTTAGCCCCACAACATGTACAGTCAATACACTTTGCATGGGGTTCACCTTTAATAGCATGTAACACATTGAAATATGACACGATCATCAGCTTGACACTCTATTTTATATGAAGTTTAATTTAAATAATATGCAACTCTCATCTATTGGCAAAACAATTTCACACATGCAGCGCTTTATATTTTCTATTTTCCTAGTGCACTTGAAAATGCTCACAGTTCTGTTTAACTTAATTACCAGTAAAAAATCATTTTGATTGGCGCTGCACTCTTAACAATGCTGGCAGTTTTTTAACACAACAATCTTTTCAGAAGAAACACTTTTGATTTATATTTGCAATCCCTTTTCTTCACCACTATGCAAGGCAAAATCCCCATTCTCTTAGAAACCACTGTCTAGCTTTTATATCAGAGTCTCCACTCTGTTTAACTTTGGGAGGACACTGTTCTGTCCCAGCATACAAACCAAGGTATTCAGCTGATCATTTGGAACCCCTCTGCTTTAAGGCAGGGTTCAGGGGAATGGGGGCAGTAGGGAATTTTGTTTTTAATGCACACCTCCATTTAGGGAATGTTGTGGTGGCAAAAATAAATAGAAGTACCCAATTAATTACAGACTATATTGGAATCCACACTGGAAACAATATTGTTGAGGTTGAATTTCAACAGAATCACACCATGTAATGTGTTCATTAATTAAATCGTTTCATGCAAATACCAAGGCTCTACTTTGTGTGCCTGCCCAATCAATAATGGGAACACGATTCAATCAAACAGACCCCTGGCAAGCTTGGTGTGGATGGACAAGTTTACTTACATAAATATCTCTGGGTTTGTGCTTAGGAAAAAGGACATCAATGCTCAGGTCATGTTATAGGTACAGGACAGGGATCATCATAATCCACCATCAGTCATGGACATGCTCCTGGCTCAATCTCTCTATTTTGTCTCACCTTGGTCGTAGATCCCATCCTCTGTCACCTCTCCTGGTTTCCTTCAGCAATCTTATCAGCAGTTCCAACCCAGGTAATTTCAGGAAATTCCATGTTTATCATTGTGCGTTGCCTTATGCATCTTTTCACCACTCCCACAAAAATGTCTAAATGATGACATGGCATTAGTTTTGATTGGACAACTATTTTCCATCCCCTCATTCAAGGCCAAACCTCTATTCTCCATTTTTGTTAATTACGGACAACCCGGACACCGCACGTGTTCTTAGAACAGTTTCAATTTGCTTGCGGACAGCACGGACGGGCATAGTGTCCTTAGGACACCTCCATTTTGGTTAATTACGGACAACCCGGACACCCCGCATGTTCTTAGAACAGTTTCAACTTCCTTGCGGACAGTACGGACGGGTATAGCGTTCTTAGGACACCCCCATTTTGGTTAATTACGGGCATTCTGAACACCCGCGCTGTCCGCGGACATCTTAACCGCCTTTAAAAAAAAAATAAGACACAAAGGAATGAATTAAAACATCTAATATTCAAGAGAGGGGGAAGCAAAAACTGATACAAACACAGGGGAATTGAGGGTTTAGAGAGGATGGATGGGAGGAGATGAAGGGATGGAAGTCTCATCGTAACGTTTTTCTTGGTGGGGAAGGTTTGGGGATAGTTGACTGGGACATGGAGAAGGGGAACAGGTACATGTGGGACAATGATATTTACTTTTTTCTTTTATGTGGTCCTCCACAAAATGTTTCAAAACATTGACATTTTCCATTAGCATGTCCATTTCTTCTTCCATGCAGTGCAGAGTATGTTCTAATGTGTCTTTAGGTGTATTATTCTCAATGTTTGTATGGTCTGTGAAAAAATAAAATGTTAAGTACACATAAAGTTAGATTATTAATTTGATTATATAGAGAAGTGTCTACCATTAGTATCACTATCCTCAGTCATTTCCTCGCGTGGAAAATGTTCCTCAAGCCATTCCAAAGCACTGGCCATTTCTGTGTAAAAAAGAAATATAATATTTTTAGTTTCCCTATTACAGTAAGTTTAGAAATATATAAGAAAAGTGAAGTTTACTTACTAGCTTCTGGTAAGTTGTTTTCTTACTGTTGTGTTCGTCTGCTGTTGCTCCTAGCTGTGCAGTTTCTGTGAGGTAATTATGTTGGAGGCATATCTTTTTTTGTTGGTATATTCCATTTTAGTACATGTGGTATTTAAATGGATGGTTGATGTGTTACATGTATAGCTTCCACTTCTTATTTATTGTTACATGTAATGTATAATGTGTTTATATGCTGCTTTTTGAACTTGTTCAGTGTTTATATGGCATGATAGAACAATTAATAAATAGATCAATAAATAGAAATAATAGAACAAATAAACTAAGCAACCATAACTCATGCCACCACCGTGCACTGCTAAGACTAACACCCAGGACATCAAAGATGACATCACAAATGTCATTGATGACATCACTGATGACCATGTTTGGCTGGTTACACTTGTATGGAACTGCAGATCAGAGGATTCTGCTGTGGACTGCTGCGTCGGCAAGAGGAAGAACAACTCCTTCATTGAAGACCACAACGCAGTGTCAACTTTATTTATGGACTGAAGTAATTACTCTCTGTGTTCTTTCTACAGTGACTTGCCTTTCTGCTATGCGGTCTCGCGCTGTGCGGACTCGCGCTGTGTTTCTTTAAGCCATTCTTGTAGACTGACAGCGGTTCTGTCTTTCTCCTACTTCCTTAGTTCCGCCCAGTTGACCACGCCCCCCGGTGTGCTCGTGATGCGAGCTCGAGTGTTTAAAAGCCCGGGTTTCGCGCACCTGCGTGCGCACCTAGGAAGTGCCAGCAAGTGGCTGTTTGGCTGTTCGGGTGGGAGGGAGAAGGGAGAAGGCATTGCAGTAGGACTGTATTGAGATTTACCTACTCATTCTAAATTGATCTTTGTCCCTAAATCACCTACCGAAAGTGCTGCGCTTTTTCTATTGGGTTAACCACAAGAGATACTGGTAAAATGGCAGAATGACTTCGTAGTGGGAACATTTGTAAGAATATGAAGCCTTCTGTTTACAGTAGGTGTGATTTTAGACACACCCCATGGCCATAGTAGGGTATATATCAAGCCCTCTGCTGATAAATTACCATCTGATTCAAGTAAAACTAAGGAAGTGAACTACACTATTCAACGTAGCTTTCTTAGTATGCACATTCCGAATGAGGAGGTGGATATAAAGTCCCGCACACCTCCGCTTCGCAAACCTATGGATTTAGACTTCTCTATGATGGCTCCTGTGGTTTTAGGTGAATTAGGCAAGCAAACAAGACTATCCTTCGGTCCTTCTACGCCCGCTACTGGACGGGCGGGTGGTATTGATGATGTTCATCTTCATCAGGCACAATGGGCTTCTACTGGAAGTCGAGCATCAGGTGGTGATTCGGCAAATGCAGATGGGGAAGAGAGGATGTATCCATTGCTTCCCTTGAAAGTAATCTTAGATGGTGAGCATACTAATACCTCTCTGCCTCTAAACACCTGTTCAAGTCCTGTAAATAAACTCCCTCCGTCTCTTTGTCTGCAAGAGGCGTCTCATATAGAGTATTGGCCTGTCCTCTGTGGGTCATGAGGCCGAATTACTTGAACAACAATTCCAGGTTTTTACTTGAATCCTTAATTTATTAGACAAGGGACATGAATTGACTCATGCTGAATTGAAAACTCAGCAACAATTAAATGTTGAAATTTTGACAAAAATCAGTAAACTAGAGGGTTTACTTTTTGGTGACCTATTGTTGAAGAAAAGGGATGAAATTTGCATGGCTGATGCGAAATCTTCTTTGAAAATGTGCAACACTTATTCTCAAACGGTTCCCCTAATATGCTTGGGTAAACAGACAAACCCATCTATCAGGGACTATTACTGCAAAAGAGAAATGCTTATATGCTGATTCTCTACTACCTCCTGGCTCACAAGAGCTGTCAATTAGAGACATTGACGCCCACATTTTGGACTGTAAAGAGATGGCCCATGAAGGGCACTCTCAAAGATGTTGTTTAAGTTGGATGCAGATCTTTCCCGCTTGACACAACATATTGGGTTAGTTAGTGACGCCGAGACAGAGAGCTCCACTGTCGAGATGCCTCACACGCCTTCTGCCCTCACCAATATTATTGATCAACAAAAAGTTACTAAGGATACGAACACTGGCATATCTGCTCCAGAGGAGGCACAAGGGGCAGATGACTGCCCTGTAGGTGACTTGAAGGGAGGTTTTCGTTCACGAAAACAAAGACACCTGCATGTTAGGGCGGTGAATAGAAAGGTTGAAAGACAGATGGCAATGAAAGCAACTGATACAAGACGGTCCCGATAGACAGTGTCAAAGACAAGGAGCCATGTGATCCTATTAACACGAGTGGTGAGGCTGCAAGTGATGAGCATAAGCTTGACTTAGATCAACTAGATCCAGAGAGTAAAATAGCTTTACAAGTTAATGAAGACACAGCCCATTTTGAGAAACCAATTTCACATCCACCATTTATCCAGCAAAAAATTGGTAAGAAAGGTAAAAAAAACTGCCGTAAAATACTTTAAAACAAGCGGGCCCTTTAGACGAGGTCGGGGGAAGTGGCCGGAGGTCATGGAGTGAGGCAGCAGCAGAGCTGAGCTACCATCCTGATTCTTACATTGATCCTTGAAATTGCTTCCAAAGGCAATCATTTCTGGCAAATAATCACTACACCAGTTAGAACAAGCGCTGCAGTGCCTTTCTGGCGAAGACCCGAGGAAAATCGGAGCCTGCATACATTGAAACGAGGTTTGCAAACGGACCCCGGGGGTCCTACTTTAATGGCGGCCTAATCAAAGCCGAAGGCTCCAGCGGGGAAGGACCCTATTCGGATGCTATAGGCCTGAGGAACGCCGGAGACTACCACTGCCCAGATCTGTGAACCGCCGACGCTGAGAGACTGAGGAGGACGCAGCAGCCCTCCGAAATAGCCACACGTTGAAGCCGCCGCACATTGAGCCCGTCTCGGCCCACCCCACCCGGCCGCACAGCAGTTGGAGGCGCAGCGGTGCTGCCGTGCTACGGACCTGCTTGAGTACCCCCCCAGCTGCCGCACCGAGGGAGGAAACCGCCGGCAACGTGGATCTACCGCCGGGGTAAGGACCGACACACCGTCCTCCCCCTGCAGCATCCACGCATTCTGTTGGCTCCCAGCGCTAATGAAGATCGGGACCATGACAAGGTCTCCATATCATGAGTGAAATACTTGGAATAGCAGGGTTTCCTGCCGGGGCCACACTCAACAGACCACTAACGCTGGAGCACAGATTCACTTGCAGGCGAAACCCATGAAGGCCTGTGGGGGTGCCGTGAAAGCACGGATAGAACTTTTGGACCGCAGCACTGCTCGCACCCTCAAGAAAAGCTCCCCACTCGAGGGGCCTCATATACTGGGCCGCAAGGGTCCCAAGGACAATATCAGACCCAGGTGTCCCCCACCTCGCCAAAACACTCTCTGGCACAGCACTGCCCACCCTTTCTTCGCAGCCGGTGGGCGGTTTGGCGGGAAGTCCCAGTGAAGTGCAGTGCCCGGGGAGAGCTTGGAAGCACTGGTGGACACAAGTCACTAGCGTCCATGTAACACAAGGCCTGACACCTGGGCGAAGGATTAACGCTAATACGAGGGAGTGAGGGCCCATCACGACACGCTAAGGGCTACTTTGCACCACGGCGAGCTAGAACCTGCTGGAAAACCCTACGCAACACAGCGCAAGATGTCCGCCTCACGACACAAGAATAAGTTGGCTTCAATTATGGACTCCTTTTCTGGGACAAGGCCCGAACATCAACTCCAACATGAAATGACCATGCAAACGGAGCCACCCCCGCTCGAGGATCACCACAAAAACACTCAGGTACTACAGGCTATTGCAGCACTCCAGACATTTATTGAGACCAAACTAGGCGAATTCAAGGCCGACGTGCAGCTCATACGCCAAGATGCCCGTAATCTTACAGATAGGGTGTGCAAAGCGGAGGTGAACTTGCAAGACACCACGGATACCGCCACAGACTTGAAAACCAAGGTAACTGAACTAGAAAGGCAGGTTGCATGACTAGAGGCGAGATCGGAGGAGGCAGGCAGAGGGGAGGGCTCGCCGCAACAATATACGTATTCTTGGAATTTGCGGAGGAAATGGAAGGAACCGACCCAACAGAATACGTAGAGTCCATGATACTTCAGGAGATTGGGCCCGGCAAGCTCACACAGGGATTCTCAGTCGAGAGAGCTCACCGATCTCTTCAAAAAAGAACCCCACCAGGATCACACCCATGCCCGATGATTGCGAAGATTTTGAATTTCCGTGACAGAGAGACGATACTTAAATTCTCGAGAGAGAGAGAGAGAGAGGGAGGCGAGATCAAACGGAATGGCTCCAAGATCGTCATGTATCCTGATTATACCCCCAATGTGCAGCGAACCAGGAACTCATTCATACTAATTAAAGCCCGATTGCGCAAACTCAATCTCAAATACATGTTCCTATACCCCTCCCGCCTCAAGATACTTTACAAAGGGAAGACAGTTTTCATGGAAACCCCACCTGCAGCCAACATGTGGCTGGAGCATAATAACCTAGCCGAAGGCGATGAATGCACTTTAGGGGCCGAAGGTCTAAGCAGGAATCAGGAATCCTACGAATGAAACCTCATCATGTTACGAAACCTGAACATTGCATCTACAAGGTGATACTCCGTTGAGAAGGCAAAATGTGCTTCTATGGACGGGAGCTCAGACGATCACACATGGGCACTGTCACAACCCACCCCGTCGCAACCAGTGCTGGCCTGTCGCCAGCGCTACATCTGCATCTCATGTCCTGGATAGGCCAACGGGAAGTGGAAGCCCCCGAGCGTTGCCCTCCCAAAGCAGCGGCTGGGGGCAGTTCACAGTTCTTCCATGTTGTTAATCCACCTCTTTGTGTGGACATTGAAAACGTTAACAAGTCTCCACTTTCTAAAGCGATTCAGTCACTAAAGACACGGGAGGGAATAGACTATCTACCAATACTGATCAGCCATGAGGGGAGGCGTCCAAAATACAAAGCCAACAGGAGGGTGAACCAGCATGGCCGGGAACGAACACTCGAACTTTTCTTTGTACTAACATGGCCACATGCATCAAGGTTGTAACCTGGAACGTGAGGGGTCTGGGTACCTACCTTCGTCGCAACAGGATTAAATCCTACCTCCACAGGAAGAAGGTGGGACTGGCCCTCCTACAGGAAACCCACCTAATGAAAGAGTCCATCGCAATGCTTCAGACACACAGGGGAGGGCAGGGGTTTGGATCCACATACTCCAGATATGCCAGAGGGGTGTTCACATGGATTAGCCCCCATATCCCCTTCCAACTCAACAGAGCTGAATCAGATCCAGAAGGAAGGTATGTGATATTGTGGGGCCACATCGAGCAAACTGAAATATGCATTGTTAATTCATACCTCCCCAACAGCAACATACCAGCACATTTAGACCTGATGTATGCCAAGGTCACACAGTATAGGAACGGATTGTTTATTTGGGGGAGAGATTTCAACTGTGTCATTAACCCAGAACTCGACAGGTCCACGCCTCTTCCCGGGGGCCCGTCGGCATCCACCGCGGCACTGAATGCCATGCTGAATCGCCTAGACTTAGTGGACATCTGGCGGGAGAAACATCCAAGAGACCGGGGCTACTCCTTTTTCTCGTCCCCACATAACCTCCACACCAGGATTGACTACATTTTCACTGGCAAAGAAACCCTACCCCAGATCGATACGGCGCAGTAATTGGGCCGGACCATCTCCGATCACTCCCCCTTAATAATAGAATGGAGCACCGCAGGGCCCAGATCTCCAATACCCACATGGAGGATGCCCACTGAAGTGCTAAAAGACCCAGCATTCAGAGACGACCTCAGGGTGTCCCTGGAGAACTACATAAAGGAAACACGGATAGCGTTGACCATCTAAGCACATTATGGGAAGCCCTGAAAGTAGTTACACGAGGGGAAATCATAGCAAAGGCAGGGGGAATCAGGAAGCACCTGAGAACCGAACTGGAGCGATGGGAAACCGATATTGAACAGCTTGAATCCGGCACCCGAGTTTCCCTGCAAGCAGAGGATGAGCTCAAGCAAAGTAGAGCTGAATGCAAAAAGGCTTGCGACAGGCTAGCCAAGTTTGATTATACTACCAGGACCAACAGGGCACACATCCAGGCGGACAAACCCGGCAGACTATTAGCCTGATTGTGCAGAAAAGAGCACCCCAGATACCCGACCACATCCTTGAAAGGTGCATACGGCACACTACACCAGACCCAACAGGGCATCAACGACACTTTTAAGCAATTCTATGCCCAGCTGTACTCCCATGACGCCCAGGTGCCCTTGTGCGAGATATCGGACACCTTGGAGGAAATAGGTCTACCTAAACTGCCGCTTGCACACAAAGAAGCCCTAGACGCAGACATCACCAAGGACGATATAACCGAGCCGATCAAGTCCTTGGCCAGGTGCAAAGCCCCGGGCAGCGATGGGCTGCCCACGGAATTTTACAAGACTTACGAACCTGAGTTAACCCCGCTGCTGCATGAGGTTTTTCAGGAGGCTTATGAACTGGGGATCCTACCTGAGAGTATGCGTGAAACACTGGTGATTGCAATGCTTAAACCCAACAAACCTGCTGAAGATTGTGACTCTTACCGCCCACTTGCAATGCTCAATTACGATGTCAAGATTCTGACAACGATCCTAGCTAAGCAGCTTTCCAGGGTAATAGGAGGGGTGGTGCATCCTGACCAAAATGGCTTTGTACCAGGCCGCAACACCACTGCCAACCTCCGTAGGCTCCAACATGTTTTGTCTCAAACCAACCTAGACAGGGGTTCCTACGCTCTGCTCTCCTTGGATACCATTAAGGCATTTTCCTCCATCTTCTGGGAGTGACTGCTGGCGGTGCTCCGTGAATTCGGCTTTGGAGAGAAATTCTTTAGGTAGGTCAAGGTCCTTTATACTAAGCCAAGGGCACGAGTGAAATCCGGACGGCTTATCACTGCAGCCTGGGACATACAAAGGGGCACTAGGCAGGGTTGCCCACTCTCCCCCATGCTCAACATACTTGGGCTCAAACCTATTGCCATCTATTTCAGAAAACAATTTTTTGATGCCGTTCGTAGCCAAATGCCTGGCTGATGATGTCACTCCTGAAACAGCACTACTGCAGCACTCAATCGCCCCAATCCGGCTGAATGAACTCATCTGGGCTACCCAACACCTCACTGGCGGGACCCCCTTTTTTGCCACCCTAGGAAAACAAATATGGCTTAGAATAAAATCACTTCTCCACCTGAAGCATGCATATACCCGGACATTCCGCTCCTTTCCGACTTGTGCCAGAACAGTGTCGATCTAGCGACCATTAGATATTGGGAGCGGCTGGGAGTGTACACCTGGGGGGACCTATATAACGAAGGCTCCTTCCGAGACTTCTCCTCCTTACAATCTGAAGATGATATGCCCAGTGGCCAATTCCTTTGGTATCTAAAGATCCGGAAACTAGCGTGAACCAAATGGGATAGTTGGCCTGAAGAGACCGAGTCCAACCCCTTTTTGACACTCCTGTACAGTCTGGGGGAGGGGTGGACACTAGTGTCTCAAATATACTGTCACCTCATAGACAGGCCTAATCCCTGCAGCCTTGAACTAAAACTCAAATGGGACGGAGACCTGGGGCGAGAAATGACCGATGGAGAATGGGAGAGAGCACTGGCGTTCCCTAAAGAGGTTTCTAGGAATTCAAGATTCAGATTGATCCAGCTCAACGTACTGTATCGCTCGTACCTAACACCGCACAAAATAGCGAAGATCTACGAGCAACCCCAGCATAACTGTCCATGGTGCAACAGAGACAAAGCGGACCTAATGCACATGTTTTGGGAGTGCGTCAAGGCCCGACAACTCTGGGCCGAAGTTGAGCAAACCTGTAGGAGAGCTGGCATGACCAGGTATGAGTGGACCCCTGGAGAGTGCCTCCTAGGGACTTATCCCAGATTAGCTAAAATCAAACACACAGTAAATCTCATTGACCTGGCATGCATCCTCACCAAAAGGACCATTGCCATGGCATGGAAGCGACCAGATGGCCCATGCTTCCATGCATGGCGTAACGAACTGCAACGCTGGGTCGGGGCGGAGACTTCGGCCTGGGAGGAAGGCATTGCCAGGTCCCCTGAGGATGCGAGTCAGGCACTTGATGCTTGGAAGGCCCTCACAGGGGCTCTGTTCCACCCCTCCAATGACGACAAACCCCCTTGAATGATTCACCCCTGTTCTTACTGACATATTCATCACAAGACACCTGAATGGACCACCGCCTGAATATACCTGGTCCCCCCTCCTTTTGGACTCCTTCCTTTCCCTTCCCATGTTGACCCTCTCAAAATGAACTATTTATCGACCACTTGGAGACAATTACTGTTGTTGTTATTGTTAAATGCTTCATGTTGAAGTTGTTTATTGTTCATTAAATGACTGGCTTATATGGACAAATGTATTCTATGCCGCAGTTGGCACCCACTGCCACACTGCTGTTGTGCCTATTATAAATGGCAATAAAGAAATGTAAAAATAAATTAGGCAAGGTCGGGGTATCACCTAATACGAATCACTGCATGCCTTCGGTACCTGATATGAAGAAAGGTAAGGATGAGGGAAAGCAAGCCCAGTGTCCTCATTCTACCCTGTGCATAATATCAGAACTGGGCAGGCAAAGACGGTTATTGCACAAATTATCCAAGAACATAAAGCCCAGGTAGTGGGGAAGGCGGGAACTGGTTCTACCCTTCGACCCTTAAAACAAGATGAGACTGTGGTGGCCATGGGTTTGAATCCGATTGTTGACCAGATATTAGATCCTCCTCTATTGTAGAGTAATAATGTATCTGACCACGAGCAGCGGGATGAGATGACAAAGACCAAGCTCTAAATAAAGACGCCCTTCCCATTTTTGGCTGGATTAGTCAACCAGTCATTAATGGTAAGTCTCGTCTTAATCAAGCATTTATATTTAAGATCTTTAATCAAATTCCTATGATGCGTTTATTGACTTCTTGTGATGTTGTGTGGGTCAAATTAGCTGAGCACAAGAATTTAAGAATGCTTGCACAAACAAGTGTGTTAATTGTCCTAAGGCAAATTTGGGACTATCGAGAAGATTTGGAAACATTGGGCATACGAATAGTCAGGTTTGAAAATGAGGATCAAGCCTATACATTCTTAGAGTTTTGTCTACCCCCCCATCGTGTGGCCAACTTAAAGTTTCCAGAATCAATAATGACAGACAGCAGTCCGGCAGAAATGATTGCTCATCTATCTTCGATTGCCTCTAACAGTAAGGACTGGTCATGGCAGAGGGCGCTGGGACGTCCAAGATGGCGGCTTCCCTGTGAGCTCCGTGTAGCTCCCCAAAGATCCTGAAAATATCATTTGTCCGTGGTGACTAGTTGAGCAGTTGTGAACAACCAGCGAGAGCTAAAGCATTTTTATGCACAACTCTGGAACTATGTCATCCGTCGCATTAGGTTTCGCCCACGAATGACAGCGGAGAAAGGTCCCACCCCACCTTCTGCCATCTTGGTGGCGGCGCGGCCTCGGCGGAGCTGTGGCGGGACAGCCGTACGAGAGGTAACAGAGCCCGGCTGTAACATCAAAAGGTGCCGGCCGTGCGGCGCCGGAGCTCTGGGGGCGTTGGACAGAGTGGAGAAGCCGCATGACAGCGGTGTACAGCAGCGCCCCCCCCCCCAGTGCCGGCTGTGCCTCGCTTGAGCTTCTGAGAAGCCGGGAGGCGCTGATTGCTGAGAAGCCGCAGAGTCCAGTGTGGGCCCAGAGGACCGGCGTGAACAAGCAAGAACGGCGAGGGTGACGACGAGGCCGCAGACCATACGCCAACAGAAAGCCAGGTACGAGCGCGTTGTGCGCCGCCATAACCGCCAGCACCCGCGATATGTGGGATTGGTCTCCCGGCTCTCCCGCGCATCATCTCCCACGCATCAACATTACCTGCAACCACCGCGCTTCTGTGGGGCCTAGTCGCCACGCGTTCATAAAACGTACATAGATTAATCAGAGGCGAAACCAAACTTTGCAGAGTGTGCGCCTAATCGCGTGGCAAGGAACCCCCGGCAAGCCTGCCACAAACACACCGAGCAGACTCTTGGCTAGCTCACCTGAGCCCGCCCTGTGCCGCTTCCTCGGTGCTCCATCGCTCACTTTCATCGAAACCATGGGGAAAATGGATAGATCACAGAGAAAACTGCACTTTGAGGGTTGCCCCTCCGTCAAAGCATCCTCTTCCAACAGTCGATCAAAATCACCCAACCCAAGTCTGCCCCACGGAGAAGAGGAGACGCAAGACTTCGATATCAGAGAAATTCTGTTAGACCTTAAGGCAGGGATAGGGAGCCTGGGGAGCAAACTAGACTCGCTTTCCTCCAAAGTAGACCTGCTCCAACATCGATTGGACAAACATTCTGACAGGCTCAACACTGTCGAACAGAGGGTTTCAGACCTTATTGATGGGACATCAGCCTTAACCTCCAGGGTATCCCTACTGGAGGCGCAAATGAAGGCCGTGAGTGCCAAAAACGAGGACTTGGAGGGCCGTTCACGGCGTAATAACATGAGGATCGTCGGAATCAGAGAGCACCAACCCACCCTAAAAATGGAGGAATACGTGGAGAAAATTTGCACGGACCTGTTCGGCTCAGAGAGCCTCTCAAAGTGCTTTGTTATCGAAAGAGCCCACAGGGTTCCTAATACGAAACCCATTCCCTGAGCAAACCACCGGCCCATCATTGCGAAGCTCCTCAATTATAAAGACTGGGACGCCATTCTCAGCGCAGCCAGAGTCAAAGGAGAGCTCCAATGCGAAGGTGATAAGATTCAGTTTTTCCCAGATTTCTCCCAAGCCGTCCAGGCCCAAAGACGTACTTGCACAGCCGTGAAACGAAGATTACAAGAAAACCAGATCCAATACTCCATGCTTTTCCCAGCGAAACTTTGCCTCCAGCATGAAGGCAAAGCGCAGTTTTTCAGCACTCCAGAAGAGATCAGTGATTACCTGGACCGCGCCGGCAACAGGCCCGCCCCAAACAACCGAAACCCTCAGAGGGGAAATAGGCCGAGGAGGCATCCGCCATAAAAATCCACTTTGTAATAGTCGCAAAATGTAAGACGCCTCACCAGCACTCACATAGCTGTTCTTTCACCACGGACTGCAATTCATAACAAATGTTGGGAGCCAGCCCCCTCTTGGAGGGCCACCGGTGCCCCTAGCACTGCAATGTTGTTTATTGTGTTTGTATGGGACTGTACTTTGTGGGCTAGTTGGGGGTTGCCCACACAAGGGTGGGAATCCAGTTCAGCCGAGCCACAACCTACCCCTCACCCTTATTCCACAACAATCACCTGGTTCCTCGTCACTCCAACACAAGCTGGGCCCTCTGGCCACCTCCAGATTGCAAGAATCCAGTCAATTCCACTAGTCCTGATGGTTTGGAACTTAATTAACCTCCCAGATGGCAGGAATAACACTTACAATCGCCACCTGGAACATCCGAGGGGGTAACCATCCAGCGAAGACTAGGAGGATCCTCCATTATCTCCGACATCACAAGATCAACATTGCTATTTTACAAGAAACCCATCTCCTGCCTTCATAAGAACAACTTTGGGCTAAATCATGGGGTTGTCATAGGTATTTCTCATCATATTCGTCATACGCTAGAGCTGTTGCAATTTTAATAGACAGGAAATCGAACTTTAGTCTCATTAACTCAGTAAAGGACTCAGAGGGAAGAGCCCTACTGGTGAGAGGGTTGATCTCAGGGAAAGAGGTAGCAATAGTAAACTCATACGCACCAAATAACGATGGACCCAACAACTTTAACTGGGTCATGACTCGGCTGGGGAAGGTCAACGCAGCAACCATTATTTGGGGAGCGGACCTTAACACGCCAGTAGACCCCATTATCCACAAGTCCCATAATACAACAGGACATCCCTCCAAAGCCAGCGCCCAAGTCCACGAGATTTGCCACACGTTTGAGCTGTCCGACACATGGAGGCGCCACAATCGTGACGCAAGAGAGTACACCTTTCATTCTGCGGTTCACAATACTAGTTCCCGGATCGTTTACATTCTGGCATCCACTCACTGTCCTTTTAACTGGGGGGAAAGCCAAATCTTACCGCGTTCTTTCTCTGATCATTCAATGGTCACAGTGGAAGTCACCCTCTCAGGCACCACAAACCCTGGGCTCCGATGGAGATTCAAGCCCGGATCACTCAACGACAGCGTCTTCGCAGATGAACTTCGCAAAGAACTAATATCCTTTATAGAAATAAATCAAGACTCTATCGCCTCGGCCAGCACCTTGTGGGAAACACTAAAATGTTACGTGCGAGGAGTTTGCCTGGCCAAGGAAAACGGCATACTAAAACTGATCCAGAAAGACTTGGCCAGCAGTGAACAACGCTTGAAAGAACTAGAGATTAGAACCTCCACTACCCAAGACCCACATGTCCAAGCCGATATAAAGAAAGAACTGCTGAAGTTCAAAGAAATAGCTGAACGAGAAATAAAGTTCATGAGCCGCAAACACCAGTCTGCCAATATGGGGAAGGACAGAGACCAGGTGCCTTGTTAGCCTGTCTTCTATCAATAGACAAATCTCCGACCCAAGTGAAGTGTATTAAAGATGACCAAGGTCAACAAGTATATTAAGAATAAAAAATTGCCAACGTATTTCGGGACTTCTATCAAGTTCTTTATAGTTCCAAAGTTCCTCGACGACACAGAGCTGTACTGGGTTGAAGCGGAGCTACGTGAGCCCTTGAACGCTCCGATAACAGTAGATGAAATTCTGGAGGCAATAAAATCCCTCCCAAATGCCAGGGCGCCTGGGCCCGATGGGCTCATCGGAGAGTTCTACAAGGCCCATACAACCATCCTTGCTCCTCTTCTGCTCCGAGTTTTTGAAGAATCTTCGCAGTGTGGATACCTCCCCCCCCACATCACGTGAAGCCAACGTGATGTTGCTGCACCAAGTCGGCAAACCCCCAGATGAATGTGCATCCTACAGGCCAAGCTCCTTGATTAATTTGGACAATAGAATTCTAGCTAAAGTTCTCACTGACCGGTTGCTTCATCTTATGCCCGCGCTCGTAATAGGGGATCAAACTGGGTTTATACCGGGGCGAAGCACAACCTATGGGATCAGAAGACTGTTTGGTGTCATAGAGGCCCTAAATCCAACACAACGGGCCATAGCAGTCCCTCTTGACGCCGAGAAGGCGTTTGATTCGGTTGAATGGCCATTTATGTTCGCAACACTTACACAAATGGGCCTAGGCAAATTCTTTATCAAATTAATGTCCTTACTATACAGTGCCCCCTACTCATATATTACACTCGGAAACTCCAGGTCCTCAGGCATAACACTAGAATGCGGAACAAGACAGGGTTGCCCGCTCTCTGCCCTTATTTTTGCCCTCATTATGGAACCCTTGGTGTTGAGGATTTGCGCCAACCACCTGACACGAGGCCTTAAACTGGGTCCCCATAGATTAATTGTCTCTCTCTACGCTGACGACGTCATGTTATTTGTCAGTGACCCCAGACCAATCTTAACCCGGTAATGCGAGAAGTCATAAAATTTGGGCGAATGTCAGGTCTCAAAACCAACCACTCAAAATCCGTAATCTTTCCCCTGACCCCGACCACAACTGAATTTGCGGACGATTACGGCCTT
The DNA here is from genome assembly GCF_040938575.1 of Ambystoma mexicanum. NCBI lineage: Eukaryota > Metazoa > Chordata > Amphibia > Caudata > Ambystomatidae > Ambystoma > Ambystoma mexicanum. The sequence goes on from NC_090933.1 coordinate 1,144,065,642, forward strand.
AAATGGGAAACCTCAAAGGTTTGCTATCTGGGTATTTATATGTCACGTAATCATCATGAGATATGTAGAGATAACTATGTCTGTGCACTGAATACCTTGCAGGAATGAATTCATAGGTGGAAAACTCTACCCCTAACGATATGGGGAAGAACCTCCTTAACTAAATGGTCGTCTTACCCAAACTTCTCTATTTGTTCACGAACATTCCGCTAATTGTCCCCAAATCCTTTTTCCAAAAAGTCAAGAGTCTAGTCCTAGAGTTGTTGTGGGCTGGGAAACCAGCGCGCGTACCGTACAAGACATTAACGTTGCCAGTGTCGAAAGGCGGACTAGCGCTCCCCAATATAGAAAAGTACTACTGGGCAGCCCAGGACCAATTTCTCAGTCACTGGTATACGGTCCACTTAGTTCGGCCCCATGTGCGGGTGGAACGTGCCCTAGCTTCCCCCAACCTCCCGAGGGCCGTCATTATCAGTCATATGTCGGTCCCATACAACACATTAACACGGTCCTATCCACCTATGCAATTTGGAAAAAAATAGCCAATAAATACGGGGTGAAAATGAGATTTTTCCCATTACTGCCCATTAGATTCATTCCTGGAATCCCCCTTACTAATGAGAAAGTGTTCCTTATTTGAACAGACAAGGTTAACATTCACTCCTTTGGAGACCTCTTCCCCAGGGGCACCTTTCTGACTCCACAAATGGCCAAAGATAGAGGCGGCAACTCTTCGTTAGATGTGTTCATCTACTTTAGACTACGTCACACCCTTCAAAAGTTGTTTCCGTCCTTTCCCAATCAACCTCCCACATGGGACTTATTACACAATACGATTCAAGCGCAGGGGGAAGGATGATTAGTGTCGCTACTATATAAATCCCTCATAGCAGGCAGTGTGACACCCAAACCCAAGGCGCAGCAAAAATGGGAATCAGCCATTCAGGAATCGATATCGGACGAAGACCGGTCCTATATCCTCCGCCAAACGCAAAATGTTGCAATAAACACTCAACATAAATTAATTCACTTTAACTTCGTGCATCAGACGTACTACACCCCAGTTAAGAGGAACAAACACCACCCAGAATTGTCAGCCCGATGCAATAGATGTGTGGCAGACAATTCTGACTTCCTTCACCTAGCTTAGTACTGCCCCGGAATTCACAATTTCTGGTCCTCTTTTCTACAAATAACTGAAGACATTATAGGCGAGCAAGTGACCCCAACACCCCTTGGAGCCCTGCTCAGTCTTTTGAAATACTTGCAGCCAGCATCTCGAATACTAGCGGCCCTTCTCCTGGTGCTGGCTCGTAGGAGAATCGCAATGTCGTGGGGTCGTGGCCCACTTCCCAAGATTGAAGACTGGAAGAAAAACATTATTTATTGTCAAAACACTGAGTGTGAATTCATAAGACTCCTACCACTGCATGCTCGCCCCCCGGACATCTGGGGTCCATACATAAATTATCTGCTAAAAAACGCTGATCCCCCAGATTCTGATTCATCTGCGAGCTAGATGATGTGCAGCGGGGCTCAGATTCGGGATGAGGTGCTGGACAATGGTGAACTGATAATGCGAAAGGAACCCACGGAATCCTGCAAGGGTGATCTTGAGGGGGTGGTTGGCTCGGTGGGGTTGTTTAAGGTTGGGGTCTTGTTTTCTTCTTTCTAATTTTTTTTCTGATTGTTCTATTATGGTTGCGCACCCTAGAGGTGCTAATGTATGGTGATCATATTGAAAAACCAAAAATAAAGTTTAAAAAAAAAAAAAAAAAGGACTGGTCTTGGCTTGGTACTCTCTTTAAACCAATTCTTGATAGCAACGTCACTAAAGTAGAACCGTAGCTCTAGAACCCTTGCAATTAATTCTTGCAGTTTTAAGAATTTTGAAATGGGAAGGAACTTGTCAATCTTTGAGCTTCCTTCAATCATCTTATTACAAGAAACTATGCTTTTAAAAGTACCATTGGTTAATGGCTACAGTGGCTTCTATGTTCTTGCTTCAAAAGGAGAGAGGGGGCGGCCTAGTGGTGGTCTGGCAGTTTTGATAAATAACAAAATTAATTTCAAAGCTACTGTGGTTCTGGAGGCTGAGTCTATTTAAGCAGTAGAAATTGTTTTAAATGACCTATATATATTTTAAATATATTATGGATCAAAATGACCAAAATGGGCTTTCCCACATATTTGATTCAAATTATTGCGTTACTGCATCAAAATACTTGCTATAGATAAGGAAGGCTTTCTTACTGCTGAGATTCCAACCGGTACTGGGGTTAAACAGGGTTGTAATCTGGCGGCTATTCTTTTTAATTTATACCTTGTAGATATTGAGGAGATCTGGCAACATATAATCTCCTTGATTTTTGACTGAACACCCTTTGGTCTGCAAAATAATTTAAATGCTTTTGCAGACTATGCGAAAAAGAATAATCTATGTGCAAACATCACAAAAACTAAAATCTTAATCTTCTCTGGCAGTAAGAAAATCTCTCGTTATAACTGGTCGTTGAATGAGAATTTTATTAAATCAGTCTCATCCACCAAATATTTGGGTTACAAACTTTCTACGGATCTTTCCATTGAGAACTGAAAAAAAAGAATTAAAGAAAAAGTTTGCCCTTTGACTTTTCAATTGTCAATTATATACAAAATATTTTGCAAATTCTCTCTGGAACCTGCCCGTCAATTTCATATACTTAAGGTAGAGGCCGTTATTTTGTATGCCCTCAATCTTTGTATATATGATATCAATGATTATTTGAATTCAGTTCAAGGTGGAATTTGGAAACGGGTATTGAGAGTAGCAAAATACACCCGAAACCTGTGTATCCGAGTTGAATTGGGTTTGTCTAGTTTAGCATCCAGATTTCAATGGAGACAGCTGAATTTTTATACCAAAATGGTCAGTGCACCGCAGAATTCCGTATATCAAGAAATTGCTTGAATGGTTACCAACTCTAATCCAAGCTCTGTGGTTCTCTATCAACAAAGAATGGAGTTTATACTCTTGAATATTGGCACTGTGAAAGATGATCTTTGTTTACAGCCAGCGTGATGTAAAAAAAAAAATCTGTATGAATATGACTGGTGTTTGTCAGTAGATAGAATTGGCTCCTATTCATTATATAGGGAATTTGTGAACTTTACAAACAAAGAATTCCTAGAGCCAGTTACCTTCTTAGTTTTCCATGTAATAAGTCGAGAGATTTATATATGCGGTTTAGATTGAACCAGCTCCACACACTTGAGCGTGTTCGAAGTTGGTCTAATATTGAGTCAAGAAGCTGCCGTTGTTGTTTAAATTAATATCAACCAGAGGTTTTAAAACACTTGGTAATTTATTGTCCATACTTTGAACATGCTAGGGTCACAACTTTGGGGACATTGTTGGTTAGAGACACTGTGTTATCCATAGAATACTTATGGGTAAAGTGCATGTCATATACTAAAATTTCCTTTATGATCAAATTATGTGGGTTTGTTGCAACAATTGAAACAGAGCTATGGAATAAAATCTCGAAAACGACCTTAGAAATTGTTTGATTTTAAAATGTTAGAAAAGCAGTTCTTGTATATCAAACAAACTAAGCATGTGTACAAAACTCTCTCATGATTTTTGGGTTTTAAGATATGTGAAAGTATAGGATTTTTTTGAATCCCCACATGCTGTCTAAATTGGGCCAAGGTGTGCTGTACTTTGTATGTTTTAATCATTTATCTTATCTTTCTTTCTTTATTCATAGGATTGTTATTTTAAAGAAAAATGTTTAAGATTATGTTAGAAATTATGTAACTGTGATATGTAAAGATAAAATGTGTAAAAGGTTTTTTTTTTAAACTAAAATGCACAATAAATTTAAAAAAAAAGAAAATAAAAGAGAAAAAAGGGCATTCAAATTTACGGCCTCGTGAGTGACAAGTGGATGCTGCTTGGTGCATGGAAGCTGCGTTTCACTGACTTATACTAAGCACCATTGAGACTTTGTTTTGATTACCTTGATTGAGTTTTCATTATTCATCCGGCGGTGACTGTGGGCTCGCACCTTTGACCGGCCGGTGTAATTATTCACACAAACAGCAGGGAAAGCTTCTGGGCAGTCTACCCAGGCTGTATCTATTTTTACTTGAAGCTTACTTTGCAACCTTGCCAGTTCCTTGTCATTGGAACCTACCATCACTGTTTAATAATATATAATTGTACTTGCATATCCGCATTGCACCAATTATGGAACATTAACTGCATACTCTATTGAACTCTTCTTTACTGTGACTTGCTGCCCATTCCTGCTTCTGGTATGATCATTTGGGAGCCTTTGTCTAATTAGGTGGTCAGTGTTTGCAGGTTCTGCTCTTTTGACCCAGCTATATCTCACTACCTGCAGCATCCCCATACCGTCAAGTGGCTGGCAGTGGTGACTGTGGGTGTTGACCTTTGAGCCAGTGGCGGACTATTCAGAGCGTTCTACATACTGACTCAATGCATAATTTTTATTAAATTTTGGTGAAAGAAAGGTATAGCTTCGGTATCCTAGGAAAACGAACCGATTTAGGGAAGGAAGTATGCTTTTTTTGCTCCTCCATGGAAATACAATTTTAAATTGTTAATTAAGTTAACTATTTTGTGTTTATCTCTATCTTTACATATTTATTATCATCCTGAACTCTTCATTCCATTATAAATTGCAAAACGCATAATAGTAACTTGAGATCTAATTTGACTCTACCTGTTTCTAACTAAGCTTCTAAATTTCCTTTCGATGCAAACCAATTAGGTGAAGAAGTACATGAAGACAGTCCCCTCATTCGATATACACCTGTGGACAAGGTTTTCACCGAGGTACTTTTAGTACCAGATACCCAAACTCAGAACTCACAAAATAGCACCCTGCCTGTTAGGCATCTAGATCTCGCTCAATCTCCTATACTATGTGCAAATTCCACAGACTCCCTGTTCCTCAGCTTCTTACGTTAACCCTGCTCCTAGGAGGCCAGTGAGTCAAAAAATGTACCGTCCCGATTAGTCGAGGTTACTTCATCAGCTATGAATACAGCTTTACTCTCGCTGGCTAAACTTTATGAAGCACTTGACAACAAATTGACCAGTCAAACCGATTTGATAAATAAGCTATATCAAATTCATATGAAACTTTCTGATGCACAGTTGACCAGCCAGCAACAAATTAAATAATAATCCTCTAGAAACAAGTACGCGTCTTCTCTCTCCTCATCAACCTCTTTATTAAGGAACATATCGCCTTGTACTAAGACCAATGAAGTTATTCATATTGACTCCTTGAACCCTGAGCCAATTCATGACTCTCCTGAAGTTGAACATCAACCGGCTCATACTGACCCTATGGTCCCAAAAGCTTATTTTGTTATTTTTTGAGACGAAATTAAAAAAGGGCATTTAATACCTGTACAAGAGAAGGAAAAGAAATCTGAGAAACAAAAATTGCCATCAACTCAATTTGGCTCCATGAAATGTATTCGGATTCTAACATCCCCTGATAAACTTTGCTTTCAATCTAACATAAGATTAAGGAAAACAACTAAAAGAGTACTAAAATCTAAAAGGGGAGTAAAAAAACTGGAGCCTTGAGTGGAAGAACCCCTTCTAGAGTCAGATCATGAAGTTTCTGAACCCTTAGATGGCCTCATTGAGGCAGCTCAGAGATTAGACCAACTACCAGTTATAAATAGTGAACCTCTTAAAATCCAAAATTCCAGTGTTAGCCATCAAAAAATACAATATCGATTTAATAATGAATACCATGAGATGAATTCCCTCAAAGTATGGCAACCTAAATCAGGCTTCATAACTTTGGAGCAAAGAAGAAAAGAAATTGAGAGAGATTGTCAACCCGTAGTTGTTACCAAGACATTGCATATAGATTATTCAAGCATGCATTCTACCGTTAATACATCAATAATACCTCTGGAATGAAATGTGGCTTCAAAGCCGGTAATACATCTAGTGCATTCAGGCCTCTCTGAACAACAGAAAATTAATATAAACGCTGTAACGAGATCAAATTCACTCATCAATGCCAAAAACGTTCATATGTTGATCTTACAATGTAGGCCTAATTCTTGTCCCCAATATGTCTTGAACAGAGCAAGTGTTCTCAATATTTTTTGTGATGTGGACATGCTAGAAGATATTCAATCTTATGACATCACCCAAGTTGAATTCACAAAGAGTTCCAATTCGAGTCTGGTAAAATAGGGGATTAAATCAGGTTGAATTCGGAACATGTTATGGAAAGCTAGAACAAAGTTATATCATCTAGGCGTGTATCAAAGTGACTTCCTTAGGCCCGCAGGTAAGTTCCAGTAGCTTTATTACATATTCTTAAGTTACATTAGGTTACCTCAGCAGGACAGATACTAGGAACAGACACTGCTCCCATCACCTAGGCAGGGGCTCTCCAACTGCCCAGGCTTGGAATGCCCATCAAACACATTCCGCCACTCACACCATAACATTCCATGTGACCTCACATGCTTCTACGTTCACGTCAAAGCACATCACAACACATCTCCCTTCCTTCCAAATGTCGTCACATCCACACAAAACACATCACAACACACATCCCTTATTACTACATACACACACACACACACACATACACACACACACACACACACACACACAGTCACACAGTGTGCTTTGTTGAAGAGGAGCGCAACTCTATAAGAAACATGTGAGCCCCCCCCCTTACCAACTCAGAATCCGTACCATGGAAGGCGTCCCCACTCTCTACTCTTGCTGGCATTACGTAGCAGAAACTCTTCTATGGCAGGTTTCATCCACGCCCCGACACACACTTATCAGGCAATGTAAACACACCCCTATCTACCAATGTTGGAACAACTAAGTTCAACCTCTCCATTTGTATGGAACAACCCAATCTACTATGTTTAACAACTACTATCTCAATGTGCGGAAGGCCTAACCCCCGCTGTCTATCCTGGTTGTGAAACAACACAATTCACAACCCCTTCTGATGTGCAGCGGGCCTAATCCCCCCTATCTACCCTGGTCTTGAAAAAACACAATTCACAAACACTAACTAATGTGCAGAAGGCCTAACCCCCTATCTACCCTTGATGTGAGACAACACAATTTACAACCCCTAACTTAATGTGTGGAGGGCCTAACCCCCACCATTATTCCCTGGTTGTGGAACAACACAATTCACAACCACTGACTCAAAGCTTAATGTGCAGAGGGCCTAACTCCCTATCTACCTAGTTGTGAAACACAATAATTCAAAACCCCTAACTTTAATGTGCAGAAGGCAGGAATCACTGGGTTCCTAAAATCTGGAAACTCACTAAAGCACTTGCAACAACCTGCACATCCTCAAAACTGTTAAACTGTCGAAATGAACACATAATCTATCTAGCACTTGTCATGATCCTCACAACATCACAGTAAAGCAAAATAATTAATTTTGTAAAAACAGTCTTAAACTTTAGACACATTTAAAACAAACAGCATGATGCAGCTTGCGAACTGAATGTCCCGTCCAAAAAATCCTCAAAGTGTTATACCGCCATTTATCAAGTAAAACTTGCCAGCTAAAACACATGCACGACTTTCATCCACAGCAACACACTTTCATCCAACACAACGCTGTCAGCCTACTGTGCAACTGTTCACCTTCAGACAGAACTTGGTTACTGCATACTTCATACAGGGACAACTCTGCCGGCATTCATCTTGTAAGTCTCTTAGAATAACTGTAAAATGAAAATCACTCGACTTGCACTAGTAAATGTCAAACAAATATCACTACGACTTGTACTACACAATCCCACGTTGCAACTATAGATTAAACACAAGTGTGCCCAATTCACCCCTGAAGTTAAGATAACTTCACAACATAACTCCTCATATAACGGTAGCCCATGCTGCCATTCAATGAAGACATCGAAAAATGTATCCAGTGGCAGTTCAAGCCCTCACTCCAATCTGGATTTCACAAGAGTACCTCGGCATGTCAGAGATATATCTGCTACACCTACACTAAGCTGCTAGAACACCGCACTAGGGCACCTTTTCACTCCACTGTCACCTATGTAGCTTTGAAATGCACCACTGCTGCCAATGAGAGCGGCTCTCCAGGGGAACACTCTCTGAAATCACATTCCACGGGCACCATATCCAGACTATGGCCTGTGAGGCCCATGTCTTCACACAACAGATGCTGAGAAAAGCTCTCCCAGATCCGAATTCCACTTTTAAATAAAAAAACGTCATCACGTCGGTAGCACGCTTGATGGTCCTTTACTCATGAAAGTGCATCCCCTTGATCCCTACGATGATGCAAATGATGCACGGTTCAGAACATCCTCAGACATTCTACTCTCTCGCCAACCCCCCACACGCACCAGCTTCACATCATCATTTGCATTCAGGGGACGGAGGCAGCTGAGCTTCATTTACAGACCAACGGTCAATCGCACATCAGCCCCACTGCCCTTAAACGGACCAAAACAGCAGGCGGAACCCAAACCCTCCTTGTAGGCACCAGTCCAGGACTATCTCCAGGTGACTTTGGGGTTGGGTCTCACCACCGACTCCCATCACATACTTGATGCTCTTGAGTAAGCCACAGGATCAACGAGCACCTGCGACTTGTCCTCCAATCTTGTTGCTTTTTATCCCTTAAGCCCTTTAATCATCAGGACTTTTACAGATACACAGCTCTCCTTTCTTCTTCTGCCCTGGGAGTTCAACTGAGGCACAGCTTCCCTTCTTTATCTCCCCTGGGTCTTGCAATGGGGCACATCTCCACCTCTTCTTCACTTCTACAGGGCCAAAGGTCCGTCCTCTTCATCTCCCTGGGTGATGGGACTTATTTGTTTGGGGGCAGTGGTTCCTTTCTTTCTTCTCTGCACCCCCGCAGCAGATTGATCACCTTTATCTTCTCTTTTCTCACGTAGGTTCTTTCTGTTTCCTGAAGTGACCAACTCATCACCAGTGTAACAAAGTGACTTCCTTGGGCTCACAGGTAAGACCCAGTAGCTTTATTACCTATTCTTATGTTACATTAGGTTAGCTCAGCAGGACAGATACTAGGAACAGGCACTGCCTCCTAACACCCAGGCAGGGGCTCACCAACTGCACAGGCTTGGAACGCTCATAACACACATTCCGCCATCCACACCATAACATTACATATGACCTCACATGCTTCTATATTCACCTCCAAGCACATCACAACACAGCTTTATATTAACTCAAGATCACGGCCAGTTACAGATAAATGACAAAGGTTATGATGAATTAACTGACCAACACAGAAATAGTCAAAATCCATACACTGATTTAGAATTTACTCATAACATTCTGCTAGCAGTTACTTGCTCTCAGTGGACTTTGTTTGCAACAGCCACGTCAAATTAATGTACTGCCCATTCAATCTTGGTCAAAGGGTCTAGTGAATTCTCGGTCAGGTCATCAAAGCTAAAGGTCCTTCAAATCTAACCAATGGTTGTACAGCTTAGACCTTCAGACGTGACATCGACCCTAAATCAAAGTGGAAAAGAGGATTATCAGCCACAACCATTGATTATATTTTTGTCCAGCGACACACATATAACCTGATCGAAGACTTTGAGATCCTACCTCAGATTAATAGTGACCATGACATTCTGTCACTAAAATGGAAGTGGCCATGCCTGACTGATGTTATTGACTATTATCTGGCAAAATTGACCCTAACTGGAGCTAGGAACTGCTTCAGATGGTCTGAGGATTCTTTATCCCTTTTCAATAACCATTTATTAGACCGGAATTTGGCTCCTGACTTAGAATTAGTCGATTCTGACGGATGCTGTGCTGTAATTATGAGTCTAGTGAAGGTATCCCCTGCACTTAACTCAAAACCGTCATGCAAACATTAACACACCTTCAATCCTGAGGTAAGTAAATTATATTATATAAGACTCTACTCCGAAATAAATTAAGGGTAATCACTCAGTACGACTTGCGGTGAGACTGCCTTTTGCCTGAAAATGAAGGAACCAATGTCGGAATTGGCGGAAATCTCACCAAATACTCATGATGTTGCAGAATGACAGCGAGCATATGCTCAAAACCTTTGTGTCTAAGAACAGTGACCAAATTTGGGCTATGATAAACAGTGCCATTAATCAAAACCAACCTGGATTTCAAATAAATGCGGTCCAGGAATCAAGCTGAATAGATTACTATAAGGAATTGTATAATAGGCCTAATAATAACTTTGTCACCCAAACTGGTCATTGGGAGACGCGGGATACTCTGAGATTCAATTACGATGATATCCGCTTACTAATAACTAAATTAAGTGGGTCCAGGGCCTCAGGCGCCGATGGCCTTTCAAATCTTATGCTAAAGGCACATCCTAGCTTCTGGGCCAATATTTTTTATACTATATTTGCTCAGGTATTACAAAAAAGACAAATACCCCCGACCTGGAAAGAATTTGTCATCGTACCTATTTTTAAAAAAGGCGATCGACAACTTCCAAAGCATTATCGGCCCATAGCTTTAGTGGATGTGCCAGGCAAAATATTTGCCCATCTTCTGTTAAGAGATTTTACAGCCTGGGTTCTTGATAAACAGCTTATGGATAGTTTCCAAACAGGTTTTGTTCGTGGATTGGTAAATTCCATTAATGTATTAGTTCTGTCACGTATCAAATGTTGAGGTCAGTACATGGGACAAACCATCTACATCGCATCGCCTTTATTGATTTTAAAACTGTGTTTGATTCAATTTCAAGAGAACAGTTATTTGACAAATTAGAAAAAGCTAAGTGCCCAATTTATATCTGTGCTCTAATTATCCAGTTCTATTCAGACACCTCTATCCAAGTTAAACTTACCAATTCCGATATGGAATGGGTTGAAACAAGGCTGCTTTATTGCTGCTACCTTATTTAATTTCTTTACAGCTGATATCTGACCTTTCTTCAAAGCAAGATTCTCTGATTCTCCGAAGCTGGGTTCAAGCTAACTACAATGGCTCCTACATGCGGACGACCTAATTTTGTTGTCAAAAACACCAATAAGCCTTCAAAAACTTGCTTTTGGCCCTAAACAGCTATGCACAAATAAACCAATTAGTGGTCAACATAGAAAGAAAACAAAATACTAATTTGTACAGCTAATAAGTGTTATATAAATATACATACTTGGGGATGAACACACATAATGACACCGCGGATTTCCCGTACAACCTGGATCTAAGAGCAAAGATGCAAACGTCAATATCCCAAGCGCGATTACTACACACAAAATATGGGAAATGTTCCTACAAACCTGTTCTCATCTATTATAAGCCAAAAGTGGTACCTATTATCACATATGGAGTATAAACTAGAATCTATAAAGGCCCAAAATACTGGACCCTGCTAGAAGGGTGATTTTGAAAGAGGGTCTTATGCTTGCCGGTGAGTCACCCGATGGAAATTTTAAGATATGAACTTGTTCTAATATCACTCAGCAGCATTGTTATATGGAAACTTCTAACATTATATAGAACATTCCTGCTAGCTCCAACATCAAATTCACTATTAGCAATTATAGCTAGATTGACAATTTACAAAATTGTTAATTCTTTTTCTCCTTGGTTATCTCTAATCAATACTTCCTTGAAAGCTGCAGATATTTCAGATAATTTACTAATCAATAATCCGATTAAAGCCAAAAATAAACTCTGGTGGTATGATTGGGAAATGACACAGCAATTGTCTAAAAAGTATCAAAGCTTCAAGAATGGGCACTTTATTGTAAAACCTTCGAATAAACCTGAACTCTACCCTTTGAAGTTTAATGCCCCGTGATATAGGACACTATTTCTTCGATTCAGATAAGATCTGTGGCCCACGACAGATCACATAGGAGCAAGATCCAAAGCAGGACCAGTTGAAAGAGCTTGTCGACATTGGATGAATAGCTCAAAACCAGAAACCCTAAAACACATTCTAACGCATTGCCCTGCCCTTGTAAAACTGCGGAAATTGCACTTTCACCACTTGTTCGCTGATTTGAATATCTTAACGCCTGAAACACTTTGGGTCTCTTTCTTCTTTGGACAGTGTATCACAGTTATACTGGCAAAGCTGAGATTTTTAGAGCTAGCGGTGATAGGTTTATCATGATTTTAACCTACCTGAATGCAACTGTTTTCTTTTCTTTTCTCTGTATTTTAAGGACAATGTATGATAATATGCTGCTTTTATTAAATCTATAGCCCAATACTTCTCATTTTGGATATGAACTTGTCTATTTTTATCTTCTTCCCATGTATCTGCTTTTATTATTCTTTTATGTGATTAATCTTGTATAAAGTGCACATTGTATTTTGTGTGACCTACTGTTTCTCAAATTATATTTTGTATGTAATTATCTAAACTTCTAATATTATACGGTTACATTTTTTCTTAACCAAATCAATAATAAAAAAATAAAGAATAAAATACCCACTACTGCATGTTAAAGGTATATTGAAAATCACCTCAGAGCTCTTTGACCGTATAATGGAACTAAGGCTTTGGCCTTGTTCCTCTCATTCGTGTCTTGCAATATACTGATAACTGGCAGGGGGAACTTAATCACATTTATAAGCAAGGATATATCAATGTATACATATGACTGTCAAATAATACAATATTTGCCATTTCAACACATTCATAGAGGTAGCAGAATTGTTTAGCTTGAAGTGACATCACAGGAGTGAACCTTGACCCCCTCAATCTCCGAATAGCATTACAAAAAAAAAATATCAAATACAAAAGTGACAATAGTATAATGAAAATACGTTCACACACTCAAAGAAGCAGATCAGCTGTAGTTGCAATCTGTGGTGACCACTAAATAATCTGGTTGCTAACTGTTAGGGTGCCAGAGTATGCTGGTCAGCCAGTTCTTTGCCAGATTCTGCCAGGGTTGGCGTGGGATGCACAAAGGTGCATTTATCTCTGCTCTTGCTGTGCTTGAGACATGGGAGGTTGCTCATCTGAAAAGAGAGATTCCCAGGAACATAAACAGATGTAATGAAAGAAAGTAGAGGAGTCACGGATGCGATCTGTATTGACCCTCTAATGATATGTAGGCTTGGCACTTTGTAGATAGCCGTAGGAGTTCTAACTTTTATTAGAGTGAGTGTTCTTTTGTTTACACAGCCATTGTAGTGTTTTTCTCTTCTGTCAGTGCCCTTGAATTATGTCTCTGTCCATCCCACTGCACTCACTATTATTCACCAAGCAACTTGTGGATTTTTTCATCACAAATAAACAAATCGAGGCCAGTGTTTGGCATCTTTTGTTAAAAGCAATATGGTACTTAACACTGACATTAACCTTACTGTAATGAAGCCCTCAGGAAAGAACATTTTATTCCTGCTTCGGAGGCCAAATGAATAAACCAAATGGCAAGCCAGTGGTCTTGGAAGAGATTCTGAAACTCAGATCAAGTTTGACGTTAATCCCAATACGTGTGAAGACATAGGGAGAAGAATTCTTTAAATAAAGTCCAGCTTGTTATCACAAACATGGAAAGGACTGCATGTTGCATCATGCTTAATAGAAGCCTGAGAAATGTGCACCTCCAGACCCACAGTGCCAGACCCACTGCAGTAGTTTCACAATTTACCCCACTTTTCAGGTTTTTCATAAGATACTGATTCCCTCTGTGAGAAGATCCATCTGTCCGGGCACCATTTCTGACCTAGTTAGGCAGCCTCTCCTGCATGATTAGTAGGAGGAGCCAGCTTGGGAAGTGCAGCCAGTTCACCCATTGTTAGTGCCCACAGATCACATGTAATTTGTAGAACGGTCGCTATGCTCCCATTATAATCATCCATTTCCTCTTTGTTGTGCTGCCAATAACATACCGGGTAAACTCCCTGTATTGCACTGTTGCTGGATATGTCATATAATGATTGTATATATATATATATATTTAGACATGGGATTTATAAAGCATGCTCTGAGCTGGGACAGAGCAGAGTGCTGTACAAACGGGAGGCCCCAAGTTGTTACGAGTGGGGCTCAGGGATAGCAGAGGATCTGGGATAAGTTGGGGAGGGAGGGGAACGGGGATTTCAAGAGGGGGGTAAAGAGTTGAGTGGAGCAAGTAACCATTGGTGAGACTTTCTTTGAAGAGTAGATTCTTCAGATCCTTTCCTGTAATGCAGGATGGTGGGTGGCAGCCACATCTTTGATGGTAGCTTTTTCCAGATAGAGGATGCCCACTGGCAGTTCCTTTAGTTCTTTGCATCCAGTCTGGTGATGTGGCTTCTGCTGGTGGTGCTCGGGCCTCACTGTGCACTGATGATTGTACAGCAATTATTGAATGAGACCTGTGGGTGATTGTGTGTGTGTGAGTGTGTGCGTGTTTGTGTTGTTATCCTTTTGGGGCACACACACACATGTTGACGGGCACTTGGCTTCACTGTTCAGGCCTAAACCTAAGCCCCCACAAGACAATGGCTTCTTGATTTAAAATGATGTTAAAAAACATCTGTGCCAATGTTTCCCATTTTCTAAAAACAATATGTTGTGGGGATCTAAGCATGACTACCACATATCAACATATTTTGTACCAAACCTAATTTGGAAGAAGATAGATAGGGATATAAGCAACACTGTTACTATGGAGTGTAGCAGCCTTGGCACATAAGATGGGTGTCACAGATCATATGTTTTTTAATCTAATTGTAATACAGGAAGCCTGGGCATGGTCTGGTTACTTAAGTTTGAGCACATTTTTGATCCCTAACTCAACAGGAAGAGACCTGATGGGGTTTTGAATTGTTTGGTAATGGAGGTGGGCATTCATTTATTTTTTGATGAATTGTTAAGAGTGATAAATATCTGTGCCAAATGTCAAAACAAGATTACTTTTGCAAATGTTTTACAAACTCTAAACATTGATCACATTCTACCCTGGGATAATTAATGTTTCTTTCCTCATTTGATCTAAATGCTAACCACAGAGAAGGTGGTGCGGTGCAAATGGATGAAGAAACCAATTAATTGGTTTTGTAGTCGCTAGCCTTAAATATTTTCCCTGCAGAAAAGACGAAATGTAACCTATTTGCAAAAGTTAATCAAAGTGGAGATTTAATCTCTGCACAAAATATGTGCTAGTCAGAGAGCCTTCATATATGTACATACGAAGCAAGAGGGAATCTCAAATATTGATTAATATGCCTTGCCGATAAAAAACTTGCCCAAGCATGAAAACATCAGTAGAGAAGAAGGTGACCATAATGCTTTAAGTATTGAAAGGATATTTATTTCTGAGAACAAAGCAGTTGTGCACCCCCTTTGACTATACCCTATGTATAAAAATTAAGAGTTAGATGGACCCTGGTTTAGAAGAGACACTGGTGGGTTGGTTGGCTGTCCCTCTGACTTTGGAATCCTCTGATCTTATTGAATATAAAGAAGCAAACACATATAGTGAGAGACCTGAAACGAAAAATGTGAGGAAAATGTGTTCTATGTACTGGTTTGATCATGATTTCCTAGATAGGCAGGTACAATTGCAAGATTCGATTAGGCCGGCAGCATGCAGAGAAATGATCAGAAAATTAAGAGCACAATATAAATTGCTGAAAAGAACATTTCCTTTTGGCTGCATCATTGGGATAAGATTGTAAAAGCTGCTCTTTACGATGATCCCAAAACCATTTGTCACATCAAAGCCCTCGCAATGGGGAACTATAAAAGGTAGTTCAGCCTAATATTCTCGAAGAGGAATGGGTAAAGCATTTTACCAATAATTTTAATTAACCTAAGCCTCCCATATAGCAGAGAATTATAAAAAATAAAAGTGGGCGGTGCAGGTAAAATGCAGCAGTAATACCGTATACAGCTGCATTATTGCACTGCCCAACTGGCCTAAAGTTGATGGAGTCACCTCAACCTACGACTGGAGGTAAATACACCACCTTTCTGCCAAATTTGAGAGGAATTACCCTTGGTGGCATTACCGCAGTGTTAATTCCACTGAAATCCCCAATGGAGTCCTATTGACTTCAATTAAATGGGGACTAACAACACCACTTGTAATCCGGCAGTTATACGGCCGGACTAAGTGGCGTTACTGGTCATTCCATTTGGTGGTCTGTCTGGCCCCATTGTTGAAGGGGTTATTTTGTTAGCTGTTTAAATAAAGTAAAGTTCCATTCATCAGACATTGACTGCAAAATGTGTCATTATAATATCCTAAAGATGGTCAGTCGATGGCTAGAAGATATGTCCATTCTTAACCCCATACAGGGAGGTTTCAGACAAGACCTATCAACTGTGGCTCAAATTTGTATTTTGCACCACATCACAATAATTCCACATTAAAACAACTGGCTCTGTATGCATCTTTTTTGGACTTCTCTTCTGCGTTTCGCCGTGTTGACAAAAGAAGCTGTGATCGAAACGTAGTGATATTGGCCTAGATTATTCCTTCCTTAGTATTATCATGAATTTATATTCTAATACCTCTTCTCTGAGGTAAAACTTCTCGTAAAATACCCACTTCAAGGACAGTAAAACAAGGTTGCCTTCTGACACTCACCTAGTCCTGCCTTTAAATAAATGATATGGCAGAGACCGTGCTCTTAGCTTCCAAAGCCATCTGTTATGTTATGGATGTTAAGACTCTATTTGCTTCTTTATGAAGATGACTTGGTTTTCTTAGCACAAACAACAAAGGACCACCAGGCCCAACTTGTAGCCAATGAAGCCTATTGTGATGAGAAATATCAGATAGTAAACAAAGCCAAAACATTCCCCTAGATAAATGGGCAGTAGTTTTTCAACACTCACATCGTTGCCAGGAGGGCTTTCTCAAAATCATTGAATTTTTCTCCTACAGAGGATAATCTTTTGCTTACTTAGGAGATTACCTTGTTGACATTGTCATATTTTTGATAAAAGATCGCTGTCAAGCAGGTATATGTAAAAACAGTCTATAAGAAAATCTCCTTATCATTGATGGGGTAAACCAATGAAGGAGCTTGTAACAGGCTTCTATTTAATTGCTTTACTTGGATTGTGCTTCACCCCACTCCGAATTTACCCCGCCTGTCAATAATTGGATGAGAGGTCGAGTGATCTCTGCTTAATCCTCAATACATTTTTTACAATAATTAGTTGGTCCAAAAAGGCCTCACAATTCATGCAGAGTTGTGATGTTATTCAATTTGAGTATGGCCTCAACCTTCAATTTCTGGGAATTGAGTCCCTCCGCTGTAATTTCATGTCCCAGAAATGTCACTCTAGTTTTTCACCATTGTGCATTCTTGGAACTGGGCAAGAACAGATCTGATTTCTGCCAGTTGTTTTTCCACTGTTGAGCTTATGATCAAATGATATACATATAAACCACATTTCCTCTTTAGTTAAAATCAGGAATGGCCTTTTGAAGGAAAATGTTGAGTTAATTTGTTGATTTGATGAATCCAAATGGCATAAACTTTCAAGTATATTGTCCCCCGCCCCCGACCCCAATGGTAAAGGCACGTTTATACCGGTCTTGCCTATTTATGGGTGCTGTCCAATAACCATTTGCCAAGTCAAGGGCAGAGAAAATGTTTGATCCTTGGATATGTGCCAGTCTTTGGTCGATATAGGGAAGAGGCCATCTTGACATATGGATCCATGTGGGATTTAAAGGTACTGTGAATCAGATTAATTATCCCAGGGTATTCAAGATCTGTGAGTGACTTCATGGATGCAAGAGGCGACCAGTATTGCCTTACAAACATTGGAGCCGTTTATGGGTCTGTAGTT
The DNA here is from genome assembly GCF_040938575.1 of Ambystoma mexicanum. Taxonomy (NCBI): domain Eukaryota; kingdom Metazoa; phylum Chordata; class Amphibia; order Caudata; family Ambystomatidae; genus Ambystoma; species Ambystoma mexicanum. The sequence continues at coordinate 1,144,083,446 of NC_090933.1, forward strand.
GGTGTTGTTGAATGAACATTTTTATGCCCACAATCATAGGAGCCAACTGAGAAGATACTCAGAAATCCAGGAATACCTGTAGCAGCTGTTGTCTCTGTTCACTTGTGTCATAGGCATTGGCAAGACTGATCTATTCTCTGACCATCTGCTGGAAACCTGGAAATACTCCTGTTTCGATATTTCAGGAGCATTCTCCAGTTGGGTGGAGATATCTCTTTTTATGATGTTTACCTGGACAAGGGTATTGTTGGATTTGATATAGTTATTAACACTAAATACTACCTCATCTTCCAAGATGTAACACATAACATCTTCTACCATGTAAGGGCATGAAGCATACAGGAGTACTATCTTCTTTTGCATGGACTTCAACAGCATAAGGCAACAGGTGGGCTGACTGAAATTCTATCTCAACATTGTCAATGCCCATCGGGTTGTCCCACCAGTCTTGACAAACGTTGTTATTAATAAAATCTAAATTAATTGTAAATTGGTCAGAATATCACTACCAAGATAAAACTCTGAAGCAACATATCTAATGATTCAACAATTACGGTCAAATGTTTTATTGCAAATTGACATTTTTAACATGCACATGCCAGGTAGAACATGTTTTGAATCTTTGTTTTTACACACTAACTACCCATTTGTTTGTCAAATTAAAAGAGCCTATGGCCTGATTATTTTGGAGTTAGTGAAACAGTGCGTCACTTATGAAGCATTTTCCATAGTTTAGACAGACTCTGGCAAGTACAGGATCTTAACCTCAATCTATCTGAATGGGGAACAATGTGTGATCCCCTTTATATGGATGTCCAGTCAAATTATGAATATTTATTTCTGTACTTCTTTGAGGAGAACCTTGGATTTCTTTGGGGTCCTCCTGAGTGAAGAACTTTAAAGTATTTAAAGGCCATTTGTTTTTGGGAGAGAGATTAATTTTCATGAGTTGAGATGAGGTCCCTTGACCAGTTTGTTTTACTACTGAGATAATGGTGACCTCGGGAATTGATTATTCTGAAAACTAAATTCAATTTGGTTAAGGTGTTGTTCAATCAAGTTACAAGTGACATTCAGGCTGATATAATTGTCACTTCTCTTCAACTTGATTGGACGGTTTGTTTGGGTCCAGAAAACCTCTTTCATGCAATCAATCGCAGGTGACAGCCTCTGAAGGAAATCACTCCCCAGTAAAAAGGGCATGCCCCTTGAAGCCACAATGGTCATCGGATGCTTCAGACAGTGTTGCTCAGTAATGATCTTAAAATCCGCAATCGCATTGACCGAACTATCCTTCCGTCAAAG